>NC_135357.1:20016255-21456255 GCF_051622035.1 Arctopsyche grandis
TGAGATTTACTTCCAGAACGTGATTGAGAGCATTTATTCGAAGAATTTGACTCTTTCGAACTTCTAGATTTGCTTAAATTTTTAGAACTTCTCGATTTACCAGAACCACTAGAACTAGAAGAAGAGCTAGAACTAGAACTAGAAGAGCTAGAATTTTCTTCAGAACTATTTTCGCTTGAACCACGAGAACTAGAAGAAGAGCTAGAACTAGAACTAGAAGAGCGAGAATTTTCTTCAGAACTATTTTCGCCAGAACCAATATTGTGACTATTCGAGCTACTTGAACTATTGGCTTTATTAAAACTGCTTGGTTTCATACTTTTTCTCTTTCCATGACGATTTTTATCTTCTTCTGAATCATTAGATTCATCAGAAGATGAACTGTTTGAACTGCTACTGCTTGAACTACTAGAAGAACTAGAATTTTCTGTAGAACCACTTGAGCTAGCGCTTGAACTACTGGCACTGCTTGCGCTGCCAGAGTCACCATCTGAATCATCGGAACTACTAGAGCTGCTAGTGGAACTCGAACTACTTGAGCTACTGGAGTCACCGTTTGAATCGCCGGAGCTACTAGAGCTACTAGCGGCACTTGAGCTACTTGCGTTACCAGAGTCACCATCTGAATCATCAGAACTACTAGAGCTGCTTGCGGAACTCGAACTACTTGAGCTACCAGAGTCACCATCTGAATCACCGGAACCACTAGAGCCGCTGGCGGCACTTGAGCTACTTGTGCTATTGGAGTCACCATCTGAATCACTAGAATTACTGGAGCTACTAGCGGCACTTGAACTCTTTGTGCTACTGGAGTCACCGTCTGAATCACCAGAACTACTAGAGCTGCTAGTAGCACTTGAGCTACTTGTGCTACTGGAATCACCATCTGAATCATCAGAACTACTAGAGCTGCTTGCGGAACTCGAACTACTTGAGCTACCAGAGTCACCATCTGAATCACCGGAACTACTAGAGCCGCTAGCGGCACTTGAGCTACTTGTGCTACTGGAATCACCATCTGATTCATCAGAAATACTAGAGCTGCTTGCGGAACTCGAACTACTTGAGCTACCAGAGTCACCATCTGAAATACCAGAACTACTAGAGCCGCTGGCGGCACTTGAGCTACTTGTGCTACTGGATTCACCATCTGAATCATCAGAACTACTAGAGCTGCTTGCGGAACTCGAACTACTTGAGCTACCAGAGTCACCATCTGAATCACCGGAACTACTAGAGCCGCTGGCGGCACTTGAGCTACTTGTGCTACTGGAATCACCATTTGATTCATCAGAACTACTAGAGCTGCTTGCGGAACTCGAACTACTTGAGCTACCAGAGTCACCATCTGAAATACCAGAACTAGTAGAGCCGCTGGCGGCACTTGAGCCACTTGTGCTACTGGAGTCACCATCTGAATCACCAGAACTACTAGAGTTGCTAGTGGCACTCGAGCTAGTTGTGCTACTGGAGTCATCTGAATCACCGGAACTACTAGAGCCGCTGGCGGCACTTGAGCTACTTGTGCTACTGGAGTCACCATCTGAATTACTGGAATTACTGGAGCTACTAGCGGCACTTGAGGTACTTGCGCTACTGGAATCACCATCTGAATCATCAGAATTACTAGAGCTGCTTGCTGAACTTGAACTACTTGAGCTACCAGAGTCACCATCTGAATCACTGTAACTACTAGAGCCGCTGGCGGCACTTGAGCTACTTGTGCTACTGGAGTCACCATCTGAATCACCGGAACCACTAGAGCCGCTGGCGGCACTTGAGCTACTTGTGCTATTGGAGTCACCATCTGAATCACTAGAATTACTGGAGCTACTAGCGGCACTTGAACTACTTGTGCTACTG
This sequence comes from Arctopsyche grandis, assembly GCF_051622035.1. Lineage (NCBI taxonomy): Eukaryota > Metazoa > Arthropoda > Insecta > Trichoptera > Hydropsychidae > Arctopsyche > Arctopsyche grandis. The sequence goes on from NC_135357.1 coordinate 20,018,119, forward strand.
GAGTCACCGTCTGAATCACCGGATTTATTAGAGCCGCTGGCGGCACTTGAGCTACTTGTGCTACTGGAATCACCATCTGAATCATCAGAACTACTAGAGCTGCTTGCGGAACTCGAACTACTTGAGCTACCAGAGTCACCATCTGAATCACCGGAACTACTAGAGCCACTGGCGGCACTTGAGCTACTTGTGCTACTGGAATCACCATTTGATTCATCAGAACTACTAGAGCTGCTTGCGGAACTCGAATTACTTGAGCTACCAGAGTCACCATCTGAAATACCAGAACTACTAGAGCCGCTGGCGGCACTTGAGCTACTTGTGCTATTGGAGTCGCCATCTGAATCACCGGAACTACTAGTGCTGCTAGTGGCACTCGAGCTAGTTGTGCTACTGGAGTCATCTGAATCACCGGAACTACTAGAGCCGCTGGCGGTAGTCGAACTACTTGAGCTACCAGAGTCACCATCTGAAATACCGGAACTACTAGAGCCGCTGGCGGCACTTGAGCCACTTGTGCTACTGGAGTCGCCATCTGAATTACCGGAACTACTAGAGTTGCTAGTGGCACTCGAGCTAGTTGTGCTACTGGAGTCATCTGAATCACCGGAACTACTAGAGCCGCTGGCGGCACTTGAGCTACTTGTGCCACTGGAGTCGCCATCTGAATGACCGGAACTACTAGAGCTACTAGTGGCACTTGAGCTAGTTGTGCTACTGGAGTCACCATCTGAATCACCGGAACTACTAGAGCTACTAGCGGCACTTGAGCTACTTGCACTTCCATCACTCAAATCACTCGTTGTGGTTGTACTGGTTGTACTACTGGCTATGGTGAAATCTTCGTCTGATCCCCCGGTAGTACTAGAAGAGGTTGAACTAGCAGACGAAGTTGAATCGTGTTGCGACCCTGTCTTGGTTATCGCGCTACTAGAACTGCTTGATGTACTTGAATTCTTATGGTTTTTTTTATCATCCAAAGATTTTATTTTGCTCTTAGAACTTGAACCAGTTGAACCCATGACTTCATTGGATGTTTCTGATTTTTTTGTTTTACTAGTACTGTGTGAAGCTGTTATTTTATGATGATCTTTGTGCTTTGTTGTTTCTTTTTTTGTATCCTTATCAGAGAGGTGAATTTTTGCGTGAACTTTTTTTGACCTTTCGTTTGATAAGCTCGAAGAAAACTCTTTAGAATTAATCGAATGGTGACAGCGGCAAAGTTTATGCCATCCATGGTGTTCGTGATGTGATACTTCATCCGATTTCACGTAAAAATCATCATCCGAAACGGAACCATCATAAACATCTTCATTCAATAAATATAACAGGTGAAGAAAACGCCTTTTCCAATATGACCCTCTACGTTTTAATAAGTCTGGTGTATTTTTTAATGGATATAAAAACACAGCTCGTTCTTCCGAATCAGAATTTTCATGTTGCAAATTATGTGCAAGTTTTTTTGACTTTGTCATTTTTCTATGATGATGTTTGTGAAGTCCTTCATTAGATCGAGATAGTGATATTTTTATATTGATAGATTTATTTTTTGAATTGTGGGAATTCTTCTTATGGAATGTTTGATGTTTTGATAGCTTATGATGTGTATGATGAACATCATTTTGCTTATTATGCGTATCGTGTTCATTGCTTTGTTTATTATGTGCATGGTGTTCATCATTTTGCTTATTATGCTTATGATGATCATGATTATCTTTAATATGTGCATGGTGTTCATTGCTATGATTATTGTTTGTATGATGTTCATTACTATGTTTATTATGATGTATGTTGCCATGCTTGTGGTGCGAATTGGCAGAAGTCGCAGCACTAGATGAAGAAGAACTTAAATCTTTTCCTCCATCATTACTGACCAATGAACTACTAGAACTAGACGATGAGCTGGATCCTCCATCCGCATTGCCATTTACAGATGATGAACTACTGGAACTAGATGACGATTCAGCCGACTCTTGAGAACTTGAGGTGCTGTATGATTCAATACTGTCATCGTTTTCTGTTTTCGACGGGTACGCTAATGGAGTGCTTCTGGCAATTTCCTTAAATTATACAACAAAATTGAATATCCCTATATTGATAATGAAAATATGGTATGCCACAATAAAACCTTCCACATTTTAAAAACACATGATAAGACTTATTTAAAGTTATATTATATTATACCTATACAATCTCAGAAAATAATCTTTCATTACCCAATTTAAAACCTAGACAGGTTTCGAAAGGACTCGAAACCCTGAATTGAACTTCAATCCAATTCAATCATTTATGAGTTTCTATACAAAAACACCGTATCATATATATAAAGACGGTAATCTGTGTGTGTGTGTGTGGGTGTGTGTGTGTGTCCTAACTCTCGCCGAACATAATGAACGAATCGATAAAAATCGATTAATTCATTTTTCGACGAGACGACTTTGTCGCGACTCGAACCGATCACCCCAAATAGCCTGAATATGGGTCTAAATGAGCTAATGGTCTCTGACATCGTGCCAAATCCAATTTTTCATTTCGCCTTTTTTTTTTAAACATTAATTGAAATATTCCTTCTCGCCATATAAAAATACGTAATTTTAATAATTTCATTTATCGAAGTTTTGAACCATTTTTTTTTCTTTTCATATAAAACAATTAAATATATATTTTTAATTGAAATTATTGAAATTGAAATTAATTTATATTTTAGCGATATTTGAAAAAATAAAATCAATTCCAGGACGCCGACTCGAACCTACCCCCAACGCGCCCAGATCAATATACACTGACCAGTACACCATGATACGGATATAAAGGCTGCTCTAAATAACGTTAATATTCAATAATCGTACAGAACGTATGGACAACCAATCAAAACGGAGTCATATCTTCGGTAGTTGTCGGGAGAAGTCGGGTGTCATGGATCGAGTGAATCGATTTCGATTTGCAGTATCGCTCGGGGCGATAGCTAATAATAATAGAAAAAAATAGGAAGTCTTTAAATAAATAATTGAAAACTCTCCATGGGAGTCTGCGTATTTTTAAGAATCGAAAATTATTACAAATAAAGAATTGAAAACTATCTATGAGAGTCTACGAAAATAACGGTTCCGGTTCCGGATTTTTTTTTTTAGTTTTATAAGAGTATATAATAATTTTATACCCATGCGATGATGTTTCATCGGGCTATTCACTAGTATATGTATATCCGTTGTACAATTTCACGGTTATTGGCATATTACATCATAGCCGGATTTTAAAAAGAGTTGGAAAACCTGCGATCAATCTAGTAAAATCTTGTTTAATCTGCGATTTTATGGATCGTGGATCTTTAATGATGATAAACAATAATGGTTGTTTAAATGTAAGAAGAAAAGTGGAATAATATTTCCGAGAAAAATAATAAATCGACAAATTACATCGAGCAACAAAAGAAAATTGGTTTTTGCAACAAAAACACGTTTTTGTACTTAGTCACAGTCTTAGTGGTTTATTCCCATAGTACTATGGCTAATTTGGTAAAACCCGAGTTTACGGACGAGGTGGACCTTCTCGACTCGCTTGCCGTTGGCAGCGGACGCGCTGCCGCTCTCATTGGCTGCTGTGTGAGAGTACTCGAGTAATGCCGTGCTGTGATAAAACGGTGCGCAATTATTATACGTCTAATCTGTTGATCAGTTTGGGAGATAATTGAATTCAAAAACTTCAGTTCAATAAACCAAAAGGTTTCTGAGAAAAATATAATAAACCTCGATTCTCTAGAGTAAAAGTACTACTTCCGGTTCAGGTAAAAATATTAGAGAGTATAAAAATTCTAGAGTATAAAATTTATAATTTCTATTATGTCAAAAAATTTCAGTCTGATTCGGTTAGCGGTTTGGGAGATAATTGAATTCGAAAACTTAAAAAAAGAGGATACTTATAAGTATAGGTACCATTTCCGGTCAGCTTAAAATTTGAAAAAAATTTACATCGTATCGATTAGCATTTCAGAAACCATCTAAGTTTCAGTTCGATAAGATTAACGGTGTTGAAAAAATCCCCAAAATACACAGAAAAACATACATACTAACAGACACACAGATACACACACACACATTTTTTCTAGATCATTAAGAGGGCTGTACACCCGAAACCTCAATTTTGTTGCCGTTCCTTTCTTCGATATATATATTGAGTGAATGCGACAATATATATCAATATATATATATATATATATATATATATATATATATAACGACGGTAATCTGTGTGTGTCTGTGTGTGGGTGTGTGGGTGTGGGTGTGTGTGTGGGTGTGTGTGTGTGTCCTAACTCTCGCCGAACATAATGAACGAATCGATAAAAATCGATTAATTCATTTTTCGACGAGACGACTTTGTCGCGACTCGAACCGATCACCCCAAATAGCCTGAATATGGGTCTAAATGAGCTAATCGTCTCGGACATCGTGCCAAATCCAATTTTTCATTTCGCCTTTTTTTTTTAAACATTAATTGAAATATTCCTTCTCGCCATATAAAAATACGTAATTTTAATAATTTCATTTATCGAAGTTTTGAACCATTTTTTTTTCTTTTCATATAAAACAATTAAATATATATTTTTAATTGAAATTATTGAAATTGAAATTAATTGAAATTAATTTATATTTTAGCGATATTTGAAAAAATAAAATCAATTCCAGGACGCCGACTCGAACCTACCCCCATCGCGCCCAGATCAATATACACTGACCAGTACACCATGATACGGATATAAAGGCTGCTCTAAATAACGTTAATATTCAATAATCGTATAGAACGTATGGACAACCAATCAAAACGGAGTCATATCTTCGGTAGTTGTCGGAACAAGTCGGAATTAGTCGGGTGTCATGGATCGAGTGAATCGATTTCGATTTGCAGTATCGCTCGGGGCGATAGCTAATAATAATAGAAAAAAATAGGTCTTTAAATAAATAATTGAAAACTCTCTATGGGAATCTGCGTATTTTTAAGAATTGAAAATTATTACAAATAAAGAATTGAAAACTATCTATGAGAGTCTACGAAAATAACGGTTCCGGTTCCGGATTTTTTTTTTTAGTTTTATACGAGTATATAATAATTTTATACCCATGCGATGATGTTTCATCGGGCTATTCACTAGTATATATATATTGAGTGAATGCGACAGTTGCGCTTCGATCAGATAAAACGTATTTTAAATCGACAAAATCGAGGTTTCGTATTCTCCTATTTTCTCCTCCGAAACTGGACCAATTTTTAAAAAAAATTCATCATCGGTATTAAAAAGATATTTTCTATGCAACTATGTGCGTATTTTTGCATACCTCCTTTACGTTTCACATGGCTTTCGTGTTAGTGGTCATTTTTATCTCTTATCCGATCGTTTTCATACTTTGCCATATTGCTCATTTTGGTTATCAATATAAGTAAATGGAGCCTCCGCCTCCGACATTCTATTTGACGTTTACGGTTGATGTTTGTTTTTATTAAATACTAGCTGTATTACCCGGCTTCGCTCAGTATTTATAATATAAACCGCTTAAGCATGACTAAGCTAATAGTAAACATTTAATTAAACAAAAAAAAAAATTTAAATTTAAAAAAAAATCAAAAAAAAAAAATTTGCCTTCTAGGGCTTCGCCCTCGGCGCCCCCCTGAGCCTTTGCCTTCTAGGGCTTCGCCCCTCCACGCCCCCATGAGCAATTGCCGTTTAGGGCTTCGCCCCCATGATCAGTTGCATTTTAGGGCTTCGCCCCTCCGCGCCCCCATGATTAAATGCCGTCTAGGGCTTGGCCCCCCTGAGCCTTTGCCTTCTAGGGCTTCGCCCCTCCACGCCCCCATGAGCAATTGCCGTTTAGGGCTTCGCCCCCATGATCAGTTGCATTTTAGGGCTTCGCCCCTCCGCGCCCCCATGATTTAATGCCGTCTAGGGCTTCGCCCCCTTTAGTTTATGCCTATTAGGGCTTCGCCCCTCCGCGCACCCATGATTGAATGCCGTCTAGGGCATCGCCCCCCTTAGTTAATGCCTTTTAGGGCTTCGCCCCTCCGCGTCCCCATGATTAATTGCCGTCTAGGGCTTCGCCCCCCTTAGTTAATGCCTTTTAGGGCTTCGCCCCTCCGCGCCCCCATGATTAAATGCCGTCTAGGGCTTCGCCCCCATGATCAGTTGCCGTTTAGGGCTTCGCCTCATAAGGCTGCGCCCCTTGGGGCGATAAGGCCGCATAAGACTGCGCCTCATAAGGCCGCACCCCATAAGACTGCGCCCCATAAGGCTGCGCCCCATATGGCTGCGCCCCATAAAGCTGCGCCCCCTTTGGGGCCCCATGAGGCTGCGCCTCCTTGCGCCCCCTTCGGGGCCCCATGCGGCTGAGCTCCATAAGGCGGCGCCCCATAAGGTGGCGCCCCATAAGGCTGCGCTCCATAAGGCTGCGCCCCATAAGGCAGCGCCCCATAAGGCTGCGCCCCATAAGACTGCGCCCCATAAGGCCGCGCCCCATAAGACTGCGCCCCCTTTGGGGCCCCATGAAGCTGCGCCCCCTTGCGCCCCCTTCGGGGCCCCATGCGATTGAGCTCCATAAGGCGGCGCCCCATAAAGCGGCGCCCCATAAGGCTGCGCCCCATAAGGCAGCGCCCCATAAGGCTGCGCCCCATAAGGCTGCGCCCCAAAAGACTGCGCCCCGTAAGGCTGCGGCCGATAAGCCTGCGCCCCCCCTGCGCCCCCTTCGGGGCCCCATAAGGCCGCGGCCCCTTTGGGGCCCCACGGGGCTGCGCCCCTTGTGGCGCCCCTGGCGGGGCCCCATGAAACTACTCGCCTTGCGCCACCGCGGGGGCGAATCCATTGAATCGAAAAAAACAAATCGGCGCCTATGGATCGAAAAAAAAAAATCGAATTACGTGTTCGATGACGTCACCGATCTACGGACGACGACGACGACGAAGGATACATACATACAAAGTCTCTTTCCAAATTATAGATTAGAGACTACGCAACTATGTGCGTATTTTGCTGGTGTCCAGCCCTCTTAAATCGTGATCAGTGATTGATTTGAATCAGTCAAAATCTCGAGTTCGATTTTTCGCATGCTCACAAAACTCTAGTGTTATTTTGTACATATATGTATGTACATAAAAACTTGGAATAGCATTCCAGAAACTTTTTACTTGTTTGAAAAACTAGCGAAAGCAATACTAATAATTTTCTCTCCTACGTACGCTTGTGAGTCATTATTTTTCGAACCATTTCATTAACCGCTAACCGAATCAGACTGAAATTTTTTGACATGTAATAGAAATTCTAAATTTCATACACTCATATTTTTTAAATATTTTTACCTCAACCAGAAGTAGTACTTTTACTCTAGAGAATAGAGGTTTCTATGTTTTTCTCAGAAACCTGTTAGTGTATTGAACTGAAATTTCCGGATGTCTTTTTGATTTCCGGATCTGGATGCCTTTTTCATTTCCGGATCCGGATTCTTTTTTCAGTTTCGGATCCAGATTCCTGTTTCAGTTCTGGCTCCGGATTCCTTTTTCAGTTCTGGATCCAGATTCTTTTTTATTTTCCGGTTTCAGTTCCGGATTTCTTTTTCAGTTCCGGATCAGGATTATTTTTTCAGTTCCGGTTCTCTTATATATAAAAAAATTCGTTGTGGGTGTGAATTCATTTATCGATTCAAATAAATTAAATTAAAAAACAAATGAATGATTTCTATTATGTAGATTAGTCATGTTTAAGCAGTTTATATTACACACACCAAGCGAAGCCGGGTAAAACCACTAGTTAATAATTAGAGGTAGGATAGTCACAGTGCTATCCATTGTTCGGCAAACCTTTAAAAATGCATTTACAACCTTTGAACAATACACGGCCCCCTCAGACTCCGGTGACTATTTATAATAATGTCAAGTAATTAAAAAAAAAAGAATTTGATAAATTTGGAATTTTGTGTTGTGCAAGTTTCCCTACTTTTGCGCTCATTTTGTATTGTAAATTTGAAAATGCTCTCATAGCCGGTATTTGTGAACGTGTATGTATGTATGTATGTTTCAGTGTCGAATTTTGTTTTTTTATTTTTCTTATATTCCTCAAATACATAGTCATGGGTTCGTCACATCTGAATTTTTACAAACCTCCTTTACGTTTCACTTTAAGACGACTTTTTTTATATCTCTTATCTCTTATCCGATCGTTTTCATACTTTGCCATATTGCTCATTTTAGTCATCAACATAAGTAAATGGATCCTCCGCCATTACGATGGTGCGAAAATATCGTGTAAGACGCGTTTGAAATCTGCCCGGCGAGATAGTCGTTGACGTTTATCCACCGTTTGTTAAGCCTATTCTCACTTTTCGTCATGTAAGATTTCAATTGTTTAAGCGCCTTAAACCTTAAAACTTTTTAAACTTTTTCTTTTTTCACTCTATATTTTATAAAATATACTTTATAGGTTCTCGTTATCTCTAATATATAAATATTTATAGTTTTAAATCTCATATGTATATATAAATTTCAAATTTGGCGTATACATAGCTTCGTATAATGGCATATAACCGCTATATATCGATTTATGGCCAAATGTGTCAGATCTGACATTTCACTGCTAGACCTACATCTCTTCACTGAGCGGCCTAAGTATGTGATGATATAAAAGCGGCCCAAACCTCTTAGTAATATATTTAATTACATTAGTTTAAGCCGGAATCATAATTTTAATTGAAAACCCAATCATTGAAAACTCTTCCCACATATTTGTACATTTGTTGTTGAAATTGCCTTTTTATTTTATTTAAAGCAATTAAATATAACAATTAATAGGAAAAATATCTGACTATTGATTACAATACTCAGTTTGAGCGTAACAATCCTAAATTTTGAGTTAAAGACCGCAAAAGCCAAAAAACTGTAAAAATCGCGAATTTTTTTAAGCGCTCATATCTCGTAAACGATCGCCCACCAACAAAAATCAATATCATATTCGAATTCAGTGGGTCAAACTTAGTAAATATTGGCTAGTTTCCGCTCTGGTAACTCAAAAACGTGATTTTTTGTTGCTCAGTGTAATTAATAGAAAAATCGACACAGCAAAGAAAAAAGTCACTTGGCTCAAGATTAGATGGATGATATTCATAAAACGGCAGCCAAAAAATATGTTTTTGAGAATCCTTGGACACATCCATACAAAGAATCCTTGGACACATCCATACAATTTAGAAACATAAATATGGATGCCAAGAGAGGCAACATACCTGAGAGTCTTCCTCAACTAAGGGACAGTCTTCCTCAAAATAAAAAAAGAGAAAATAAAAGATTTGATGACTCTTTTAGATTACATTCCTGTTATACACCATAAGTCGCAAGAGTATGACGAAAATCAAGCTACGACTTCAGCAGCTGATATCCGCCCCAGAGGTCGTCCACGAAGACAAACTGATGCACTGGTAGTGGACACAGATGAAGAAAGCATTCTCGACTATATACCTGATATAAATAATTAAACTTGTTCCCAAAAATCTATAATTATTATGAACCACAGGGTTTATATTTTTAGATTTTTGCGAGTCATAGTGGTATAAGTGATTTTATTTTTAAATTTGTGAGATAAATAATTATTGTATTTGATACTTTTCATATCAGAAGTATTTTATTATGTAGGGACTATGTTGATATTTATTTTTGTAATTTTATAATAAAAATCCTCAAAAATATACACAAATATTTAATTATCTCCCTTTCATATTTTTGTCGCTTGTACCAGTCTGGTTTTCAGGCCGTCAATTTTTGTATCAATGTGATGAAAATAAAAAAAAATCAAAATTTCAAAATGTTGTGACAACGTCATCAAAAATGTTGTGACAATGATTCTTTCCACGCCCGAACATATTTAGCTGAAAATTTATATTTGTATTCTTTTTGTACTAACATAGAGTTGATAAGGTTTTGGTCGGAATTCGTAAGCTGGAAGTAGAAATTTAGGCTTGTGTAAGTTTTCCTACATTTGTGTTTAATTTGTATTGAAAATGCTCATAGCCGGAATTTGTGAACGTGTATGTATGTACATACATACATACATATGTTCGATTATCGAATTTTGTTTTTTATTCTTCATATATTCCTCAAATACATAGATAAAGTCGTAGGTTGGTCACATCCCAATTTTTTATATAAAGTAAATGTAATTGGAGTTTTTTTATATTATGTGTATTGTTTCGATGAATAATTACTAGACGGTACAAACTTTTTGTAAAAAACGAATCAATGAATCAAAGCGATGTTTTTTACTTTATTTAATTACATTTTCGGATGTGTGTGCTGAAGTAACCGTCTGGGATTGGAAGCACTAACACATATGTATGTACATCACGATCAAATATGTTTAATTTTGCTTCAAATGGTTTTATGAAATCGAACATCCCGATTACTGCTTTAAAATACCTTGCAATTTTTTATATTCCGATTCCTGTTTCAGTTCTGATTGCCGATTCCTGTTTCGGTTCCAATTCCCGATTTCTCTTTCAGTTCTGATTCCGATTAATTATTATTATACGTATTGTAACTTTATGTATCAATTTGTTTCCGAAACCGCCCGTTGAAATTTTAACGGGTACAACAATAGTTCATTATATTCAAGGTTGTGAGGTCAATGACCAAGCGTTTGTTTATAATCGGGGTATGTATTATATTAGATTTCGTAAACTAAACATAACTGCTAAACCTTTCTATCCATTAAATTGAAATACAGCTGCTTTACAGTTGTCTTCGACCTAACACATAAATTATAGCATTTTATTTAGCAAAGCTTTGAACCATTGTTTTCCATATTAAACACTTAAATATGTATATTAAATTAATTATATTTTAAAGTAATTTGTAAAAAATTACATGACCAAATATTTGCGTTTATCTCTCGACTAAAACCATCTTCACGAATGTGTTCATATAAGAATAAGTACATACATACATATGTATATATAATATGTGCATATGACCAATTATTTCGATTTCGATTCCGATTTCTATTCCGATATCCGATTCCGATTTCAATTCTGATTCCCGAATCCAATTCTAGATTCCGATTTCAATTCCGATTCCCAATTCCTATTTCAGCTTCGATTTCAACTTCGGTTTTGATTATTTTATTATTTTTTTTATTGAATAATTTAATATGGAATAACCAGTGGCGGATCAAGTTAATGGGGGGCCCCAGGCGCGTTTTAAATTTGACGCGTCTACTTCAGTAAAAAAAATGCTATCATCGTTTTTTACCATGCTTTTCACTATATGGTTTTTCATTAGGATTTATAAAACCATATATTTTTATTTATTTACTATGTACTTGAAACACTAACAATTTTTGGAATAAAAATATGTGCTTTCTATTTTTTTGGCTTACTAAAGTACTGTGGACAATGATAATAATTTGTAAATTGTAAATTTTGGTAGCAAAGGCCCATTTCATATCATTCATTGAAAACTTTGGAACTAGCGCGACTATGTTTTACTAAACTAGTCTAAAGTACAGTATCAATGCAGAATATGAATTCAATCAAATTTATCGTCTTTGATACTAGTTTTATAGTAAAAATTTATAAACCGTTTTGCATGTCACGTTCTCCAACTGATTTATCAGAAAATAATATTTATATTTCTTTTTTTGTTGAGTTTTCTTCTTCGAAAAATTCCTTTCACATAGTGAATTTATTACGTGAATAAATAATTACGTATAGTTATTGGTTATTAGCTACATTTACTAACGTACATATATGATGTTATTAAATTGTGAATATTAATACATATATCAATTATTAACTAAAAAGATAATTATGAATATAAAAAAACCTAAACTTACCGGATTGTTATACGGTTTTCAATTTAATTACATATAATTGATAGGTTGTGATCAATTATTTTTTTATTTAATTTAACTGATAAATGGTAGCCAAAAATAATCATGTTAAATATTAAGTCTCTCATTCAATCCTTCTTATCATATGTACTTATTATGATTCTTATTATATATGATTCTTTTTATATGTACATATATGCACAATATTTCGTAAAAGTAGACATGGAATATAGAAATGTATAATTTCACAAAAACTCCTAACAATATTTTACAATTGTAAAATACATACATATGCATAGACATATACGAGTATATGTATGTAGTTAAACAAACCTTAAAGGACCTATTAATTTATTTCATTATACTGAATTTTTTATATCATGAAAATTAGATAAACTCGCTAATTTAGTTCAGGATTGGGAAAAATTAGTTGGAAATTTTGCTATTATAGTATTCGTTATAGCGTAATTCAACTGTTTGTATGCATGTATGCATCCATTTAAAATAAGTATATGAAAATTAAAAAAATTAAAAAAATTTCATTTTCATTTATTTAGATCAAACTACAATCGGTAGTTTTAAATTAACGAAAAATCTTACACAAAAAAATATTATTGGAATTTAATTATTTTCCTCCCTTTTTACATCCACATTTCTTCGCAGAAGTGGCACTGCTACTGCTGGCGCTACTGGCTGAGCTACCATTTTCGTGACTTCCATTTTTACCGCTTGAACTTGCACTGCTTGAACTACTAGAACTGGAACTGTTTTCATGTGAGTTGTTTGAATTGCTTGAGCTACTACTGCTGCTACTTGCGGCGGAGCTGCTTTCTGAACTGCCGCTTCCATTTCCTCCCTTTTTTCCTCCTTTACAACCTTTTCCTCCTTTTCCTCCTTTTCCTCCTTCGTGGGAACCATGGCTTACGGAGCTTGAACTTGCGCTACTTGCACTACTGGAACTGTTTTCATGTGAGTTATTTGAATTGCTTGAGCTACTACTGCTGCTACTTGCGGCGGAGCTGCTTTCTGAACTGCCGCTTCCATTTCCTCCCTTTCTTCCTCCTTTACAACCTTTTCCTCCTTTTCCTCCTTTTCCTCCTTTTCCTCCTTCGTGGGAACCATGGCTTACGGAGCTTGAACTTGCGCTACTTGCACTACTGGAACTGTTTTCATGTGAGTTGTTTGAATTGCTTGAGCTACTGCTGCTGCTACTTGCAGCGGAGCTGCTTTCTGAACTGCCGCTTCCATTTCCTCCCTGTCTTCCTCCTTTTCCACCTTTACCTCCCTTTCCTCCTTTTCCACCTTCGTGGGAGCCATGGTTTACGGAGCTTGAACTTGCGCTACTTGAACTACTGGAACCGTTTTCATGTGAGTTGTTTGAAGTACTTGAGCTACTGCTGCTGCTGGAACTGCTTGCTGCAGATCCGTGTTCCTTACTTCCACTTTCATGACTTCCCCCTTTTCCTCCTTTTCCACCTTTACATCTCTTTCCTCCTTTTCCGCCTTTTCCGCCTTCGTGGGAACCGCTTCCACCTTCATGGCTTCCTTTCTTGCCTCCTTTGCCGCCTTTTCCTCCTTTTCCGCCTTCGTGGGAACCGCTTCCACCTTCATGGCTTCCTTTCTTGCCGCCTTTTCCTCCCTTTCCTCCCTTTCCTCCTTTTCCACCTTTTCCTCCTTCGTGGGAACCGCTTTCATTTGAGCCATGGGTAACCGTGGTGGAACTTGCACTGCTAGCACTGCTACTGGAACTTCCTTCCTTTGAGCCGTTTGAAGTACTACTAGCACTGCTAGCACTACTTGCAGTGGATACTACTTCATGACTTCCCCCTTTTCCTCCTTTTCCACCTTTACATCTCTTTCCTCCTTTTCCGCCTTTTCCGCCTTCGTGGGAACCGCTTCCACCTTCATGGCTTCCCTTCTTGCCTCCTTTGCCGCCTTTTCCTCCTTTTCCGCCTTCGTGGGAACCGCTTCCACCTTCATGGCTTCCCTTCTTGCCTCCTTTGCCGCCTTTTCCTCCCTTTCCTCCCTTTCCTCCCTTTCCTCCTTTTCCCCCTATTCCTCCTTCGTGGGAACCGCTTTCATTTGAGCCATGGGTAACCGTGGTGGAACTTGCACTGCTAGCACTGCTACTGGAACTTCCTTCCTTTGAGCCGTTTGAAGTACTACTAGCACTGCTAGCACTACTTGCAGTGGATACTACTTCATGACTTCCTTTTTTATTTTTTTTACCTCCTTTTCTATTGCCACGCATTTTCTTGATTTTTTTCCCTCCTTTTTTACCGTGCTTACCCTTTTCTCCGGATTCGTGGGATTCACTGCTTGAGCTTTCATCGGAATCCTTTATAATGATAGTTGTAGTTGTTGCAGCACCACTTGAACTGGCCGCGCCTGGGCCACCTGGACCCCCTGGAGAACCTGCATTAGATGCAGAAGCAGCTCCTGTTTCAGTAATAATCATGATTTCTTCGCTACTATCATCATCGTCTTTTTTCCCTTTTCCGTTTTTTGGGTGTTTTTTATGTTTCTTTCCGCCTTTTTTACCGTGCTTACCCTTTTCTCCGGATTCGTGGGATTCGCTGCTTGAGCTTTCATCGGAATCCTTTATAATGATAGTTGTAGTTGTTGCAGCACCACTTGAACTAGCCGCGCCTGGGCCACCTGGACCCCCTGGACCACCTGGAGAACCTGCACTAGATGCAGAAGCAGCTCCTGTTTCAGTAATAATTATGATTTCTTCGCTACTATCATCATCGTCTTTTTTCCCTTTTCCATTTTTTGGGTGTTTTTTATGTTTCTTTCCACCTTTTTTACCGTGCTTACCCTTTTCTCCGGATTCATGGGATTCGCTGCTTGAGCTTTCATCGGAATCCTTTATAATGATAGTTGTAGTTGTTCCAGCACCACTTGAACTAGCCGCGCCTGGGCCACCTGGACCACCTGGAGAACCTGCACTAGATGCAGAAGCAGCTCCTGTTTCAGTAATAATTATGATTTCCTCGCTACTACTATCATCGCCTTTTTTCCCTTTTTTTGGTTGTTTCTTACGGGGTTTTTTGTTTTTTTTGTGTTCATCGGATTCACTGCTCGAACTATTTTTTGGATGATGCTTTTTTGGATGATACTTTTTTGGATGATGCTTTCCTGGAGTGCCCTCAATAGAAATGCTTATGGAAATTGAGATTGACTCCGAGGAACTGTCACTTGAAGTCGAATGTTTGTGTCTGTGACAACGACATGCTTTTTGCCATCCATAGTTTCCATGTCGACATCTTTTATGTCCAGGAACCCATTCACGAGATGGTCCATCACTGCTGGAATTGCTGTCACTATCTTCATTCAACAGATACAAAAGCCTTAGGAATCGCCTCTTCCAATAAGATCCTCTGTTATCATTGATTGGTTTCATTTTCTTTGGCTTCCATCGACCCAAGCCAGTTTCGTCGCTATCACTCTCACTCAAACTGATATCGATTTTAATATGATTTGGACCCTGTCTGCCTGGTTTACCTGGCCTCTTGTGTTTTTCTATCGATATTGAAATTGATTCCGAAAAAGATTCAGAATAGGAGTGTGAAATTGACTCTGACAATGACTCTGAAATGTGTTTAGATTCTGTTGGTTTCTTTGGGGGATTTTTCTTTGGGGGATATTTCTTTGGGGGATCTTTCTTTGGAGGACTTTTCTTTGGTGGATCTTTCTTTGGGGGATCTTTCTTTGGGGGATCTTTCTTTGGAGGATCTTTCTTTGGTGGTTCAGGCTTATTAGGTTTTCCTTTGCCTCCGCACTTATGACCACAGGGTCCTGGATGTTGTTTTGAATTATGCCCTGAGTGTCCACCACAGGGATGAGGCTTACCGCCTCCACCTGTATGAGCACATGCTCCACCGGCGTGAGCAGCTGCTCCACAACCACCACCGCCTGCTTTGGCGCACGCGTGAGCACCACCACCACCCGGGTGCCCTTTGCCACCGCCACCGCCACACGCCAACGGGTTGGCTCGTACGATCGCCTTAAAATATACAAAGTGATCTTGTCAATATTTATACTATAAAAATCTACATATGTATTATATTACTATTGCTAAAATTAAATACAGCAATCGAAAGCAAGTAATTCCTAAAGTAGACGAGATACCGCGTGACAGAACTCTCGAAGTGTCTAAGGGAATCTCGAAAGCATGTGTACATACATATGTACATGTATAAATACGAATATATATATTTATATATATATATATATATATATATATATATATATATATATATATATATATATATATATATATATATATATATATATATATATATATATATAGAAAGAACCGTACGAGCCTGATTGAAAGTGAGACGATGGGCGGTTTTCGAAAGCAATTTGGTAACTAGGCTTTATTACATTTATTAAATAATAATAAAGCTTTCACGCTATACAGCTATTGCATAGCATTGAACATTTCGCTGAAACCGTTGTATAAATATCAAACCGAATAAAAGTATTTTCCACGACGATTGAACAAATACATTGTTCAAAGTCATCACGACGGTTGATTGATTAAGCACTTCAAATATGTTTGGGTACGATCATAAATACAGATGTCCATTTCGTAAAATACGTGGCAGATATACATATGTATGTACATATGTATGTACATATGTATGTATTTATATTTAGTAAAAGTGTCACACTCATAAAGATTAATCATACCAAAGTGATTTTCCCATCCTGTCAAATCAAATCTAACCTATTTTGATTTTGTAATCGTACAGCAAATGCCAATCAGTCCATTTATTGCATCAAAATTTAAACTTCAAATTTAACAAATTATATTGAATTTGAGATAATTAAATTTAAATTCTATTAAATATCCCTGATTTTTCACAATACAATTTTTTACATAAATACATACAAACATCGAATGACTTTCTATATTTTATTTTTCCCAAATCCACTATTATGTGATAATCAATTTATTAATATTGACTAATTTTTTTTTTATTCAGCCCATTGACACATATGTACACCATGTTATGTGCTAATCTTCAAAAATATATGAATATACGATTTTATCTCACATAATATCATAACTTCGTGCATTGTACATACATATACATATGTACATAGAATAATACAAAAATTAGTGATTTTGTATGCACATATCCTATCCGCAATCCTTATTTCATGGAATAAAATCGGATTTTTTGAATATTAGTTCAACTACACCGTCCTGAAGATGAAGACGGATGTTTTACACGTATTTGAGGCATAATATTTATGTAGGTATCACATAAATCGGTATTGATTAAAATGAGTAGGTTAAAAAGATTTTATCGGTTTATTTTATATTATAAATATGTGCGTTAAAGTTAATAAATTAATGGACATAATATTATTTATTTATACCGATGAATTTATAAAATTATTGTAATGACTTTAAAGTTAAATTCCAGTATTATTATATAGTATATAATCTGGAGGTTCTATAATGAAGTTTTCAAAAAATAATAATGATAAGCGTTTAAAAAAGCATTTATTAATTTAATTAAAACTTTTTCATGTTGTGTTTTTATTTTTATTTTTACCAAAATTAATTGTCTTTATCATCGAAAATTTTCTTTGTCGTTAATTTAATATTCAGCTTTTCATAAAAACAAGTAAAGATATAAGTAAAATTAGTTGTTGGATATCTTTTAAGCGTCTATAGGGTGAATAATGAATATTCTATAAACATTTGGACTCGTACATATGTATATGTATATTCTTGTATTATTATGCATTACTATTGATTTATTTAAATATGTGCAGATGTAGAATTTGTATAAAATCTTTCAGTTAAAATCTATTCTTTAAAATATCTTTCTTTAAATCATTTAAATATTTACATATTTTCCGTTTATATTCTAAGTCCAAGATAGGATGAAATTCAGTTTCAGTAGAAACTAATTATATTACTTAATTGCGCTCTAATAGTGAAAAATGCTCGATTCGTGTTAAAAAGCTCGTCTTTTGTTAGAATGAATTACATGCTTCGTGATTATAAAACTGATTTTATTAAAGTGTTTAATAACGATAGCAAATATTTAACTTACAACAAATGCGACTAATAAGAAAAGCGTGAAAACTTTCCAGTTCGCCATGGTCGGTTCGGTAGGGAAATCTCCCTGATTTCCTTTTCGTTTGGTGAGGGTTTAGTCCTTATAGGTAGTTTTCCTTCTTGGTGCACCAAGATTGGACTAAGACTGAATATTGCCATCTAACCATATATATTTATAGTAAATTTTCATACCAGCACAACACCAACCTGTGTGCACACACAAATACAGAAAATGTGTTTGCGATAGATTGATTTATGGCCATTTTTACCATATTTGTAGTATTGGCAATGTTAATGTTTTAAAATGTAAATATCAACGATATTTCACCAATAAAAAATCCATATACATACATACATACATATGTAGTTCAATGAAAAGCTTTGGTTTTATAATATTTATTTAATAATGAAATAGATGAAGTACAATAATTGAATAGTTTTAATTGTTAATACATAATAGCAAGTAATTTAAGCACAATATTCAACTACAAATTAAGAGTTAATAACTAGTTGTAACTTTAATTCGATTAAAATTTATATGTACATATGTATAGAGGTTGTGATTTCTCGACTTTTTTTGATTCTCGAGATTCGAGAATCTCCTTTTCTTGGAATATTTGAATCTCGAGATATGAGAATCTTATTTTCTCGAAATATTTGAATCTCGAGAATTCGAGATTTTCTTTTTTTGTTTCTCGAGATTCTCGAGAATTCTCGAGAAAGTATAATTTTTTTTTAATATAGTGAATTGATTTTTTTAGCATATAAACTTGACAACATACAAAAATCAAAAGGACACAAACACTACATATGTATATTATATCAGGGGTTTACAACTTTATTAAAGACATGACGAAAAAAAGATATAGAGAGATACAATAGAACATTGAATAGAAAAAAAAGTACGAAAAGAAAATAAAAATATACAAAAGTAATTTAAAATAGTAAAAATAACAATATGTAAAAAATAATTTTATAAAATTCCCAGTGTTACTACCCGGCTTTGCCCGTGTTATTGTTACCGGACAAATAATAAAAACGTAACTATAAATTGATTAATATCTAAGGAATAAATAAATAATAAATCAAAAATCTTTGTTTAATGTGTGTTAAGTGGGGTCATATTGTCAGTGAAAATATATTTTCACTAGCGCTTTAGTGATATCATAACCGAATACTTTCGCACTAGTGACTAGTACCTACATGCACATACATATGTATATGTAACTTAAAAATGGTGTGATTTCGTTGTAACATGTGTATATGTACATACTTATATGATGACTGAATAATAACTTACCGAACAAATAATAAAAATACTGACCATCTATACATATTACAATACTTTACAAAATTATTTACGAGTTAACAAGTGTACAAATCAGTCAGTTTATTGAACAAAAACATGTAGTGATAAATTAAGAATATTCTCGATATTTTCGAGATTCTAATAAAAAATTTCTCGAGATACGAGAATCTCGAATTTTCATAATAAAATATTCTCGAGGAATGAGAATCTCGAAATTTTACAATAAAATATTCTCGAGAAACGAGAATTAAAATTTCTCGAGAAACGAGAATCAAAATTTCTCGAGAAATCTCGAGACAAGATTTCTCGATCACAACCTCTACATATGTATACATATATATGCCATTAAATTTGGTATATAATCGATTTCCTTTTTAAAAAAAACACTAGTATGTGGAAGGCCGTCACAATAAAAGTATTGTAAATGTAGAAATATGTATGTTTTATTAAACATAAAATATAAAATATCATTTTAGTATAAATGGATAAAATAGTATTTTGCCTTGAATTTTATTTATGATGTATGTATGTAGCACAGAAAATTATATTTGGAAAATAAAAACAATTTGGACGTGACCAACCCAAGACTTAATCTATGTATTTCAGGAATAAAAGAAGTATAAAAAAGAAAATTCAATGATGAAACACACGTACACACATATGTATGTACTATTTCACGCATACCAGCTATGAGCGCAAATGTAAGGAAACTTACAAGACAAAAGTTCATTTTCCAATTGTCAGATTTATTTCATTTTTCTTTTTATTTATTACTTTACATTATTTTAAATATTATAAATATTAAATTTCAAGAAAATAAAAATTAATTAAATAATATTTTAAAAATATTACTACTTCCGGTTTACGAATTCTAACGAAACCCTTATCAACTCTAAGTTAGTACATACTATATGTAGAATAAAAATATAAATTGATGCGTTCAGTGATGTTGCAAAAATCATGTGGTTACAACATTAACTTTTCTAATTGGGAAAAATACCACTTCCGGTTGATTAAATTCTATGATTTCTTTTTTTTTCGTAACATTAATACAAGGATTATACTTGAATTTTCTCGTGAAGAGCACACATATTTAAACGGTCGAAAAAATAGTGGAAGAAAAATCGAACATAAGTGAACTGCAACTTCCGGATGACGAGTGTTCACCAAATTTTATATATGACTTTTTATTTAGCTGAAACTTCTAGTTTCTAGATATGAAATTTTAATCCAATGCATCAAAAGGTTTCTGAGAACTGAATCCAAAAACTTACCTACCTAAAAGAGGAGGTTCCATTTCCGATGAATCGTTCCAATTCCGATAAATCAAAGTTTTTTCTTAATAGGACTAACGGTGCTCAAAAAATCCCCGAAATACACAGAAACACATACTAAGTCACAGAGATACACATACACACACAGACACACACACACACACACAAAGACAGTAAGAGATATTCTTCACTCAGGTCATCAAATCAAGTAAATACATACATATATACATATGTATGTATGTACGTACATACATATATAAAGTAATAAAAATGCGCTAATTATAATAATTACCAATGAAAAGTAGAATGATATTTACATGGAATGTGGAATGCTATTTACATGAAGTGGAATAATATTTACATGTAAATTTTCCAACTAACATACATATGTATGTGTGTGGTTTCACACAATAGAAAATTTCATAAAACACCATTAAATTTTTAACTTGCAGATTCAAAAAAATATGCTAATATCGTTACCCTAATTAACAATTCTATTGCCAATTGGCCGATTATTGCAATGTGTTCAAACATGAAGAGGACAGACATCTGAATAATATTCTATCAAAATTAATCAATAATATTTACTAGCCGATTTAATGAGTTACTTACGTTGAATTATATACATATTACACATATAATAATACGATTTTATTAGTAAAATTAAAAATTATGATAAAACATAAAATGTTTTTGAAAACGAAATTTAGCATTGAAAAGTAATATTTGCACCTTCTTTTCATGCAGAAATCAATTGTGAAATTTAATTTGAATATTATAATTATTTAATACGATTTTGAACATTTTGCATGTCCATACTATTGGTTCCATGACAAGACAACACACGCCAATTGAAAGCACGACAATTGAACACATAATTTTTGAATACGGCGAGAAGTTGACACAGTGATAGAGGTTGTGATTTCTCGACTTTTTTTGATTCTCGAGATTCGAGAATCTCATTTTCTCGGAATATTTGAATCTCGAGATTTGTAGAATCTTATTTTCTCGAAATATTTGAATCTCGAGAATTCGAGATTTTGTTTTTTGTTTCGAATCTCGAGAATTCTCGAGAAAGTATAATTTTTTTTTTAATATAGTGAATTGATTTTTTTAGCATATAAAATCGAAAACATCAAAAGGACACAAACATTAAATCAGGGGTTTATAACTTTATTAAAGACATGATGAAAGAAAGATATAGAGAGATACAATAGAACATTGAATAGAAAAGAATGTAAAATTATATTAAAAAAATATAATAAAAGAAAGCACGAAAAGAAAATAAAAATATACAAAAGTAATTTAAAATAGTAAAAATAACAATATTTAACAAAAAATTTTTACTGAGCAATTAAATGCTTTCTGCAACGGAAGATGACACTAGCATGTTAGTAAAATATGCTCCATAAAACATTCAGATAGTCGACAACATGATTCCAAGTAACATTTTAGATGCTTATTAGGTAGTAGAGTTACCAAAAGTCTGGATATCCTCTTTTTAATGTTTATCAATATTTAGAATTTGTATAAATGCAGAATATTCTAATTTACCGTTCTCGAGAACGAGCATAAATGGAAATTATATTGCGCCTTCTGCCTGCTTCTACTCTATGACAAAAGTTTCGTGGCCAAAATATGTAAGTGTGAGCTCATCATTTTTAAACCTCAGAACTAATGTAAAATGAACTACATATATCATGCAATTATGTTTCTGTAAATACTCAAAAATATTAATATTAGAAATAAACCAGCAAATTTATTATTTACAAAGTTTTTTTTCAAATTAAAAAACCTTCTCTTTATCAGTAACGTTAAGAAACTGAATTTTCAACTTAACAAACATCGAATTGAATTTTTAGCAATACATCTCAGTGAAGACCGCGAGAAGGTTGAAGTTTATTCTCTCGTCAGGAAAATGATTTGGACATGAAAATTAGTTTGGAAAAAGGCTCGTTAATATCTATATTACTTTAAATAACTATAAAATAGATAATTAAAATAAAAGTAAAAACAGCTGAAAATAAGTAAAAACTAATTGAAAAATAAACTACACTACGTATAAAATTACCACATTAAAAACCATTAAAACAAGCTCCATATAGCTTTTTGGTTATTTGAATACTCATTTAGTGCTTTTTTTTACTTATTCTATTATCATCAGCAGTGTGATGATAATAGAATAAGAAAACTGAAAGATTTACTCAATCTTCATGTTCGAAAAAAATCGACTCGTGTTATTTCGACAACTAGGAAAAAAATGTTTATGATTTTTTGCTGGGAAACCCCAGTCCATCAGTACATATTTCATTTACTACTGTTACGCTATCAATTGTGAATAAAACAAATCTTAGCTATGGATTTATTTGAAACATTTTAATGGATTTTTAACAAAAATTACAGAAATTTTATAATTGGAACAATGGTTTTCCGGAAACTTCGGATTTTTATCAATGGGTTTCTGGAGACTCGCTAAGTGACAGCACTGCCTGTACATATGTACATTTGTATGTGCTTAACCCTTTGAATGCTGACCAACACCAATCGGCGTTTTGCCAACAATTCCATCAGCCTGATATTCGCCCACCGGTGAGTATGTAACAAAATGAGCAATATGGCAAAGAATGAAAACGATCGGATAAGAAGCAAACTTTTTCCTGAATTGTAATCGTAAGTGAAAAAATCGTAAGGAAAAGATAAAATATAAACAAGAATACTACCTGCTAAGCCTTTCCAGGTAGCGTTGACACGGTCGTGTAATCCGTGTCAATGTTTAAAAAGACTGTTTGACAGCGGAATTTCTGAATTTATAATCATAGCAGAATTTCTTGATGGATATCCCTAACTGGTGAGTATTTTAGATTGTGGCTTGGCATTTAGATTGTGAGCATTACATTTAACAACAATGAAAAATATGTAACTAGTTTTGGAAAAATACATTCATTGATAGACTTATTTTGTTTATTTTATACCAGGTTTCGCTCGGTATTTGTAATATAAACAGCTTAAACATGGCAACACAATCTAATAGTAAACATTCGTTTGCTTTTTTATTAAATTTATTTGAATCGAAAAAAAAAAAAATTTAACGATATCGATATTGTCGTCATAGAAACTTTGATTTGTGTTCGATGCTCCCACCCAAACCTTTAAACCTTACATACAAAGTCTCTTTCGAAATTATATATTAGATTGTTGCAAGATATATTACCGAGTCTAAACACACCTTTACAAAACTCGAAAACCTCGGCGGTAGTTATCTAGGGTTTTTTTGGATTAGCTACAATTTTTATACCTGCTTCCTATTGGATTTCTAAATAGTTCTAGTTGGAAATGTTGTCGAAATTTTCGACGTGGCGGGCTTTCAACAGAAAAGACGTCGGCACTCCAAGGGTTAAAGTGCACCTAGGGCTGTGGAGTCAATATTTGAGAGATTCCGACTCAGATTTCACGTTTAAATCGCATTTATTTTTTTATTTAATAGCGTATATGAATGTTAAAAAACTACTAAGGGAGAATCCTCAATATCCAATATATGCATATTGGCGACACGGTGCTTCTATATTTGTATTTTTCTAATGTTTAGGTCAAATTGAGAAGAGACCTGATATTTGATAAATCCGTTACGCCCATTGCATACATTTTATTAATTGCATGTATTCATAAATGATAAAAAGTTATTGATAATCTGTGATAAGTATGTGGCATCCTGTATTCATTCTCCAGAGATTTTTATAAATGAACCTTTATGAATTTTGAAATATGAATTTTTATATTCATGCATTGCGGAATTTTGAGGGATTTTTAATAATATAATCTAGATAATATTGGACAAATATAACTTTTTGGAAATGATGTTTAGATATTCATCATTTTTTCTTCGCGTAGTTCCACAGAAATTTGAAACACGAATTTTAGCAAATAACCAGCTTTCCTTCAATTCTTCAAACACATCTGCCATACGTTAGCTGACAACACAACCCATTCACAAACATTTGAGTGTAAGAATATGCAAACATTATGTGTGTTTGCATATTCTTACTGAACAAATATTTTTCACAACTGCACTAATAAACGACGTCAACAGAATTGTCATTTTTGCATTAAATGAAAAGCAATTTAAATTAAAGAATTTAATAAAATTATTGCATATATTTAACACTTTCAATGCTGAGCTAGAATCCGTGCTATGCTGATATTTTATAAAATAGCTCTGTCTCACAAATGTTTTGACAGTGTGGAGGTCTATACAGTTCTTGGAAGGCCCGTCTACCTGCATCTTGCATAAAGCACGCTATACAGTACCTATATTTATTCATTATTTTCGTAAAAAAAAAACTTCTGGAAATTTTTTGTTCATAGAATTAGCAAATAATATAACGATATTTAAAAATAATAAAACACTTTAATTAATGTTTTAACAAATATATTTTTTAAATAAAAATTGCATAAAATGATGATAAAAAACTTATATATCATTTTATCAATTTTTGTCGTGATAAGATCTAAAGCACGGGTCTAGACACAAACCCGGTTTTGTTGTTTTATGTTTACTCGATTTGTTACATATTTGAAAATATATTACATATTTGAAAAAAATGTTTACTCGATTTGTATACTCGAAATTATATACATACATTTATTCAAAATCTGCACTCTCTAAGATGAATCCGCACTCTCTAAGACGGTCCAGGTTGTAAATGTGTAGCGGAAAATCAAGTAGATACGTAAGTCAAGTCGTGAAGTCTCAAACGACAGTTGAGCTAAGACTGAATGTACTTTTCATATTATATCCCGTAAAAAAGGATCGATCGATCTTAAGCTTAAGTATCGTTTGCTAAGTGATCCATACAAGCCTCATCCGTCATATAATTTTGAAGGCGACATGTCAGGAAGTGGAAAACGTTGTTTCATGGAATCTTGGCTAACCCAGTATACTTCATGGTTATCATATTCACCTAGGTTAAAAGGTGCTTTTTGTATTTTCTGTGTTTTATTTCCGCAACCAGTTCAAAGAGGAATTCAAGGTGCCTTCATTACTACTCCTCGTACAAAGTACAAAGATTTTAATGAGTGTGCCAGAAACCATACCAGCTCAGCATGGCATCGTGGGTTTCAACAAGATGCTGAACACTTCGCGTCAACTATTAGAGATCCAAATAATTAATATATTATTTGTCAGATAGATAATTCTGTAAAACGAACTATTGAAGAAAACAGAAAGAAACTGTATCCTATTATTTCAACAATCTTATTTTGCGGATCAAATGATTTCGCAATTCGTGGGAAAGATAGCACCAAAGGAAATGTCGAACAACTTTATGCGTATCGAATTGAGGGAGGAGACAGTATTTTAAAAAACCATTTTGATACAGCTGCTGGAAATGCACGTTACACATCACACCGAACGCAGAATGATTAGATCAATTTGTCTGGACAATCTCTGCGAGAAGAAATTGTAAAAGCTGCTAACAATGCTGTTGGATTATCGATCATAGCCGATGAAACAGCAGATATCTTAGGAACAGAACAGTTATCACTGGGAGTCCGGTTTGTAGATACGTCTAGTGAGAAGGTTATGATTCGTGAGGAATTCCTTGGATTTTTCAGCACATTACGTCGTGTAAAAACATGGCTTAGATCTACAATGTCAGATGAACGTTTGTCTGGATTGTGCAGCATACACAGAGACAAAGTGAACTGCAACAAAAAAGACTTTATGGACAAAATTGTAGATATGTTTGGTAGCGATAACAGACGATATTTTAAATTTATGTTGTAATATTTTTTGTTATATACATATATTGTGTTAATAAAAAAATTGTTTCCCTTCATTACTACAGTGTCCTGTCCGTTCGTTCACCATACAAATACGCTACAGTAAATTAAAACTACATTAAAACCAGTGGCGGCTCGTGATAATTTTTAGTGGCGGGGCTGCACTGAAAAGATGTCTTATTCTATCATGTCATAACAGGACAAAATTAGCACAATTTTTGCCGTACGACCACTTACATGTGGATTTAAGTATTATTGAAAAAAAAACTAGCAAAATTCACCACCCATTAAAGGGGTGCGTCCAAACGCGATGAAGATTTCGAAAAATACGCTGGTACTCCAGTAAGATTGCTGAAAAAAATTCGTTCTTGCTGGTTTCGCGACGCGGATTAAAAAAAAACCCAAAACCTTTCAAAAACTTAACCCCCTAATTCGTAACGAAAAACATTAACCTGTTGACAATGCATCGATACATCGGTTGTTTCATCTGCCATAACAGCTAGATAAGTTGCTTTTTTTATTTCAGCACTTATTTGTTCCCTTCACACGTTCAAAATACAATCTAAAAGTTCATTTTGAATAGTTTTTGATGTCCCTTTAAAAACCGAAGAAGTTTGAAAATGTTTTTTTAAAGAATCGTCGAAATTTTGTGAATATTCTAGAAGCCCCCGAAAAACTCCTGGATCTTTTGAATTATCTGTTTCATCGTGTCCCCTCATTGGCATTTCAAATTTACCGCAAAATTTAACGCAATCAATAATTTTAAATAAAACATCCCGATTTTTTTTTTTGACGTTTTCATTATGCTTATCTATTTCCCGCCGACAAGCTTCCCAAAATCGTGAGATTACACACATTTTTTAAATTAATCGTTTAAATGTTTTAAGTCAATAACTCCTGTTTTCGTCCAAGATGCTTCGCCTGGCGACTCGCCTCCAAACAAAAGACACGGATAACAAAATAACGCGTTTTTTTCTGTACATCTCGTTAACCAATTGTATTTTTTATAAATGTCTGGATTAAATTTTCGCGAGTAACTAAAAGATCTACTAGTTGCAGGCTGTGAAATAATTAAATTGGGCGTGAGGCAGCCTAATGCTTTTATAGCGACTTTTTCGGTAAGTTCTAGTCGCGAAAAGTGCAAATTTTGTAAATATTTTACTGAATTCTTTTGTTGTTCCATTTTTAAAAGAAAAAAAATCTTAATATATTTAAATAAAAATTACGAGAAAAAGTTAAACAGATTTGAAAAAAGTTTGCTGTTATCAAAATGAAAACGACTCACCGAAGATTTGATGAGGGCTCGTACACAACCAATTGAGAGTAACGAAAACGAATAAAGCTGTGATCGTGCGATTCAACTAATCAAATGTAAGATCAAGCGCGCGAAATCTTAAACAAACTGACAGATGAATGTCGTTTAACAGGCGAAGGCTGCCGACTGTCCAGCCCAAAACGGCAGAGTGAGTGAAAGAGAAAGAGCTATCTGCAGTTGCAAATAGCTCTTTCTCTTTCTCGTTCCGAAACTCCGGGCTGCGCAGCGTTCAGCGCGGCGCTGTAACACTTTACAGCCAGTACAGCAACATTTTAATTCATCTGTCACCATACAAGTTAGTGGGGTCTTCGAAACGGTCAACATTACTTACAATATCACCCTTTTGGATATGGGTGATATTGTCAGTAATATTTACTCTGTCGAAGGCCCCAATAGTTCGTCCATCCAACTAATAAAAAAAATATCATTAATAAATAAAATATTAAATGTATTATTTAACATATCTTAGAATTTTATAGGAGGGGCTGCAGCCCGGCAGCCCATTAGGACAAGCCGCCACTGATTAAAACATTACTAAAAATATTTTGCCCCCCCCCTTGGAAAATTTTCTGCGGGCGTCCATGACCTTGGCCGAAGTACTTCCGTTCGAAGTAGGACAAAGACACCGTAAACTCGCTCCAGATACGCAATCACGAGTACAGGGAAACTCCCAAGGAGCCAACTAACACAGCACATAAAGGAAGACCTCGACCCCGTAGGAATCTTCCAGAACGTGATCTCACCAGCCGAGCTACGTCCCCAGATTTTTATTTATTTATTTTTAATACCCAAGTATACCACAGTGTCTTCACAGGTCACCCCAATTTGACACTGTGGCCAGAAAAGTGAGCCAGATACCAGTGAGCTTCAGGAGCTCGACCTGGCTTATTTCGGTGAAGCAACTACCATGACCATTCGTACTGATTTTACCAGGACAGTACTGGTTTTTTGGGTATCTGTCCTGGTAAGTCGTGCGATAAAACCAGTATACTATGGGGACTGATCTAGTTGTGAAGGTGTTCTTCATCACCAGTCCGCCATGTTTTATAGACAGGTTCGTCTGTGTTTTAGTAGTTATTACTGCTGTTTGTTTGGATAAGGTATTTTATTGTTTGAATATACAAGTGTATAAATATGTTGTTGAAGCGGCTGGAATCGTAGTGTTCTCGAAAAGGCTATTGGCTGCTGACTGGTGTCGTGCGGCCGCTGGATCTATAATGTGTCGTTGCTCTGGATCCGGCTGAGTTGCAAACGTTCTTCCATTGTTCTTCATTTGCCAAAAAAATATTGGCAAATGTTGTTTCCATTTATCAGGAACAAATACACCAGCCGAATATTTTTTTACTTTGATGAACAATATATAGTCTTGTGTAGAATTTTATAAGAGCAATCAAGAAAATGAATTCATTTTTTAGAAACCTCTTCTTACTTTCACTTACGATCACTATTCAAGTTTTTTTTTATAAATGTGTGTCCATGATTCTTTAACTTTTGAAGGATGGACCGTCGAGATCGAACGAGTGTCCCAAACCGGGATCGAGTAAGACCCCAGTATTTTTAAATCAAAATACAGCTTTTCTCAATACAAATGGGTTCAATATATCTTATTAATCATTTTATACATCAACATAAAACAGTTTTAGTCATATAGCATGTTTTTGACTATTTTTTTTTTTTTAAATAACGACAAGCGTCAACACGCAAACACACATAGCTAAGGCCAACAGGCGACTGCATGACTCAATAGCCACGCGCTAAAAGCGACAAAAACAAAAGCTTACGAAAATATAGCTGTCTCTTTCTCTCGCATTGATTCATCGATCAACAAGAATATGCAAGCGAACAGTCAAAAACATGACTTTAAATCATACTTTGGAACGTAGAAATGTATAAATGTATTTTTTTACGATGTACCCCTTTTCTAAATCATACAAAATCTATTAAAATAAATTTCTTGTAGTTCATTCTAGGAATACAAGAAATATAGGGTATATAGCTTAAAAAACCACATAGTTATTGCGAAAAACGTAAGCATACCCCACTTCGGGGAGGGAGGGTTAATATTTGTTTTGAATAATTGAAGTATTTAGAAATATATTTTTGAAAAAATGCCCTGGTTTTGAATTTGGAAAAAATGGTCACCTTAGTGTATTATAGAAAAAAACTCACGTCACAAATTGTGACTAGCAAGTTAGAGCGTCTGATATCGTAAGTTGAGAGCCGCTGTCATTTACGTCATTTAGCAAGCTGTCATTTGATAACCACAGCAGGAGCGATATGTGACAGTTAGCAAATAGGTGTGTCAAAAGCATTACTTTAAAAACACGTTTACATTTTTGAGGTAAAGCTATTTGTATGTGGTGTAATAGTTGTTTCTCGCCCTATAAAATTCCATTTTAGTCCTTTTTTGTAGAAAAAATTATTATGTACTAACTCAAACAGTAAACTTTTAATTATTATTTGGATATAAATATTATCTCTTATATCACATGTATTCTTGAACACATATTTCGTATACATGGCAAGTAGGTTAACAAACTACAATGGCTCCAACCGGCATTATCATCATCATCATGATTCCTACAAAATTTCAATTTAATTATATACATTTAAATTTTTATTCTCATGTACATATTTAATACACAGGCATAACAAAATAAAACTTGGTCTGAGTCCCTGTACAGTTATTGCATCAAATACAGGAATTGACCGGACCGGACTAAGTCTCCCTCGGAGCATGCTTTAACGGTTTTAAATCGATAATGTACCAATCAACTCAAATTAGCTAATGAGAGTTTATCTATGGTAACTTGTAGTTCGAATCGGGATATCTCAAAAGAAAAAGAAAAGTTATAAGAACAATAACAATATACAATACATATAAAGAACACATGAACACATTGACCTGTGCGACTGTGATGCTTGATGCACACTGTAGCTTGCAGCGAATAATCAAGGATGTATTGTACTTATTTGTCTCTCTTACACATTTTGGCGAAGTGTGCAAAAGATATGCAATGTTGAATGTTCACCGCAGTGTGTACTTACTACATTATTGACAATTTAGTTAAAATTTTTAATTCATACTGGTTTTACCAGTGCAGTTCTGGCTTTTTAGGTATCTGTCCTTGCAGAATCCTTGGGTTGGGCCCGTTTATAAATATTGAAATCGTTGTTTTTATTTTCTTAAATGTGCATCTATGATTTTCTAACGTTCATTGACGTTTTTAGTATTTAGAAACATTCTTTTGAAAAAAATGTCCTGGTTTTGTCACATAACCTAAAAACATGTAAAATGATCACCTTATTTCAGTTCATACTTTACACATTTTTGGATTGACACTGCATATGGTGTGCTAGCTTACGAACTAGACATTAGTAGAAATCTAAAAAGCAAGAAACTGGAACTTAAGAATGCCTAAGAAGGTCTAGAGAAGACACTGGGATTCAGGCTTAAAATGGGTGGTTATTCTAATTAAACGGGACGGCTAATAATATAAATGTACGATAGAATACAACTGACCTTCTGCACATATAAAATTTAACCCATTAAAACCTCTAATGACGCAAAATTTAACATTTTGAAATTATTATACATGTAAATACTTACAATATTTCTTTAATTACACAAAAAATGTAATGTCGTTTTTCTAAATATTGAATGTCTGATATTGTACACCGGTCTCCGTGACGAGGCGGAATGTGAAATGCTGGAAAACGCAAATATCGGAAGGCAAAGATCGAAAATCGAAAGATCTTAAGTCGAAAGATCAAAAAAAAAGGGTGCATGGTAAACGGTACATACTCACTTAATTTGCGCGAGCAGGATACAACAGGAACAAGAAGAACAGGCTTTTTCTCCCGTATTCTGCGCGCGCACATTAATACGGGAGGAAAATCCTGTTCCTGTTGTATCCTGCTCGCGAAAATTAAGTGAGTATGTACGTGAGTATGTATTTTATTATTTAGTTATCTGAATAGTCATTTTTGAGTTTGAATGTTGAGTGATTTTTGAAGTAATACTGAATATTATTTGTAAGTAAAAAAGAAGGTCAAAAATTCTAAAAATAAACTTTGTTTTTCCTGCAAGAATCTGGGTGCCATTTCCCTGCTTTATGGTGCAGCGCAACACATGCAAAGCTGCAAAATGCTTTTTCGGACATACAATAAAAAACTTGAAAACTGTTATCTCGAGATGTTCAATATGCAGATAATCAAGACATAGCTTTAAATTTAACAATTGTCGCCGATAGTAAATAAAAAAATATTGTATAGCGATAAAATGTGTTCAAAAACCGATAAATCGGCCCCTCGGACTCTTCACATATACCAATGAGGCCGATAAATCGACCCATGGAATTAAAAGGGTTAAATTACTAAAGGTCCGCAAGTCATAGATGAAGAATGGCTGGTTTAGTACATAAAACAAGAGTATAGTACTGAAAAATTTAACAATTTTTATGTTTTCCTTTTTCATTTGTAAATTTGTATATTTTATAAATATGCTTCATATTTTTTTAAACCGAAATAATTATTTTCTTACAGATTTTTCTATTCTATAGCAACTACTTCCGATGTAAATGAATCAAAACTGGATATATGACAAAAAATCAACAAACTCGCTGAAACTTTTTTTAAATGTAGTTGAAAAATTTAATTCTGCAAATCAAACCGACCTCGAAAATCTTTGGCATACAGTTTTCCCAAGAAAATCTTTAAAGAGAAAAAAAGAAACATTACACTCAGAAAGTCAAATCGAAATCAACAGTAGTGATCAAACGATACCAAAATCTGATGATAGTGGTGAGCCTTGTTCCAAAAGACTATGTCAAAACGAACCTCAAGTTGAGATATTGAATCCTAATACTTTATTAGAAAGTAATCATTTTGAAGACTTCATCGAGAAACTTTTGCAAAACCTCAAAATGGAAAATACAACTCCAACTAAATTAAGCAAAATCAAATCTGCGATAAATTATAAAAATGTTGTCGAAACTGTAAATCCAGAACAATTTTTTAATATCTGTCTATATTTTTGTAATCAAAGTGATGGTGCGATTCGACATTTCTTGAACAATTTTTGTCAATCATTGTTATATCCATATTTAAAAAAAGGAGTACCATCTCGATATACAGATAAAGCCTTCCTTATATGCTTATCGAAATTTCCAGCCGAAATTTGTAAACACGTGTTACTTCCATTGATGTTCAGTTTTAACCCATTGCCTTCGCTTTTTCACTTGGCGATTACAAATTTAAATCAAATACAAAAAATTACATTATTGAAAGATTTCTTAGAATCACATCATATTGTTAATTTATGGATTTTCCCCATAATTATTTCACTTTTGAAATCAATTCCTGAAAAAAACACCACTATTAATTCTTATATAATCAACTTTTTAAAAGTAAATTCTAAAAAATATGCTAATAATTCTGATTTTGGAAAACTTCTTTATTCTTGTATTTTAACTTTTCAAAATTTATCCTTAGACTCTGATGGTAAAATCGTTTTGAAAATTATTTCTGAGCATCAAACACCTTTTAAGGATGCATGTTTAAAAGCCTTAAATTTAAAAAAATCACATTTATAAAAATGTTCATAATTCATCACTTCTTATTTAAGACTTTTATTTTATAATAATATGAACGCAAAAATTTCATACAAATGTTTTTCAATTATATGGAATGTCTAATCCAATAGAAGATAAGGCTCGAATCGAAAAAAATTACAGCTGATTTCTATTTGATATTTTATTTGAAAATTCAAATGTAATCTTCTTAATTTTTTTATCATATAAAATAGAAAAAAAATTATGTAAGTCCATGATCAATAACTTTATAAACGTTTTAAATTGTAATATATTGATAACAATAAAAGATAATTAATTAAAAACGACTGATATTTAATTTCACACACTTCTCGACTTGTTTTTTCTTATCTGAAATATTTATCAGCATGGATAAAAAACGTCCTAAGTCCTCAGACATAAAAATTTTAGTCATCAACTTATTGTGTTGAAATTAGGATATGAAACAATATAACTGGTTTTCAATCAATTTGGAATTTTGCTGGTTTAAAATATCACCATTCCATTGTATTGTGTTTGTCAAATCAAAATATTGGCTATAAATCTTACAAATCGCATAACTATGAACCTACAGTATCAGAAATAATAGTAAAAATTAAGGAAATATTTTACAAATGAAATGTACTCGGCCTGAATACAAATAACAATGCAGGTTTCTATCAAGAATAAAGAAAATGTTGAGAATGTTATTAAACAGGATGTAAAAGTCTTAAATACAGACTGACACTTTAAATACTGAAATTGAGACTAAACAATTCAAAAATATATGTATTTTAAAAATAAACAAAGGAAAAAATTGAAATCGCTTACTATTTATAAAAGTTAAAGTTGGATGTTATTAAAAAATTTTAAATCCTGTGAAAATTTTGAAATTGTATTCTTTATACATGTACATACATACATTTCTTCTTTGCTCAATGCTGACCATCGTGGTCATTAATGTCATCTTGAATTTGATGGATGATCCGCCTCCACTCCCGGTTCTGTGTCAAATTAAAAGCAGCATTAAGGGACGATCCCGCCAGTTCTTTAATTTGGTCAGACTATCTCGGGATACCGTCCTCTAGCTCGCCTTTCCTCCAGCGTTCTGGTGTCTAGCCTCTCCAGACTCTTCCTGGGCATATAGCTAAAGTAGTAAAGAACTCTTTTCGTACATGAAGTGGAGTCTTTCCAAGACTGCCAGTTCTCTGAGATTGAAGATGTTCGTGCATCAAATTATTACAGCAAATGCTATTCAAATGCCAGTCTTTTCGTGGGTGTAAAAAAGAGGCGATTTTATAGATGTTTGGCGGCTCCTAGCTCCTATAAAAAATAAAACGATAGATGCATCCCAATGGTGGATATCCATAGCATATTAAAAAATAATTTCTCTAGTGCCATAATTGAGGAAGGGAGAAGTCTAATACGTTTGTATGGACAAAGCGCTGGTGTCCAGCCCTCTTAATATCCACAACTATCACATTAAAATTACCAATAAATATTATAAAGAAAACAAATACACTAGATCAGTTTTATTGGTTAAATATATTTAATACAAATATATTTTGTGTCTTATATCTATATCACATTATAAATTCAATGTTAGCCTGAGTAAATTACTTACGTTTGTTTTAAATATTGATATTTACGAAATATTATATTATATTGATTATAAAATTTTTGTTAAGTCTTAATCTTCATCACATGCTATTGGTAACAAGAAGATTATCTAGAAAGATACATCAAATGTAATATAATAAATGGAAATACCACATTCTTACTATCAAATTTATTTTTCCACTGTTTACTCGAAATATATGAATCATTCTGAACTTCGCAATATAAATGAAACACAATCAAGGCAGAAAATAAAAATAAAAAACAATATAAAAAACCTTCTTTATAATATATATTTTTGGTTTCAATAAATTGTTCCATGGAATGTAACACAACATTTGAACTAATACTTAATTATAAACGCACATCCAAATCAGAAAATAAATAAAAAATTTGGGCTATTATGGCTTTACTCGAATCTTTGCCTAGTTTAGTCAACGAGTGTCCACAAATTCTATAACTATCTTCCCTTACAGCGGAGAGACTAACTATATGAAGAAAGAGAAGGGCCTAACATATCAAATTGTAAATATCAAGCTGAAGTGCGATTACCATAAAAATATTTCAAATATTCACGTTGATTAAAAGATATACAATTAAAGCAATGACTAAATTTGATTGATCACCCATTTCATAATAGCAATATCTGCGTTATCTATCCAACATGTAGTTAAAAAATTGTTCATTTTTGGAAACTATGTGGACTTATGCTGTTAATGCTCGAAAATAAAAAAAAAATAATTTAAATGGAAGAAAAATAAAGTAAAAACGTTTTATTTTGTTTAATAAATGTGTTTCTATAAAATAAAATTGAATTGACAACCAATACCCAAAATTCTCAATATAAAAACATTCTCATGTAATACATGTATGTACATATTATATATCAAAACTCTAGTATATGTAATTCAGTTAAACCATAAAACAATTGATGTTTGAATGAACACTGAAATTTCATTTTCAATACTAGTCAGTTACTAATGTGTAAATAAAAAAAATTTCAGTGCATTCCTATAGCACAGTTTACATCAAATGCAATTCGCAATAAATTAAACTATAAGTTTCAGTTGGACTACAAACATCAAAAGCAACTGTTTAGCACAATATAACATAAAAATGTGACAATGCATATCAGACTTTATAAAGTAGTCTTTTGATAAAAAAAAAAACATAGTATATGCTTCTTTTTCCTATAAATATTTTTATTTTGATACTTTCAAAATCATTTCAGATTTTAATTCAATGTCTAAAATTTTTGTACGGCAATGAAAGTTGTAACGAAATTAAATTATAGGATTAAGGCTACATAGTATTCATATATTTTCGATTTTTTTTTTGTATGTTAATAAGAAAATCTGGTACTAACTTGAAACTAGGCACAAAAAAACAACAGTAATAGCTTAGAAATTCAATTTAAAAAATCTAAATATATTATTTGTACTGAAAATTAAATTATAATCACTTAAATAAAACTTAAAAAACCAGTTTTAGATTTATTTCAGTCTACCAAATATATTACATGTATGTATATATGACCTGCCATCCTAGACTGGCCATCAATTAACATTATTGAGAGATACATAAAAAGAAATAATTATATTTATATATATTTTTAATATACAACATAGCTTACTACCTACATATATACGTACATAGAAACCATCACCAATTGGTTTTATTTACTCGTGGTAAAAAAATATTTCTGGCAACAATTATAAATGTATAAAGCTAACCAGATGCATAAGTAATATTACTAAGGTAACAAATTTTAAATTGACTAGTAATTTATAATCTTTGAAATGGACTAGCTGAAAATAAAAATAATTATTTTTTTAGTAAAATATTTTTGTTCTTTTCAATCAGTATATATTTATATACTATAGTTAGGTTAGAAACGAAAACAAAGGTGACAAGACCAAATATGACACACTGAAGATACTCATTTTCCGTATCGCAAAACCCCTCCTGCTAGGGTCTATTACAGAATTCCCCGAAGGCTTCTGAAGATTGCCCAAAGCTCCGAAAGAAGTAAATGATCAAACCGAGTAATAGAGCCGAAAGAGTAACGTTGACAAGTTGAACGGTTTTCAAGCTCTTCAATTGAGAGTCTAAAACATCTTGACTCGATTTAATCGAAGCGACTGCTTGATTTAATACTGTTATTTGCTTTTCGTTATCCGTGACTTGCACACTCGGCTCCACACCCCCATTTTTAGGGAATTCAGCCGTCTGTACTGTACAACGTAGTCTATGTTGCTCTATCGATAACTTAGACATGTCTCTCCAAAGCTCGGCCAGCTCTTGGGGCGTCATCGATGCGTTGTTTATAGGGGTGCACACAATCAGGAATTTAATTCTTGCAGCCGCCGCGCTCGGAGCTTGACCAGTAGCCGTCAAAGATAGCTTGATAACTTCCGATTTACCCGATGCGAGGACTCCCACACTGGGCCATACTTTAGTTTTTTCTGGTGCGGTAGTTTTAATTTTATAGGCAATGTAACCGTTGTGACTGTTGGTCAGAGTAAAGCTGCTGCCGGCTTCCGCACCGTCGTTTTTGAAGACGATCGTATCGCGTGGCGAAAGCTTCATCATCGAATGACCCCCATCACTGTCACCATACTCGGGTGCATTCTCCCGACCGGGAGAACCAGGATCAGCAAACGTAACTTTCTTTGTAGACGTATCGTTGGCAGAGGGGAAATTAGTGGACACAAAAGAGAACGTGTAGTCGTCGTTGCCTCCCCATGACTTTTGAGCCTGATCCAACGGAATGAACAAACTGATGCCAGTCTTTGTGATGAATTTCATTTTAGCTACGGCTTTAGCAGGCAATAGGGTTTTGATGACTTTGAAAGCGGCATTGAGAACCCAAGGCATTTCATATATAAAGATGTAATTGAGAAAATCTGGATAATACAGTTTGAAAAGTGTTATAATATAGCGAGTGAATTCCATATCCAGGTTGGAGATACCGGTGTCGGCCATGTCGAAGAAGACTGATATTTGACGATTATTATCGATTCGATCTAGACGCTCGAACCAATACACGAGACATCGCATGAGCTCGTCGAAGCTTCGCTGTCCTTTGACGTGCTTTTTACCTTTGAATATGAAAATTGTGCAGCCGTCCACGTCGCGGCCGCGGGGGTAGAAAAGTGCCTCCCGAATGTAATCCATGTTGATGTTGGACTCCGAGATGACGTTGGCACCGAAAGAAGTGCGCCAAGCGCAGGTGTCGACCATCATCTGGAGAGCGAGGGCTGCGTCGCCGTCGTGCTGCTCCAGGAATCGCTGCACGAAGCTGTCGTCCTGCATGCGAGCCGCGTCTGCCGGGTGCACTCCTCCCGCCACTCCTCCTGCCGCCACTTTGGCCTCCCATTGCGTCCGCAGTCCCGCCACGCTCCCCATTCTATTCACCTACTTCCCTTCTCGACACTTCCCACTCAAATGCCAAACTGACAACAGCGACTGCTGCCAACACACTCACACACACACACAACTGTCACATCATTACTGACAACCGTAGAACAAACTCTGTACAAATGCATGCTTTTTTTGTCGTCCACATGGGCTGCGGGGCTGCGAACCTCCCAGTATAGTACATATGGTAATTGGACTATTCGTCACATTGGGGTGGTCACAAAGACAATTTTTGCCATGAAAATCGCGAATACACAATATTTAGCACTCAAGTTCTCGTTACTATGATAGTTATCGTTAGTATTGTAGGAATCTCGTCATCGAAACATTCGAGCATATTCCACAACAACAAACCACATTCCTCGCATAACTCGCACACGTAAACAACACGTGCACTTCTTGGAATCAATCGCCAAACGTTCTAGTAAGTTCCACCCCTACAAGTCGAGTGGAACAAAACCGGTCGAAGAACACCTGCAGCCATTAAACTAAATCGAGCGGAACACCCCTACCAGTCGAGCGGAACTACACCGGTCGAAGAACACCTGCAGCCATTAAACTACATCGAGCGGAACGGTGCCAATCGTTCTAGCAAGTTCTACCCTAATCGACAAAAACACATTCCTCGCACACGCATAAACACCAGCTGCAACGAGTCACGTGATGCCCAAAAACAATATAAAAGGAGGTCCACTCCAAAAAACTTCAGTCGACCCACAGCAGCAAGCGTCGACACACAGCAGCAGACCAGTCGACCCACAGCAGCAAGCGTCGACACACAGCAGCAGACCAGTTGACCCACAGCAACAAGCGCCGACACACAGCAGCGGACCAGCCGAACGAGCCAGCAACACACTGCCGTATCCAGAGACCTTCTGAACATAGCCGAACGCCGAGCCAGCAACACTCTACAATATCCAGAGACCTGCTGAACATAGCCGAATGCCGAGCCAGCAACACACTGCCATATCCAGAGACTTTCTGAACATAGCCGAATGCCGAGCCAGCAACACACTGCCATATCCAGAGACATCTGAACATAGCCGGATCCAGAGCAACGACACATTGCAGATCCAGCGGCCATCACGACACCAAGTCAACAGCCAATAGCCGCTTCAAGAAAACTTCCCCAAATACTCTAATACACTTGTACAATATTTAGGCAAACAATAAAACAACTTAAAACAAGCACAACAGTGTTTCGTTAGGCTGGGATACGGTCAACACTACCTACCCCGCCTACAGTATGATGGACTTTTCGGCTGCCAGATGTTCCGTTATAGAGGTTTTAGTGGCTTTGTGACGAGTAATTTGTGACCAGTAATCACCGAACCAGTACATATTCAAGCTATTTTTATTTTCATTCGATCACCGTCTCGCGAGCCGCTACTGATGCTGACCAATCCCGGTTTTAGAGGGGCTGAGTCGGGCGGCGTCCGAGGGCGCCGAGTATGTTGGGGTGCCACTGTATGCACCAAAGGCGCTTTAAAATTTAAAATTAGGGCGCCAAAGACCCTAAAAAATTTTAGATTAGAGTGCCAAAGGCGAAACTTAAATTGATTATTTGAAATTGAAACTTATATCCTGTCTACAATGTCACAAAATAATTTGTCATAATTTTCTAGGGGCGCTTAGAAAAAAATTCCCGAGAGCGCCATAGGGTGTAAGGCCGGCACTGACGCTGACAACCTTTTAATTCTCTTTTAGACCTTATAGGACGGGTTAAGGTCTGTTCATACTTAACAGCACTGCACGACTCCGTTTCAAATATGTCATTTTATTACATTTCTATTCATATCTATCTACACGTCGCGGTCACGTCACGTTTACAGCAATTTGGCCGAGTGTAAGGCAAAATCGGCTTACTTATACATTAGAGGCCATGACGATACGGCGCAATATTGCTTACGTCGTATTGTCGAGTACTTAAGCCGCCATTCCACCGAATACGTTGACGCAGACGTATCGCAACTGACGACCGCGACAGAACATACGTCAACGCGACGTATGTGCATTCGTATGGGCTAAAACGATACGTCTGCGTCAACGTATTCGGTGGAAGAGCGCCTTTACAATATGAATGCATACACGTGCGTTCATAGCTACGCGTCAGAATACAAGTCAGCAAAAACGATCGGATAAGAGATAAAAATGACCACTAACACGAAAGCCATGTGAAACGTAAAGGAGGTATGTAAAAATGTTTCGGCGTTTATCGAACGAAAAATTAT
The DNA here is from genome assembly GCF_051622035.1 of Arctopsyche grandis. Lineage (NCBI taxonomy): Eukaryota > Metazoa > Arthropoda > Insecta > Trichoptera > Hydropsychidae > Arctopsyche > Arctopsyche grandis. The sequence continues at coordinate 20,058,572 of NC_135357.1, forward strand.
GTATAATCGCGTTGTTGTTGGAAGAAGAAGCTCAAGAAGGCAATAAAAAAGCACAGAGGCGTTTTGATGTGCATCCCATGTTAAAAAACAGAAAAACCGAAGGAGAGTTTTGGACACTGTATAAGGAACTTGTGGATGATGGACAAAATATTTCCGTTAAAAATTTAAAAATTTTTAAAATATTTTTTCAATATTTGCGCCAAAATCATGTCAAAAGAACTTTCACTATCGATAATTGGTCCAAAACAGCAAAGCGGCAGACTCATTGCACGTAATTCGCGTGTATATCTCTACGATGGCCAAAAAGACGGATACGATACGTTAACGGATGTTGCTGTAAGGTATGAACAGGAAATGTTGGGTACTGCTGTAAGCCTGCCATGGCGTAAACGTGACGGTTGAAATGAACATACCCATACAAAATGTACCGAAGAATACTTTTCGTACGGCCGGATACCTGCTGAAGTCGGTTCGTGCCGACTATGTATGAACAGACCTTTAGACGATACTTTTGTTAACAATGACCATTCTATGCATTCTACTTCTTTGCTGACCAGTGCCGGTTTTAGGGGGGGGCTGGGTCGGGCGGTGTCCGAGGGTGCCGAGTATGTTCGGGTGCCACTGCATGCACCTGTTTTAAAATTTAAAATTAGGGCGCCAAAGACCCTTGTAGGAATCTCGTCGTCGTCATCGTCATCGAAACCTTCGAGAATATTCCGCAACAACAAACTACATTCCCGAAACCCAGACGACATGCACCTGCAGTCATTATATTAAACTCAGGCGGAACGCCCCTACCAGTCGAGTGGAACCAAAACGGTCGAAACACGCCGCCACCATTAAAATACATCGAGCGGAAAGGCGCCAAGCATTCCAGAAAATTCGACGCCTCGACGAAAACAAAATTCCTCTCGTACGCGTCAATAACCACTTCCATCAAGCATTCCAGAAAATTCGACGCCTCGACGAAAACAAAATTCCTTTCGTACGCGTCAATAACCACTTCCACCAAGCATTCCAAAAACACTATAAAAGGAGGTACAGCCCAAACAAGACCAGTCGACCCACAACAGCAAGCGTCGACACACAGCACCAGACGAGTCGACCCACAGCAGCAAGCGTCGACACACAGCAGCAGACCAGTCAACATACAGCTCCTGACCAGCCACCACTACACTACGCGGACTTGGAAGATCAACCAGCCGGACGAGCCAGCAACACACTGCCGTATCCAGAGACCTTCCGTACATAGCTGAATGCCGAGCCAGCGACACTCTACCATATCCAGAGACCGCTGAACGACATACTTTTGCCCACAAATACCATACCTTTGTACAACCATAGGCAAACAATAAAACTTTATAAAACTAGCACAACAGTGTTTCGTTAGGCTGGGATACGGTCAACACATCGTACCCCGCCTACATTGGTACTACCCCGACGTGATTTGAACTACGCAGCCTTCATAGCAGTCAACAGCGCAGTCAACACGGCAGCCCACAGTGCAGCCTCCACAACAACCAACAGCCGCCACGACAGCAGTCAACAGCGCAGTCAACATAGCAGCCCACAGCGCAGCCTACATAGCAGCCCACAGCGCAGCCTACATAGCAGCCCACATCGCAGCCTACATAGCAGCCCACAGCGCAGCCTACATAGCAGCCCACATCGCAGCCTACATAGCAGCCTACATAGCAACCGCAGACTTCATGCAACCGCAGACTTCATGCAACCGCAGCCTTCAACGCAGTCTACAACGCAACCCTCAACGCAGACTTCAAACGCAGTCCGCTACATGTCCCCACAACTAGTGACCATGTCAAACAACTCCGCAGCTTTCGCCACAACAAAACGCAACCCGGAGACAACAACCAAATGGATCCACTACTGTTGATCCGCCAGCACCGCTCATCACACCTTCGATGATTCATCACCTCGATGAGCCCATGCAGGACGCCGCAGCCTGCACAACAGCACCGTCCAGACCGTCACAAACCTTCACTACCATTGTAACGACCGCAACAGTAACATGGTGTGAAAGTACATATGGACCAGCTACCAACACAACCCGCTGTTGAGTCAACCCACTCCAGCACAACCGGCGAAACAAATCGCCACTGAGCCAACTAGCTCCAACACAACACAGCCGCTGTCGAGACAACTAACTCCAGCACAATCAGCACAACGCCTGCACAACAACATCGTCCAGACCACCAACCTTCACTATCAACGTAGCCTAGACAGAATAAGCAACATGGTAGAAAAGAACAACTCGGACTGGTACGCAAAACGAGACCCGCTGTCGAGACAACCGACTCCAGCACAACCAACGAAGACCAGCACTCAACGCACTTCGCTAACCAACAGTCTCCACACAAATTCCGCTGTCGAGACAACTAACTCCAGCACAACCAACGAAGACCAGCACTCAACGCACTTCGTCAACCAACGTTCTTCACGCAAGATCCGCTGTCGAGACAACTAACTCCAGCACAACCAACGAAGACCAGCACTCAACGCACTTCGTCAACCAACGTTCTTCACGCAAGATCCGCTGTCGAGACAACTAACTCCAGCACAACCAACGAAGACCAGCACTCAACGCACTTCGTCAACCAACGTTCTTCACGCAAGACCCGCTGCCGAGACAACTAACTCCAGCACAACCAACGAAGACCAGCACTCAACGCACTTCGTCAACCAACGTTCTTCACGCAAGATCCGCTGTCGAGACAACTAACTCCAGCACAACCAACGAAGACCAGCACTCAACGCACTTCGTCAACCAACGTTCTTCACGCAAGATCCGCTGTCGAGACAACTAACTCCAGCACAACCAACGAAGACCAGCACTCAACGCACTTCGTCAACCAACGTTCTTCACGCAAGATCCGCTGTCGAGACAACTAACTCCAGCACAACCAGCAAAACAGTCACGCGAATGACTCCACGCAGAACACAGCAGCCTGCACAACAGCACCATCCAAGCCATTACAAACCTTCACTGCCAACGCAGCTCGCCCAAAATAAGCAACCTGGTAGAGAACAAGACTTGGACCGGCATGCAACACAAGACCCGCTGTCGAGACAACTTTCTCCAGCACAACCGGACAAACAACGACGCCATCGAGTCAATAGACTCCAACACATCAAGATTCCCACAAAATCACACACATCGTTAACACTCACCGGAGAGCCATGTAGGAATCTCGTCGTCGTCATCGTCATCGAAACCTTCGAGAATATTCCGCAACAACAAACTACATTCCCGAAACCCAGACGACATGCACCTGCAGTCATTATATTAAACTCAGGCGGAACGCCCCTACCAGTCGAGTGGAACCAAAACGGTCGAAACACGCCGCCACCATTAAAATACATCGAGCGGAAAGGCGCCAAGCATTCCAGAAAATTCGACGCCTCGACGAAAACAAAATTCCTCTCGTACGCGTCAATAACCACTTCCATCAAGCATTCCAGAAAATTCGACGCCTCGACGAAAACAAAATTCCTTTCGTACGCGTCAATAACCACTTCCACCAAGCATTCCAAAAACACTATAAAAGGAGGTACAACCCAAACAAGACCAGTCGACCCACAACAGCAAGCGTCGACACACAGCACCAGACGAGTCGACCCACAGCAGCAAGCGTCGACACACAGCAGCAGACCAGTCAACATACAGCTCCTGACCAGCCACCACTACACTACGCGGACTTGGAAGATCAACCAGCCGGACGAGCCAGCAACACACTGCCGTATCCAGAGACCTTCCGTACATAGCTGAATGCCGAGCCAGCGACACTCTACCATATCCAGAGACCGCTGAACGACATACTTTTGCCCACAAATACCATACCTTTGTACAACCATAGGCAAACAATAAAACTTTATAAAACTAGCACAACAGTGTTTCGTTAGGCTGGGATACGGTCAACACATCGTACCCCGCCTACATTGGTACTACCCCGACGTGATCTACGCAACCTTCTGATCATCCAACAGCGCTGTCAACACATCGCTACCCCGCCTACATTGGTGACCCCATCTTTGAACCACACAACAGTGTTTCGTTAGGCCGGGATACGGTCAACACATCGTACCCCGCCTACACCCTAAAAAAATTTAGATTAGTGCGAAAAGGCAAAACTTAAATTGATTATTTGAATTTGAATAAATAATTGTTGTCAATTTTACGCGGTACGTCTCTATAAATACGCTACATCTCACGGCATATAATCGGATCAATTTACTTATAAAAATGTATCCTATGTTGTTTATTGTGTTTTTTAATGTACTGTGCAATTTTTACCGTTTTTGTGTAATATTTTTATTTTTTATTTTTATTTTTTTATTTTTTTTATTTTTACATATATACCAGGAAGGCCTTACAGGAAAATCCCAATGCGCCTTCCTGGCCAATTACAAATACAAATGCAGCATTTTTTTATTATAAGTCGTTGAATTGCGAGACACTGAAAAAACTCGCAAATTAACGAGACATCTATGAATTGTACATAAATTTTTATTGTACATCCATCAAATTTCAAATAGTGGTGACATAGTAGGTAGGAAGGATTTTTAGCCATTTTTTTTTCCGGGAACCGTTTCAACAATGAAATCAGAGAAAATTGGCAAACTCTGATAGGAAACGATCAACCTGGAGTCACAAATCCAGGTCTGACCAACAGCATACTCTGAAAAATTCATTTTCATTCAGGGATAGAACCCGGCACCTTCTTGACGATAAGCAGAAGCTTAACGTCCGAGCTATGCTGCTGGCTAAACAAACTAAACAAACAGAGAAGTTTTTATCGGACATACGTCGAGCACCAAGCGTCAAATACCACTGATGCTAAAATTATTTAGATCTGTCCGTAGACAGAATGTCACTTGACAACAAAAGAACACCTAAAGCCATTTTTATTAATATTCCATTTCTCTGTATTCACCGACACAACACAAGCGCATTTGTTCACGTCAACTCTCGGTAAAAGAAAACAATTAAAAGATACAGAAATTAAAATTAAATATCAAATTGTAATAAAATGTAAAACAAAATAAAGCATGAAAATAATGTAAAATAAAATGAAATATTGACAATTAAATATGAGAACACGTTTACGATCTCAAACTTAACAATCCCTCAACCAGAGTAGCATATATTAGATTGAATAAATCCAAGTTAACAGAAATCTGATTGATGAACTTGATGCCCCAAGCAACAGGCGACGAAACCATCAAATTAGTGTGCGCCCCGGGGGAAGAGAACACACTGCGACATCTGATGTAACTAAGTTGGCTAGGAATATTGAAGCTGAATATTGCAAGAATTTGAGGATTGCTCACCAAACCAACCAGTAATTAATAGAAATGTTTCCCCAAATATACTCTACGTCTACATATATGTGACAACACCATTTATGAATTCTACCAGAAATAAATTAAAATAATTGTTTAATCAATTTGGATTATACAAACCAGTTTCAACAAACCTTCATTTTTTTTAGCGATTTATTCAAAAGGTTAGTATGTACATACAAATAATATTTCGTTGTTTGGTTTAACCAAATTTATAAAAAAAACAATACATACAGACAAAATTTACTGTTAAATCATTTATTTTTTTCGCATTTATTTTGTTGTTGATTTATTATAACATTTGTGACTAGAACATATAAATAAAAAAAAAAATATAAAACAACATTGTCAAGAGAAAACATTGCACATGCGTTTTGAAAACCATCCATTATGTATTTATTTACATAAAAAACATACTAAAAATATAATATTAATCCTGGAATGTCTGTATAAAATTTAAATTTAAATAGTAATTATATTCCATTTAAGTATGAAAAAAATTTATTATTAACATGTACAATGTACCATATAGTCCACCAACGAAAATGTACATACATGTACATAAATGTACATGTACTAAACAAAAAATAAATAAAAAACTTTTAAAAACACTATGCAATCTAATATCCAACAAATACATATGTACTAAAATCAAGTTATTTGAAAAAATGATTTTTGCCCCAAATATTATATGTATTTTCTTTATGATTTCCATAACAAAATGCGCATTTTAAACCCACATATAATTTTTTATCCAATTTATCATTAAATTTGTATTGACCGGATAATTTCTAACAAATTTTACATTTCAGTTATTTATTATGAACAATATTTACTATGTATGAATACATACTTATACATAAATATTACCCCTCAATCGGAAGTGTTAAAAAACGATCGGATAAGAGATAAGAGATATAAAAAATGACCACTGACACGAAAACCATGTGAACTGTAGAAGAGGTAAGTAAAAAGTAATACTATGAGAGAGACAACTCGCATTAGGTGAGGATGGTATGGAGTTTGAGTAACATCAACATTCATACAATAATTTTGTTTTGGAGCAAAAAATACATTTTGAACAGAACATACATAAAAGTAGTATATAATCTTACATTATTTGTTAAAAATGATAATATTTAAAATGTAAAAATATTTTTGAGGCAACAAAGCAGGTACATATGTACACACTCTCCATTAGTTTACGTCATTAGCATGCCATGATTCAGAATACACAAATATTAATTTTTATTATACATCAAAACAATAAATCAGTCTAATTTTCAGTGTACAAGTACGCGACAAGTACAAGTCTACAAAGCATAAATATAATACGTAACACTAGTAGAGATAGATTTTGAAAATGATAAGGAATTCGCGTTTTGGCAGTAGCATTTAACCAGTAATAGATAGTAATCGATATGTTCTTTTAAATTTTAATTAATTTAAATAATACTTATTTTTATTTTGTTCAAATTGTGAATTTTAAAAATTTTATTTCTCTCCGACATTCTATAAATTTATGATTTGGCTTTTTAGATTTCAGAATATTTCTGAAACTACATATGTACATATGTATGTTAGTACTATGTATTTGTTTTTTCAACACGAATAATCAGCATTATAAATTTTATACACAAATACATTTTTTGTATATATTTCATTTCCTTTTGCCCCACTACTTATTATGAACTGTGTATGTATGTAAATGCCTACAAGAGCAAAAAAAAACAAAGAAAATAATTCACTTGAAGAAAAAGTTTTATGACACATTTCTGACGAATGTGAAAACTAAACATTGACGAATACATTTTTTTAATTTATCTGTGTACATACGTAGTAACAATAGATACAGTTTTGTAATCATGCAAAAATTTTATTGATTTGAAATCAGAATCGATCACTGATTACGTTTTCATGGTATTTTTTTATGAGCTAAAATTATATATTTTTTTTATATCTATCTATTTCAACGTGTCCATCCAACATTTTCAAATCTCAAATAAAAATCAGATGATAAAACTATCTCTACTAGAAACATTTCATGTATAAAGATTAGATAAATAATTTATACATAAAGAATTTCAAAATGAAGATTCTCAATAAAAAATATTACTCGAGAATTGTGTAAATAATATAGATGGCGAAATTATGATACATGTGAATGCATAATAGATTTGAACACATGTAACCCGATGATTCTTAATCAGAGGAAAATATTTAAATATGAATTGCTCTTACAGTACAAAAACATCGTTTGACGATTTATAATAAAAAAATGAGTTTGTTTCACTCCATTAAAAATATATTGTAATGTAACCACAAGAAATGAAATCCGTGATTTAATTTGCAAATGTACCAATTTATATTTGAATTAAAACTGAATACATCTTAAAAGGCATTGGGATATAAGTACCAGTATAATAAATCTAAGACAATGTAGTAATTGAAATATATCTAAAAACTATGTATAATATTATTACAAATAAATAAAAATTTTGAAAAGGTTTAATCGTTTCTAAAATGGTTACGTTCAAAAAATATGAAAATAGAAAAATGTATTGTATAAAAAAATGCTGTAGATAAATAAATTTTACTTATTATAAACATTTAATGGAAACATCATTTTTATCCAATCATCATACAACTTTACTACATTCATTTTTCACTGCCGCACAGATGAAATTATACATATCATTTATTTTTAATAATATTGTACAATATGGAGTAATATCATTTGGTCAAAAGTCTAAACAAATTATCAGTATTTAAAAACACAACATGAACAGAAAAAATTTATAAACAAAATCATACGTGTGTAGTTAGAGCGCATTAAATATCTCATATGCGGTTATTATATTGATAGATATAAAAACAGTAAAAACACATGTGTACATATGTTTGTATATATTGGTATAATAAAATGCTTTGACTGGAGCTTTTCTAGTCAAAGCATCAGATTTTTCTGTAATATTAATTAATCTTTTTTTTTAATAAGTTGTAACACAGACATTATGCAACGAATAGGAAAAGCACATGCTTTAACCGATACTACAATATATGTAATAATAATTCATACTGAAATCACCACATAAGAGACATTTAAAATGTAATGACAATGTGCAAATTCAATCGCTCACTCAAAGAAAATCAAAAACCATATCGAAGTTTATGATGTTTAATGATGTGTGCGCATACAATTATTTACATATGTACATGCATATAAATTCATTCAGATTTTATTTTAATTTTAAAATATTGGAGAAAATAAATCTACTAAGTTTTGAAAGGAAATTATTACTCCACAAAAAGGAACTGTCGTATTATACATTGATATTAATTTAATATACCTACATATTTGGGGCTTCCATTTTGAAAATACCTCAAATTTTTATAACTGCCATTTGCCTTCACAATAATTAATAAAAATATCTACACTTGAATTTTAGTCATATATACAAGCATGTTTATCCAATAAATATGCAGATGCAACGACTTTTAAAAACATAGTTAGAGTAAGGTTTTGATTACAGTCGAACTCGGTTATTAAAAGCCTAACATTTTCTTATATCGGTAATAAGTTAAATCAACAAAATTCAATTATTTTTAAATCTGAACATACACAAAATTGCATAAATAACAATGCACTTAATAATTAACATTTTTAAATAAACACAAACCTTTTACACATTTTGACATTCTTTTGCACGATATATGTATGTATGTACATTACAAATAATTTGGAATTTTTTTCAGAATCGAAAAAGAACAAATCTTTAATAAAAAGATTTTTTCAACCCGATTTTAATTTACAAAAATGTAAAGGAATTTTATAAATCCATGCATATAACAAATAAATGTCTCTGCACTGATTACCAAAGTACCGGTCATCCATTGCTTAAGAGTTAGGATTTGCAATAGTGTTTTATAATAAATGTTATCATTTTTAGTTTTCAAGTAAAATTTTATATTTTATAAATTTTTCTTCAAAAATTGTTAGAAAAAAAACATTAACTAAATCTATTTCCCAAATATTGATAACATTCTATATCCTTGTAACAATTGAGATCGTGCTACAGCTGTATTTGTATCAAACAAGTTCGACTGTATTTGCAGAAATGCTCGCCAGAATGTATTTAATACTTTTTATAAATAAATCTGTTCTTTCAATATAATACATACATATTTACATCTTAAAAACTTAAAAATTAAACAATAAAAATTTGTGAATTACGTTTCAAAAATTAATGACACAAATATTATATTATTAATTATTAGTAAATATAAATAATACTTTTCACTAACACTAAATTTGACTAAAATTTGGTAAACAAAGAACATTCTTAATAAGCGTCCCACAACTTTTATAACAAATAATACTCTACAAGCAACCAAAATTCATTAATTAATTCACATGATACTATCGATAGGTAAATAGAAAAAATCTAAATTATTTTTTCTACATTTGGAAACCTTTTCGATTGTAAAATAAAATAAATAAATAAAAAATCATCAAATAATAACTGATTTCAACTTTGATATACTTTCCATAATTTTTACCATATTGATATTCAGATGACACCAAAATTTGAGAATTTGCCAATAAACATTTAAAAAAAAAACAACTAATTATTTGAAATTTTATATAAATGGACACTAAAAACATTCCTATTATTCTTTTAAAAAACAGTAAATAGAAACACACACACACGCACACACTTGTAAAAATTTTTTTTGTGAATTTTAAAATGCACCACTTTCTATGAGAAACTGAGTTCTTTGCTCTCGGGCTGTTTGAGCTTCTTTAGTAATATTAAGGCAGAGTTGATGATCCCTGTAAGAAATTGAAAAAAATTATATCATAGCAAACGAAGAGTATAGAACATAAAATATAAATTTAACTTTAAACCACACTATTACAAAGCGAGCGATCACTGTAAGTTGATCACAATACTTGCTGCTTGCCAAAGTAAAAATACTTTGTTAAGGTAACTAATGCTTTGAAATGGCTTGGGTGGTTGTCCTAATCCAACACACCCATCTACTTCAACCCTTCTTCATCTTAGGCAAAACTATTTGAACTCGTATGCCGAAAAATTAAAAATTTATGTTTAAAAAATTTACGTTGTGTCGATAAAAATTTCAGTTACCGATACTAAGTTTCAGTTCGATAAGACTAACGGTGTTCAAAAAATCCCCAAAATACACAGACACACACACATTTTTTCTAGATCATGAAAACGTAATCAGTAATCGATTCTGAGTTCGAATCAGTCAAAATATCGAGTTCGAATTTTCACATGATCACAAAACTTTATCTATTGTTACTATATATGTAGATAAAGTAAAAAGTGGCATGTACAATACAAAAATCATTACCTATGTAATTTAGTGGTATTTAATATTTCCAAAAGAATAATACTAAGAATAATTAGTTAACCCTCCCCCCCCCGCCTCATTCTTTAAATAAATGTTTGTGTCACAAGTAAATTAATTTTTAAATTGAAGTATTAGCTCAATAATGTTGAGGACGCTGCAGAAATTATGATACACACCTTGTATCTCCCCAGCCACCATTTCCTTTTCGCAACTTATTTTTTTTCGGAGCTACAGCAACTTGTAAAGTGAGACCAGCTGGGAAGAAATACTGCTTTGCACCTTTTACTACTTTCTGCACCTTCGTAATTACTGAATTACTATCACAATTTGCTTTTTTATGATGTACTCCACTAAAAACAAAAAAAAAACTTTAAATAAAACAAATATCAATTGATTGTGTAAAATAAACAGGAATAAAGGGATAATAATTACCATTCACCAATATGAAAAACTCTAGGTCCTCTTGCAACAAGTGCTTTTAAGCGAGATGTTAGAGGAAGACATTCTTGTGAAACACGTTGAAGTGACCAGTCCCAATTATAATCATCATATGAGCAAAATCCCTCAGCACACGCACTTAATCCTCGCCAAGTGTCCTTGCGGAAAGCCATACCCATATTATGTCTACTTGATTGCCATGGACACACTTCCACCTACAAATTAAATAAAAAAAATTAGCCTTCCTTTAGTTGAATAATGGCATATTGTTAAATTATTCAAATGCAATAAAATGCATAGAATACATATACACACGTATTTGTAAATAGGTTTTTGAGCTCTCTTTTCTATTACGCTGTAAATATTAACATTACAATAATATAATACTATGATTACTAACAAAATTAATATAAAATTGTAAAATAGAAAATTATCAGTAGATCAGTAGCTATTAAAATAGATACAATATGTATTGTGAACATAATTTAGTAATAATAAAAAGCATTTAAAAATCAAAAAAATATACACACGTATGTATGTATTTTCTAAATTATACAAAGTCAAATATTTCTCAACAAAGCTAATATACATATTCTTAAAAAGCATTGTGGATTAAATAATAAAACTATTTATCATCAAAATAATACTTTTCACATATGCATTTTAATATAATGTATTTAAATTTGTACTAGAAAACACCAGAAAGAAAAAAATAGTTAAATTGATGATACATAGTATTGTTATAAAGCTATTGTGTATATGTATTCAATAACACAATTTAAAAATAAATAGCAATTCATTTGAGACACAAAACATGCAGAACTACAATTATTTACCACATACCATAACAAATTTTAAATATATAATATTAAAGGTGATAATCAAAAAAACAACAAAAAGGCATACGTTTGTTTTTGAATGTTCAAATAACATTTAAAATCTAATTCATGCAATAATTTTTATTTATGGAATCATCACATGTTTGTATTGTAACAAAAACAAATCAATAAAAATGGAGAGAGCACTTTTTGTAAGAAATCATTATCCAATATATTTCTAAAAACATTAATTGTTAAATGCCGTATTATTAACATAGCCCATAGCATAAAAAATACCTGTAAGTCGTTTTGAATAAATAACATACAAATTTGAAAAAAATCCTACCACCTCAATAAAACGAGTATAATATTTCATATAAATATGTATAACATGCTATGTAGTTGTTTTATAAAATAAAGCATAAGGGTAAAACAGTCGAACAAGATTTCTTCAATTCACAAAGTTATTCCAAAACTCGGTGAATTGAATATTTCTCATTGACATTAACTACAAGAGATCCAAAATTTGAAACACTTTCTATTACACCTTTTGATAGTATCCATAGAGGTGTGGTAAGAGATGATAGCCCCACGTTTGAGAATAAGAAACACCACGTGACCTTCCCGTCTTCTGATTCTTCTAATATCCATCCACAAAAGAAATGAGCAGCGGCAGCAAAAAGCAAATACATTGCAATAAGAAAAAAGATAATACAAAACTTTGGAGCTTTGAGATTATAAAAACATTATTTATATTAGCTTTTCGACAAAAGCTATTTATTCACAAAATATATCGTACAACGAACTGCAATACAATTTTCAATAGTTTAAAACTGAATGTATGCAAACCTGCAATGATATAATAGACAACATAGGAAATTGCCTAAATCACTACATGAAAAGATGAATTTAATGAGACATTAAAAACGTCACTACAACTCTGCATACACTTATGTAGATAAGTAAAAGCAACACACACACACACACACACACACACACACATCAATTTCCAGTTTCACAATAAATGATTATACATACATACATATATAACGCACATGTACATATGTATGTAGATAATATTATATAATAGAAGATTTTAACATAAGTACAAGTGTATAAAAATTTACGTGAATTTAAATGTGGTTAAGACATAAAAGCATTTTATAAATAAATCACAGTTTACAACACAAATACATATTTCAAAAACATGTCAGTGGGTAGTTTTTATTTAATTCAGTTAGACAATTAGCTCACCTTGTCACCCACAGCATAATAATTGTACGTTTTGAGATATGTTCCAAGACAAAGAATATTACAATTAGGACAATGTCGATTAACAGCCTCTTCCATTAATCTCAAAACATGAAGAAAATCTTCAGCAACATAATGATCTTCTTCCAAAAACAAAACTAGTCCTAAGATAATAATAAAATATGTTTTCAAATATATTGATAAAATACCCAAAAAGATTTAAAAAAATACACTTTAAAACTATTACCTGTATGATCTTTTGTAACTTGTAGACCATCAAATACTCTATTAGCTTTCCACCACCAATGATGTTTTGTTTGTGTAAATTTAGCTTCACGATAGTGTCCATACAAATCTGGATGAAGAGCATTAATACACTTCCGCTTAATAGCTCTACACAATACAAATTAAATAATTAAATCTTACAATACTATGTATTAATTTAAAGGAAAATTACAAGTCAACAATCATATGTAACCATAGACACATTATATCAATTTTGTTAAAATATAATAATGCGCTTTGATATTTTTAAAATTATACTAACTCTTCCTTTTTAACGTTTCTTGGGCAGTCGTTTGAATCTTCACCAGGAAACTGATTAGGATGCGTTTGTAAAGAATGTGGATAAAAAATTTGCATCACCTATGAATTAAAAATAATAAATCATTTTCAAAAGAGCTATAACTATGTTCTTATTAATAATATCAAAACTTTTACATTCTAAGTATTATGATTTGTACAATACAAGTACATATAATATATTTATGGTTAACCCTTTGAAGCATAGCGTTATCAAAAATGACCCATCTTTTTTTATCTTTTGCTGCATGGTGGGATGTAATTTATACCACTTCGAAAAATTAAAACTATTTGAAGCACAAAGGTTTATATTATGTCCCACTAACTAACAAAAAAAAAAATTTTCTGTGCAACACGTGCATTTTTTTTTTTCAAAGGGTTAAAACATGATTTTTTAAAAATAAAATGATACCAACTTTACAAAAATCGATACTTTGCACCAAATCATTGATATCTTCATCGTAATAATCATGTGAAAATACTAATAATGTGTTGTGAATGTCTCTTGCTTGAGCTAATGACACAATTAAATGTCTCAAGTAAGTAATTCTTCTGTGAACCTGCAAACCCACATAGAATTTAAAAATTTACAAAAAGATCGGAACAATCTAAAAAAAAAACTGATAAATTAGAAAAATTAGGTACCTGAATAACAATAACGACAGAATTATTTTGTAATGGTCCAAATATATCTTCGTTAATAACAGTTTGTTGCATATTATACCTAGCAATATTTTTTACAATTTCTGATATATTTAAAAGAGATGATACTCCAGCATCGGAAGCCACAGAAGAGTTGATTCCTATAAATAAATAAATAATGAATATAATATAACAAAAAAAAGTCATTTGATATTAATTGAATACTTTAATATTATAGAAATTTATAGCAAAATATGAATTCTGATCAAAAATAAAAATTATTTATTTATATACATTAAAATAACGTCTCACAAGGCCGTAATATTCAACCTGTGGCTCGCGGGCCCGTATGAGGTATTTTAGTGGTAAAATCTCATACTTAAAATGACTTAAATGTACTTTTCAGGTTTCTGATTGTCGAAATGGACATTCAAAAACTCATTCCAACTCATTATTATATGAATGGAATTAATTGATAATTGAATATAAGGTTATGTTTGCATATAAATATTATCTTATAAATTGGCTCATTACTTCCGATATATCTGAAATAGTATAAATTTTGTATTTTTTTCCTCGTTTACATTTACTATTTTTATCGTTGAATGTAATAAAATGCAGTAGAACTTTGAAAATGCATAATCCCAAAGTAATTGTCTTAATTGTACAATGGACCCTTCTATCCGGTTGCAAAAATTTGTTTTATTTTTTCGGACAAATGTAAAAGACTTGAAATATTTTATTATAATAAATAAAAAAGGTAATTAGTCAATAAAAGACGTTGCAGATGGATATTAACCTATGTTTTTCTATAATGGAGTTGTTGAAATTTTATATACACTTACCTTGAGTAGTGACATTTTTTGGTTTAACGGTTAGAAATTTATGTAACACAGACGGAACCATAGCTAATACGGCAGCTGATGTATCATTGGAGTTGAGAGTTTCATCTTCATGAAAAAAACAACAAAAAGCGAATGATATGAATCAATTAAAATTTTAATAGAATATTGTAAATGTCATTGTAAATATGTATGTATATATGTATAATACATATAATTTGGTCAAATTTCAAGAAAACTAGCTCATTTAAAGAGCCCAGCAACACAAGGTGACCCGTGGGCAGCTCTGTGGGTGACTGTTGAAATGTATGCAATTGTATTAAGCATGCCACACCAGGCATCGGTTGCCCAGATCGTAGTCACCCGTCTGTTGAGATTGATTTCCCGCGTTTGGTCTGGTCACCATGATTTTATTACATAAGCAACCGTCGTGATCCCTCAAAATGTATATCGTTGTATTGAATGGTGCCACACTCGGCGATTTAGTTGCCGGCGACCATGGGTGACTATATAGTGAAAAAAATATGAACACGTGTGACTGTATCGATGTAACCAATGCATACATTTGAGCTGCACGCGCAACAAAATCATCCGCAGAGTTGTCAGCAAGTCACCCAATGTGACCGGGCTCTAAGTGGGTCAAAAATTGATTGCAAAAATCTGTGTCCACATAAATAAAATCATCTAAATAAATAATCAAAGCGTATAAAGCAAATGAAAAACAGTTCAAAATATTTGTTAAAATGTCTTACCACCGTCATTTGCAAATGGGCGTTGACTTATGAGTTGCAATTGCAACCAAATGAGACAAACTAATCCTATTGATACAGAGAGGCGTATTATAGCTGAGCATCTTAAGCGAGGCATAATTAATGTCTTCAACCAATTTCAACGTTTGCATTGAGCTTCAAACTGAAAACGATAATTACAAAAAAGTAAAATGAATTGAACAAATGAATGGTGTTATTTAATCTATATCTTCATTAATACTGTATAATTTCGATAAGATATTTTAATTTTGATAATATTAGATTTTAGGATAATTTTGATAATATTAAAAATTATCTAAATAAAATATAAAAACTACACTTAAGAATAATAAATACCTTCAAAATTATCTGTATATTTCCAAGGAGATAATCCTTAGTACTTCGCTAACGATTATAATACTTAATATGTAATAATCAAATTAATTTGTTGATGTGTGCACTTTATTATATTCCTTGACTATATTCTGTTCGATTCCTTGTGTTTCCTTTGGCATAAATTTTGCACAAAATGATTGAAAATAATTTGTTCTTTGTGCTATAATAATATCTTGTGCTTATTATGCTCTATATAATAATCTTAAAATTGTAGATATAGCACCAATACAACTTGTTGAATAAATTATAAAATTGCACATAAATTACTTTGAATAGCAAGTAATTTAAAATATATTTTATTTAAATATAATTATAATAATATTTTATTGGCTTTGAAATGGCTTATATGTATATTTTGTTCAAAATGGCACAACTGTTAATAAATGGTGGTTAATCCTTCGTTTCAACTGTATATCAAAAATGGTGCAAATATCATATCGTTCTACTTTGGCCAAAACTGTTTATGTATCCATAAAGTAATATTATGAGCGAAATGTTCTAGATACAAAACTGTGTCAATTCTATTGAAAATTATTTCTATAAATTCAAATTATATTCCAAATGCTGATCAAGAATTAAAAATCAACAAAATTTGAAGTGAAGTGCTCTAATCTGAAATTAAAAAAAATATATATTATATACAAGTATATCAAAATACATAATCGAATTTGTTATAATTTAGAAAAAAAACAAGAAAATATAATATATAAGATGCAATATTAAGTATAAATACCAGATATAAAAATATTGAGTAACATATATTGAATAGATCAAGAAAAAAACTTCAGCAAAAGTAACATACATATTGAAAATTTTAAATGATGTTAAGATGTAATAAGTTAATGAGTCACATTTGTTATATAAAAAGTTCAGTCAATTTTTCCCACTGTTTTACAACCAAAATATAAATGATACCATAATTATCCCATAGCTCCGTAGTCGTATCAAGTAATGTTAACTCATTATGGCCCACCCGAATTTTCCGAGTCCACATATTTAAAAATAGTAGGTTTTGTAAATTAAACAGAACTCCTAAAGATTTTTATCAATTAAATTTAAAATTGAAATTCAGCTTCTTTACAGTTGACTTCGACCGCATAAATGCTCAGATCATTATTTCTCAAACTGTAGTGATTGCTGTATTCAATTTTGTATAATATGAATATATGTACATTTCAATATATTTTCACGTTATAAACAATATGCACTTATCTTATAGATTACTAGTGGTTTTACCCGGCTTCGCTTGGTATTTGTAATATAAACCGTTTAAACATGGCTAATCTAATAGTAAACCTTTCATCTGCTTTATTATGAATTTATTTGAATCGAAAAAAAATAATATTTAACGACAGCTAATCAGAAATGAATTACAAACACACAACGAATGGTTTTTTTATATATATATATATATATATATATATATATATATATATATATATATATATATATATAAAATTTTATTTATAATCAGAATCGGAAATCGGAATCGAAATCAAAATCAAAGATTTTTTCGATAACGTCACGGATTCCACAAACCAAACCTACATAGTTACATACAGAGGCGTAGCGATATTTGTGGCGCCCTTGGCAAATATCAAATTTGTCGCCCCTTTATTATTTATTCATTAGATTAAAAGAATTTCTTTCATTTAAAATAATACATATTTTTTTTTAAATATATTTAACATTTTACAATAAAATTACAAAAAAAAACA
Source organism: Arctopsyche grandis (assembly GCF_051622035.1). Classification (NCBI taxonomy): domain Eukaryota; kingdom Metazoa; phylum Arthropoda; class Insecta; order Trichoptera; family Hydropsychidae; genus Arctopsyche; species Arctopsyche grandis. The sequence goes on from NC_135357.1 coordinate 20,076,748, forward strand.
AGATTATTTTTTATACAATAATGTCCCACATTGACAATTTCGCAATAAATATCAAATTATATAAAAGGAATCAGTGCACTTTGAACACAATTCAAATTTCGTGGTTTTTATTTTTTTGTCGTTTATTTTGATCTTTATTAATGTTTGTTTGAAATAATTTTTTTTCATCTAAAACCATAAATTTGTCTGTTATTATATCATCAAAATTTATATTACTTGCTAATTCACTTTTTAATTGATAATATACTTGGAATTGATAATCACTCTTGACAAGCCTTTAGTGGACTTTTACTTAAGTTCCTTTCTGCCGAAGCCGCTATTGCAGGCATTATAGTAATAAATATACGTATCGCTAATTCGATATTAAGGTTCTTGTAACTCCGATCTATCTATTATACATAGTATATTTAAAATATCAATGTGATACATTTCCCTCGTAAAAAGTTTGTAATTGATGTTTTAAACATTTAAGTTAATTTAGAAATCGATCACACTCTATTTCCGAGTATTTTTGAGAATGTTTTATCAATTGGTTTTCTTAATTTTTTTCACTAAAGTCAATAAGCCCTCACCAGTTAAAAATACCATATGTATGTATATACAAATGAATATTTCAAAAACACATCGAATTAATCTCAAATTTTATGTTCTATTGAAAAATTTGCTATATCCACAATTTTAACATCGAGCGCCCTTGGCACTCGTCCATTTGCCATAGCCTCGCTACGGCACTGGTTACATACATACAAAGTCTCTCCTGAAATTATATGTTGAATTGTGTTATTGTTTCATTTGAATGAAATAATCAATTTGAAAAGTATGGGTTTGGTGCATCCGCTCTAAAATCGCCATATTAACAGAACGGCAGCTTTAAACGTAATTCTCGTTTTCTCGAATGATAGATTGCACATCAGATGACGAGTAACCTTTCGATGTGCACAGATGCAATTTTTAAAATTGAGTTGGATCTTTCTGGCGAGTTTAATAAGGCAAGATTCGGAACTTATCGAATCTTGCCTTATTAAACTCGCCTGAAAGATCCAACTCAATTTTAATAATTGCATCTGTGCACATCGAAAGGTTACCCGTCATCTGGTGTGCAATCTATCATTCGAGAAGATGAGAATTGCATTTAAAGCAGCCGTCCGTTAATCTGTCATTCAATTTGTCTGGCGATTTTAGAGCGGATGCACCGCATCCGAGAAGTATGTATGCTACGCAAGAAAAACTAGTGAATTTCGATATCTGAGGATTTGGAATTTTTCTTATAAATTCCTTGGATAAAAAGTTAAGCTTTTAAACCATATACATATACATGTTTTAATTTGTTTATCTATATCTAGGATAAAGATATGCTGGTGTGATATCTATGAATGAAGTTTTGAAAATAAATCTTTTAAATCATACTTTTTTCGTTTGAAGCTTAGAGGATATAAAAACATCATGTTGATAGCTTTTGAATGAAGTTTTATTAAAAAAACAGTGTATGGATTTACGACCCATTGTGAGTTAATACAGGAAAAAAGACATGTTATTTGTATATTATTACATTTATCAAAGTGCGACACATGCATTTTATTCAGTTTGAATATTTGAATATTAATAAGTCACTTTTATCAATTCCGGTTAAACAGGATTGAACGCAAATTATACGTATAATTTACATACATAAGTATTCTAAATGTGATAAAACAAAAAAAATAGCCTGATAAAAATAATAAGGCAATTTAGAAAAATATGAGTATCTTTATAAATATGTAAGTTGTATAGATAAATGTGTTATTAAATAAATAGTACAATAAAAATTGACATAAAATATTAATTATAATTATAATAGTTGCAAATCATATCATAATGAATTGAATATAATATAATTTCTTTAATACAATCGTATAAAATAATTGTTTAATGCGTGCGTGCCGCGTTTGAATGCTTCGTTTATCTTTCTCCTCTTGGAGTCGTATATCATGGAAAGAGATGCGGCATATCACTTCGTTCACATGATCGGCCGACAAAAACAAAAGATTTTTTTAAAAAAAACATTAATTAATCTTTAAATTGTTAGTAAATTATCAATTCCGTTGATCCGAATTGCGATATTTTACCGAGTGCACAATTATGTGCATACAGGCCACTAGTTGTAATATAAAACAAGTATAAAATGCGACATTAAAATAAAAGCACAGTTTTAATATTACTGATATACACACAATCTATTAGTATGGAATATGTGAAAATATATATGTAGAGCTTGGTCATATAGTAACTAAGCTTGTAATAGTTATTAGCAAAAATTCCCCATTAATTGATTAACTAGTCATTAAAATAATTGAAAAAAGACTATTATATGACTGAATATAAGAAATTCGCAATCATTGAATGTGCATGGGAGTGGTGTACCTATGGACGAATGTACCTGTGGACAATGGAAAATATTTTTGCTACACAATGTTCTAGGGCAGCGGTTCCCGAATTCTTTTGGCTACGGAACCCTTTTTGGTTTACCATTTTTGGGCGGAACCCTAGCTTAAGTAAGAAGTAAACTAACTGTAACATTGTTTTTTTACGTGAAATCACACCATACTGAGGTTTTTTGGATTGGTGTCCGTATCTTCTAAGTATAGTTTGACTTTAAAAGAAAGACTTTTTAAGATAAAAATATTTATTTAGTTGGAACAAAAAGATATTTATTTAATGTGATGAATGAAATCTTTTCATAGTTTTCCTTAAAATAACATTGAAGTCAGGTTTTATGTCTGACAATTGGATGCGGAGGTCTGGTGCAGCATTCAACTTACTCCTAAACTTATTTTCCGTGTAGGCATAAGCTGAAAACCCAGCCTCGCATCTGTAAGTTGACACAAATGGGAAATCTTGTATGGAACCCCTGAGAGTCTCTTACGGAACACCATTCGGGAACCGCTGTTCTAGGGAATTATGAACATCGAATATTGGCAACATTCAATCCACCTTTTGGTGCCGCGCGCTGCAAGATTCGAGTATTTTCAAGAATTTCGTTATTTGGGACCCAAAAGTAAATATTTACCAACGAACTGTTTGTTTTTTCATATTTATTAAAATAACTTTTCATACAAAATATGCATTTAGTTTTGTATAGTGGTTATTTAACTATTTGGTAACGACGATACATTTGTTAAAACGTAACCCCAAAGAAGTGTATTTTAATATTAGTTGAATTTTTCGTTTTGTTGTACCTTTGGACAAAAATACTTTCAAGTATTATGTTGCTGAAGTTATGAATAATCCAATCAAAAATGATATTGAAATTAAGTATTACAAGAAAATATCGACACACAGATTTTGTCAAGAGGAAATTTCTGGGAAATTGCCTCCTCCTCGATTGGTAGGCCAGTCTGGGAGACTCAAACCAGTTGGAATTTAATGTAGACCTTGAGAATTTCAACATTGGATGAAATAGTCTACTTTGTATAAATTATCATATCTGTCCAAAGGTACAACATACACTGTCCATAGGTTCAACATAGTGTTGAACCTTTGAACAAATTTTTTGTCTCTATTATTTTTGCAAAAAATAAAAAAAACTGTTATACTATCATTATCTTTTCTTTTTTAATATTAATCTTGAATATTCAACCTATCTAATGACATTAAAAAGTTTGCATAAAACGATATAGTTGCTGAGCTATGAGTGAAAAAGCGAAAATTGTCCACAGGTACACCACTCTCCCCTACATATGTAAAACATAAAGAGACCTAGTGACGAACTTATCATTATTTTTTACAAGGCTATTCCATGTTTTATTGAATCATATGTTGACAATTGGAACAAGATTGTTTTGATGGAAAGATTTCACATATTTTTAATACGAATATAATGATTATAATTGAAATATCGAACTGAACTGAGTCAATCATAAGGAAAAGACATATAATATAACAAAACCTTAACCAGAAAACTATGTCCAGTTGACTTTCCTCATTCAATCAACGGACATAGACTCACAAGGGTATCGGAAATTAGGGATTTGGGAGTCTTTTTAAACTCTGATCTATCCTTTAGTAAACATATTGACAATGTTGTAGCTGGAGCGTCGAAGGCCCTCGGGTTCGTCATCCGGTCCTCCAAATGCTTTACTTCTATAAAATCATACAAAATACCATATTGTGCATACGTAAGAAGTATTGTTGAGTTTGCATCCCAAGTTTGGAACCCAGAGTACTCCGGTGCAAGAGACAGATTGGAGCGCATTCAGAAGAGATTATTGAGGTACATCAGTAGCCGTTTTGGATTATCCTATACTTCCTATGAAGATGCTTGTAGGTGTCAGCATCTACTTCCACTTGTCAAAAGAAGGGAGATAGCTGACATCTCAACAATTTTGAACATCCTTAACGGCTCGATCGACTGTCCTCAATTATTGAGCAGACTATCATTGCGTGTGCCAAATAGAATGACTAGATGTAATGAGCTCCTTTACATACCTAATACTTTTTCTAATTATGGAAGAAGCTCATTCATCTGGCGTGCAAGCTCCACCGTCAACACACTAATTTTAACAATTTCTATGTTTGACTTATTTAATATTAATGCTATACAAGCTAGAGTGATTATTGCAAATTTGTTTTTCGATGATTAATTTTATTGAAAATTTACGATTGTGATTATGAATTTTTATTTTGATGTATTTATTTTGTCTTTTTGTTTTTTGTTATATATTATATTATTTTTATTATTTCATAATTTTTATCAAATTATTATTCTTATTATTTTGATATTTTTATTATACTGTTATTTCTATTTTTTTTCTTTTTGTTTTCTTTAACTATCTTACTCTATTATCATTTTTGTTTCTTATTTTAAATGTTTGAGCTTTTCTTTTTTTTACCTATATGTGAAAATTATTAATGGTTTACTTAACATAATTATGTTTTTTTACTATCAATCTATGTAACTTAATAAACTGTAAATTTTCCAAATAAATAAATAAATAAAAAAAAGGCAAAGCGAAAATCACATCGCAGTATGTTATTTCGTAATTAGAAAGTTTCCACTGAATATGTTAAATAGACACATATGTAGTCATATTCAAAATCGTAGCACAGAAAATGCTTAGACGACAACATTCGATAAAATTACTATGGAAATGAATAACTGAAGAGTTCAACTTTATCAACCGATTTAAATATTCAAATGTAAAATGTACTCAAGGATGATATATGTAGAGTGAATATACCTCATTTGTATGTGTGTAGATGAATTTGAAAGTGGTCCAGGATGGTGTGGGGCGCGGAGACCAGCGAGAAGGAGAGTCCGTCCGAAGCAACCTTCAGCCTCTAGTCTTCAGCCTTCAGCCTTCAGCCTTCAGCCTGGAGCTCCACGCCCACGTCTGCCTCTCGTCTCATCAATCAATCACATCGGTTTCTGGTTTGTGGTGTCCGTTCAGCGATCCGAACAGTGACAATTGGAATGGCACTGAACTGGAATCCGAATCCGAATCCGAATCCACACCCACACCCACACCCACACTCACACTCACACCTGCACCCAAACTCGCAGTGGCCAACGTGAGTGCTCACTACTCACTGGCAGTGGCCAATGTCAGTGGCCAGTAGTGTACAACTGCAATTGCATCTGTCGACTGTCACAGGCCTGCGCACTGCCAGTATGCGACACTGCGTCATCTCCCTTCTATCATATACATATGACATTTCCTCTGTTTTGACGTGGAACGACTTTTAGATACGGGGATATGCGGGATATATTAGCGATAGCGATTACATTAAAAAAAAATTCCCCCTCATAATAAGTTAATAATTGTTTTACATCCGAGACTATCTCTCGTACAGCAATAATGATTATTTCGTTGAATTGATCAAGCATTTCGGTTTTTAATTATAACTAGCTGAACCTGGCATGCGTTGCAATGCCACAATAACGCGTGCAATTCCCGTTCCACAGACATTCAATTTTATATATTTTTTATTTTTTTTACATATATACCAGGAAGGCCTTACAGGTAAATCACAATGCGCCTTCCTGGCCAATTACAAATTACAATTACAATTACAAATGCAGCATTTTTATTACAAGTCGTTGAATTACGAAACACTGAAAATATGGCAAATTAACGAGACATCTACATAAATTTTATTGTACATCAATCATACTTCAAATAGTGGTGACATAGTAGGTAGGAAGGATTTTTAACCAATTTTTTTTCCGGGAACCGTTTCAACAATGAAATCAGAGAAAATTGGCTAACTCTGATAGAAAACGATCAACCTGGAGCATAATTCCAGGTCTGACCAACAGCATACTCTGAAAAATACATTTTCATTCGAGGCCCGGACCCAGGGATCGCCTCTCGACGCTAAGCAGAAGCTTATCGACCGAGCTATGCTGCTGGATAGGTATAGATCATAGATGAATAATACATAGATCCGCCCTCACGCTTTATACTGGTCTCCCTTTTGGCGCATGCAAAATACATGGCGCATGTACACTTTCTCTCAGTAGGTAGTTAGCTTCTAATTAGGAAAGGTCGATTGTGGAGATCTTGTCGTCACTAACTGAGGGGTGCGGGGGGTTTAACTAGCGGGGAAGTGAAAAAAATGCCGACCGCTGCGTCGTAGGGAAAAAAACCTTTTTTTCCCAACTTCCCCGCTAGTTAAAGTCCCCGCACCCCTCAGTTAGTGACGACAAGATCTCCGACCAAAATCACGCGTCAGGGTCCATCTATTATATATCTATGGTATAGATATATTTGCTTACGTGGGCTGTGTGTATATCCCTTTACCTGTTCCACTCCATCTTTTCATTCAATTGTTCCCCATAAGACAAAATTATATATGCAAAACGCAAATGGACATATAATCCTTTAATATTTACTTAATAATTTTATTTTTGTTAAAAAAAATGTAAAAGCATCGCTATTTATTTTAATTTAAATGGCTAACAACTATAATTTAGCCTAAAGCGGTAATGCCCCTTCTTGACATTGGCCGAGTCATAACAAGCGAAATCGCAATCTGAAATGTGAAAGTGGCAAGAATATTACTTACTTACATTTTTGTGCACAAAGTTTTTACTACAGAACTGGTCCAGATCAGCAATCAGACTGTAAAATAAATTTCACTATCATAATTTGCTTATCGTGTACTATTAGATTTGGTTAGTATTCAAGATACACATACATTAGTTATCGTGATAACTTCTTGTGCTTATTTAAAAGTGAAAATAAAGGGTATGGTCAGTTTATACTGCTTGCTAAGACTACATTGCTCATTGTAGGCAATCGTCAGCTGTCAGTCAACAAGCGTATGTGGTGGTTGTTCGTCTGGTTTGTCATTTATATCTATTATTACGCAGTTGCATCGTCTTTGTAATAATATTATACGGCAAACCTAGTTAACTTTGTATATTGTATGGTCTAAGGTTTCTTTTAAATTGTAGGTTAGGATTACTGTCAGTTCCATTATTTATTTTCATTGTCTATTTGTCCAGCATACGGTTTTTGAACCACCCAGTAAGTAGAGAAAATAGTTAATACATTGATGATGGTCGTCAAAATTATCAGCAATTTGACGACTAATAAATTATCACTCTAAATTAACAATAGCTTCACACTGAAGCATTTGTGGATGAGAATTTTTACATCAGTTTACTAAATTAACCAATGTTAGATGAAAGTGACAAATTAAATTCATTTAATATTTAAACATTTTTTTCTTAGATTTAAAGTTCCTAAGAATTGTTTGTTTTTTTAATGAGACGATATTGGTTTTCGTTAATTGACGTCAAAATGTTTTCAGATTGAATGGAGATTTTCTACTCGTCTATATACAATAATGAATCAAAATATTGACATCCAACACCAACATTCACAAGCTGATGAACCTTGGAAAATCCAAAATAGTGTTCACGATGTAAACAAGAATGCTCTTGACACAAGCGAGCAAACTACCGTTGTTGATATTGCAGTTAATACACACAATTTCCCCATAAACTCGAATTCAATCATTGACGTTGATATAATCAATGCTAACACTAATTTTCAAAGTATGCAACAACATCAAGATATGGCTCAAGCTGAAAATAGTATAAAAATGAGAGAGGAAATTGAAATTTTGCGACAGCCACCCATTCTAAACGTCAACAGTTGTGAAACTGAACAAGTTTTGAATCGATCAAACTTAACTCGAATAGATTCTTTTAACCAAGTGAATCCAAACGCCAGAAGTCGAATGGCTCCAGAAAGTAATTCGAGAAAAAGTAGCTTAGATTCCTTAGCTCAATCATCAATACTGAGAAACTATCGAAATGCATCTGTAAATCAAATTAATAATAATGAAAGATCAACCAATATTGCCCATACATCAAGAAATCAATCTGATATGTTCCAGATTCCAATTATAGGATATGAAATTATGGAAGAGCGAGCAAGATTCACCATTTATAAACTGAGAATTGATGATCCTCGAACTGGTTTGTCGTGGATGGTATTCAGAAGATACACCGATTTTGTGAGACTGTATTCAAAACTCAAAGGTCATCATCCAAATATTAATCTTCCACTTCCAGGCAAACGTTGGTTCAAAGACAATTTTGATCCGATCTTTTTGGATGATAGAGTCCGTGGCCTACAAATATTTGTAAATGTTGTTATCAGAAAATTATACAATGATAGTATTGTACGTGACTTTTTTTGTTTGGATGAACCACCACCGGTTTGTGATGCTGAACCGGAATCACTTGCACTTTTCGGTGCTCTGGAAGATACAGTTGGAGCGTTAAAAAGTCAAATACGTCAAAAAGAGGAAACAATAGAAACTCTTAAAAAGAAAGTTTATTATCTGGAAGAAAAAATGAAGGAATGTCAAATTTGCAATCCCATTGGAGCATCTTCAATTAACAGTAATATCGAAAAATTATCTGTTACGTCTAGCATTAGAAGCTAATGATGTATACAAATATATTTATTATGTCAACAAATCATATATAGTATTGTTGAGTTATTGTCCCAGAAATGCATTTTACAGAAACATGATTTAATGGATAATTATTATTGATTTTTCAAAATTGTATTGGTACCAATATAAATGGTATCAAAAAATTGACTAATCATTGGAAGAAAGTAATAGATGATTATAGATATTCTTTTTTTCACTTAAATGACTTATTTCACTTTTATAATAACATTAATACCTTGTACACAATGTTCTAGTATTATATTTCAGTCATACAGAACGTATGAGATTCCATAAATTTGGAACATATTTCCTAAATACCAACTGTACACATACATATTTTCAAAACATATATAAATACATACATATCTGTGAAACACACCATTTTAATATTACATCTTTCGCAAGGTTCATAATTCAATGTTATGATTATGTATGTACATATTATATGTAGGTATATGTTGTTGATCCTACTAATATGTTGATATAAAATATTTATATTGTGTCAGGATAATATTTTTCAAGCTTTGCATCTGTACTGCAATAAATGGAGATTACCAAAATCGATATTAGGTATTTAACTTTCGTAGGGTAAATTGTACATATGCATATTATTTATTTTTATTTTATTTTATTGATATTCACATAAATTGACCAAATAGTATCAATTAGTGTATAAAATGTAAGACTCTGAAATTCAGCTGTGACTGTGGCCTTTTATTAAATGTATTTTCCTATATAAATTTTATAAATAAAAATAAATTGAAATTATATTTTTGGACTGTTAAATTATATTCATGAGACTGTTGTAACACAAAATATTCCAATAAAATTAAATATATCTAGATTGGTTTACACAAATAAGTGACTATTTTCAACTAATACTTGTAATAAATTTTATCTTGTATGTATATTTGTTTACATATGTATTATATTTCTGGTATATATGTATGTACATACATACATACATACATACGTATTACATGAATAATTTATTTTTCATGTCTTTATTATATTATAAAATAATAAATCATTTATTACAATATTTTTAAGATGATGTGAAATAAAAGAACTGAAAGTTCTGTATTTATGCATAAATGTTTTTATGCTATTACTTTAATTTATAACATATACATACATGCATATGTAATATTAAATAAAAAAAATATGTTCTGAAATGTTCTTCCATTTGTATTTTTAAAATAAATTAATAAAATGGGTTTATATTATAAATATGTATGGTTTTTTAAATATAATTTAAAATAATGAATTTCCAAAATATTGTAAAACAATACCAGAAATAAGCAGATGTTGGAAGTACATTTCCAAGTGAGTTTTTGATGTATTCATTTGGTGTGTAATTCTTCACAGAATCTTAAAATCCAAGAACATAACTATTTTAACCTGTATATATTAGATAAATATTAAAATCAAATTCTCTTGATAATTACACACATACATACCAGATCCGGCTTCTGGATTTTTGCCCTTGTGTGCAAGGCCTCTAAAAAACGGATTGAGAACTAAAACAAAATTCAAATTCACAATAAAATACAAAAAGAAATGCAATACAGAATACACACATATAGGAATATAAAGAACTAAAAAAATGTTGTAAATTTGTTATTTACAATTGGAATTAGTATTATAAAAATTGGAAATTATAAAAGTTTAGGTATTGGATTGGATTCGACTTTCGGATAATTTTAATCCACAAAAAACGAGATTAAAGCGATATCAAGAACTACCGAACCATTAGTTAACTTTCAGTGGTTTACAAGCTCTTCCCAAAGATATACATACATATACAGAAAGGTTGAAGAATATAGTCCAATGCACTCAAAGAAGTGTGGAACATTGTATGCTTAGCATAACGAAGAGACAGAAAACGGAATACGTGGATGAGAAGTATGACAAGGGTTATAGATATAGTGGATAGAGTGAAGAGATTGAAATGGCAAAAGGCGGGCTAGAAAAATGGACGAAAGGCGGACAAAGGAAGTGCTATAATGGTACCCGAGAGAATGTAAAAGGGTAAAAGGAAGACCGTAGGGAAGATGGGTAGACGAAATTAGGAAAATGTATGGGGTGAGATGGATGAGAGTTGCGCAAAACAGGGACGATTGGAAGCGTGTTGGAGAGGCCTTCATCCAGCAATGGATGGTGAATGGCTATAGATGATGATATATGTATAGCATAAACATTTAGTATTGTTTGATATTATAATAAAGCTCCTCTTTTTCAGAAATGTTGATAACGTATATATTTTAAAGGAATTTGAAAAAAATTACGACGACGATAGAAAAAATGATCAAATATTTGCGTTCGATCGAACACATTTTCTCGAATGTGCTCGATTGATTCCGGTTCCGGATTCATGTTACATTTCCGGATCTCGAGTTCGATTTCAGTTCTGAATTTTGATTCCTTTTTCAATTTTGGTTCCGGATTCCTATTTCAATTCCGATTCCCGATACCATTTTCCGATTTCGATTTCAGTTCCGATTCCCGGTTTTGATTTCTTTCAAGTTACTTTTAATATTATTTTTTATTGAATAATTTTATATGCCATAATAATTTTATGCCCATGCGATGATATTCAATCACTAGTACAGGTGCAGATTAACTATCGTTATATTATTACTAGTGTTATGCCCGTTGAAATTTCAACGGGTGCTTTCGGATTGATACATAACACTGTTCGACACGAAAAATGGTTCAGAGATGAGATATGACTTTTCTTATACATAGATCTATGCCCAGTAAATACGAATCTGGTAATACAAAATGTTGATTGGCTCGAGATTCGGAGATAATGTGTTTTTTAAATTGCGCGATTTTTCTATATCTTCGTGTTGTTCGATCGATGTCTCAAAATCTGTCAATTTCCTGTTCAAAATGAATATTGGAATCTATAGTCGGGTATTTTATCTTTCATTTGAAGTACTTTTCAGCTTTCAAATCTTTCTACGTATTTTCACTTTTTCCCACTGTTAATACTATTTTATATTGAGTTTTTTTCTATTGAAACATGTTTATTGGGATAGTGTTCTAGCCACACTATTTTTATTTTCGTTTAAAAGGGATAATTGGAAGAGTGCAGAATTTTAAATCGGTAAAATTGCGAGTTAACATCTCGTACTAGTATTTACTCGTATTTACACGAATCTGAATTGAATTCATAGGGATAATATATTAAATGGTCTTTATATGAAAATTAAATAAAATTCCACTTAGAAAAATCATATTTCGATTATTCTTCAAAAATTCTATTGATAACTGGCTTACCTCGATAAAATAAACGAATTTTTGTTATTAATCCACAAGCGGAACACGTGGGTAAGAAGTATGACAAGGTTAGTGGACATAGTGGATAGAGTAAAAAGATTGAAATGGCAATAGGCGGGCCACGTGGCTCCAAGAATGGACGAAAGGTGGACAAAAGAAGTGCTTGAATGGTACCCGAGAGAATGCAAAATGATAAAAGGAAGACCGCAGGGAAGATGGGTGGACGAAATTAGGAAAATATGCGGGGTGAGATGGATGAGAGTTGCGCAAAACAGAGACGAGTGGAAGCGTGTTGGAGAGGCCTTCATCCAGCACTGGTCACACCCGAAAATTAGTCACGAAAAAACTGGTCACACCCAAAAATTCGACCAATTTTTAATTAAAATTAAAAATTGGTCTAATTTTTAGGTGTGACCAGTTTTTTCGTGACTAATTTTTGGGTGTGACCAGTTTTAGTGTGACGGGTGATCACGTGTGACTGGTTCACATATGACTAGTAGTCCGTTTACCATTAAAAATATATCCCCGGAATTATTTTTCCAGAGCCCAGGATTCCTCTCCACTACTCTGGGTAGGCTGTATGTTATAAATATACATACTTCAATGGTAAACATTTGTTCTCTGAAATGCATAGCACAACACATACTATGTATGTATGTATGCATCGATAATACGTACGAGGTTGAACTTTCACCACAAGAATGTAATCATCTCTTGTTGGCAGTGAATGTGGCCCACGCCGAACATTGACGAACAATTATCATATCAGTACCAGTCTGCATATGCCAGAAAAATTTTCTTTTTCTTATTAAAAATATGAAAAAATATATGCAAACTGACTTATATTGTCTTGTAACGTTAATTTCAAATATTTATTCCTTTCGTCTTTCATATTTTAAAATATATCAAAACAACACTAGTTGTTTTTATGTGTGACTTACAAAATTATAAATATTTTAAATTTTCCGAAAAGAATTAGATGATTAATTGTAGTAATTGCACGTATTGAGAAGTAGACATACAATTAAATACTGAATAGAGTGTGAAAAGCTCCGTCTACTTGTTGGCTCTCATCAATTATGCATCACAAAAAGGTTGAAAATCTCTCTCATCGTCTAGAGCTGAATAATAGTTTCGTACTAGCAATTGTCATTTTTATTTTAATCAATTAAAAATATATAATAAGTATCACAAATCTTGGAACTGTTATAAAAATCAATATACATACATACATATGTACCTTTGGATTTTCCGTCCTTTAAGTGTTATGGTTAACCACACATTGCCTTTAAAATTGATTATTATCAATTTATTTGAATAAGTTAGATATTCTAAAATTAATCAGAAAAAGTGGTACACTTCATAATGATAATACAATTTATTCCATATAATAAGACTGAGTTCTGTAAAAATATAAATATTCTCACCAATGACAATTTAATATGAAACAAATAAATATCGCATAGATTTCAATTGATTGCAAGTAAACACCACAGCCAGACCACAAATATGTTAATTATTCAATTTTGCAAGAAAGCTGCTACCATCCTGAAAATAACCTCTTTATACAAGTGCTATCTACAAAATATATCATTCTTTTTTAAAAGCTATGTATTGATTCAACTACAAAATATCTGCTAAGCTCAGTATCCCTTCAATAGTCCGAAGAAATTGTATTGAGTCCACATCCTCAGTAGATTTAATTTTATAACACGCTAGTTCGAAAAAGATTGCCATTCTTCTTATAGAGATACTTTTTTCAACAGCTTTTGTTTAGGCATCTCATTTTGTGGGTCATTGGCAAGGACGCAGGTGTGCAAATAAATTATGGAAACAACATCGTACTTTCTCCACAGTTGTATCCTGGGTGCGTGTGTAATCAGGAAACAGTATATTTAACCTGATTCTTAGTTTCCTTCGAGCATATTAATACAATCGAACAGTACCAGTGTTTTTGAGATTATATTAAACGTTTCTGATCATAATACAGATTTTAAATTGTCAATTTACGAAAAACTGAGTTCGAATTTTCGCATGATCACAAAACTTCATCTATTGTTATTACGTATGTACATACATAGATATAGTAAAAATATTGTGTAGATTTGTTTGGATGAAGATTTGTTTGTCAAATTCTAATCCAATATAACGTTTGTAACAAAATGAAGCAAGTTAGGTATGACAGGTTGGCTTTCTACATACAAAGAACAAACCTCGTGACATTGGAGCGTTGAACACGAGAGATGGCCATTGCTCCAAAAATCTGAACCAGGCATTTTAAAAAGTGACCGAAACGAGATTTGAACCAAACCGCCCCCGGCTCACCAGCAAGGCCGCAAAACTACATCATCCAACTTTCTCCCAATCATGTATTGAGGTCTGTGTTGATCAAAAATAATATCGGCTTCCTAGAGCCGTCCCATATATAACTACAAATACTTACATTTATATGTACGTGTGTGTGTAATGAGATCAACGCAATTCGCAAATGCAAAATAGACGTCTTTTACGCATATCGATGAAAGTAAACCGTTGTCATAAACTTATTATAATGCAAAAACTTTTTGTTTGAAAGTGCGATAAAATTAACAGTATACAGAAAATTTTTATTGATATTTTTAACGAATAGCCCAATAATTCATTAAATATTATAAATGCCATTTTTTGCATTGCATTGCAAGTTTCTTTTACTATAATAACTTAAAAGCTCAATATTCTTAAAACTTTTCAGCTAAATATCTTGTCCTATCTGAAAATAAATATTTGTGTTAGATACATACGTACATATATGTACATATGTACATATGTATATCAGTTACTTTGATTATTTATTGAGAATTGATTTATTTATTTATTTATTTAATAGTTTTGGACCATTGTGGCATTACAGGAAGAACCTAATGCGCCACAATGGCCTACATTTGAAAAAGATATAAAAACATGATATAAAAACAAGTAAACTGTAAATAAAGCAAAAAAGCAAAAGCAGAAAACATGGTAAAATAAAATAATAATAAAAAAAAGTAACAAAAGGAAAATAATACATCATTCAGAGAGGAAAAAAAATAACAAAAGTGTAAAAATTAAAAATAAAATCCACAAATCCCATTCTTTGTTTACACTGAACAAAATTAAAATAGTATATAAAAATGTACAAAGGAGAAAGAAAAAGTAAAATAAAATAAAACAAAATATGAATAAAAAATAAAATCACAGCGAGGCCCAAATGGAAGAGAGTAAATTTAAATTATTCAATTCTATTTTTTATGCAATTTATAATTTTAAATAAATAAATAACCATAAAAAACCGAACGAAAAAGAAAGCACCTATAATGGCAAATTTAACGACACACGTGTTGCGAATAAGTTCTTGTTTTACTTTCATCGGCAGGTTGCAGTTTTTATTTTATTTTTTGCTTCAAGAAATAATACCTTCACGGAACTTGGTGTATCAATTCGGGGAACTTCTCGAGCACCTTTCACTTTTAACTACTCTGCTGACCCCTTAATAAAAATGATGCTGTTCGGACATAAAAATGAAAGCTCAATCGTGAGTAAAACGACACTCCTTCTTTCCGACGGAACATTCAAAATGTACAATAACGTGAAACAACGCCACCACACATACAACATATTTATTTATGTATGTATGTATTTAAGTACATATTCGATTCTGTAGAAAAGGCTCCAAAGCGTTGAGCGAGTGCACAAGTGCATATGCTTCAAAAGACGTATGTAAGCGCCAGAGGCCGTGAACTTGTAATGCACCACACAGGTGCGAACTAGATGCTAGATGCACGTTTTGCGTGTGATTTTAAAGAAAAAAATTGAAAATATAAAATTCGCGTAAAAACTTCTTTTATATTATACTAGTGGTTTTTTTACCCGGCTTCTCTCGTTATTTGTAATATAAACCGCTTAAGCTTACTAGTACATAAACATTCATTTGTTTTTTTATTAAATTTATTTGAATCACAAAAAAAAAATATATATATATATATTTAACGACAGCCAATAAATAAGAAATTAATCACTCACAACCGGAACTGAAAAAATAATCCTGACCTGGAACTGAAAAATGAATCCGGGTCCGCAACTGAAGCAGAAATCCGAATCCGGAACTGAAAAATGTACCGTATCTGGAACTGAAACAGAAATCTGGATCCGGAACTGAAAAAGGAATCCGGAACAGGAAATGAAAAAGAAATCCGGATCTGGAACTGAAACAGAATTTCACTGAACTGAAAAAGAAATCGAGATCCGAAACTGAAAGGAATCCGGAACTGAAAAATAAATCAGGATCCTAAACTGAAAGGAATCCGGATCCAGAACTGAAACATGAATCGGAATCGAAATCTGAACAGAAAAAGGAATCGATGTCGGCGGCATAGAAAATTATATTTTTTCGATAACGTCACAGATTCTACCACCCAAACCTTACATAGTTACATTAAACCTTACAAAGTCTTTTTGAAATTATATATTAGATGATTTTAAACGTTTCTGTTTTCACCTGTCGTCTAGTGAAAAGCACGACATACTCACACACTATAAAGTAAGTATTGAATGTTGATCAATTGATATGGCTACAAAGTTAACAGATATAGTTTTTGATTCCAAATTGACCATTATTCATTTAAAATTGACCCTTTTTCATTTCAAATTGACCCTTTTCATTTTAAAAGGAGTCATTTTTTTAGGGCGGGATTCAACTCAAATTTTGATAAAAAATATTGTTAAGTCATTGGAAATATTCATGTTTGCAAAATTAAAAAAAAAATTGGCGTGGTGGAAATGCACTTTATTTTGTCAATCTTTTAGTTATACACATTTTTATAATATTTTTCAAAACTCGTTAAATAGTACAATGTTGTACCATTTTTAAATTATTACCTGTACGGAAGAATCTAGACTTCCTATAAATTTCCTTATCTGATAAACAAGTAGCGATATAAATAAAATAATCCACATTTACATACATATATATATAAATACAGGAAATTGTTGAAGATGTTTAATGTTCCACTATAATGACTGAAAGCAATGTTCGAACAAATAAAAAACAAAAACATTTTAAATAAAAAATATTTATAGAATTTTATGTGATTGAATTACAATTCTTGAAAATCACATTTCTTTCACACTTACATATTTATTTATTTTACATATATACCAGGAAGGCCTTACAGGTAAATCCCAATGCGCCTTCCTGGCCAATTACAAATTACAATTACAATTACAAATGCAGCATTTTTATTACAAGTCGTTGAATTACGAGACACGTAATTCAACGACTCTATGAAAAACTCGCAAATCAACGAGGCATCTATGAATTGTACATAAATTTTATTGTACATCAATCATACTTCAAATAGTGGTGACATAGTAGGTAGGAAAGGATTTTTAGCCAATTTTTTTTCCGGGAACCGTTTCAACAATGAAATCAGAGAAAATTGGCAAACTCTGATAGGAAACGATCAACCTGGAGTCACAAATCCAGGTCTGACCAACAGCATACTCCGAAAAATTTATTTTCATTCGAGGCCCGGTCCCAGGAATCGAACCCGGCGCCTCTCGACGCTAAGCAGAGGCTTAACGACCGAGCTATGCTGCTGGCTATATGTATATTCAATCGAGTAGATTACTCAAAAGGAAGATCTTCATCACTTCTTCACATTTCTGGTTACTTACATTTTCAGGCTACTATCTTCTGTACATTGAAAGACATTGGAAGTCTGTCCTACAAAATTATAATTTATATTATTTATGTGACTAATGATTTTTATGGTTTTAAAATAATTCCCTAATCGTAAGTTCATGCCTGTATGGTGCAATGGGCACATGCGGCTATGGGAGAAAGTTGTTGTCAGGGTCGAGTCAGCAAGTTGTCATGCAGGGCAGCCTCAGGTTATTGCTACCTTGCCGTCGATGACGATGCTGCTGCACTTCCAAAGCTGCATTCCCTTCCTCGATAGAACCACAAACTCTTATTTCCGGCCCACCGAAATTCCATCGCAGCGACTAAGTAGATTCCACATTTTCGAAACGATCAACAGATTCGCTTTGAATAATTTATGATTTTCCTTTAACATGTCACTTTCACGACATGGGAAATCTAGTTGAATAACATTCGGCGTTCTTTATCGCATCAAATTTACCATTCTGTCGTTGAACGAACTTTCCTAAAATTGGACGATTCAAATTCCTGACTCTTTTTTCTTGTTTTGCCTAAATTAAATTTCCAAAGCTGCTATGATCGCAATGATTTAAATTTTTAGCAGAATATTTTCTTATTGTGTGCGATATTTGCTCAAAGTTAACGTTGGGTAGCCTCGTTATCGAACCCGTGACACGGATTCTGACGATCGTTGAAATCGTCTCTTACAGCCGCTCGTCGCAACAATGGATTATGCAAAATCGCGTAAAATCTTGAATATCTGAATGGGAGGAGCACACCATCCTATACATACACCTTAGGAACAATGGGGGTTATGGGAACGAGAAGCATTCGGCGCGGATTTTAGGTGCGCAACAAAAGCATTGTCTTTGGTGCGAGAACGCCACAAAATAGAACTTGCATATATCTTTCAACCAGTTTTCCTCTTTGGCAAGCACGGTGAAATTGGCAAATTTCTTTAAATCCGTAAATTATCTAACGCAATATGTCGGAACATTTAATGTAAACGTTTATTTCATTTTGCAATGGCGTGAGAAAACATTGTAGACTTCACGCATTAAGATTGAATGTACGTAGATTATTTTATATTTTGAAATAAAATGCATTTAGACTGGTTATATATTATTACTAACGACTGTTAGACGTACATATATCTTTTAAATATTACAACATACAAGAAAATATCACCAAAAACTTAAATTTTAATACAACTATCTACAAACATATACATATGTACGAGTTACGAGAAATTATGATGAATGATTTTCTTCATTGAACCTTTTTATTCTACTGACAAACACTTTCAATTCAATTCCTATAAACATTTGTAGCCTTTTCGTTAGATGAATATTTTTCTAATAAATAATTTTCACTAAATTTATAATAATTCTACGACAAAATACGCCCATATGTGAGTGAATTAACTTATGAAACGGTCGAGTGAAATCGCCCATATGCTGTAAAATGGAAATGCAATGAATGACATAGTATAGCGTAAATGTATTTATACATTGTACCTATGCAAAAGCATACAACAACTGCTATTTACAGTACATTGCACAAATACGTCGCATTTCTAAATATTTAGCAATTGCTTTTAAAATCGAAAGTTTCCCGTAGATTTCCCTGGCTCGCGTTAGAAAGGGATGACTTTGTCATACGCGGATGCGTTAGTATTGACCATGGTTTGACGTAATTTTAAAAGAATTTCAATAAGACGTGAGTTTGTTTTCTCGTGGTTTAGTCAGAGAAAGGTAACGACTGTTTACCAAGTATCGTAAATATGCCTCTCTATTTTTACAACATACTATTTTAATCACCATTCATATGTATATGCAATTTGTATTTTCTAATATTGTGTCTAACGAAACAGAAACAAACTCAAAATGTCAAAATGTTGTATCAAAGTATAATAAATAAAACTTTTTGAATAAAAAAAAATCGCAAACAAAAATTGTAAGTATAAGTAAACTCTCAAATCAACTGCATATAGACAATTTTATACCATAAGCAAAAACTTTACCAAAGTTCAAAAGTTTTGGCGAAAGCTTCAATTGACAATTTTCTAGCAGATAACTGTTGTCATCTTTAGTCTGCTTTCATTCATTAAGTCTGCTTCTTTTTTTATAATTTTCATTTAAATATTATTTTAAACGACAGTGTATTTACATACCTACGTAAAAGTAATTAATTAATGTATAATAACACTTATAATAAATGAAAAAAAATTGTATTATGTGTATAAGTTACAGTCCAGGTGTTCACTCCGGTTCGTTCATAAACATACTAGTCTGTTCATACACGAACTATTGGTTTGATTTAAGTACTAACAGTCAAAAGCTATATTCAAATAGACTCACCAGGTGTAGCATGGAACTTTTACCTGTCAAAACCTTTGCGATGTTGTTTAAAGGGGAAATCCTATGGAAACTATATTTCAACGTTGATATAATTCCCGTTTCCGCTAATTATTAAAATATTTCAACTCGGGGTAAGCACGCATATGTATTTACATAGAGGATATGACAAACGATTGAGAATACCAAAACTCATGCATAATATATCAGTTTGTGCATGAACAAACTAGTTAATTTGTTAATTTATTATTTTATGCACGTTATGAATGGTTATCAGGGGCTTCATTTCAGCGTTTCCCATGGGGGACAAGATTTTTGACAAATAAGGAATGACTTACTTAGGGGGGGGGGTGTATTATATTAAAAAATGAGTGTATATGAATTTTAACTATTTAATTTAATAATTTTTACATTTATATATTTTTATCAATATAATTAATAGTAAAATAATTTTAAAGGATAAACGAGATTTACAAATATCTTTCAAAGCAAGGCAAACAACAAAACGAAATATATTTGGGAGTTAACATTTTTTTCCTGGGGAAAAATCGACCATTTAATTTTCTATTTTTATTGGTTTAGTATTTTAATTCAAATTCATAATAATACATTATTAACGTGGATAATTCCGTTCAGGGGGGGAGGGGGCTGCCCACCTCAGCCCCCCCAAATGACGCCCCTGCTGGTTAGATTTTTTTTCATATATGAACAAACTACTATGTACATATAACGGGCTAAAAACCAGACTGGTACAAGTGACATTTTTAAAAAAATCTGGTTTAAGTTCTAAAATAATAGCATATATGAAATGATATTATTTTAGCACTTTAAACCAGCTTTTTTTAAAAATTTCCCATGTACCAGTCTGGTTTTCAGCCCGTTATATGTTCATGAACAAACGAAATGTACACTTGGACTGCAACATACATATTCATACCTATACATAAATCCTTTAACCAATCATCATCTACGGATTTCGAATCATTTTTAACATATGTACCTACATACAACATTTAATGAAGGTATAGCGTCAAAATGTATATGACTAATATACAAAAATAAAAATTTGAAAAAAAAATACGTCGTGTCGAAACGAATTTCAGTAACCGATACTAAGTTTCAGTTTGATAGGACTAACGGTGTTCAAAAAATCCCCAAAATACACACACACACACACATTTTTTTCTAGAACATGTAAACGTAATCAGTAATCGACTCTGAGTTCGAATCAGTCAAAATCTCGAGTTCGAATTTTCGCATGATCACAAAACTTCATCTATTGTTACTACGTACATAGGTAAAGTAAAAATCGAATAAACTAATGATATTTACATATTAAAAAAATAATGAAATGTAATAATCTTTATAAAAAGAAAACTTTGTTATTTAAATTTCCGCAAAAAACCCTAAGCTATCCATTTCAACTGTTTTTTTGAAATTTGTATTAATGATATAAAGCCTATGTACATTAACTTTATGTTTTTTTTGATTTTTAAATGCTTTTTATTATTACGAAATTATGTTCACAATACATCTTATATCTATTTTAATAGCTACTGATCTACTGATCATTTTCTGTTTTACAGTTTTAATTTAATTTGTTTAGTAATCACAGTATTATATTATTCTAATGTTACTCTAAAGCATAATAGGAAAAAGAGCTCAAAAACCTATTTACAATTTAACTTTATGTGACATGTTGTATTTCAGTACTTTAGCGAATTATCCAACGTTTCCAAAATAACTAATATAAGAAGACGGAAGTTTGTGGACACCGTGTCGGATAAGAAGAGGACGACACTCTTCGGATAAAACACATATGGCTGTGAAATTGTGGTTCATTCTTGGTTTGACAGTACGCGCGCGCGGAACGGTTACAAACAACCGCGACTTAACACTCGTGGGTCACACAACTCCAAATACACCAACTACAACATTTACAGCAACAAATATTTTTTTTTCAGATACAATGCATGCTTAGCGTATTCATTCAAATTTTTTAAATTAGAATTTTAAGTTTTTCGGGTCGTGTATAGAGTTGTGTGACAGTTTTAATTAAGCACCGTGGCGTTTCCCACATTCAAATTATTTCAAGATTTTATTAAACCATACAATTCGTGTGTACAATTAATTTATTACAAGTGACGTGTTGAGATTTCAGGTGCGACCGACTAAACAAGTGCTAGTTCTAAAACTGTGAAGTGCTGAATTTGTAGTACATACATACAAAGTGCTAAAAAAGAAAAACATCTCGTGTCTCTTTCAAAATAATACTACACTAATCGATTCATTTAATACTGTTCGAGTTTGTGCCGGTGAGTGTACCAATTATTTTACCATTATAATTATAACCATTCTATTACTTCGCTCAATTTAATACATGTCTGAAAATACAATGCATGAGTAGCCTAGATATATTTTATAAATTTAATTTCGAAGTTGTTTCCGCTCTCGAGTTTTAAACATTTTTTAACGATATGTTTCATCTTTGAGATAAACTATTTAAATTTAATTAAAAAGAAGTCTTGATTAATTTAATTCTGAGCAGTTAAATGAAAAAAATTCAATCTCAACTAACGGGAAGAAAAAATTAGAGTAGATTAAAATCAGATCATTTTATAAAATAATGTCAATGAAACCGGTTGAATTTATAATAGTTGAGCAAAAACCGATTATACTGATGATACCACACCTGTCGTTAGCTAAAACAAGGTTCAAGTGCATAAGAAGGCCACCAAAGACATACATAACATATGTACTCTAATCGCGTGACGACACATAATTGCGCCTATTTTTTTATGTTCATCATAAAGTCGTTAGTGATTTTATGAAAATAATCGTAACAATTTGTCATACAAATTTACGTAACATACATATTTCCTGTGAATAAAATAATATATTATATTCTACAAATCTGTCAATTGTCACCGAATACTGTTTGTTTTTCATATGTACATATGTGTGTTTAAAATAGTTAAATATGTTACCAGGGGTAAATTTTATGATAATAGTTATCTTTAACACAATTTGCCCAATTAACTCTTTACTCTATGCATGTGAAATATTTTAATAAAATAGCTATTTAGATTTAAATATCAAGTAATATTTTTTATTTATACATACAGATATGTAATATGTGAAATCAAACACATTTGAAAATTAACAAGTTGTTTGAAATAAATTAAATATGTATTCTATTTAAATATAGAAAAAAAAACAAAAGTACGGAAATTTATTCAAAGAGCTTTTCTAATTTGACATAATTTACATATTTATTATTTAGGTTTGTAAATATTTACATATATATGTACATACACGCGTGCATATACAATATACATACGTATATTGTCAACGTAGACATAATACATTAACTTAAATATATATCTTTTTAATTTAAACTTTTTTAATCAACTAAATTTTTATATTTCAATATACATATTTCATGAAATTCAAATAAACTTTATTTAAATTTCATGAAATATATTGAAATGAATGAACGCGATGTATTTAGAAAAAATTCACTACGCAACAATGTTATTTTTAGATTTTCTATTCATGTCATTTTGAAAACGGAAAAATATTTATGTGTGTCGCCAAAAATTAAAATGCGCATTTTGTGACTACAATGTGAAATTATTTTTATTTTCGTATAATTCATCATGAACACGCACCAAATTTATCATTCTGCTGTTAAATTGTTTTTATAAAAGAAAATGGCAAAAATATAACACCAAAATTTTTTTATTAAAATTAATTTGTTTATAGCGCCATGCAATTTTTCAACAATGCTAAGAATTACATATATGTATATGCGAGAATTAGAAGAGAACCTTACACTTCCATTGCTGTATCTATTTCATCGTTTGATCGTCTGTTTAAATATGTATAATCAAATGATTAATCATAAGCATAACCAATTATATTGTAAATAAGTAGCTATTACTTACTCGAATGATGCAAGTGAAACCAAAGTACATACATATATGTATAGTAGATATTATTACAGATTATCGTTTATGAGTAAGCGATGTTTTTCACTTACTATTTGCGATTAACATTCAGTTACAAGGCATTAAGTGAACGTTAAAATAATAAAATTTTGATTTAAAAATTATCTTAAGTGATTTTGATTTCAAATTTGATTGTAATGATTGACTGCAAAAATAAAAATCGACGGTAAAATTTGGCAAAAACGAGCTCACAATAATTATTGATCGAGTAAAAGTTTGCCAAATGAGCTCATATTTGAGAGAGAGGCGAATAGAGAGTGATGATGATTTAGTCAACGAAACAGGTTCTGCGGCACACTGACCTCTATAACCTTATATCTGTACGAAGTATAAACTATTTATTTAGTCTATTTTATCACTTTTTTATATAGCAAAAAGTCGTTTCAAATGTTAGTTTATGAGTATTATGACAACAGAATGTTTTATTGAGGTACATAAATTACCCATCTCAGGTTCGTGTCTTACCCGCACGTTGATCTCTTTTTTAACAAACTACTTTTTGTTTGTAGTTTTTCTTCGATGTTTTTAAGTTCGATTTGAAATACATATGTATGTAGTTTTGCCAAATAAAACTAAGCCACGTGAATAATTTTTTCAAACTTCTAAAATCGTTTTCATAAAACATTTTAATATCTAATTGACAACTGTTATTATTGCCAATTACATATACATACATGGGTCTACGTGACTTGACAGAATGTTAAATTACAGAAAACGCAAATATCAGAATGCAAAGATTGAAAATCGAAAGATCTTAAGTCGAAAGATCAAAAAAAAATGGTGCATGGTAAACGGTACATACTCACGTACATAATCACTTAATTTGCGCGAGCAGGATACAACAGGAACAAGAAGAACATGCTTTTCCTCCCGTATTCTGCGCGCGCACATTAACACGGGAGGAAAAGCATGTACCTCTTGTTCCTGTTGTATCCTGCTCGCGCAAATTAAGTGAGTATGTACAGTTTACCATGCACCATTTTTTTTTGATCTTTCGACTTAAGATCTTTCGATTTTCGATCTTTGCATTCTGATATTTGCGTTTTCTGTAATTTAACATTCTGTCAAATCACGGAGACCGACATACATATATACATATGTTCATATGTGTGTATGTACCTAATTTTATAAATTTGGCTTTACATTTTACACAAAATACTATACATAACTACATATATTTTTCATTTACCATAATAGGTCACCCTAAATCGACACCATTGTTAAGTGTGTATGTACATATATTCGAATACTTTTAATGATGTATGTAGTTACATATACAGATTTTGTACATATGTACATCTTTATCATATTTAAAATAGATAATTGAAATTAATTATAAAATATTTCCATTAATATTGCGTAATGTTACAATACAATATTATCGCAGCACGCAGCATGTGTTATCTATTCATTTTCGATGAGTTGAATTTTAATATTATCATTCGACTTCACCACGATTCGAAAATTACGAATTAATATTCCATGAGCATTTTGACCCTAAAAATATTGTATATCACTCGTGGTTGTTACGGCTCATTATCATGAAGTTTATTGCGGTCGAAATTATAGTAAGATGTATCGTTTTATAGGAAAATTGACAAGTTTTCCAATGAGATTTTCTTTGCTGACACATGTATATCAATGAATGACGAGTGGTTCTGTTACGGAATTAACATATGCTAATTTGTGCACAGAGGGCAATGTTACACTTCTTAAAAATGTATGCCAAACTTAAAAACACACATTCGTCATGGAATCGTACAGATATTTACCGATTATAATTTCTGAAAATACGTATATTTAACAAACAAAAAAAAGAACACAAGCGCATAGATTATCAGTACAATTTCGAATTCTCTTCAAACAAATCCTTCTGCCACGTTTCATAAAACGTTAATATTTCAAAGTTTATTTTTTTATGATAGAAATGCTTTTAAAACGTCTTTGAAAATCTTTTTAATTCGATTTATCTTTTTTAAACTGTAAAAAAAATTCTCCGGGAACACTTTCTTTGAAAAACTAATAAAGTTTGTTTAAGAATATGAAGATTCGACAAAATCTAATATTACATACAATGTACATATGTCTGTCTAATAGGAGTAGAAAATGAGTCAGATGAATTCAGATGCAATACGATAGTAGTGTTCAACAGTCTCACCTTGAGAGTCCACCTGAGATTCTTGGCCCAAAAGAGAAAATACAAATATTTGTAGAACGTCAAAAGACAATGCCGAGGCCAGAGAAAGGTCGCCCCGGGCTACCATGGAAAGTCTGGCACGATTGCTGACCACTTTAAAAAGCACCATTTCATATGTAGTTATATATGTATGTATATATAATATCCATACATACATATGTATATATTATATGTAATGTCAATAATAAACATAATCTAAATTCCTAAATTTAAATTCAGATTTACATACGTACATATGTATGTGTACTACAATATAATTTACAGTATTAATATTGGACGCAGTACCTCCAATATTATTTTTGTAGTATTTATTTCAAATTATGCAATATATTTCTACGAGATATACATGCATGTATTATTAAATAATACACCATTTTTATAACTTGGAGTTGTAATTTCGATACATACGCCTAATTTTTAATTGATATCGAAAACATGTATTTTTAAACACATATATAATTATTATGCACATCTACATACATATATCACTGGTTCTCGAATGAAATTTTACTTATTAAATTTGAAGCTGAGATTTCATCCAAAAGTATAGTAATTCCCAAACTTTTACTTTTCATGGGTTTCTTTATATACATACATATACAATTTTAATATGTTGTTTTCTCTTCATTAATTATTGACTATTATTATTATTAGTATTTTATTCTGTTTTCAAAAGAATGCATTAGTACTTTATTGGTTGATTTGATCAGCACTCCTCAAATTCTTGCAGAATTCAGCTCTAATGTTCCCAGCCAACTCATTGGCAGTCTTCTGTCACGCATCAATTTGATGGCTTCGTCACCTGTTGCAAAGAGCATCAAGTTCCACAACCAGATTTCTGTTAGCTTGGATTCTTTAATCTTAATTTAAGTATGCCGATCTGGCTGAAGGATTGCATAATTTAAGACCCTAAATTTGTTTTAATGTTGTATTTGTTTTTATATATTTATTTATTTGTTACATATTTTATCTTCTTTTGTTTTAACATCCTTGTTATTCTTGAATCTTATTTTTTGCTTAGCCATAGTGACGTCCTGGATAAATTCTATAAAGTCACTTTGGCAAAGTTATATATAAATAAATATATGTACATATTTGCATAGTTACTGTTCATGCATAATTCTGATCAAAATATTTGTTTTTTCAGTATTATGAAAATAGTCTTGATCAATATTTTATAAAGTTATTAGTTATTAGTCGAAAGATCAAAAAAAAGGGGGTGCGTGGTAAACGGTACATACTCACTTAATTTGCTCGAGAAGGATACAACAGGAACAAGAGGAAAAGGCTTTTCCTCCCGTATTAATGTACGCGGAAAGGATACGGGAGGAAAAGCCTGTTCCTCTTGTTCCTGTTGTATCCTGCTCGCGCAAATTAAGTGAGTATGTACCGTTTACTATGCACCCTTTTTTATCTTTCGACTTAAGATCTTTCGATTTTCGATCTTTGCCTTCCGATATTTGCGTTTTCGGGTGGTTAACATTCGGGCCCGTGAGGTAGACCCCAATTATATATATGTACATACGTATGTACGTAAAAACTATAATTAATTTATCAAACACAAACGTGAATACGTACGTTAAAGCGAAAGCTTACGACTATCCACAAATATTATATATCGATATGGAATTGTCAATAGAATTAAATTTCAATGGTCATATTATATTTAATGGTCACCATTTAATTAAAAAATGGTCTGTATTAAGAGACGACAGGCTGTCTACGTTATCTTCGGCCGCCTTTTGCAGAAAACGCATTTTTCTTTTTCCGATAGCAGACAAGCACAATAAGAGATGATGCTGACAACAGCACAGCTAGCGAAGGCTAAGGAGCACGCTTCGCCGTATGGAGGTCAAACCGTAGAGAGAGTGATTGTTAATGAAATATTTATTACCGGATGGACCACTCTGTAATTGGGATCAATCTGCTAAGCGGACACGTGTGTGCCGGGTGACGTTCCAATATGAACTGATTATGTGCATCTGTTATATTTAAATTTTTTAAATAGGAATTATCCCAAAGTATAAATAAATCGTACCAGGATTTTCCAATCCTGGTACGATTTATTTTATCTTGAACATTAAATGAAATTTAAGGATTGTAATATTCAGTTAACTTAAATTATTGGCACAATAAATTTCGATATTGAGTAATAACTAGACTGAGGATCGACACCTTGCTTTTTCCAGGAATCGGGGCGGTTTGGCTCTATTTACAAAGCTTGAGTACAAAAAATAAGGTTGGACGAACCTTTTACAACAATTGAACAATAGCATTAACAACAATTTAATAATAAACGGCGCGCTGTGGATCCGGCCACTAGTCCTAGTCACCGGCCACTAATAACTAGTCTCCGGAGCCTGAGGGGGCCGTGTATTGTTCAAAGGTTGTAAATGCATTGTTAAAGGTTTGCCGAACAATGGATAGCACTGTGACTATCCTACCTCTACTAATAACTAGACACCGGATAGACACCGTGCTTTTTCCAGGAATCGGGGCGGTTTAGCTCTATTTACAAAGCTAGAGTCCAAATAAAAAAACGTTCGGCGAACCTTTAACAATGCAATGAACAATACACAGCACCCTCTGGGTCCGTTTTTTTCAAGACGGCACCTTGGTTATCCGGCCTTTACTAATAACACAATCCACGTGGAAATGAATGACCTTAAACTAGACTTTTTGTGACCATAATTTCTTCATAATGATTCTGTTACACAATTTTCACCTGTGATTACATGGAAAGTGTGTACTACAACAGTGTGAATCGATGAACAGATATACATATGTAAATACTACATACATTGGACATTATACATTTTAATAATAATCAACTGATTGGCATGTTTCAGCAATTAAATAGTGTGTAGTTACACTTCAATTCAATTCATAAATTCACATCAAAGTTTCACTTTCTGTAATTGAATAAAAATTTTGCATAATTTTGTGTAAAATTATACTAAAATTGGCAATTTAGTTATACAATGATTATTGCATAAATTTTTGCCTGTAAATATGCCGAAAAGTTGTTTTCAATTCAATTTTAATCACTTGATAATTTAGATGAGATCATATTCGGACCCGATATACATATATATGTATGTATGTATGCGGTGCCAGAACAAAGAAGATGCATGTCATCTTCAATTACAAAGTTTCAGTTTTCTTTCACAGTTAATTTTTACTAACCTCTTCTTAGTTCATTAAGATTTGAATCCTAGCTAGAGCCTATTTTAGAATGTGTTACAAAACGCAACCATGTATGTACATATGTATGTAGGTATACTGTTTGAGGATGCGAGATATTAAAAAAGATTATAGTTACATATATACAGTTTGAACTATAATTAACGAATAAAATATGTAGACACTTAAAAAAATATTTTGCGGTTGCTAAAAATTTCGCTAATTGGTTTCGGAATAGTATTTTACGATGATTTTTTACTTTCTGTTGCCAATTGTTTTACATTTAATATCATTAATTATTTACACAAAAAAAGAAACAAAGCTTTATTACACTGTCATTCAAATGTTATTTTTTATTACTTTTTCTATATATGTATATATAGATATGTACATACATGCGTACATACGAAGTATCAATAAATGAAATTTATCATTTTCGGTTGTCGTTCACTTTTTAATAAACACATTACATACGCCATAAAGGGATTCGCCTATATTTTTAACATTATACAAATAAGACAGTATACAAATATAATTTTTTTTGGTTTCACCGTCATACTGATCAATTCCTTTTCGTCTATTTTATGATTAACTAGTGGTTTCACCCGGCTTCGCTCAGTATTTTTAATATAAACCACTTAAAAATGGCTAATCTAATAGAAAACATTCATTTGTTTTTTTTATTAAATTTATTTGAATCGAAAAAAAATTATATTCAACCATATCAATATCGTCGTCATAGAAACTTTGATTTATTTGATTTGATGCTTCCACCCAAAACTTACATACATACAAAGTCTCTTTCGAAATTATATATCGGATGAGTAAATCGTGCAAATTTTGTGTAATCGAGAAGTAGGTGTATAGTTCGGGCCACCGAGAGAGGTAAAGTTCCTGGGCCCGGACTACTCTAAGGGCCCCATATCGGAAATCGTACCCGTTAATCATTACCTTTCTTATTAAATTATTTTAAAAAATAGCAACCAATATATAGGTATTTTTCTAATAGTTCTGATAGATGTTTCGCATATTAAAAATATATCTATAAGATATTTTTTGAAATTTGCCATAGGGCCCTAATTATTTTTCCCATTTCTCGGGATTCCTCTCGGCGAACCTGTGTATAGTCACAAATTCCAAATCATTAAAAATGAGTATGACTTATGAAAGATTGTTCAAAAGCCGTAAAGTCACGGTCATTGATCCTGAAAATTCAATTAAAATTTGTGGCATCTGGAGCGATGAAAAGCGCCCAGAAATACATACATATGCATGTGCATATTTCACTTTCGTTCGTTCCGCTCGCAATTACAAAAACCCATTCGCATTATACACGCACGCGTCTCGTTTCAGGAATCATACCCATACATAATTCGCGTATATTATCGTTCTGGTTGCTTTTTGAATGCACCGCGAGATACGGTACTGTTCACTGTTCAGTGTCAAGGGACGCACACACTACATATAATAATTGTACATATGTACGAATGTAGCATCGTCCGGATTTTTGTAAAGAGATCGCTCGTTTCGAGCACACCTGATGCGCTAAAAATGAGGCGCGATTAAGTAATGGAGGCCAATAGACCGTGCCATGTGAATCGGTGAAAATGACAGTGGTATACTCGTATGTGGCACGAGCAAGAGCGCATCCGTATACCCATACTTTACTCCGCCACACCAACTGTAGCATTCTGCTACACTTCCCATGGATTGTGAGTTTAATCCACCAAATCAATTTCATGAAATGGAACCACTCAATTAAAAATTAAATTAAAACGTTGCAATACAGATTTATACTTTTTTCGTACGGGAAAACTCTCTGAAGCTTTTTTTCACATCTTCGACGTACAAAATGGTTCGGTGATTATTCCGCACAAAACGATCTCGCGCACGTCATGTAAATCTCGATCACGGAACATCTGGCACCCGAAAATTCCATCCATCGAGATTTGCCCACGTGAAATATCCTGCTAACGAGAGCTCGAGTGCCAGATAATACGTATTCACGATTTTCGTGCAAAGATTGTCGTTTGCGCGATCGCAATGTGTGAAATAATCCATTTACCATACAATATATAATGATGATATTATATTTACTAGGTGTATTTTTTTATTATTTAATATACCCAATATGTTAATATACCCATAGCTTTAAGTAACATCAACATTTGATATTCAATCATATTTATAATATTTACAGCATTTGATATTCAATCATAAATATATTTATAATATTTACAGCTTTTGATATTCAATCATAAATATATTTATAATATTAGATTGAACTTTGTTCCATAAAGGAGCATAAATTGTTTTCAAATTCATATCAAACACTTTATTTTCAAATTTTAAATTAATTCATTTATTTTTAACTTCATAACAAAATGATTAATTATTTCTAACGTTGCTTTATATTGTTGTAATAAATATAAACGTATTGACTAGATTAATAAACAACTGTAATATCGTATATTGTTATAAAATTATATTATTTTTTAATTTTATTTTCAAAATTTTATTAGATTTCTATTTATAGACTAAATAGAAAATAAGCCTAACGAGAGAGTTTTCTTTATTTTTAATTGATCATGTATTAGCAAAAATAAATTATTTGAAAATAATCAGTAATTAAATTTAAAATTTATTTATTTATGAAAGTGTAATTATATATCTCATTGAAAAGATTTTTGTGGTCGGGAAAATCGTGCTTCGATTATCTGCAATGCTTTTCCTTTCACTCGTTATTGAATGAATAGACAAAATGGCAAACAATGTTTATTTTATATCAACAATTTTAATAATAGCTCATAAAAAATTTCATTATCAGAGTCAATAAATAGCCCATTATTTTATTTCATTGTAAAATTCAATAAAAGCACTTTTTTTTCATTATCAAAGTCAATAATTATCATTTTTAAAATAGAAAGCTACATATTATTCAATTTACAAATGAAATTGTCTCGTTATAAATTTAAAACAATCTTTTTTTCATTTTTTACAGAAAGAAAACAAAAACTCACGAAGCCAGTTCAAAACGCCTCTTCATGGTGAACTACACAGTTTTCAGCAAAAATTCATAGACCAACCAAAGATATGATTATTAGAAGTGTGAGTATGAATTTTTTCCATTGTCGATAGAAATCATGTACTTCCTGTTATCAATGACACACAGATAACTGTAATTTCCAATCATCATAAGATCAACATCCGGATGATGCGACAATGGTGAAAGTGTCGGGTGGCTGGTTTTCAAATCTACATCCGTAAAATGTGAATCACCCACTCGCTCGACCTAGGTCATATTCTCAGATGATTGTTCCAACATAATCGAACCGGTTTCTAATAAATAATTATGAAAATTGACATACATATGCATTCTTGAATTTCAATTGACTTTTGGTACAATTAATAAAATACATATGTATTATATTTACATGTATAAAATTAAACACGCAAAGAAAAGCAATGATTAAGAAATGAGTAGCTGTCAAATAGCTTTGGAGTATGTACATATGTACATACATAAGTATAAAATTATTATTATTTATTGCCATTCCAATTTAATACATGCTAAATAATACATGAAGAAATAATTTCAGTGGCTTGTACGAAACCAAATTTATAATATAATTAATTCTTGACTAAATATTCTGCAACAAATTTGGAATATTTTTTTATCGGCTGCGGATTAGTCCACTGATATAATTTCAATCACTCAAAAATTCATTTCTCTGCACTCCTTATTTGAACAAATTATCTGACCACACAATAGGACACACATATATTCACTTGAAGTATAAATTTGATTGTTTTTGATATTTGTATTTTTTTGATTCAAAATAAAACATAGTATATAAAATATATAGATATGTTTACGTATGTATAATTATATTAGAAAATGTTTTTCTTTTATAATTTCCCAAACTCTCCATAGTTAAAATTATTAATTATGATGATATATTAACTTGAAAATTGGAATCATGCACAAGGTTTATGAGCAAATTACACCCTCTGTGTAACCACTGCTGTAATTTCTGAAAATAGATAAATTGAACCAGCTTATAAAAATTGTGTAGCACTACTCTGTAAGTATGTATGTACATAGATATGTTTCAAAAATATTGAGCGAATACTTACCTCTAGGAAGCACTCAAAAATGATATTGTCTATCTGCATTATAGTTTCTATATACATACATATCTATAACGATCTTATTTAGAAGAAAAAACATCTTAACAGGCGTTCTAATAACGTTCGTGCATATGTACATATACATATGTATATGTATTTAAAAAAAACCACACTTTCACTCAAATGACAGATCACTTCAAATGCAAATGACCAACACTATTTTCAATTTTCGAATATCTTCATGATTTCGCTTAACACGTTTGATCCATATATTATAGAAAACTTTCTTTCCGTCGCTTTAAATATTTATTTGAATTGTATTAAAAATTGTACGAATAAGCAATAATATAATGTTTTCAGATGGGTCATTCAAGACTAAGATGGACAACGTTGGTGACGAGCATACTATTTACGTGTCTATTAACGCCAGCAAGGGCTGTAGTAACCAGTGGAGCTTCGGACAAAGTATCCGTAGATGGTCCACCAGGGCTGATAGACATCCAAAGTGCTGAGGACCTTGTTGCAGAAGCCTCAAGTATACCCACCAACTATCTCGCCAAATTCTTAACACGTTGATAACATTGACCGTGTGTGTACACACTCTCGCCCAATCCGGTTTCTAATTGAATCCGTCAGAAAGAGAGACAAAAAAAAAATAGAAAATCGTCTCGTACGCAAATAGAATCATTTTTAAATTTCTCCACAAGCTATGTGACGATGGGTCAATTCGCTTGATTTATACTAGATTTCTAAGTTTTTTTGATTTTTCATAAGCCGATTGAACTTGATCGTTCTGTTTCAGTCGATACACAAAAAAGGGAAATACCCGGTGGTGGATTGTCCAATTCTTACGGTGAACCAATTCCAGCCGATTCTTATGGACCGCCTCAAGAAGACAATGGGCATGTATTAGCTCCCCAACCCATTCCAATTTCGGACTCGTATGGTCCTCCCAGTAAGCCAGATCTGGGTAAGTTGGACTTGAATACGCTTAAATTTAAAATCATGTTTTTTTATTTACATATATCTTCCAATCGTTTTCCCCCAATTTAAAAGATTATTACTAGAAACATTCAATAGTTCATTTTTTCAATTTTCAAACTTCCCATATATATTTTTTTAAATTGTCGCTGTTAAATTATCATACATTTTTTACACGTGTACATCTAAGCATATGCAATAATTTTTTTGTATTATTTCAGGTCTTCCAATTCCAGTTTACGGAGTACCAGATGACCCATCTAATCACATAAAATATCCAGAGCTTCCCCCGGATATTCCACCGCCGATTTCTATCGGTGGTCCACCTCATCAAACATATGGTCCACCACAGTTGCCGCACGATATATATGGTCCTCCAAAAGGCGGCATCGGACACAATCATCATTCAATTCATAAAATAAATGGTGGTGGATCTCAATATCATGGTCCTCCACCTCCTCCGTTATTTGGACCACCAAAACTTCAATATGGTCCTCCGAAAGCTTTATACGGACCGCCAAAACCCCAGTATGGTCCACCGAAATACCAACACGGTCCTCCGAAACCGATATATGGATTACCAAAACCTCAGTACGGTCCACCGAAGTTACAATACATCCCACCAAAACCTCAGTATGGTCCCCCTAAGCCACATTACGGACCTCCAAAATTACAATACGGTCCTCCCAAACCTATATATGGGCCACCGAAAATTCAATATGGACCACCTAAACCACAGTACGGCCCACCAAAACCAATCTTCTTACAAAAGCCTCACCCGATTTACGGTCCTCCAATATCTCACATTGAAACTAATCAGGTTCTAAAACCCCTGTTCCCTATACCTGAAGATACGTATGGACCACCAGGAAAACCAATCGGTTCAGATTACTTTTCTCACCAATTGATATCATCGGATCAAGCTTATGGACCTCCAATAGGTATTCATCACGGTCCACCGCAACCGGATCCTAATCCTAGACCTGCTCATCCTGGAATTCCAGCTCCACCTACGCCACCACACATTTTATATGATGGTTGGACACCAATTCCAGGTCTTGTTTCAAAACCGCACAATGGACATTTCTCTGGAGGACTTCAAGACAATTATGGCCCACCTCCGCCACCGTCACCTATAATTGAATCTGATATTATCTCATCATCATTCCATTCATCAGGTAACATAGATGCTGGTTTACATTCTGGAATATCATCTGGTGTTTCCTTGGGATCATTCGGAGGAACATCAGGATCATTTGGAGCAACATCAGGATCATTCGGAGCAACATCAGGATCATTCGGAGCACAATCAGGATCATTCGGAGCACACTCAGGATCATTCGGAGCGCCATCGGGATCATACGGAACTCCTATTCAATCTGTAGATATTCATTCTATCGGAGGAAGTTCGGATCATTCTCACTCTTCTAATTCCTTCATATCGAGTGGGTATTCCAGTGTTTCTGGTAATGAAGGCTTGCAAGGAATAGACCTAAATTCAATTATTGGTTCATCACATAGTGATGGAGGAATTGGTCTACAAGGATCTAAAACAGTATTTGAAGCTCATTACACAGAAGGTGGAAATAGTCATGGAAGTATAGACTCTAGCTCCCACAGTTTGAGTGACAACTTTGACAAACATGTTGATTCATCGGGAGGTTCAGTTTCCGTCTTACAAAGCTTAGGCTTTGATTTAGGATCAAATGTAGGTTTTAACTCACAGTCCCACTCGAATTCGATTTCATCTTCTTACGGTGTGCCTTTAGATTCATTTTCGGCAAATGGTCCTTACCCTGGACCGCGACAATTATCTGGGAGCCACTCATTTTCATCAGATATTGGTTTAAAACCTCCTAGTGGAATTTATGGTGTTCCACCAGGTGGCAAATATGGAATACCACCACCTCCACCACCACATAATACCTATAAACCTTCACATCAACATAATCATCTGGCTCTTTCGTATGGTGTACCTTCAGGATCAATAGGTAGTGGAAGTATCCATGCTTTAGGAGCAAGTTCACCGAAACGCCCCATCAATTTTAGAGATCCAGTTCCATCAGGCTTGTTAGAAAACATTGGGCATACTGTCATACAAAAAGATGTTTTAGGAATAGATGATTCTAACATCCAAACACAACATACTTATTTACCACCACCTGTACAAGCTCTACCGGAAACGTCGCATTCTTCGTTCTCTAATGAAATATCACATGGCGGAGGTAGCTCCTTCAGCATACAAGCATCAATAGAGCCTTCAAATCTTTACAGTTTACCGTCTGCAACTAATCCAATAAATTTCCAAAATCATGGAAGTCAACAAATATCAAGTTCGGGATATTCGTCATCACTAGATAGCTATAATGCTCCATTTGCTACAGTTAGCGATTCATACGGAGCTCCAAGTATTGAAAATTCAGTTACTACGACTTTAGATGGTAAAAATATCGTTAAAACAGAAAACTCAGAAACAAATTCTGCACAAGCTGATGCAGCAAGCCTAGCAGCTGCTATTTTAAAGAATTGCCCTTATCATAAAGCTTTATATGAGGCTGCCAAAAATGTAGAACAACAAAATCCATCTGTTTTGGCTTCTAGCCTAATTGCTAGTTTGAATTCGGACAGTTCAGATTCGAGTAATTCTGCATCCTCGATTACAAATGCTTTTAAGCAACTACCACCAGGAACCAATCTGATAAACTTCAACGAAAACAGTGTCAATTCCAATTCACAATCATCTCAACATAATTCTCTATTATCCTTAGAAGAATCTAAATCTGAAAATCAAAAAGGAAAGTCTTTGAACACAGGAGAACAAGCAGCAAATTTCCAACAATCCAATCAAAACAGTTTCCAACAATCTCAAAGCATACTTTTGAATTCTGATCAATTTGATCAAAGTCAGATTAATCACCAACAAATATTGAATCAAAACTTTGGAGTTTTAAATGGCATACATAATATACCAATCCAAGGAAACTTGGGTGCATATACTCTACAAATTCAATCTGCAAATGGTCTAGGACAAAGTGCAAGTCCTGATGCTATACCACACGAACAAGTACTATCAGAGGGTTTACTTCAATCAATATTACAAGCTATTGAACAACCTCACCAAACTCAAATTATTCCACAAGAAACGCCAACTGTTGAATTGCCTCAAAATAATTATTTCGATTTAAGTCAAGCCCAATCAGGATTAGTTCTCCCGGAAGGTTATGAATTTAGTGACAATATTAAAAATAATAAAAACGATAACATCAAGCGAGGTGATCAAAATGCAGAAGATGAAGATTCATCTCAAGAAGGATCTGAAGGCGCTCCTGTGATAATAGTTGCACCTCAAAATTCTAAAATCAATTCAAAATCATTTTTAGAACAATTCGGAATAAGTAGCAATGAAAATGAGCGAGCACCTGAAATTGTAACCCCACTTAATATTATTGATGATAACGAAATTGCTGTGTATTTTAACAGCAACAAAGACGACGATACTTTTGATTATGATAATGAAAATAATCAGGAAAAAAGGATTGAAAACCGAGATACCGAAGAAGGTAACTTTACAGATGATTCAACGGAAACTGTAACGGAAATATCAATAGAGACATCAATAAGTGCGACTGATAATGAATCACAAAAAAATGCCCAACAATATGGAGAGACAAAATCTGAAAAAAAGGGAAAATTCGGTGACAAAATTGTAAAAAAAACAGAAACCTAGTCTGAAAAAATATTAGTCTTAAAAAATATAATTTTAGACTACCGATATGTCAAGCTCAATGTCATCTTTATTATTTATTGTAATTTAATTTTAATTTATTTAATTATTTATGGTTGTAAAAATATTTATTTATGAAACTAACACAAACAAAAAACTTAATCAGCACGCCTATGCATTCCCAACCAATGAAATAGTTACTTTATAATAAATCTTATCAATTACCGTGTTCATATAGGTCAAATTAGTGTGTGAATGCCATGATGGAGAGATTTTTTAGTATACTTAAGATTTTATGTATCAGAATAGATACAATACATGTGTAATTATACAAGCGAACCTGAACTCGCGCATGTAAATATACACATGCTCTGAATGTATCACCATTTAAGAATATTTACAGTATTTTTAATTAGCCACTGTATTATAGAAATGCCATATATTTATTTATGGTGCGTTTTGTAAACATATTAGTCATAAGTCACAGAGGGTAGCTAAAACCTGAGTGACGACTGTATTTTTTATTTATTTTTATGAATGCTATATGTACTGTGTAAAAGTAATAAACTTCGATATATTACACTAGCAAAATATAAGTATCAATAATTAAGTTTGTTTGACAGTAAATATGTATTTACAATGACGAATATAATTAAAACTATATTTATATTTTTTTAAATAAAAAATTACCAATAATTTCCGAGGAAAAATTAAACGCCAATTTATTTCTTTAACACATTTAATCCACAATTTCTTCTACCCATGCAGAATACTTGATATACACAAGTATAAATGTAAATATTCGAATAAGTTACTTGAAAGCAAGTTGTCTACACTTACAGCAGTAATTGTACAATTTTTTCTAATATTTAAGTATACCTTGGTTTGAATACATACATATTTGAAATTCTCAAGTTTGTAAACCATTGTTATACTTAACATTTTAAATAACTAGTAACATTCATGAAACATCCTACATATGATGATTAATACATACACATACATATAATATGTAGATAATATAATTATTAATAAGTATTTATATAGAAACAACATTCCAGATAAAATTCAAATATTATATTATAAAGAGTTTAAAAATAATGGCGTTTTGGAATAATACTACTGCTAATAAATTTAATATTTGGTTCATATGTATATGTAATAATATAACGTATAACATAATTGAGTAATTCATATCGTTAATTAATTAACTACAATTTTAATACAGTTTTATTCGATATAGTATTTAATAGTAAATACACTTGTATGTATGTAGATACTATTTAACCATCATTAACCAATTTAGTGACATAATTGCTTGGAAACAGTCCTGTCATGCCACGTAATTCACCTAAAATTAAACAAAAATTGTAAAAATCTGCTCTAGTTCAATATATACATACATGTACATGTAGTAGAAGTATTATTTATGCAAGAGAGTCGTAGAAGTGTGAGTGATGTGGTAGAGGCGCAACTTCATTGTTAATTGGTATAGATATTGATATTGGTAAGGTGACGATATGGCTTAGGTATAAGAGTATTGTTTACTACAGCTCACATTCACTGACACTACTAGGATCCACCTCAATATAAATGACTTTTACTATACATATGCATGTGCATATACATATGTACCTTGCCACCAGGCAGGATCCTGATCCCTGTTGGTAACAGCAATTATATCATCTTTATCGAAACTCAATTCATCAGCATTTTGCGCAGTATATGGGTATAGAGCAATAACCTAAAAATCACATAAAATAGTTATTTTCATTCAAAAAAATGATTACTACATTAACTTGGCTATCTCACCTTATCAATTATTTGCTCTTGGGACATGATATCCATTTTTGATGATAAAACTGGTGTGGTGCGACCGGATACTCGACCAGATGATTGCATTATCTACATAAAATTAATTTTGTGTTAATAGCGTAAAACGGATGAAATTTTTAATAAAATGTGGGCATCACAATACCTTCACATAACTAGCTGGGAACCATCCAACTTGACGTTTGTGTCCTTTAGCTTGCAATTCTCCTTCCCACCAACCACTGTCAGCTTTTTTGCGAATCATGATTAACTGACCTTTTTGAAGAGTTAATTGCTCGGTACTAAAAGATTATAAATAATAATCATAAAATGTTATATGTTGTATTTAAAATGTACTTAAAATGAAAAAAATTTACGTCGCGTCGATAGGAATTTCAGTAACCGAAACTAAGTTTCAGTTTGATAGGACCAACGGTGTCTAGTGATCGATTCTGAGTTCGAATCATTCAAAATCTCGAGTTCGGATTTTCGCATGATCACAAAACTTCACCTATTATTACTACGTACATAGATAAAGTAAAAATACCTGTTTGCTGTATATGAAGCGAGAGCTTGGGCAATTTCGGGTCTTTTGCCACCCCTTCCAGAAACAGAATCGCGTCCAGAGACTGAATCTCTCCCAGAAACTGAAGATCGTCCCCCTACTATCTGTCCAATTGCAGCTGCTACCTGACTAACTCCTGCTTCTGTAATGGCTGCTACTTCACTCGATATAGGTGTTGAGGGTTTCTGTTCCTATTTTGAAACATAATACAATTAATTTCAGCGATTTATTTCAAAAATTAAAACTTTGTATGTATGTGCAAGGTTATCAGCATATTTTTAGCATTGCAGTTATTTCTTTAAAATATGGTGTTTATAATACGTTCCACTTTCAAAACAATCTGGAACTAATAGAAAGTCGATGTATTCCATTTAGGGATAGTTTTAACAATATTTTAC
This sequence comes from Arctopsyche grandis, assembly GCF_051622035.1. Lineage (NCBI taxonomy): Eukaryota > Metazoa > Arthropoda > Insecta > Trichoptera > Hydropsychidae > Arctopsyche > Arctopsyche grandis. The sequence goes on from NC_135357.1 coordinate 20,118,020, forward strand.
CGGAGCGCAAATTCCGAAGAACAGTAGTTTTAGTTTTATAGGTACGTAGTACAAACGATATCTATATAATTTATTAATTATTGAAGAATTTTCTAAGACAATTCAAAATCTGTACGTCTCAGCACGATTTTGGAACCACTAGCATAAAACAATAAATTTTAGATAAAAATAAGAATGAAAAATTCATATGTACATATATAAAATAACTGACATCATTGAAAGTTTGAATGGGTGTAGATTCTTGAATACTATTAGCTGATTTTATTTCAGGTACATCATTTGATACGTCGGAAGCATTTTCATCAGTAGTAGGTTGAACGTAATTTGAGGGAAAAATTCCAATTCTAGAATAAAAACAGACACCAAGATAATATCATTTCATATTTGATATACACATGTAATGTAAGCACATCCAAGAATTTTTTCTAACCTATCACCAATTCGACCGGTCCACCAATCCCCATTTTTCTCAGTAACGAGGACCATATCACCAGCTTGAAATGCTAAATCGCCAGGCTCGTTAGAATTGTAAGGATACGTTGCAACGTATAATCCTTGTCCACCTATTAAAAAAAACATTTATTTTTAATATTAACTAAATAAAGTAAAAATAATTAAAAAAAATATGGTATCAACTTGCACATTATGTTTATAAGAATGACAAAAGGCATTTATAATTGACATTTTAAAAAATTAACACATTGTGCAAAAATCAACATAAACATAATTTTGAAATGTGATAAAAATAAAAATAAAACCAGTGGTTGCAGCATCTACAGGTTGGGAGTCCTGTGGGACATTGCTTACATCTTGAACAAAATCACCCACAGCTAAAATTAATAAGCACATATAACATACATAGACACGCATACATACATATGTATAAAAATATCTCAATTATATTTGATATTAAGATATATTTAATTACAATACCCGGTAAAGAAGACTGATCTCCTAATCCAGGTTCACTAACGTTTTCAGGAACTTCTACTATGCCTAGAATATAAAAATTATTATTAATATTTAATTATCTTTATCATAAAGAAAATAAGAAAAAAATGTTTTCACCTTCAAGCACTGTTTTAGATTCTAAAGATTCACTAACTACGCCAACTACACCAACATCTTCTCCGGGAGATGTTGCAATTTCAACATAAGATTCCGGAAACCATCCCGAATCACCTGATTTCAAAATAACAATTTTACAACAAATTAAAAAAATATATAATAAAAATACAAACTAAAGATTCAAGCATATAACATTTAAAATTCTATTACCTCTACATTTTCCACTGAGCCAACCAGGTTCAGCTTTGACATCAACACACACCATCACAGTATCACCAGGTTGCAAAGACAATTCATCAACAGAACGAGCCACAAATTCATACACAGCTCTATATCTTACTTCACCAGATGCAGCAGCAGTTCCTTTAAAAATTCCACATGTAATACAATCAATAGACTTTCATCTAAATATAAAATAAATTATTTGCGAATTTAAAAATACCGGCAGGTGGAGCTGTGTCCCATGTACTACTAATAGATGATGACGTTTCTGGTGGACCCCAATCTGCAGACGCTGCCGGTGTATTCCATGCATCAGCGCCTAAAAAGTATAAAATCCTATTAGAAAAAATCAACAAGAACACACTCACTCTCAATTGCAATAAACGCAGATTAATTTAGACCACTTCAATACAATTATTATAATTTTTAACTCATGGATACATTTTATACTTAGGAAATATTTGATGGTGCTTGTTAACTCTTGGAGCCCGGGGTGTGTTGAATACGTGTGTATGCTTGACGCCGGGGCATATTTGCAACATTACGCCAAAACCGTTTGGTAAACAAAAAAGGGCGTAACTTTTTATTTAATGCATATTTCTGTGCGAAATTTGGAGAATTTGAAGAATATTATCTTATCTAAATTATAAATGTATAATTTTACAAAAATATTAGCTTTTCGTAAATATTAGCTATAGGTTGCATTTGTTTCAGTACCACCAGTATTAATTGTGCGTAAAATATTTTTTTCAAATAGGGAATCGGATTATTTTATATCCTTGCGGATGGGACAAGTATTTAGTCTATACAATTTGTTTTTACTAGCTGATCTATCTTGAATTAGCTCGTTTTCTTTATAGCAGAGTACCTTTATGTTACGCGACATGTAATAATCGAGCTATAGTTATCAAGTAGTGGCGGCTGTATTTTTATACAATTTTATTTATTATATCTATTTTCATCGACAATTTTCAACGATAGTAATGTGTTTTATATAATCATCATAAATCATCAGTCGGGTCAGGTCAGGTCAGGTCAGGTCAATGCAAGTCTTGAATTGGTCATAGATGGCCTCTTTCCGCAACAGCCAGTGATGGAAAGACGATCGACGAGCGGTACAGGCGATGAGATGCCGTTTTTACAAGAGAAAAGTACAGCCAGAGAAACAACAATGATCAAATGGCAAGACAGATGGAACAGCTCTGAAAAAGGTCGATGGACACACTATCTCATCGGAGACCTAAAAGCGTGGTGCCAAAGAAAGCACGGTGAACTGAATCACCACACGACCCAAATACTCACAGGTCACGGGTGCTTCGGGACCTTCCTACACAAAATAGGGAAGGAAACAACTCCGAAGTGCCACCACTGTGAAAACGAGAAAGACGACGCGGCCCACACAACCTTTGATTGTCCGGCATGGGAAGATGACAGAAGTACATTCAGAACTGCAATTGGCGTAGAACAACTGACGCCGAGAAACATGATCTTCGACATACTGGATAGCGCAACTGCCTGGTCAGCGTGGGAAGCATTTGTTTCCACGATAATAAAAAGTAAAGAAGTCGCAGAAAGAACCCGAGAATTTGAAGGTAGAGCCATAAATGGCTAAGATAAATCTGCTTTCCCGAAGCAAAACATGAAAATGTGTCCGGGGAGCTGAAGAGTCAAGGGGGTGGGGTTTAGTCGGTAAAAATCCGACACTATCCTCCAGTGCGGGCTGGAGGATGTCTTTGGAAGATTCCCCACCTCAGACGATAAAAAAAAGGTCAGGTCAGGTCAGGTTAGGGTAGCAGGGGTTCTATGTTAGGTGGATCTAAACAAAAAAATATTACTTTCAAACTGGAAACAATCTTTTTAAACTTTCACACTTTTACACTTAAAACTAGTCAATATTAATTTTTGGTGTGATATGAATAAAAACATTCACCAGCATGGAGAGGAACCATACATTGTTTGCACATAAAAAACGTTTCGTGGCGAATTTTATGTGATTTGCAAACAATACACCGTTTCCTTATATTTTTATTGTTTTTAGTAATTCTAATGGGTTCATGGTGTTTTGAATTTCACGTGAGTCTTCCAGATGGATTAATTCGTGGGCACCGAACTGCGGTTGAAGACTGATAAGTTGAAGGGTGAGTTGAAGTTGTAGGCTGAATTGAAGTTGAAGGCTGAGTTGAATTTGAAGGCTGAGTTGAAGTTGAAGGCTGAGTCAAAGTTGTAGGCTGAGTTGAAGTTGAAGGCTGAGTTGAAGTTGAAGGCTGAGTTGAAGTTGAAGAATGAGTTTCTGAATGGTTGGACGTTTTGTTCAACCATCCTTTTACCACATTCAACAAGAACTCGTTGAAGTGTAATTTCGTGTTCGAATTCAAATTTTTGAATACGCAGTAGGAGTTGAAAATTGCCGAATGTAGAAGTTGGAAAAATACTTTTTTTGGCCACTTTAAAGTTTTTCTATAAATCGGGTTATATGCTAAATATTGATCCGCAAGATCTACAGCATTCATAAAACTATTGTAGTCTATTATACGGGGACGCGACAATTGGTTCAAGTCCAAAAGGTTCAATGACAAAATGTACCCGACGATTAGTGCACTGACAAAATGTACCCATGACAAAATGTTCCCGCGACAATTAGTTCACGCGACAAAATGTCCACGGAAATAAAGTTCAAGCGACAAAATGTTCAAAAGTCCTAAATTTTCCTATTTATTTAGAAAAAGTAACTTTTTATTGTATTATATATATATCTATCGATGTATATGATACTTTTTATCGTATAGATCGCCGATGTTATTAAATTAGTATAAATTACAGGTGTTCTCAACCGCATCCAACATATTCTTATTTAAATTGAAAAATTACATTTAAGCGAATGTCATTGAATGTCATTTTAAGATGTCATTAAATTAGTTTAAATGTAAGGGGTTCTTAACCGTATCCAATATTTACTTATTTAAATTGAAAAAAAAATACTTTTTAGGCGTATGAACTGCAGATTACATTGAATTAGAATTAGAATTATATGTCAGGGCTCGTCTCCAAAATTTTCTTAATTTCAAATGAATAATTTACTTTTTATCATATACATCACGGATGTTATTAAATTAGTATAAATAACAGGTGTTCTCAACCGTATCTAACATATTCTGCAATACGATTAAAAAGTATTTTTATAAAATAAGAAAATATTGGATACGGTTGAGAACCCCTGACATTTAAACTAGTTCAATGTAATCTGCAGTTTATACGCTTAAAAGGTTTTTTTTTTCAATTTAAATAAGTAAATATTGGATACGGTTGAGAACACCTGTCATTTATACCAATTTAATAACATCCGTGATCTACACGATTAAAAGTATCATATAACATACATCTATAGATATATATAATACAATAAAAAGTTACTTTTTCCATTAAAATAGGAAAATTTAGGACTTTTGAACATTTTGTCGCTTGAACGTTATTTCCGTGAACATTTTGTCGCGTGAACCAATTGTCGCGTGAACATTTTGTCGCGGGTACATTTTGTCAGTGCACTAATTGTCGGGTACATTTTGTCGTTGAACCTTTTGGACTTGAACCAATTGTCGTGTAACCGGATTGGATGACCAATAACTACGCAAAGAATTTTTACGCACTAATCCCATTATAATGAAAAAACCGAAAACTTTTTGCATTTCTTTGACAGTAACGTCAGTCCATTTTAAACTATGAGCATAAATTTTAAATATATTGGCATTCACTCTTTGATACGTATTGGTTTCGAAAACGATTTTTTCAAAAAAATCATTATCAATAAATAACGAAGTTATATCCGGAATGCTTTATGGATCTTCGGGAAAAACTTTTACCCCAGCGATGCCTTCAAAACATTCATTCACTCTGACTTGATCAAAATCTGACCAATCAATAGAAATATCGTCTTCTTCTGTGCTAGTAGATGAAGATGAAGATACGCGCATTACTCGCACACCTTGTGGTCTTTCAAAATTAGAATCATCACTCACTGAACTTTCACTTATTTCGGATATACTGTTTTGACAATTTTCTTCTAAATCATCCATTTTTAAGATGGAAAAATTCAAAATTCAAATTCAAAAAAATTAACGAAAAAATGAAAAAGTTTACGGAAACAATTGAACTAATGCAACGGAGTTGCAACAAAAACCAATAAATAATAATGTAGCGAGAAAATTTTTTGTACCCAACATTACTAATGTTTATTATTTGTGACAATTTTTTTCCTAGTAAAGTCACCTTTTGTCTTTGAAATGCGCAAAGCCGCCGATGCACGTGTTTGAAAAGCGAAAACGGAGTGTTTATATATTTGTAAAACATTATTTTTGCGTAATTTTGCATTCGCAAAAAATATCGTAGCATACCGTGTTGGTTGTTTATCACTGAAATTTTGCACTGACAGTACGCGTACATCAACGTTTACGAGTAGGAACTCTAGTCAGCGTAATATTTGAATTAAAAATTCTGTACAATAGGAATTTTGAATGAGATCTTGTATATAATTACTGAAACTCAATTATATAGACAGAACATTTAAAAAAAGAGCAAAAGTTTAAGTATAAGTTATTAAAAAATTATACTTTTTCTTTTTGTTCGATAAGTGTGTGAAATACGAGATTTAATTTTTTTTTTTTCAAAACAATATTTTTCAAACCCTAGTAGTTAGAGATTAAATCATTATTATCAGAGATTAAAATATTAAAACGCGCATATGTACGCAATCCCGTCCCCAAGCTATCGAAATGAAACGCGCACATATGCGCGCCCCGACGCCTGGTCAAAATTTCAAAACGCGCATAATATATGCGCGCCCCGGGGTCACCGTGTTAACAGTTAATCTACTTGAAGTCAAATTTCATTCTTAATCAATTAAATCGTAAACAATAATAACAAATTTAAATTACCGGAATTATCGTCCCATGCAGATTTAGTGGTTTGAGAAGCTGCCATAGCTAAATATTCTGCTTTACGAGTTTCCCACAATTTATATACCTGTAATAATAAAAATGGTAAATAACAATAAATGTACATATGTACGTCCATACAAATAAATATGTATGTATGTACATACATACATATATCACGAATTTCGACCATTAAGTCGTTTGGATAAAAATAAAGTACATATGTACAATAATTGTCGAATGTGCAATATTTTATTTATCTACCTGATTACATTTCTCAGAAAGTTTTTCGATGTTTCCATTTATTTCAGAAAGTTGTCCCTTATTATTTTGAACATCTTGAGTTTTATTTTCAACAATTGCTTTTGCAGATTCGATCTGTAAAAAAATATAACTTTGTTGTTCAAAACAGAAAATACGTAAATAAATTAACAATAATAAGCCACAAAAAACACAAATTTCTGATACAATATGATCTGTAATATATACAATATATGTAAGATGAATAATTAAAAAACAAACCTTTTCCCTTAGTTGTTTCAACACAAGTTCCATATTATTAAATTTGTTCACACCATCATCTCCAGATGAAAGTTCACCAGATTTGATCTAAAATCCAAAAATGAAAATAGTTATTATTTTACTTTACTTAAACTCAAACAAAATTCAATAATAACCTTAGCATCCAAGTGTGCCTTTTCTTGATTTAATGCAATTTGTTTTGCATTTAATTCCTTAATAGATGCTTTCAATTTAGCCATTTCTTGCATAGACGTATCTCTCGTGGACCTAAGAAAACATTGAATATTTATAAGCAAAAGCGTCAAACTGAAGAACTTTTTCTTTTCTTTTTCTTTTCTGAACTTTTCTTTTACATATGTATGTATGTACATACATACATACATATGTAAAATATTATTTACATTATGATACAGAATAATATATTTGTAAAATATTATTTAGATTATGATACAGAATAATATTTATATAAAAATAAATTATATCACGCCAAAACGTCAACAAAGAAAAGTGACACATTTTTTTCGTAAATGTCTGATTGTTAATACAATGTAATCCACTTTTCTCGGTTAAAGTTATATATGTACATATAATATATAAAGTTATATTAAAAACAGGTTTCTAAATATAAAGATATATTAAATCATATTGCTCTAACCTCATGCCATCAATTGTAGATTTTACATCTGCAACACTGACTCTCGTATCGACGATACTCTGTGTAAGTTCTCTGACTCTATTGTTGACAGTTGTTAATTCAATGCTCAAGTGCTGATTTTTACCTTTCAAAGCAAGTAGCTTTTCTTGTTCTTGATTTCTCAACATTTGTAGTTCTTGAGTTCTTTAAAAAATTTACTTATTAAGCTTTGGTGAAAAATGTTTGCTACAAGACAATATAAATAAAGTAACAATAATAATACCTCTTAGTTTCCCACTCCAGTTGGCACTGACGTTCCATTTCTTTTCTAGCTATATCACGTCTTTCCTATATTTAAACAAAATTAATCAGAATATGAAAAAAATAAGATCGACTAAAAGAAAAATACAACTAAACAAGAAAATATACACAAAGCTAATAGAATAAATACATATTAAGTGCGGACAAGGATTAAAAATATATATGTGGAGAGGATGGTGCTCAACAAGGTTACCCATGCATTTGTGTCTAAAAATAAAGTACATTATTAGTCTTTGTAATCTAAAATAAGCGTTGAAGATAGAAGAACATGCTAGGATATACATAGTTTTGCAAATCGGAAAAATAGCCATATGCTTCATATCAATGAGTGCTCAATGACCTGTTCTTCTTTTTGTTTCTTTTTGATTTCCTCTTGTTCTCTTTTTTGAATTTCCAATCGCAGCTTTTCTCGTCTCTCTGCTTCCTCTCTTTCTTTCCTTTCCCTTTCAGCCTATAGTAAATATGTATGAGAATTTAATTATAAATACCAATATATATGTATATATATATATATATTATTATAATATTAAAATACACAAAAATGCTCTTTTGAAAGTAACATATAGGTAACTATTGATTTAGGTATGACTAATATAAGCAAACCTGTTCTCTTTGAGCTTCCTCTTGGGCAGCCTAAACATTTAATATATTAAAAAACACATACACACAAAATTAATTCTTAATACATGAATTTCAATAATTTAATCTAAAATTTGTAATATTTGCTTGTCTGTTATTCCATATTAATCATTTTTACATAATAAATAAAAAATAATAACATAACGAACGTAAACCAATAATTAAATTATAAAAAAAATATTGTTATACAAACCTGTTTATATTTGAATATTAAATATATAATATAAATTTTGTATCTAATAACATAAACTATATTTTTCTATAAAATATTCACCAATATTTTTAAAAACCAACATATGACCAACATGAATTACTCACTTTTTCCTTCATTTGCACTTCTAACAAAGCTGCTCTCCGTCTTTCCAACTCAGCCTGTCCACGATCAAAATTTTCTTTTCTTTTATCCTCATAAGAAACTTGACTCCCGGGGCTCAAAAGTGAATCGCGTCTAAAGCATTTTTATATTTCAATATTCAATTATATAATATAAACAATATTAACGATAAAATAAACTTTTTAAAGCATAGTACATATATGTACATATGTATGTATTTAAATATGAATGTATGCAGTTCATACCTAAAAATTGGTGGCACAAGTTCTGGGGGTAATTTCATTGGTACTGTTTCACCAGTAGCACCCAATTCACATAAATACATGGCAAGAACAAACTCATCACACCCTGAAAATAATTACAATTATTTTTTTATTTGATAAACATTATACAATATATAATGTATGTATGTGATGATTTTATAGATAAATCACAGTTACAAAACATTTCTACCACGAGAGATCCATTGAGTTTAAAATATGACAAAGCTATTGCACAAATCTATAGTCTAAAAATATCGAAATATGAAGAAAAAAAAGGTGCTATTTCGGCCAAACAAAGTGAGATCAATACACAATCGGAGCCCCTTTAACTATAGTATAATAAATTATGTGTACTTAGTAAATTCAATATTTATAGTTGAATTAATACATATTATAATACCTAAATTTCCATCAGAGTCGAGATCAGCCATTGCCCAAATACGAGCCAAAGTAGCTTGAGGTAGTCTTGATTGAAGCATAATATTTCTAGCTTGAGGTCCGCTCAAGTATCCTGTCTTTGCTCTATCAGTAGTATTAAATAGTTGAGTGAATTTCAATCGTGAAGCTTGAGGAACTGCCCATTCAACTGGAAAAGATGGCATTGCAACGACACCAGAACCATCTGCAGGTGGACTCAACATCGAAGCGGGCAAAGGTGTCGAAGTAATTGGTGGAACTACACTGGGAGGGCTAGATATTTGTGGAAATGAAGAATTCGGAGCTGAACCCAACCCTTGTAATATATTTTGAGAAGGTTGAGAAGACTGAGATACGTTGGGAATCAATTGAGGAATACTTTGCACCAATGGTGAAGCTTGTGCAACAGGCAACATTGGTTGCACAAGAGGAGCGTTTTGCATCAGCGGTTGTGTAACAATAGGTTGACCAGTAGGTATAAGCGTTTGAACTGATGAGAGTAAAGGTTGATTAGATTGTAAAATTGATTGAGTTGGTTGAATTAACGGATGAGTTGGTTGCATCAACGGTTGAGTTGGTTGCATTAATGGTTGAGTTGGTTGCATCATTGGTTGAGTTGGTTGCATCATTGGTTGAGTTGGTTGCATCACTGGTTGAGTTGGTTGCATCATTGGTTGAGTTGGTTGCATCATTGGTTGAGTTGGTAGCATCACTGGTTGAGTCGGTTGCATTAATGGTTGACCAATAGATGTCATAGATTGAATCAATGGCTGAGAAGGTGGAATTATCGGCTGCCCAGTTGTAATTAGTGGCTGACTGCCTTGCATCATAGGTTGGCTGTTAGAAATCATCGGTTGAGATACAATTGGTGCCATCAAAGGTTGAGAAGGTGGTAAGATTGGAGCAGCAACCAATGGAGCCATTTGTGGAGGTGGAATCGGTTTAATGGGTTGAGCTGAAGGAGGTGTTATAGGCTTCATGGGTGGTGATATAATTCCAGAACCTAAGTAAATCAATATATTAATAATTTATATGTACGTATAGATAGATCATTAATATATGTATGTATATAGCACTTAAATAAGTAATACCGGGTGGATTTAAAGATGTCACCAAACTTGGAGGAAGAGCTTTCGGGACTTCAACACCATGGAGTTTTAAATTTATAACCTAATAAAAATTCATTGATTACATTCAATTGAACAACAGTGGAATTCAAGTAAAATTAAAAGACATCCATAATACAAAGAATATATCACCTTGCAAGCAATAGAGAATTCTTTTAGGTCAAGCTTTCCATCAGCATTTGTATCGGATAGAAACCAAATTGCACCAAGAATCGGTGGCGGCAGTTGAGACTGCGTATGAAAAATAACAAATATTACAAAACACAAATTTTTAACATTTGGAAAAACCTTGGGTCAAATAGAACCAATGAATTCAGGAAAAAACAGAAATATACTAGAGATTCAGAAAATAACCACGATCCCAGTAATTCAAGTTTTGTAACAAAAATATTTAACAGGATTTTATTCATTAAGTACGTATTTATAACCAATTAAAAACTATATGAGTATACACACCATATGTTTGAACAAATACAATATATTTCAATACAGTACAACGAATTTCAATAAAATGATCTAGTATTACCGAAGAACAGTTTAAATATCTCAACTACTAGTACATACACGTAACCATCAAACCAAATGAACCATCAGACCAGTATGAAATTAAAAAATTATCTAAATAAAACACTTTGTACCTGAAGCATGAATCTCTTAGCTTGTTCACCGCCGACCATACCATTTACTGGACCGAGTGATCTAAAATGTTCAGCAAATTTGACATGCTCATGAGGCTGGATAATCCATGGATCAGTAGCCATTTTTAATTATGTGCCCTGAAATATTAAAAAAGTTCCAATCATTTGTGTCCTATAAGCAATGTTCTAAGCAAAACATTGCAATCGGCATAGTGATAAATTATTTTATAGTTTGAATATCTTATTAAAAATTAAATAATATTCAAATGCATTCATAATAACTCCAATAACCTACTTAAAATTTTATTTTTAGCTGGGTCTAATTTAATGAATATAATATATTTGGGACTTATATTTATAATACTGACAATAAAACATTTGAAAAAATCATCTTAATAATCAATAGTTTTGAGGTTATGTCGAATTAATAATTGATGTTTATAAAAATGTTATTTTGAAATCGTATGGCAAAATTAACTTTTATAATGAATTGGACTACACATAAAATACGAATTATTGGTCTTACCAGTCCAGAACAGAATCAATTGAAAAAAAAGTCTCAACGCACAAAATACGGATCTGACGTCCGTGGGACTGACAGTGCGTCAGTTGTGGTAAACCATTCGATATAATTCTAGCAATTGAACGGACTGTTGAAATATTTCAAGACTAGAATAAATTAAGGTTCAGAAATATGTCCGATGATTCATTGTAGGATAGAAGGATAGAGAAGTGAAGTCCATCGTATAAAACTTGAAGGACATCTTTATCAAATGATTCAATTTTTCGCAAAAATATTTTATATTAGCATATTTGAAAAAAAAAGGTACCGGAACTCACTTTTCGTCAAGTTTTTTTATTGGAAAAGATTATATTCAAATTATATTACATACATTATTTGTTTGAAGCATAAAAAATACCGAGACAAAAAGGTGCCGGAACACCGTTCCACCGCGTTACATGGGAAAAAACGGTCCGTGATGAGCCAGAATGTTAAATTACAGAAAATACAAATATCGGAAGGCAAAGATCGAAAATCGAAAAATCTTAAGTCGAAAGATCAAAAAAAAGGGTGCATGGTAAACGGTGCATACTCACTTAATTTGCGCCAGCAGGATACAACAGGAACAAGAGGAACAGGCTTTTCCTCCCGTATTAATGTGCGCGCGCAGAATACGGGAGGAAAAGCCTGTTCCTCTTGTTCCTGTTGTACCATGCTCGCGCAAATGAAGTGAGTATGTACCGTTTACCATGCACCCTTTTTTTATCTTTCGATTTTCGATCTTTGCCTTCCGATATTTGTATTTTCTGTAATTTAACATTCTGGCTCGTCACGTAGACCCGAGAAAAAAGCCCTGCATATTAGTCAAAAAAGTTTCTTTATGCACACATATTATGGAGTAATTAAAATGGTAAAAACAAAGAAAAGGCGGCAGAAGTGGCTCTATATTTATGAGTACACGCAGGTAGAATAAAGGGTTTTGTTCACCTCCAAAGCCAAAGAAAAATAAAAAAACGCTAGAAATTTATCAAAAAAAAAAATCACGAGTGAAGTAATTCAGGAGCGTTGTTCAAAATAATGGATTTTATATTTTTTCATAACAACTTAATAAATTTTATTTATTGCATTGGTAAAAAAAATCTGTGTGCGCAGCTGACACAAAGCAAGTACTCTGAATCCGACATCAACTCGACAGGTATGAGTAGTCAAAAAGCTACTAAGGTTTATTGTGTTAACGATTTGAGAGCCTGTTTTTATTTTTTTTTGTAAATTTTTACACAATTTAAATTTTTTTTAAATAATAAACGAAAATATGTATGTATATAGCGTTAAATTTCAAATATAAATTCTTCAAAAACCATTTGTTTTCCTTCCCTGAATATGTTATTGATCTTTCATATTATTCTTAACCGCATCACTCCAAATACATTTTATTCTGGCCATATCTTCAAAAGAATATATACATAGGGTAATCGGACATTTCGGTAATCGGACATAGTCATTTGTGAACCAGTCACAGTATAACCGGTCGTACTAGATCGGTCACATGTGATCACCCGTCACACTAAAACTGGTCACGAGAAAACTGGTCACACCCTAAAACTGGTCACACCCTAAAATCGGTCACGAGAAAACTGGTCACTACCTTAAATCGGTCAATCAGTTTCATGATCTAGAGAAAAGTGTGTGTGTGTGTGTGTGTATTTTGAGGATATTTTGAACACCGTTAGTCCTATCGAACTGAAACTTAGTATCGGTTACTGAAATTCTTATCGATACGACGTAAATTTTTTTCAAATTTTAATGTTGACCGGAAATGATACTTCCCCTTATACATATGTAGGTGTTCTCTTTTTTTAAGTTTTTGAATTCAATTATCTCCCAAACCGCTAACCGAATCAGACTGAAATTTTTTAAATGTAGTAGAAATTATAAATTTTATACCCTAATATGTTTTTAATATAATTACTTGAACCGGAAGTAGTACTTTTACTATAGAGAATTGAGGTTTTTCGTGTTTTTCTCAGAAACCTTTAGTTTTATTGAACTAAAATTTCATATCTAGAAGTTTACGCTTAATACCAAGTTATGTATAAAATTTAGTAAGCATCCGTCAACCGAAAGTGGTAGTTTACTCTTGTTCGATTTTTCTTCCACTTTTTTTTCGACCCCTTAAACATGTGTGCTCTTCACGAAAAAAATAAGTATAATTCTTGTATCAATTAGATATAGTGATCTTAATAGCAAAAAAAAATTTAAAAAACATCCGACAACTGGAAGTAGAACTCTTATCTTGTGTGAAATGAAAATGTTATCATATCCGGTATGTGTGAACGTGTATATAAGATTAATTATCAAATTTGGTATTTTATCCTTTTTATATTCCTCAAATACATAGATAAAGTCGTGGGTAGGTCTAATCCGATTTTTTTTATTTAAATACCGGTTTATCAGTAAATTACCAGTAATTTTAAATATTACAATTTTTTTTAAAAAAACATGTAATTTAACTATAAATTTTTCATGTTTACATTAGATGATTTGTAAACAACCCACACTAAAATTGGATGCCCAAAAATCAAAGTAGATTTAAATTCATAATAATTTTATTAATACGGGGATTACAGCTTATAATGAGTTTGAATTTTTATAACCCCTAAATTTTCATTTTTAACCATTTGAGGGGGGGGTAGTTTGCCGTAAAAGTAAAAGACAATAATTTCTGTTCAATTTAATATCATGATCGAAAAGTCTATTATATAACAATTTAATGAAGTAATTTCACGTAGCATTACGAGTAAAAATTAAAATATATATTTTTTAAATATGATTTTTTTCAATTTATTTTTGAAATAATTGTGAAATTCTGAAGTAAATGTAAAATGCTTTGTATTATTAATAAATATGTAGGTGTACCACAATACACTTACATATATACATATGAAATATAATATAATATGTAAATTATGCGTATTCGACGTATTATAACTTTCACAACGCTTGAATTTTATTGATGCAGGTTACATAGTTTTAAAAAATAAATACTCCACATTTCTACATAATACTTTCCAATTAAAAACCACAAATACACATTTTCACATCAATTATATTTAACAAATACACGTTAACTAAGATTCAATGCAGCGTTTGTTTAAGTGACAGCAGAAAAGAGGTTGTTTTAACAGGAGAAAAGTTTTATTAAAGGTTGAATGCGACTATAAGTTTACAAATAATTTTCTCGGCAACATCTTTAAAATCTTATTATAATTATTTTCTTTCACGTACAATACCTATAGATAGCAAATAAATCATTAATAAATATAATATGAATAGACATTAAGTTTAGTAAAGCATTTTGTAAAAATCAACTTTGACGCAACCCTGCCCACCATTGTTAATTTTTATGATGAACCTTTTTTTTGCTCTCTAGCTTTGTATTTTGCCCTCTTTCCTGGAAAATAGCCCCAAAACTCCCAATTTTGTTCCAAAAACATGCTCCACCGCCGAAGACTAGTAATGAGAACTTATTTTCGTGTTTTTTGTATTAATAGCCTCGCCAATACCGCCAACCTATTTTCTTATTGCTCTCGAGGATATTCGTGGAAATAATAAATTATTTTAATTGGTTCAATAGATCAAATAGCAATGCCAGATCTCAGATATGATAACAGGTAGATATATCATATTATTTAAGTTTCAAAATATGTACATAGTTAATAGAGACTCAAAATATAGATTCGATAGAGAAGATTCAGAGACTTGTTTTACATTTGATGTACATACATACATAGGTAAGTATTACACAAATGTCCCATTTATGTTTTTTATTGGGTGGTTACTCAATACTAAACTAAAACGTAATATGACTCAAAGGCTGACTTTTTTAAGACAACTCGTGTAAGCTAAAAATACGCAATATACGTAATAATACATAATAATACAATTTTAGTCAATAATTTTAGAATCTCGCCAAAAATTTATAATAATCGACTCATTTAAACTGCAATAAGTGACTCTTAAGTGCTTATTTTTTTTGAAAAATGCAAATAAAAAAGTTAAATATTCCTCAAAAAAAAAAAAGATACATAAATGATAAAATCCACCGGCAATTTTTTTAATGAAAAAAAATATAAAAAATATATATTCATCCATCACGTTGTGCTTCTAATTTCAAATGTGAATACAAATATTTTTAGCACATTCGTACAAGGAATTCGATTCCATTAATAATTCCGTACAAGGAATTCCGTACTAGGGATTCGTACAAGGAATTCGAAGATATCGAGATAATTTTTTTTTTTAATTTGATTTTTAAATGCTTTTTATTATTACGAAATTATTCACAATACATCTTATATATATTTTAATAGCTACTGATCTACTGATCATTTTCTATTTTACAATTTAATTTAATTTGGTTAGCAATCATAGGATTATACTATTCTAATGTTTATCTACAGCATAATAGGAAAAAGAGCTCAAAAACCTATTTACAATCCTTTTAAATGCTCATAATATATCTAATATATAATATTAATTAAAGTCTCACTAAAGTCGATGACCTAAAGCAGATTGTGCTTAGGTAATCTGTGTTTATACCTGAAGGGTATAGACATTTTGTTGTTAGTTTGGGTATAGACACTGGTTAGTTTGTACATAAGTAATGTCTTTAACAAACGGAATATTGAGATAAATAAATAGAAATTGAGATTTCCACCAAAAACGGTAATTCTTAAATTTATAACCAGCTATTTTGAATATTTACATAATAGGACAGGAATTCTATCTAGGACGAGTTTGGCTACAATTTTTGTCAAAAAAAAACCGGTTTTTTGCAAATGCTGCTCTCAAACTAATAAAATTTGCTGTCTTCCTACCAATTATTTTATTACATAAAAAAAATGTAAGCGCCCGGTAAACCGTGAATGGCTTATTCAATGTTTGTGACTGGCGAAAGAAAGACGCGTTCACTCACTTAGAAATTGAAATATTTGGTTCATTTCATTGCCCGTTACAATTTAACAATTTAATTTGACAAACACACATTGATTAATCAATCGAAAAAATTTAAAGCTACTTCGCATGGGTAAGTCGTATTATATGTAATTGATTTTTAATTGATCGTTGTTCATTGCACTAGTTGCATACACACGATACAAAAGTTGGTCAGTACTCATAGAAATTACTCGAGACCCATATTTTTAGCATCTATTTATTTATTTTTTAATTTTAGCATTTTCATGTTTCATCTAGTGAATAAAATGCTCGGTTCAATGAATCTTTTTCAAAATAAAGATCATTTCAGTATATATATCATCTATCGCAAAATGCTAAAAACGAGGGTCATAATAATAATAATCAATGACATCGCCGTGAGCATATGTAATACAACTTCTTATTTTTATAGGGAAGAAATATATTTTTCATACAAAACCGGGTGAATTACTTATACATATGTGCATATACATACATATCTTCCTTCCCGACGTGTATGCAGTGTGAGTGCGTATCATAATACAGAATATCAATATTTCGAATTGTACACGTGCAAAATATTCGAATTTGGAATAAAGAGGTGTTATCATCTACCCTATCCACTGATTGATTTATCGTTCTTATTTTCTGAACAACTAAACATACCAATTTATACCATGATAATTAATTCGTTTTTAAGACAACGATTTAAGACAAATTTCCACGCGATATTGAACTCGATAGTCTTCAAACATCCAAAAATGATGAACAGTTGTTGAAATAAATTTTCACTCACTTTCTTATTTATTCGATTATTGAATATATTTAAAAATATACAATAACTTCCCATAATTAATGAAAATTGCAATCGTCTTTGGGCGTGTATATTATTTCATTTTATTTAACCTTCAACATTGATCTTGGTCGAGTTGGAAAAATAAAACTCGTTTTGTAACACAAAAAAACCGCATTCGCACATATATGTGAACAAATTTATTAACATACAGGAATATTTATGTGCATACATATATAAGAATATTACTATAATAAATCGATGTATATATGTATTTAAACATAACAAACTATACAAGTTAAAAGATTTTTAGCTTTCATTAGATACATATCTTCCCATTATGTTTTTATATATGTATAAATATATTAGTATATGATAAAACCGTAGTTCGACCTTTCCGGTAACTTATGTATATTACTTTTTTAACTACACCTTATTCGCTTTTTTTCATTGAAATTTTATCTTTAATTCTAAATAATTAAAATCATCATATAAATTATAATATAAATATATTCTCATTTAGAAAACATATATTTATTTATTCTTTTTATCTGTATTATTTTGATCATTAAAAAATCGTAGAAAATTTAGTGATTCCTTAATGAATTTTCCATGCAAATTGCTTTACTAAAGTATATCTATTTGTATATCTTATCATTATTTCTGATTTTTTTTTAAATGAATTCGAATTATCGCATGGTCACAAAGCTTCATCTATTGTTACA
This sequence comes from Arctopsyche grandis, assembly GCF_051622035.1. Taxonomy (NCBI): domain Eukaryota; kingdom Metazoa; phylum Arthropoda; class Insecta; order Trichoptera; family Hydropsychidae; genus Arctopsyche; species Arctopsyche grandis. The sequence continues at coordinate 20,136,127 of NC_135357.1, forward strand.
ACGTACGTAAATAAAGAAAAAAATCTATATTTATTGATCTCTATTTTTCACACTTGTGAAAGGAAAACGAAAAAACATTTTTTTGTACAGAAAAATGTGGACATGAAAAAACCAGACATCAAAAATTGCGAAAATCATCAGAAAAAATAGACAGAAAAACCGTACCAACATCGAAAATTATGGAAAAACGCGGACATATAAAAACATCATCTATTCCTATGTCATAATAGGTTTAATAATATAATGATTCTAATATTGTTATGATAGATCTAATCAGGAGTGGCTCGTCTTTAAGGGCAACCGGGGCACTGCCCCATACAAATTTCTTCTGAAAAAATGAAGGAAAATAAATTTAATATTTTGTTGGTGACTCGTCACGATTTATTTAAAGAAACACATTTAAAATCTTGAAGAGTCACCAAATTTTTTAAAAAAGTAATTTTTCCTGCATAAAATGTTACTAAAAATGTATTACGTTCATTTTTTTGGAGAAAAAATATTATGTAGGGGGGTGGTTTTGTCCTCCTCTAGCCCCACCTGTTTTAAATGTCACGAGTCGCCGCTGAATCTAATACAGTATCGGACTTAATATTTAATAATTGGTTATTGCGCAGTGAGTAATAAATAACAAACAAAAAAAATAGCAAAAAAGTGGAAGCCTTATGTCCTCGTAACGTTGCTTTCGTTCAACACTTACTGATAACAGTATAATATATTATGACTGTTATTTTGTTTTTAAATCCAAATAACCAACTACTACAAACCAGGCCAATTACTACGATATATCCTCTACTTATATTAAATGACAATACATTGTTTCAAATTGATGTTAATGAAAACGTACACAGAACCCTGAGTAGTATCTGGCGGTCAATGATCATCCTTTGGACCGTATCGCATCTAATCAGTAATGTATCGACCTCTCATCTGTCAGTGGCCTTTTGCCTTTTAATATTTTTATTACTTTTAAGGTAAATATTCATTATATTTTTATGTATAAAGAATTATATACTGTTCTTTGAATATCTTTAGTTTGCAATTAAATTATAATTTCATAATTCAGCCAATGTCATTGAAAACCATTTCGAGGTTATGGCTAATGTCAGAAATGTTGCCAGTAGTTTATATACATATAAATGTTTATATGATACGTTGTCAGCTTATTGAAATCGGTTTGCGTTATTGCGATTATATGTATAACTATATTAGACTTGAATTTGTAAACTAAATATTGTTCTCATATTTTTTTTCAACAATTTAAATTTGCATTTTTGTAAATATATAAATATATAATTTTTGTATATATATAATGACCTTCATCTTAACCTAATGATCTTCCACACTTCTTTGCAAAAGCCTTGCGCATTATATGTAGGTCTTTGAATATATTACTCGAGATCGACCGATACCAAAATTTATTCCGATCAAGGTTCATGTACTGATTTTTTTTGTTGATTTTAATAATATGCATATAATACCTATGTACGTTTTAATCGTCGGAAGTTTTCCATAAAAAAAAACTTTATTGATGTTTTTTGTTTACGGCGAATTTTATGTAATATGACTACACTGTGTTTACATGTCACGACGGCGTATTTAATCTCACGATTCTCAAAAGTGAGATAGGCGTATTTATTTATACATTTATACATACCCACTTTTTTGAACTAAATTATCAAATTACGGCGCTTTATCACGGTTTTATACAAAAACATTTAGATCACATGGCGAATTATCAAAAACAAGTTCATTTTTTACTTACCTCTTATACAGTTCACATGGTTTTCGTGTAAGGGGTCATTTTTCATATTTACAATTGTCTATTTATTGAAAAAAATCACCCGAGGCGTTGAAATAAATTTAAAAAAAAATTTCTTCTAAATATATATGTATTATTTCTTTTAATTTAGGGACCCCCTGGCTATTGCCGTAATTTGCTGTAACTATACTTTAATTCAGTTATCTGTTAAGATAATTAGAAGAAAAATACGTGATTACCATTAGCCAGTTATGGTTTTATGAACAATAGGAATTGAGATCTAGTTAAATGAAATAAGGAAAAAAAAACTTATATACTTTAAAACCTTTTGATCAGCTCAGATGTTCTAACCAAAAGGTAAAGCGTATTTTGAGAGTTAAGTTCTGTTCATACCTATCCAACACGAACCGACCTTTAGAGCAGAGCATCGTAAACTTTGGATATTCGCGGCACACATTGTTAACGACTCGTAGAGTTTGTCAGCTTCGTACATATATGTATGTACATATGTACTTCATCGGCAGTCGCTAGTTATTCCGTATATGCGTAGGGACAAAACCAGTGGCGGCTCGTTCATACGCACTGCGGTACTGCAGCACCCCCAAGGAAATTGAGAAAAATTTTATATTATTATATCCATAAATTTATGTATATTATATGAAAATATCAATATTACTTAAGCGTGTATTAAGCTCGCCCGCACACCGATACATCCAATAATGATCATACATCGCGGTACTAAATCATCAAATCATAAATCAGAAAGTGAGGCATCGTTTATGATTTTGTGCAGTACGGTTTTCGATGGAATATGCTCGAGTGGGCAAAGGAGGGGCGCGGGGGCAGCTATAAGCTTGGTCCGTACTGCACTCCCAACAGTTACTATACACATTTCTTGTTGCGTTCGTGCGCGCCGCGCGCTCGACACGCTCGTCACTTTTCGTCATTTCTTCTGCACCTTTTGTCTTTCCTTCTACACCTCTTACACTTTCTACGTTTCTACACGTCACTTTAATTATATAAGATGGTATCAAAATCAACTTAAATATTAAGTTGACACACTTAAATATTCTTCCGAAAATACTGATAAAACAATAACAGATTCTACCAATTTACTGAATACAATTTTTTATTTTAGGCAGAACTTTTTAGTTAATGCCGCATGTAGAAATTATTTATAACCAAATGCAATCTAGTTATATCGATGTATTTTCAATTAAAGAAAACTTAAAAAGTTTTACTAATGTCATTATACAAATACGAGATTCTTATAGCGAATATAAGCCAAAAATATGTGATGCATATATTATATGCATATATAATCGCACATATTATAGAAGCCAAAAATATGTGCGATGTTATTATTAAGGATATAAAAGAAAGATATACTTTTTCTTATCAATTAAAAGCTGTGAAATTATTTAATAACGAAAATTTTGAAAAGTACTGAAAGAAAATGCCAATGGAGGATCTACCACTAACCGTTGAATCATATCCAATGCTAGATAAAGAAAAACTTCAAACTGAATTAGAAGTGTTTTACTCAAGAACATAAATGCATAGTATTAATGATTTATTAATATTTAATTATTTATAATAATTAAATATTATAACTATTTAAAACTTATTTTTGCAATCGATTTATGCAAAGTTCGTGTGGAAATAACAAAACTTATTCAAAGTCTGCTTACAACTTCAACTACCTCTGAGCCAAAACGGTGTTTTTCATCAATAAATAGAATACAGACATACATATGTATATAAGAAACACAATGGTTCAGGAAAGATTGACGGCTTTGTCTATGTTGTCAATTGAAAACAAAAATTATCATAAATAATGAAAAGTTGATAGACCTTTTTTAAAGAAAAAAGACAGAAGAATCAATTTTATAATGAAATAAAAATACATATAATGTTCAATTTTGATCCTTTTGATGTTAATAGTAAAATATAATCCAAATAAACATTTATTTTTATTTTTAATCAACCGCAGCACCCCCAGATATCTTATCCACGAGCCGCCACTGGACAAAACACTAACTAACATCGGTTTTATCCCTCACACGCGATCTCACTCGCACGCATTAGGCCGAAGACATTGCAACGCAATAATTTCAAATTTGTTCACGTCGCCACCTGCGCTGTTAGGGTAAAATAAACAAACAATTTAATAATTTCAAATGTGTTCACCGCCTGCGTTTTTCCGACAAATTATCATTACTGTAATTGAATTTGATTATTAACTATTAATTTGAAACTGAAGCATTCACTTATCGAAACATATCGAGAAACTGAAACGGGAACGGCAACGGCAACGGCAATTTCTTGCGTTATGGTGGCATTGCAACGCATGCCGGGTTCAGCTAGTATTTAACGTACTTAACTTATGTACATATGCATATTCGCATTATATTTTAGTAAACAAAAACTAATGATGATTATATCAATATATATATATATATACATATGTATGCTTATGCGGAACTACATATTGTTCAATACCAATTATGGACGATTTCGTTTAGCTATTTAATTTAAAATAATTTGACATATTATGAATAATAGTAAAGTTAGCTAAAAAAAAAACTAATTTCAATACAAATCTTCAACAAAAATTTGCAAATTAGTATTTTTATTCAACAAAATATTATATATTTTATCTTCAAAATCCTTCTAATTTACAGTTTTACCGCCATTATTGCCGTATCTTATGATTAAATTGCATACATACATAATATTAGCATTCCAGTTTGCGAATATTTTTACTGCATGTTTTTTTATGCCTTGTCCTCGGGTTTTTTTAAATTATTTATTTCATTCGATTCTAGTTTTTTGTTATCGACCGTCAAAAATAGATAGTACGCAGTAAATAAATATGTTTTCTTATTATAACTTGTTTTAAATATCATATTGGCTATCCCATTATAAGCATATTTCTATATATGTGTGTATACATACCTGGCAATAGTGACGTAATTGTGGGCAATCTGTTTGGTCACTGTGACGCTTGTATCTCTATGTAAAGCTGCCAAATTTCATACATCGCAGAAGCGCAAAATCGCAAAAAATATGCACTAATTTTCGTGTTGAGTAGTACAAGGCTGTCACAATGAAAGTGACTAATAGACAAGCCTGTCTGAATTGAGAATCATATAAGATAATATGTATTTAACTAATTTCATTAGTTATATATTTGAGCCGCTATAATTGACTATGGCATAGGTACACTTTTCTTAATTTTGTGAAATATCTCGCAAAACTATATAATGTTTTGCGTTTAAAAATTAAAAATACTGGTGGCCTGTAATACGTTTATTCTGCTTTCCCCAGATTCTGAACTTATCGAATTAAAATAAATGAATTAAGTCATTTGTGAATTAAGTCAAACAGAAATAGTGTTTTCTGTTTGACTTAATTCGCCACTTTCAAATATAACGGCTCATTTATCGAAAATGCCTAAATCGTCGAAGCTACTGATGACTGAATCACCTGATGGAATAAATCCAATTTAAGGTGTGTTTTAAATGTATTAAACGTATGTATGAAATATTCTGACCGCCTCAAACAGTGCTGTTCGCAATCGTTGTGTAATTGACAAAATCGCAATACTTTCGATAAAATCATTCTACTTTTAATCAATACTAAAATTCGTTGTGCTTTTGACGAAATTCGCAGCCATTTGCGAAATTTTACCATTAACCATTTTATATACAAGTTCTTTTCTTGTTTTTTATTTTTACATTTTCTACAAAATATTCACATTTTTCAAGGAAAATGTATACATTTTGTATTCCATGTGATTTTAAAATAGTATATAATATTATACAAAATAAAATTTATAATATATTTTTATATGTAATTATGTGTGTACATATGTATGTGTATACATATGTATGTGTAGTGTACTTGATTTTGTCATACCATAATACAATACATTGAACAGCCAACTTTTTTGCACATAATCAAGATATCTGAACATTCCGATATATTATTTTATTTGTCACACATATCACAATTGTGTAAGTCGTTGCCCGAATTTATTTTTAATAATATATGTGCTTTCTTCTTCGGGCATGACGAAAAGAAAGTAGAAAATTATTAGTCGAGATTTTGGTCGTAATGTTTTTTTGATTCTTTTGTTGACGATATCGTGATTTTACAATTTTTACGAATTTTTCAAAAAAAAAAAAAAAAATACGACTGTCGTGCGTATTCACTAACCACAGATGAAGAATTGTATCGTTATTAGAAAACTTGAAATTTTCATTTATAAATATTTATTATATTTAATTGTGATATCTTGTCATATATAAAACCGAAACGGCGTGCATAATTCGTTCCTGATTGGCTGTCGTCAAAGTCGTTTCTGATTGGCTGAATTGATCAAATACGTTTGTGATTGGTCGATCGTTAAAAAATAGTAATTTTTTTCGATTCTAATAAATTTAATAAAAAAAACAAATGAAGATTTTTACTTACTTTCATTCGTGGTTTACGTTTTATTTCCATTTACCGAGCAAATCCGGGTAACACCACTACAAGAGTACTGATACTGATAGAAAATTTGATAATTTTTGTGAAAATAAGCATATTTTCTTCTGGAGAATGATATACTAGGGCTGCCAAACGGGCGGTTTTCCGGGACTGTCCCAGTTTCCCGCATCTAATCCCCACGTCCCGAGAGGACCTTTCGATACAGCCAAATATCCCGGTTTTAGATAACTGCTTATTGACCTCTCATTGTTCAGAAAACCGACAACCCGCAGTTACGAAACCGCAAAAAAATGCATGAATCTCTACAAACGATGCTTTTTCTCACTATCAGCAATTTAATTTCAATTCTTATAACAGGCTGAAATTAAACACAAACCTAAAACTAATAAAAGCCGTGTAATAAAGCTTTTCTTTTACTTTTAACAAACAACGGAATCAAGGTTTTCCTAAATCTTCTTTGGCAATAAGATATGATTAACTTCATGTTATCTATCTATCTTCTATATACATATGTATGTATATAAAAATCAATATTTGTCTGTTTTTCTGTCACGTATGCGTTCCTATACCATTCAACCGATTGCGACGAAACTTACAGGAGTTATTGTGTGTATGCCTGCGATGGTTTCTGTAAAAAAAATCGCTCAAAAACAAAAACAGGAATGAATGGCATTGCAACGCAATAATTTCAAATGTGTTCGCGTCGCCACCCGCGATGTTAGGCAAACAATTGAATAATTTCAAATGTGTTCGTCGCCTGCGTTTTTCCGACAAATTATCATTACTGTAATTTAATTTGATTATTAAGTATTAATTTGAAACTGAAACATTCACTCATCGGAACATATCGAGAAACTGGAACGGGAACGGGAATAGCAAGCATTACTGTGGCATTGCAACGCATTCCGGGTTCAGCTAGTATTAAAATAATAAAAACAAAATAAACTTGAAAAAAAAGAAAGGAAATACTATATAAAGGCCACAGCGCCAAAATCTTTTGTAAAATATCACTCTTTTCAGCGCACAGCCTTTCTTACGTGTGTGCGAGTAGGATACTAAGGGACGTTATACCGAGTCCTCTTGTATCTTACTCGCGTATATACGTAAGTAAAGCTGTGCGATAAAAACAGAGAGATTTCCATGGCACGCCACCGAGTGTAGCCTATCAAAAAAACGCTACTATTTGTATTTTCCCAAAAATATTCCATCACCTTCAAAACCACATTACTGACAAGTAAAGGTTTATGAAGACATTTAGCACAAGGAATTTAAATTTTTGTACAATATGGTTTCTGAAGACTCTTGGAAACCCACTGGAAGACATAATTGTATGTATGTATGTAATATTAATTGATAAGAACGACATAACAACTTTTCTACGACCTTCATTTCAATTAGACCAGGCAGATAGAGAGAGAGAGTGATTTCTGTGATATACATACATACATACATACATATCATACCTCGTAACAATTTGGGCACTCGAGCGTATTTGTTATAGTTTTTCTTTTGCATAACAGTGGGCTGTATTACGTATTGAACTAAATTCAGCCGCAAGATCGATTTTTATTATTATGTCGTAAGCGTTTTGTGTAATTTAACGTTTTTGTTTTTATTATTACTCTTTCAGAATGGCGATACCTAGGTAGATTCTGCACGCACACGAAAATCTCACTATAATTTCCAAATAATGCTGAAACCAAAGATAGCTTTAGACATATTATTTTCAACGTCACGGGTGCGTTACCAATATGGAGGTGCGTTAGTTTGGCGAAGGCTCAATTCGAGCAGCAGCGAAGCACGCCCTCAAAAAGTGGCACTGCCCTTACAGGGGACTTCAGTCGCAGCAGAAGCATCCAAATATGCTTCCACTCTACACCATAAAGACCTTCCGACCTTTTTCCCTGTTCGAAAAGACGAACCATCCGCCTACAAGAACACTATTACAGAAAAAGTGAAGATGATCGCCTCGAAAGTTGATCCTTACGCACGTCTTATGAGACTGGACAAACCCATCGGTAAGTACATATATACATATATGTACATCACAACGATCGAAATATCGTATTCGATTTCTTGAATTGCAAATATTTCTAAATTACAGGTAGTCTTTATTTATGCTGTTGATTATGAAAGTGGTCATAAATCGGAAATGCGGTGTGTAATCGTATATATTTACTCCTATTCTTAAATCGCGGTCCACCAGTGGACCCCAAAGCTATAAAAATAATAATAATAATAAACTTATATATGTATATTTTACTTTACTTGCATATATATTTGGATAAAGAAATGCTTAAATGGTAAAATGTATTTATCGTATAAGAATTTCTGACTCAAATTTCGACATTTATATAGACTGTTTACTATCAGACTTGGTAGTTTTTCTAAACATGATAGATCTACATATATTTTATATGTACATATATTGAAAATATTCCTATAGCTTTTTAAAGTACTCATTAGTATGTTTTTTTTTTTATTCTAATTTTAATATTCGGCAGTACTTTTTAGAACATTTAAAACTTTTCAATGAATTTATTGTTCGATTGCAACTACAATGACAATTGAGATTAAATTTAAACCACCAAATGACATTGAAAGTTTGCTTGTGGGAGGAAAGTATTCGCAATGACGAATATAAAAATGTAATTGCTTTAAAATAAAAAATATGTGTCTCAACCACTTTCATAATAGTAAGAGTATTTGCGTTTTTGTGATCTCATTGGCCTGCATTAAACTGAATAATTTTTTAGCGTAGATATTTAATATTTAAATTTGAGAATGTAACTGTATTTTCAAAATGCTTTATCTATCTACAGGTACTTGGTTACTATTTTGGCCTTGTGGTTGGTCTATTATGCTTGCTGCTGATCCAGGTATTGTTTCTTCCGGAGAAGTTCTGCATACATTAGGACTCTTTTTAACTGGAGCATTTGTTATGCGTGGCGCTGGTTGTACTATAAACGATATGTGGGATAAAGATTTAGATGGAAAGGTTGCTTTCATAGATTTTCCTTCAATTTCTTTCGTTATTCATCAAAATTACAATATTAACGTAGATCTCAACAGGTGGAGAGAACCAAAACACGACCATTAGTCAATGGAGATATCAGTATGAAAAATGCTACCATATTCTTGGCGGCTCAACTCAGCACAGGTCTTGCCATATTGTTGCAATTAAATTGGTATAGTGTTGCACTAGGTGCTTCTAGCATGGGTTCGTATTTTACTATACCTATGTATGATTATTTTAAATGTTCGTTCAAATTAATCTCGATGTTTTATTAAAATATTTATTAATTCATTCCAGGTCTGGTAATATTGTATCCATTAGCAAAACGGATAACTGATTATCCACAACTAGTTCTGGGACTTACTTTTAATTGGGGGGCTTTGTTAGGATGGTCAGCTCTCAGAGGCTCCGTTGATCCTGCAATATGTTTACCTTTATATGCAGCTGGAGTTTGTTGGACGCTGCTTTACGATACGATATATGCACATCAGGTAAATTTGAAAAGTCTGTCGAAAACAAATATAATACATTATGTATTAAAATTAAATTGCTGCGACATACTTAAAATATGGTTCTTTTTAACAGGATAAAAAAGATGATGCAATAATTGGAATCAAATCAACTGCGTTAAAATTCAACGAGTATACCAAACCATGGTTGTGGGCAAACGGAGTGGGTGTACTTGCTGGCCTTACCACTACTGGGATAGCCGCCGATTTAAATTGGCCTTACTATGGTGCAGTCGGTCTTGTTGGGGCTCATATAAGCAGACAAGTATGCTAAAATATGCATTAATACTCATATACATAAATATATGTTATTCAATTGTTGTTGATAATAATATGCTATGTAACTTATTGATATTTTAGATTTTGACACTGAATACAGAATCCAAAGAAGATTGCTCATCAAAATTTGTATCAAATAGCACAATCGGTCTTCTCATTTTCATGGGAATAGTGTTAGGAAAATGGGATGCAATTACAAGCTATTTTAAAAACATTAAAAATGATAAAAAGGAGATCTTGACATTGCCTTTAGTACAATAATCTTTTTTTCTGAATTATCTTAAATGTAGAAATATATACTTTTGAGTATGTACTTTATATAATAGTGATTTAGTTTCATAAACCAAAAAGATTGGTACTTAATGAATGGTATCAGTAACACCACCACTGTTATAATACGTTATATAATTATAAACAGAACCGATGTATCAAACATGGAATTGTAAATATTTTAATAAAAGCTTGTTTGTATTTATTATACTAGTCATTTAGTAGGTATTTTTGTGTTTCAATTCTAAGAATTTATGAAACTTCGATTATTATTTTAAAAATTGGCATATGTTACGAATTACATATTTAATTAACTGAAAATGCACTTTCTAGTGACTGCTACATACTAATTTTCGCAAAATCACGGTTGCATGATATGGCAACGAATTGTGAGTAATTATGAAACAAAATATTATGCATAACCATAAAAATGTAAGTATGTGGAGAATATAAAATGCACATATGTATGTAATTAGTAAAAAGTATGAAAATATCAAATCTGTATTTAATGTGAATAAATAAAATTTTATTTACATTGTTTTTTTAACAAATTCTTAACTATAATATGAATCAAAATCGTATCATACATAATATTATTTCAAAATAAAAATAATTTCTAATTTTCGACTTAATTATAATTTTGTTCAAACATAATTTATTTTTTTCCTTTCTTCAATGTAACCAAGCTTTTCTCCCATTTTTACTCTATCGCCATCTTGAAATGCAAATTGAAAATTTTTCGGCGCTTCAAATATAAGAACGATTGTGCTGCCCATATTAAACTGTCCAACCATTTCCCCTCTTGATTGGTTGAACTGGTCTAACGCCAAATCTTCATTCCATTTTAGCTTTCTTCTGTTTGTTTTTAGTTCTGCGTCTTTGTATACTTCAATAGATCCAACATTAGTAGCACCAACAGGTGTAAAACTAAAAAACCCATATTTCCATTCTCCTACGTAAACAGCTCTTTCATTGACACAGAATAACCCAGGAATCAATTTCGCCATAACTGGATTCACCGAGAGAAGTTTTCCAGAGAAATGACGTCTAAATGTTGCTTTCCAATCGCACGGAGAATGAAATCTATGATAATCACCTGGAGCTAAATATATTACACATTGATGTAAAATATTTTCCTCGTCATTTTTTAACAGCGATTTATAATAGTCTTTAGAATCTGTTTTTACATTCCAAGTATTTTCTCCAAAGAAATTTTCAAGAGTGTATGTAATTCCCTTTACTTGTTCGATCGAGTCAGATGTAACTGAACCGCAGTGGAGAACTCGACCATCACATGGTGATACGAGACAACTTTTACTGTCCACAATTCGAGCAGCCGGTTTGAGACGTCTGACAAAAAAATCACCTAAGCTAGGATAAGCTTTGAAGTCTTGCACTTCCGCCTCTTCTATATTTACTCCAAACGTGTTACTATATTTTTCGTAAATATATGGTCTCATAGAAATTGGCAACTTCGTATTGGCAATGGAACCCCATATTTTGCTAACAATGCGTAGTGGCAGGTGAGAGTAACATTCTATTTCAAAATTGGTAATATTATCTTCAAAATTCCTGTTATACAACCAAACAGTATAGGTTCCAACAACTAAGGGGGTCCATCTTGTAATAATACTTTTTGGTGTTCGCCAATTTCTGAATTTTAATATATTTTGAGCCTCTACGTCACTATAAAAATTATTATTAATATAGTTTTGTTTGTGTATCACCTTATTTCTTCTCAGAGTCTTAAAGACGTTTTCCAACTTCTTGAACCAACCCGAATCGAATCTCCAAAAGAATTTCATGTTGATTGTTACAGTCTTATTTTTAAAAGAAAAAATAAAAGTAATTTGTATAAGTAGAATTATGGAAAAATTAATAGTGTTCCTCCATAATTTTGTCACAAATATTCACGTTTGGACTTCTCAGAAGCGATATCAGCTGACACGTAACATAATAACCTCAAAATATGAGAGTGACATTCCCCCAGACGGTCGTAAAACTTTACAAACACGTCCATTGCACTTGCAACGATTTCACCTCATTTTATTGGACAAGTTTTAAATGTATAATAAACAAATATGTGAAAATACATTGAAACTGCTGCGTGACTTATGATTGAAACACGATGTAAGCATGTATCCTTTTTACTTATTGCTTCTTTTGAAATTAGTGAAACTAATAAAAACCTTGTCAAAACAAGTTTGATCATATTGTCACTAATTTCATTATTTTATTTTAACAGTATGTACATTTCCAATAGTTTTCTAAATAAATATTTTGAATGTAAATTATAGTCAGGAATTTTTTTTAAGAACGCGGTAGAACGCCGTTCCGGCACCCTTTTTCACAATATTTTTAATGTATCAAAAGCAATTGGACGTAACAATATTCGTGCGTATATAATTGGCCAAAATGATAAAATGTGGTGTCCGTATGAAGAAATATGGATGAATATTTCCATATCTCACCCGCGTAAAATATGGAAATACATCCATATTTCACCCGTCTCGGGTGAAATTTAGATTCGAATTTCTTTGGTAAAAGCCCTGATTACAGCTATATTCCTATAATTATTGTTCTACTAATCGTGTTTTCCAACTGTATAACAAATATTTTATACACGCTTCGCGTCTATTTTCACTCTCGTAATTCTCATCGGCTCATTGATAGCGAGTATAAACGTTTTAATTTTTAATGTTCTCTGATTTTACTGTGCTTATTGTGTGCCTACTGCATTTAATATATATCACTTTTCATTCATTAAATTTAAACTACCTTTTCTTTTAATTTTTAAAGTCTTTTAATTTTACAACTCGGTAACATTACTGAGTATCTTTTGTATTGTAGGGAATCATCCATCACACACGTTCAAAATTGTGCAAATTCGGAGACACAACTTTTGAATGAATTCGACACGACCGACAATGACTCCTCGTCTTCGTCATCCTCAAAGGACGACATGACTGCAAATGCAGAGTCAGTGTGGGAGTTTACGCCGCATTTTACACAAATTCTAAAGCTTAGACCGCACTTGGCGGCACTGCACTACAGCGACGCAGCGCGGCCAAATATTGTTTGTATGTAATTCTATAAAATAGAACGCACTACGAGTGGCGGGACACTGCGCGTCAGAATTGCCTTTTGCCAGAGCTGCGCATCTTCTTCTTCAGACGCGGCAATGGAATTTGCCGCGTCTATACTGCATGCGTCTTAGGGCGAAAATACACCCAGCATCCCCAGTCCCAAAAATCACCCCTGGAGTGTTTTCGGTGATATTTTATCTTTGTATTTTAAACATTGTTTTAAATTTAAATATATAATCAATTCTACATTTATACCACCATGTTCAAAGACTATTTTAATCAATCTAATTGAAAATGGAAATGGAAAAAATGGTTTATTAAACAAATTATGAATTTTAATACGAATATTGTTTCACATCTAGAAAATTGGGTAAACAATTTAAGGAAATTACTGATTTTAAATGTATTACTTTGAAACGTCAAGTAGATTGGAACAACGTAGAAGAAACAATAGTTTTCATAAAGAAATATTTGCCTGAAAACTAATATCTAGTACTGTAGAATGAATTATTTGACGAAATTTTATATTAGAAAAAATACGTAAACTTTGAAAAACTTCAATAGAATAATGAAAAAACACCAACAAAAAATAACATCAATAATTTGTGGACAGCAGATGAATATTGATATCGCAAAAGCAATGGTTATAATAAAGTGCAATTTCAAGTATAATACTTGCGAAGACTTCATGCAACAAATAGAAAATTGCGATGAATTTCTTAAAAATGTGCATAACGTTGCAAAATATTCTTAATTTAAATATATATATTTATTGTATTTATATTTGTTTCATTGAAAATCGTTTATTATACATTAAAAAATAGATAACCTTACACTATACGTTTGTGGGGGTAAATGGATTATTTCGCAAAACGCGATCTCGCGTACGTCACTAAAATCTCGATCACGAAACATCTGGCACCCAATAACTCCATCAATATGCGAAATATTGTACTAACGAGAACTCGCATGCCAGATATATATATTCCGTATTTGCGATTTTTGTGGCAACGATTGTCGTGCGCGCGATCGCAATTTGCGCAATAATCCGTTTACCACGTTTGTGATGGCGTTTTTTTTGCCACGACTCGATCAACGTCGAAATAGGCTGTAATGTTAGCGCCAGAGTCATCAGCAAAATGATAAATTATAATCAGTTTAAATTTCACTAAAGGGTCACAAAGTTCTCAATATTGAAATGTAATAACGATGACGAGAATGAGCGTGATTGTAGGTTGGTAGCTGTGCGGGTTTGTTTTTGTGTTGTGTCGATCGCAGGCGAGTGTTGAAGTGGAAGTGGAAGTGGAAGTGATCGGGCCGAACGAAGAAGAGGAGAACAACAAAGTCGAGAGCGAAAATGGACGTGAGCCTATGGAGAGAATTCGGGCGCATGAACGTGTGCGAGCGCGGAGAGCTGGTCTCGCGGATGCGGGCTCTCCTGGGCCACGCGCTCTCCACCGACACGGCCGCCTTCTTCCTAGACATGACAGACTGGTGAGATCCACAACATTCACATGCTCACATTCCCCATTCCCCATTCCCCGCTCACGTCTCTTTCCATTCCAGGGATCTGCAGGCGGCCGTGTGCTGCTACCTGGACACGTACGGACCCTTGCCGCTGCCGCTGCCTTTGCCCTTGCCTCTGCCGCTGCCTTTGCCGCCCCCGTTGCCTCTGCCGCCCCCCGACACCCACTCGCCTCTTTGCATGCGAGTTCTCGACGACTCTGCTCACAGCTCCGTTCTGCCCGTTCAACCCAATCAAAAGTTCGCACTCTCTTCTCTTTTTATTTTATAACACTGCTCTCATTTCAGTTTTCTTCGCATTGCAATGAAAAATGTGTGATTCCTATTGATCGATGGATACTTAGAATCCCCTGGACAGTGACAAGACCCAATGCCTCCATACTACAAGAGCTGAAGGCTGACAGCCTGGAAAATTAGTCGTTCTAGGAAACATTCAGGGGAAAGGAATATCAGTGACCAGGTCAAGGCTGCCTCTGTAAAAACTGCAAGGCGTCGAGAGGGCTGGAAGATAATGAAGTCAAAAGACGGGAAAGTCACGACCCTCAGGCATGGGATCGACCAAAATGCTCTGATCTATAAAAATCCGTTCATAACAAAACTCGTCGGCCAATAGGAATCGAGATCTAAAGTAGGCCCACCGCCAAGCTCAATTGAAATCGGGTATAATATGTGCCATGACAATTCTTTATGTATTTCGTTCATTTTCCAT
The DNA here is from genome assembly GCF_051622035.1 of Arctopsyche grandis. Taxonomy (NCBI): domain Eukaryota; kingdom Metazoa; phylum Arthropoda; class Insecta; order Trichoptera; family Hydropsychidae; genus Arctopsyche; species Arctopsyche grandis. The sequence goes on from NC_135357.1 coordinate 20,151,773, forward strand.
CGCTAGAAAATATATAAATATATTTTAACACCCTATATATTATTGTGGTTTTCTCATATTAGGAATTATATGTACTTCATTTCATTTGACTCAGGAACAAGAAGAAAAACACGCTGTTGGTATCAGTCAGCTAGATTTGATTTCATACTGGGATATTACAACCTCCATACACAAGTACAACTTTCTAGCGGCTCGAATAAAAATAACACTTTCTGTATACATACATATGTATATAGATCAACACAGCATGATAGTTTTCCTTATTTCTAACATGTAGAATCTTTGATTTAATATGTTAAACATCGTTCTATATACTGATAGATGTGCTACCCGGGGATATTTCGAAATTTGCTCACTAAATTGCAAGCATACTATGAAACTAAAGACGTTTATGATCGTATATTCGAATAATGCTTTAGAATGCCGAAAAAATGATGAATTCCTAGATAAATATTACAAGCGATTACTGATAAATGAATGAGCTCTACTGTAATTTGATATATTCGTGCTTTCAATTTCAGTTTAGAGTGGAAGTGGAAAGTGACGAACAACGGTGAAAATGTATGGCCTGAAGGTTGCGTTTTACTTGCGTCAACCGTACCTGAACCTTTCTTTATTAACACTAAAGCAATTGCGACTTTAAATCCTGGTGATACTGGAGTATTGGAGGTAAATTTCACTGCACCTTCTGCAATAGGATTATATTGTCAACCGTACCACCTTTCTACAATTGACGGATTAACGTTTGGAGGTAATATTCACCATATTTTGATAATATATACTATAATTCTTTATAATTGCATCAATTTTTTTATATTCAATGGTAATTTTTGGATTAAAATTTATTTTTTGCAGATTCTTTGAAAATAATGATAGCCGTTGAAAATGGTGCTCAACAAATTTCACAAGAGGTATAAAGATTTATGAATTTGTAATATTCTTTTATACATATTATAACAAAGTTAACCATTAACACTTAAAAGTCCATTACGAATTTTCATTAAGTTGACTTTTGAAAATTCCTTTGCCCTGGGAAATATCTTTTTCAAATGTATGAAAATTAAAAACAATAAAATAAGGTCTATTTAAAAAACCGAAATATCGGTTATTCCTCACGATTTCGCAAAAGCCCACATGTATACAGAGCTGCCGAGAGGAATTCCGGGGCTTGGGAAAAAATAATTTCGGGCCTTGAAAAACTTAAAGAAAATCTTATAGATATATATTTTTAATATACGAAAAATCTATCTACTAGAAAAATAATAAACCTTAAAGCATTAAATAAATACATGTTATATCTAATATATAATTTGGAAAGAGACTTTGTATATACATATGTATGTATCCTTGGTTCGTCGTCCGTAGATTGGTGACGTCATCGAACAAATGATCCGATTTATTTATTTTTTCGATTCATAGACGCCGATTCGATTTTTCGGGTGAAGCCCTAAACAGCAATTGCTCATGGGGGCGCAGAGGGGCGAAGCCCTAAACGGCAATTGCTCATGGGGACGCAGAGGGGCGAAGCCCTAAACGGCAATAGTTCAGGGGGGCGCAGAGGGGCGAAGCCCTAAACGGCAATAGCAATAGCTAATGGGGCGCTGCCGTCATCAAACAAATGATTCGATTTTTTTTTTAAAGGGCAAAGGCTCAGGGGGCGCCGAGGGCGAAGCCCTAGACGTCAAAAGCTCAGGGGGCGCCGAGGGCGAAGCCCTAGAAGGTAAAGGCTCAGGGGGGTGCCGAGGGCGAAGCCCTAGAAGGCAAAGGCTCAGGGGGGCGCCGAGAGCGAAGCCTTAGGAGGTAAAGGCTCAGGGGGGCACTGAGGGCGAAGCCCTAGAGGGCAAAAGGCTCAGGGGGGCCGAGAACGAAGCCATAGAAGGCAAAAAAAAATGATTTTTTTTATTAATTTTTAAAAATTTTATTTTTAATAAAATGTTTACTATTAGATTAGTCATGTTTAAGCGGTTTATATTTCAAATACCGAGCGAAGCCGGGTAATTCAGCTAGTATAGAATAGTATAAAATATCAATATCGGCTAATTGGACGTCCCAACACTGGCCCGCTCAAGTAGTTCGAGCCCTGGAACTTACCCCCCCTTCGTCAACCCTGAATGTGTAATCACTAAAGTAATAAAAGGATTGATTATGAGTGTCGAAATTCGCCAGGAACGATGGACCTACGCAAAGAGTACAGTTTTTATTACACTTTAAATTAAATTCCATGAATGATATGTTGATGTTTGTCATGTTAGCATAGTCTGGATGAACTGTAAGATCATTGGTACAAACCACCCGTCCCGGAGTACAGTATATACTAAGGTTTCAAAAACGAGTAAACTGGTGAAACTGCCTCTTTTCAAAATCACCAAAAACCATAAATTAAATGACTGAAATAACAAACTTTCTTTTTTTTTAATTTAATTGAAAATTGGAGTACAGCATCTTTACAGTTGTCTTCAACCATATAAATTATCAGATCAGTCTTTCTGTATTCAATTTTATATAAAATATATTCATTTCAATATATTTTCACGCAATAAACAATATCTAAATTATAGATAATTTAAATTTAAATCAAAGATTCAATTTGAGAAGTATGTTACGCGCTAAAAACAGATAATTTCGATGTCTGAGGATCTTTTCTGAATATTATTATTTTGGAATACTTTGAAAGTCAAGCTTTAAACCATAGAATTTTTTTTCATTTATTTACCGATATTTTGGATAAAGATATTCTGTTATGATATCTATGGAATGTATGCTTGAAACTCAATATTTTAAATAATACCTTTTTTGTAAAAAGTCTGTTGAGTTAAGAATAAATCAATACCAAAAACACATAATTTAAGCTCAATTCAAATGTATGCTTCTAAATCCTCTACCATATTATTCGCAAATCTGTATTTCAGACTATTCAGATGTAAAAATACAACTGATTCAGAAATCATAAAATCAACATTTAATTCTACTTGACATAATTTTTTTCATGAGTTTACCCAATTTTTGTGTTTCAATATGTAATGTGACCTAAAGTAATTTCTAAATTGTAATCATATAGTTTTTTGGATTGCATTATTTATTTAATAAAATGCTTTAGTTACTTTCTGCTTATAAGTAACTCACCAATAACTATAATCATCCGCATCGATGTTATTAATTTTTAAATTTATCATAATGCCACAATACTTTCAATTCCAAAAATATTGGTTTATCGGTTACTTCACCGAAAATTTTCCAGTTATTTGGAACCCCCCCCCCCCCCAGTACATGCTGTTTACATACATTTTCTAAAAATTAAAAAATATACTTAAATGTCCCTTCACGTTTGTGATTGTGGTCTTTTGTCGAAACTCAGCCAACAATTCAGGAGGGGGCATTACAATAAAACAGACGAGATTTAAATAATTTATTTTATTAATACTTGCATTTCTATTCCAGTGTCCGACAGATATGAGTACAGATGACAACATGTGTTAACAAATTCTTTGATAGTGAGTGTCTTAATACTAATGATTGTACAATGAAATTCATCGCCTTTAAATTTACAATGTAAATAATTATTAGTGTTATTTGGTCGTTGGAATTAGCGTTTTAAACAAGTTGAAAGTAATATTCAATTTATGAAACTCTTGGACAAAGAACTGTGATCCAGACACTATATTTTTATTTAACTTATTTGATTTATTATATCAAATAATTTTTTAAAATTTCATGTATATGTATATAAATTTTATTATCACAAATCGCAATTTTTATCTTTTCAATGCTTTAAAATTTTTAATATAAAATTTTATCAATATATACTTATATTTAATTTTCTACTTAATGTTATTATTAAACTCTTTATTTATATATTATTTTGATTTAATTGATGAAATATGAACTATAATTAAATAGCAAACTGAAAATGTGATAAAAAGTAAAATGAAGTACCTTATTTCTAGTTAAATGTCTAATAATTGTCCCTTTATTGTACTTCCTAACGAATGTTTTATGTGGTTTAATTGATCACCAATATTTTTCAATTATCGTTTCATTAAAAATGAAAACTTGCACACCCTTTTATGTGTAGATTAAAAATCTGTTAATGCATTTATATGTATTCTTTTGATGCAAAATTTAAATATCAATTGAACAAATACATTGAACAAAATTACTTGTCCATATATGTATATAATACGGTTCGGTGATTATTACGCACAAAGCGATCTCGCGCACGTCACTAAAATCTCGATCACGGAACGTCTGGCAACTAAAAATTTTACTCATCGAGAGCTACCCACACCAACTATTATACTAACGAGAATTCGAGTTCCAGATATTTCGTATTCGCGATTTTCATGGCAATGATTGGCATGTGCGAAATAATCCGTTTACCATATAATACATATGTATGTATGGATAAAATGTACACTATTATATGTTTAAATATGCAATTGTAAATAAATTTTCTGATTCATTATTTTTTTTAATTTACATAAATACCTTCTAACAAATTTCAACAATTTAATCAGCTTAAAATAATATAATAAAAAAAACCGACATATTTCATAAGCATTTATTGAATAGGATGAATCAAAAATGTTGCAAGTAAGAAAGCACATGAAAAGTATGAAAAATCTAAAGGAAAATGTGTATCAAACAGCCATTTCCATATCAATTTTTGGGTGAGGTTTGTAATCTGAAACTATGAAGTGTTCATATTTGAATGCTGTGATATCATCTGTAGGTGCATCTGACGAAAACGACAAATGGGGAAAAGGACGAGGCTCTCGAGTGATTTGTTGCTTCAATGGTTCAACATGATTGAGATATACATGCGCATCACCCAAAGTGTGAATGAACTCTCCAGCCTACAAAGTAATTTTTACAATTGTTTAAAGTTTGCTGTTTCACATATTCTTGTATACTTGATGACAGTAGCAAGTGAGTTAATGGAGCAATTCAGTCAACAATGAACGAAAATAACTGAATAATTACCTGTAAGCTGGTAACTCGGGCCATCATGTGTATCAATAAGGAATATGATGCTATGTTAAAAGGTACTCCAAGTCCTAGATCAGCACTTCTTTGATATAGTTGACACGATAGACGGCCATTTGCCACATAAAACTGAGCTAAACAGTGACACGGAGGCAGAGCCATTAAGGGTAATGATTTAGCATCCCATGAACATAAAACTAAGCGTCGATCTTCTGGACGGTTCCTTTAATATTTAAAAGAAAATATCTATGAGTGAGTATAAAACATATTCATGCAAGTAATAAGTAAAAAATATGAATACTTGATCATATCTATGATATTCAGTAGTTGGTCTACGCCTTGACCAGTGTAATCTACGTGCATTCCTTTATATTCTGCACCAAAGTGACGCCATTGAAAACCATAGACAGGCCCCAAATCTCCTGAAGGTTGATCAATAAAAATGTATAACTCGAGCACTTGAATTTATATACTACACTATGAAAATTTTACCTTCTTCTCTGTCTGTAAATCCGATGCTATCCAAAAATTCCCTCGAGCTATTACCGTCCCAAATATGTATTCCTTTTTCCTTCAGTACATTAGCATTAGTGCTTCCACTTATAATCCATAAAAGTTCCTCCAGAACGCCACGTACAAAGACTCGTTTTGTAGTCAATAATGGCAATTGACCATTTTCCAAATTCCAACGGCTTTGAGTGCCGAATGACGACAGGGTTCCGACACCCGTTCTATCTGGTCTTTTAGTACCTGTAAATTGATTCAAATGTGACATGAATCCTATACAATAATAAGAATATAATAGACCGCGCGTGTAAATCAAATCAGAATTAAATACAATACGAAAATAAACGTGATACAAAATCGAGAAGTTTAAATCGACTCAGTTTGTTTTACAACCGCTAGTAAAGAATCATTCGGGATTTGTTAAAAAATAATGTAGACGGTTTTTGAGACTGGATGAGTTGTATATTTTGAGACAATGTGAAGTATGTACAATTGAAGGAGAATACCTGTGTTGATAATTTGCTGGACCAATCTAAGATATTGTAGTTCTTGGTGCTCCAACTTCTGATTTCCATGCTCACCATTCACTCCATTCATTGTAAGACTCGCTCCATTCTCCATCGCCATGGCAAGTTTCCCGCTAAAACTGGTGACACTTCTACGTTTACTTTGCCAACAGCAGCATATAATATTATTATGTTTGCCAGGCTGGTTCACATTTGACTAGTAATCACCGAACCATATTTTCTCTCACAAGATATGACGTAGGAGAGGCGAGGCAACCTGGCAATACTGAGTATATACTCGTATTTACTTTTATTAGAATATTTTCCATGATCAGCGGACAGTGGACTAAAGAATGAAATAAATTGAAAATTTCCACTGTCCGAGGTATTTTAAGCGTAGTATACATTGAAGTATAATGTATAGAATAGTCATTCCTAACAAAAGTATCGCTTAAAAGCGAGCCATCGAAGAGAGAGACGGAAAGTCAGAAGAGAGACAAAAGAGTGAGGAAAAAAAATTGTGGAAGTGATCGTCCCTTATCGTCCCTTGACGTTCAGGGACGCACGGGCACATACAGATGTTCGGACTTTGTCGAACTAATACTACCACACAATTTCACTAGTAGAGCCTATTTCAAAGAGATCCTACTGCTACAGAGTTTAACAATCAACTGAGCAAAACAGCCGAAATCTCCGTTTGAACGGAGTTTTTGTAGCAACATTTTTGTAAGCTAAGAGCGCTTCTACCCATTCTACTTCAATGGTAGTATATAATTACAAAAATATTTCATGTTTAGAATTTTATAAAGTAAGAAACTTTTGCACCAAATTAGCATTGTAGATAAATATAGTAACTGAGATAATGAAATTTAGAGTGAGAATGAAGATGATTAAATTCAACAATTAGTTTTTAAGTCCACTTTTCATATTCCTAACTACATATTTATGTTCCGGTTATTATGATAGTGGAATAAGGCATGTAGCATTTGAGATAATTGGACATTTACGTAAATTTGTTTTAAAAATTATTTTGATACTACATAAAAATATATTTGTACTTTATGATTCTCAGCTTTGTGGATATAATATTTCCTGTACTAGTGGAATTTTTCGATTAGCTTGTATAATAATGGTATTTTTGGTACCTTAAATGACTTATTTCACTTTAATAATAACCGGCACAATTATAAAAAAAAATGTAATAAGTGAAAGTAAGAAGAGGCAAGGCGAGAGTAAGAACACCTACATAACTTGAAGACAACTCGTTTGCAATATTTTCCGAACACTAGTAAGGACGACTCCTGGGTTCGGAATCCATTTTCCGTGACAGCTAAACCAGTAGGCTTAAGGGCAAGTGACTATGAAAATCTAATTGATTTAATTAATGACTCTCATTTGAAAGAAAAATACAAAGATCAGCCTTTAAAATGATTTTTGTGTGAGTTCGTCAAAAGAGTACCTCAATTTTTCAAAACTTGCTATTATTGTTTCATTTCCATTTTCTACAACTTATTTGTGCGAAGCGGGATTTTCTAATTATGCTGCAACGAAGTCAAAGTGCAGGAAAAGGCTTGAAGCCACACTAGAAATTAGAATGCAACTTACCAATATTGTGCCTGATATCAAGAAGATGGGTTTAGTGCAAGCGCTCGACAATCACCAGACAGACTGAACGATATGCAATACATTGACTCAAAATCATCAAAGTCATTAAGTGCTTTATTTATTCATATTTTTATGTTAACATTATATTATAGTTTTATATTTAAAAATAATTAGTAATAAATAATGTGTTTTAATAACATTTTTTTTTTATTTTTACTATTAGGAACTAAAAAATAAGTGTTCCGTTAAAATTTCCGGGTTTACGAAGTGTTCCATTGCAGAAAAAGTTTTAGAAACTCTGATATAGGCATAAAGATTATGAAATCAATTTATTCCCGTATTATGAAATTATTATGTAGATATTGCCGACAATTTTAATATAGTAATTATTTTCGAAAAAGCATTTAAAATTCTTTGAAAAAATTGATTTCACAATTAATTGTCCGTGCGCTGAGTTGTCCGTGCGCCGAATTGTCTGCGCCGAAAGCTCGACGCTGAGTTGTCGGGGTGCCAAATAAATCAATGAGAAAAATGAGAATAAAAAAGTATGAGACGGAAGAAACAATCGGTTTTGACCAGAACACACCAATTAAGTGCAATTTAAACATTTTACTTATAATTTAAAATCATATAATAAGAAATTACTCGTTATACAATATGTTTATCAGTTGATATGAACATTGCTCGTACTTATTTATAACAAAAATAAATTTAAATATTTTTTTAATTATTTTCACTTTGCAACGCGACGTGAGCTATTAATTAATATAATATTAATACAAAGATACTATTACACCAATCTCTTATTATAACTTTTATAGATACTTTATTTAATTAATTTACATATACATATACATATACGTCTTCATAGAGATATTTTTTAGATTTTAGTTGGCCGATGCGATTCGGTGATACCACAGCAAAACGCTCAGAGAGGGGAGGAATTAATAAACATGAGGAACATAGTGCCGCCATCGCCAGTCATACAAGCGCTAACTTTGGTTCGGGATACTTCGTCGCGCTTTCAAAATCTCTCCCTCAAAGCATTAAGCGACATTAACATTAATTATTGTGATGTATTGAATTTTGAAAATAAAATGAAAAACAAAAGATGTCATAAAAAATAAAATAAGAAAAACTCATTGTAATTATTTTAAGTGGAACGTAAACGTATATAAAAAAAAAAGAAATTGACATAAAAATTGTGACAAAAGGAAGATATGGATACGATGATCCTTCCAGATTATCCGGAAAATGACGAAAAATTATCCAGCTATCACTTCCAAGATGCACTGGAAAACGAGGTGGAAATCGCCAGTGAAGTGTATGACATTGTTATCGTCGATAATTGGCAAACCGAGCAGCAAGAAATGGATGACAACAAAGTGTGGTGCGACGATGGTGAACTTTTAGCAGAAATCTATGTTGAGCAACCTGAAGGAAGCCCTACGCAAGTGATACATTCTCAGGAAGGGATTTTTCCGAACTACCCTGAACCGACAACGCAAACTGACTCCGACGATTGTATCAATTTGTCGTGGCTGCTAAACTTCAGATTGGACGACATCATCGATAGCTATGGCGAAGAATCCACGCCGAATAAACGAAAAGACAATGTCACATTTGGAAATAAAAACGCAAAATCAGTTCCATGCTCCAGTCCTACTGTTGTTACACAAACCAAACCTCCATACACTTATACGAAACTTATAGAATTGGCTTTGAGAGAAAAAGGAGAGCTCACCGTCTCTGGAATATACCAGTGGATATCGTAATTTATTTAATTGTTTTTTTATAAACTTTATGAATCTTTCAGTTGCATTAGTTGCAGTGAGCGATGTAAATATTTTGTTTGCTGTTTATTTGCAAACTTGTAATTTTTACCATAGCTATTGCTTGGCAACAAGATTAAATATTTATTAATCACCATTCTATCAAAATACTATTAATGTTTGAAATCGCGTTCAGACAACTTCACTCTATAAGTTTTAATTTTTTAAAATTAATAATATAATATGTACTGCATTTATAGGTGATTTCAATATTTCGATCTGAACTATGTATGTATTTCCGGTTTTTTTTTGTGTAAAAATAGTATTTCCAAGTTATGTACACACATATAAATATGTAGATAATTATTTTTTTTACTTTATTCTATGTATTTAACTTAAAATAATCTAAAAACAAATTTCGTTGAGTGTGTAAGTTTGATTTTAATTCAACTTAAGAAAAATTTAATGTATCTGCTTTCCGATTGTTAAATCCGATTGTCGTTGAAAACATTACGTATTATGAATCAGATTTATATTATATTATAGATACATGGATATATGTATGTAAATATTATAAATGTGGCGCAATAGAGTAGTAGAAGACCAGTCAATAAATGGAGATGTCGGTACCAGGCGGTACGCGACCCCTGTTCAGTCGCAACCCTCTCTATATTTTCACTTTCCTTCTTGTCTATCCCCAGTTGATTCATCTGTAACGTTCGATGTTATTTTTATTTGATCTTTCTTTCAGGGAACGATTTCCATTTTTCAAACCATATGATGATCGTTGGAAAAATTCAGTGCGCCACAATCTGTCCATAAGTCCTCATTTTCGCAAAGGAGCAAAAGCATCTAGGGGAGCTGGACACCTTTGGACAGTGGCTACTCCTAGTGCCCTCGACAGACAATTAGCTGCACATGTAATCATTATCAGTACATAATATCATAATTACACATTTATAATGCTTTCGATCAGTGGTTCACTTGGGTTTAATCTTTGCGGGAGGGGGGGAGGGGCATTGAATGTTTTTTTGAAAACTCAATAAACTTCACGAAGGAGTTATTTAAATGTATTTAAGTAGTCAAATTTAATTTTCTTTTCTTATAACACGGCTTTTGAGTTACATGGCCCCTAGCCCCCCTCACACCCGCTAAGTGCTATCAATGTTACAGAAAGAATTTGCCTTCTATAATATTACAGCGAAATCGTAACCAATCTTACCCATTTTTTATATAAAAATTATAAAAAATGATTATATTTCACAATATCTGCGCTTATGAAAATCGTATAATCAATTTAGCTGTAGCAGCGTGTTTTAATTATAATATAACTATGCGTATCTTATCGACAATACATATATTAATTGGCCGATTTACGCTCTACTGATTTATTGATTATGTTGAGCTTTGAAACCCCAAAGCGAAATGATATCTAGTCGAATTACATACATATTGTAGTAATAATTATATATGTATGTAATAATTTATTGTTATTTTTATTTTAGAAAAAACAAGAAAAGGAGCCTACCATGGAACAAGAAGTAGAAGCCGCGGCAGCTAGTATATTACAGCATGGTAGTCTAATAATTATATATTTCTAATGATTTAATTTGATGGTCTGTACATAAATTATTAATATTAATAAATTTCTTGATTTTAGATTTCATGAGTCCTGTTGCCGTCGAGCAAGTCGCTACCGTGTATGATCTATACAACGGTCCACTTTCTTATACGTATTGATTTAATGATTATTGCCTAATGTTTGTACATAACAATATATTGGGTGATACAATATTATAATAATTATACAATACAAAATGTAGTACGTATTTCGAAACGAATGAAAACGTAAATGGATAATTTTTAAAACAAATGATTATTGTTTTTAATTTTTTTTCTATGCGAATCTACAAGAAATAAAAACAATGCTTTCGAATAATTTCGTGGATAAAAGTAATTCGTTTTATAATAACAACTATTCATAAGTGAATTTGAGTTTACATGTGATATTTTCTTTTATAATTTATTTGTTTGACTTAATTATAATAAAATGTGAATAAAATCGACGCAATTTTCAATAATGATGTTTATGATTTAATTAAAATGTACACGTCTAAATCTTATGTACGTTTAAGAGATTCGAAGAACTTCTTATTTAGTACTCAATTAAAATACAGGATTTTTATTTTACTCGCCAAAGTATACATATATCTAATCATTGTCTTAGGATTCGCGCTAGTAAAAGCGATATGAAAGTATACTTTTTTTTTATGCAAGTAAATCTTCTCCAATGTATCCAACGAAATTGTCGGATATTTTTCAAATTAATTTAATATCACAGTTTCATTATAAACGTATTTGTTTGCTAATCATTTAAAAGCTGCACAGTAAAAATAGTGAAATACACTTTCGTTAGATGTGATTCCACGCAATACATATGTTAATTAACTATTAATTGCACAGTAAAAATACATGTTTAAAATCAATACATATCATAAAGGGTAGGCATCAATAATTTTTTACAATTTTGGGAATTTTTAACAGCCACTGTCACATTTCATAGCAACAATTTTATCCCTCTCTTTAAATTACATACATCATATTTCAATATCCCCTCTCCTTCATTTGTATCACGAAGTTAGCCCAACGTCAAGAAGGGCCATAAGATGTAAATTTGCTTCCAAGTTTGTTGATACAAATAATGCCTCCTCTTCACGACATGAAGTTGGGGTTCTTGTTTAGTGCACATAAATATGCGTGGGTGAGTGCAGGGTGCAATGCTTCGTCAAGGTATTTACACATGTAACTGCATGCATGATCAATCATTTTGTACAAGCATGCTTGAGCGTATGTACCATTATTTTGCGCAAGCATTTTGACTACATATAAGTATACTAGCGGCTTGAAGCTTGTTTGAATTTTCATCTGCATGCTTGTACATAGAAAAAATGCCAGCGCAAGCGTGATAGAACAAGTTTGTGCAAAATTTCAATTCTCTCAGTAAGTTAGTATAAGAAAATGTTTTTCTTTTCACAAACCAGTCTTTACACTACATGCTACGTTTCTTCTTTCGTATTTTTATTTAAAAAACCAAGACAAGAGTAGTCAAAGCGAACACATCGTCGTCAAACACAAACTGATGTTATTCAAGCATGTTTGTGTCGTGTAGTGGTACTGGATAGAAGAGACCCTGTGCATGTTTGTACAAATGCAGTTACGTGCGTAATTGCCGGTAAACGGATTATTGCGCAAATTGCGATCGCGCGCACGTCTATCGTTACTACAAAAATCACGAATACGGAATATCTGGCACTCGAGTTCGCGTTAGTACAATATTTCGAGTTTTTGGGTGCCAGATGTTCTGTGATCGAGATTTTAGAGACGTGCGCGAGATCGCTTTTTGCGGAATAATCACCGAACCGTAACTAACTGTATGCAGTGGCGGTTATATGCAGTACCGACTGTAAAACCATTGGTTGGCTAGTGCTTCACTGGCATTGACTTCCTCCCCGGCTGCTGAAATAAACAGTTGTGCATTACCAACACAGTTGTCTCACAGTTGCATACACGTGCGTTCGTAGCTACGCGTCAGAATACAAGTCAGCAAAAATGTTTCGGCGTTTATCGAACGAAAATTTATGTATAATCGCGTTGTTGGAAGAAGAAACTCAAGAAGGCGGTCTTTTGATGTGCGGTGGTGTTTTGATGTGAGCGGTGTTTTGATGGGCGGTGTTTTGATAAAAAAGCAGCAAGATGTGATCTAGTTGAACTCTAGAGGCTCACTCTGCCGGTGGAGGTTGCTGCGTTGCTTTATAAACGTTTTGGGTTGAAGTGTGTCGTGTGCACATATTTTGTTCTTGGTACTCGCGAGCGTGGTTTTATGGGTTCATACGCCTGGACGTAGTTCGTGGTTTTTATGGGTTCAGTGAGTTCTTCCTTTGTTTCCAAGACACGTGTATAGAAACACGTGTCGACCTTTTGACGAGGCGAGCGTGTGCCATGCGTTAATGACTTTCCTGGATATGTGTCGCAGTGACCTGATGAGATCATTTCAGTTGTACTATATGCCTACAGTATGAACAGACGGTAAACGTAAAACTGGTCACACCCTAAAACTGGTCACGAGAAAACTGGTCACACCCTAAAATCGGTCACGAGAAAACTGGTTGACCGATTTTAGGGTTTGACCAGTTTTCTCGTGACCAGTTTTAGTGTGACGGGTGATCACGTGTGACCGATCTAGAGCGACCGGTTGTCCTATGACCGGTTCACATTTGACTAGTAATCACCGAACCGAACAGACCTCGAATCAGCCAACGTCAGAAGGGCCCATAATATTCAATCTGGCACCCGAAAATTCCACCCATCGATATGTATCATACTAACGCGAACTCGAGTGGCACATATTCCGTATTCACGAGTTTCGTATGCGCAATGTGCGAGGTGTAAGTTTTCGTGTAGTGCAGTAGTGCGGTAGTGCCGTGTCGTGCGGTGTAGTGGTACGCGAGTGGAGGGGAGAGAAATGGAGAGCGGAGAGCGGAGAGCAGAGATGACAGTCGATGACAGTTAGTGGGCGTGAGTGGTGGGCTGGAGCGCTGGCATTGGCGTGGGGCTGCTTTTGCTGGTGGTGCTGGCGTGAGTGGTGGCAGTGGCGCATGCAGAGCCGCGCTTCTCACCTGCTGCAACGGTACTTCACTGCAACGGTATTTCCCTCAAGTGTTTACGTGACGTTTACGTTTGTGCTTGTGGTTGGTTGTGGTTCAGCGGCACACGATCTGGCCCCCGCGGCCTCGAAGTCCACCCTTCGCAGCCGGCGCTGCTCCTCCACTACACCCTGCAGGCTGCCATCCTCCACTCGACCGGAGAACAAATTCAACACCACACCAAGGTCAGTCGCACCCCTTTCAACACACTTTCCTATTACAATACAATACAACACGCAATTACATCTTTTTTCAACATCTATGTCAGTGAATGTCAAAGAGGTAATTTCTCAATCACTTACATACATACATACATTCATTTCTTTGATTGTTATTATCAGCTGGTCGAATTAGAAAAAAGTACATATTAGATAGAGCTTCAAATTCGCATATATGACATTACGGCAAATGTAGCTCGTCATAAATATTATGTATGCTTCGTAGCGTTTCCTTTTTCTTTTAACCATGTTATACATAGATTTTGCAATATTGAAAAATTAGATGCGCACCGTTGAGCTTAGAATCGTAACAAAATTGATTCACAAGTTTATTCTGATATCGAAATAATTATTTGAAAATAAATTTTTCTTTTGTTATATTATTGATATTGTTTTTTATGAAATGTAGTAATTTGTGGTAGTAAGTCTCTGGCAATATGACCCCAATGTTTAAGTATCCTAAATTTCAAGTCGCTTATTGGATAGCGAATATGCCTGTATAGTGGGAGTGCAGAGAATTCTGATTGCTTTTGTTGTATGTGTATTTTGTAGATACATCGATACTAGTTTTTAATGTATTAAATTCAATCTATAGGACTTGCACAAGTTAATCAAGCTGCCAGGATTAAATGCTGCTACCGATAGTGCCGCATTAGCTAAACGAGTGGTAGATAAATGCGATTTAATTCATCCTTCACAACTTAATGAAGTGGAATATTTGATAGAGTTCTTGAAAAATCGAAACGAAAGCTTAAGTCAGTGCCAAATTCGTCTTCAATATTTTACTCTATGTATATTGCTGATGTTTTGTTTTAATTATTTTTCTTTTTTAGATTTAAGTTCAAACTTGCGTATAAAAAGGGATAGCCACTCGAAGCCGAGGGAAACCACAATGGGGCCTATAGATGGAGCTACGGCCACTATAAATGCCGTCGATCAATATATAGAGCTATTGTACGAAGATATTCAAGATAAAATTAAAGGATCGGCTTTAATTTTACAACTAGCTAGAAATCCTGATAATTTAATTGAATTATCAAAAAACGGTATGTACAATGTTTTATGTTTTCAATATTTTATAAAATTATTTTGTTTTGAAAGTTGACATTTTATGTTTTAAAAATTCTCCTTATATAGAGGCGTTGCTGAGTGCACTATCGAGAGTATTAAGGGAAGAATGGAAAAAAAGCATCGAATTGAGTACAAATATTGTATTTACATTTTTTTCATTTTCAACATATAATGAATTTCATCCTATTATACTTCAGTATAAAATCGGTTCACTGTGTATGGATGTTATTGATTTTGAATTGAAAAGATTTGACCAATGGAAAGAAAGCCTCGATGGAAAAGTCAAATCAGTCGTCAGTACTGAAAAAGTTAGTACATTCGTTATTATAAATTTCAATTATATTTAAAGTGTTAATAAATAAATAATTTTAATGACACAAAAATGTGGTGCTGTAGATTGATTTACCAAAAAGCAAAATTCCTGAACCTAAACGACGTCCGAAATCTGGCACGTGGGCTGTTGCCGACATGAATCCCGGAAACAGAAATTCTCGATCTCTCAATAAAAGTTATCACGAAGAATTGTGCAACATGGCCGAATCTCCTAAAAGTGACGAAGAGCAATTAAAACGAAAACTCAAGGCGTTGACTAAAAGACAAGAACAACTTCTACGTGTGGCGTTTTATTTATTGCTCAATATAGCAGATAATATCAAAGTCGAAGAAAAAATGCACAAAAAAGACATAGTTGGATTGTTGATTGGAGCTTTGCAGAGACACTCAAACGTGGACTTGTCGATTTTGATCATTTCATTTCTCTTGAAACTCTCTGTGTATAAAGAAAACAAAGATGCAATGGTTAATTTGGGTTTTGTTGATAGATTCCCAGATTTATTAGACGCTGGTGCATCTAGTCCAGACTTGCTAAATGTTACACTTCGTTTATTGTTCAATCTTACATTTGACACTAAATTGAGAAATCGAATGGTCAAAATTGGACTTCTTCCTAAACTTATTTCGTATATTAGTAAGTTTATGTTCGTAGTATTATACATTATTGAATTACTGTTGACGTTTTAATAAACATTAATTATCTTTAGGTGATGATAAACATACATCAATCATAACAAAAGCTTTATATCATCTGAGTATGGACGATAGAGTCAAAGCAATGTTTGCTCACACTGATTGTGCTACCCTGGTTCGTATTACATACTTTAAAATTTTAAAAAATCGGATGTGATCAACCCACGACTTTATCTATGTATTTGAGGAATATAGGAAGTATAAAAAACAAAATTCGATATTGAAATGTACATACACGTTCACACATACCAGCTATGAAAGCATTTAGATCATGAAAATGTGATCAGTGATCGATTCAAAGCTCGAATCAGTCAAAATCTCGAGTTCAAATTATCGCATGATCACAAAACTTCATCTATTGTTACTTTGTACATAGATAAAGTAAAAACTAAGCTGTTATTACTATTAATTAAATATACTTTCAGGTGACTGATATGGTTTTACTAAGCAAAGATGGAATCCAGCGAACGGAATTGGCTGCACTTGCAGTAAATCTGTCTCTACAACCACGATGTGCTGCGTTGATGGCTGGATCTGGCCGTTTAGCTGCTCTGGCTGCTCGAGCATTTCGTGCGACTGATTTGCTTTTAATTAAACTTATCCGCAACTTATCTCAGCATTCGGAAAATAAACATTTATTTATTGTAAGATTTATAAAATCTGTATATGTAAATACTTCAATTTCATGTATGTTCATAAATAGATACATCAATGACAACTTTATATTAGATAACTTGAATATATGTACCTTAGAACTTACATACATTCAAATTTTCTAGGAGTTTGTAGGAGACATAGCAAGCGTTATAACAACAACCAATTGGGTTGACGAGGCTTTTGTTGTAGAATGCTTAGGAATTCTTGGAAACATCTTACAACCTGATCTAGACATACACGCTCTAGTGAAGCAATATAATTTTAATTCATTCTTATCCAATATATTGAATCCAGGTAATTATCATTTACACTTTATACATATAGTTATAAATAAATTAATGGTATAAATTAATGAAAAAACATTACTAACTTTCTCCTTTGTACAATCAGAATATTTCATTACAATGCACGTACTCCTTGTAAATGTTTCAGACTCCACGGCTAATGAAGAAGTAATTTTGGGTACTGTGGTGGTAGCAGGAGCTATTGCCGGTGAAGAAGCGGCTGCAGTAGGTTTATGTGCTAATGGAATACCAACACTACTCGTTCAACTATTGCGAGCACGCCAAGAAGACGATGAATTGGTTTTACAAATAGTATTCGCTTTTCGACAATTGCTGAGACATCCATCATCAGCTGCTCACTTGATCAACAATACAGGTATTACAATACATTTATTATATTTTAATTTTGATGTATGTATACATATATGTATGTACATATGGAAGTATTATAATATATTTATCATATAAAATTTGGGCACATTTTTTTATCTTCATTTCAGAAGCTCCAGCGTATTTGATTGACCTTATTCAAGATAAGAATTTAGAAATAAGAAAATTATGTGAATCTTGTCTTGATGTCATTACTCAAACTAATTCTGAATGGGCAGTTAGAATTAAAGTAAATACTTAGTTTTATTTTCTATATTAATATAAATTTCTTTCTAAAATTTTATTATATTTATATACACATGTATTATTTATTGGCAGTTGATGGAATTCTAGTTATCTCCATCGCAGTCTTAATTGCGTGTGTAATGACGAAAATTACATTTACCACTGATAGATTGATATATAACCTACTATACATATACACAATATCTATAATAGTATATTTCTTAGGTGGAACGTTTTCGATGTCACAATGCACAGTGGCTGAATGTTGTTGAGGAATTAGTGGGAGATGGTGAAGCTGGAGAAATGTCAGATCCGGATCTTCCGCCATATTTATCCTCTGAATACTTGTCTAATAACAATATTTTCAAAGCAGGTAGATATAAAGAATATTATCTGTTAATATAAGTTGGCTTTGTCGTTATTAAATATTAAATTACAATTATAGGCTCCCAGATGTCTTTGAGTGCAACTGATGAATCTGATTTATTGGGAGATAATGAAAGTGGTGAGGTTTCAAGTAGACCACGAAGCAGGTAATAAAACAAGTTATGACAACACTATGATATAGATATCAATTTATTAGAAACATCTATTTCTTACTATGCTTTTATTCTTTTAAAGATATAGTAAAGATATGGAGGACATGGATTTTGCACTTATGGGAAATTCAGGACTGCTAACAAAATCCTCAAATTCCATGGATTCTGATTCCATAATGGCAACTGAATATCCATTACAAGATTAATAAGATAATTTAGCTTTTCTGCAATTTAATTAGTTAAATACTTATATATGTATGTATGTATACATTGTGTGATTATTTGCTTTCTCTAGAAAAATGTAACAATATTTTAATTACAACTGCATATGTAGATTTGCTTAAAATGGCTTCTAAAATCAGTGATCAACAACCTACATATGACCTGAGGGTAATTCAATAATATGACCTCAATAATGTAATTTTTTATATATTTTATTTTATAGAACAAATAATTATGCTTAACAATTTCGTAAAATTTTAATTTAATTATAAACTCAGTAATCTATAATAAAATTTATCCAATTGCCCAAAAGGCTACTAATCTAAATCATGTATACTTTTACTGTTTATACACTCAAAGAAATTTTATTATTACAATGAATGCATAAATTAGCTATTTAAACTTGTATACCTTGATATATGTATGTATACTATCAAAATGATGTTAAGGTACAATGGAATAATAAATCAATTAATGTAGTTGCACTGCATTTTCAAATACACATGTGTGTATGTTGAACGTAAAGTATTAAATAAAAATGAAATTGATCTCTATATTTATATTATGCACAAAGTATTGAACAAGTTTTATTTTTTTCAACAAATTCTAGTCATTTTGTTGTATATTTATTTTTTTATAAATACATATAATATATTGCAATGTGTAAAAACAACAATAAAATAAACTTTTAAAATTTATATTATTTATTTTAAATTGTTTACAAGCAAATGAGATAAAAATATTGTCTAATTTTTTTATTTACATTATTGTTCCAAGTTTTATTGATCTATACATGTATGTTAATCCAGCAGACACATCACTTTTACAAAAATCAGAAGTATCCTGGATATTTTAATTCTTGTTACAACAATGACTTAAAAACTTCCATACATCGTTAAATTAGATGGAATGCAGAAATACATAAACTTTAAAATATTTATATTTAAATAATATAAGCATTTTAGATCTTTCGTATGAGAATGTTTACACATTAAAATAACAACGATAATATACATATAATTATGAAGAACAAGACTATATCATTATTTTTAAACATCTTAATGAATTAACTTTTATTTCCATGGTTGCGGGACGGGCCAATCTCTTTCTTCAATTCCTCTCGTATTTCCTTATTGGATTGAAGTAATTTAGCAAACTCTGCATGGATTCGATCATTCTTCATCTCCATCGCATCTAAAACTGTATTCAGATCATCCAATCGTGCATCTAACATGTCGAACTCTGTTGGGGGATAAAATTGACACGTTAAATTGGTAATTACTATATAAAGAAATGAAACAGTTCTACAAACTAATTTGGAATATAAATTTCCACGAGACCTTCAGGATCGAGTTGGTTTTGTGTCTCCTGTGGAGTTTGTATCTCCTGTGGAGCTTGTGATTCCTGCGGAGGCGGATCTGGCGACATCTCGGCACTTGACATAGTCGCCTCAATGACAACTGTCACCTGACCGATTGCGATTATCTGATTTCCCCCCCGTCCCTTTCCCTTTACCGTCGTTTGCTACACAAGCCTGCAACGTAATCATTTCTTATTATTACAGAACAACATACATATATTCAGCCATAACCGTACGCAGTGAACCTAAATCTGTGTCCCGTATCATGGTCCATAAGTCAGTTGTCCCGGTTTTCTATCTAGCATTCAGTTAGTCGGACAAAAACAACTGACAAGAAAAATAAATGAATGTGATAATGAAAGGTTTAAGGGTGGCAGGGTGCTAGTGCAAATCACAAGAGCCAATCATTCCTCGTCCTTTCGCTTGTTTCACGGTCATTTCACCGTGTGACCTTTTCATCGTATGGTATTTTCACCGTGTGACCAATTCATCCGGTGATCTGGAATTACTTGATCGTATACACAGAGTCATGCGAAAAGAGTGACGGACCGGAATGCGTTCAAAATCTGGGGGCGCCACAATCGTCATCACACATTTGCGAAACTCTCATCCATCTCACATTATAAATTTTGTCAACTCATCTTTCTTTAACCCTTTTACATTTTCTCGGGTACCATTCCAGTACTCTTTTTGTCTATATTGTTTTTCCTATGATAACAAAATGAAAATACAAAAAGTGTTGTAGGCATATAGTATGTACAGACTCCAGGGATGTTCAACTCGAGAGCACCCCGGAAGTCGGTTTCGTAGAAGCTCGTGGTAAGCGTGGGCGGGGCTGGTTTCCTCCAAGGGATCTACAGGTCGTCGTCTGCGGTCTGGTCTCTGCTGCTGTCGGCTCGGCTCGATGTATATCTCTCTCTCTCTCTCGTACAGTGTGCGTAAGTGAGGGTGATACGGGACAAAGGCGGGAAATTGAATAGTAATGAAAACAGGTTATAATTCTGTTTGTATGGTGACTGTATTTTATATATATATATATATATATATATATATATATATATATATATATATATATATATATATATATATATATATATATATATATATATATATATATATATATATATATATATATATATATATATATATATATATATATATATATATATATATATATATATATCCAGAGATCAAGCAGGGGGCAAAAAAAAGGGGGGGGGGGGGGAGTCCGACTTGAAATTAGCGCGCACGTGTTCAAGAGGTTATGATAACCTCACTCAACCACGTGGCTACGTGATCTGACTTCGACGAAGAGAGACCAGGAATTCCTCACTTCTCACCGGACGTATACTGAAGCTGTACTTCCAGTATCGTCTGCCGACCAAGGCTGAGCTGATCGGGACTCGGTGGTGGGAACCAACTCGGTAGCGAACGGAGATGTTCACTCGACCGACGCGGAAAACGAATAGGAGGCGGGGACGCGCGCTCGGCGCCGATCTCCCTCCAAAACGGCTCCTTTGGTCGTAACGCCACGAAAGCTGACCATGAAGACTTGGTCGGAACATACTCCCCCCGTTGGAAGTCAGAGGATCGAATTCCAAAACAAACAAGAATTAATGGTGCACAAGCGACTAATGAAATACACAAAAACCAAGCAAATAAGCAAAAAAATAACAACAAAATAAAAAACAACACAACACATAACCCAGTCAGCAAACAAAATAACATTAGTCCATCGTCAATTTCCCATCCTACATAAGCAGCTGACTAAGCCGGCAAGAAACAAACAAAAAATAGACAAACAAACAACCAAAACACCAACAAATAACCAACACCAATGCTAGGTAACAATATTGTTCAATCGTTATATGTCCCAATCTATCCTGATAGCTCTATTACAAAGCACCAATCAAACCAACAAGAGAAGCATAAAAGAAAAGCAACTCAAAAACTTAAGTTAAAACACATAAACTGAATCCACAACACAGATACAAACAACGCGCCAACTTTAATGTGGGACGTTATGAACGTTCGCCACACCGTTGCACAAATTCACTGAGTGCTGCTCGACTGGCAGTCGAGCTACTCGCCGGACTGCTCGCTTGGTGTTGCTGATGGAGGAGTAGTAGGACCTACTCCTGTGACCCTGTCTGCCAGGGGCCGCTGCTGCATGTGCTGGTGTGGTAGCACCCTCGCTCCGGGCTGATCGACCAGATCCTCCTGCTGTTGCGCAACTAGTGGTGCGCCAACTAGGAACTGGCCAGGAGTTATGGGAGCTGGGTTGGGAAGGTCGAAAGATGTGAGGGTTAAAGGGCGCGGGTACATTGCGCTTCGGCAAGCGGAATCTTCGTACCGCGGAAATACGCGATTCGTCCAGGGGACGCGTAACTGTCTTGACTGGACGTCTCGCGCCAAAACAAGATAACGGATCACGACCCGTTGTGTGATGGCAATTCCGAGAATCACTTGAAACTGTGGGCGCTTCTAGAGAGCCGCCCAATATCCAGCCGAAAGCTGTATTCATCATCGCGATGCGTCCTCCTCTGTCACCGCGTGACTTGGAGGGAACTAAAATGGTACGTTTGCCATTGCGTAACATCGCATGATAGGCGTCGCTGCCTATCACCATATCCACTGTACCGGGAATATCGAATGATGGATCGGCAAGGGGGAGATGAAGCGGCAAATGGCTCCGAATCTCGGACACGTTGCGCGATGGAAGTTGATTCGCGATCTCGGGCATGATTGCGCAATCGAGATCAACACTGGAGCCCTGATTGGGGATGCGCGGTAGAATTCGAATTACCGCGCCACTAGTAATGGACGTCCTATTTGAACCTATTCCTACCAGGTTGACGTCCATCCTTTTCGACTTTAAGGCGAGTCGCCTTCTTAAGTCTTCAGAGATGAGGTTGAGTTCGGAGCCGTTATCTAACAATGCTCGAACCTTGTGCGAACGCCCATCTCCGCCGCGAACTTGTACTTCCACGGTGGATAACAGGACAGTTCGGGCGTGAGAATGCGATACGCGTCTCACCGAGTGTAAAACCAACGATGATTTTACGGGTTTGGCGTTCTCTGATTTCTTTGGGCTCCGATAATGTTTGGCCTTATTTGAAGGCGAAGTTTGGTATGGAGTTGAGTCATGTAACATGGTGTGATGGGCATGACCGCATTTGAAGCATCTCTGCTTTGTTTGGCACGCGTGAACTATGTGCCCTGGCCTCAAGCAGTTGAGACATAGTCGACGTTTTATGGCGTTCGACCTACGCTCATCACCGCTCATTTGGCGGAATGATGGACAGGCTAGCAGAGAATGACTTCCGCTGCAACTGATGCAGGAGGGGCGTTCCCTCCTCACATGCAGAACTGCTGCCTTCGGATTCGTAATGGTTCTTGGTCGAGGATTCGACTCGCCTTTTAAGACGAAGTCGGCATTTGCCATCGATTGGCACTGGCACGTTAGAAAATGCATTATTTTGCTAAACGTGCAGTCTTCATACTTGGGAGTCTGAAGCTCCCATTGCAGAAGTGTACTCCGGTCGAGTTTTCTGGTGATAAACATCACCAGAATCTCGTTCCAGGTCTCGACCCGGACGCCCAAGTTAACGAGCGCACGTACATGCATGTTGGCATCATCTATGAGACGACGCAGACTGACGTGATTGTTGCTCACGACTGGCTCGGCTTCAAGCAATGCCTGAAGGTGATACTGAACAACAATTTTTTTGTTGTTATAGCGTTGATCCAAAATGGACCACGCGCTCGTAAATGCATTTGAAGCTAATTCCAGGCCGTCAACTAAACGTTGGGGCTCTCCTTTTAGGCTTCCTAGTAAGTATTGGAACCGGGCGATTTGCGAACTCTCGCCGGCCATAGCGGCCAAGAAGCGTTGTGAAAAAAGCGGCCAATTTTGGACGTTGCCTTCGAAGGTGGGCAACTCCAAACGGGGCAATTTTATTGCCGAATTTGATTGCGGTACAGGTGACATTGTGAGGTTAGCGCCATCTAACGGTGAAGCGCTCAATTGCGGCTCACGCAAATTGATTGCTTCGGTGCATCGCACGAAGGCGGCCATATGCTCCCTATCAAATAGGTCCACGACGGATTCGGAGGCCTGCGCCTCTTCTTGGTCCAGCTCGTTTATCTGAGCTTGGATCGCTTCGAATTCAGACAGTAATGGTCTGATTGTTTCGAGCCTGATTCTGAGCTCGAAGATGCTCAGATCGTCCCCCAATTGATTCGCGTTTCTCGTTAACCGAGCGCGAATTCTTTTCCGCGTATTTTTAAGCGTACTCAAAGACGCCATTATTGAAATGCGACGAAATCAAACAAAGGAAAAAATGGACGCGGGAAAAAACAAAATGGACGTTGACGACCAAAAAAATAGCAACAACAACAGAAAAATGCTAATTACGACCAACCTGGATTCGACGACGTTGGAAGACCAGCTCTGAAGACATACGGAATCGAAGGACCAAATGTACAGACTCCAGGGATGTTCAACTCGAGAGCACCCCGGAAGTCGGTTTCGTAGAAGCTCGTGGTAAGCGTGGGCGGGGCTGGTTTCCTCCAAGGGATCTACAGGTCGTCGTCTGCGGTCTGGTCTCTGCTGCTGTCGGCTCGGCTCGATGTATATCTCTCTCTCTCTCGTACAGTGTGCGTAAGTGAGGGTGATACGGGACAAAGGCGGGAAATTGAATAGTAATGAAAACAGGTTATAATTCTGTTTGTATGGTGACTGTATTTTATATATATATATATATATATATATATATATATATATATATATATATATATATATATATATATATATATATATATATATATATATATATATATATATATATATATATATATATATATATATATATATATATATATATATATATATATATATATATATATATATATATATATATATATATATATATATATATATATATATATATATATATATATATATATATATATATATATATATATATATATATATATATATATATATATATATATATATATATATATATATATATATATATATATATATATATATATATATATATATATATATATATATATATATATATATATATATATATATATATATATATATATATATATATATATATATATATATCCAGAGATCAAGCAGGGGGCAAAAAAAAGGGGGGGGGGGGGGAGTCCGACTTGAAATTAGCGCGCACGTGTTCAAGAGGTTATGATAACCTCACTCAACCACGTGGCTACGTGATCTGACTTCGACGAAGAGAGACCAGGAATTCCTCACTTCTCACCGGACGTATACTGAAGCTGTACTTCCAGTATCGTCTGCCGATCAAGGCTGAGCTGATCGGGACTCGGTGGTGGGAACCAACTCGGTAGCGAACGGAGATGTTCACTCGACCGACGCGGAAAACGAATAGGAGGCGGGGACGCGCGCTCGGCGCCGATCTCCCTCCAAAACGGCTCCTTTGGTCGTAACGCCACGAAAGCTGACCATGAAGACTTGGTCGGAACATAGTACAACAAACAATGATCTCACGAGGCCACTGCGACACATATCCTGAAAATCGTTTACTCGTGGTAATCATTTACACGTGTTCGTGGAAACAAAGAAAAAGCATTCATGTGTGGCGCTTGAACCTATAAAACACGCGCCTCGAAAATAGGTCGACACGTGCTTCGTATACACGTGTCTTGGAAACAAAGGAAGCGTATGACCCCATTCTCTTACGGACATCGTCCTGGCTTTGACCCCAAAGCTATAAAACTCTCGTCCTGAGAACACGTGCCCTGGAGAACAAAGAGATCTTTTGCACACGCCACGCTTAGAACTTCCATATATAAACCAACGCAGCAACCTCCACCGGCAGAGTGAGCCTCTAGAGTTCAACTAGATCACATCTCCAAAGAAACCTCTTCGTACATACAATAACCATTGTACCAAATTGAACAAAAATAAACGATCCTCTTTCAAACTCAACTGAATTTCCATAAGCCGGGAAACGGTCGAAACTTTTCACTCGACCACCTGTTCTATAGTGTTCTCAAAGTTTCATGTAAATAACTTGTGAGCTAAGAATATTGAAATAAAAATGCAATTTTTTGTTTACATTCGATCTGCTTTATAGACTTTGAAAAGACTTTTGATCGTGTCCAACACGTTTGCCCGATGGAAACTTTAAAAAATATTGGCCTGGATGACAGAGATGTCAAATTTCTAAGAAATATTTATTGGAATCAGATTGCGGTAGTGCGCGTCGATGATTAATTCACTGATAAGATTCCTAGTGAGGCGTCAAGCAAGGATGCATCCTGTCACCTATCTTTTTTAACACCTACACATAATCTATCTTTCACGATGCTGTCCAAGAAGCAAAGGGTTGTGGCGGCTCGCTTATACGACATGGCCGAGTTTGGTTGCCTTCCTGCGAGTGGGAACCAACTCGGCTGGGTTCGGAGAGCTACTACTCACTCTGTCTTCAGCTGTCATATAATAAACACGTGCATTAACATGCCAGTCGTCTCATTCGTTCATCCTCCATACTGGTGACCCCCTACATCGAGCCACGCAGCCTCGATCAATTTCAACATGCCGCTCATCCCTGCCTCGCCGCGCCCCCATCGCCATCAACACAGCACGCCGCGGCCCGCGGGTGACAATAAACGAGCAGACACGGCTACCTACCTACCTACCGACGTCCAGCCACAACGTCGATGACAGGTGCAAAAAAATGGGGGTGCGAATGAGACGACGATCTTGACAGCTGGATGTGGAGTCATGCGCGATCCACTACACATAGAACGGTCATCCAGCACCACAAGACATACACCACCTCAGTACCATCATCATCATCAAGGCCCCGTCCGTCCCCACGAGCGTCGTCACGCCGAGACGGGCGGTAGCGCTACAACACCTCCACGAGCCACAACGACTCACAGTCCAGCTCGGAGTATCATCAACCACATCGATGCCCCTGCCGCCCCCGCCGCCCCACCAACCGACATCAGCCTCGGAAGAGCGGCGCCGCCGCAGCATCGCATCGCATCGGCGCGACCATCGGACCACCCACCGTCCTGCTCGCGACGTCACCGCCCTCGAATCTACCGACCATTCAGGGCGGTACACCTATGTACACAGCGGATGACCCACGTCAACAATTTTTTTTCTCCCCACGTAATAATTTTTTCTCTTTGTGTAACAATAATTTTTTTCTATTGTAAAATTTGTTTCTTTGTAATTTTGGTATCGCTGATGCTGGGGGGGGAGTGATGTGGCGGCTCGCTTATACGACATGGCCGAGTTTGGTTGCCTTCCTGCGAGTGGGAACCAACTCGGCTGGGTTCGGAGAGCTACTACTCACTCTGTCTTCAGCTGTCATATAATAAACACGTGCATTAACATGCCAGTCGTCTCATTCGTTCATCCTCCATAGGGTATTAATATAGGCGGTGAAACAATCACCAATATACGATATGTCGATGATACGGCACTAGTTCTAGAAAATTTACCTAGACCGTGTACATCGAGAAAGCAATTGTGGCGGCTCGCTATACGACATGGTCGAGTTTGGTTACCTTCCTGCGAGTGGGGACCAACTCAGCTGGGTTCGGAGAGCGGCTACTCGCTCTGCCTTCAGCTGTCATAAATAAAACACGTGCATTAACATGCCAGTCGTCTCATTCGTTCATCCCCCATAATATCTTTAGCGCCCCCCCCCCCGTGAGTTTTTTCTGTATCCGCCACTACCTCGGACACATTATACGAGGTCCAAAATACGAATTTCTCCGTTTGATAATCATGGGAAAAATATATGGTAGAAATGGATTGACACGAAGAAGTTGTCTTGGCTTCGAAACATGCGCATGTGGACTAATGTGAGCGCCGTAGATATGTTCTGCAAATAATCGATGAGGTGGTTGCCAACGTTCAGATAAGAACAAGGCATTAGAAAGAAGAAAATAACTTAAAAACGGATGATCCGGGAGGTAGCGCATGTGATTTTCGTAGCGGCAGTTATCCACTTGCACCGTGCTAACCCCGAAGAAGAGGGTGGCAGCACCGGTGATAGAACTGTCACTTGTCCATTCGGTTCTTGCCGGTGGTACTGCAGAGGAATTAGCCGAAGCACCCGGTTCCCTCAAAGCCTCCCTCTGAGAGGTCTCTCTTGCTACGGCGACTCGGGAGGACAAACACGAGATATCGGGCAGTGTGTCCTGTGTGCCCTGTGTGCCCTGTGTGCCCTGTGTGCCCTGTGTCCCCTGTGTCTCCTGGTGCCCTTCTGGTGTGACGAAAGCACGCTGGTGATGCCGACATCGCCGCAGACCCCTCAAGTGATCGAGACCCCTCGGCCACCTTGAATTGGAGATAGGTGACAGGTCGTCGCAGCCGTCCCAGCTCTTTAGACATCTACGGCCGTTGGTCGCCTGGTAAAGCCGCCCGTTGAGAACCACGTGGGAAGGCCCGAGCTTATATCTAGCAATGAGCGACGAGACGGACCTAAACGAGTTGGCGAGATAAGCAGCCTGTTGGTATGACAGTAGCTCACACGAGGCGGCACTGACAGACTACAGGGAGCGGAGACGACACGCAGACGATAATTCGACGGGTTGAGTCATAAGTTTCACGATTGCAGTCTCAAATGGCGAACCTGAGACCCAGTTCACCGTGTCGCAAAAGTTATTTTTAGTTTTCGATTCGTTGACTTGTCATTAACGTAGGTCGGGGTTAGAGATTTGAAAGATCTTTACCATGTGCCAGGGTTACTTTATTTATTTAAAGTTTAGACCATTGTAGCATTACAGGAATTCCTAATGCGCCACAATGGTCAAAAATATAACAGACAAGAAAAGAAACAAAATAATAACTAAAGACATTACACAACAAAAACAAAACATATGTATATATACACAAACAACCAATAATTATAATAATTACAAATTATAAAAAACAAGAAAGAAGAGAATGTCTTATAAAAGAAAAGAGAGAAAGAAAAATAATATAAACATATGTATATACAGACCAAAATACATTTATACATAATCATAAAAAAACATAAGGAATGCCTTGCACCTACAGCCAGTTCCAATAAATAAGAACCAACTGAAAATACAAAACATCCCTGTGGGGCTCAAATTATGATGAAAGAGATAGATAATCTCGACCTACATTATCGACAAGTCGACGAATCGATTTTAATTTTTTCCATATTTGCAGTGACCCAGTCCCGTTTTTACTTACCTCTTTTACGTTTCACATGGCTTTCGTGTTAGTGGTCATTTTTATCTCTTATCCGATCGTTTTTATTATCATGATTGTATTTTTCCTAATAAAAATCGTATAGAAACACGCATTTTTTCATTACCCTTTATAACTCAGTTTTAAACATAAAATTATATCATTCTTCAAATATATCTTAGATACATATTGGTTATACTAGTGGCCTGCATGCACACACTTGTGCAATCGGTAAAAAATCGCAATTTGGATCAACGGAAGCTGCTGAATTATTATATACTGCCTGAAGTGACATGCGCAAAGCCCACACTATGCCGTGTCTCTTTCCACGATATACGAATCCATGGGGGGAGAAAGAGAGACAGAGCATGGTGTTAACAGCGAGTACCTTACGAAAAAAAAACTAATAATGATGTTCGTTGAAACCTATCCTAAAATGTACTTAATATAAAAAAAAAGTACACACGTATTAGACAATTATTATATAAGAAGATAGGCGCAACCGAGCATTCAGTATACATAAACAAATACATGGCAGTTACATGAATTTGGTAGGCTCGTCAATCAGAGTAAATAATTTTTTGTGATATGTTAAATTAATTTTTCTGTACTACTGCTCCATATTTCAAATAATTACATTTTTTTGTCAAAATTGTCTAAATTTAAAGTGTTAAGTTTATTATTTAAAGTGGCAAGTATTCCAAGTAAATAGTATCTAACTTCAAATGTAAAATGGTCGAATTTAAGTCCTATATGCTTAGTAAATACTCTTTAAAATAATTTTCAATTATATATTACCCTTAATTAATAAACCGCCTTTAAATTAATTTTAAACACCTGTATACAGCCTTGTACTATGTCTAAAAATCTTACTTTTATTTAAATATACATCAAGTATACCAATATATTTTAAGCCTGGCTTAACCCTTGTGCCGTGGAAGAACCACAACTTCATTATTTTTTTGATATAAAATTCTCAATAAAACAACATTAAAATACATCACGCATATTTATTGACAAGTTTTTGCCTATCAGCAAATCAGCAAATTTGCATATCAGCAAAGTACAGAATTGATCAAGAAACATACTAGTCGTATGAATTACAGAATTGACCCTTGAATTTTAAAGTCAGAAAATAAGAACTCTATGACATTACTACATATCTTTTATTCCATCAATGGTGTTTTTGTTCACTATGAACTGATTTACAATCCAATTGGCCAGTGAGTGTAATATTTCTATCAACTCTCAATAAACAAATTACAATACAATGCAGGAACTGATTATAAAATTTAAAAAAATTTCGTACATATGTATATTAATATTAAATAGAAAAAAAAGCCATGTTATTTGGCATACATAGATTTTAAACAGCTGATTAAAAGCTAAAAGACTTGAAACATTTGGATACATACAATGGTAGTGTTATTTATGAATTCGATGGTAGTTTGAAACATTAATACATACTAAAGATTGTGTAAAAATTTGTAATATTTTCATTATAAATATATATTATACATACGTATGTACATATAATATGAACAAAGCAAATATTTGAGAGCGGTGGTAAAATATGAAGTTGTTAATTATTACATCATAAGCATTCATATTGTAGCATTCAGCCAGAACAGTAATTTTGAGTAATGATTGAATAAATCATTGTGGCTCTTATTATTATAATTGATTTCATCGTCATTGAACACATTAAGCGAATCGTCACTTGAAATGTTCAATATTTTAAGTTGTGATGATTCTTGTGACGTTTTATATCCAACTGTCGTTTCAAAAATATCTTTCTGATCGCTTTTTGATATGGAAACATCTATGAGTTCCGGAATAGGATTATAAGATTGGTTTTTATCATTTTCATATACAATTAATTCTTCGTGTGACGAGTTTGTTCTTTCACATTTAACGTTATCCAACGAAGCGTTTGATAAATCCATGTCTAAACTTTCAATTGGTGGATGTAAATGGCTGTGAAATTCAGGATAACCAAATTTAAGGACCAAGTACTCGAATTTACTCAATTTTTCCGAATTAATGTGCGTGTGAGGTAAATGTAATATGATCTTTAGCGGCAAATCATCTTCTGTAGATATATTTTCACTGTTTCTATTATATTTCTCATTCGTATTCGGAAATGCCTCCTCGCCATTTTCAGTATCATTTAATATACCAATTTTTGACTCGACGAATTCATCGTTTTCAAATGAATTGTTAAACACGTTTGGCAATGAATTATCTTTCGTTGTAGTCTTATTTTCATTCATGTTCATCTTAATGAATTTTTTTGGAAACTTCAAATTTTCTGTTTTAGTCAAAGCCTTAAAATCCACCTGAAAATTAAAATTAAGTTGAGCAGATTATTGGAAACTTGCTACCTTATTTTACAATCAAAGCAATATGCAAATAAAAATGTATAAACCAATAGTTCAGATAAGGATTACTTACTTTACAAATCCCACAAGGATTATCAAATATTGTCGATAGTATTGCTGCTTTAACATATGGAAACTGTGCAAAGCTCCATGGTGGTATTATATGATAAGAAATCCTTCCGCATCTTATCAAAAAATTAAAAGATACACTTATTTTTCATTTCACTTGTAAATAGATGACATATCATATTGAAAATTGACCTGTCAGTTATAAGAACACTATTTGAAACTGATCTTCCATATAATATTACATCATCAGGCGATGTTTCTTGAAAAATATGCATACTATTGCCAGTTAAATATTGCATATAATCAAATCCGTCATCGTCATTAAGAGAGTCATAAGAATTGATCAAAACAAATTGGATATTATTGAAATTTGAACGTTGCAATCTTTTTTGTAACGTTTTCAATCTATGGAGATAGAAAATAGTGTTGTGATATACATATGGGAATATTACAAGAAAAAAAACGTCACATACAATCTGATTTGTTGGAAATCATAAACAGAATCAACGAATGCAAATACTGTATTGAAACCCATTAAGGAAAAATGCTCCATTTGTACACTCGTAATAATACTGTTTGTGTATGTAATATTTGGTTGGAGTTCGCATGTGATGTAATCAAATTCACAATTTATTGTAGTCATTTGCACAAACACGACTAAACTTAAAAAACCTTTCATGGTGATTATGAATGATGTCCAACACTAATTTACGAATACATGCAACACGTTCGAAAACATGTAAGTGAATGATGCGCATCACCTAACACAATTTGACCTTTTTAGTTATCGGAAAAGTTGCTAACACAACTGATTACGGCGATTGTTATTAGTTGTATTTGTAATAATTAAAGAATATTTTCCAATTTGATTAATTTTTTTTATTCTGAATGTATTGTATAAACGTGACATAAATAAAAAAAACCTCTGAAAACTTTCAATAATAATTTTCGTTATATCCATATGAACAATTACAACAAAGTGGAACAATGTATGTAAGTCTTCAAAATGTATTTAATTGCATACATTTTGATCCATTTAAAGTAAAAAGAGAGTGGGTACATACAATTAAAATACTAAGATATATATTATAAAAAGATTTTCATTATTTATTTGAAATAATTATACAATTACAAATGATACCGTGAACATATTTATATATGTATTACAATTTAGAAAAATCATACAGGCTTATAATCAAGTTTACTTTCCAATTTTTTATTATCACCAACTTTTCGCACTGCTTTCATCAAATCCTCCTGAAAAAGAAATGTTTAAAAAATACGTTAAGGTTTGATTAATTTATACAATGTCGATTTTTCGATCCATTATTATTATATTATAAATATACCTGAATTATATATTCTCTCTCCACACGTATCGCAAACAGTCCAGCTTCAGTGCACACATTACGAAGATCGGCTCCATTAAATGCGTCGGATAGCTTCACTACAGCTTCGTAATCTATTTCGCCGTGTTTTGCAATAGGTCCAGCGTGGATTTTTAGAATTTCAAGTCTAAAAATTAGATAAACAAAACGAATCATTAATTTTTAATCTATAGTACATATATTTATTTTAGGTAAGTTAAAAATTAAAAACCTTGCTTGTTCATTAGGAAGGGGAATTTCAATCTTCCTGTCTAATCTGCCAGGTCGCAATAAAGCAGGATCTAAAGTATCGGGTCTATTGGTGGCCATTATCATTTTTACTTGACCCAGTGAGTCAAAGCCATCCATCTAAGAATATACAAGATTTAAGTTAGTTCTTTGTTACTAATTTCAATAAATATGTAGTAAAAATAAATTGAATGTGATTACAATTGAACTTCAGGGAGAAGAGAAAAATTAATGTTTTTCAAATATATCAATATAAACATGTCATAACCTGATTCAAAAGTTCCATTAGAGTACGTTGAATTTCACGATCAGCAGATGTACCTTCTGAAAACCTTCGCCCGCCTAAAATTGATTTAAAATACAAGATTTAACAGCTTTACAATTATCAATTATTAAATTGTTGATAGTATTGTTATGCATTGTTTATCTTTTTACCAATAGCATCAATTTCATCCATGAATATAATACACGGTTGATGATCACGAGCATAGTTGAACATTTCTCGAATTAATCTTGCACTCTCGCCAATATATTTATCAACTATAGCGCTGGATACTACCTGAAATAAAATAAAAAATTGTAAACCAATAAATATGCATCATAAACATGACATATTTCAATTTAGTAATATTTGAAGTCGACATTCTAAATGTGTCGATTCCTATTGATCGAAAAACTTTGTTATGAACCTCCAACATATACTTTTTTATTTTGTTGGACAGAATATCTTAGCTGATCGATATGAATCGTATATTTTTCACTCTACTGCAAACAAAATTATATATATATTTTATTAATATACCTTCAAGAAGTTTGCATCCAATTGAGAAGCTACAGCGCGAGCAAGTAGGGTTTTTCCAGTACCGGGAGGGCCATACAATAAACAACCTTTAGGTGGAGTAATTCCAACCCGTAAAAATAATTCTGGATTCATAAGAGGCAGTTCAATAACCTAAGAAAAAAAAATGATATATTTGAAGCAAATAATTTTTATAGCAATAAATATATTCACTTATAAAAAGTAATACCTCTCGTAATTCACGAATTTGTTCTTGAAGACCACCGATAGCCGAGTAAGTAACGTCTCCGGGATCTTCGTGACTCATATTATAAACTAATGGATCTACTTCCCGCGGTAAATGTCTCATTACAGTGAGGGTAGTCATGTCCAAAGCTACTCGAGTTCCACCGCGTAATTTGGATTTGTCCAATTGCCGACGGCATCCCACAACGTATCGAGGACCATTAGTGGCTTTTACAATGACTGAAAGTGTCGAGTAATCGTTATAAAAAAAATTAAATAACATAATGTGTCATAAATACATATAAAGACTTACATTTTTCTTCTGTCAATTGTTTTAAGACTTCTCCGACGATTTGTCCAACGCTCTGAAGAGCTTTCAAGTCGTTTTCGCTCTTATCATATTGTTTAGTCAAATCTTTCAGTTGTTCTCTCACTGAAAATAAAAATTAATGAAAAATGAAAAAGATTTCAAAAAATAAAAATTTTATAATAGTATTTGTTTTCAATATGAAAATATATCTTGTCAATGAAAATAATTTTATTGAATTTTGGTAGTATAAGTATTCCCTTCAATATTCAATTAAAATAAATTAATTAATAATAATTCATACAATATGTTGGCATAAAATAACTCAATAGTCATCATTTAATCAATTATTGTGTATTATTGATGTTAGTTGACATTTAACAAAAAAACAAAAAAATGCAATAAGCATTGTAATATAGACATTGAGAGAGCCAATTCACAAGTATATATTTTAAAAACCAAAAAAAATCAAAGGGCTTCTGTCAAAAAGTGACTTTGCACAAACACATAACCTGGTTAGACGACTCAGTAAAGATGTGACAAAATATTATCAAAAACGTAGAGCAGAAAGAGAAAGACGTGGAGCTTTAGAAGCAATTTGAAACTAACTTTCTTTGAGGCGCGATTCAACCTCCTTGTATTCCATCAATTTGATGCGGTAGTCCTGAAAAGATTTCTCGCGAGCCTCAACCGTAGCGGTCGCCATTGTGACTTTTGCTGACTGCCGACTGCTGAATAACTCCCGACTGCTAGTCCGCGAACTTTGCAGGAGGTTTTCGCACAAGAAATAGTTTCCTAGGTAGTAGTACTCCAACCGAAGAACGACCGCGACGGCAGAAACCAAACGAACTCAATTCACACACTCATGTCCAACGCTGCACTGTGCATTTACGCCACACATCGCCTTTTCATATTTACATATTACATTACAACAAACCAAATTTGTCGCGATAATACCAAAAGGAACACTCCGCAGTATATATTGGCCGAGCAAAAGTCGCTAACCAATTTGATTTTAAAGAAAAATTATTTTTCCCTATTTTTACAAGCCTCTTCTATATTTCACTTAGCTAACGATTTAGTATTTTGAAACTTTGCCATTTTATGCGCTTGGATATTTAAAGGTCTGTTCATACCTATCCAGCACGACCCGAATCCTGCAAGTACGGACAGTATTCTTTAGTACATTCTATATGGACGCGCATGAATGCATAAATGCGCATGCATAAGGATTGTAAATAGGTTTTTAAGCTATTTTTCCTATTATGCTGTATATTAACATTAGAATAATATAATACTATGATTACTAACCAAATTAAATTAAATTGTAAAATAGAAAATGATCAGTAGATCAGTAGCTATTAAAATAGATATAAGATGTATTGTGAACATAATTTCGTAATATTAAAAAGGATTTAAAAATCAAAATAAATGCGCATGCGCGAATGGAGTATGAATACGTCCATATAATGTACCAAAGAATACTATCCGCACTTGCAGGACACCTGCAGAATACGGGTCGTGCTGGATAGGTGTGAACAGACCTTAAAAGGAATTATGTAGTATGCATTTGGTGTAATTCATTTGTAAAATATCGACCTTCTACTCAATTCTACCTAAGCATGAGAAAAGCAAACATGGAATCACTGCGTCTGAGATCTGTAAACATATGCCGGACCTCTTCATTAATAATTCTATATTTACATGTATTATTAAAATAAAAAGTAAAAACTAAATTGAAAGTATGTAGTTTGACGTTGGCCAAACAATTAACGAGAGCACGTCGTAGAAAACGTTGGCAGCCTGACACGAAGTGACTGTCGTTGTGTGGACGTCAAGGTGCGAAGAACTTGACGAGAATGGCGTGCAGTTTGCGATGGGTTGCGTTGGTGACGATGGCGATGGCGATGGCGATGGCGATGGCTGTGGCTGTGGCAGCGACGGAAGAGGAAGTGGGCTCGGGCTCCGGCTCGGGCTCCGGCTCCGGCTCGGGACGTCACACGGTGGAGGGGCGCGTTTACCCGGCCGAGGGCGCCGCGGCCAGCGAATGGGGGTCTCAGCTGCAGGTGCAGGCTCTGACTCGGGTCATACTCAACGCCGGAGAACACCTCGGCTTTCCGAGGGCCGACGGCTCGTTCGTCATCAGCAACGTTCCGTCCGGATCCTACATCCTCGAAGTCCTGCATCCCGACTACATGTACGAACCGGTACGAGTCGAGATCAACTCCAAAGGCAAATTCAGAGCTAGGAAAGTCAACCACATACAGCCCACGCTGATCATTCAGGTGCCTTACCCCCTCAAGATGAAGCCCATTTCCAAATTCAAGTATTTCCACCTCAGAGAACAGTGGAGGTTGACCGACTTCCTTTTCAATCCGATGGTTTTGATGATGGTGCTACCGCTACTTCTCATCATGGTCTTGCCCAAGATGATGAACGATCCCGAGACCAAAAAGGAAATGGAACAGCTGAGCAACTTCAGAAAAATACAAGATATGCCTGAAATGTCAGAGATGATCACATCCTTCTTTAGTGGAAGCCAACCGGCTAAACCGAGCGCTAAAGTATCAAAAACGACAAAAAAGAGGCAATGATTCAACAAATCTAGTCAAATATATTTAAATCTCTTTTTTTAATTATATGTACATATTCACGTTTGTTAAAATTAAATGTTTTATTTAAAATACTTATTTTTACGTACCACGACCTTTAAGCTAGTTCATTTGATAATACATGTAAGCATAGTAAGTTAGTAAAAGAATATTATATACGTAGAATAATACACCAAATTACTTTGTAAAAATTTATTTCAAAAATTATGATATGTATCAAAAACACCAATATAAAATTGACCAAAAATATCACACGCATCACAAAAGCCATCACATTTATATAAGTCGAGACTATTTCTCAGTTTACTTTTTTCATAAACTTTGAAATTGTGATTATTAGTCCATAGAATACATTTTTATATGAATAAAATAATACTGAAGAAGATAATAAATACGAAAACTATCTGATTTTTCCCACATCAAATAAAGAAAACATTTTTCTTTAATACTAAACCTAAACAAATTCAAAACCAAAAACTGTCGATTAACACAAGAGAGTAAATTATAATTTTAGCATTTAATGCAAGTTATTTTATAAAAATGAGAGACATTAAACCTAAAGCATCACTAATGTGAAAAAGTTACGAAAGCTAAATTAAATGGTATACGTTTAGATACGTATACATCCATTATATGTAAGCACACTTTATGCAAAACGCACGCGTATCGTAAATTACAATAGTAAATTTTTCAAAATTCAGGCACACAGACATATGCCACACAACATAGTAAAAGCACAACCGGACACGGCATACGTTTATCTTCACAAAACTTGGAGTTCATAGTAACTCGGACAGTGAAATAATTTGGTATGAGCATACAAATTAAAGATTTGATTCACTTACAAAGGGTAAGAATTGGCGAATAGCAGTAGCATCTTAAAATTGGCCGATTATAAGTGTATTCACAATTTGATAAATTAATCAAACATGATATGGTTTGTATTGTGGTTTCTACGGTTTTTTTAACATTTGTATAAACTCTTAAGTACAGACCATTGTGATATTGGAAACACCAGCCCTCACACAATCTCACATTATTAAAAAACCGAGTTCCACATCAATGAATATACTATTATCTACTTTGTAGATTTTACGTCTTTGTACACACACATAATCTGTTCAGATTTGCTATCGTACATGGACATAGTCAATAAAAGATTGTTTTTCTACTTTTTTACTAATGATCTTTTGATGATCGAGTCGCCTTTCAGACAAGTAATTTGTACTTGTACCTAAAATTTGTAGTTAATTCTTGTTTAGAGACTACGTTTTTTTGTCAATACAAAGTCAACTCACAAGAGCTTATAATGTCATTATTAATACATACTAACATATTATTTTGGTAAGTGTCTCCGACATTCCCTCAAATATGGTACAAATTGAATTGAAATTTAAGTTTCACTAGTAACCAAACGTCAATAGACTTTAAGAGATGGTTCACTATGTCTTAATTCCAATTAACATTCCAAGTTCCAATTTTCACATAAGTAAATAAACCTCTCCAATAACACAGTAACAACAAAAAAATTACCGGAGCGAAAACTTATCAATCTTTACTAAGTTTGACTCACGAATTCGAATATGACAAAGATTTTTGTTGGCTGTCTCTTGTTTAAAGAGATATGAGCGTTAAAAATATGTGCAATTTTTACAGATTTTTGGCTTTTGCAGTCTTTAATTCAAAATTTAGTATTACTGTGTCAAAAGTAAGTACTATTGGAATTAATAGTCAGATGTTTTTCTATAGATTGTGATTTTTTATTTCTTTAAAATACATATAATTATTTAACTAGAGAATTTTAAGTCAAATAAATTTAAAATTCACTAGATGAATAATTAAAGGTATTTGAAAAAAATAAAAGATCATAATCCATAGGAAAATAAAATCTGACTATTGATTCCAATACTTACATTTGGCACAGTAAGACTATATTTTTAATTAAATACTGCAAAAGCCAAAAAATTGCACATATTTTTAAACGATCATATCTCTTAAAAAGTAAATAAACAGAAAATATTGTCATATTCGAATTCAGTGGGTCAAACTTAGTAAAGATTGATTAGTCTTCGCTACGGTAAGTAAAAAACGTGATTTTTGTTGCTCGTTGTAATTAGTTAGATTTTAATTGAATTAGTGAAGCTTGACTTGCGTGTTACAAAAAATAAACTACAAATTGGCATTTGTGCAGTTATACAATAAAAAATAGAAAAAACCTACAACTGTTAAGGGATTCCTCTTGAAAAATATGTACATACATTTATGTATATATAATACATGCAACATACTGAATAATTTCGCAGTAAGAATTTAGCATAGTAA
This sequence comes from Arctopsyche grandis, assembly GCF_051622035.1. NCBI lineage: Eukaryota > Metazoa > Arthropoda > Insecta > Trichoptera > Hydropsychidae > Arctopsyche > Arctopsyche grandis. The sequence continues at coordinate 20,191,413 of NC_135357.1, forward strand.
GATGCTCAAAATACATTCCAAATTCACCGATAACAGATGAAACTGAAATTCATATTTAAAAAGTTACATGCATTGATGTATAATATAATAGATCCGCCCTCACGTGTTATACTTGTCTCCCTTTTGGGGCATGCAAAATACATGGCGCATGCACAGTTACTCTTAGTAGGTAGGTAGGTACCGCTGCGTCGTAGGGAAAAAAACCCAACGTCCCCGGCAGTTAAACCCCCCGCACCCCTCAGTTAGTGAAGACAAGATCTCCGACCAAAATAACACGTCTGGGCCCATCTAGTGTATTATACATTAATGGTTACATGCCAATTCTTTTCGTATACATGAGCTTTTCTAAAATGTTGTTCAATTGTTCTAATTCTGATTTCAAAATAATTTTCATTACAAATAAATCACCTTTTAAAAAAGCAAATTCAAAAAAATAAATACAATTTATGAATTAAATATTGTCATTCGTTAGGCAACATTATATATTTGTTTGCCATTAGATTTATAAGCGATGATGACAAATAAATATGTATATATATAAAGTGAAAGTCCTTTTTACACATGGATCATAGTAGCGTAAGTGAAAATCTGTGAGCTGCAATGACCCTAACCCACCGACCAATTGCATCACTAAGACTACTATGATTCTCATGTATAAATTCTTTCTACTATATATGTATATACTTAAACAAAGACTTCTCGAATCTAAATCGGATGAAAGCTTCACACGCTTTTCATCACCATGTAATTATTTTCAATTTCGGCTTCTGAATTCACGGCCTCGGATAGCTTTTCACATGCAATAGATTCTACATAACCACATGGAGACATTGGAATATATTCTTCTTCAGCTGCCCTTTTTTTCAATTTTTGTTGTATCAACTTGGTTTCGCCTCGTAAAACAAGTTCAAGGATATCTTCTGGATATGCATTTTTAAAGCTATTGTCAGCGCATATAACTGACAGGTCTTTTATGTTGTCATCGCTTTTATCTCCATACCATTTTGGCGATAATTCAATGTTCAAATTTTCAAATTCACCATTAATGTCTGGTGCGTCCAGATTCAAATCAAGATTCTCCTCAGATTTAGAGCATCTCTTATTGGTTAAAATATTTGATTCAAAAGATTCGAGATTTTCACAACTCTTGGCAGAATCTTTCATATCATTAAAATGGCTACCACCACCTAATCTTCTTAATGCTCTAGCCATTTTGGAATTTCTCAACATGTTGATTGGCTTTGAGGGCGTCACATTGCTATCAAATTTCTTTTTTTGGGTAATAGATGATGTTTCACTAGATGTAATAGATGCAGCATCGCACTGGCAAGCAGTAACTTTATTGCCATTATGAAATTTTCCTTTTAAATGGTGTGTGTCGCTTTGAACTCTTTTTCGAAAGACATCAAAAGCTGTGTGTAATTTGTTACCATACTTTAGGCTTCCTTTTGTCGATTCCGTTTCACACATCAAGTATTGTGGTAAAGAACTAAGAGAGCCAATCGAGCTGTGAATTGAGCACGATTTAGTTTCACTAGCTTCTTGATTGATAATTGAGCACAAGCTTTCTTCTTCAACACCCGAGTCACTTGCACTAAAAAATAAGAAAAATGATCAAATTCCCATATACTTGAAATTAAGTTATTTTAACAAAGTGGTGTCTTACCTATCAAATTTCCCAGAATGAATTCTATGTCTTGGTGGCAACGGCGGTGGTAAAATCTTTTTACTTTGTCTGCGAGCAGTGCCATAGATACACTCAACCAAAGCTTCATAGGTATTATCAGCAGAAACTCTCATTGCTTTTGAAACGCGAGGATTTTTATGTATAAGATTTTGCTCCGATATTTCTTCATAATGCCCAGAAGCAACTGACACTCCAGAAGACCGTCGATCAAATGAGCTATAATGGATTTAAACATTGTAAATAATGAAACATAACTCATAATACCAGAATGTATGTACATATCATAAATCAAAAATATTCAGTATCAGAAACAATATACCTAATAAATTCGATACTCACCACTCGGAAAAATCTGATATCTGTGTTCGGGATAATATGTTTTCACTAGATTTTACAACTTTTTTGTCACAGTGCTGTAATTTTGCTTTGCTCGTATGTCCCGGTGTACTTAATAAAACTCCGGCCGATATTAGAGTTGATGCAACCTGTTTCAGTAAAGCAAAGCATTAAAAAGATTAAAATATACGCATTATCAAATGGATGTTAGCATGCCTTTCGAACCTTTCCTTTTAGAAAATAGCCTTTGTCATTAACGGAAAGCCTAATGCTGGGATCTTGCAAGGAATAATACCATTTGCTTTTACTTTTAGATGAAATTGGTTCACACGATGAAAGTCCTGAAAAAATAAATTGAATTGAGAGGAGAGGAAAGGTTTTGAAATGTAAATTTGATGGAAAATTTGCTCACCAGAATCTCTTTCACTTTCAAAAGAATATTCTTTAAAATCATCCATTGTAAATAGTGTGCCTTCACTTCTACTAATTCGTCTGTCTAATTTTCTAAATACTATTTCAGGGCTCAAATGTAGAAGTTTGTTTCTCAATTTATTTGTAAGTAAATTTGCATACAAACAAAAGAAAGAAAACTGTCCGAGTCCGTGCTTGAAATTGCTAAATAGGAAAATTATTCATTTTATTTTCACACAAGCATAAACGGAAAAATTTTAATATGTAAAGTTAAATATTTATAGAGAAATGACATTTAAAAACGCTGGTCTAAGTGCTTCATATTAAATGATTTAAATTGAAGGTAGTGTATGAGTATTATATTATATAAAATAAATTAATTACCTATTAGTCCTTACAGTGAGAATTCTTTGGTTGTCAACCTTTGTATTAGCATTATATATCAAGTCAATGCTGCTAATATCAGTGAAAGTAAAATGCGCTTTTGTTTGACCTGTTGTATCAGATATTTCAAAATAATCTGATGTAATTTTCAATACACCATACAATCCTTTAAATCCACATGCGTTAGAAAAATCATTTTCAATTACTGACACTGTGAAATTATTATCTGTATGGTGATTATTATCTGTAAAGTATATTTAATTTAAGTATATTATACAAACGTAATACGTGTTTGAGAAACAAAATACAATCAGAGTTCACGTTCGAATATTCACAGAGTAACGTTTGTACTAAGAGGAAATATCAAGCAATTATATATGCATTACTAAAAACGAGATAAAATTATCCGAATGACGAATCATTTCCTGCTACGAAGTCAACTTATTGTATTAAAGTATTAAAGGTCACATATATGTATGTTAAATATGGTACATACATATCAAAATATATATGTACCATAAATAAACGGGAATAATCGGTCGGTAATAAACTAATTAAATAAAATTATCAACCTGTTCGATCTTTTCCATCGAGCATAGCTCTCATTCTTAACATCCACAGTTGACTTTCACTTTCCGACTGTCCAGCCATGAGCAAAAGTGATCTTTGACTATTTATTGAAGAATATATTCCAAATGCATAATCTTTTACCTTGGAAATGGTACGGCAAATGATTGAACCTTTGGGAATTTCTACTTGCGATGTCGAAGACATGCCAGCAGATGCATGAAGGACAACGATGATACCCTGTTTGACAGCCTGAGGTCTTAAAATGCACCATTGCTTCTTCCAAGTCTGTAAAAAATTCGGGAAATATTTGAAAAATATTAAATGTTCTTTTGTTTAACGAAAAACAGCCGGGTCAGAGTTCGAAGGTACAATTAGAATTCTACCTTCCAAGTGGTAAAACCTCGGGTTGACATCGTTGGTAGTTTCACTTCCATATACCCTGACATGTTTCAATCGCGAAATAAATAAAATATTGTGCAAATAAAAGCGGTAAAACGTCACATATGACAAGGCGACCGCAGTAACGACATTTGTTTATAAAAAACATAAAGCTCGTTCGTTGGCCGTAACACCTTTTGTATGCGCCATCAATGACTCACCAATGGCTACAAACACAACGGCGACATGAACGCAAACACAATTATCAAAATGCTTAACTCTTAAGATACGCGCTTTTATATGCCAAATATAATGTACCAATAATTTATATGCAAAAGTAAACAACATACCTACCTGCTTTGCAGAAAAACATGTTTTAATTAATTTTTCTATATGTATAAATCTTAGCGGTCTCCGTCACGGGCCCGAATGTGAAACGCCCGAAAACGCAAATATCGGAAGGCAAAGATCAAAAATCGAAAGATCTTAAGTCGAAAGATCAAAACAAAAGGGTGCATGATAAACGGTATATACTCACTTAATTTTCGCGAGCAGGATACAACAGGAGCAAGAGGAACAGGCTTTTCCTCCCGTATTAATACGCGTAGAATAAGGGAGGAAAAGCCTGTTCCTCTTGTTCCTTTTGTATCCTGCTCGCGCAAATTAAGTGAGTATGTACTGTTTACCATGGACCCTTTTTTTATATTTCGATTTTCGATATTTGCGTTGTCGGGCGTTTCACATTCGGGCCCATTAGGTTGACCCAAATCTTAGATACAATCTTATCAACAGATTCACAAAAAATAAGGTATTCCCATGTAGGAATATAGCACATCGCGTACTATCCCTTATCGAGGTCAATACACTCGCATACTCCCCCGTCACACAGTTTACCACACCCCTCTGAAGTGTGCTTCTAATCAAGCGGAACATACTCAGAATACACCACGACCCTAGAGTCTAGAGAAAAACAACTGCACACTACCACGTGTCCAACTGAAACAGATGCACCGACGTATCAGCAACTAACGCCAGTGAGCTTCGGGAACTCAAACTACTCACTCCTCCGGTGTGGAGCAATTATCTCCGTCGCTGTACATACAAATACAACTGTAATAATCTGAGCAATAAAGGATCCCCTTCCAAATAAACACAACCACGTGTTTCTATAGGTCGGGAAACGGTCAACATGTTACTTATTCCCGCACATGCCTAAACCCATAATTAAAATTTTCTTTAATTCCTACAAGTAACTTTTTGGTTTTGATTTTTCACATATTTTTTTTCTTCAGATGAAATTTCCAATGCTTAACTCTATGAAAAAGTTTTTTAAAATATGTAGGGTCATGAACAATGGATTAGGAGCTTGGGGTAATATCATATTAATTTCATTATCTGAATGTAATACAATAAAATAATAATTAGAAATTTTTTTATTGAAAAAAAATCACAGATCATACTCATTTACATTTTCAAATGCTTTTGTTAATATTTTTGTACACGCATTTTTATTACGGGATTTTAGAAAATAAATCAGCAAATGAAATAAGTTACTACCTAAAAGCATTTTTTCGTCAAGAATTATAGACGCGTAAATTATGGCTCTTATAGTACTATAAATAATTTGTAGAGTAAAATAATGTATTAATATGTACAGAGAATTCTAAAAAATTTTACAGTGATACATTGCCAATATATTTGTGCATATTGATAACAGTAAATGAAATTCATATACTTTTGATGTAATTCCATTGTAAAAAGTTTTAAGATTTCCCAGGTATACATAATAATCAAAAATGTTTAAACTATACATCATTTTATTTCTTAAAGTCAAGCATATACAATAGACTTTTTGTCCTATACGGCAAGTTCAGATAACAAAATAGAGACTTGTTTTCTGCTTTGATTGTACAATTTAAATTTTAAAAGTATAGTGTAAACATAGTTAAATGTTAAAAAGTTTAATGTGTGAACAGGGTCAAGACACTATGGAGATAAACATAAAAAAAAAATAAACAACTCGGGATATTAAAAAGCAGTTAAAAATTATAATCACATATTATTCCATCATGAAATGACGTTTCCCTTAATTAATTTCCATTGTTCCATAATGATAATGTTGTCCTTATAAGTCCAACAATGAACTGAGGTTTATTGATTGTACATATGTGGTGCTTATGTGTATATGAAGAATTGTTAGAGAAACATTGACTAATGGCGTGAAGCTACATAGTGTCTTTGCAAATGAAATTTAAAAATTTGGACTAGCAACAACTTTGATACACAAATATATTTTTTTAAAAACATGTATACATATATAAATAAATAAAACGCAAATAAACATAAAATAGGTCAATATTTTACCTAAAATAAGATCTTATAATATCATTTAATTGAAAAATCATGAGTGGCAAAAAATTGTATATATGTAGTAAATTTATTGAAATTAAGCAGTATCCATTCGTTAAACTAAAATCGTATTTAGATTGCAAAGCTCGGCAATTAAAAGCAATATTTTTTGGAATGTATAAATTTAATGTTTATTTTCATTTGTGCGTTGCACTATATTTTGCATAATAAAAGACTGATTTTTTTTACATAAATCAAGTATGTACGCTAAAAAATTGGACTTTGAAGACTAGATGAAATTTTAATTTCCCACAATTAACAATAGACCAAATACTTATTATTTTTTTTGTAAAAATATATACAAATAAGAGTATTTTAATATTTAAAGTAGTATTTATAGTTACGTAAAAATTTTATACAAATTTTGTACGTACATAGTTAAACTCCTATCCAACGAAAGGTTAGCTCCCACAAATAAAAAATTTCAAAATTTTAATATTGCATTGTTGTTTTTGAATAATAACAACTGATAAAACAAACAGCAGACTGCAAATCAAGTATATAAAAAAAATGAAATTCATACCAATTCCCAATCAGCATCATAAACAATATTATTTTCAACACGTTTTTCATTTTTTTCTTGAATATTTGATTTAATTTTTATTTCTTGTAAATTCCACAAATTTGGAATAGATACACACTTTGGTGTCAAATCTATTGGTGGTTCACTTTTTGTTCTGTCATTTTTTTTCAATACTACCACTTTTTTATTGTCATGGATGACGTTTTGAATTTTTCCATTATCGTTATTTATTGTAAGAGTTTTTTTGACAGTATTATTTGAAACATGTAAATCATCATTATTTAAAAATATGGGAGATAATGGTTTTACTTGGCATAAAGTTATAGGTTCTAAATTTAATGCCTTAGCTAATATTTCTTCTTTATCTTTAATTTCTTTTTCAATAGACTCCGGACTCCTATCGTCAGGCAATAATCTACAAAATTAATAAAACAAAGTTGTGGTTAACTTATTAAAATAATATTGAAATTATAATAAAATAAACAAACTGACTTATTATCGTGATAGAAACTTGCTGACATAATGCTCGGTTTAGTCATCTTAGGGATTTTCACGTTCTTTGCAGGTGATTCTTTCAAATCAGTAGGGTTCTCGCAAATATTTGATGAATTATTTTTTTTACATTTTTTAGAACTATGCAATATATCATCTGAAAATTCAATCCGACTTATGGAATCAAATATTTGTAATTTGTTCACGTTTCTTTGTGTTGGAAAAACCAGCGATTTCACATTGGGTTTTTTGGCATTAGAACAATCTTTAGAAGTAATTTCATTTTCAAAACATAAATTTGACAACAGTCTTTCAATGGTGTTGTTGTCAATATCAGCTGTTAAATCCTTAACTGGAGGAAGTTCAAAACACTCCTCTGCTTTAACCACACTGGTCGTATCTGTAAATGTTGGAATTGCTGAATCTTCCATTGTATTTATTGGAGTATCACATTGTTCTGTTGTATCAGAGAAAAATAGTTTTGTTTCAGAATTAGCTATGTCCTTAATTGTGCTAAAAGCGAATTGAATGGGGTTGATTAGAGATTTTGTCATCCTATTTTCATCTACAAAATAAAAAAAGAGAGATATTAAAAATAATATTTCATCTATAGATACTTCGCATGAACATAGATAAAGTAAAAATAAAAATAAACATATAAAATATATAAATAACATCAAAAAATACATTATCAAACCTGCATTTGTGACTTCAACATCGGGTGCATAAGCAAGTCTAACAATACTGCTGTCACCTTCCAATACAAATATTTCTTGCTTATTGACAGCCACAGAAATAATTCTACATTTTTGTAACAAAATGAGAGTTATAAAAAAATATTAAAACATAAATAACACAAAACTAGATAAAAAAATCATAAACCTCCTGAAATCATCTACTGCTGCTATAGCTACTAATGTCTCAGGATCCAATATGTAAAGTAATTCTTCATTGTAGCTTACAAGGTAATTATCGTTGAATTCTAATAGTGGTCCAAAATTCAAATCTTTCGTTGATGGAGCTTTTTTTTTGGTAGCAGGATTTAGTAATTCAACGTGGTTAGTCGGATTTGCGATTGTATCCTAAAAAATTTGTTAATGTTGTTTTTAAATTTATTTTTGTATATTTCATTGTATTAAGAAAATAAAGCATTGTATTAACTTTAAATAATAGAGTTTCGAGAACATTTCCTTGAAAATCAGATGTCCATATTCTCATACCTGGGCGGGCTGAGTAAATACGCACATCATTCGGTTTATCATAATTAAAACAAAATGTACCGCCCAACTTGCAAAGACTACAAATAAAGGTGTTTTATTTAAGAAAAGTAACATAAACTTTATAGTATTAGTATTTTCATAACAATATTAATTAGTAAGAAATAATTTTAATGTATTTAATAATATTTTCATATTTTACATTTATACATAATGTCTATGAACTTGTAAATTTTGAAATTAGATATAAAAAAGAATAAAACGTACTTTTTTCTATCTTTCTTCCCAACTTGATCGACATTCCATTTTAAATTGTCTTTGTGACATAAAATACTTCGAAATACACTCGATATGAGCAAATGATTTTGATAGTAGCTAAGCTGTACTATTTCATAGGATTCATTGATAATTTCGATCGATTTGCAAATGTGCTGAAAAGAAAAAAAAACACCATATTAATGAAATGTATCACATCTTCAAATTAAAAATTTGTGAATTTAAAAAAGTACCATATAGAAATCGATTTCTGTTAAAACCACAATTCCATTTTTATCGCCAGAAAATAGTTTCATTCCATTTTTCGACCATTCAAGGGATGTTATTTCAGTTTTGTGAAGGTCACTTATCGTATATCTATTTTTTACAACAGAGTATCAGTTAAATTCAAATTAAATACAATTTTTATTACTTATGTAAGGCGTACCTTTCGATTTGTTGGTTAGTTTTCGGTTTAATATAGTCGGGTACGCTATCTGGATGAGGTTTTGGAATTTGAAATATTGTAACTTGGCCAGTTTTGTCACCGGCCGCTACCATATGGTCTACGGTGGAGACAATTTTAACACATGTTACAGGGCTGCGCGAGTTCTGAAACGAAACACAATACGTATGTACATACGTACATTAAACATTCATCTTGAAACACTACAAGTATGTAATTATTGAACATGAATTTTATTAGACATTCAACAGCTAATGCCGATTTAAATTGTGCAATTTTTATTAGTATGATGGGAAAGCAAAGGTATGGGTAGATAAACTATAATACCATCTCAACTATGGATGGATGATGGATTTTTAACTAGAATATAGACTAGGGCTGCTATACGTCCTGGTAGACTGGGACATGTCCCAGTCCACGAGTCAGTTGTCCCGATATTCTATCTATGTAGTTTGTTAGTCAGACAAAAAATACTAAAGAAATACAGGTAAATGTGAGAATTAAAATGGAAGAAAAGGAATTTCAAGTCGAATGTAAGACGCCAGATGGAATCTCATCTCTTCGCTTGATTTACGGTCATTTCACCATGCGACCTGCAATTAATTTATTGTATACAGAGAGCTGTGTGAAGGAAGAAACGGTCCCGGGCTTCAAAATCGTCAAAACAAAATTCATTTTTTACATACCTCTTCTTACTTCGCCTTATTTTAATGCCAATTTTAAATAAATGCGACAAATTGCCGAATTTTTAAATGAAATAATAAATTCAAAGATATCGTTTCCACTTTTAAAAAATCTACGAATTGATAAATTTAATTTGACAGTAAATTATAAAAAAATGAATTTTTCAGTAGTCACCGCATCAGTTGATATATCTTTCAGTAAACTTTAAATAATCAAAAGTTGTTTAAGATATTCAATGGTTGAGGATTTCAATTTCATTATTGATCATTCAATTCCCAAATATCCCGGTTAGTTACTCAACAATTATGGCAGCCCTAATATAGACCCATGTGGTGCATAATGCGTTAGAGTATATGTACACGAATATGATCAATTGATCACATGTTAGTTGTTTCAAAATTTTAAAAGCTTTTATTTAATGATTTATATTATTATGTTCGTACGGGATTTTGAAGAGATAAATAAAATCTAATATTGATTAGACGGATGGAATAGAACCTCGATACGTAGACGTTGTAGACGCGCGGTGTCTCTGTGATACCACAACAAATGTCCACATTCAGATCCAAAAGCCAGATGGAGAGGTTCGGCTGCCACAGCTGTCAAGCGAGTGGTCTTCGATCGCGGAAGACCCCACCAGCTGGCAGTTTCCGAAACTGCAGACCAGATTTGGGAGCAGGGGGCCCATTCCCTGGGGGCCTCCATTTGCTCACAGTCGCTTCGTCGCTTCAAACTGTCATCACCGACATCATCTACACATCGACACACCGGAACCGATAACCGATACATATACAAACCATAATTGCCATATCAAAAAAACAAATGCTTACAATCATTCCTTTCACTTTAAGTTTATAAATATTACGGTTCGGTGATTACCAGTCAAATGTGAACCGGTCACAGGACAACCGGTCGCTCTAGATCGGTCACACGTGATCACCCGTCAAACTAAAACTGGTCACACCCTAAAATTGGTCACGAGAAAACTGGTCACACCCTAAAATCGGTGACCGATTTTAGGGTGTGACCAGTTTTCTCGTGACCAGTTTTAGTGTGACGGGTGATCACGTGTGACCGATCTAGCGCGACCGGTTGTCCTGCGACTAGTTTACATATGACTAGTAGTCCGTTTACCCAAAAGAACACTTAAAGCCACTTCTATTAATATTACATTTCTCTGCTCGGCGCTTTCAATTGAGCGCTTTTGAAGTGCGCGCTTCGAGATAGTGGATTTCGAATGAAAGCGCTCGAGTATGTACGCGTTCGGGCGCTTTCATACGAAATCCACTATCTCGAAGCGCGCATTTCAAAAGCGCCGAGTGTGTACTGGGGGGTAATTGGACTATTCGTCACAATGGGGTGGTCACAAAGACAATTTTTGCCATAAAAATCGCGAATACACAATATTTGGCACTCAAGTTCTCGTTACTATGATAGTTATCGTTAGTATTATGGGGGATGAACGAATGAGACGACTGGCATGTTAATGCACGTGTTTTATTTATGACAGCTGAAGGCAGAGTGAGTAGCCGCTCTCCGAACCCAGCCGAGTTGGTCCCCACTCGCAGGAAGGTGACCAAACACGACCATGTCGTATAGCGAGCCGTCACAGTATGATGGACTTTTCGGCTGCCAGATGTTCCATTATAGAGATTTTAGTGACTTTGTGACCAGTAATCACCGAACCGTACTGGGGATGTAATCACCGAACTACCACCAAACACACCTTCCCTGCCTACAGAAGTATTTAGATAAAAAATTTGAGAAAAATGTTCTGGTTTTGAATTTAAAAATAAAAATGGCTAATTTAATGGTGAACGATGATATGTACTTGGAAACTAAACATGAACTTTGAATCAATTTCGAGCAAATCGACCTTCCTTTTAACATTTGATAGTCAGGTGGGAGCGAGTTTACAAATGGGGAAAACATATGAGACGCAAACGTCAAACGAGCGAAGGTGTTCGCGAGCGAGTGAGAGAGTCGCGGACGTTCGCGAACTCGGCGGGCGTCGGCGGTGTCGGTGTCGGTGTCGGTGTCGTTGCCTGTGCGGTGTCGGAGTCGGAGTCGGAGTCAGAGTCAGAGTCGTAGGGAGGGCCGAGCACTGGGGCTGGACAGGGGCAGGGGCAGGGGCAGGGGGCGCGCGGATCGTTCGGCCCCATCGGGGAGACTCGGAACTGGGATCGGGGATCGGGGATCGGGGATCGGGGTAGGGTCATGTGAGGGCTGAGGGTCTCCTCATCGACTGGGAATGGGCAACTGCGTGAGCGGACCGGCGGACAAGGAGACGAGGGGGGGAGCGGCGGGCGGGGGGGGCGCGGCGGGCGGCAGCGGGGGCGGGGGCGGAGGCGCGGCGGAGGTGTCGGCGGGCGGGGGGGGCGCAGGGGTTCCGGGGGCCGCCGGAGCCGACGACAGCTCGCGAGAAGCTGACCTGGCCGGGGGGCCAGGGGGCGGAGGCGCCGGGGGCGGAGGCGGAGGGGGCCCCGCCGGAAGCAGACCCACTGCCAAACCACTCGAATGTGGCGACTCCCCGGCCAGAGTGTTCGTGGCCCTCTACGACTACGACGCGCGTACCGACGAAGACCTCAGCTTCCGCAAAGGAGAGCACTTGGAGATCCTCAACGACACGCAGGGCGACTGGTGGCTGGCCAGAAGCAAGAAGACCAAACAGGAGGGCTACATCCCCTCCAACTATGTCGCCAGGCTGCAGTCCATCGAGGCCGAGCCGTGAGTACCTCTACCTCTAATTCATACCAAACTACACAACCCATCTGAAAAGTGAGCACAAATTCAACCCATTTATGCCGGAGATTCCAGGCTCTCTGATGGTCTGCCCTGATCGATCGCATATTTAATAATATCAACCATGTCAACAGTGAAAGTAAAATGAATTTACGTTTTGACAGCTTATGTGCAATCTAATCAGTGCACTTTCTATAATTCAACGAAGCCAAATTTTACTTCCAAAAATCTATATAGTAAAACAATCGGCTATAGATATATTATATACATATGTATACGCTTCCAAAAAACGTTTTTTGTGTGTATTCATTAGTAAATATATCCATCATTACCCAAATATATAATAACATGTGGCCAAGGCCAAAGAATAAATGTATTTATATACGTTTAAATTACCCATTACCGTTTAAAATCGTTCATTATCGAGTATTGCATATATGTATAATTATAATTCACATTAGAAAGTTGCAAAAATGTTTGAATATACATGCATAACTTAAACCACGCTTCAAAATCATCACAAATTTGTCGATATGTAAAATATTAGACTTGGACAGATTAAGCATTGAACGAACATACTTTCAATTTTATATTTTAATTATTTGCTCAAATGTTTTTCATATTGTATAAGCTAAAATGCAAAATATCTCACTACTAGAATTGTCCAATGAGATAGTAAGAGAAAGTACATATAGCAATATTGTGTATGAAACATATGCACATACATACATGTCTTTATAATATAAAATTTAATAAAAAATTAGTCAACGATTTTGATATTGGATCAGAAATAAAATAAATGAAAAGATCAACTGAACAGTAGTAATTTATAAATGATGATTTGACAATTATTTCATATATATCGCCACTGGAAAGGCCAATTGCCGTAACCCTCAAATATCAAATTGTTCAGGAAGTGAAAAAAATTATAGACATTTTGTATCAAGTTACTATGTGACTATTTTTGAATTATTTTGATATAAAATAATCATTTAAGAATGCGATTAATCTATTGCCATCATTTTGGTGAAAAGCCATCAACCTATACGGTGACAATATAATCACATGATCATACAATTCATGGCTATTATACATAGCTTTCCGACAAATTTACAGATGAACAGTTAGCTGAATTATGTTATGTAACTGCAATAGACTCGATTGAAAGTATTTACATTTTATAATTTGTGTTTTACTGAACAATTTGTCAAATTAGACAACACATAGTATGCATATGTGACAGTTTAGCCTTGCATTTTAATGTTATAAGTATAACTTTTCTTAAATACGAAGCATACCAACGACATTATGTATGTATTTAGAGAATAAAGTTTAAATATTGTAAACGATATTTCTCTTCTTCATTTGATGCAGTGCTTTCATTTCTTTTTAGACAATTAAAAATCGATAAAGGCATACTTGAATGATATCAATTGTGGTATACTGATAACATTCCAGTAAAATTTTTGCTGTACACATTTAAATGTACGTAAGTCTACATGAAATTAAATAATGGTGTTATATTATTTAAAAAAAATTCACCCTACTGAGTGGTGAACTGTAAATATAAATACAATTTAAGTAAATATTCAATACAATTTATAATATATAATATTTTACATTAGTGCAATTGATTATACGCCGTCGTGAATCACACATCTTTGTGCGACACCTTATCAAGAGATGTCAGTGTATACCTGTAGTGCTCTTATTTACTTTTCCGAAGAATAATTATTATTAATTAAATTTATGTTTATTTCACTATTATGTATGCGTTATGATATAATGTAAAAATAAACATTTTTTTTTATTTTAAGAAATATGTACATGTTTAATATGTACTTTCACTTGTTCTGTTGTTTATTCAATATGGATATTACATTATTTAAAATGCTATTAATATTGTATTTTATAGCTTTGTATAAAATATTCTTTCATTAAATTAATTTTAAGAATTTCATAACAATTTGTTTATACATAATTTTAGTAGCATTGAAGTAGATATGATAAATATTAAACTACACAAGTACTTAATTTTTTTTAGCGCGACTATTATTTCAAATGTTAAAAATATGTACAATTTATTTGTACTTTCTCTTAAAATTTTAAATTTTGTACAAAATTTGAGTTCAGTCAACTTTTTATTTCCGAATGCATCTAATGTTGTATTGTAGTGTCACTAAATATTATATGTTTTGTGAGCTTTTCCTTTCTAACAATTTTGGATTCTCATAGCTAATCATATGAGAAATTGTAAGCAACATCATGCATTATATTATGAAGAGTAGTTCACTGAAATATGATAAATTAATGCTTATAAAAATTAACTGAATAGTTTAACCAAACATAATATGTATACGTATTCAAGATGTGAAGCATACATAACGAAGTTCAGTAACAGACTGTTCGGATTACACTACATTTATGCCGAGGCATGTGAGTTGAATAATCAAAATTTCGCTGTTCTCATTTTAATTGCCCATAGATATCTTATACTTCTAATTTTATCACTTTCTGTTTAGATTAATTTTATTCTATAAAGGCTTTATCTTAGTGGATAAATAGTAAAAGCATTATTTATCTATGTGGAATATTTAAGGTGAACTGAACTGGTTGGATACTTAATGATGCGCTTTTATGATCAACACTGTTTATGGTTATCGCCTTTTAGTGCATTTTTCATTGCCCTTCAATACTAAATAATGCAGAGCGAACTCAACTGCTTAAGGATATTTACATAGTTAACCTTCACTGGCTTTTCTCGGATGTCAAAGCTACTCTCAAACCGAAGTGATTATGCAAAATTCATTACCTTCTCAGATTTTACTAACGGAACTTTTAACTTGTTATTATTATCATACTTTATTTATGAATGCAATTGTTTAGGAGAGTGAATCTTTTTGATTAGATTAATTTTTCACCCCGGGTGTATATGACAAATAGTCTTTTATATTTCTTATGATTTATATATATTTTTTGCATTCGTGTGCCTACTGACACATTGACTTATAAATCCCTGACGATTTGTCAACAGCACGACCATTGAAGGCATATCCTTGATTGAGGTTCAACTTTATTGGTATTCGATTGTTTGATATTGTCATGGATCGCTTCACAATCGATGTTATTATTTTCCAGACACAAGTACTCACTGCTATAATGCATAAAGAGTTTCGTCAAATGTTAATAATCAACGTTATTATCACCTGCAATAAGAACTATTGAAATAGCTTCTTCCGATTTGATAGCATGAACTAAATTTTTTGTTATAAAAGCTGCAATCTGTATAACTGAAATGTTAGCTTTTGCTAAATGCTAATTAGCCACGTCCACTCTTTGCATCGATTCTTGTGACACAAGTCGTTCTCAAAGTCTCGTCACATGTCTAAAACTTATCTGGTCAATAGCTCAGGTCTGCTCGAGCTGTCAAAAAACTATATATGGTAATCAGACTCGCTTTTTTTACCTGCAAAGTCTATTTGACTTGTCCAAATCGTCACTAACTGTAGATTTAGTCACGATGATCATTTCATTGGTTCGTGATCAGAATCGAATAAACTATTTTATTCAGTTTTCTTTGATTTTAACGTTTTTGGATTCAATAATTTCTTTCACATTAATTTGATACATCCAGGGCAGTGGAGTCGCTTCATAATTTACCGATTCCAACTCCGACTTTATCTTATAATTCGACTCCAACTTGCACGATTTTAGTAAGATCGACTATTCTTGCCAACGTATAAAATTGTTAGTAATAAAAATAATATCAATTTTCAAAATATAAAAATTATTAAAAAAATCATTAAAAATTTAAATTTAACCAAATTTATCGAATTATTGGTAATGAAATAGATATAAATAAAAAATTGAGTACATTCATAGTGTGTGTATGCATTTAATACACAAATAAATCAATGCGGAAAAATGAGAGTATAAAAAAAAATAGTTGATGGAGGAAACAAACGGTTTTCGCCAAAAACATCAAAATACCTGCAATTCAACAATTTTATTTATAATGTAATATAAAAATCATGATTTTTATACTGAAATTATTAAATTTATATTTATTAGTGGATTTACTTCAATAAAATCGGAGACTCTAGTTGACACCTTAATACAATTAATTAATGAAAATAATAATAGGGAGTTGGTTGATTTTTTATGCCTCCGACTCCACAGCCTTGGATACTAATGTCCAACAATTCATTATATTGCATATTATATTTCTTTTTTTTTTCATATCGATTGTGTACATTAAATGTCATGGATTTTTCTTTGAATCACTATTTGATTTTTTTATTACATGGTTTTATCTATGTAGTGCCGATGTGGTATGTGAGTCAGGATTCTTGCAATTTAGATATTATTTTATGAAACTTAACTAAAGCAATTCAATAAATGAGTAATCCATTTGTTAATATTATGTTTGTAAAATGCGACATATATAATTGCTCAAGAGGGCTGGACACGAGCGCATTGTCCATACAAACGTATTCGATTTTTCCCTTCCTCAATTATGGCACTAGAGAAATTATTTTTTAATATGCTATGGATATCCACCAATAGGCATATTTAATTTTTTTTTTTTTTTGATAATTTATTTTTTATAGGAGCTAGGACCCACCAAACATCTATAAAATCGCCTCGTTTTTACACCCATGAAAAGAGTCTAGCATGATAATTTAACGGTTTATTTAAAAAACAAATACGAAAATTGTAACACAGAAAATATCTTTCTCATACTGATGATGAAATTTTTTTAAAAATTAGTCCAGTTTCGAAGGAGAAAACTGGGGAATACGAAACCTCGATTTCGTCGATTTAAAATAGGTATTATCTGGTCGAGGCGCAACTGTCGCATTCACTCAATATATATATATATATATATATATATATATATATATATATATATATATATATTTATTTATATTTATATATATTGATATATATTGTCGCATTCACTCAATATATATATCGAAGAATGGAACGGCAACAAAATTATTGTTTCGGGTAACCAGCCCTCTTAATGTTCAACTTATTTAAAACTAAAATTAGTGTTGTAATTTATTCAATTGGCTGCAAGGGCTGACGCTTTTCTAACAAAGTCATTATTTAGACGGTTATATAATGCACTTCACATGAAATTGTAGTACCAGTAGATCGGTGTCGATCTGGAGATGCTGATGGAGTGCCAACGAGAAAGCTCCATCGGACGAATTGCACAGATTCCAACGTCTTCGCAAGTGAAATGTAGTTTCACAACAAATTAATCGCGTTAAAAGGACATGACGTAGAACGAGATAAGCCGGTGGTACGCGTTCGACTTCTTTCGTGTCGTTGATTACGCATCGAATGTTTTCCATTGCAAGCAATGGTATTATAGTTAGATAGATAGTGGTATACACCTGAGTACCTGAGCGCGCACCTACGTTTATTTATAAATGTCTTATACAACCTCCACATTCCGACTGTTCGTTTATTGGGAGGGTCGACTTTCTTGGAAGTGGCCGCTGCAATCTGTCGTTCAGCAGCACCAACAGTAGCTTCCATCTTCCAACTCGCCTCACATTTCTTTGTCTCCGCGTGCGTTTCGTCGTTATTTAATACGGACCGTTTTTTGCGTGTCCTCTTTTGTTTTGTAGCGCAAACGCTTTTTTTTCTTGTGCGAATCTGCGTTATCGATGTGGAAAAATCTCGTGAGACGTCTGTCCTGTGGCGTGTCTCATTCGCTCGAATTGCACATCGTCTGCATATAAAGTCGCCCCTAAGCCCGGCACCGTTTATAAATTATGTATTGATTCAAGTTCGTACTTAAAGAGGGTTTATTCACAGATAAAATTTTTGGCGTTTAAAAAAAATAAAGTTTATGTAATTCTAAAAACATGAATTTTCAGAACGGTTTTAATAATTTTATATAAGAAGGTCTTCGCGATGACCGTTAGAGTGGTTTGATCGTAGAGCTGCCAGATTGCCAATTGTGTGCTATGTCGGACTCAATTTACCATATAATTGCCAATCATTTATGCATATGTATAGCATTCGGAAATTCCCGAAATCGCTTTTGATTACGATATGATCGGCGATCACTCGCAAATTCAGTCCGATTTATCTACTTTTGAGTTTTACAGCATTTTTAAAAAATATGTAAGTCTTAAATGGTTTCAATAGACATATTTAATTTTTATCATAGGTGCCTTAACAGGTTGCTCCAAAGCGACATCTATAGCGAAACTTGTACATAATACTAAAAACATCCTACAATGTATTTAGGTATATTTAACGATCAACAAATTCAAATTTGCGAGAAACGGTGGGAGGCAGAGGCGGAGGATGCCAATTTTTATTGGATTCGTCACAACGATAAGTTAAATAAAATGGAAAACTCAAACAGGAGACGGTCGATCTAGATTTAATAACGATTCATATTTTGCCAGCAGTCTACATAAATTGAATAATAACTCGATTCTGGCCGGGATTTTTTTTTAATTAAAATTTATATTTGACCACGATGCCATTACGGGTTTTACCCCTTAGCGACACCTATGGTATTAAACTTGTACATATAAATTTATAGATTATAAATTTGAAGTCATATTCAAATTGTAGGTAGAATGGTTTTGTCAATTTGATAAGGAGCTGTTTCAACAATTAAATCAAATAAATTTGCAAACTCTGATAGGAAAAGATCGACTTTCCCGAGAAGCTTTTGGTGCTTATCATTAACTACCGATATATACTGCTGTCTGAACCTTCGATCTATCCTGGTAAATAATACTCGCACCGCAGCTCACTGGTTAAGGGTACAGACACACGAGGTGTGTGGTTTTTTTACTTTATCTATTTTTTAGATAGTTTCACACAAAAAAAACGCTAGCACACATAATTTATGCTAAAGCACCCAGGCTTAAATCCTCGTACATATAAACATGTCAGTTGAAGAAAAGTAGGTGAAACTTGTTGAAAAAAAAAACCCATGCGAATTTTTCACAATGGAAGGCCAAGAACGTGCCCGTGTCGTTAGATTCAGTGTGACTCTTCGAGACAATAAAATACACATGATGCAAATAAAATTTTTCTTGTAAAATTCATCAAATTGCTTTTTTTTTATGGGATTCAATATAAACCTTTGTGCTTCGTAATTTAAATTTTTCAAGGTGGTATAAAAAACATCCCACCACGCATATTTATGTATTAATAAAAAAAGGGGGACATTTTTAGCTCTGCCAATGCTTCAAAGGGTTAAGCCATGTATGTATGTATGTATGTTTATTGGGTGTAACATGTCAAAAAATTGATCAGTTCATGTAAGCTAAAAATGTCATTCGGAGGCGCCACTATCTGCTCTACACAATTTATGAATTCCTGTATATTTCATGAAATCGGCAATTATTTTTGACAAATTAGTGAAAAAGGCAACTGGTGTAACATGCAACAAGAATGTTATTCGTGTATGTCGTTTATGCGACGATGATATTATTGAGGTTATTATGTAAATTGCAACAGATTGGAAGAATGTTGTATGCATCACATTATGTATTTTGGAATTGCGTTATACCTACGTATTGATACATTTGCAGTTGGTGCGCGTAGAGCCTACCCACTATGGTAGCAGTGGTAAAAGTGTTAAAAAATAATAGTGTTGATTAGCGGGAATAAAGTGCGTAGATATATGCGAATGGCATTCGTAACGGACTTCACGTCTCGTCAACGCAACTTAATGGATAATTAAATTTCTATAAATCTATATATAAATATCCGTCCTGGGCGAGTGGTTCTAGCCGCTGGCCCTACTTTCTCATCTGAATCCATTTCTCCCTTACTGGATTTTATTTATAGAAATGGCATTCTTCGGCTAACGCCGTTTGTAAACACCTGTAATGGCCGCGGCTAGACCAGATACAATTATACTAATCGTTCACGCCGTTCGAACGGCTACCTTTTCTCCCGTGTGTCATTATATGGCGACTTGTCTAGTTGTGCCTATAATGCGCACGTAACATAAAACCGCAAAATCGTGAGCGAAATTTGTGCGTGTTGGCGAAAATTTTTTGATAAAAAAAAGTTTATTTGCAGTTTTGACGTTCATCTTCTGACTAATTATTTCGCTCACGTTTCGACCTCAATTTCATAAAAATAAATAAATCTAAAATATACCCTAAACCTACTTCTGTATAGTGTTGGACGGAATTCTTCACAAATTGCTAATATAATTCTATACACCTTCGCAAGTTTAAAATTTAAATGGAAAACCCAGTCATGTGACATATGCAATACGATGTAACACAATACTGCCATTGCAAAACGATTACGTACAAATGTATGAATTTGCATCTTTAAAATGGCAGATTTTATTCTCGATTGTTACAGATTCTCCTAAGTCATGAATTTAACAATATTTTTAAATTTTATATATGCACGTGTGTATGTGTGCGTGTGTAGATAGATGTACCTTTCTAGGTATCAATTATTTTTATCATCATAGATTCTTCCATAGTCGACTGTGGCTAATGAGCATTTAATATGGTGTTATTATTAACTGTCAATTGTTCGTATGCTATTCTGTGGTGGTGTTATCGAATTTGTATTGTCATTTTGCGACGAGTTGTGAGACCGCTGGTAAACATCATGTCGTGTTTTTGTTATAATAATAATAAGAGATGAAACATAATGTACGTATGTATCTATTATATAGAATTGATTCGTAACGATCAATTTGCACTCGTTAACAGTCTTCTATCGTCCAACCGTGCATGTTTCGTCACTATTATCATCATCGATCGATCATTTGCATTTTGTTGATATAAATCAGTGGATGCAGCTCG
Organism: Arctopsyche grandis; assembly: GCF_051622035.1. Taxonomy (NCBI): domain Eukaryota; kingdom Metazoa; phylum Arthropoda; class Insecta; order Trichoptera; family Hydropsychidae; genus Arctopsyche; species Arctopsyche grandis. The sequence goes on from NC_135357.1 coordinate 20,212,789, forward strand.
ATACCACTTCCGGTGATAATGTAACGCTGTCCTCTTCCCTAAGGCGCTAAGAACCACCTCTTTTACACTTATCAAACACTCTTTGCACGTTAATTTTCGTTCTAGTTTAAGATGCTAATGACTAGAGGATGTTATAAAGTGCGTATGAGTGATTAATGATAATTAAAGATTTTGCATTAGTTCTAATCGTGTGTATTTTTTTACTGGCAGCTAACAAAACGATTGATATGGTTCGGTTGGATTTATCCAACTTAATCCAATTCAACACAGTTGTAATACTTCAATTGTGATATCATAGTTTGACGCGAATTGACGTTTTGTACAGGAAACGTTCATAAACCATAAATATAATATTTACTGATAAATTTCTACTGTTTATATTCCGACGAAAAATAATTTATAAAATACATATATTCCGATGAATCTAGATGACAAATCCCATAATTTGAATGGCTAGTGTTTTATGGGTGACGCACAAGGTCAAGTCATCCCTTTCAATTTGTAAATACTACGGATGGTGATTATGGCAATGGAAAAATAGCAATCCTCATTTCAACAAATCAGAAAGCAAAAAAAAAAAAACTAAAAAAAGGTTTTTGACGAAATTAGCAATATCAAAACCTATTTGCCCCGATCCTTATCCGATGCCTAGTAATGACGGTTTACCTTCATACCGTCAGTTTGTATTAATCAAGCTAGGGGTCATCGTGATCGTTGGTTGCAGTAACAAAAATCTTATGAGGAAAATTTAAGACGGATTTTCCATATGTCCTTACATATGTAGAACAAATTTTATTGATCAGTGCAATTTACAATAAAAATAATATTCGATAAATTGATCGCAAATAAACACTAGATATTGAATACGCTCAGAATAATCTTTTATTATACTTTGACGTAGAACTTCATGTCTATTCGTGAGGGTACATATTTATTTATTTATATTTTTACCACGGCGCCATTACAGGTTGCTCCAAAACGACACATATGGTTTTAAACTTGAATAATAGATTATAAATTTAAAATTATATTCATATAGTGGTGATAAATAGTAGTTAGGTTGGTTGCCAATTTTGTGATGCACAGTTTCAAAAATTTACTCAAATAAATTGACGAACTCTAATAGGAAACGATCGACTTGGAGTCATAAATATTCAAGTCTAACCAGCAGCACTGCAGAAAAACTCGGAATTATTTTTTTCAATCGAAGTCATATCAGGGCTCGAACTCGGGACCTCTCGGTGGTTAGAATTAACGCAACCACCGAGCTATAATGGCTTACTTTACTTGCATTTTAAATATGAGCCAATATAATTGAAAGTGGCAAGTCCACTTTTATAAACGCAAACAATAAATATAATGTTTTGCGTTTAATAATATTTAAAAATATAGAAGAGCCCTTTAAAAATACTGGTGGCCTATAAATACGTTTTTTATGCTTTTCCGAGACTGGACATACGAATTAAAAAAAGTGGTAGCAATTTTTGAATTAAGTCAAACAGAAATAGTGTTTTTGTAACTGAAAATCGGACTTCCGCTAGTTTAAAATATAACGGCTTATATTATAGCTAGATATTAATTCTTATATGTACATTTCTTCGTATAATAGATAAAAAAATCCAGCTTTGTAACAATTATACTTATGTAGCTCATAATTCAAAATCGTTTTATACGAAAATTGTATTAACTATTTTTCTCTCTAATGATATTCATTAAGCAATTACATATATAAGACAGTGGTGTCATGTCTGGTATTTTCATTGCCGCAAAAAAATCATAAGCTAGTGGTATTTATTTCCAAGTTTAAACTTCTTCTTCGACCTAAGATAGTGGGTCCAAAAATTGATATGGGAAGTCATTTTGTCATTGATAAAATGCGATTTAATTTTAATGTTATTTTGATAACAGATCAAAGATTACTGTGATTTATTGCAGGACTTTGAGTATTACGTACATATACATACATATGTTCATAGATAGATGAAATGCAATATCCGGGCAAATACAAGATTTCGATCGAGTATCCAAAGCATTGTGGGTGGGTGGAATTTTCAACACTAGATGTGGGGAATAACATTCGGGGATGTCTGGGGGGGTGTTATGGTGGTTATATGGGACAGTTGTGTGCAGCAGGTCGTCGTCCGACCGCAGCAGCCACAACGGAATGTCGCCGAGAAAACGACGGCGCCAGCTCGCCAGTCAAGAAGAAAGTCACCAACGGCGCCGGCGCCAAAGTCTCAGCTCTTGGGGCGCAGCTCCACTTCTGAAACAACCCTCGAATATTTGTCATTCAGAGCCTTTCTTTCCCATGCAATTTTAGACCCGATTTACATGCGCATGTCCCGTTATTCTGTCGAATTTATGGTGCACATTGTATACATGTATGTGTGTGGGTATGGAGCATTGAAGCCGTTGAACGGACACTGGAAGAAAAGTTGATTGCAAATCACGTGACTTGCAATATCTATTCACGGTGTGATTCATTTTTTATCGAATGCAATAGAGCTCCGTAATATAATGCCCACTTATATGTGTCGAAGAAATTTTCAACAGTGCGTTTTGTGAAATCACTTTCGTTCGCAAAAAAATATCGCCCGGTCTGCGAACGGGTAATAAATTTTATGTGTCTGTTGGATTTGCAAAAAGTTGCATGTTGAGGTATTCAGGTAAAAATTAGTCAGTGGTAAATTGTATGTTGAGAATAAGAGTGTGTATGCAGTTGGTGGAAAAATCATTCTAATAGTTGTTTCAAATTTATTTCACCGTCATTTAAAGCCATTCACCATCCACTGCTGGATGAAAGCCTCTCCAATACGCTTCCATTCGTCTCTGTTTTGATCACTCCACGTATTATTCTAATATCATTCACTCATCTTCGAAGCGGCCTTCCTTTCACTCTTTTACATTCTCTCGGGTACCATTCCAATTCTTCTGTCTATCTTTTGTCCATTATTCTAGCTTCGTGACCTACCCATTGCCATTTCAATCTCTTCTCTCTTTACTAGCTTTGTTTTCTATAATTGGTTTCCGGGTTCAAGCCCTGGATTGGCCTTGATTGAAGAGAGTTTATTTGGAGTATTTCGGCAGTGGTAGTTGTCAGACTTCGATTTTGTTACTTCAAAGTCGATCATTTCCTATCAAGAGTTTGAGAATTTACTCGATTTTATTGTTGGAACGGTTCCTCATCAAATTGGCAAAAACCATCCTACCTTCTATGTCGAATATGATTCAAATTGTAATAATACGCTCAAGGGAACCCGTAATGGCATCTTACGAAAATGTGTTTTTATTTAAATAAAAAGAATAATAGATATCAACTACCCTTATCATACTTTTCAGATGTATTTGAACAATTCACAACTGTACATATTTTACTCCTATCCTCAATAACAACCGTGACTTGAAGGCTTCTGTCTTTAGAAAAGAACCTATTCGGTCGACCTTTGTTCCGCGAAATTCAAGTAATTTATTAAATACCGTTATTAAATTTATGTAGTCCCTCTTTGCTAGAATTGCTCCTCTGGTCGATTAAATAGGAGAAGTTGAGAATGTGGTTAAAGCGCAATACTTCTATAGGTTGTCATGGTTGGTCAGAGGTCATGTGCGATAAAATAACTTGGCTGAAAATCATTAGGCGGATTTTCGTCTATGCGAATACAGATTATAAATTGTGGAAATTCGTTTTGAATGTACGCATGTAATATTATGGAACGGTATATTGAGTAATCGCAATCTGTGCAAACTCGTTCATTGAATCGAGCGCTAATTAATAATCGCTACGGTCGCACCGTGAAAAAGGTGGATTTTCGTGCGGCGTCCTTCGGTCGGATTGATGTCGTATAAAATATGGATGTCGGCAGATAAGCGGTCTGCTCGAGCGAGAGAGAGATGGCCACGCGCATGTGCATGTGCATGTGCAGAAACGTGTGCTTTCTAAAGAATGCACGCGTGGTGCATCGAGGCGTCTGGATTCGCAGCCGCCGGCGCCATCGGGCGCCGGACACGCGGATGTACAACTTTATATTAACTCGCATCATCACTCAAAATTTTCCCGATCGTCCCCTTTATTGGGGCTCTGCAATTTGCCCCCTGCAGGATCAAAAGTTTAATCTCCCGTATTGCGCGTATCGCGTTTTCACGAGCGGTCCGTTTGATTGTGCTCAATCCGATATCAGTGCATATCGAGCGATTATATTGTCGCTAAGCCCCCCCTCAGCTTTGGCTAAAACCCCTTCATTAAATCTGGTATTTTTATTTAGGCGAGATTGCGAGTGGAATTTAATAGGTATACGTGTACTATCATGGCAATCATGGCGACCGGCTCAAATATCAACTTGGCGTTATTAACATGTTCATGGGTTCAATCCCGGTGTTGTTCATCCCCTCGCCAGACCTTGGATGTATGTGACTCCAGGTCGGTCGTTTCTTATTAGAGCTTGCCAATTTATCTGATTTAATTGAAACGGTTCCATCAAATTGGCAAAAACTTTGCAAATTCTTGCAAAGTTCCGCAAAATCAGCAAATTCTTGCTTGATATCATTAATATGCTACCCACTCTGTAAAATCTATGTATTTCTCGAAATGTTAGTATCATCGAATTTATCCATGGATGTATCTATGATACTGTATATAAACGTCATTGTTGTTTATCGATGTTTGTAATATACTTACAATACTTAGGTACAGTGTTTGCCCATAGACGTAATAAACATAGAAAAGCCTTGCAAAAATAAAAATGCAAGTGTATGTATGAACGAATCCTAAAGTCGGCATTAGCGTTTTATGATGTTTTATTGAGGATATTCCAGATTAAACTAGGAATATGATTCTGGGGAATAATAATTTTATATTTTTTGGTTGGCTTGGTGCACAATTATCAGATAATACAATTTTTTTAACATTGAGTCAATTCTAAATAGATAATCATGAGTTGTTTATCAGATAATCTTTGGGATAAACTTAATTCCATTCATTCGGTTATATCACACATTTACTTAATCCTTTACCAATTGCGAAATTAGATTTCTATCAACATGGATCTGTTAAATGTACATAATAAATGCGAATTTGGTTTATATTATGTCTATATTTGGTTATCTAATTTGGTTATATAATTTCGAAAGAGAATTTGTATGTTTGTATATTTGGTTGGGAACTTCGAAAACAAAACGAAGTTTCTATAACGACAATTCAATTGGTTGAATATTATATTTTTTTCGATTCAAATAAATTTAATAAAAAAACAAATGAATATTTACTATTAGATTCGCTATGTTTAAGCTGTTTATATTACAAATACTGAGCGAAGCAGGCTAAAACAACTAGTGTATTATATTTATGTTAGTCTAAGTGTACATTTCATTCGTTCATGAACTTACTAGTTTGTTAATACACGAACCAATATGGCCAGTTGTACTGTATACAAAATAAAAAATTCACAAATGAACTAGTTTGTTCATGCACAAACTATTAGACATAAATATTCTCAATCGTTTGTCCCATCCTCTATGCATGTATTTAAGCTTACCCTGGGTTGCAATATTTTTCAAAATGAGTGAAAAGTGAATTATAGCAACGTCGTAATGTGGTTTCTATAGGGTTTCCCTTTTAAATACTTGCCGTTTAGATTTCTAAAAGATTTTGACAGCTGAAATTTTCATGCAATACCTGGTGAGTATTCATGAACGAATCGAAATGAACGCTTAGACTGTGAAATACATATATATATATATATATATATATATATATATATATATATATATATATATATATATATATATATTTATATGTATACCTGTATGAGATGAATTTTACGCGTGTATTCGAATATGAACCATTTGAATTTAAACGAGACGACACCGCTTAATGGTGACTCTTTGGAAGTGAACATTGATGTTGAGCGATCACCGTGTCTGTTGACCATCAACAGGTTTGGGCCTCTCGTTATGGATAACAGTAACTGACTGGGGTACGAGGAGATCCCATGCTCCCTCGGACAGTTGATCAATTATTATTGTTGCTTCCAATGTTAATCAGGTCCAATCAAGGTCCAAAATCCATTGTTCTACAGCTGCGTCAGTTTTGTATGTATGTACATATGTACATTCACCGGCCGGAAGACCTCGTATCACCTACGCACTGCTCTCTCAAAATCGCATTTAATTTTATAACATCCTGCAAGTTCTATGTATTGTACATGTATCTATTAATAACCAAAACTGCAATGTTCGATATAATTTTATTCAAGATACTTTTTGTGAAGAATATGCAAAAAAAAAACGACAGTATGTATTACATTACGTCCTTATGAAAAATCTGTTACACACCCGGTACGAAACAGGATAAGCTTGTGAGGCTAATTCTCAAGATAGTCGAGGGAAAAATCACACTCAAAACTGCGGCATGGTATTCCAGCTGTGATAGGCATGTCTTCTTGTCATTGTTAATTTGTACGATCACTTTCAAACATATATCAATACAGGGATAAAATATCACCGCAAATACTCCAGGTGGTGAGTTTTAGGAAGGATCGCGACGGTACAGACCAGGCATTCCAGTCTTTTTTATGTGTAAAACTATCTAAAAAAAAAAACACGTGCCTCTGTGTGTCCTGTAGCATTTTAGTTGCGTGCAACGTTTCAGCTTCGTGAAGATGGCGTCACCTTCAAAGCTATTCACTATAACGTCCGTAAAGCAGTTTTAAAAAAAGAAATGTAGTAAAATCATTGTGCTATCTTGCTGTGATAATATATTGGCCAGCAGTATGGCTCGGTGGTTGGATATCTTAATTTGATTTACATATGTACAATATGTAAAAAGTCTGAATCTATAGATGTCTATGGAGTTATTAACCCATTTTTGCCCGAATTTTTTTTTCCTCAAAATTTATAATAATTTCAACAAATCATAATGTTATATGATACATAACATTTCTTTTTTTATTGCATTCGTATTGGTTTTATACGAGTTTTTCGAGATGTTCCAAATTTGGAACACTGGGAATACAACGAGGTAGCATTATAAAACTAAATTAAAAAATAAAGTTTATTTCAACACAAGCAACCTTATAAAATAGTGTACATAGATAGTCAAGTTATGTAAATATAATATATATACATGAATTAACGAAAATGGAAGGTTTTAAAACATCCTTCATACAAATTTACACCACATTTTTCACAACATTTTGTGGCATGTTTTTTTACAAAGTGCACATCGATTTTCTTTATCAGCTGGAATCTTCCAATGATCTAGCCGATCATATCGAATATTGAAAGGCACCCTGCTAGATAACTCTTTTGAAGATTTTGGCTTTCCTCCCCCTTTTACGGGATTTCCGTTAATTTTTAAGTACAGTTGTACTATATTTCTTCTAAATTGCAAGTAATCTAACTTTATATTTTCTGGATTTTTTCATTAGTGTTCCTCTATAGCCGTACCAACAATTTCTTCCATCTCTGATGTTGTTAAAAATCTGAGGAAAAAAAAATCAATGTTGCTATAATCCCAGTGTTCCAAATTAGGAACATGGATAATATTGTGAATAAAAAAGTTACATATGGAAAAATTAAAAAAATTACTACACATAGCGAATCTATAACAATTAGAGATTATAATAAATATGGTCAATATGTAATAAATGTGTTATAAAAATGTGTAAACTTACTTGTCAGATGACATTTTCTGTTGAACGTATTTGATGCAAATAAAAAAAACATTGCTCACTCCCACAGGTTACAACCTAAAAAAATACTACACGAAACGATCCCCACACTTGCTAACTTTAGACTGATGCAATCTAAACTTTTATTGCGTCATGCATAATGGAGTGGGGGTAAAAATACTAAATGTTCCAATATTGGAACACTGGGCAAAAATGGGTTAATGAATTAATTGTTAATTTTCGTGTTTTTGAGAATTTTTTTTTACTTCCTAGTGGGCAACTCTATGGTAGACGCCCTTTGCATCGGGCGACGAGGCTTTATATTATTTGCTCGTGTGCATAGAGACAATTATATATATGGTGCTCGTGTGCATAGAGACAAATTGATCATATCCAAATTATAGCATTGATAGTCGTTTTTGATGCATGCAATTGTCAAAGAACTGTACTTTGATCTTGGGAACTTCTCGCGAAGGGAATAGAGCAAGTTTTGTATCTGTATCTCCATGTGTGGTTTTTTTTTTTGTGACAGTTTGCTATTTTGTCATTCGCAGGGTGCGTCGTCCTTGTCTATGCGATGACTTTACAATTCCTTTAAATCGCCGCTACGAAAAGTGTTCATTATTCAGTACTCGGGCCTCTGTTTGTCAATCTGAGAATCGGCGAACGGAAATGGAGTGCGAATCACGCTACGCCGTTACGTACGCGGAATATTCGTATCGTTTCCTACTTTATTTGCGCTTCTATTATACATACATGAATGAGCTGACTGCTTGCGGTTCGGAACACACATCCGATAAGTACCCATTATATGCGATACCCACATTTCGTTTCTTCAATGGTTTATACTTTTAAGCGTTGCTAACGGCTGGCATACCGCTGCAAATCTTCTGTGACAATGTCGCTTTATTACATACTATGCGATTGAATGTACATATGTTCTCCAATGATTAAATAAAGCTATTATTATATATTGATTTATTATCAGCCTGCTTTTGGATGGGATGTAAGTATTAACATTAATATGTTTGGATTTTTTAGGTTTTGAAATCGTAAATAATAAATGGAAAATCGAGATTTTCTCGGTAAAAAGGTTATCAGGGAGAGGACATTTTATTCGCAAAACATATGAATACATAAAATACCATGATTGAGTTTCGTAATCTTAAAACCAATAGAGCCTTGTGCCACGTGGGCGTGGCTTTCATCTTGCATATCATACTCGCACATATGCAATTATGGTTTTAACATCTTGCATTCTATTTGCACAGAAGCAAATTGCAAGATATCGAGAAAAAATTGACAAATGTAATTACAATATACATTCAGGTCTCTTTTTACGTTTTATATTTAATGCAAATACTCAAAAAAAAAAAGTGAAACTTATATAAACCATGTAAAAAAAATGTTTTTTAAAAACTAACCTCTTCTATATTTTGCTTATAAAATTAAGACAATATATAAAAAACCTAATTAAGAAATCACCAATTCTCTCTGTAAACTTTGATCATGAGTATGGCAAAGTCCTCAATCTGCCATATCGGGAGGGGGGCGAAACGGGAAAAAACGATCAGAACAGTGTGGACGATAGACGTCACCGTCACCGTGAAGGAAGATGTAGTATTTTCAAACGTGTCTATTACGATTATTTTTCACCATGGTAATGGCGGACGTCATTTCCTCTTACATATATTGATGACCGAACCGAGCAAAATGGTAAAGTTTGAAAACGATCGGATAAGAACCCAAACTTCGAAACACAACCAAAGCTAAGAAGAGGTAAGTAAATAGTAAAAAAAAAGATAACATAGTATGTAGTTGTTTATAGGTACATACATACGCTACGGGCGAAATCTGATGTTTTCCTCGCTTTGTCGCAAAGCGACGTCGTATTGTATCCGTGTCGAGAAAGGTGGAAGGTAAGCCCAACCGGCCTTGTTTTGTCCAAAATCGGGCCGTGACCAGTACAATTCGGTCTAAACCAGGGGAGATTAGGCGTTATTGAGTGATATCCCCCCTCATTTCCAAACTTAAATGACCAGCACATTGGAACGCATCCTTACTTTTTCTTCAAAATTATGGATTTTTATGCGGTATCCTGTAGAACGCATCTATCACATAAAAAGAGACCTGAGATTATGCAATTTGTATTTAAGATTAGCTCTTTTAATAATATAAGATATTTGTCAAATGTACATTGTTTCAGGGAGACGCATTGGGGTTACCTGTTAGGCCTTACTGGTATACATAATAAATAAATAAAAATAAAATTAATGGGATTGATTGTAATTGTTGAAAATTTTTACTTTTAAAACCAATAATTTGTAATATTTTTAATGGAAGGCGACAAGACAAGTTGGTCAACTTTTCTAAAATCAGTGTTCAGAGTTCTAGGTTGAGGTTGAGGTTATATTTTAGTTGCACCAATCGGTACTGGTTTTAAATACAATGGAAGTTACATAATCGGTGTTTAAAAGGTTATAGCCAATTTATATATTTGAATTTTACCATTCAGTACAATTATTTTTGTATATTATAAAAAAAAGACACATAATGTTGAAAAAATACATATTTACACTTTCAGATTAGTGTCAGCTGATCATATGATTAATCTTTGATCTTCTTTTCGTGTAAATTCATAGAATGAAATTTGTTTTAAGATTTTAAGTAAGTGTTTATTTATAGAGAAGGACGATCTACGCAAAGTCACTCGTTCACTGATATTTCCTTTTGTGAAACTAGAAATTCCCAACCGAAAGAAATTCGCGTTTGTCAACCGACTGTCGTCTTGCTACAAGTTGTCCATCAACCACCGTAAGCTTAGCACAGCAAAGGTAAACGACCCATTGCATCTCACATACGTATTGCCGATGTGCACATAGAATAGATACTTTCCTGCCATCTAACCCCGAGGTTTTTTTATATAAAATTCTTAAAGCTTCAACGTTCATGATCAAGAAATGTGCGGTGCATTGTGCTCACGCACCAGCATCAAACAGTCGACGAGCAGGAAAACCTCAAGAGCTTATTTTCTAGGTTATCAAAATCGATTTTTGCTTTTCAATTGATTCGCTTCCCTGCGCAATCTTTATAGCGGCAGTTGTTTATCGCTCATTTCGAGAGCACACATGCAAAACGAGACTGACCGCCCGATAAATAATATCGAGAGTCCGAAGTGGCACAGAAAAAAATAAGGCTCTCATCGGTTTTAATCGATCATTTGAGGAAACAACAGCTTTGTGTGTTGGAACAGGTTTTTAAACGGTGAAATAACTTCATGTATAAATCTCTCATCTCGACCTGGCATCTGCAGACCGAACGGAAGTGGTCGTAACTGTCGTTTATTTTTAACAGGTAACTTTTTAATCTTGCTCCACATGTGGCAGTCGCACCATGTTACTTCTTAAAACTCGTGTGCAAAATTATACGTGCGACGAAACTTTCACGCTCAAAACTAGGAAATAGAGCGCAAATATCCTTCGGCTGATGTTCGAAAGTTGCTTTTAATGTTTTCATTGTGGTGTAATTTTTAAAACCATCGATTCTACGCATACAAAATGCAAATTCGAGCGGAACGCGATTCGATTTTATGCATTGTTTCAGTATCGCGAAAAACACCCAACCAAGGCTGCAAACTAAGGAAATTCGTAGGAAATTCCCCTCGGATATGACCTTGCCTATAATTACACCGGAAGATGATTTTCAATTCGCTCCAATACGACTATTATGCAAATGCGTACTATCACCAACTTTGGTACTCAGACTGCGATGTGATGATGATAGCGATGGCAACGACCTGAGATATTTTCGCCATCTTTTGATCACAGCCCACTTCCGAGGACGTATCGTTTCGAATACAATGTCCATATAGTGCATTTACATACGTGTTTTGATTTATTAACGCTCGCAAATTTATGCGCATCTCAAGCACGGAAGGTAAGCGAAATATCGCGAAAAAAATCGTGCGTGAATAATTTCGCAATACATTCGCAAATTGAATGTCCTTTTTTTTCTTCTTTCTTTTTCATTTTTTGTTTATGGTTGCAATGTTGGCGCCACTTATTACGCATACTCGTTTTCCGCATCCCGCTGTATTGGAGGTTCATCTCATAAATATATATATATATATATATATATATATATATATATATATATATATATATATATATATATATATATATTTTTTTTTTTTTTTTTTTAATAAATTCAAGTGTGTTCCAAACTCATTTCGTGTTACGATGAGTATGCGCTTGATGATGATCGTGTTTATTTGACGATTACACACGTTCATTGAGTAACGCGTTAACGAATGTGATGTTATCACACGGTGCATAAAAACGTTATGTATACCAATTCTTTTGGCGTGGCCTACAATGATCGTTTTCTATTAGCGTTTGTCTTGACTTGAGCATTTGTCGTATTGCAAACGAGCGTGTGACAGTGAATGCCCTCAAAAGCCAAAGCTGCATCTCAAAAAACCGTGCTGTTACTGGAGCTCGTTTGACCCGGACACTGCTATCGATGCTACTACTCTTATCACATCAAACCTGAAAAGCCTACTGTGGAGTATCCGCATACGCATTATGTGCATTTGTATTTGTTTGCACTTGATTCTTCTCCTTGTCAGATATGTACATATCTGTTGCACTATGAGTATATTTTTTTGAATGCACTTTGTTTTAAAATGCAATATCGTCCCGTTTCCAATACAGTTGGGGTCACGCGAACACACTTGGAACATTTGTCGCTGGTTGAGCTACACTCAAAGCGGTCACTCACTTTTCATTTTATGTTTTGCACCATGCACTCCGACTAGTGATATTTACTCATGGAAGATTGTAGAAGTTTCGAAGAATGACTCTGCGTTATTTCGATCCACGTATAATATCATTTCACATCAAATCCTCTATCGCATTTGAAAGTACTGAATTTTATTTACAACATTAGTTTGCCTTTGTATTGTGCGGGCGAACAAAATTTGGAAATTATAAGATATAGTGTGAAAAAGAATAAGTGAAACGTAAAGGAGGTATGTAAAAAAATATAGGCGTTTAAATAATTAAAATCTGACAAAGCGAGAGGGTGGTGGAAAGGCAAATAAATACGGCAACTTACCATTAGACGTCAAGATGGTCAAAATTGTAGCATTTTTTAAACTTGTCTATTACGATTATTTTTCACCATCGCACTGGCGGATTTGATTTGAATATATATTGTTGACCAAACTGCGCAGAATGGTAAAGTTTCAAAACGATCGGAAGAATGTAGGATATCAAATCCAAATGTTGTCAGACGAACGAGCGAAGGCAAACATAGAAGAGGCTTGTAAAAATGAAACTTTTCCAAAAAATATACAATATATATAAGAGACCACTTCTGACTGGTTGAGCTACACTCAAAGCAACCTAACAATTGGTATTAAAATAACAAATACAAAAAAGTTTTAGTGTGATGGAATTAACGGTACTTGGATTATCTCCAAAACACACAGACACAATGAAAACGTAATCTGTGACCGATCCTGAGTATAAATCAGTAAAAGTCTTGAATTTTCAATCATCTTCTTGATATGCCTAGGTTTACCACCGATAGGCGCATTTGGGGTCTTCCTGTCAAACCTTCCTGATATATATCTCTGTAAAATAAAATAAAATATCAATAAAAGGATAAAATATCACTGAAAATACTCTAGTTGGTGTGTTTTGACAAGGATCGCGATGGTATAGATTAAGCATGCTATCGGTTTTTTGCATGTGCAAAACAAAAAAAAAAACACGTGACGCGTACCCCTCTGTGTATTATTTGTAGATTTGAAGGATTTTCGTGAATTTCCATGAATATTAATATATCCCGCTTCAAATACATTTTAAATTAATTATTTTTAGTTGAGAATTAACAGTTATATTGATTAACCGAGATCTATCTCTATGGTCTTGATTTTATGCTCAAACCTAACCTATCCTTACAAACGCATTAGGTAGTACAATGAATTGAATCTCGATATACTTTGTCGGTCGATGAATTAGCGGGCACTCGAGGATTTCAGAAGTGCCGATGTGCACGTAATGCAGGTTGCAGAAAAAGCCTTCACCCGACAATGAACGGTTGTTGATCAACAAGAATGATCATCTGAGATAGTACGTGTTGTGACTCGTTTATGTTCCTTTTGTGCATTTTCCTTTTATCAAAGAAAAAGAAAAAATGAGCGACGTCGTGAAAATCATTTCGGAATCGTTTTACCTTGTATTTCGTATGCGCAAATTGTACGCACATTTTCCGCGATAATGATTCATTACGTTCATTGTCCATTGACGAAAATGCGTAATTTTTAATGTAATTATATTTATCATTGTTATCATATTATTTCGAAGGAGGCAAAGACCCGCTCTCCAGGTCAATGCTTCCTCCTCGGATGGATGTTGTGGTTTTTTTATTCGCGTCTGACAATCGCTGTATAATGCAGCGAGAGCAGGGCATCATCCATCCACCAGCTTCCCACATTCCATCCTGGCTCTCTCTGTTCGCGTTTCTCCTCCTTGCGGGCGTTTCGGATGTGGTCCTGTGCTTGCGTGTTTTACATCGCATCTTCTTCATCTTCGAACACTTCCATACTTAAATCATACGACGCAAGAATTATATGCAGACCCACGTTTTGAGAGGCTCAAAAGTGTGTTCTGTGTGCTCGGCAGGATCTTGACCCTCAATAGCCTCGCGTTGATTGCGTGATCAACGAACGTCCTTGTCGAGGGTCGCTCGAATAATTTTTTCGTTCGTACCGACACGTCCCATTGTTTATATATTATCATACCTTTCAGTACGCCATACGGTGTCTTCACAATATTTTTCAAAACACTTTTTGAATGTACATATTGAAGTCATCTTTTCCGGTGAGGCAGCATTTAATTATGTAATTCAATTCATTATTTATATATTTCGTTAGATTATATAGAATCCTATAGCAATTTACCTTCATAGTGCTTATTACTTTATCTACCTATGTACGTAGTAACAATAGATGAAGTTTTGTGATCATGCGAAAATTCGAACTCGAGATTTTGACTGATTCGAACTCAAAATCGATTACTAATCACGTTTTCATGATCTAGAAAAAATGTGTATATGTGTGTCTTTGTATTTTGGGGATTTTTCGAACACCGTTAGTCCTATCGAACTTAAACGTATCGGTTACCGAAATTCTTATCGGCACAACGTAAATTTTTTTCAAATTTTTAAGTTGACTGGAAATGGTACCTCCCCTTATAGGTGTCCTCTTTTTTGATGTTTTCGAATTCAATTATCTCCCAAACCCCTAATTGAATCGGACTGAAATTTATTTTTCATTAAATCATTGCGTTTTGTTGTTCGGCTATTATCGAATAAAAAGGTGTGTCACATTATGAAACATAATCAAAACTGTCACCATTAATCGTATCAAAATTGAAATCATGCGTCATGTTTCCTAGTAGTTTTATCGCTCAAGATATATTTTTTTAAATTCAAGTGTAATAAATATACCTATGATGTAAAACCTCATGAATACTTCGCAAATGTGTCTTGTATATTAATTTATTTCGTCATTATTTATTCACTAGGTGTGATAAAAAAAAGCCACGATCAAAGTCGTTGAACATCCTAAAACTTGTGTTGTGTTCTTAATTTTGTCCATTGTGCTTCTAAAAATATTCAAAGAATGTTCTTATTCGTGCAATTTTATCTGCGAAAGTGCAACATTATCCGTTACCAATGGACTCATTTGCGCGAACGCAATATTCCTGTGTGGAAACTTGTGATCAGTTTTTTGTCTGTAATGTAATGACTTGCTTCTTATTAGTGTTTTTCCTCTCGACTAGATTATTCACTATTGCCGGGGTCATTGAAAAAACAAGACCTATTAAGGGCTGCGACCTCTTCCAAAACCCGTTTACGATCTGAGTTATTGTGAGATAGTGTAAACAAATTTTGTGATCCTGTATCTAAAACATGGTAATTGAAAACTTATTTTCTTAAAAAATTCTAGAAAACTTAAAATTATAACTCCTATAATGTAGGTACGTATAAACGTACCCACATACATAGTTATTAAAATACAAAAATGTTGGGTTTGTCTGTTTATCCGACTTGAGTATCCTCATCCGCTGTCAAAACCATATTACCTAGTTAAGGGTACAGAGAGGTACAGTATTTTCTAAACTTTGATGCGGTTTCTCGAATGTATACTTGCGCGTATGTACCCTCAGTATCTGTAGTTGTGTGCATACGCTCAGTACTGTAGCGGCGCGTAAGCATACTACTAACAAACCGCATTAAAATTTGCAAGACTACACATCACTTGTTTTTTTAAATAGTTTTGCAAATGCAAAAAGACACTGGTACGCCAAATCTATACCGTCGCGTCCCTTTGCAAACCTCACCCCACGGAGTGTTTTCCGTGATATTTCATCCTTGTATTGACAGTGATCGATAACGGTGAATCCCATATTTATATTTAAAGAAATGCAAGAGAAACTTGTCGAAATAATAAGATCATATGAATTAATGATTTATTTAAGTTTAACTTTGAACCATTGTTGCATTACAGGAGTCCCTAATGCGCCACAATGGTCGAAAAATAATGACGTGAAGATACACCTTTCACTGAGTCCACGAACGCGTCCAGTGTCGCACTTTTGAGTGTGTACTTACTATAATCGTGTAACACTCGACATTTTATCAATGACGTAGATAGATAAAATAAACCCTGATCTTCGTTCAGAACTTTCAAGAATTGGTTACTGTATTGGGTTTCATAATCTGTTGTCCAAATTTGCACTACATGACCTTCATAATTCTTACAAGCTTTTATTAGCTTCACTTGGTTAGTTTTTACTAAATGACGACCATCTCTTGACAATCATGTGAATATCACACTTTTTATTATACTCCCGAGCGTTATTTTTTATCCCGAAATATTTTCTGTTGCAACAATTCACACATTACACTCTTCCTAAAACGTTTGACGGATGGGGTGGTTTTTTGGCAACATAAAATTGAAAACTGTCATCTGCATGTTTATTTCTTTGTTTAGACGAGACACATTGGTATATAGACACATTTAGTCGATGAATTCAATTGATTTGAACGCATTTACACGTTGAATTGTTTACGCGCTGGTTTGACAATGACATCCTTTAATTAGGGCGTGCTATGTTATTGATGACACTCGCACGCGCATATGCCCTCGATTCTGTCGTTTTGGTTATTTCACGATTGGTTTTTCCGACCCACGTCTCAGTGCTCCACGTCCTGTTTACATATTTTCAATCATCACATATACCTGTTTAACATTTTTAAATACAGTTGCTAAATTATGTAACGCAATACGGTGAGAGATGTACGCAGCTAATGAAGATCCCATAGTCGGATATTTTGATACTCTTTATTTTAGTAATCGACTATACGTACATATTTGTATTTTACGATGCATTGTGCCTTGGAGTCGTCTATCCATTACTCGTATTGTCTTTGAATTGATTGTAGGTATACATCAGAACCTCGCCGATCCACCTCTGTAATAGACGATGTAAATTATGCGATAGTTGCCTTTTTATTCAGGTGTTATAGTGTGCTAAAAATATCGTAATTCGCAGTACGTGCGTAATTCCTTGATGGTGGAGCTCTGTCTTAAATGCTAATTTCTCTTTTTGCCACACTTCGAGGTATTCGCGTGATACCTAATATTTGCATAATTTTCGCTTTCTGAACATGCAATCTGCGAACGGACTTGTATTCAAGACTGTGAATGCATTTGTCAAATCTTCTTAAAGAGGGTCGAACAAACAACTTATTGCCTGTTAATTTCGTGGCTTACAAATTGAGTCTGAGTCTTATCGCTCATTATATTTAGACCTGTTTCTAATGGA
Organism: Arctopsyche grandis; assembly: GCF_051622035.1. NCBI lineage: Eukaryota > Metazoa > Arthropoda > Insecta > Trichoptera > Hydropsychidae > Arctopsyche > Arctopsyche grandis. The sequence continues at coordinate 20,230,352 of NC_135357.1, forward strand.
TTCTTAATTTTTTTTTTACTTCGTTAAAATTTACCATTTTTTCGATGGCTATTTATCCGATTTGATTCTCGTCGTGCCCTAAAACGTTCACACGCTAAATAAATAAAGCTGGAAACTGGCAGAGCTGGAAAATAGAAAGTGATTCTCAGCTTGCAATAATAATTACGATTATGTTAATTGGCGATCACTTGGAGTGCAATCGCCATAAAAACTAGCCAGTGGCGTCGTGTTTTTCAAATAACTACAAATTATTATGCAATTTTGAACATGATCTTTTAAGTTCCGAAAATATATGTACGTATTTTATTTTCCTCAATCTTATAAAAACGAATATAAAAAATATTTTCGATAATCTAATATTGTATATATCATTTCGAAAGAGACTTTGTAACTATGTATGTATGTATTTAACTTTTGTTGGTTTGTAAATCCGTGACGTTACGAACAAATGAATATTCAAATAAATTTAAATAAAATAAAACTATTCAAATAAATTTAATAAAATGTTTACTATTAGAATGGCCATGTTTAAGCGGTTTATATTACAAATACCGAGCGAAGCCGGGTAAAAAACTAGTATATATTATACTACAAATTATTATGCAATTTTGAACATGATCCTTAAAGTTCCGAGAACATACGTATTTTAATTTTATTTTCCTCAATCTTATTAACGAATATAAAAAATATTTTCGATAATATTTATTTTTCTGTAATTTATGCAAGTATTCCGGAATCGTGATCTTTTTTTTCATCGAGTGTGTAAAATCAATAAATAAAATAAATATTTTTATTTCAAAATACTATTTTAAATAAATAATTACGTGTTACGCATATTGTTGTACACGTTTTGTTTTCGATATTTACATATACAAATATTTTTAATGCCTTCTGAGTATTTGATGAAGTGACATTAAATAAGATCGGCAAGGGAATTATATTCAATTGAAACCATTTCATCATCTGCCACATCCTGTTCATTTTATTTACTTTGCAATTAAATAATGATCACAACTAAGGCAAGCGACCTGGTTAAATTATTACAGCGTTAATTCCATTAATGGTCATGTAGGCGATGGGGCTAGCGTTTGTAATGTATCACAATCATAAGTACAATCTAAGATGTACATATATTTTTGTAAATATTCGGTATGAAAATCTGGAAAATGATACAATTCGCAAGTCAGATGTTTTTTATTTGATTTCAAATGTGTGCAGTTTGGAGTAATATCCCGATGCTTTAGACGGTTTGTCCAATGTGAAGATTGATAGCATTGATGTGTGTAAGTGGTGAAGTGTCTCGTTTAGCGGCGAGTGATGATGTCCACGGAACGCAGGTGGGGGTGCTGGTCCACCACCGGCTTCCGGCTCGTCGGCCTGCAGTCAGTTGGCCGTTGAGCTTGTATCATGACGCCGCGTTGACTATCTCCGTGTCACCATGGTTTCTGAGAGTGGCCCGTTGCCTGTGGTGTGGTGTTTGCGCGATAACCAGCTGGTACCTCATCAGGTGTCAGCGGTGAGGCTACATGGCGCCGTCACAGGAGCTCATCTCGCAGCAGTTACAGACTTCCTCAGACTGGTCGCCACCAGGCGGCTGGTTCTACCTGACCCACCACCGACCTCAGCACAACCCCATGACACGACCTCCGATGACGTCGAATCAGTAGATCCAGACACCAACACATCCACCCGCAAGCTCTCGCAGCAGCTCGAAGTGCCGTGTGTGTTTCTCAACGAGAACCTCAACAAAGACAAATTTCCCGAAACTGTTGAATCCCCCACAGAAACGGAACCCCAAACTAAATGTGATATTAGAGTTAGGAAAATGAGCACGTTCGCTCTCTCGCCGCCTAGATTGAGTGTGGACTCCATGTGCTCCGATAGTACGTACGCAAACATAGAACATATCCAAAAGACCCTCGTGGAAGAAGGTGCCGAAAGCGTCCGGAGTGAGGACAACAGTTCGGTGGCTCAGTCGGATCTGGTGCGAAATTGCAGGAGGCCGTACATGCCGAGGAAGAAGCAATCCGTTTCCTCGATCGGCTCGTGCGACTTTGACGATCCAGAAAACGATGTGATATTCAAGTCAAAACCTAAATCTAGTCAGTGGGTCAGTTTAGATAGGATCGAGTACAATCCCAAATATGTGAACACGGATCGCGACAAGACTGACTTTGTCTCCAAGTGGATCACCGATCACCGACATCTGGAGGAGGACGCTTTGCCCGAGCTGAGGCGTAAAAGTTTACCGCTCAAGTCCAATGAGAAGATAATACAGACGGAGGTATCACGACGACACAGCGACGGTCTTTCATGTTGCAAAGAAGATCCTGCCACCGATATACCTATCACATTCAGATCCAAGTGGCACGATATCGTCAAAAAGCATTTGCTCGCCCTGAAGTCGGCCGACAAGAGAATAAAGAAGCAGCGGAGGGTCTGGTCCAGAAGACTCTCTGGAACGTCCATCACATCGTTAGCGTCGTCGGAACCGTCCAACGGTACTTCGTCGGATACTTATGTCAAGCTAACCACCCTACCGTAAGTTAACTGCACACAAATAAAATCAAATTCGTCAAAACTTTTCGGTTTTTTTTTTTATTATATATACATATAAACCAAAATATAGCTTACTAGTGGTTTTACCCGGCTTCGTTCGGTATTTGTAATATAAACCGCTTAAACATGGCTAATCCAATTGTAAATATTTGAATAGTTTTATTTTATTTAAATTTATTTGAATATTCTTTTTTTTTTTTATTAAATTGAAAGTCACGGATCCTACAAACCAAACAAACCATCATACATACATACAAAGTATCTTTCGAAATTATATATAAGAATAGTGTTTTTACACGGCTTCGCTCGGTATTTGTAATATAAACCGCTTAAACATGGCCAATCTAATAGTAAACATTTTATTAAATTTATTTGAATATTCATTTGTTTTTTTATTAAATTGAACGCCACAGATTTTACGACCCAAACAAACATACATACAAAGTCTCTTTCGAAATTATATATTAGATGAATAATGTATACTTATAATATTTCAATTGCAATATGTGCAAAAAAAAAACATGATTTGACTGGTCTGACAATTCGAAAAATTCGATTCGTTGTCGTGATTATGTTTTGAATGTTCTACGAAAATTCGCTTCGAAGAATTAATATCCTTTGTGTGTTGTGATCAAACGTGCGCTGAACATATAATTTACTTCTCATTGTAACTGACATAACTTATGTAATTGTCGCATTTTTGTGCGCGAATGCATTTGCAATATTTTTATTTCTCGGAAAACATTTTTTTTCTTGTACAATATGTGTACTTTGCAATTTTAATTCAGTATATCATATACGCATATACAATATGTTTCAATAAAAAAGTTACATAATAAAATCACTAATTAAAGTTTATATCATAAATTGCAATTAATGTTGCTCGTGCTAAGAGGAATTTATAAATATTTTTCACTTCCTCTATACTTTGTCATCATTGAATCGCATATTGATTCGATTCAATGTTTTATTAAGAGTTCATCATGAAAATCACATTTCTTGTGAAAAAAATACGTATTCCGTAATATAATAGTTTTTTTTTTCTATTTACACTTAATTTGTGTTTACTACTTAAATTTTCGATAATACCTACATATATCTTATCTTATCTTGTTATTAGATATTTATAATAGTTATCACTGTTTTCAATTTTTTTTGTCTAGTGTGAATCAAGCTTTCGACAATCGCGTATCAAATTTTATTTTGTCGCATTAAACATGTGCTTGTGATAGTTTGACAGACGTTTTCTGAGATGACTTCGTGTCTTTTTATATTTAGAACTTCAATTCCAATCTTTCTCCGCGAAAAAAAAAGTGATTTTAAGTATCTGATGTAGCAGCAGAATGTAATGAATTTTGTGCGGTTTCGTGATATTTGTGATCGTGTTAACAATGTGCCCAAGAGTTTCACATTATAAACATGAAAGTAGGATCTTTGGAAAAGTCTGATCTGTGGAATGATAAAGTTGTTAGGGAACATAAAAACAGTATCGTAGACTGCAGGTATGTCTTCTCAAATTCTTAATTCGAATTATATCGCACATAAAGTGACCGATTATTTTTTTAACTCCAAACGATTCAAACTGGACTGAAGTTGTGTGACTTGTTGACATTGTGCCCAAGTCGCTAAAAGTATTAAAATCATCAACTTATCGCTTTCTGTTTATACAATAAATCGTTATCTCGATTTATATATCTATGAGAACACGAGGAATTACAATAAATTTATCTTTATCTTCTTGTAATATCTTTCATCATATGTTCATTTTCTTCGTATCTTACTACAATCTTGGGAACCCAATTTTTTGTTTGTCACTTGTCACGTGCCTTCAACTTCACTTCAACACTTTTTATTCGTAAAAATCATAATATGATTTCGTTTGACATAAAATGTGCAGATACGAATAAATTGAACGGTTTTCTAAAAAACTTAACTATAAATAATTTTGTTCAAAACCTCATTTCATTTAGATTTGTTATAGGGCATAACTTGTATCTACGCCTCTTGATTGGCAATCACTTTTTACGAAATCTGTACCGCAAATGCCAATACGCGATTTCTATTGATCAGAATATGTAGCTGACAGTAAATATAATTAATGTGTAGTGATTTAAAGATGTTTTAAAACTATAAAATAAAACAAATATTCTCCCAGACTAATCTTTAATACATATACATACATATATATATACAGGGAAATTTTTGTCTAAAAGAGAAACTAAAAGTCACTTATTACTTTATAAATATTTAATATAATACTTTGGTGTGTTAATATCAATCCATCAATGACAGTCAGTGTTCAAATATTTCACTGATTTTGAAAATGTTATCCTTTGGAATTTTTTGATTTACACTAGATTTTTTATTCGTGTTTTATATGTAATTATGAAATCACATGTAAGTTGGTATCCGAAATGATGTCTTCTTTGTCGTGTAATCGAGTTGAAAATTTTGTTCATTTTTACTAACCTCTTTTACGTTTCACTTACGATTACAATTCAGGAAAAAGTTTGCCTCTTATCCGATCGTTTTCATACTTTGCCATATTGCTCATTTTGGTCATCAATATAAGTAATTGCAGGCTTTTTATTCGATTCACTCTATTAGTTCAGTGACATGTTGGAGACAACGCTAATGTCTCCAACATGAAACTAGGTTGTTTAATTATTAACGAACTGATTAAAAATTGCATCGGAATCTTGTGTCAGATCAAAACGATGACAGCTAGCTATCCAAACACGGCTTTCTACCGCCTCTTTGCAACTCACAGGTTAAAAACTTGATCAATGGTAAAAGTTACTTTTTTTCACTCATTTTTGAAACCTCATCATACCTGAAATTAATTAAGTACCTGTATGTATAAATTGGTCGAAGGTCGCAAGCCGAAAAGAAAAGAAGGAATCCAGTAGAGAGAAGCGTTGGTCGTTGTCGGTTCGTATTTTGGTATTCGCGACGTTGTCGATACAGTTCATCTGTCATTTTAATACACATTTCATTCGCTTTTTAAGTAGCAAATATTTTTTTTAATGATCAAATCAAAGTTTCTAATGCAATCTGTATCCGTCATTTAGAAATGCACACAATGTTTTTGTAATGTACAGAAACTTTTTTTAATGTACAAAAAAAATTGTAAATGCACATTTATTTTATAAAATGGACGTTTAAATTGTTCCATATGTTATCCCCATATTGCATTTTCATTTTTTGTTGTTTAAAAAATTATATCTACGTATGTATTACATTTTAATGATAATGGTGTTTATCAGTTATTATTTAGTAAATTTTCCCTTTTATAACCAAGTGTATTTTTTAATTATTTACACCTTAATTTATGACATATGCAGCATGTATTAACGTATTCGTCATGATCCTATGAAATGATAGTGTGGAGACAATTTCGACTTTCTAATATAAATTATTATGATAATTGCATCAATGATGCTATTTCATAACGAACATTTAACTATTATACTTATATGTATGTATGTATACTCGAGCGAATCTCTGTGTAAATATTATATACTTCGACATACATACATATCCATAGATAAATAAATTCTTCATGATCCTGAGAATATTTGAAACATGCCTGACATCACCCAAGTTAAGTTAAGTTAGTTTTTTAGGAACATTACTTTCAGTCAAGTCAATATATTCCTAATTGAAATGGTGAATGGTTTTAGCCCCTTAATTTATAAAAAATTGTAATATAATACATACATTTTCACCCCTGTTAAACTTAAATCGACTTTTGATCAAAAATAGTGTTTTTTTTTATGTATTTTAAACACTTCTATTCCTCAGGTCGCTTTGATATCTTATCGACATACACATGAGGCTTAGCTAACATTGAAGTAAGCTAATGTCTCCGACAAGAGGCTTAAGAGAATTAAATATTATCAAACTCATTTAAATTTTCATCGGAATCTTGTGTTAGATCGGAGCGATGACAGCTAGCTATCCAAACGCTTCTTCAGAACGCCCCTTCATAACTCACTTAGACCCATCACAACTCCATTTCAGTGATAAACGTTTAAAACAATAAATGTTGATGAAATAATACTCCCCTGAAAAAAAAATTGAACTTGCGAGGTTTTCATATAACAATAATTGGAGCAATGCTTCATATCATAAACATAATTTTTTCAAATCCTATGCATTATGTACATGTGTACTTATTTTTGGTGGTAGTGTGTGTATATAGGGAAATTTTAATATAAGGAAAAAATGAGACTGGTCAATTTGTATTTTGCTTAACACTGATACACCAAATTATGGATAATTTGGTGCACAGCTACACGAATCACACCAATTTTATGCCAATTTGGCGAGCAGCTCACGTACCTGGAGAATGCTGCAAGTTCGCTGGTAAATATTTCCATGAGGGGCAATAGCCATTACCTTTATGCAGCACTGTAATTACGTTGTGCCAAAAGGGAACCCGATCTCGTATGAAATTCTCTGCTTTCGCGATGTCCAACCCCAGTCGTTAACGTTATAGCTAGTGATGAACGATTTACATTCCATTTTCCGGGTCATTTTTGTTAATAAGCGAATTGATTGTCTCCTCTCTACTATATGATATATAATTCTTACAGTCGTCACATATATTTCATTTTCTGGTTAGTAGTTTTTTATATGCACATATATTGCACATTTATGAAATATTAAATGTAAGGTGAAGACACAAAGAGTTGTACGCGGCACGTGTTTTTTTTTTTTTTAGATAGTTTTGCATGTGCAATAATACAGGCTTAGCGCGCTTAATCTATATCAAACAAATACTCGGTGATATTTTATCCTTGTATTGACAGGTTTGACGGTGATCGATAACGGTGATTCCCATGTTTTAAAAAATATAGGAGAAACTTGTCGAAATAATAAGATCGTACGAGTTAGCAATAATATGAAAATACGCCCATCACAGCTGGATACCACGAACACGTTTCGTGCTACACTTTTGAGTGTGTTCTTTCCATTATGAATATTTCGTATATAGCACACGTTTTGGTCAATAAAAAAAATACTGACCTTCTCATTTCAAATGTAAACTTTGTGCAATCATTATACATAATTTTAACTTTTGTATATGGGTATTACATATACGTACTTTATTTGTGTAATGAACTTACATATTCATTTCCTTTTGTCATATTAAAAAAATGATTAGTTATTCAAAGGATTGTGATAATGCTGTATATTTGTTTTATGCATATGTATGTAATCATATTACATATAAATAATAATCACCTCGTATATGTGTTAGTGTATTCTATTATGATGATTGAAAATACATATACATATTAGGGTTGTATTGAGCTCATTTGTAAATCATATTGATTATTGAATTCCCCCATTTTTTTTTTTTAATTTTCATACTCAGTATAGAAACTAATGTAAATGTATTTGAAAATGTAAGAATATTTTAATGTATGTTATTTAATTGTTCAAATTTTAGTTTTTTTACTTGAATTTTATTTTTGATTTATTCATTTACTAATAAAATATTATTTTTTTCTTATTTTAGTTGGTATTTCCGCAAAATCAAGAGAATCGAAGCGGAGAAGAAGTTGCTTCTACCAGAAAATGAACATGGTGCTTTTCTCATACGTGATTCGGAGAGCAGACATAATGACTTTTCGCTATCAGGTATTTTTTTTTGTAACTTTCTTCTAAAAATGATTATTTTTTATAAAATTCATAACTATAATGTTAAAATTTAAATTTATTTCATTTTCATCAGTACGAGATGGAGATACTGTTAAACATTATCGCATAAGACAGTTGGATGAAGGGGGTTTCTTTATAGCTAGACGAACAACTTTTCGAACTTTACAAGAGCTTGTTGAACATTATACTAAAGATGCTGATGGGTTATGTGTTAGTCTCAACAAACCGTGTGTTCAGGTAATTTTACATTTTTTATTGAACCTAAATACAATTTTACTTAATTTCAAATTATATCAGATTATTTAATTAAATTTTCATTTGAAACTGCGATATTTTTTTATTTTTCTTAATCCACAATTGCTAATTTTAACTTATACATTTGTTTGTTAGTGGTTAGCAAGTATTGTTTTTCAATTCTCTTAGTAAATTTCCATTCAAATGTGCTTGCTTGTATATAAGAAACCAAATTGAAATATGATATAATATGTCAACAATATCATAAAGCCAGGATATTTATTTACATAATTATTGTTGCATAAAGAACTATGATATTGATCTTATTTTATTCATATTGTACACAATGTAATATCAACATTTTTATTTCAAATTTGATATTCATATACAATTATAACCGCGTAATAATTCATAACTACGTAGATATATATATATATATTATCTCTTTGTAGTTATATTCTATTAGATGGATTACAGAATTTTATTATTTATACATATGTACGTAGAATGTAGTAGTTATATTAAATCATCCATTTATAATTTTTAGGTAGAAAAACCGGTTACCGAAGGTTTATCTCATCGCACACGGGACCAATGGGAAATAGACAGATCTTCCTTGAAATTTGTACGAAAGTTGGGTCATGGTCAATTTGGAGAAGTGTGGGAGGGTCTTTGGAATAATACAACCCCAGTAGCAATTAAAACTCTCAAATCTGGTACCATGGATCCTAAAGATTTCTTAGCTGAAGCACAAATAATGAAAAAGCTGAGACATCCAAAGCTTATACAACTTTATGCTGTTTGCACTTTAGAAGAACCAATTTATATCATAACAGAATTGATGAAAAACGGTTCTCTTCTAGAATTCCTTCAAGGTATTTTATCCTGTTGTATTTTATTCAATATATTTATTTTCACACTCATGCATTTGCATGCTATAAATACATTTAAAAATCTGAAATAATATAAACTTATTTATTTTTTAGGAAAAGGCCGTGTCTTAAAACTTCCACAACTTATAGATATGTCGGCTCAAATAGCAGGTGGTATGGCTTATCTCGAGTCTCAAAATTACATTCATAGAGATTTAGCAGCCAGAAATGTATTAGTTGCTGATAGTAATATAGTTAAAATAGCAGATTTCGGTTTGGCTAGATTAATTAAGGTAAAAATTTAAGTTTATATGATTTATATACTTTATAAAATAAGAGTATTTTTAAATTTCAAGATATACATTTTTTAACTTTCTATAGGAGGATGAATATGAAGCACGAGTTGGTGCAAGATTTCCAATAAAATGGACAGCGCCCGAAGCTGCTAACTATAGTAAATTTTCTATTAAATCGGACGTTTGGTCTTTTGGAATTTTATTGACAGAACTTGTCACATACGGTCGAATACCATATCCAGGTATGTAAATTTTTTTACAAATAAAAATAATTAAAATTAGCTACGTTAGTTTAATACATTATTTGATTTGTAGGAATGACCAATGCAGAAGTATTATATCAGGTCGATCACGGCTATCGAATGCCTTGTCCCAATTCTTGTCCAACTGCTTTATATGATATAATGATAGAATGTTGGCACAAAGACCCCGTGAAACGACCCACTTTCGAAACTCTCCAATGGAAGTTGGAGGACTTCTTCACTATGGAGGGTAGTGAATATAAAGAAGCGTCGGCCTACTGAGACAAGCCTTCCCTGCCGAGCCGTTGCCCCGCACGACATCATCACAGACCTTTACAACATCAACACCAAACGCAGCATCATATGCAATATCAGCTGCCACATCATCATCAGGTACAGCAACATCTGCAACACCACCAGTTACAACACATGCAGCAGCATCAAATTCAACATTTACAACAACATCAACTTCAACATTTACAACAGCATCAAATGCATCATATGCAACAACATCAAACACAGGCGTTACATCAACAACCGCAGACACAAAATCAGCAACAACCACCAAGCCAACAACAAATTTACAGGTTGATGGCATGATTTTGTTGTTCTATATTATCTTTTGGTCCCGAAGTTTTTTATACGTATATTATTATCGAATCTGTATTCATGTTCTTCATGCGTAAAACATTGATTTAAAAAATTGAATCAAGCTTTTGGGATTAAAAGAAATAATTCATGAAGGTGTCTTAATTATATTATACTGGTGGTAGAATAATTCGTGCATTTGCTCCTCAAGAACTTTTGGTTTTAGCCTTTTGATTGACGTTATATAAAATAACTTTTTGATTAATGCGATGATTTTTTGTGGTCATACATTGTAAGTTAATATTGTGATAGCTTTGTTATTATCAAATAAAATAGTCACTTGTTTGTCCATTTTTGTATTTATGTGAAACTCTATAAGTTCGTATTATATTGTACTGTTGTATTTTAAATTATTTAAGTTTTTTTTCTTTTGTAAAAGCTTGAGCTATTCATAGCAGATATTTGTAACCCTTGTGAGGTAAACCAATTTGGTCACTGCCTAGGCTACGAAACAGTAATATCATTAATACCTTTCAGTATTATCAGTATGTGTTAATAATCTGCATTGCCACTGAAATCTTGCGCAAATGATAGAAGGTAAATAATTTTTTAAACAAATATACAAAAAATAATTTTTATTAGTTATTTATTGAATTTTTCTTCTCAATTTTTGTGATTGATGTTATTATGAATATGAAAATTGCACATGTTCACGTTCATAATTATAAAATAAGAATATTTTTTTGTATGTACAATTAATTCATCAAAGTAGAGGATAATTCAAATTTGTATTTAAAATTAAATTGGACAAATATGCTGATTCACACTGCCTCCAATCAAGTTACAATTATATAAAATGATTGTATTAAGTATTATTAGTATTGATTACATATTAAAATAAAAGTACATAATATATTAATTACATCAAAAATTTGCCTTTTTAAAAGAGTGAAATTATATAAGGCTCCATAAATAATTTTTGACTGCTATTAGAAACAATTTTATTCAAGCTAATTTATTCGTAAGATTTAAACAGTAAGAAGCATAGGCAGTTATACAAATGTTCATTTTATAACGCTCCACTCAAGAGTATTGAAATGAACAATATTTTCACCTGTTTTTTTAATTAATGTATGTACATTCTGTGAATTCTTGTATTCATCGGTAGAAACAATCTCTAATTGCATACAGATTCTTGCTGAATACCATTTTAGTGTTAGTTGATTTAATTATTGAGGAATAAATAAGTTTTCATTAATTTTTGTATGACATTTTTATCTTAGGAGTGACTTTCAAGTATTCATGTTAAATTAAATAGACCTTAAACTTTTGCTTTTAATGAGTGACCTATTTAGTAAGACAATAACATGAATATCACAGTAGTAAGGTGAACAATGTTTTGAGTAATGAATATAAAAATGTATCAGTCAAAGGCTGTCGCCACGAAGTAAATAATGAGGCAAATGGGGCTTATTAAGAAATTGAGTAAATTTGGGCATTGGTAGGGATCGATGCATACTAGTCTATATGACTTTTATGCATTTATTGTTAAATTATTTACAATTTTAGGCTAAAAAAAAAGAAATACAACCACAAGGCTCAGGTTCTTTTGCATGTTGATAAAAATGAAATGCAAGAGAAATTGACCTCAGTTGTTATTGATTAATGTAAAAGAACTGACTTTTGTATATTTATCTCAGAGGGTACGTAAATGTGTAAAATATAAGGAATAGATTATGTATGTAGATCATTAATTAACTTTTTCCTGTAATTTCATCACATCAATACTTTTTTTGGATATGGCAATTTTAATTATCGCGAAGTATAATCATAATCTCTGTATAATGGATATTTTAGAAATGTTATGGCTCGTTGAATTCTTCACACCTTCAGTGCCATTATGGCAGGTTAGAAATATGAAAACATAACACTTTATTTAACTTCTTATGATGTGTATATAAATTAATATATACATATTGTACATATATTATATATGTGTATTAATGTGACGTTTACGCAAACCTGTGCAGTGTGATACATTTGCACGGGTGTGTTTGTATTTATCGATATATTATATGTGCACTCACTCCTATAAGTTTAACAATAAGGATATTTTTTTTCTTCGATTTATAGCCAAACCTTATGTGAAAATAAAAGTCGTCATTCCAAGGAGATGGGTTGGCAAACACTGAATGTATTTCAATTCCTTTTTTGTAATGTGTGGTTCTGTTCACTTAATTTTGTTAAATGAATAATTATTTTGCGTAATTAAAAATGACTCATAATTTTATTAAATTATACAATTATATTTATGAACTTTTTTTACAGATTTTAGATTTTGCTTTTGCAAAATATTTTATATATTTATTTAAAGTGTGTGTTTCGATGCATCTATTATATTATATATTATACATATGTCTGTCTCTTTTGATCCATAATAAATATATATGTAAATTAGCTTTGTATAAATGCATAAAATATTATTTTTTACATTTCTTGTTAATTGCAATTTTTTAAATTGTCTTATATTTTTATGTTCAATTATTTTTGATCGATATTTATTGCAACATCTTTTAGATGCATACTTGTAGAATATTTTAAAATAAAATCCTATATTTAAAATTTTTGTCTGATGTGAATTTTTATTTCATTAATTATACATTTATATATTTTATATATAAGAATAAATATGTATCGAGTCTTATTATACTTATCAAAGTTTTATTTTTTAACTAACAACACAAAAATACTAATTTACATAGAGTCATCACTCTCAATTACATTTTCATCAATAATATTCTTTATTTCCTTCAACTGATGTTTGTGGTCAGAGTTCAAACCTTTATTTATCGTTACAATTTTCAAAAGGTCTGCTTTTATATTTCCAAGTTGGGACGCAATCTGCTTATCAATCTCTTCTGTACCATTTCTACAAGAGAGATTCGGAAACTTGTCTTTATTGTAAAGTTTGTTTGTCTGTGAAATTTCACATTTATGTATAAAGTTACATTGTAAGTTTTGAAAATAAGCATTTTCTGAGAAATATTGATCCTTAATATTGCTCTTCTGGATCAGTGTCATTAAAGGAACACTTATTTTAATATCTGTAATAAAATTCACATTAATAGTTGTAACTGAAACGTGTATGAAGCTTTCCAAACCAATCAAACAAACAGTCTTATTGTTGTCCTTCAACAAAATTTCAAACAAACATGCTATCAATGAAATCAATTCCGTATTATCATTGATATCGGTTGTTTTACAATCGATACAAGCTTTCAATAATTTCAAAATTCCAATTTTAATGGACGAATTTGCATTTTCAATGTACTCTGAGAGAATTTGCAGGATCTGAAAATGTTGTTTTTATTTATAAAATAATAAAAAAATTATTTTTACTTTAAACAAAATAAAATATATACGTACGGTGATCCATGCTTGATTTTTTAAACAGTGACTTAAACTTATTGTGACGTTTATCAGCAGTAAAATAAAATCAATAAGCCATTGCGAACCATCAACGGTAGCTTCTCTCTGAGATAAATTGCATCTTAACTTGCTAGATAAAATAACGCAATGCCAAATATCAAGTATATTATCTAGAAAGAGTTTACTAGACTTGTTAATGTTAGAAAGTGCTGCAAATGGAATGGTCGATATCAATTTCAAATACTGCATCTATAAAATAAAGAGTCAAATAATGCCCAACATCGATTAATGTTAATTGAAGTTATTAGACTTTACCAAGATTACCATACCATAGTCATGAATTCTTGCTGTGTAATTTCATCATTGAGAAGGAATTCTTTTATTGTTGTACTACTTTTATTAATAATTTCAATCACGAAATGGTCTTCTCCTACATTGCAAAAATCAATGACCCGCCATAAATTCAAGTGTTTCCGAATTGGATACACATCAAGCACAGCAAGTTTGGATTTTTTTGGTAATAGTTTGAATAGTTTGCGTATTAAAAAAGATATATATAATTCTTGAGGTGTGTTGGATAGACAATTAGCCATGTGTAATTTTTCATAAACCTCTATTAAGTAGTTGAGTTGGTCACTACACAAATCCAAAGATCCATATCTAAAATATTAAAACGCAATCGATAAAAATTGACATGAGTGTGATGATTAAATAAAATCCATTGATCATTTGCCTAAAAGAGATACATTTGAGACGGTTTATTTATAAAAATTGCGCAATAGTTTGTGTATCTTCTACTTTATTTAAAACGTCTTTAATGAAGCTTAGTGCAAACTAAAACCTCCTGCAAGTCGAAGCAAATCATAGTTGTATTAAATAAATAGCGAGTTTGGTTTGAATTTAAATTTGTAGGAGGCTTAACACTTTCGAAAGTTTCTTTTAGGCAAATATGTAGTTTGCACCTGGCTAGAATTGGCCAAATATCACAAGCAAAAAGTGCAGGCCATATATTTGGATTTAAAACAGATTCAAGTAATTTCCTTTCTATTACTTTTATGTTGCTATAAGAAATTGCCAAACATGAAGTATGTATTACAATGTAATCATAGAACGAAACACTTGATAATGGTGTTAGTTCAAATCTTATATCTTTTAACAATTCCATTTTACCTAAAAAATTTGACACGTAACAAATTATTCAGTATAAATATATATGTATATGATAGTAATATTATGCCATTAACACATACACAAGTCGATCATGTCAAATACCAAACAAAAAATATTGTCAGAATCTTCCAACATCCATTTCGTTCTGACTACATCATCAACATGCGGAAGTGACTTGATTATTGATATGGTTGAAAATAAACAACCAAAATGCAATGATTGGTTATTCGTCAGTTGTCTTATTGCATCCATATAATTCTACAGAGAAATTAAATGAATAAGTGATAAACATAGTCACGTATGCATGTAATCAATGGATATAAAATTTACATAGTTTACCTTTCTAAAATAGTCATTGGACAATAAATTGATTAACAATAAATCGACACCAACAATAATGTGTGATCTCATTGCTTCAACCAAAGCCGGTTTAACGTTTGATTGGGTCAAATTTAATGGAGAATTTCTAAAAAAGAATATATGGTCATTCAAATAAATATGTATGTACATGCAATAATAGTGAAGCGTCAGAATAAGTGCTATTACTGGTATATTAAGATGATACAAGAAATAAAATGATCGGTGATTCTTGTTACATGACTGCCAAACAATTCAGTAATTTTAACAAGAATTTTAAGTATAAAGTTACTCGTTTTCAACCATCGTTTCACGTCTTTGGTTTCACATGTTTTCTACAAAATAAAAAAGTTTTTTTTAATATCATTGAAGTCTATTATTAAATGAAGAATATAAAACTTAGCAAATAAATTTGAGTAACTAACAATATATGTAGTATAAAAACAAACGTATGTGGATTTTTAATACACGTTAACTTACATTAGAAGTTAAATCATTGATATACGTTTCCAAAGTCTTACACAACATTGTAGTAGCTCTATGATGAACAAATTTATCTTTTATCCAATCAGCATATTTTTCGCTCAATTTTATGTATCCTTTCCATTGTTCTGCCATTGTTTTAACATCAAGGTTTATGACAGTTTCACCGATGGTTACAATAATATCTAGAACTATTATTAGGAGTGAATTTCTGGGAATACATTAAAATTTTTAATTAAATTAAAGTAATAAAATGGAAATAATAAACACCGTCTAACAAGGTCGAAAATTGATCCTCTTGAATAAGATCGAATATCATTATGTCAACCACTTCGAAGTATAAATATTGTAGTTGGGAACATTTTTTAAACAAATTAGTTATAACAGTACCAATTTCATGAAAGTGTACGGAATAAATTGTTTCACTGCAATGTAATATTTTTTTTACTATCAAATATCAAACATAATAAATTTCAAGATTTTATTGCCTGTTTATATAAACTAATATAGGCTATTATAATATGTATTGGAAATGTTTTTCTTACCTGTTTTTACAATGAACAAAAAACGATAACAATATGTTTAAAATATTTTTTGGGAGGTGTTTGTAACAAGATACTTCTATACAAGAAAGAGTTTTGATATGTGATAAGAATGAAATTAATGCATCCAATATGTAGATACATTGTTCTATGTTGAATATTAAATCAGTTTTGACATCATGATTGCAAGAATTTAAAATTAAATCAATTGATTTTAAGATCTGAAACATAAGAAAATAGTAAAGTAGAAGAAGAGAACATTAACAACTCAAATAAAATAAAATTTATATTCACTTGATTTACGGACTTCACTAATACAACCAGTTGTTCGTTTACAACATTTTCTCGTTTGTCAGAATCAGTAATGGTGTGAATATTTTTTATGAATATATCTCCAATTGGTATAATTGCAGTTTGATCAAATGGACTGTCGTCGAAGGCAATGTATATAGTGGTTAAGGACGACATTATTAAAAAATATAAATAATCATAATGTAAATTAATACACTGCACAAAATTTAAAATAAAAAAATGAATTAAAAAATAATAATCTTAATAATAATAAAAAAAGAAATCGATAGATAGTACATACATATAATTTAAGGTGACCAGGACATTTTATTAAAAAAAAAATTCTAAATATTATAAAAACTAACAAAGAATTAATTTTCTTAAATGTTCCTATAAAATTCTACAGAAATGGTTAAAATTATTCCTATCGATTAGCAAACATTTTAAAGTACAAAAATTTAATATTGGGTTTTATCACTGGATCACATATTGTTCATTGAAGAAAAATTCCTTCGGCAGATGCATATGTTCCTGGTAAACAAAGACAATATTCGACTAATTTGCCAATATTTTTTGTACGAGATATTAATTTCGGTGAAGGCTTTTTATATTTAAATTCATCTATTGGATAAAACTATACTGGTTTTATCTCACAACTTATCAAGGCAGATATACAAAAAACCAGTACTGTACTGGTAAAAACAGTATGAATGGTCAACTTAATAATTGTAATTCAAAACTTAATTGATTTTAAGAGTATTTCCCACTAGGAACTTAAATCGCAAAAAACATAAAAGGATATAATGTCTTCATCATCCATTGTTGAAATCAGGAGTAATGAAAAGTCACACAAAAACCTGTCTTTTGACAATTGAGTCTAATAGCGCGTCAACACTCCAATCCACAATATTACAAAACCACAAGAAATACGGCCATGATTATTTAGAGCTTTTAATTGATTTTGGTTAGTTGTAACTTGTAAGGTGTGAGATATCAAAATCAAAAATTATTAATTTATCAAGCAAATCCTCGATAAAACAGTCTTAAGTCAATTTTATTAATTTATCTGGGTTTTAGCTTCAATTTAATGTACGTCGGTTCTCGTTGTTAATACAATTATGTACTAAGTTTACTCGTATTATTTTATTTCACAAAATTATTTTCGTAATATATGATGTGAACAAGAAAAAAACACATTTTATTGCAATTTTTATATTAGAGAAAAAAATATAAGCATAATCTACAATATTTTTTTAACTTATATTCCACGACATCAATTTTTTCTTATGTTCGCTTAGCTATTTGAAATTTTGAGGTTTTAAATTTGAAAAAATGGTCACGTTATCATGAAAGCTTGGGGTTTTGTGATAATGACCGCATTCGAGGATGAAGGATATGCTTTGACGACTATGCCCGCTATCGAGGGTGCTAAGACTGCTGTCGGCTGTCAACGCATTTGTCAGATTGCACGTGTGATCTGTATGTGGTTTGGTTGGTTAGCACGTGGTGTCTAATCATGGAGGCGGGAGTTTCCCGCGTTGGAGCGCTTAGCCTTGCGCACCCTGAAGACCAACTCTTGAAGCATCTTCACCAGATATTATCGGTTAGACTTCTGTAGTTCTTGCAGTTTCACTGTATAATCCAAACAAAAATATAACCTATAACACACTCTTATTTGATGCATTCATCAAAATATTAATTGTATATTGAACTATTTCAGATTGCAATAAAATCTGATAAATACACTACAGATTATTTCATCAGTTTGTTGACGAAATTTTTATTGAATCGTCAATACAGTGTTGTTATAGCAAAATGTTTTCCAAGATTAGTGCTTCAAATTGTGTGCGAAAATATATCATTGGAAAATGAAAAGCAGTTCGATTCATCGAATAATGATATTGTAAAAGTTCACGTGGAGAATTGTTTATTATTAGGAAAATTAGTCCTTGTTCATCCAGATGTAATGCAGTAAGTTAATTTACTAATTTCTTTTTTATTTATTATTTTTAATGCAGTAGAACTCTCATATATTTCTAAAATTTCAGATTTAGTTTGCAATATTTTGATACACATCCATCTCCATTTGAGTCAGCCCCAACTAATTCCAAATCGACTAATTCAAATTATTTGGATAAATTTTCTAAAATAGAATTGGTCGAATGTTGTTTTAATTTTTTGAAAGCTGCACCCAATATATTTCGTATCAAATGGAATTGGTCTAAGTTCATCAAAATTTTTATTGATAATAGCGATGTTGATGTGCAATGGTGAGGAAATAAAATTGAATTAACTTAAATCTTTTTATTTTACGAGTTACGTTAATAGTTGAAGACATTTTCAATTTGTTTTAGGTTTACTTCTCAATGTTTGATAATTATTTTCGGAATGTCTGAATATCAATCAGAGCAGTTCAATACTCATAGAATTGGTAAATCTAAATCTGCAGTTGAACATTATTTTACAAATGAAAAATATGAACGTCACCAAATCCATGATGAATTTAATCAAGATAATACGGATACGGGAATTTTAGAAGAATTGCCAATTAAAAGTGATCATATAGTGAATGTATCTGGTGTGCTATTGCCGACTTACAATGTGTCGCACAAGCAAGACGGTGTTTTAGTTCTCGTGAAATCTACTATCGATAATTTAAGAAGTTTGGCACTCGCTGTTGTATCTGGTAATATTATAAATTTTTGTTAAATTTTGTTTTATTCAGAGCTGTGAGATCATTTAAAAATGAGTTCGAATTTTCGCATGATCATAAAACTTCATCTATTGTTACTACGTACATAGATAAAGTAAAAAACCCGACTCTGGTCAACTCTATTTTAAAAACGTCTTATTAAAAAAAATCTATATAACTAAGAACATTTTTAAGTATACATATATGTGTATATAATCTCAATTTCACCAACCAATGTGACATATATGTATAAATAGACTTATTTTTGAATTTCGAGATCTATGTATGTATTTGGTATGAACGATTCATCATTTTTACTGTAAATTTATGAAACCTTACACATTTGTTACTTTTACATTAAGTTATTAAAATAAAATATTAGAATTCAAAAAAGAAGTTGGAACTTTGAAGATTTTTATGACTCGGACTCCATAGCTCTGGTTTTATCGTTATACATATATATTCATACTTATGTACATATCTAGTCATTAAATTATATTTATTTTTTAAACTTAACAATCAAATTTTTTAATTATTATTTTTATATTCAATTTGTTTGTATTCAAGTGTTTCCGTAAAGCTAAATTTTACGGATGATATATAAAAAAGTTAAAAATTTGTTGTAATATAATTAAAAAATGGTATAATTTCACGCTTGAATGTGTTAATATTTAATTCATTTTATTTTACCGTGTTATCGTTCCAATATTAATTTAAATATGTATAAAATAATACATTCATTTATAGGAAAAGCGGCTTGTCTTGTGGGTCCTGTCGGAAGTGGAAAAACTGCACTTGTTGAACATCTAGCATATGTGACAGGGAGATATAAAAATCACTTTAAAAAAGTTCAACTCGGAGATCAAACTGATTCTAGGTCATTACTTGGTACATATCGTTGTACTGATATTCCCGGAGAATTCATTTGGCAACCTGGCATATTGACTCAGGTTTATTTTATATTATCAATGTTTTTGTATTTTAATTGATATGATAAATTTCTAACACTTGGAATTCGAAATAGGCTGTGCAACAAGGACACTGGCTTTTAATGGAAGATATTGATTGTGCTGCTACTGATATAGCATCAGTATTGAGCTCTTTATTAGAACGTAATGTATTGTCGGTTCCCGGATATAGGGATGCGCTACCAATCACCCCTGGATTTCAACTATTTTTCACCCAAAGGTTTTTTGTTTATTTAATTTATTTGTTTGTTACATAATTTTTGCACATTTGTTTGATTCAAGTGTTTGTATTTTTTTCGTAGAACTGTAAATACTGTGAGTGGCTATCATAAGCCTCACTCAAATTCTAGCGTTCTATTACAGAAACATTGGGCTCAAATTAATGTAGAGCCATTGTCTAGACTTGAATTGATAAACATCGTAGAACAACTTTTTCCAAAATTGAAAACTATTTCTACTAAAATGGTGGACGTTTTTATGTTATTTTCTGCTGGAAGTCATGGTTCTTCTCTTCAAAATTCAAGTTTTTGTAATAAAGTACAATCTCCTTTATTAACGGCATTCTCAATAGAGTTTTCCGATTTTTTGTCTTCAAAGGGTGGAAGACTTATTTCAACTAGAGATCTTATAAAATGGTGTTATAGAGCTACAATTGATTTTGATGTATCTAGCCAAGAATCGGCTCTTAAAGTTCTTCAAGATGCAATGGATATATTTACTTGTTCGTTACCAGAACAATCATCAAGAATATTATTGTCCAAAGCAATAGGAGCAATTTTAGGAATAATTGAATCGAAGTCGGATTATTATTGTACTTCATATAAGCCATTGATATCTATGAATGCCAATAGTTTTCATATAGGACGAGCTATTATTCCAAGGAAAGAAGTTCCAATTTCTGAAACTAATTTAAATGCAAAAAAGGTGACGTTTTCATTTACAAGACCTTCGACATGTCTTTTAGAGAGAATTGCAAGTTGTGTCAGTATGAAAGAACCAGTTTTACTTGTTGGAGAAACTGGAACGGGAAAAACATCATCTATTCAATATTTGGCCAAGGAGACTGGTCATAAATTGTTAGTCATAAATATGAATCAACAATCTGATTCAGCAGACTTATTGGGAGGTTATAAGCCAGTCGATGTAAAATATATAATATCACCCATAAGAAATGAATTTGAATATCTCTTTCGAAATTATTTTGATGATGCCAAAAATGCAAAATTTTTGGAATATATATCAGTGTGCTTTAATGCCGCTGATTGGAAAACTTTACTCACATTAATGAAACAAAGTCAAGCTGCTGCCATTAGAAGGTTGGAGAGTGATGATTTTGACATTTCTAAATCTAGGAAGAGAAAATTAGATGAAACAAAACCTTTTATTAATAAACGTGTCCTTAAAAATGAATGGCATAAATTTGGTCAAAAGTTGTCCAAACTGGAACTGCAAATTAAGTCTCAATCATCATTGGCTTTTTCCTTCATCGAAGGGTCTTTAGTAAAGGCATTGAAAGAAGGGTACTGGGTACTATTGGATGAAATAAATTTGGCTTCGGCAGAAACTCTTGAATGTTTATCAGGACTTTTAGAAAATCATAACAATTCTATTAGTTTGTTAGAGAGAGGTGACAATTTTTTTATCAAAAGAAATAAAGAATTCAAGTTATTTGCTTGCATGAATCCGGCTACTGATGTTGGAAAAAGAGATTTACCCGTTGGATTAAGAAATCGTTTCACTGAATTTTATGTTGATGAACTAACAGATAGAAATGATTTGTTGCTTCTAATCGGTGATTATTTAAAGGATTTATCACTTCCTCCATCAATCTATGAGTCTATTTACAAATTTTATATTACAATTGGAAAGGAAGCAAAACTCAACCTTATGGATGGAACAGGTTTGAATAATACATAACGCATCAATAGTGATAATATAATATGATTATTCTTGTTTTTTACTTATTTTTTTTTTATTTCAGGTCAATCTCCACATTATTCACTGCGAACTCTTTGTCGCGCTTTGTCTGCAGCTTTAAATGCTAATTGTGGTACAGTTAGCCGTTCTCTCTATGAAACTATGTGTCTCAGCTTTTTAACACAGTTGGATAGTAATTCTCACCCTATGGTTCAGTTTATGATTGCTGCGTAAGTATTAATAAAAATTTCGTCTCTTGTAAGTTAAATATTATTTCTGTATAGAATTCATGCTTTATCAACATCTTTTTAGGGCTGTTTTGGGAAAAAAGTCATTGAAAAGTGTTTTGCAACAACCTATACCTCAACCAAAGGGTACCAAACTTGAACAATTTTTATCTTTTGAGGGTTATTGGATTTGTAAAGGAACATTGGAATCAGTTATCCCAGATGACTATATATTAACATCTTCCGTCCGGAAAAATTTAAAAGATCTAGTAAGAATAATTTCCCTAGGCAAACTTCCTATTCTTCTTCAAGGAGATACTTCAGTTGGAAAAACTTCACTAATTACTTATTTAGCGAAAGCCTCTGGAAATCATTGTGTTCGAATAAACAACCATCAACACACTGATATTCAAGAATATGTCGGTTCCTATGCTACTGATTCTTCTGGAAAATTAATTTTCAGAGAAGGAGTTCTTGTGGAAGCTATGAGAAAGGGGTATTGGATAATTTTAGATGAGTTGAATTTAGCCCCTAGTGATGTATTGGAAGCGCTTAATAGAGTTTTGGATGACAATAAAGAATTGTTTATCCCTGAGACGCAACAGGTAGTAAAAGCAAATCCCAAATTTATGTTATTTGCGACACAAAATCCGCCTGGCTTGTATGGTGGACGAAATCTCCTATCTAGAGCATTCAGGAACCGATTTGTGGAGCTACACTTTGATGAAATACCAAGATCTGAATTGGAAGTTATACTTCATCAACGATGTCATATGCCTCTTTCTTACTGTAAAAAAGTTTTATCAGTTATGGCTGAACTTCAAGTAAGAAGAAGAGGTTCAGCAGCAGTACAGGGAAAGGAAGGCTTTATTACACTCAGAGATCTATTTAGATGGGGACAACGTTACAAGGTAGCATCAAATCATGATACTTTATTGGGTAAGTATTATGATTGGGATCAACATATTGCTGATGAAGGTTATCTTGTATTAGCCGGAAGAGTTCGTAATTTAGATGAAAGGCTGGTTATAAGAGAGGTTTTGCAAAAGCATATCAAAAGAGTTGTGGATCCAGAAAATTTATTCTCATTACATGAAAAGACATCATCTGTAACTAGAGACATATTGAAAGAAATTCTCGGTACCCAAAATGAATCTTTCAAAAATATAGTTTGGACTTTCAACATGAGAAGGTTAGCTGTTCTAGTATCAAAATCCTTTTATTTTAAAGAGCCTGTTTTGTTAGTTGGAGAAACAGGGTGTGGTAAAACAACAGTTTGTCAAATTTTGGCATCGTTGAGAAACAGTCATCTTATGTGTGTTAATTGTCATATGCATACAGAGAGTTCTGATTTTTTGGGCGGATTAAGACCTGTGAGACATCACGATGAAGATGGTCGACTTTTCGAGTGGGTTGATGGTCCTTTGATCGATGCCATGAAGTCTGGTCAAGTTTTTCTTGCTGATGAAATCTCTCTAGCTGATGATAGCGTTTTAGAACGTCTCAATTCACTATTAGAACCAGAAAGGCAAATACTGTTGTCTGAAAAGGGCTTGAATGCGGATGATAATTCTTCACATATTGTAGTTGCAATTGATGAATTTCGCTTTATTGGAACTATGAATCCTGGTGGTGATTATGGTAAAAAAGAACTATCACCAGCGTTGAGAAATAGATTCACTGAAATATGGTGTGATAGCACATCCTCCCGAGAGGATTTATATTGTGTATTACAAAAAAGTTTAAATGAAAACTTAATATCAAAAAATAGTAAAGATATTTGTAACTGTATACTAGATTTTGTAGAATGGCTTAATATATCAAAAAATGGCGAACGATTTTCATGCAGCATACGAGATCTATTATCGTGGGTGTATTTTATCAACGAAACAACAAGTGATGGCCGAATCGATCTTTGTGAAGCATATTTACATGGTGCAAGCTTAGTATTTTTGGATAGTTTCGGAACTAGTATACTAAGTCCAGATAATGTATCAGAATTAAAAGACATGAAATATGAAGCTGTCCAATTTTTAACCAATCAAATGATCGAATTAAATGAGCACAAAGTAAAAGATTATAAAAAGCTTTTATTAAACACTGGTGTTGAACTTGTAGCTCAAAAAAGCAATGAAAAGTTTGGTATTGAGCCCTTTTTTATTAGTTGCTCAGATAATTCATCTCAAGACAGCGTAGACATCGAATCCGATAGCGTTACTCAATTTAATTTCATGGCGCCCACTACCGGAATAAACACATTAAGATTATTAAGAGGCCTACAGTTAAGGAAAGCTTTACTATTAGAAGGAAGTCCCGGAGTTGGCAAAACGAGTCTTGTTACTGCATTAGCGAAAATATCCGGACATAAAGTGCTACGCATAAACTTGAGTGACCAAACGGTTAGTTTTTTAACAATTGTTTTATTTATTATTAAATAAAATCACTTTAAAAAGACTTGCTTTGTATGTATGTATGTGAAGAGTAAGTTTGTAACTGGCATAATGTAGTTTGCAAATTGATTGAATATTTAAATTTTTTAACATATTATATTACTTTAAATATTTTTCCTGAATTTAATGAAGTTTGTAATATCATATTTTAGGACATAAGTGATCTTTTTGGAGCTGACTTACCAACGGCTGATGGATCATTTACATGGCGAGAAGGAGCTTTTCTATCCGCATTGAAAAATGGGGATTGGATTCTGTTGGATGAACTAAATTTAGCACCACAACCGGTTTTAGAAGGATTGAATGCTTGTTTAGATCATAGAGGAGAAATATTTATTCCCGAGCTTAGTAAATCATTTTGTGTTAAACAAGAAACTAAAATTTTTGCTTGTCAAAATCCTCTACGACAGGGTGGAGCACGTAGAGGCTTACCAAAATCATTTTTAAATAGATTTACTCAAGTTTACATCGATACTTTATCACCAGAAGATCTTAATTTTATAATAAATTCACAATATCCATCAATTCCACAAGAAGTGTTAAGTAAGATGATTAAATTTAACGACAAAATACTAAAAGATACATCTGATTTGTTATGGGGGTATAAAGGTAGTCCATGGGAATTGAATTTACGAGATATTAAAAGGTGGTGTGATGGTATAATGAAGGATTACTCAAGTGTCCCAATATTCGAGAAAGATTTACTTCAAACACAGAAAGTATTTAAACCTGAGAAATTTGCTAAACTACTTTACGTTGATCGAATGAGAACACTGGAAGATAAAGAACACGTAAAGCAGATATATGACAGTTTCTTTTCTCCTGATTATCCAATGACTTATGAGTATCCTGCGATTTATATTACGAAACATCAAATTCATGTTGGGGATACTTCAATTAAAAGAAATATAAGTGGACTTAATACAGAATCGAATTCCGGACAAGAATTGTTAATTTTGAGACATCAAATACCTGCCTTAAAGGCATTAATTGAATGTATTCAAATGAATTGGCTTTCTATATTGGTATTTAAAATAGCATCTGTGTTTATAAAAAATACGATTAAATTATATTATAGTCTAAATTAACATTATCCTTTTTATATTATAGATTGGACCCACTGCTAGTGGTAAAACTAGTTGCGTTCAAGTTTTATCTCAAATAATTGGAAGAAATTTGAAAATTCTTCCTGTAACATCTGCAATGGACACAGCTGATATCCTTGGAGGATTCGAGCAGGTATGTTTTCTTACTAACAATAAAAAAAACATATATAAAGTAAAAATAAAATTGTATGAAGAAAAAAGGGTAGTGAAATAATTATACCAATTTGATTTTAGGCTGATTATAATAGACATCTAGAAGAAGTAGCCACAAACATTGAAAATATTATAATGCTTTCTTCACAAAAGCTTTTCTTAAACAACCAAAAAGAGCATGCCATTAATATATTGGAACAGTTGGAGTTATTTAAAGCCATCAGTCAAAAGACTTCTGGTATGTATTATAAATTTAATATAGTGTATTCACATAGCATTAAATATGTTTTAAATATGATACTTCTCAATTTAGGAGAAGAGCAAACAATGGAGGAAGAAACAAAAGCTTTTGTAGCTAAAAAAACTCAACTATGTAAAATATTGGATATGCTTGTTTTCGATACGGAAAATCAAGCTAAAATAATTGAAATGAAAGAAACATTGGAAAATCTTGGCAACCAGGTTTCAAAAGATCAAAGTATTAATGCTGGAGGAAAATTTGAATGGGTCGATTCATTGCTTGTTAAAGTTTGTATATTATTTTTTTTTGTTTTAATTGTATCGTTATTTATAATTACTCACTAACAAGATTTTGTGATTATCAGTGTTTAGTCGATGGAAGTTGGCTCCTCGTAGACAATGTCAATTTGTGTTCGTCAGCTATTTTGGATCGATTGAATTGTCTTTTGGAAACTGAAGGTGTACTTACTATTCCTGAAAGAGGTGAACAAATCAATGAAATTAAGCCACATAAAAATTTTAGAATGTTCTTTACGATGGATCCCAAAAATGGAGAAATTTCTAGGTTATACATTGTTTTATTTTTTTAATAATTTGTATGCATTATTGCTTCTTTTAATTAAAACGAGTATTGTTTATTACAGAGCTATGAGAAATCGAGGTGTTGAAATTTATATGTTGGGCAATGAAGATTTTACAAATGAATCAATTACTGATATCGTGCCATTCTTGGATTTAACGGCATTACTTCAATCTACAGGATTACCTTCTAAATATCATAATTTTTTTATAGACATGCACAAAACAATGCGCTCATTTATTCAAAGTATTTTACTTCTTATAATGGATTATATTAATTTATTTACATGATGTGTATATTAAACCCATCAAAATTTACAGCTTACGAGAAACCATCACAGTGCCATTTAATCCAAGCATCAATGTTGACCTGTCAACAATTACTAAGAGGTGAAGATCAAATTTCTGCAATCGTCAACAGCTTTTCGGATGTTTATATCAAACCTCGCTCAAGTTCAGATTTCTCTGGGATATCCCTTGCTGAAAATAAAATTGAAATGCTGAATGTGTTGCTTGCGAATGTAAAAGAATTCTCTTTGGATCACATGAAAGTTGCCAATTTCAATGAATTCTCAAAACATACTCTATCATGTAAATCACTATGTGAATCATCTTCTTTTGAGCGAATCAAACAAGATACATATTTCCTTAACAAGATTTTGTGCAAGAATGCAAGCGGGTTTGATGACAAAATAATTTTGAAACTAAGTCATCTATTTTATAATTTCTATCGCATCTCAAGCCACAATGATTTAATTTATCGATATGAGTTCGTGATTCACTTGATAAAATCTATGAAAAATACTATAAATGCAAAGCTTGCTGATTGGTGTTTGGAAATAAATATCAACTTATTTATAGCTATTTCTCAAAATGTTAAAAAACAATATATTGAATACCCATGGGACTTGACCCTTGTGGAAGAATTAACAAATTTGGATTCAAAATCGGAAACAAATTTAAACTTGAATCTGTACATTTACTTTTTGACTTTGACGTCACGAAATAGTGATGATAGACATGAAAATTACTTTAAAATAATTGATCAATCAAAAAATATCGCTAGTGGAAGCTATAATGATATATATGTTGGATCTACTTTGGTTAAATATTGTTTCCCCCTACTCCAAGAACTTGAGAAAACCATAAAGGAAACTTTGTTGCATCAAGGTACAAAAATCGACCACAACATATGGAATCTGTTGGTACTATTACTTAATTGGTTTAATAGATTCTTCAAAAGTTGTAATTTGCCATTATTCGACAAGTCTAAAGAAAATTCTAAACTAAAACGAATTATACGAAAAGATTCAATAGAAGATTTGATTTTACATTACAAGTGGTTATCAAAGTATTTAATCAAAGATTTAAGTTCTTTGTGTCCACTGAACTCCAAAATAATAAAGTTAATAACAGACATTGACAAGAGTTTGGCGACATCGAATTCACCATTCAAAGCTATACATAAACAATACAGTAAGCTTATAGGTCAGCCATCTCCTTACCCGAACGATCAAACATTTGCACTGTGTTCTCTGCGAAATGAGTTTATTAAAAACTCAGTGTCCAATAAAATTTTGGCACGTCAACATCAATACTATAATAATGCTAACCTCGAGAAACATAATTTGCACATTAGTCTGTTTTCAAATATTAGAGATTCGTTTGAATTTCCGGAGGAAATATTTTCTGAAAAGCTCCAAGCTTTTAATGATGAAACACCTCAAAATGAAGAAAACGTAATGGATGATGATTCTGTCATATCTACTGGCACAAAGTCATTTATTTGCAATGCCCAGTTGTGGCCAGCTAAAGATTTCTTAGTACAAAAAGTTGCTAACTTATATCACATAAAATTATTGAATGAATTCTTGGAAATTTATACATCATCACAGTCATTGAAAAGTGAGGGGGCTGTTTCTAAGATTTCTACATCAAATAATGACTTGATGAACTACTTCTCATCAGTAATAAAGGGGTTGGAATATTTTCCCCTTAAATTATATTCTGTATTTTCAAATTCAAGTACCGATCTTAGCACATGTGATGAAAATGGTTTGAGGTGAGTTTTCAAGATTTGAATTTTTTTATATATATACATATATAATGGAGAATGATTAAAGTATACATTTTTTCTAGTTTATACAAACATTCTTCAGAGATTTGGGATGTAATGACGCGTTATAAAGAAAATTCTCCTACTTCGCACGTTAACTATTGGCTCAATCAAACACATCAAATCGTAGATGTTTATGATAATTCGAATGAAGATGAATACAACAATTATGAACTTCTTCCGATGAGTTTTCCTCACATGACCTATTTTACAATGAAATTCATTGTTGATAGTGAGTTTTGTAATCTTAAAAAAGGTGGGAATTTTTGCACACGATAAATTTTATGAAAATTTTTTCCATGGATTTTATTATATTTTTTATTTATTTCAGATGATATTGATATTAAAGGCTTGTCTGCTCCATTAGTAGGATGGCAAGGACAATCAAAGGAGCTAAACATATTTCATAATTTGTTATGGAAAAATTTGTGCATTTTAACATCTAAAAATTTCCAACATTTGTGAGTTTTTAATTTTTGTTTAAAATAGAAATTTACTCAAATGTAATTAATTTTAATGAAATGATTTTTTTAAGGTATCTCGATGCTAAAGTTATTCTATTAAATTATGAAAGAATGGCACTTTGTTTAGAAAACGCTTCAATTAATAGTGAAAGGAAAGAAAGTAAAGGTGATGACGTTATTGTGACAAACAATGGCGATATACGTCTAATTGTTGAAAATTGTATTAAAACTATTGATACTGAATTTGATGTACCAAACAAGTATTTCACTAATGAAATGATTAGTTTCAAAAACATATTTAATAAGTGTCTAGATGAAAGTCTTTCATTATTTTTACAACTCGAAGAGAAGATTGAAAACTGCAACCTAAATTCAGATGTGCATGAAGATGATGTTACCATTTTACTTTTAACCGGGCGACTGTGGACACTTTTTGGCTTTTGTAATTTAATGCTACTTACTGAAATCGGTGCAGTGGATGAAATCAAAAAAGATCAATTGAAATTAAATTACTTGAAAGAAGATTCTAAAACAGTTGAATTTTTACTTGACGGTAGTTTGTTACATAATATATTACAAGGAAAGATTCCCATTGTGGAAAACGATACGAAAGCTATTATCTCTCATGTTGATAGTGATGATATGGTTCCTTCGAACGTCAATATTTCAGGACAGACATACGAAATAAATAAGATATCGTTACATAACAAGTTATTAAAATGTTACCCACATATGTCTTACTTACTTGAGTCTAAAACTACAATTGATGACAATATTAAAAATTCAATCAAAGGAAATAGTTATAGGCCACCAGAGCCAACATACAGTGAACTAGTTAAGGTGAGATCACATAGTATTTTACACTATATCAAAAATTAATAATAATGTTTTATGTTGAAGTATCAAAATTATAAAAACGATCTATTTTCAGGAGTATGATTATTTTATGAGTTCTCTGGGGAGTTTTGAAAACATATTATCTCATTATAATAAAATGAAAGAAGCATGTTCAATTTTAAACAACATATTGACAAAAGATCAATTTAAATCTAATATAAAGAAAGATGTCAATTTTGCTAACGATATTATCAAAGCATATTCAATTTGGAATTATTCTGTTAAAAATTTCTATAAAAAAATATCAGATAAATTTTCGCAAATTTTTCCCGATTTAGTAATTCCATTTTTAAATGGCGTGACACAGTTGTGCTATGGTTTTGATATATTGAAAAATTGTGTAAAGAAACAACTTACTCAATTAAAATACAAACAAGATAATCATCTATTTTTGAGAAGTGAGGTGGAAAATTTAATCAGATTTCCAATTATAAATGAAAAATGTCAAAATGCTTTACAACTAGTCGACACTTTTTCTTCGAAAAGATTTATCGATTTATTAAATGAACCTATGAATTCTGGAAATGCTTCTAATACTGAACTATTTAAAAGCGAATGTTATAGGTAAAGATACAAAATTACGTTTTTGTGTCCGTAATACAAATATACGCATATGTTACATGGTATATGCAATCTAGAAAAATGGCTGATAATTTTATTTTCTTATAGGCTTTTGAAAGTGAATTATCAAGAATTGTACTCTAAATTCATATCTAATGGATCCATAGAGAATATCGTCTGGGATTGTTTTATTTCAGTTCTTAGTGAATTTGTCACAACATGGCAAAAGCAGTGCGACGCTTTAGAGAAAAAGAAACAAGATGATGATTCTATTTATGTCACGAAGTAAGTACATAACTTAAATTTATCTTCAGACAAAGAATAACATGTAAATTTATATTACGTATTTTAACATTTAAAAATTTAGTTTAATTTCAATTTAAAACCTTATTGCTATCCAGAGTCAAATGTGATGAACCTTCAGAAGAAGACCAAATAGAAGAGGAAGTAAAAGAAATGTTTCCCTCTTATACGGATTCAGATTTCAATGACTTCAAAGCATTTTCATTACAACCAAAGCCTAATAAACTACCTCAATTGAATAATAAGATTAACGAAGATGTAACATTGTTGATAACACCAAAGGATATCAATTTCATCGTACATGTCCATTCAAATTTGATGAAAGAGTATACGTGGACGGAATGGTTGCCTGTTTTAAAAAGTCAAACATTGATTTGTGATTATTTAACTCCACTTTTGAATAGGTATAAGATTACTGCAAATTTATTGGACAATGTATGCTATGGTTTAAACGAGTCTTTTGATTCCAAAGTATTACCTAGCTTACTTGTATTAGTTGCACAATCTAGGAGTTTTATCGACGGTGAAGATTATTTAAGTATGTCGCTACTATGCATGATGATTTTAATGTAAATACGAAAATCTATATAATAAGAATATTTCCAATAATTTATTTCAGAAATTAATTCAAAACTTATCAATGTGGATAATAGAAAACCAAATTTTTATCAAAACGCTTGGGTTAGTGAAACAAGGAAATGTTTGCCTATATTAGAAATGGTTAAAGAGAGAACAAATAAATTACTGCAGGAATGGCCTGATTTTCCAACATTGAATGATGTAAGTTTCTTTTAGTTAATTTGGTTCACAGTAAAAGATAAAATCATTCTTAATTTTACTCTCTATTTTTTCAGATAATGACGGTTAATAACAGAATTCTAGATTTTCCCGTTACTAGTCCAATTGCAAGATTTTTAACAGGTCTTGAACTGTTGAGGGATAAAATTGAGGATTGGAATAAAAATGCCACAAAAACTAATACTATGAATGATTTAGCTTTGGTAGTTGCTCAACAAATTGTAACATGGAGAAAATTAGAACTCGCTGGTTGGAAGGACAGTTTAAACAATTCTTTTGAAAGGTAACTATCATTTGAATGAATTTTATTTATAAAAATATATAACTTGGATTTTCAATATCTCGTTTGAATGTTTCAGATTACAGTCAGAAGCAAATAAATGGTGGTTTCACATATTTACTTTAGTTGACTGTTACATATTACAAAAACCCATTTCTGCAAATGATGCTAATCATGCAATATTACTTGCACCACAATTTATAGAGGCCATGCAAAGTTTTATGGAGAAATCTCCCTTGGTGGAATATAATAAAAGGCTTGATATTATATATGTTATGCATTGTCATGCTACACATCTTACTCCTACTCCTCGAAGAGGTAAAAAATCAAAACTTTTAAATATAAAATAGTTTTTACTCTTAATTTATGAATAAAAATATTTTTTTTAGATGATGTCATATCTATATTGTGGAATATCTATAAATACTATTCACAGTTTTCGAATCAAATTATTCAAAAAATTAAGGAAAAGCGTGTTCCAATTGAAAAGAAATTACGTGATTTTGTAAAAATATGCACTTGGGAAAGAGATTTGAGCTATTGGGCTGTTAAAGATATAGTAGATAAAGCTCATAAAACACTCCATAAACATATAAAAGAGTTTGAGGTAATCATTTTGAATTATGGTTTGTGTGAGTATTGTTTTTAATTTAATTAACAAATTTGTATAAATGTGAAAATTTTAGGGAATATTGCAAAACATGTCTAGCAGTTTTTTCTCAATTGACAAAAGCACTGAGCAAATAAATGAATCTCAAGGATTGTGGGATCGTCCTAAAAGGTCTTCAATTGCTCCAAGTCACTTTTCAATCGACGTTAATCTTTATGTGATATCTTCTAGGATGTATAAGGTACATTGCTTGCTATTTTATCAACAAAATAACTATATTATCTACTTTTTTCACAATTTCATTTAATTAATAAAAATTAATTCATTTTAGAAAATTTTCAACGTAATGGATGATGATTTTGACCATGATACAAACACTCATATAGATTTATCTTGTGGTGTCTTGTTACCCAAAATAGAATCATTGACGCTAAAAGCTAAAACTATTTGCAAAAATATTCTTACTAAATCAACATATCTAGAAATGATCAGCTCTTTAGATCACTTTGTAACTCAGATCATTGAAACAAGTCAATATTTGAAGCTGAAAGAGGTAAATTGTAAATTTACTTATTGTAAACGTTTTAAATGTAGACCTGATATTATTTATATATATTTACTGTGCTTATAGGTTACACCTAGCCTTCCCAAAGAAAAACAAAAAAAACAAGCAAAAGAATTTCTTCAGCAAAAAAGGAAAGCTCTTTCAGATTTATTTCAAACTTTAACTCATATTGGTATATCATATAAGACCGGCTTAATGGAAAATACAACTAGAAAAGGAGACATATTTAATTTTTTGCTTCCACCAGTAGACATAGAATCTGCACTGTCTTATTTGAAACACAAGTTAGTTATAAATATATACATACATACATTTTTTGTTTCTTTCAAATCACAAAGTAATTGAAACATTTCGATTTCAGGCGATGTGACACATTGTTAATTTCTCAATGGAAAGGTTGTGATTCATATTTTCAACGGTGTATAGCACGAATGAGAGGATTAAATGCAGTTCTCTTAAAGCCATCACCTGATGTTGGAATGCCTAATATAGAGAGGTTTAAAGGATTCACCACACATTTAACAGTATGACAGTTATTACAATTACATATAACACTGCATTAAAAAACTCGTTATTTATTTTAATTCATTTATTTTATAGATAATAACCCACAATCAAAAGTCGAAGCTAATTAAATATTCTAAAATACTGTGCTACTTTAGACAAAAGGTTACACATATAACAGAATTGTGCGAATCTGATAATCTCACTACGGATCAATCATCACTTACCTCACAGTGGCATGAATTAAAACAGACTTTTAATACTATCATTATGACCGCTGAACAATTTAATCTCGTTTTACAAGCAATTCCACAAAAATCTGACGATGATACTAATGACATTGCTTTTGACGATGTACTACTTAACAACACGTTTATGAAGTGTGACACTTCATGGAATACTTTGGTTGATAGCATCGGCCATATACTAGCCCTTGCAAATAAACAGAGAGATTTATTAAATGGTTTGGTACGCACATTGCCTGCAACTTTCAAGTATAGTAAAAAAATTGAATATGGCAAGTGTGATAATTTCACCCAGCCGCAGATTGATATTATAAATAAATCAATAGTAACAATTAAAGATATCAGAAATAGCATAAATGATATTGTGTCAAAGTTTGATGTTGTGAACGTTTCAAACACTGACAAATTTGATTTAAAAAATCCCATTGTTGATTCTCTCGTTGTTCTGAACGAACTTTTAGAAAAAAAATTAAATGTACTTCAACCTTCAAAAGATTCCGATTTGAATGATGAAAATATGCAGCTGGTTTATAAGAACTCTGCTGAAGAATTTATGTCCAAAGTGGAGAATGTTGTCAATTTTATTTTAATTGTAATTCAGGAGAACTACAAAAGAAATTCGACAGTGAATAAATGTGTCACTAAAGATCCTGATAATTTTGTCGACATTAAAAACTGTGACGATTTTCCAAAATTCTTTCTTAGGGGAGAACTTGAGGATATTACTAATAATATATCTAATCTTCAATTACATAAACTGTGTAATAAGCTGGATTTACTATTGTTGAAATTCAACGATGTTGTAGAAGAAGATGTTGGAAAATGTAAAAAACAACTATTAAGGTGTATTCCTTTGTTAGAACAGATATGTCTCTTTACACAGTACTACATAACACAGCAAGTTGCTGTTCATAGAGTATCTTGCAAGATGTTATTCGTGATTTTGAACACATTCATAGAACTTACTTCGAAAGGGTTGGTGGAAGATCATTTCATACACATGTACACATGTGCAACATAATTTTTTAATACTTTGTTTAATGTTTTCAATAGATTTTGCACTCCTGCTGAATTCAGTGAAGAGAATGGGGAAAGTGATGCACAAGGTAAAAAATCAGGTGGCTTGGGCTTAGGAGATGGTGACGGAGAAAAAGATGTATCTGAAGATATTGAAAATCAAGTAAGATTGTTGAACCATTTTATTAAAAATAGTTGTTGCTTATCGAATAATGTTAATATAATTTTGAAATCTTAAAGGATCAACTTGAAGATGCACTTAAACCTGGAGAAGAAAAGAATAATGACGATAAGGACTGTAAAGAAGAAAGTAAGGGTATAGAAATGACAGATGATTTTGAATCTCATTTGCAAGATGTTGAGAATCAAAATGAAGGCAAGTTATTACATATCTATTATACAATATGTATACAATAAACTTTATTTTAATTTATTTATTTCATCAAAATCTATCCATATATGACACATATTTCAATAAAAAAAACAGTCGTAGTTTAAATTATACTAATATAAATATTTATTGATTTCTAGTTATAATTAGAGTATTATTGTTTAGATTCCGATGACAATTCTGATGATGAGGATGCTGATAAACAAATGGGAGAAACTGAAACTGGTTGTGATAAGTATGTTGAAATATATGTGTATGTATGTATGTATTATACATATCAGATTCAGTCTGAAAATTAATCTACATATGTATTTCTATTGCACAGTATATGTACATATGTGTGTATGCATATCAAAATATCCAGAGATATTTGTCTTAACATCTGTAGTTTTGATACTAGTATCAAACGGCTCTTTGGTAAAATGGTTGGTTTTTATTTAAAATATTATTTTATAGGTTGGATCAACAATTGTGGGGGTCTGATGATGAGGCTGATGATGAAGAAGAGGAGACGAATAAAGATAAAGAAGAAAGTGGTAAAGGAAAACCAATTGATGACAAACAATTTGGAGCAAAAGATGATAAAAATAATGATGAAGACGAATCTGCAGAAAATAATGATAAAAAAACAAAAGATAAACAGAAAAACGACATTAATGAAATGGATGAACCTGATTATGATGAAGATCATGTAAATATTTTTAAACATTAATTCATAGTTTTTCATTACTTTATTTTCAATGCCTTCTCTATTTAGAGTCTGTCTGCCACTCTGTTTATTGGGGGTTTCGATTATAAATATATTGTGAAGTAAATATGTATGTTAATTTTATCTTTGGATTACCAGGTGGATCCATATCATGGTAATCAAAAGCCTTTCCCAGAACCAGAGCAAATGGACCTACCAGATGAATTAAATTTGGATGATGAAAATCAAAACAGCGTTAGACTTTTTAATTATTAAAATTTCATATAAATCAAGTTGAATAATATTATATGTATGTACATTTATGCAATGAATGATTTCTTTAGGAAAATGAAGATAACAACGATCCATTCGAAATTGATGCTATGAATGATAAGAAGGCCATAGAGGAACAAGATCAAAATAAAGAGTCTGCTGAAAAAGAAAATGATGGAAAAGACAGTAACAAAACTGACGCTACTGAAGATAACAAAAATGATTCAAATGCAGAAGTATATATGCTTATTTTTGAAGAGTTGTAACTTTTTATACTTGATTGATGTATTTTTATTAACTTCAACTAAAATTTATTTCATTCTGACTTTAAAACATATTTCAGAACAAATACATTTTCTTATAAAAATATTTTATTTTATCCAGGATGATAACTCTGACATTGAAATGGACTCCGAAAAATTCAACGACGAAGACAATAAAGACGATGTAGATGATAATAATGATGATGGTGATGACTTAAATGAGGGCGATAAAAAGGATGAAAGTGATGATAAAATAAATCCAGATGAAAATGACGAAACAACAAATAATGACATAAATCCTAAAAATGGTGAAATTCAGGAAGAGGATATTCCAGAAGAAAATTTAGAAACACCCAAAACTACTGAAGCACAGCCATCATATGACAAATCCTCCAATGAAAATAATTTAGAGAGTGTTGCAGCTGAAACTGGTTCCAAAGATATGACTCAAACAAATCCACAAATTGAAAAAGAAAAGGAACCAGCTCCTTTTGTAAGTTTTATAAAAAAAAATAAACAATACGTCAATTTTAATGAATTGTTTTCACTAGCAAAAAATGTTTAAAATTTAATTTCAAATTGTTTTCCATTTATTATAGGAACAATCGCAGGAACAAGATGGAGATGAACAAGAAGGAATGGGACAGTCTGAACTAAGCTTAGATCAAAAAGGGCACATGGGTAATAGAAAAGATAAACCACAAAGTAGCTTAAAAGAAAATGTCGAAAAAGAAAATAATCGGCGGTCTGAAAAACGAAACAAACCTGGAGACACGGAACAGGAAAGAGCTTTAGGTAAAATGAAAGATTAATCAAATCCGCAGACTAAATGTTTTTTTAACGATTTGGAGGTGGATTCATGTTGTTTCTCCACTTACAATATACAGTTATCAAATTATGTTTTTTCCTTGGTTTCGGGGGAGAAGGGCTAGGTCATACACATATACATGTAATATTAATTTTTAGGTGAAGTCGAACAACCTTTCGCAAAGAAGTCAAAAACTTTAAATATTCAAAATAAAAAAGACGAAACTGACGAAAATGAAAAAGAAGACGGAGCTGGTGAAGATGGTGATCAACCCAATGTAGATGTTTATCAGCACATCAAAGAAGCCAAAGAAACCGACACTCAGGTTACAAAGATTTATCATATAATCGTATTGCTTTTATATTTGGACTTGTATATCTTTAATATGTAATATTTTAATCTAATTTCAGATTATTGATGCAGCTACCGATGAACAGGCCAGTAAGCAAGCACTTCCAAATAAACCAGATGAGGACATAGACAACAGTGATCACGATGATGATATAGCAATGGATGATACGGAAAATATAGATGTTAGTTTAAATAAATAAAATGTTTTGTGTGAAGTCCCGAGTATTTATGGCTGATAAAATAACTTATTTCCGAACTTTCAGACAATCGAAGAATCTTTGGAAAAGGTAGAACCTGAAAAACTCGGCCAGGACAAGTCTAAAAAATCATCAAAACACGGTGATCTTCAAGATGAAGTTACTGGTGAAATGGGTGTGGAAGTGGAAGGCGAAAACATTCCGACTATTGGCGTCCCAAGAGGCTCGGAAACTACATATCACACCAAGTATATACATATTTGATATTTTTTATAATACATGAATATATATTGACGCAATACAATTGTTTATTTACATATTTTGTGCTTTTTTATATAGGTTAGATCTGGTTCATGTGTCTGGTGGTGGTTATACTAAGTCTACTGTAAGCGGGGCGTCGATACGAGACAGCTTACAGAATCAAAATATTGGCAATAGTAGTGCTGAAGAGAGTGCTGCTTGGCATTCTCTATGGGGTAAAACTTCCACTCAAGCCAAACTGTTAACAGAAAAATTGAGATTAGTACTGGAGCCTACCGGATTAAGTCGACTTGCTGGTTAGTTTCGTCAATTTTGATTCAAAAGTATGAATGATTGCTAGTTTTAGTGGTCGGAGTTTACCTGTTGCTTATTTGTAGGTGACTATCGAACTGGAAAGCGAATAAATATGCGCCGTGTGATCCCCTATATCGCGTCACATTTCCGTAAAGATCGTATCTGGTTGAGAAGAACAAAACCTGCAAAAAGAGAGTATCACATTGCCGTGGCAATCGACGACTCTAGTTCCATGTGCGACAACCAGTCCAAAGAACTCGCTTTCGAAAGTTTAGCACTCGTTTCACAGGTAATTAACACTTTCCGAAATTAAAAGTGTAACTGCTTAGTAATGCATTTTAATAAAAAAAATTACTCTTAGGCGCTGAATTTGTTAGAAGCGGGTGACTTAGCAGTCTTAAGTTTTGGAGAAGATACGAAGATTCTCCATTCCTTCAACGATCAATTTTCAGAAAATTCTGGTTGTAAAATTCTTCATAATTTGACATTCAAACAGAAGAAAACACGCATTGCTCAAATGCTTGATTTCGCATCAGCCACGTTCGAAGAACTCTGTTTTACAAATAATGCTCCAAACGCCAAGTTGCTCCTAATAGTTAGCGATGGACGAGGAATATTTTCTGAAGGCGAAACAAAAGTTCTTCAAACTATAAGAAGGGCTAGACAACAAGGAATTTTTATGGTATATCTGATCGTTGATAACCCTGTGAATGAGGTAAAATAAACTCTTTTGTAAATACTATTACATATGTACGTATATATGTATGTATTATCCCAATTTTTCTTTTTGTATTTTAGACATCGATAATGGATATCAGAGTGCCACTGTTTGATCCAGCGACCAATGCATTAAAATGTATTCAACCGTATTTAGATTCTTTCCCATTTCCATTTTATTTAATTTTACGTGACATCACCACATTACCATCAGTTCTAAGTGATGCCATGAGACAGTGGTTTGAATTAGCCGCTAATATGGACAAGCAGTGATTATAAAATTCTGTGATAATTCTTGCTTGTTACATAGAATATAAGAAATCAAAATAAAAACCAATAACATTAAAAATGTGTTTAATAAAATAAATGAAAGCAATGATATATGTTTCAATTTATATAAATATGTTAATATATTTCTTTTCAGATTACATAGTGAAAAAATATGTAGGTTTCAACATCTTTATAAGAATATTTAATTATAATAAAAATTATTTTGAATAATACAGGCTTTGATAAGATATAGAACAATAATACATACAAAAAACATTAAGCATTCAATGCTATTTTTTCACACGTTTTCAAGTTATCTTCTTAATATATTCAACATATTAGGTTATTTTCCTAAATAATTCATTACAGTAATTATTAAGCTCATAAAAAGGTTTCACTCCTTGATTACAGCATTATCTTGAGATGTATGATTGTTATCGTCAGTCTTCTCACCATCACCATAAAAAGTTGGCTGAAAATTTTAAAACGAATATGTTACACATGAATCAGGATACATGTAAATACATTGGGCCATTTAAATTTTAATTAAAATCAATTAAAAAAAATTAACACGATTATTTTTATGATAGTAAATATTTGTACATACTAGTAGAGCACGTGCAGTATTAAAATATTTTTGGAGAAAATAAAATAAATTTAAAACTATATATGTATGTGTAATTGTCAGAAAAAATAAGCAATAGCAATCAAACAGAACCAAATATCAATTATATGACATTTTGCATAGTATGAGCAAATTGTGTCTACTTTATTCGAATAATTTTGCAAAACTTCAAACCAATATACATACATGGAATAAAAAAAAACTACATATTTTCAAATAATGTATTTTTTTGTGGGATTTTAAATTAGTATATTGATAAAGCATAGCATTAATTTGGGTTTGACCTACGACTGACGTTAATGTAAATTCAAATATTTTAATTATAAATAAAATAAAAATTGCAAAACAGCAAAGAAATTTGAAAATCTGAAAAATTCAATCAACGAACAAGCTTCAAAATCAGATACACCACCAGGAAAAGTCAAATAACTTACAATTCATCACTTACAGCTGATACTTTCTAAATGACCAAGAATTAGTTTACTGAAATGGCTTCTAAATCCCTGTCAAATATGTTGGTACATTGAAGACAATATGTATCAAAATTTCTCATAATTCAGAAATTTCGTCAGTTAAGACTTTCTTTTATTTTAATAAATAAATAAGCACATTTTTATCAAGAATTTGTATCGGAAAATATTTTTTGACAAATTATTTATTTTCCTGAAAATAAGTAATTCAACTTTAAAAATATTTACACTCTTTTCAACGTAATAAAATCGACACTGAATGGTTCTTGAAATTATTATAATGTGTTTTGTGTTTTAGATAATATAAACGGAATCTAAGTTTATTAAATTGTAATCAAAAGATACAGTGAATGGATGCTGAAGCACGACGCAACACATATGTAGATAACAAATTTCAATATAACATTTTGGCGATGTGTTTTGCATGCATATGGTGATTCGCAACCCTTTTTGTTTGAAAGAACCCTTTATTGTGTGGTACGCATTATTTATACAAGTTCAACGAGAGCAAATACATACATAAATAACATATAACTATAAACATACAACGAAAAGACTTTTAAGAAGCAATTCGAAACGGATTTTTCTGTATAACTTTAAGAGACAAACTCCCTCCTAGAGGCATTACAAATCACTTTCCCTATAATATGATGCTGTCATTTGAAAAAAAAAGTTTCGATTCAGTGCGTTTTTATGCCAACCTTTGAGTAATGAATAACATACATCTGACTGTTGATTTAAATACTAAATACCTATGCATAACTTTGAAAGATGATGTTACCATCGAAATTGTAAAGCTGTTTATAAACAAGCGGACAAAAAAGTTTCGTGCACTCAATTCATTGAAACATGATGTATGTAGACTTAGGATCTATATTGTAGATAATTCACCAATGAATAATTCGATTTTTAATGTAAAACTTGTTGTGAAAAGTGCATTGCTTTGATAGTGAAGTCAATGTCACTAAACTGAAGTGGTCGGAATCACTGATATGCACACATGCATATATTATCATATTTATGTTATCTAAACGTGAAATATTTTTTTAGAATGAAATTTTTATTTAATACACACATACTTACATTCACCATATTTTTTGACTACAAATTTAAATTACAATAACTAGTTTGATTAAATAAATAAATCAGTCTCAAATATTTACCTCATAATGATCTTCGCTATTACGTTGTGCTTGTTCGTCTTCATCGTCGCTATCGTCTTCACCAGACGAATCGCCTCCAGAGCCTGCCGTTTCGTGTACCGAAGTTGGAGATGTCACAGAATTAGATTTTTCTACACAGACAGTTAGAACAGTTTAATAAACGGATACAATCACGATCTTTGTATATGTTTATTTGTCATTTTTAAAGTTACCCGACGTCTGCGAGGACAAATTTGATCTTTGTTTTTCACGACTAAGTTGATCATGACATTGAAGGCACACACGTAATGGTTTACTACTTTGTCCGAGAAGTAGGATACGTTTAGATGAGCAAGGACCACATACGACAGATCCACATTTACGACAATGATGCTGAAATAAATATTTCGTCAAAATACTTTCAAATGGCGTTTAAATTATTTGATTTGACGTGAAAAACATACTCTTCGGTTTAAAACAGTAAATTGTGTTTTTTTGCAATGCATGCAAACAGGTGCATCGTTGTCAGGAACCCAGACTGCTGCATGAACTTCAACGGCTTTTTTACCACCTATCATTAAAAATTAATCAGTAAAAATGCATTTTATAATGAAAATTAAGAAACGGAAATAAATTAGAAATTTTACTTTTCCGTAACAGATCTTCAATGCACTTATCTATATGAGCCATCCACTCATCTTTTTCAGTTGATGTTGCTGCACATACAGCGAATGACTTTGAAGATGTACGTATAAGCCATCCATTCCGATTTTCTAAAAAAAAACATAGATAAAGTAAAAAGAAAACAAGCTAAGTTATCTAAAAAAAAACAACTTAATAATTATACATTGGTTTAAATTACATATTGATAAGGTTTAAATATTCAAGCATTTCATTGAAACCACATTATGACTAATTGTTTACTAAACAAATTTTACATTAAATACATAAATACAAATGCAAGTGTGATATCACTTCACATGCGAATGACTCATACAAAATTCCAATGAAAAACTAGTAGTCACAAATTTTAAATTTCCGTAAGACGTGTGTAGCTAAACATTTAGTATAATCAAATTCACGATCGAATCTGCATATATATTATATATGTATGTATATGAACATACGAATATACACTGTTTTATTTTCATGATGGCGCATATATCATGCCGCAGCCAGGATTTTTTTTAGGAGGGGAGGGGCTGAAACGCAGGCGCAACCCCCACACCC
The DNA here is from genome assembly GCF_051622035.1 of Arctopsyche grandis. NCBI lineage: Eukaryota > Metazoa > Arthropoda > Insecta > Trichoptera > Hydropsychidae > Arctopsyche > Arctopsyche grandis. Next base: position 20,273,757 of record NC_135357.1, read on the forward strand.
CCAAGCGTTTTTTTCAAAAGGAAAAAACCAAACTTTTTATAAGATTTTTTCGTTCCTAGAATTTTAGGAAAATTAGGGTTAGTGTATATAAATATACTAGGCACATATTCTTTGTCAAATATAAAAAAAAATTATTCAGTGAACTCATACGACTATAATATTGTATTGAATAGAATAATCGACGTTTCGTTATTTTTATGATTATTTCGTACCAAATTATTACATTAATTTATCATGCTATTTTTTCGAAAAGGTTTTACTCCCTTTATTAATTCGGATTTATACAAAAATACAATCATATTGCTAATTCTCAAAAACAAGTTGGCTATTTCAGACTTTTTGAGTGTCTATTTATTGAAAAATAATTCAGCCGACGCGTTGAATTAAAATAAAAATTAGTAAACCTGATTTTTTTTTTAAATATTCATTTTTAAATTTAGCCGGGGCTGGCGCCCTACATAGACCCCCTCTAGCTATGGCCATGATACATACATATATACAATGTAAATAGATGGTCTCCATAAATTACAATTGTAGACATATTTATTAATAAACTACCACATAGTGTAGGGATTGTGTTTGTGATGTGCAATTACTATTCAGATTTTTAAACACTCCTCGTTCTTTTATAAAGATGAGTGAAGTATTATGACTTCATTAAGTTCTCTTATGCCAATTTAAATTAATTATTAATTTCAAAAACCATGAAATAAGTAATTTAACAAATTTAGTTGCTATAACTAGGTGTGTTTTTTTCTTATAATTTTGATTATATGAGCCGTTATATTTGAAAGTCCAATTTTCAGTTCCAAAAACATAATTTTTGTCTGACTTAATACACAAATTGTCACCACTTCTTTTAAGTCGATACGCCCAGAATCTCGGAAAATCAGAATAAACGTATTATGGGTCACCAGTATTTTTAAATATTATTAAACGCAAAACATTATACTTAATGTTTTGGGAATTATATCTCGAAATGAAGAAAAGTAGACTTTCAATTATAACGACCCATGTATTTGTAACACAATACAATCACTATGAAAATACATTGTTAGAGTTTTTCAATTGAATGCTGAATTTGTTTTTAGTTAAACTGTATTTGCATTTATCCACAGAATATCTATATATATAAAAATGAATGTCTGTGTTTGTGTCTCGAATGGGCTCCGATTACAATGGAATTTCAGGATTTGTTGTAGGCATGTCCGGGAAGATTAATGTGAAAAAAAAAACGGGAACGGAAACGGGAATTAGTGTCATTGCAACGCAATAATTTCAAATGTGTTCACTGCCTGCGTTTTTCCGACAAATGGGAATGGGAGCGGAAATTGCATGCGTTATTATGGCATTGCAACGCATGTAGGCTTTAGCTAGTTAAAGATAAAATAAAAGTACTTACGTCCTTCATCTTTTAAGGATTCCAATTTTACTTCTTCGAGGGGTATTATGTGTTGTTTGTTATATTTCTTTTTATTTATGACAATATTTCCATACACTAAAATGTCATTAAACAAGAAAAATTGTCTAGATTTAGGTTTTTTACGACACATTTTTGTAAGAACACCTTCACCAATCAATACTCTCCCTGGAACTGCCAGGGGCTGTAATCAAACGATAACATTTTTGTAATATAAACACATTCGTGAAATAAAATCATTTTCAGGTCATTTCAGCTTTGAATCTGAATTATAATTAAATTTTCAATTATTTGGATAGGTTTATTTAACTATTGAAACAATGGGTAAAGTTTTGTTTTAAACAGAGTGTTGGAGCAATAGGGTTATACCAGGAGCACGTACAATTTGTAGTGCCTCAATGTTATTAAAATTTCGTCTTTTTAAATATCAATTTTCATTGTTTTATCATTATAATATATTACGGACTCTTCAATATTGCCCAAATAGATTTTTGAGCTCTTTTTTTTTGCCTATTATGCTGTACATTAACATTAGAATAATATAATACTATAATTACTAACAAAAATAAAATAAAATTGTAAAATAGAAAATGATCAGTAGATCAGTAGCTATTAAAATAGATATAAGATACATTGTGAACATAATTTAGTAGCAATAAAAAGCATTTAAAAAATCAAATATTGCCCGACAACATAAGAAACAAAATATGTTTGAACGTTTTAATATTGCACAATTGAATCGGTGCAGCCATTTCCAGTAGAAAGTCTTCAGTCATCACAAACAGGAAACACAGGCAATACCTCGGAGAATGATAATTGCAAAAAAGAGCTAGATAAATGGGAAAAGCTTCAAGCGAGCTAATTTGATTGAAAAATAATTGGAACAACTAGCTCTGGAAGATTGAAATATGGAGAGGAATGGAGTGAAAATCAGTTTGTTGAGGGTATTGACGCTAATTAAGCGAATATCTGACTTTTTTTAAGTGATATGAGGCAACGATAAAGGATAATTTCCTGTTGGCCATTAAAGCTGATTTTAAACATTTGTACAAATCAGGCCCGCTTAGAGAAGCTCGGCCGCATGTGCCAAAAATATTTTTGCTGCCTCCTCCCCTCAATTTTAAAATTGTACCGTCTTTTATTATAATATATAATCAGTGGCGGACTGGGACTGAAATTAGTGCATGCCAGGAGTCAAAGGGGGGCCCCCTTTGACTTTGACCCAGGGTTAAAAAAATTTGTCCCCCCCCCCCCCAAATATCAAAATTTTCTTCTTTCCATCACGCTAAAAATCAAGGGTAAAAAATAAATTAAATTTTCAAAAATGAGAATAAACAAATTTAGGTACAAGAAAAATGGTAAAAGCAAAATAGATCCATAAATTTATATTTCAACATTGAAACATTGTATATTTCGTTTTAACCCTTGGCCTAGGTAAATAGAATGCATCATAAAAGAATGCGGCATAAAAGCGGCTTTTAATTTCGGTAGAAAACAATCAGAGACGTCATTTCAGCTTTTTCTTGGGGGGGCAGGCAAAGATTGGTCAAATTGAGTTTTTTTTCAAAAAATCTTTTTTATATCGTAATAAAAATGGAAAATATTCTTTGTACACTTTATTGAGTTATAAAAAAAAAAATAAGCTTATTTTTAAAAATATATTATGTAAAAAGTCAAAAAAGCGCCGCAGGCGAAAATTTTTTTCCAAAAATCTTCACATGGTCAACAAAAATCGACCATTAAACTGTGTCACTAAAAAACTATCAATTAACTTAATTTCTACCGACTATCTATGTACATAATGTACGTTATAAGTTATAACGTATAACAATAAATAAAGTTTTTGGGATCATGCGATAATTCTAACTCGGAATCGACCACTGATCACGTGTACATAATATAGAAAAATGTGTGTGGCTTTGTGTGCCTGAGTGTGTGTTTCTGTGTGTTTTTTTATTATTTTATATATGTATATTAGTGCTTCCAATCCTGGAAGGTTACTTCAGCACCGGAATTGCGGTGCTGGGAATTTCCGATCCAGGGATCCCAGTGCTATCACCGGGATTTCAAATGTATAAGAAAAAAAAGTTCAATTTGCATGTTTTCATATTTCAAAAACGTTCTATTGCATTTTGCAAACTTTCCCGATGTTTCACGCAAAAAATACTCCCATATTGGCGTACTAATTTTGGGAGTTTGGCTACATTCTTTAAATTTTCGGTTCGCATCCACACCCATCCACACCCCAGAACGTATCAAGCTGAAAATTTATATTTGTATTCTTTATGTACTAAATTTGATAAGGTTTTGGTCAGAAAGCAATTTTATTAAATAACTAAAACTTTTTTTGGACCGAATTCGTTACACATGAAGTTTAAATCCATCTCATTCGTTGTTTAGGGAGAGAATGGACGTCTGCAAATAAAATAAAAATACGAGAAATAAAATCATTTGTTATTGAACCGATAAAGTAAAATATTAATTTAAAACCTTTCCTGAAAAAAAAATATAGTTTCGGAAAAATAAACGTTATACATCTGTTTTTGAGACAAAATAAAGTAAAGGGGACCTTTCTAACGATTCGCTCCATAGGATGAACAATTTCTAAGAATTTTACCCGAGGCATACCACTTAAAAACCAAAATATACTTGCTTCGAAATAATAAAATCTTTTTTTTTTCAAAGCACATAGCAGCGATTATTTTATTAGTTTACCCAAAAGTAACATACATAAGAAATAAACGTAGCATTCATAGATTCGTAGTATATAATTAATCATTAAATTCATAATATTTTCTAAATTCACACTATTCCTTAATTTAGGAATTCCCCCCCCCCAAATTACGTCCCTGAAAACAATGCATAATATTTTCAATTAATGTTAATCGAAAATCTGGATTTTGGGGAGGGGGCCCCTATCGTATATTTCTTTATACATGGATGTGTCTACATAGATTAGGAATAGATTTTATATTCGGAAACTGCTTAAAATTGTGTATTTAAATCTTACTATATCGTCGAAGTCTGTTAGCTGCAATATATAAGAATGCCACAGCTTCGGTTAAAATTTTTTCAGGTACAGATAGATTTAGCATAGGAAAAGGAGTAAGACAAGGAGATACAATCTCGCCCAAGTTATTCAATGCGGTGCTTGAGGGAGTTTTCAGGAAATTGGATTGGGATACAGCCGGAGTAAGCATCAATGGTCGCTTTTTGAGTCACCTTCGGTTCGCAGACGATATAGTTTTAGTAGCTCGTGATTCAGCTGACCTACTTATCAGACTAACACAGCTGGACAGGGAAAGTAGAAAAGTAGGATTAAAAATTAACGTAGATAAGACTAAACTAATGTTCAATAGTTATTGCATGCCTGATAGCATCCCCTTAGATGATAAACCAGTAGAAGTAGTAAATAATTATTTATATTTAGGTCAAATAATTGACATGTCTGGTAGTAAAAATGAAGAGATAAAGAGACGTATGAAATTAGGGTGGAGTGCATTTGGACGGATGAATGCTGTTTTTAAATCAAAAATGCCACTCTGCCTGAAGAAAAGGATCTTTGATCAATGCGTTTTGCCAGTGATGACGTATGGATGTGAAACTTGGACACTGAACGCCAAGATGCAAAATAAAATCCAATGCACTCAAAGAAGTATGGAACGCTGTATGCTTGGCATAACGAGGAAAGACAGGAAGCGGAACACGTGGGTGAGAAATATGACAAGGGTAGTGGACATAGTGGATAGAGTGAAGAGATTGAAATGGCAATGGGCGGGTCACGTAGCTAGGAGGATGGACGAAAGGTGGACAAAAGAAGTGCTTGAATGGTACCCGAGAGAAGGCAAAAGAGTAAAAGGAAGACCGCAAGGAAGATGGGTGAACGAAATTAGGAAAATGTGCGGAATGAGATGGATGAGTGTTGCGCAAAACAGAGACGAGTGGAAGCGTGTTGGAGAGGCCTTCATCCAGCAGTGGATGGCGAATGGCTGTAAATGATGATGATGATGATATCGTCGAAGTATAATCAAATGTTATTTTGAAAGTATGTAGTAAATTTAAATCGAAGGTTGATGATGAATCGTCCTATCAAAATTGTTTTAAGCAATTCAGTTTATACTATTCACGGAAATTTGTTTATTCCCATTTTAATTTCAGTAGGTACTTGTTACATAGGTAATATATACATAATCTTGAGGTTGAAAATGGGCCCAGCAAAAGGGCCCACGCAAATATTGAAACTTACATTTCGAGCCTAATAAAAAAAGTTAACCGATCCTTGGTATGTTAAAGCATGTATTAGTTGTTTGTGTATATCGTAAGAAATTTGTTTTGTTGAATTACCCAAACTTTAGGTCCCAAAGTGCAATATCCTATAAATTTTTACACACATGAAATAGTTACAAAGTTATTTAATTTTACTGAGGGCCCGATGGCATGTGGGGCCCACATGCCATCGGGCATGTTCGCTTGTATGGCCAGTCCGCCACTGTATATAATATTTATATTCGGTGCGATAAATTTTGTATACGACACACAATTCTTAAAATTAGTTCGAAGCTTACAACACAATATTTGAAAACCACTCGGATGACTTTTTGCCGTCGAAAACGCACGTTTGTTGTATGGGTTTGCATTCGAAAATCGTTTCTCAGTACAAAATACAAAACAATACAAAAGGCGGCCGTTATGATAACATACGGCAAAACATATAGAAAAGTGTTATTTTTACCATTGTTCGCTTTTAGATTTTTGTTTCACATGTACTAATAATGAAATGGGACCCGAGGATTTATGGTGATTTATGTGATTTGCACATATGATTGGTACAGATATAACTTTTTACTCAAAGCACAGAGCGGAGTATAAATACAGAGCTGGAGCAAGTAATTAGATACGGGAGTAGAGCAATTCATAATATGTTCTGCTCCAATTTGCTGGTGCATCTGGATAAAGTGAAAGTGATAGTGGGACTTTACGGCCTTGACAGGAACCATTTATATTTTAGTTTATTTAATAACAAAAACTGCAATTCTATCGAAAGGGATAGTGATTGCAGTGATTGTGCGGCGAGTAATAATTAGCATAGATTCGTCATAGTAGTACATAGAAGAGGCGCGCGTGTGAGTGCGTGCATGTGTTGTTGTGGCGGACAAAGTGCAATAATGTGAGAGTGTGAGTCAAGTGTATGTATTGTTCACCTGTCCAGAACTGCCAAAGCAGCTTTCCACCATGGCGATGCGCCTCGCATTGGCCTCGCTATTCACTGAAACAGACCAAGATATGATTTAAGCTCGACGATAGTCGGGATGAGAAACGCGGGCTTGTATGCTTTGACACAGTTTACCAAAGTACGATTTGACTCACGCAATCTGTCCACCATGGCGTCCGGTGCGGTTGAAAGTGATTGGACGACGGGGAGAGATAGTCGTAGTTGTCGCTATCGCTGTCGCTGTCGCTGTCGCTGTCGCTGTCAGCGTCACCGTTGCGTTCCCTTTGCTGCTTTTGTCGCTGTCGCTGTCACTGTCACTGTCACCGTCGCCGTCACTGCGACAGCTCGCTTCGCAAAAATCGCTCGGTCGAGTTGCGAGCTGCCAAATGCCAAACGTCGGCCAATGGCAACGAGTAATGACGATCCCCACACTTTTCACTCGGGCTCACACCCACACCCACACCCACACCCGCTCCCGTTCACGCATACGTCGCCTCGCGCTCCTCAACACACTACTCAACATTTCGAATTACGACGCTCATTTTAATGCCGATTATTCGAAATGTCACTAAAAGTCGTTGTTAGATTGGTTCGGTGATTACTAGTCAAATGTGAACGGGTGACAGGACAACCGGTCGCTCTAGATCGGTCACCCGTGATCACCCGTCACGCTAAATCTGGTCAAGAGAAAACTGGTCACATCCAAAAGTTGGTCACGAAAAAACTGGTCACACTGTAGGCATATAGTACAACTGAAATGATCTCATCAGGTCACTGCGACACATATCCAGGAAAGTCATTAACGCATGGCACACGCTCGCCTCGTCAAAAGGTCGACACGTGTTTCTATACACGTATCTGGGAAACAAAGGAAGAACACACTGAACCCATAAAAACCATGAACTACGTCCAAGCGTATGAACCCATAAAACCACGCTCGCAGCATAACTAGGGCAGCGCGAGTACCAAGAACAAAATATGTGCACACGACACACTTCAACCCAAAACGTTTATAAAGCAACGCAGCAACCTCCACCGGCAGAGTGAGCCTCTAGAGTTCAACTAGATCACATCTCCGAAGAAACCTCTTCGTACATACAATAACCATTGTACCAAATTGAACAAAAATAAACGATCCTCATTCAAACTACACAACACGTGTTTCGTTAGACCGGGATACGGTTGTGGCGGCTCGCTTATACGACATGGTCGAGTTTGGTTGCCTTCCTGCGAGTGGGGACCAACCCGGCTGGGTTCGGAGAGCTACTACTCACTCTGTCTTCAGCTGTCATATAATAAACACGTGCATTAACATGCCAGTCGTCTCATTCGTTCATCTCTCCATACGGTCAACATACCTTCCCTGTCTTACAACACCCAAAAATTAAAAATCAGTTGAATTTTTGGGTGTGACCAGTTTTTTTGTGACCAGTTTTAGGGTGTGACCAGTTTGAGTTTGACGGGTGATCACGTGTGACCGATCTTGAGCGACCGGTTGTCCTGTGACTGGTTTACATATGACTAGTAGTCCGTTTACCCCTGTCGATACCAAGAATATAACTCATAATATTTTCCGTATCCAGTTCTCATATAGCCAATACTGTAAGTAATATTGTTGGTGTCTACGGCCCCAATCACCTGATTAATAATAATAATAATCTTTATTCCAGACAATAAGAAACAAAGAGCGCAATGAGTCAAGCTAAAAAAATGGTTAAACCCCATCGTTCATATAAATAAATATATAGATGATAAAAATAATAAAATAAATATAATGTAATATGGGGACGTAACGAATAAAATACGGTGTGATTTAAATATGAAAATAACGAATTGTGATATAAACTACACCATAAAAATGTAGGCTAATGTAGTTGATGTTGTAAAAAAATAAAAAGCCTGCAGTTAAAATAGAAGTCAGTGTAAAAGTTCATATTATTTAAAGTTCGGTGATTATTCGCACACGTCACTAAAATCTCGATCGCGGAACATCTGGCACCCGAAAATTCCATCCATCGATAGCTACTCATGTGAACTATCATATTAACGAGAACTCGAGGCAACGATTGTCATGTGCGAAATAATCCGTTTACTAGTTTACACGGGTAATCTAAATGTCCAACGAGTATCGACGTTGGTAGGTGTGTGGCGTGGCGGTTGGCGGCCGTGGGTGTGGCTCGTTCGGTCACATGAGTGTCAGGCGACAGGCGGCGCTCGCAGCAGTCGGATTCGAGCGATTCGAACGATTCGAACGATCCGGGCATTTCGGGCATTTCGGGCATTTCGGGCATTTCGCACTCTAGTTGGTGATTTTGCAATCTACACGCTATGAAGATCTGCGGCCCCAAATGCTCCCTTTGCTGTCTGCTGCTCAGCATCTGGGGGATCATTCAACTGGTACACTACATTACTCATCTCCTCCCTATCTTTTCATTTTTACTCTCTTGCAATATGCTCTTCCTAATCTATCTCATCTATATTCACGTTCCTCATTCTACTAATTCATTATTTCGTTTGTCAAAAATACTGCTTCACTTGTGAAATACCACTGACAGTTTGCTGTCTCTACATATATGTTTTCAATTTAATCAATCACATTTTTCTTGTGTTTCTTTGTAATATGCCCAATTTAATTGTAATTAGTCAATAAATATCGTGTCTAATTTATCCCTGCTTGCTCTGTAAACCGAGCTTAAATATTTATTTATTTCAAGTTATATGAACATTTCAGACCTAAAAAAGATCTGATACAGTTGGTTTTTTGATTTAAATCATATGGTTTCATTTTAACAAAACTTAAAGAATTTGACAGTCATGACTTCTCATATAATAAATAGGCGACTATACTTACCCATTGAGAACCAATTTTCCATTATATATATATGTATGTAGTATTTTTTTTTAATCTATAATACGATTGTTGACTATTCTGACACAATGTCGACTATGAAAATGAGACGGGTGATGAATGGCTCTGTTGATCTTTATGGCCCCAATTCGAATTACTGGTATATAAATATAGAATTTTGCATTCATGTATATGATTATGTATGTAAATTATATAGAACCAATAGAAATGGCAATTAATTTTTTTTTATATAGTTCTACAAATTTCTTAGAGAGGAATTTAATTAACACAAGCTCAATTTCCAATGATACATTGCTTTTCGATTTACATATTGAAAAAATTTATTATTTGGAATATGGAATATTATTTTGTTTAAAATGTGTTTTTCTAAAAGCCATTTCTATCTAAGGGGCCCTTTTTTATTGCAAAATTAAAGGTTCAGACTTCTTTACATACATACTTTGACTAGAAGTGATAATATTTGATGTACCTATTTGCATTCCATATTAGTAGTAGTTTTTACATAGAAGGAAACTGTTCTATTTTATTTAAAAAATGTACGAAAATATTTGGTTAATAAATAATAATGGTAATAATTTTTTTTGTTAACCTATGGAATGCCCGAATTTTCTGAAAACTATGGAAGTAATAGTTTTTATAAATTAAACATAACGCCTAAATCTCTATATGAATTAAAATTAAAATTGGAATACAGCGTCCTCACAATTGTCTTTGACCATATAAATTATCAGATCGGTATTTCTCAAACTGTGGTGATCTCTGTTTTCAATTTTGTAAATTTATACATATTTCAATATATTTTCGCGTAATAAACGATATTTACATACATATCTTATAGTTCATTGTGTTATTAATTTGAATGAAAGATTCAATTTAAGAAATTTGTATGCTACGCAAGATAAAACCAGTCAATTTCAATATTTGGGTATTTAACATTTAACAAGATTCAATTTAAGAAATTTGTATGCTACGCAAGATAAAACCAGTCAATTTCAATATTTGGGTATTTAACATTTTTCTGAATATTATTATGTAATTATCGATCAATTCTTCAGAAAAAATTCAAGCTGTAAACCGTAGAAATATATATATATATATATATATATATATATATATATATATATATATATATATATATATATATATATATATATATATATATTTATATATATATATATATATTTTTTTTTAATTTATTAATCGATATTTTGGATGAAGATATGCTAGTATGATACCTATGAATGAAAGTTTGAAACTGAATTTGAAGGATTTGAAAATACACACGTTGTATTGATGACCTTTGAATGAAATTTTATTAAATACACAGCATATGTGTTTATGTTGAGTTAATTACGTTTTTTTTTTATGTCTAAAGGTTTTGATGGGTGCATTCTACTACATTAGAAGTGTTGCATTACTTGAAGATCTTCCATTAGAGGAACATTATGAATCAGTCAGTGCTTTTTATACTGCTGCTGATAGTGCGTACGAACAGGTAACATTTTTATTATGTGAATTACATTTAATGATAAAATTGAATATATTTTAATGACAACTCAATTTCTTTTAGAATGCATACAATTGTTGGATCGCTGCCTGCATTTATGTGTTCACTTTATTACTCTCAGGTCACCAGTTCTATATGAATAGTCGTTCAACAGTAATGTAAAATTGTAAAGAATTATTAATTTAAATTTTAAATTAATTTGTAAAACACAATCTTAAATTTTATATACCATTTTTTGTTGTTATTTATTATATTTATGTAAAATCAAACCTATATTGAAATTATATACTGCAACTTTTCTGCAATGAGAAAATGTTTTCACCTGTTGAAACTGTTTAAAGAAAAATCATTCCATCATTGTAAATAATATTTTAGATGGTATAGTTGATTATTATGTCTATAAATATGTTAATGTTACCTTAGTTATAAAATTATCTGCTTTATGTCAGTTTTGGTGCATTTTTATGGTAACATACAATTTAACAGAATAGAATATCACACATTGAAATGACGTACATTGCAGCTTGTGGCATAAAACTTAACAGTATTACGAAATATAATTGTTTATCAAAGTGCAAATGAGTGTTTGTATAGAATGCATTTGATGTGTATAAGTAAAAAGTTATAAATATTATGTATTAAAGTAACTCGTTGGAAAAGTCTCAAATTGATCATAGTCATGCTTTTCTTTTTTTTATTTGAAGGATTGTTTTAATTTGCAAACACATGCATACATTGTAAAATTGTTGACTCAATAGTGTTTTCCTTTTCTTTTTAATAATAAAGATATGCTATAAAGATTATATATGTATATGCTATTATTTATTAAAAATTAAAAATTGTATGTAATATTGTCATCAATATTAAAATAATTTCCAATTCCTGGATATAGTTATGAATTGATTTTATTCAATTCAATATAAATGTAACCTGTTCTGTGAATACATATTATGTCTTATCACTGTAGTAAAAATTGAATAAAAACTAAAAAAATATTTGTACTATATATTTTTATTTATCTATTATGATACCAAGTTTTTTAATTATAATTAACGAAAGTGAAACAAAAATTTCACTATTCTTAATTGAAAATACATATATATATATATATATATATATATATATATATATATATATATATATATATATGTATTTGAAAAAAAAACAATATTAAAACGTCTTAAATATCTAAAACAACTGGTTAAAAGTAAATGGCCACCTTTGCCATTTGGAATGTATTAATAATTAGTTTTATACATACACCCATTTTCTAAAACGCATAAAGATGTAACCAGATATTGATTTTGAATACAAAACTCAAGGCTGAAATTTCTCACAAAAAATTTTGATCCCTTGCACATATTTGTTACTATTTTAGTCATACTCCCGCACAAATCTACCCATTTTTTACTAAGCTTTTTTTATTCCCTAATGTCATTCAAATCTTTACTACATTATCTCTTAATTTTCCAATACTTATTAAAACTCCTTCTCACGATCCTTTCATATCCTTAATTTTTCAAAAGCCTGGTAATGTTGATTCTATTGTTTCAATTTTATTACTTTTTGTATAATATTATTTATTATAGAAACTGTTTTGGTGTCATTATTTTAAAATGTCATAAATAAATACTTTATATTTATGTAGATAGGGTGAAAATCATCCTAAATTCACCAAAAAATTTTCCCATTGAAACAAAGAAATTTTGGAAGTATCGATAATATATCTACAAATTTTTGTAGTCTCTAACTTTTAGTTTGAATTTTGCACTTTCGCTTACAATTGAAGATGCGAAAGGGATCGGAAGGATTTTGGCAAAATTGCAAATTTACCGTTTTATTAGACGTTCGGTGAAGGGCTTTTATCCAGTTCCAGAACCTTGTAGCTTTTGAAGCAGATTGAAATGGATTGAACGGTGTTGCAGACTGGAGACGGCAGATAGCGCATCGATCGTGTAAATAGAGTACGCGTTCAGTTGCTATTGTAGCTATAGGTCTGGCTGTGTCTGCCACAAACGTCAAAGCCCGACATGGAGCACACCGATCATTGATCTGTGCCACCAACATTCTGCCCGCGCTACAAATATATCGTCATCACCATTGTTCTACGTGAAATACGCGGTTGCCGTTCGTGTCCTTTCCTAATTATCACGTCTGCTTTCCGATTTCGAAGATTCCGCACAGATTCGGTGAGTATTGACTATACAGTCCAAATCATTATTTTATTATTATTATATATGTATTTTGACTATTGTTTGGCTTGAAAACTAAGTCTTGAACGTCAAATTTGTAATGTTTATTTATTTCATTGATTAACATTTTACAGTTCATAATTTTATCAATCTTAACCCTTAATTCGTTTCTAGGTTTCGATGTTTGCGCAATCGCACCACTTTTATGACGTTCTTTAATATTACATTTTATTCGTGCACGTGAAATTTGTTGTAATCATTCAAATTATAATTTTTATTTGAACCAATTCCTTTAAGATATTAAAATTCTTTTGCCAATAAAATGTATTTAACATTAGCTTGCGGTGACTTTTGAAACAGGGCATGCAATCAAGAAAAAGAAGCACAAAAATATTTTTCTATTTTTAGAAATTTTATTCTATTGATTCTTTCCAAAAAAAAATTTCAATGGTCGCATAACACAACTCGTGTTGTTGTTGTTTTTCTTAAATTTTCCATACATAACTGAGTATACGAAAACCATAAAGTGCTTGTTTGCGTAAGAAATGCTTTAGTCGTTGGCCCCTTGTGTAATAAAAGTTAAAAATTTTGTGCGTGGTAGATATCACCATTTGATGGTTGTACTTCCTACCCGCACAGTTATTTATCGGATGGTTCCTATTCCAAGAACTATCCGACTTTTTATTACAAACCTCCTTTACGTTTTTAATGAAATTGTTTGCTGCCATGCCTGAATGTGATATTTTCCACGTCAGTGAGCATAGGTTATCGGATATTATTTTTACTTAATTGTTCTCGTAGCCTGCGCTCATAATTATTTTTATAATTTTTGTATAATTCATAATATTCATAATTTTATTAAATCCCTTTTTTAGTAAAATACTTTTTAAACACTTCATGTATATAGTACATAGAATGTAAATATATTCTTCATTTTCCGATCCATTTTTACGTTATATGCTTGAATATTTACTTGTATTTTGTAAAAAAAAAGGCGAATTGATGTCTTTAACCTATTTAATGTTATTACTAATTAATTAATCATTTTACTCGTATTAAATTCAATTTTGTTATATCTTTTGTAATATCGTAAAGCAGTTGGACATCTATGATATGAACATTTTCCTATGCTATCGTTTTTAAAAGTGAAATATGTACATGAATGTGTATTAAAAGCTAATCTTCCAGATGTTTAAAAGTTTTATAAAATACATAATACATGTAACAAAGACGTCTACACATTATACATATATTATATTAAAACTGTATCAATGGTCAATAATTGCAAATATCTTATATATTATATATACATATGTATAATATTTATGGGGACTTTTTTTAGGGAAGAAAATACGCCTCTTTTATTACTATTACGTATTGTGATATAAAATACCCATTCATAAGTGATAAATATCTTCTTACAATTGATAAAAAGTAATGGTTTTTCTGCAAAAACATTTTGCTCGTGTACTCTAAATAATGAATAAAATATTTAAATTTAGAAAAATAAGTCGCTTCCAGCGTAATATTTTGTGTATGAAATGATTAAAAAATTATGCGGCCCTTGGGATATATGTATGTATATCTACGCTTATTTTGAAGATGGTAATTGAAATATTTTTGAATCACTTTTTATTTTTTCGACTGTACTATAATAATTCATATAAAGATTCTATTTAATATTCTGAAACAATTGAAAACATTTTTTTGAAGTTTAATTTTCAAATACTGTTGATAGCTTAGTAACTTACTGACAGTTTATTTTCGTATATTAAAAACAGAATTAAGTGTTTGGATATATAATAATTTTGTCAAATTTACATTTTCGCCAAATTTCAAGATGTTGAAAATCTGGAAATTTTTGCGAGACATTTATGGATATGAAAATCGCAGCATTTTATACGAATCAGTGAAATTCGAGATGCTGAAAACTCTAAAATTGCGAGAAATGTGCCAATTTGTTAGAACCGTTTCAAAAAAAACCAGATAAATTGGCACACTCTGAAGATCGACCTGGAATCACAAACCAAGGTCTGGCCAGCAGCAACCTGTGACCACTATGTTCGAAAGCATATATGCTAACCAC
Source organism: Arctopsyche grandis (assembly GCF_051622035.1). Classification (NCBI taxonomy): domain Eukaryota; kingdom Metazoa; phylum Arthropoda; class Insecta; order Trichoptera; family Hydropsychidae; genus Arctopsyche; species Arctopsyche grandis. The sequence goes on from NC_135357.1 coordinate 20,289,043, forward strand.
TAGCCCACGCTGTTGGTCATGATATTTACTTTCTTTTTAGCGGGAATTACACATATTTACGGTTAGTTTTATAACTTCATAATAATAAATGATACAATTTTTCGTCCCATAAAAATCTCTTAAAATTTATTAATTAAATTATGCAAGAAAGTAATGGAACTTTTAATTATATTTTTGTTCTTTTTAAGATTTTCTTCGTATACATTTTCATATAAATATATAACTTCTGTCGGTCAAAATACCAGATTTTCATGAAAATTTGTTTGATTTATCATTATAATCTCAGAATTTCGGAATCAAATAATACAATTGGACGTGATTCCCGAATCCTTAGATTGCGAACCGTAGTAACAGCTGACAACAAAACTAATTTGCGAGATTGATGTAACTTTTAGAAACAGTTGGAAACTTTTATGATTATTTTTTTTATTAGAGAGAGTTGAACTATCTTTTGTTTGTCACCTTGTAAATTTTCACAAAACGTTCGAATAGTCGGATTTGGATGTGTGATTATGGATGCAGTTCGGTGGAATGCTTAGTCCAATATTCTCCCAGACTTTATTGAGTTTAACGTACGAGTACGTACCAGAGCCGGTGTCCTGGACCGCAAAATAGGTTCTCGACAACAGCCATTTTCTTCGCACGAAGAGTTTTCGAATTAAAAGTATCGATCGCGACCGCCCCCTTGCCCGGCCTTGTCCTCCAGCGAACGATACCGATATCTGCATGAATATTCATCGAATCATTCGTTAATTATACGGGCCGGGATAAGGAGACGATACTATGGGTTTTGTTTGGGTTCCTATCGACGAAAACGGACCCACCCACAGTTCCCGACAACTATTTACCTATGTAAACCATTCGAAAGGTGAACGTTTCTTAGGATCCCTATCCCCAAAATTTTATCCTAGAAGTACATACATACATACATATATTAAAAAAACTTTTTTTTAACATATTTTAGCGTTTGAAATATTTTTCTGATAGTTTTGATTATTTGTTGTGATAACTTATGATTTTTTACACAATGGAGCACGATAGGCCATGCATTTGTAGATGAGCACCCTGCGCTACAAACGATTGCAAACCAAGCGGGCGCATACTTATTTCGCTGCTCATTTCATACTTTTGTCTCGGCTTTTGCCATTTTAAACTTGCCAGAAAGATCCAACTCAATTTTAAGAATTGCCAATCATCAATGTACACCGAAATGTCATCTGCGCAACCTCATGAATATCTCGTCTTTCGTACATGCTGAAATTCAAACAGTTAAAATTCAATCTAAATAAGCATGCAGCCGGGTGGTTTGCAATCATTTGTAGCAAACCCGTCTCTCTACTCGGGCAACCAAAAGCGACCAATGATCCGCTCACATTACCCATAAGGGCCTCAGCACACTGGCCGTTGCGGATCTCCCGTTGCGTACGCCAGTACGTCCGTTTTCATACAAATGAGCGATAGCCGCCACACTAAGGGCCGGGCCGCACAGTGCGACTTGCGAGCGACTTGGTTGAGAGCGACCAGACCAATGCATGCAGGTAGATGGGACATGGTACACCCGTCAACTTGTTTGTCACTCACATTTCCATACATTTTTTCGTGTCGCGCAACTAGTCGGCCGACAAAGTTGCACGGTGCGGCCCGACCCTAAGCAGACGGTCCGCAAGTCCACTAGTGTGGCGGCTATCGCTATTGTATTTGCATTTGTGCATTTTGAATAGTTCGATGACAGGTGCTTGTTATACCACTAATTGTACATATGTATGTAGGTACTGTGGGTACAAAAAGCGTGGTTTCAAAATACAATTACGTATTGTTTGTAAGTATTTTTCGTTTTATATTTTCTTTAACCGGGTAAGACATACTCGAGCATCGGCGAAAACTGGGTGAAAGCTTTCCCTGAGTAAACTAAACAACTTGTATATAGCACTCGGAAAAAAATTGCGTATCACTTTACCACTTCAATTTTTCCGTCGCTGAAAACCCTTCAGCCATAATACGAAGAGACTATAAAGGAATCCTCGTGTAATACGAAGAAATAGAGACGAAGCGGATATCCATATGTACATCGCGACATATGTCGCAAAGTCAATTTCATTTGGGAAAACGCCTTCATCAGAAATGTATTTTTGTTTATGAAATTTTTCAACCGCGAATGATGAATGTATGTACATACAATATATGAAATTTCAATATATATATAAATGTTATAATATATCAATATTATTAAATTTGACAGCAAAAATATATGTACTCGTGCGCATTTATTGTGTTGAAAAACAAAATGTTATAAAGTACCTAGTGAATAAATCATTTTGAATAAATTCACATGTATGTATGTATGTACATATGTACATGATATATCAGATGTCTACGCTTCTTCGCATACATTTTGATTATTTTTTTAAATTTAAAATGTACTAGTGGTTTAACCGGCTTCGCCCGGTGAAAAAGGAATCGGGAGTCGGAACTGAAAAAGCAATCGGGACACGGAACTGAAAAAAGAATCGGGATCCGAAACTGAAACAGGAATCGGGAACCGGAACTGAAAAATGAATCCGGATCCGGAACTGGAAAAGGAATCGCAATCGAAACGGAACAGACGTCGATATCGATATCGTCGTCACGGATTCTACCAACCAAAACTTACATACATATGTACATACAAAGTATCTTTCGAAATTATATACATATGTACTAGTGTTTTTACCCGGCTTCGCTCGATATTTATAATATAAACCGCTTAAACATGTTTATTTATTTAAATTTATTTGAATATTCATTTATTTTTTTTATTAAATTGAACTTCACGGATTCTACGACCCAAACAAACAAACAAACATACATACAAAATCTCTTTTGAAAATCGCATATTTTTACATACCTCCTTTACGTTTCACTTACGATTACAATACAGGAAAAAGTTTGCTTCTTATCCGATCGTTTTCATACTGTGCCATATTGCTCATTTTGGTCATCAATATAAGTAAATGGATCCTACGCCATTATGATGGTGCAAAAATATCGTGTAAGACGCGTTTGAAATTTGAATTTCTGAAAAGTGACTGATGTCTATCCAGTATTTAGTTTTAAACATAAATGGCGGTAGTTAAATACTATTATTGGTATTTTTATTCAAAATAACAATTTTATATACAAATTATAAAAGAGGTATTTTTTTAAAAAACTTATTTTATTATTATTTGTTCGTTCGTTCTGGTACAAATTAAAATTTCCTGTACAGCCTTTGACCCCAAAAAATTGTAAACTTGATGTATAGACACGAAATCGGCCAGATTATCGCGTCGTATAAACACAGCTTAAAGCTTTTGTTGAATTTTTATGTTTTTTTTTGCTTTTAGGATGATTATTTTGGAAAAGAAAAAATTAAAAAGTGGAATTTTATTTTAATTTAGATTGTCGTGATACAGATTGGCAACCGCATCCGTAAAAGAAAATCCAGTGATTATTGTGGGCAGGTCGCGTGCGAATGAAAGGCTGGCAGGCTCCTCCGGAATTGACCCGATATCAGAAGCCCTAATCTACGACTGACCGTAAGCTTTTTATCCCTACGATATTTTCCGTGTTTCGACTTTCCATGAATCGCAAAATGTGTATGGGGTGGGTGTCGTCACAACTCCTACACAAACATCGAAACATAAATGTCGCGTGAGAGCCAATGGAATGCCACTGTATTGATAAAAATAATAAGTTATTAAATAATTTTGAAAATATCGAGTGACAATTGTTTGAGAATTTCACCTATCTATAAACTCAACTAGAGAAATTGCGACTGTTTATTAGGGGTGCCCAGTTGTTGTTACCCAACTCAGGTGTGGCAAATGGTGACAACCCATATACATACATACATATGTAGTTGCAGAGTGGGTCAGGCAAAATTGCATTCATATTTATGTAGGTTTGCATGTACATATGTACACGTATAAAATTGTATTGTTGGGTGCATACAATATATATGTACATACATACGGACCATATAATTCAATACGATACATATTCAGTAACAAAATTTTCGATAATTATTTTAATTCATTCCCAATAAAAAACAGATTATGTTGATTGAAATTTTCAATATCGCTGTTTGTTAATTGTTAACGGTACATAATAATTATCACTACTTCAGCTACATATTTGGAAAATTTGTCGTCTACTAGTGTGGGGATGCCTCGTATTACAAAAAGTATTATTTGTATTGAATCTTTGATACACTCCATTAAGGCTTGAATATGAATAATTTGTTAGCTTTTAATAAGTAGCCAGTATATGTTATAAAATACTATCTCATTTACTTTTATTATACGACAATTAATTCGTTAAGTTTTAATACAAAACACGCCTTTCTAACTAGAAAATTTATAAGTACAGTCTTCCCTATAGTATACCCCACTATAGTGCGGTTCCATACAATACATATGCTCCATTCTCCCTATTATACGATCCTATAACTCCAGTTTTATTTTATTGAATACGAATATTTAATATTTCATATTATATAATTCGTTGATAAAATTATAAATGCATGTATTATACATCGGAAGAATAATTATCAGTTGCCGATTGCCCCTTGATTTTGTTGGAGGTGTGGTGCGACGGTGATTCATTAAAAAAAAAATCGATAAAAACACAATTAGTAAAAAAATATTTTTTCTTATGTATGGAATTTTTGATTATAATATGTAGTGGATCGGTCTCCGTGATTTGACAGAATGTTAAATTACAGAAAACGCAAATATCAGAATGCAAAGATCGAAAATCGAAAGATCAAAAAAGAAAATGGTGCATGGTAAACGGTACATACTCACTTAATTTGCGAGAGCAGGATACAACAGGAACAAGAGGAACATGCTTTTCCTCCCGTGTTAATGTGCGCGCGCAGAATACGGGAGGAAAATCATGTTCCTCTTGTTCCTGTTGTATCCTGCTCGCGCAAATTAAGTGAGTATGTACCGTTTACCATGCACCATATTTTTTTGATCTTTCGACTTAAGATCTTTCGATTTTCGATCTTTGCCTTCCGATATTTGCGTTTTCTGTAATTTAATATTCTGTCAAGTCACGTAGACCCGTAGTGGATATATGCTGTAGAAAAAAATGAAGAGATCTCAGAGAGGTGGAAAACGAAAGCAGCTGATGCTGGAAGTGAATACTAAGAATCCCAGGAACCGATATGCTTACGAATGTCTCCATTCTTGGGAAATCAAGATTAAGGAGACCCGATCTGCCTAAGACACATTCTCCAGTTCTTGGGTCACATAGCATGAAGAGGAGAAGGAGAATTTGGAAAAGCTGGTTGTGGTCAGTGGTGTGGAGGGAAGAAGAGGGAGAGGTAGAAGACATACACACTGGACCGACTAAATATGATCACCGAGAGTATCTTCTACATATAGTAGGGTTCCCATTTTTGTATAACATTTTTTCAAAAATATTTAATTTTATTAAAAAAAACTCAATAAAGCCTCGATATAAAGAGTTATTTCAAAATTTTATTATGCAAAAATGTTTATAGTGTATGCAAATATAAAAATATATACATATGTATGTACATATGTATCCATGTAAAAATAGAATCATATTGTACTTAGCGCGGCAATTCTTGATATGTCAATTCTTATTTGCTGATGCTTTCATTTTCACTTTACCATTAGATAAAAATGTTATCTATTGAGAAGCGATTTGTATTACAAAATAGTGTAACGTGAATTACATATAACATGTACAGTCATTAATAGCACGTCGTCAGTTAAAAGCAGTATTAGATTTAGATTTAGTACTAGATTTTGAAGTATCAGATTTTAGCTTTTCGAATTTTCTTATAATATTTAAATAACGAGTTTGTCGATTTTCAACAATCCTAGAACTACGCAATTCAAACGTTCCAACCATAATGTGAACTTACATATAATTTGCGTAACTTGACTAGATAAAAAAAATTGACTCATTACAACTTTAATTAAAAAAAATATTTTTTCTCTTCTCAAAAGCCACCCTCCCCCAAGGAGTTTATTAAAAAGACATATTTAATAATGCAAAATTATATTAAATAAAGTAAAAATATTTATTTAATCATAACAAAATATTTAAATAAAAAAAGAGAACACTGGCAGCTCATTTGTCAAACTAGAGAGAACAAAAGAATTTTGTCAAATAAATGAGAGCGAAAAAAGACCGATAAAATTAAAAATTTACCGGTATTCACCGAAAACTATTTTATCGCGAATTAGGTATAAATATATGTATAGGCATATAATTGCAGATCGATGCAAATGGCGTATTGTGGATTATCTTGTCTGGAATTTTTTTATTTTCATTATTAAATGTGACTATTTCAAATTGATAAATTCACAGGCAACACAGCCCAACCAAATCGTAATAAATGTGATCAGACGGTTGTTTCGATTATGATCGAAACTTTCAAATGGTCCAAACTTTTGATAAATAAATATGATTGGTTTCAAATAAAAAAAAAAGAAATTTATTTATTATTACGAATTAACTTAAAAAAATGTTCAATTGCATATTTTCATATTTCAAAATTGTTCAATAGCATTTTGCAAACTCTTCCGATGTTTCACGCAACAAATACTCCCAAATTGGCTTTCTTGTTTTGAGAGTTTGGCTAAAATTTTCAAAACAAAACAAAAGCGTTCTTATTTTGAGTTTCTTCAAATTTTCGGTTCACATCCATGTCTATTTGTTTTTTACGAATAGTTTGTACCTAGTAATTATTCAATGCAAAAACCCACCTAATATAAAAACTGCAATTACATTGACTTTATGTAAAAAAATATCACACCTAAGAAATTTATTCAATTGTTAATTTTAATATACTTTATAGTACTATATATCGAACAATTGGACATATAAATATTATAATAAAATTTACTGATAATCTTCGTACAATTAACAGGAACAAAAGCGTCTTAACACAACACACACCGCGTAACGAAATCTGAACACTTGAAAATCCGCAATGCGACTGAGAAACAATGGATCATGTTAAATCCTGAATAGCACAGGTCTCATAAAAATAAAAAAAATTCAATATATGCTTCAAATAGCATTGCAGTTGAGCACAAAATCTGCACCAAAATTCAGGCCGTTCATACCATTTTGTGGAAACGGCGAGCTGACATTGAAACGGTCAGAGCAAACAAATGGACTATGACTGTCATTGTTCATTATATAATGTTGTTTTATGTTTTTTCCTTATTATTTTTGTAAAAATAATATTTTTAAAGAAATTTCTGCCAGTACCGTAATCTTGGTATTCAGATTAGTTTCAGCACCGGGATTCACGGTATCAAAAAACACCGGAATCCCGGAATCGGAAGCCCTATTCGTGAGTCGGGATTGAAAGCCCTAAAAAAATAAAAGTCAAATTCGGTAGAATTTGACTTTTATTTTTTGTTAGTTTTGAGTTCGTGTTTCGTATTTTGAAATATTTACATTGATAAAATTTTATTATAAAAAAGTAAGTTGATATTATTCATTTATTTATGGAATACGTATATATTTTATTTTAATGGAAATTTTTATTTTCTAGACGGTGAAAGTAATTTTCAACGTCATGTTATGGAATAAAAAACTTAAACTAATATTAAAGACATTGAATCGTATTGTATTAATATTATAAGAAATATTAAAAAAATATACATATATTTTACGTCCTTACAATGTTACGACGGCATCCTCAGTTCTCGTAAGTTTTACGGTACATCGGATCGACTATATCTAATTTACGATAAAAATCTTTTTTTAATTTACCGGTAAATATCGGCATGCCGGTAGTAGGAAAAATCATTTACCGTTTACCGATTTATGAAATTGCAATCCCTAATCCACAGAGACAGCCCTCCGTGTGGCCGAATTTAGAAATAAATGGAAACAGCTGATCATGAAGGAAGCTTTTCCATGATCACGATCCTCAGGAATGAAGCACACGACTACTGATATCGATCAAGATCCCTGAATATAAAATTTGAATATCAGACAACTCAATTCATTTTAAATAAACAAAAGAATTCAACTTAAAAAAACTTTTGTTTTTTTCATTTGGACATGAATCGATTGTACTTCTATTAAAAGAAAAATACAAATTTAAATGTAAGCAAGTTATATCTCATTTACTTTTATACGATTTACACTGCACACATGTATGTATGTATGTATAAGTGCTTCCAATCCCGGAAGGTTACTTCAGCACCGGGATTGCGGTGCTGGGAATTTCCGATCCAGGGATCACGGTGCTAGCACCGGGATTAAATGTATAAGAAAAAAAGTTCAATTGCATGTTTTCATATTTCAAAAACGTTCAATTGCATTTTGCAAACTCTCCCGATGTTTCACGCAAAAAATACTCCCATATTGGTGTTCTTATTTTGAGAGTTTGGCTACATTCTTTAAACTTTCGGTTTGTATCCATAGATTTCTAAGATTAAATAAAATACAATAAATAAATTAAAAAAACATCACTTTGATTCCGTCATGATAGATTGTACCGTCTAGTAATTATTCATCGAAACAATTCACCTAAAATAAAAATTGCAATTACATACATTGACTTTATTAAAAAAATTCGGATGTGACCAACCCACGACTTTATCTATGTATTTGAGGAATATAAGAAGGATAAAAATTCGATAATCAAACATATGTACATACATACACGTTCACACATACCGGCTATGATCATTTTCGATACAAATTGAACACAAATGTAGGGAAACTTACACAAGACGAAAGTTCTACTTTTGATTTCTGAGAAAAACATAAAAAACCTTGAATTTCTAGAGTAAAAGTACTACTTTCTGTGTAGGAAAAAATATTGGGGTATAATATTAATAATTTCTATTACAAGTAAAACAATTTCAGTCCGATTTGATTAGCGGTTTGGCGGATAATTGAATTCAAAAACTTAAAATAAGAGGACACCTATAAGGGGAGGTACCATTTCCACTCAACTTGAAAATTTGAAAAAGTTTAAGTCGTATCGATAAGAATTTTAGTAACCGATACTAAGTTTCAGTTCGATTGGACGAACGGTGTTCAAAAAATCCCCAAAATACACTGACACACAATACTCAGTGATCGATTCCGAGTTCGAATCAGATAAAATATGCATCAAATATCATTGCGGTTGAGCACAATATCTGCGACACAATATAGGCCGTTCAAACCATTTCGTGGAAACGGCAAGCCGGCGTCGAAACGGATTAGAGCAAACAACTGGACTATGACTGTCATTGCAGATCCCACTATTGTTTTATGTTTTTTTCCATATTATTTTTGTAAAAATAATATTTTTAAAGAAATTTCTGCCAGCACTGTAATCCCGGTATTCAGACTAGTTTCAGCACCGGGATTCACGGTACCAGAAAACACCGGGATCCCGGGATTGGAGGCCTTAGTATGTATGAATGGGGTCTACGTGACGAGCCAGAATGTTAAATTACAGAAAACACAAATATCGGAAGGCAAAGATCGAAAATCGAAAGATCTTAAGTCGAAAGATCAAAAAAAAAGGGTGCATGGTAAACGGTACATACTCACTTAATTTGCGCGAGCAGGGTACAACAGAAACAAGAGGAACAGGATTAATTAATGTGCGCGCGCAGAATACGGGAGGAAAAGCCTGTTCCTCTTGTTCCTGTTGTATCCTGCTCGCGCAAATTAAGTGAGTATGTACCGTTTACCATGCACCCTTTTTTTTTGATCTTTCGACTAAGATCTTTCGATTTTCGATCTTTGCCCTCCGATATTTGCGTTTTCTGTAATTTAACATTCTGGCTCGTCACGGAGACCGGTATGATTGATATAAAGACTGCGCGAATTATGTAGCGGAGTTATTGCGATCAATTCGAAACGTCCACCGTCTAATTGGGCAGTTGAATTCCCTAAATTGGACAGGAGATTTACGCTCAGGTCATTTTAATAACGCACCCAACGAGCGAGAATCACCTGCTTGCAATAAATGAAACAATTGTCGAGGAGTACGAGAGGTATGTACATAGAGAGCGTCACGTCGAAGTTGCGCGCGCAACCACATGACAGTCGGCATTAATAATATTTTAGACCGCTAGAGGCGCTGGCACGCTTGCCCGAACGGCCGCTAGATGGCAACGCCATAGCGACTCTGGAGTCGGCACATCGTCGTTGGACGAGTATCGATCGAGCCACCCGCGCCCCCTTCCTCCCCCCCCTCCCCCCTCCCCGCCCCGCCGCGACCCTCCTTCCCCGTCCCCCCTCCCCCCGCCTGCTGCCCCGCGCCCTCCCTCGTGTTTCGAGTCGGAAACTTAAACAGTGGCCCGCATGCGAGCCTCGGCCCCATTCAACTCTGCATCAATACTCGACACACACACTCGCACGCGTTACACACGTGTGCACGAGCCCAAGCCTGCACGTGCACACACACACACACTTCTAATTTCTTCATCGGCAGTGACGTTTCAGCTGTGTTTCGATGGCATCGCACTTTAAAAACTCGAACTGGTTCACGCCGTGCATTATTTATCGATGGCTCCTTTGTTTTTTTTTCCCGTCTGGGGAAAGTTTATTATAAATTTTGTTTTAATAAAATAAAATTTGAATCTGTCGAGATTCCTATTGGAGCTCTGCCGTTTTATTGTTGGCATTTGTTTGGGCGCATCGTGACGTAGTCTAAACAGGGCTGGTGAACTTTTAGACGAGTCGTAAAGTTTAATCTATGCACGTGTGTGTGTGTGTGTGTGTGTATGTATAAATCGCTTCGTTATAGTACGCTGATGATGAGTCAGTGATTAGACTGAATTGTGTTACGGCTAACCCTTCTATCGAGTAAAAAAAAGGAAATAAATTGTAAGAGAACATTATGCATAATATGTATTACGTTGACCATATTTCATTAATTTATATATTTTGTAAAATTGCCCTTTTGTCCTTTATTTTGTAATATCGACTATCGTAAAAAATATACACGCCGAAAGATTTAATGATGCGATTCATAATTTTATCAAACCTGTATTGATTACGTTGAGCAACAAAAAAATATGCTAGAGAGGAAATCACTCGATCGTTACTAAGTTTGACCCACTGAATTTGAATATGATAGTGGTTTTTGTTGGTTCATGAAATATGAGTTTTTTGGCGTTTAGAATCTTTAACTCAAAATATAGTATTGATGTGCCAAAAGTGAGTATTGGAATCAATAGATGTTTTTCTTATTGATTGCGGTTTTTCAATGCTTTAAAATACTCATTATCGACTATTTAGCGAATTTTAAAAATCAAAAGTACATATACTTTATTTTAGCACATTTTAAACGTGCTAATTGGAGTGGATAAATATATTTTAAATTTAAATGATGTATAATAAATATGATTGCTAAAAATTCTAAATATGATTGTTTAAATGTCTTTTGTATGCTAATATTTATATCTTCTGTTACATAACGATTTAGATTCACTCGTTGTTTGGTCCTACTCTAATTGTCTTCCAATAAGCATTGTCACATTGTCTCATTTTCCAGAGCTCGATCATCTATTTAATTTTTTTTATAAGATTGATGGCGTAATGTGGAAATATAGAAAACGGAATTCGTGGAAGAGAAGTATGACAAGAGTAGTGGATATATGTAGTGGAGAAAGTGAAGAAATATGGTCGGATCATGTAGTTAGAAGAATGGGCGAAAGGTGGACAAAGGAAGTGCTGGAATAGTACCTGATAGAATGTAAAAGGGTGAAAGGAAGGCCGCTAGGAAGATGGGTGGACGAAATAAGAAAACTTTGTGGGGTGAGATGGATGAGAGTTGCGCAAAACAGAGACGAATGGTGAATGGCTGTGTGAAAGTCAAGGGTTCCCAAACGGTCGATCGCGAAGCAACATAAGGTCGATCTCAATATTGTGAAATTTTAAAACAATAACGATTTACCTATTTTAAAATAGAATATAAAAAAAAATTAATTTTATTTCACGCTTTACAGCGTTGAAAATCTACCAAAAACCGTTGCAGTAATTTTTTCAATTCATGTGGGAACTTTAGAATTACAGTTGATTGAATTGCAAAATGACGTTACGTTGACACAAATGACGTAACGTTGAAATGAATTGAATCCAGAAAAATACTCTTATTAGAAGAAATTATGTAAATATATGACGTATTTATAAAAAAAATTACGAAAATACAAAAAAAAAATCTGCAGGTTTTTGACAATATTCGACGTATTCGCTTTTAAAATGAATATTTTTTAAAAGTTTTAAAATCTAAAAAACAACAAAAAAATTTTCTTTCAACAAAAAAAAAAAGATTCTTATTACAAGTCGGTCACTATAAAAATTTAGATGAAAAGTAGCTCCCAACCTCCAAAAGGCTGGATACCCTTGCTGTAAATGACGATGATACAGCTTAATAGGAAAAGTGCTCAAAAACCTATTTACATTAATTTTTACATACATATGTCTAGTGACAATAAGCTTCAGTAAAATTATGAAAAAGTGTCAGTTTTATATTACACTAGTTTTATGCCCGTTAAAATTTCAATGGGTGTTTTCGGATTGATACATGATTTAGAATTAAGTTACAATATAAATAGTAATAATTAATTGGAATCGGAACTGAAACAGTAATTTTAAAAGTAAACTAAATAACTCATGTGTAAGGTCGAAGACAACAGCTGTAAAACCGCTGTATTCCAATTTTTAATTGAATGCATACAAAAGTTAAGCTATAATTTTAGCTATAAGTTTACTATATTTACTATTTAGCTATAGTTTTAGCTATAAGTTTACAAAATGTAATATTTTACGATTATAAACAAACGGTCATTGACGTCGTAACGTTGAATATTATTATTACACATAACAAATTACATACATATATGATGTGCATTTACCAAACATTTTCGTGCCCGCGAAAAATAAAATCAATTTTATTTTTCGAATATCGTCAAAATATAATTAATTTTAATTTAATTAAAAAATATATGTAATTGTTTAATATGAAAACAAGAAAAAATGGTTCTAAACCTCGCTAAATAAAATTATTATAATTACGTCTTTTTATATGGCGAGAATGAAAATTTTCAATTAATGTTTATTAAAAAAAGGACAATTTCAATACGGACCATGGCGTAATCGGTTAACTCCCAACTTGAATATACCTCATCATCATTTACAGCCACTCGCCATCCACTGCTGGATGAAGGCCTCTCCAACACGCTTACATTCGTCTCTGTTTTGCGCAACACTCATCCATCTCACCCCGCACATTTTCTTAATTTCGTTCACCCATCTTCCTTGCGGTCTTACTTTTACCCTTTTGCATTCTCTCGGGTACCATTCAAGCACTTCTTTTTTCCACCTTTCGTCCATCCTCCTAGCTACGTGACCCGCCCATTGCCATGTCCACTACTCTTGGCATACTTCTCACCCACGTGTTCCGCTTTCTGTCTTTCCTCGTTATGCCAAGCATACAGCGTTCCATACTTCTTTGAGTGCATTGGATTTTATGTAGCATCTTGGCGTTCAGTGTCCAAGTTTCACATCCATACGTCATCACTGGCAAAACGCATTGATCAAAGATCTTTTTCTTCAGGCAGAGTGGCATTTTTGATTTAAAAACAGTATTCATCCGTCCAAATGCACTCCATCCTAATTTCATACGTCTCTTTATCTCTTCATCTTTACTACCAGACATGTCAATTATTTGACCTAAATATAAATAATTATTTACTACTTCTAATGGTTTGTCATCTAATGGGATGCTATCAGACATACAATAACTATTGAACATTAGTTTGGTCTTATCTACGTTAATTTTTAATCCTACTTTTCTACTTTCCCTGTCCAGCTGTGTTAGTCTGTTAAGTAGGTCAGCTGAATCACGAGCTATTGAAACTATATCGTTTGCGAACCGAAGGTGACTCAAGAAGCGACCGTTGATGCTTACTCCGGCTTTGTCCCATTCCAAGTTCTTGAAAACTCCCTCTAGCACCGCATTGAATAACTTGGGCGAGATTGTATCTCCTTGTCTTACTCCTTTTCCTATGCTAAATCTATCTGTACCTGAAAAAATTTTAACCGAAGCTGTGGCATTCTTATATATTGCAGCTAACAACCCCACATAGGGTTCCGGTACTCCCTGTGTTTGTAGAGCGTTAAGTACTGCATTGATGCTAACTGTATCGAAAGCTTTCTCATAATCGACGAAACCTAGGCACAATGGCCGTTGATATTCGTTGGCGCGTTCGATTAGTTCGCCAACTACTTGGAGGTGGTCCATTGTGCTGAAATTTGCCCTAAACCCTGCCTGTTCTATAGGTTGGTTCTCGTCGAGGATATTCTTCAGCCTTTCTGTAATAACCTTCGTGAAGAGCTTGTAGACCGCTGAAAGTAAACTAATTAGTCGGTAGTTCTTGATATCGCTTTTATCACATTTTTTGTGTATTAAGATGACAGTTGCGTTATTCCATCCTTCTGGTATAGCTTCGTTCTGGATGCATTTGCTGAAAAGCCTAGCTAAGATATTATTTAGGGGGGAGCCGCCACATTTTAGTAAGTCAATGGGAATATTATCTTCCCCTGGGGTTTTACCGTTCTTTGCAGTTTTTAACGCGGCCTCTACTTCGCTAGGCAATACTGCAGGAACCCTTTGGCCGTGTGTCGATTCCGGCGCGGGGAATTGATCGTTGTTGTTCTCGTATAATTTAACATGTAAACGTAGAACGTGTAAACTCTGTCTATGATTTCTTCTCTATTCCTAATTATTACTCCGCTCTCTGATCTGATTGCGATCATTTGGTTTTTGCCCAAGAAAATATCCTGTTTGCACTTTTTCAAGCTACGGTTATTCTTAATGGTATTTTCTATTAGCTTGCTGTTAAAATTCCTGACATCGCTGACTATTCTCTTTTTAATTTCCTTATTTACTAGATTGTATTCTTGCTTATTATTATCCCTATCTAAATTCCTTTTATGCTTAATTAGGTTTTTTGTTTCCGCTGAAATTTTGCTTAACTTAATCTGTTTCCTGAATCCACCTAATTTCTTACCTGTTGAGGCTAGAACCGAACTAATTACAGTGTTCAATTCCTCGATGTCTGCTTCTGGGTTTAATTTCTCGTATCTATTTCCAAGTTCGAGTTAGAATTCCTTTTTCCTAGACCTTAGTTGAGCGAAATCTGGAGAGTTACTGCATCCTTTTATTAATTTCCTACGTTTGCAATTTATATTAATGGCCATCCTGGCACGGACTAATCTGATATAGAGGATATTTGTGTTGAGAGGTCACTGGTTCGAGACCGCGAATGAATTTATACAAAGTTTAGGCTTTTTATCGATTCATTATGTTCGGCTAGCGTTAGGACACACACACACACATACACACACAGATTAGCGTATTTATATATATACATATATATAACAATTTCAGCCGGTTTAAGGTTATATTTTAAACACTTTCCTGATTTATTGAGTCTTTTACACCTATCACCGTTGTGCTTTAAGGAGGATACATACATACATACATATATGTATATACATATGTATGTCTATACTTCATTGAATTTAAGAGCATATGTACATATGTATATATGTATGTATTTAATTAAATAGATAAAATGATATAAATAAATAAAATGTATGTACATATTAAAAATGCAAGCATTTGTTAGCTACATACATACATATGTTGTCATATGATATGATACATATGAAAAATGACATACAAATATACATATGTATGTATGTACATGCAATTTCTCGGCTTATCCCTATATGCTACATGCTGCATGCCACGAAAATCTCCTGAGATGCTGTTAAATAGCATGCGAGCTACTGGTAGCATCGTGACATGTGCGTCTTTGACAGCGGGTTTCTTTTTCGGAGTGAATAATATGAATGTGTATTCTCGTCTTTAGTGATAATAGGATTTGGAGTTTCAGTAGAGATCTGGAGCAACCACTTTTTTGAGTTGCTCTGCTCCAGCTCCGCCACATGTCAAATGATTCCAGGACAATAAACTATCAAATATTGAATTTATCATAAATTTAAAAACAAAATCAAAAAATTCATTTAATTTATAAATTCTGAATGAAATTTTAATAAAAACAAATTATCGAAGTAGTGGAGCACTAAAAATTTTTGTGCTCCGGCTCCGCTCCTGCTCCGCGCAAAAGCTCGTTGCTCCACTGCTCCGCGCTCCTGCTCCATGCTCCGATCCAGATATCTGGGATTTTGAGAAAAATTTTGTATGTCGAATCGTCTGTGTCCGTATTAAAAGAAAATTAATTTCGATTGACCAGTTGTATATATTTTCTTAGGGTCATTTTAAAATGTGCCTAAAAACATAATAAAGAGCTGCATGTGGATCGACAACCGCAGCTTTGCCGCGTCTGGCTTATAAAACCGCTTATCTTTAAGGCGGGAGTTCGTATTTCACATTATGTGTATGTACATCCAAATTTAACGATTTAACGGAGAGATTCGTTTGAATTTAGTCTGTTTATCTGGTGCTTCGTAATAATGGTTCTTCACTAGTAGTGTATGTTTGCATAGCCAGAGGATAATTGACGTAATAAAAAGCATCAGGACTTGCCCATGATTATAAAGTAATAATGTACTTTTGAGTAGCATTTTGAACGCATTAAATTCCGTTTCCAGTCACTCAAATATCATATCGGATTAATTCACCGTTGAAGGATGCTGTTGCTTCTGTTATTATACATACAAACATAATAACTTGATTCGTTAAAATTTATATAGATGGTCTATAAAAACATATTCTAAAATTTGACTATTTGGCTATCAGTGCTAGTTACGCTATTGTATAATTGTAGGTTCTGTTCTATTGCATTACATGTACTGCAATTTGCATCTTGTATGCAATATGTCTCGTGGCTACGAATGAAATAGTGCGTTGATTGCGCAGACTTGGCACAATGCGGCTGCACCCCTACACCCCCCTCCCCCCGACCGGATAGGCGCATTTTATCGATTTTGTTTTGGATGAAACGATGCAGTTCTTGTTGCACTAAAATAAGTCAACGCCTTTATCGAATTTTGGAAATTGTTCGCGTGTTTCGTGCACGCGCGCGTATCCGCACGAAACTTCTCCAAATCAAATTGTCCCGAGAAGTTTCGTTCATTAGAACGTAGCCGAAGCGCTATTGATACCGTATTGTTTTCTTCGTGACACACATCTTCGTACCTACATGTATGAGGGAGTTTTTTCTTTTGAACCAAAAACTTGATATAACTTGTTAACGAGACATGCCGTGGCTCTGCTTTCTCACAAAGCAAAAACGGCACAATAATATTACATATATAAAGACGGTAATCTGTGTGTGTGCATGTGTGTGTGTCCTGACTAAGGCTTCCAATCCCGGGGCCCCGGTGTTTTCTGGTACCGTGAATCCCGGTGTTGAAACTAGTCTGAATACCGGGATTACGGTACTGGCAAAATTTCTTTAAAAATATTATTTTTACAAAAATAATAAAGAAAAAAAAATAAAACAACATTATATAATGAAAAATGGTGGGATGGGCAATGACAGTCATAGTCCATTTGTTTTCTCTGACCGTTTTGACGTCGGCTTGCCGTTCCCACGAAATCGTGGTATCAACGGTCTGTATTGTGTCGCAGATTTTGTACTCAACTGCAATGATATTTGTAGCATATTTTGACTGATTCAAATTCAGAATCGATCACTGATTACGTTTTCATGTGTGTCTGTACGTCAGTGTATTTTGGGGATTTTTTGAACACCGTTCGTCCTATCGAACTGAAACTTACATAGTGGTTGACCGCAAATGGTACCTCCCATTATAGGTGTTCTCTTTTTTACTAGCCTCTTTTCAGCTTGCTTTCGATTTTTTGTCTGACAATATTTGGGTTCTTATCCACACTCTTTTGTTTCGATGAATAATTACTAGACACGTGACGATGTATGTTCAAATGTATGTAAAAATAAAAATGTTATACGTCTAATTGCAATTATTATTAAGTTTTTCTATCTATGTATGACATTGCTCATTTCGGTGTATATGTATAATAATATGTACATATGTGTTCTTTATTTCAGTTAAATTAAATTAAACTAAATTAAAGTTAACTCTAGGTTTCTATTCCAATTGGTCGAAGGGCTTTGTTAAGAACTTCCAGCATATGTATTCGAATGCCTGGATATTCGATTCCTATTTTTCCGTCATATTTTGACTGAGTTAGCTGAAATGACATATTATATGTAGTTGGTGGTACTGAAATCGTCTGGATAAGAATAGCTTGCTTTTCATGTAGACTTCACATTTAATTTCAGAGTTTACATACATACATATGCATGTGCATACATATGTATCTGCATTTTGTAAACGTCCTTATTTTTACTAACTTCTTCTTACTTTCACTTACGATTTTTACTATACGTATCTGAAACCGAAGTATCGATATATAAAGTATTACATATTTTAGTGGGAAATATTGAAAATCACTATTTTGTGCTTTGTTACTTTATCTATGTATTTATTCTACGTATTAACAATGGATTAATTTTTGTGATCATGTGAAAATTCGATCTCGAGATTTTGACTGATTCGAACTCAGAATTGATTACTGATCACGTTTTCATGATCTAGAAAAAATGTGTGTGTGTCTGTGTATTTTAGGGATTGTTTGAACACCGTAAGTCCTATCGAACTGAAACTTAGTATTGGTTATTGAAATTCTTATGGACACGACATATATATTTTTTTTAATTTTTAAGTTTACCGGAAATGGTAGCTCCCCTTACAGGTGTCCCCTTTTTTTAAGTTTTTGAAATCAATTATTTCCTAAATCGCTAACTGAATCGAACTGAAATTTTTTCACATGTAATAGAAATTATGAATTTTATAACCTAATATTTTTATCTGAACCGGCAGTAGTACTTTTACTCTAGAGAATCGAGGTTTTTTTTATGTTTTTCTCAGAAATCTTGTGATTTATTGAACTGAAATTTCATATCTGTCAGTTTAAGCTTAATACCAAGTTATTTATAAAATTTGGTAAGTATCCGTCAACCGGAAGTGGCAGTTTACTCTTGTTCGATTTTTCTTCCACTATTTTTTTCGACCCCTTAAACATGTGTGATCTTCACGAAAAAATTCTTGTATTAATGTGATGAATATAAAATTAATTATAAAAAAAAGTTTTTTAAAAACATACCTCTTCTATAATTTGTATATAAAATTATTATTTTGAATGAAAATACCAATAATTTTATTTTACTACCGCCATCTATGTTTAAAACTAAAAACTGGATAAACGTCAGGCCATTTCAGAAAT
Organism: Arctopsyche grandis; assembly: GCF_051622035.1. Taxonomy (NCBI): domain Eukaryota; kingdom Metazoa; phylum Arthropoda; class Insecta; order Trichoptera; family Hydropsychidae; genus Arctopsyche; species Arctopsyche grandis. Next base: position 20,308,355 of record NC_135357.1, read on the forward strand.
TCAAATTTCAAACGCGTCTTACACGATATTTTTGCACCATCGTAATGGCGGAGGATCCATGTACTTATATTGATGACCAAAATGCGCAATATGGCAAAGTATGAAAACGATCGGATAAGAGGCAAACTTTTTCCTGAATTGTAATCGTAAGTGAAACGTAAAGGAGGTATGTAAAGAAATGATCAAATTTTATAAACCGAAGTGGGATTTTTTCCTCTTAGAAAGTTTAAAAATGTTGTCGCCACTATGTCCACACCCCTGAACGTATCAATCTGAAACTTTATATTTATTCTTTATGTACTAACTTAGAGCTGATAAGGTTTTGGTCAGAATTCGTAAACCGGAATTAGTATTTTTTTTTTAAAACAATATTTCATTATTTTATTTTGACCTTTTAAATTATTTTAATCTTCTTGATAGTTATTGTGTATAATACTGATAGTGATTTTAAGTAATAAAAAAAATTGAATTAGATTTAAGTTTCCATACATTTGCGCTCAATTTGTATCAAAAATGCTGTTATACCAATTTATATTTCATAATGTTGCCGGTATGAGTGAATGTGTCTCTACGGTTCAATATCGAATTTTGTTTTGTGACCTTCTTATATTCCTCAAATTCATAGATAAAGTCATGGGTTGGTCACATTCCAATTTTTTTTTAATATGTGCATTTTATTGGTAACTCGAATATCGCTTATCCAATCACGCTGAAATGAAACTTCAGAGGAATTCAATTTTTTCTAATCTTTACGATGGCATTTTAATGGATTGATCGAAACATTTTATACACATACAATATTAAAGTTGTTCATTTAACTATTATCGATGCGATATACATATATTATAATTGTATTATACCTTAAGCTTTAATAATACTACATTAAGCACGAATTGTAACACATAGCATCTGCTCCTTGACGTAAATTACGTTTTCGCTATAGTATTTCCGTTGTGTCACGGTTGAGATATTCTCGTAACTCGATTATTTGGAAAAATGCGAGAAATCCGAACCGAAAGAAGATATTCTTATGGTATTAATTTTGTTGAACGACCCATGAAGCGAGAAACCGGGCGAAATGCTACACTCGACCGGGCCAGCGTCGGTTAATTGACCCTGTACCATTGTGCCCTGTTATAAATATAGATGCTGCGAGTATGTATCTATATCTATTGCAGGATCTCTCTCAATGTAAGATTATTTTTGTGTGCATACATACATACATGTGTATATGTCTTGACGAGCTGAGAAAAAAGGTTTGTGCGAGGCCTGTACCCACATTGTCATTCCGCGGCTGTAGGATGTGATCGCCGTTCAAAAGATCAAACCGGCAGCCAGGAATTGTGCGACTGACAAGCGTGTAACTCGCCCTCTTATTTCCCCAAACCACCCACTCACCCACCCTTATTCATTTATGTATTGTACTATGCTCCGCTGACAGATCTGATTATTTCTTGGCAGTCTCTTATTATATTGTCTTTGTTTAGAGGGGGGGGGGGGGGCAAGGGAACGATTCACGGAAAACTTAGTTTTTTCATATTCTTGATTGATTAGCATCGATTTTATACATTTTTATATTATAAATGTAAATAGTTTGAATTAAATGATTTAATTTGTATTATGAATTAATTGTTTTAAAAAAATCCCCATCATGAATAGTATAGGTACTTATTATGTACGGAAGACTTTTGTTTGATAAGGTCTTGTTTAAACAGAGCATGGTTAACATTATTTAGATGCATTTTCTTGGCAAGTAAACTACACTATGTTTCCAATTTCTATATGGAAAATTGATTGAAAATAGTATGTATGCATGCTCGTGCTTTGTAAGGGTTGACTGTTGTTGGTTTTATTACATACCTCCTTTACGTTTCACTTACGACTACAATTCAGGAAAAAGTTTGCCTCTTATCCGATCGTTTTCATACTTTGCCATATTGCTCATTTTGGTCATCAATATAAGTAAATGGATCCTCCGCCATTACGATGGTGCAAAAATATCGTGTAAGACGCGTTTGAAATTTGAATTTCTGAAAAGTGCCTGACGTCTATCCAGTTCTTAGTTTTAAATATAGATGGCGGTAGTAAAATAAAATTATTGGTATTTTTATTCAAAATAATAATTTTATATACGAATTATACTGTTAACGTTTGGAAGTGTATGCTTCCAATTATGATACTTTTACTTGCTCTATAATGAACGCATGTAAGCCCCATATGCGAGTACATACATATATATATGTATGTTGTATTGTATTGATAATTTTTCTTGTATTTTTAATCAAACTGGTGGGTATCGAAAGAATTTGCTCGATTTTCGCAAAAGTCTAAGTATTATATATTTATATTTCACAAATTCAAATCAATTGTCTATTTTACGATTTTTTTTTTCATCTTAAAAACCGATCTGGCATTTCTTATGAAGTGACTATTGAATAAACAAGATCGAATTTAAAGTGTGGTTAGTTTTCAAACTATTTTTTTACATTTGGGTGGATTCCGAGTTACTCAAGGCTAGTTTTTGTATCCATCGCCGTCGCTTTACACCTTTTATGTGTGTGTTTTTCAGGCTTTGTGATGTGAACTAAGCTACGGGATTAATGCACATGTACTTTTCGGACGAATGTGCTTTTTTCAGAGTGCACTTTGACGTGCAATACTTTGGAGTCGAGCCGCTTTGACCGCATTGTGCTTTGTAGCATTTGCTTCGCTACATTTGCACATTGACATTTGGGTGTATTATTTTATTTTATTTATATTTTGCAAATTGAAAATTTGATATAAGGTCTTTTATTATTGAGTTCTGTTTGAAACGTCATAAATCAATGGACGAAAGAGTCGAGCTCCGCGGATGAAAATGCAAAGTATCAACTTTCAAACGCTTTTACATTTTCATTATGGACGAATTTTTAGATTTAATGTTATGCTCTGTAGGCTAGTAGAAAATTGTTCTCTTTTACTATGTACGTATTCATATATGTACACATACAGACGAAATAAATTATTTGATCAAGAACGTTTCTGTATTTCATCATGTACATATGTACATACGTAGAGAGTGGATGAGGTTATATTATATCTATTATATCTATTATGTCTGTTTGTCTGTCTGTGTCGTATAGGCTCCTAAACTACTCAATCGATTACGATGAAACTTTCAGGATTTGTTGTATGCATGTCCGGGAAGCTTACTGTGAAAAAAAACGGGAAAAAACCACTTAATAATAATATTCGTAATTACGATTTTACCGACGCGAAAGTTTGAAGCGCCATTGTGTAGTGAAGGAAATGTGTTCGTTGGTAACCACGTTACCAGTTGGTTTATGATGCTTTCGCTGCCTGATGACTAGAGGTAGGATAGTCGCAGTGCTATCCATTGTTCGGCAAACCTTTAACAATGCATTTACAACCTTTGAACAATACACGGCCCCCTCAGGCTCCGGTGACTACTGATGACACGGCTATTCGCCGCTTGCGTTTTTCCGACAAATTATCATTACTGTAATTTAATTTGATTATTAATTATTAATTTGAAACAGAAACATTCACTTATCGAAACACATCGAGAAACAGGAACGGGAACGGGAATTGCATGCGTTATCTTGGCATTGCAACGGATGCCGGGTTCAGCTAGTACATATATAACTTGTATGTATGTTAAGTATATAATATGTATATGGGATTAAGTTTAGTCACGAATTCTTGTCTCCATTTGATTACAATGCGACGCTTTTGTGTGGATCCTTGACATCGACAATAATATAATACTTTACATTAAATATATGTATGTATGTAAGTATATTCTTGTTACGAATCAGTCTCGTTATGTAGATAAGTGATCTGTAGAGAAGAATCATGTATGCATATGTATGTATAATATGAAAGTACAGTCATGGTTTTTAATGTTGAATTTAAGACATTCAATGGGATATTCACTTTGGTGTTTATTTAGAAGTTTTAGTAAAGTTTCACTTCCGTTGCATTAAGTTTGACGCTTTTCACGTCTTTTCTGGGGAGAATCGTATCCGTTCGATAGCGATAAAGTGTGAAAGTTGACATCGTTTCCGCTAAAAGTTGTGCAGGACGAACTTCCTTTCATCAGAAAAAGATGTTTTCAAAGAAATGCGGGTTTTTTTAAAAATAGCCTTTTATATTTTATTTTATCGTCTTGATCTAATGTTAATGGATTTTCAAAATGCGTTTTTTATTTATACATTATACCTATACATACAAATGTGGCTGTTCCTCTTGTATCCCGTTCGTGCACATTAAGTAAGGCTGTACGACAAAAAGAGAGAGAATTTCAGCGCACGCCACTGAAATGTATGTATGTCAATACGGCTTCTTTTTTATATATGTATGTAGGTACATAGATACATATCCTACCAATTACTTATTTAGAATGGGATATTCAATAAAATTATGTAATGTGTTTGTAGACGTTTTAATATCATAGTGGAATATTCAAAATAACATAAAAATCAATGGATTTATTCGGTACTACTAGGGGTTCCAAAGAATCGCCCAAAATCAAAAGCCGGTTGATCGGCTTTCACCGGTTTCAGAAAATTGAGGTTTTTTATGTATTAAATTTTTATATCGATAAAAATTGTAAATATACATATTATATTATGCAAAAAAATAGTTCCTTATAAACTAAATTGACTTATAAACACTATGAACTTCAATAAGATGATTATTATATACCCGTAGTGTTATGCCCGTTGAAATTTTAACGGGTGCTTTCATACATGATTTAAAATAAAGTTACAATATGAATAGTAATAATTAATCGGAATCGGAACTGAAACAGAAATCGGGAATCGGTTATGCCAATTAAATTATGCATTAACAATAATAAAACATCGGAGTCGAAATCGGAATCGGGAATCAGATAATATGAAAAGTACGTATTTTTACATCGCGTGACGTAAGCAAAAAGATTTATGAGCTCTGTATGTTTAATTTACAAAACCTAATATCCAAAATAATTTGTTTATACAATTATGTATAAACAAACCCCGCTCATTGACCTCGCAGCCTTGAATACTATAAATTACATATATGTATATGCAGATCGCAATTAAATTATGCGCTAATTAGAATACTTCCTTTATCAGCCGCAATGGTCTACTAGTCTAAAGCGCAGTCGAGCAACATATCGGGTCGTGTTCGATCAGTGATCCGCGATTTCGAACTAATTTTATTTTTCAAATGGGTTCGACACGCGTCTCGGCAAAATTAATTTTTATAAAGTTTAGGCTTTTTATCGATTCATTATGTTCGGCTAGCGTTAGGACACACACACATAGAATAGTGTCTTTATATGTATAATAATACTTTAATTTTGAATTTTTAATAATACTTTAATTTTGACTCTTTAATTTTGAATTTTTACGCGTGATTTTAAGCGTGTCACTATTTCACTGTTTTGCAAGAACAAAATAAAGGTTTTCTTTAAGACTTTAATACTTACTTTTTTATATTGCCTTCGTTTAAGAGTTATAAACATGGAATGTCAAATCATTATTGTAATAGAAAACGGGTTTTTTCAGCGGTCAGCATAAAAAGATGTGACAAAGAAAACAGTTTATATCATTATTTTTTTTATCTATACTTACGGTTGCTCTGTGTACATATGTACACATGGAAATCTTGCTAGACGTTTTTCCATATTATCGCCCGCTGTTTTGTCTTGTCAAATATCTCGGATATCTTATTTTTGTTGGAATTCGCAATCGTAAATCCCCTCTTTTCTTTCACACTGTCGTTGACATGTTATCAAATTTATCAATATACATACACATAATGGTCACCTTTTTTAGTTAAAATATAAATTTAACGTCATAAATTTATTTACGGTGATTTAGGTATACATATGTACATATGTACATACATAAATACTTATATCACTACAAAAACAGATTTTTATTATAGTATTTTGTATATATAAAAAAATATATATATATATATTTTTTTAATACTTTTTAATATTCTTCATTTAGTGGTTCTTAATCAGTTATTTATTCCTCGACTCAAAACGTTAGGCTTGTTTGAACGGTTGCGGTACGAGAATCCTCCACGCTTTTGATGCGTTCAATTGATTTTTTCTTGGGAAGAAAAACTTGACTGAAAATATTTTTGTCAAACATGGCACTGAAATCGATTGAACTTTGCTGTAAAAAAATCCGTGTTGAGATTCTGTCATCGTCGATTGAGATTTTGCTATCGTTGATTCGATACCAACGCATATATGTATGTATACTAGTATATACATACATATGTATGTACATACGTCGATTTGGCCTATTTGCGTCATTTCAGATGACAACTTTATATCATATATCTGTGCAACGATACGATGCGACGTGTCGTCCAAAAAATACAGAAACATACTAACATAAATCAAAATCGACTTTCCCGATGTTATTCCTATACTCGGAAAAGACTGAATAGACCGAGAAAAAACCGACATAAATCGAACTTTTACGTACTCAATCCAATAAGCTTGTGTGCGCGCTTTTAGGTCATCCTATTTATTTTGTGATAAAACAGTTTATTGCGTTTCTAAGGATTTCAATAATAAATTGATTCCATGTTTTGAAATGTAAAAAAATAAATCGGCAAACGTCGTTTTATTATGTTTGACGTGTTTATAAATATAGACTCGGTGTAGAGTTTTCCGATGTAGCCACCCTGTCCCGTCAGTAATGCAGTTTAGCATGCATGCGAGGAGACGCAACCGGAAATTTTTCTAGAAAGGATAAATAAAAGATTCGAGTTCACACGAATGTTGATAGGGGGGCTAGCTTCAAACACACCATAAAATTACATTTATTCCATGTGTGGCGTCTCAATGCGCTATTCGTATACAAAACGTCCCTTGATGCGGAGACAAAACGACTCACCGCAAAAAACACAAGAATACCAACAATTGCTTCGGACCCATGCTGCTGCTGTTCTTGACTTTAGCAATTGGAATTGGATGCTCACTTTAAGCCTGACTAAAAAAAAATTAAAGTAATTTTGTGAGCGCTTTATATTTTTTTCTAAATAAATATTTCAGAAATGTATGTAACTTCAAAAGAAACCAAGTAAAATGTTTTTCCATTAAAAAGTGAGGCCGCGACGTTAAATTTAAAATTGATCAAGTTTTGAATATATGTATATTTTATTACATGTGTCATCGGGATGAAATTGTATTTTTAGGTTAGAATCATATTTTTTTAATGGTAATGATATTTTCGGGAAAAAATCTAAATATTGTATTGCGACTCGTTTCAATAATTATGATTCCTCGGATATTAAAATATCAAATGACTTTTTTACATTTCACTGTATTCGTTGTATAATTAGAAATATGTATGTAAATACCAGGGCTGTGAAGTACATACATAGGTTCAAAACTTACCGATTCCGACTTTATTTTATAATTTTAACTTCCATTCCAACTTCAAAAAAATTTAGTAACATCAACTTTTCTTACCAACATATAAAATTGTTTGAAATTAAAATAAATAGCTATTTTCAAAATATAAAATATTCACAATCTCTATAAATTGACATGTTAAACAATTTATTCAATTATTGGCAATGAAATGGGTACAAATAATTATAAGATATAAAGTGAAAAAGATAAAATTCAAATTTGAAAAAGTGAGAGAGCGGCGAAAGGGGAAATAAATATGGCAAAGGGAAATAAATCATTAGACGTCAAGAAGATTAAAATTGTAGCATTTTTACAAACCTCCTTTACATTTCACTTACGATTACAATTCAGGAAAAAATTTTGAGCTTGAAATGCTCCGACTCCACGACTCCGACTCCGACTCCACAGTCCTAGTAAATACGTACTTTATGTTCGGGAATTTTCAGTACCATTTATGGATTCATATTTTTGATTTTTGTGATTTGTTGATATCTAATGGTAAAGTTATTTCGACTAGCCCATGATAGGGAAGAATTCGCACGGGCCATAAACGATGTCTGCCCATGGTAGTCGCCTACGTCCGAATACGGATTCGGCATTAGAAGAAGAAGAATGGTAAAGTGGAGCATCAATAATTTACAAATGTGAAGAGTATATTCGTTTTGGTTGTCTACTAATTAATATGATTGGGTGTAATTTGAATTTTGATACTTCTCATCTAAATAAATTATTTTAATTAGGTTTTTCAATGAATTTATTTTTGATTGAAAGCGGTTTATTTTCATTCCAAAGTGTTTTTATAAAAAATACAAACTTTTCGTATTATGAATTCAAGATAAGTGTGAAAAACAGATTCTTCACTGTTTTGTATTTTCTTTTGCTATTGATCGAAAGTTTCCCTTGCGACGAGCCTTTTCTGCCAATAGCGAAATCAATTAGTGTTGACGATCTGTGTGTTTTCGCCGCGTTATCCATCAGTCCATAAAGAGTTAAATGCCATTGCCAATGTAAGGGTAAACAAGACGTACACCGAAAAGGTTTTAGCCGACCAAAATCAACAATCGGAATTTTCCGCGTAAGTTGCTGTTCAATACAAACGTTTCCTCAGTAGTTTTGCACTTTTCGCACTTGTGCGAGCGTTTATGATCCTCAAAATTCTACACCCGAACTTATTTATTAAATATGCTATTTCAACTAGTACTAATTCAACTTTGGGGCATATGAAATAGTTCCACTTTGCTGGGGAAACTAATGGTATCGATGTTTGCTCTGCGTAAATTTAACCCCAGTAGCGCTAACCTAACATACATACATATGTATGTATGTATGTATGTACATATGTTTACATATATGTATGTGTTAGTATGATTTCAATGGCACTTACTTGTCATAATTTAAAATAAACATGCTGTAGACCACGTAAAATGTATTTTCGGAATTGCTTTAATAAAATTTTAATTTTTGTTTTCATTGGTTGGTAATTTATTGTAGCACACCAACGCACCTTCAATGGATGTGTAAGTTATTAAATAAAGATTATTTTTTTGATTTTAATTTGCATTTTAACTATTTTAATGCTATACATACTTTTCACACTTTTCGTCGAACGAAGTCTCACTAGTAAAAATATATATTGCAAAGAGGAAAAGAAACATCGTTTGTAGCCGCTCTCCCGTACGCGACGTCGGTTGATCTCCTCGCAAATCCCTACTTGTTATTCCCCAGATATCTTATTTACATGGCTATTACAAATTCTTCAGCGAAAAAATGAACTAGTTCGCGTTTCATTTCGGGTTTAACTTGTTGGAATTTTCGGTAGGGAAAATAAAGAAATTCTCTCGAATTATCGTTCTTCGACCGTTTTAGTGTTTTGATGAGTATCTTATGAAGTACGAACATACATATGTACATACATAAATAAATGTAAGCATTAAGGTTCGATATTTTAGACCGGTTGTGTCTTTAACTTTAATATTTTACTATACTGTTTTTGAATTATAAGTATATCATGGATATATAATAATATTGAACAGGGCTAATTTTTTTATGTGTAAAACTCAACTAATGATTCAATATTTGAATCTGCCATTTAACTTAAATGATCAAAAAAGGCATATTATTTTTTTAACGGTTCAATGTTTGAACACCAACCTAAACATTTATTTTGATTTATTATATAATATTAATATACTATGTATTTATATATGTATTATGTATATCATGAAGAGAGAACAAGGATATGTGATATATATGTATATACATACATAGGTACATAATTTCGGAAAGATATGCATACATATGTATGTATATATTTTTAATTAACTTAAAGAGTCGTTTAATTCCATTGATTTCCCAGGATAATTAAATATCTCAATTGATGTCTGAAATATAAAACGAGCACTCAGCGAACACTGTATCGATTTCTCTGTGTGTTTGATGTGGCTAATCACGACGCATTTGAAAATCTTCAAAATATTTAATTTGTTATCTCGAATGGAAATTTGAAAATTTTTATGCGAAAAAATGATGACGGGGCCATTTGATTAATTTTTAATACAATTATATTTTGGCACGGTGCGCAATTCGAATAAGCACAAGGACACTTTCAAGTGTCAAACCGCGATTAAATAATAACGACACCACGGACGCTCTCTAATTTACGACGATTTGAATTATTCTCTTTTACGACTGTTTCCGGCTATCCTCGTTTTACGATTGTAATTGACGATGCGAAGGCAAAACGTCGCTTAAGCCCTCCCCAGCCCTTGCAGACTTAGGTGTTCCGTAGAATAAAACCATCCGCTGAATCGGATTTTCATCTCCACTCTAGCCATCCTTGCGGCGTCTTATGACCGGAAACCGAAGTCTGTAAGATTTTTCTGACCCCTATGAAATTCCTACGGGATAGTATGGGACTTTTGTGCAGGCGGTGGAGTGGAGCGCAATCGGCGAGTTTGTCATATTGAAAATTCCAACATAAGGTTTGCGATATGCAGCGGTGTCAATTTCTGTATTACATTCGTACATACAAGGTATGCTTTTCAGATTTAATATTTCTCGAAAATATTAATTTTTACATCCACTTAATGTTTCTCCGTTTTTTGACTAATTGAGATGAAAATTTTCCGATTTTGTTTAGGTGTTTTACTACGACAGAGATTTTACTGAGATTACACATTCACTGAGAGTACACTGAACTTTAATTCGGCTAATTTACACTTGAAATTAGATACTATTCACGTAGTACACCTTAGTACATCTTAGCTTTATTTCGAATACTTTTAACTATTCATTTGGTACAACTTAACATAAAATCTTTAATTATAAAACCTAATTTTATTAGGAAAAATATAAATAAAAAATCACTTTTGTTACAAATAAAAAAATATTTAAAAATATTACTGTATGAATTTTATCATTTGTATACATATATCACATGTAAAATAAATTCAGTCTGTTCCGTTGAGTGGTTTAGGAGAAAATTTTCGAAATTAATATTGAAATTTAATTTTCATAGTACCGATTAGTATTTTTGTAACTGGTACTAATTTTCAATTTGATAGGACTAATGGTGTTCAAAAACTATCCAAAATACACTGACACATGCTAAAACACACATTTTTATTGATCACAAACTTCATCTATTGTTACTACGTACATAGATAAAGTAACAAGCACGGTATAAGTAGATATCACAAATAATAATTTTAGTAAAATGAATACAAGCGTGGTCCTAAAGAATTCTGACGACTTTGTGTGATTTAGTGATTTTTAAGTGTTAATAAATAAATTCCAGTGATAATATTTTATCTCATATGCAATATATGTATTTATTGAATTTTGGAATAATTTATCTAATGTTGAATACATTTAACTAAAGTTGAACCATCGATGTTTTACGTGAGATATATTTGTTATGAGTGTCTATTATTTTTAATAACCTCTTTTACGTTTCACATGGTTTTCGTGTAAGCGGTCATTTTTTATATTCCTTATCTCTTATCCGATCGTTTTCATACTTTGCCATATTGCTCATTTTGGTCATCAATATACGTTAATGTATCGTCCGCCATTATGATGGTGAAAAAATATCGTATTAGACACGTTTGAAAATACTGCATCGTATTACACGGTGCCGTTTATCTGTCACATTCATTATTCACATCGGTAGTTTCATTACTTTTCGCTCTGCCATCTCGCTGTCAAATTTTAATTATTTAAACGCCTATAACTATTACTTTTTTCACTCTATATTTTATAAAATTTGCTTTATAGGTTGTCGTTATCTCTAATATATAAATATTTGTAGTTTTAACTCTCATATGTACATATATATAAATTTCAAATTTGGCGTATAGTTTCGTGTAATGGCATATAGCCGGTTTACGGCCAAATGTGTCAGATCTGATTTTTCACAGCTAGAATTACATCTCTTCACTGAGTGTTATCTGCGAGATAAGTATTCAATAAGAAGTTATGTTGTATCTAATTATTGATATCATTTACAATAAGGTTTCCACTAACACAAAAAGCTGGACCCCATCTGACCCATAACCTCAAATTTCAGTTGTTTCTTCCTACAAAACAAACTTTCTAACCAATACAGGCTTAATATATGTACACAGATCAAACAGTGATAGTTTGATTTTTAGATATCAGCTGATTTAAAAGTTCTACTCCGGTTATATAACTAGTAAATTAAAAATTTTAACATAAAAACCGTGGTAAAAAATACTTTTTTAAATACAAACCTCCTTTTAGTTTTGTATATAATATTATTAAATATTATACATAAATCAAATTCAGATATTTGTGACATAGCGGGTACGATGGTTTTTGCCAATTTGATCGAGGAACCGTTTCACCAATGAAATCAGATAAACTGGCAAACTCTGATAGGAAACGATCGACTTGGAGTCACAAATATCCAAGTCTGACTAGCAGTACTAGAGATTAGCACAGGATCGAACCTGGTAACATCTCGGTGCTAAACACAAACGCAACCACCGAGCCATACTGTTGGTATGTAGTCAAACTGACATAAATCATAAATAGCGTATAGGCCTATAGCTTTTTTCGTGTACGAGTATGTATTCATGTACGTATACATACATATATGTAAATATGTATGTACATATGTATATCCAAAGATAGAAAGGTTACGAATTGTTTTTGTGTGTCGAACAGCTGAAAAATAAAACCACATATCTTGTTCCTGAAACCTCACGAGGAATAAATAATGTAATGAAATGGAATAAAAATACTGAATGACCCCGTCGTTTCATTAATCATACTTATTTTTCAATTAGGCCGGTGAGTTTACCGCGCCACGGTCATAACAGAACCTTACCACCGCAGAGGTGAGGTGCGCAAATTATTTTTGTATTCAAAAAGGAACGGATGCTCTTTCTGAAATTTCGAAAAATAAAAGCCAAAATATGAAATAAATCGCAGAATGAACAGCGTGCCATTTTTTATTTGAAATTTTAACAGAAATTTATCATATGATGAAAGTAAATTTTTCATAATTTTATGAATGAACATACATATGTATGTCCCTATGTACATTGTAAACACTGAATCGTGTTTTTATTTTATTTTACATTATTAATACATTTTCAAATCTGTATGTAAATACAAAGTATGTAAATACTTTTTATGTTATATTTAAATATTTAAGCCGAGATTATCTGTATCATGTATGGGTGTATAAATCGTGCAATAATAATTTAAGTTTTAATTTTTTCAGGATTGTGAAGGCGAATAAAAAACATCTGAACAGAACAGCGTTGAAAATAGGTGAGTAAAATGCGGAAAAACCGTAAACGCCATAGGCCCTACTCCCGTGGAAATAATTTACATACGAGCCTTTCTTTTGTGCGAAGTGCTTTTAAATAAAACTACGCAGAAGAAAATCCGTTTGTTCCGATGGCGTTTCTCGTGTTTCTCAAATTATGCAATACATTTTTATCAATTTGATTATTAAATTTGTTTTGAACTCACTGTTGTCGCTTTTCCAATTTTGTACATGTATTCGTTTTCGTACGTACGGCGAATAATATCAATTATCATATGCTTGTTTTTCTCATCTCGAATTACATACATATGTATATGTATGAATGTATTAATAGGACGTAGACTGTTGACTACTAACGATACCTATTTTCAATAAAACATACATAGTTAGTGATATGTATGACAACTGCGGTTTTAAATTTTTGTAGAAAATAAAATTGAAAACAGTTTTCAGAACTATGTGAAAGAAAAATCAAAATATTTTAATTAATTTTGCTAGCAAATTTTTTTTTTGTTGTTTTTATTTCATCACGTTTGTTTGAGAAGTGTTGAAAGGTATTCAAGGGACATTGGTAGCACTGTGCAGTATTCGTGTTTATTTTATCTCAGTTATGCAAACTCAGCCGCCATTTTTTATGTGTGCCAGACAGACAAAGCCTTCTGGGTGACATTTGTCCTGGTTAGTTCCTTTATCTTGTAAGTGGGAGATGAATATATAAATCTTTCCGGGTGATGTTCGTCCTTTGTTCGGTCGCCTTGTCCTGCCAAGGGACTTTTGCTCGGTCCGTTTACGTTGTCCAGGAAATCACAGTGAATCTCTGATGAAAAATGGAATGCCAACTCTCTATCGCGCGTTCCAACGTTTTGTTTGATCAATGCTAGATTGAAGGCCAGAACTGACCAGAGAATGTACCAAATGGTGTCGAATTTTCTGAATAGATTTGTGTACGAAAAACAAACCGCTCTCACTACTAGACGGTCTCCTATTGTAATCACATTTTTTCAATTCATAATATAAGACTTTCGACACAAAAGAGGCATTATCGACGACTGGTCTTAATTTCATGGTATTTTTATACTTGAATCCATGTATTATGGTTTTTTTTTGTTCAAGTATGTACATAGTATTCTTTTTGCTACAATTTATCTCGAAAACAACATTATTTCAGCATTTCCAAGTGTATCGCATAAATGTAGGCGCACGTTCAGCGCATCCCCATGCAGAAGAAAACCCACACGGAGCGTCTGCGACCATTATAACTTATCGCCATCTATTATTTTTATTTTTATTTAATACTATTTACGATATTGAACATGGTGCCACATGTGAAAGTTCGGTATTGCAGTAATCAAAAAATATTATTGCGGATAGGTATCCTTAAATGTATGCCTTTGACATGTACATACATGTGCATTTAATATTAAATTATTGCCACTATGTATGTACATATGTATGTATGATTGTACGTTGTATCGATCGATTTTAGATACGAAATTAGATTTTTAATTAGGTCTATAATTTTGTCACAGTGTTTGTAAACCTATGTATGTACACATATACCCAGTATATGTCTATATACTATGGGTTTATTTTCATTGAAGTGGAACGTCGGACAGGAACGCGAGTAAAATAAAAGAGAACGTTCACTAACTATGCAGGACAATGAGAGTGCCACTTGAAAATTTCAACAGGAGCTAACGACCTACGGAACACTTTCATGTCTCTCTCTCTCTCTTACATTTTTCCGTTTGCCGAATTTCGTGAATATAAAACAAGAAATAAATTTCAAACGCGTGTCGTACGAACTGTATTATTCAATATAACGCAATTTTTCGAGGATGTGAAGGGTCGCGTCGTTTGAAAAATCTCATAATTTGATCTTGGTTGGTAGCCAAAGTATGTATTTATATAAATTCGGAAGTATGAAAGGTAAAATGTATATACATATATATATATATATATATATATATATATATATATATATATATATATATACATATATATATATATATATATATATATATATATATATATATATATATATATATATATAATATACATTGAAGATAATTTCTGATTGATTTTAGATGCTACTTCTTACATAGTAAAGTAATTTACACATGAGCGTACTTCTAATGGAATTAATTCGTTTCTATCCAAATGATTTTCATTTATTTGCATTTACATTATATTTTTAAAATATCAGATATTATACATATATTATTTGCTCTCGATTATTGGAAAACACGACATATTCACACGTTAATAAATATGGAATTAAGGTACCATTTTCCAAATTAACTTCTATCAATTTTGCTGAAATTTCGTAAAGTAATTTTTTGGAAAGGAGTCGACTCAAATTTTGATAGAATCGTAAATAATTGTTTGGACAATTTCAATTTGGCTTGCTGTAAGTGGGTTAAAAATTGATTGTAAAATCCTCGCCCATCTATGACGTCGTCAAGTAAAATCAAACCATGTAAAAACCATTTGGAGTTTTGTTGAAAATATTCAATTTATTTTTTCCATAGATACCAATGACATGAAATAAAAAGGATATATTGAAAAAAATAATATATAATAGTAACTATAGCAACTGCAGATAGTAAATTTGTAAAGAAAATTCGTACGAGGGTTTGGTTGTGGTGTGAGAATTTATTTCGGTAAAACGCGAGAACAATTCGTTTGTTATTCCAAGACGGTCGTCGGCAATATATGTATGTATGATATACCTACATACATATGCATAATATATGAGAATAGACTTAATTTGAAAGTGAACGTGTATAAAGGTCTGATGAGAGAATTGTGTCAGCCACCCTCCGCTATTATCCAATTAATATTCACTCGTTATTGTGTGTTATCTTTACCCAGTACTAGACGCGCGATACCAAGCCTCATTTTCTGTTTTGAGTGTTTATGCGCTTAGAGAACAGGAAACGGCAAATGCGTCAAAAATACCGCGTTAAACCGCATTGTGACGTTTAATTGTATTTTGAAAACGGTTTTCTACAATTAGATACGTTGCAAATATTTAGAAAACATTTATACATATGTATATGCATGTCTCTCATACGGTGTCTTTCTTTCGAATGTTATCAAATTAAATAATAATTCACATATATAATGTTTAAATATTTTATGTGACATTATAATATTTTTCTTGACAACTTTTACTTTTGGCGAGTTGAAATATGTCAATCCTCATATTATACATATTTAAAATTTCAGTGCAATTTTGAATTTACTGTTATGTTATTATTAACGTACCTATGTAATGCATAGGTATATTGTTTTCATAGTATTAGGTATTCCCGAAATTAATGTCGTTTTTGTAATATGCAATTTTGACTCGATCTCTTTCGGTTCGTTGACAAGTATTGACGTGTCTTGTGTTTTTTTTCTTCTTCTGGATTCGTTGCGTTCCTTTTTAACAGAAAAAAAATCTTTTGTACCCCATCCACAAAAAATTATAGAGACGTGTCCATCAGAAGCTCATTTAAGGAGCAGTATGTTATTGTAGTTTCACGCGAAAAAAAGTGCCGTAGAGGCTTCAAAATTCATTTGCGACATATACGGCGATATACTGGATGTAAGGAAGTACCAACGTTGGTTTAACAAATTTCAATCGGGCAATCTCAGCTTGGATGACGAGCCTCGAAGTGGACGGATTAAGCATCTCTAAAGGCGGATATGGAAGCAAATCCAATTTTGACTCTTGATGAATTATCGCAAATCCAATGTTGACTCTTGATGATATACATATATCTTGATGAATTATAAATAATTAAAAAAATTTAGTTTGAATTTTACTATGAAAAACGACATTAATTCCGGGACGACCTAATACGAGTACATTAGGATCACATACTTTAATATTTTTTTTAAATAAAAAGGTGGATGATTTATTTGCAACAAACATATATAAAATTTAGCACAAAGTCTTATGACGGTGATTGCGAATATAAAGGTACATACAATGTACATCGTTATTTTGTGCATCCTGCACTCTGCTTGCATACACGCCAGTAAGGCACATGACTTGCATTCAGCTGCACATTTTTAGCTTAAAATGTCACCAGTTATAAATATAACTTAATTCCTTAAATGAGTTTTCTTTTATGTGGGAAATTTTAGACATACATATGTATGTAGGTACATAAGTTTAATGAAAAGTTTCGACAAAATCGTTAGTCTCATGTTCGAGAAAAATTTGGCAAATGTTTATATGTACTATGTATGTACATATATACATATGTACATACATACATACATACATATATACATGTATACAAGATTATCTCGTTTAATAGCATAGGATAGAAAATAAGTTATTTCGTCATTTGTAAATAATTCCATCGCGCCAAAATAAAGAGTAATTTGTAACCAAATAACAAACACAATCAGAAAAAAATGATATTAAAAGAGCCAACAATTTCGACATTTCTCCTAAAATGCTCAATGTTTCATCAGGGTCGACTCACTCATCCACCTAGATGCCATTCAATTTCACAAGTATGGAATAATAATGGCACGTAGAGAGCGCCCCCCCCCCCCGGCTGAGGCAATTCTATTCAATTATGGCGGCGGAAAATCCGTGGACAATGTGTAGATAGGCAGGATAAGGTATTTACAACAATACAACTATTATATGGAGGAGATATAAGCACGAATGGGGGACGACTTTTCGTCACAAAGGTAAAATAAACAGTCGTTTGCACCTACGAACAACTATTATACTCCACATACGCTAAACAAACCACACGAAAGCACTGTTAAACATATTCTTTAAATTTTGGTTGCATAGTATCCGTCCCCTGCATTCAAAAATTACATACGCTGGAATTTTGCACAATATCTTCATTCAATTGAATATACGTATAAAAGAGTGATGAATGATCTGACGAAAAGGAATTTTTTCAACACGTCTTACCACAGTTATATATTTCAATTTTTATGAATTATTGAACTTTTTATGGGGTTTTAGTGTCCTCAGTCGTGGCAGGTAGATGCTCGTAGGGCGTGTAGATAATTGCGCGAAAAGGCCATTTCATCATTTTTCGATTGCACTATTATTATCATCGGATGAAATATGTTCGGGTCCGTTGTCTACTATTCCTTTTTTTATTTCTACTCTTTTGTTACGAGGTTGCGTCCGTCGAGGGTCCGGTAAGCGATAAAAAAATCCCTCATAACCGGACTTGGCAACCATAAAACTGGATACGCCCTCAGGGAAACGGTGCCGGGTTTGACACACTTAGGTATCCATTCACGTCCCGGGAAAATCATAGCATTTTCCGAAATTAGAAGAAGTGCTGACGTAATCATTGAACAGCTCACAAGCATCGTGTGTTTTCATCATTACGTGTTAATAATAATTAATGAAGGCATGATTTTTTTCTCATACGCATATACGTTTTGGAAATTTATTTATATTGTTTTAATTCGCATGTGTAAGTAAATCTTGGTGGGGAAAAATTCGATGTTTGCGGTGATTTAAAATTTATTTTTATTTTCGATCGTTTCGTATTTTTAATGTTATCGTAAAAAAGTCTTTGAAGTTGCGTCAATGAGCTTACTGTATTTACTGACGGCAAATTACTTAATTAATTACGTGGGCTTTTATTTTACTCGATTTTGCAGGAAATTTCCCTTTTGAGTGTACGTCAAGGAATCGTTTACTTGTAATTAATTAAAATGAAATTTATCATTTTATTATGATATAAGTATGTGTTTTTCTTTCTAATGTAACGGTTACTCATTTTTTTTTTGGTATAAAATATTCATTCATACTGATTGTTTTAAATCATTCAACAAATGGGTACAAAATTGAAACGTACGTTTTCCGTTTCCCTGAGATATTGTTTTTTAAAAGCGACCAATAATAAGATTTTCTCGTATTTTATTTTTGTTTCGTTCGTGATTTTTTTGTTATTGTCATAACACATTTTATTAAATAATATTTCAATAAATATCAATACTTTGTCAACATTTAACGTATATTTTGATGTGTTTTATATTTTCCTCTTTAGAATTTTGAGGTTTATATGGTTGAAAATTGGTAAAATTGCAATAGAGTTATCATGCAATTACTTTCGCGGCTTTTATTTTGAATAAGGTGGTCTCACTGTCGCACACAATTTTGACCCTTAAATAATGAGGATTATCGTGACAACATGACGTGACATGATGGATCAGTGAAAAGGTATCGCAGTTTACCCTCATCATGCAGTTTTTTTTCAACCATCGACCCCTTAACCGCACATGCTTCATATAAAACTTTTTACGATCCTATTAACGCTTCTTGTAATATGCGAAAGGTTGTTTTTATTACATGATTTACTTCAGAGTCGACCTTGGTTGGTTTAAAAATTTCCATGTATTTTTCTATTACAGATTATTAGTTGATACCTGTTTTCTAGGAGACAGCTTAAAATTTAAAAAAATCCAAATATTTATACAATATGTACGCAATTGACAAACTCATAAAATTGTATTGAACTTATTTTTTATTGTTCATTTTTTTATAAATATGGTAAATGACATTAAGATGGCGCTATTTTTGTAAATACATACATATGTATATGCACATACAGTATGTGTTAAGCTTTGGTTTTATCGGTGTTTTCTTCAGTTTGCTAAAATGTCGAGAGCTTCTTTCCCTTGCACTACAATCTTTACTAAAAACATCGAATGTGGTAGACTATTTTGGTCTCTATTGGAATATCGTGATTACTTCGTTTTCCTTTCAGTGAAATCAATCGGTCGTGATGGTTTGTGCAATCGCGTAGATCAGTGGTTTTCATTCTCTTTCATATCCCGACCGTATCCTCTTTGTACGCACCCCCTCAGATAGACATATGAACATATGTACTTATATATACAACATTTGTTGTATATGTATGTGTGATTTCGTGTTTTGGGATTTATATCGGAAGCCCCTATATCAAATCACAATGTTTAATTCAATACGTTTTGCGGACACAAGCATTCGGCGAAAGGTCAGCATATATCGGTCACTCAGATTGAAAGGGACAACTTTTTCGCATTAAGATGTTAAAAGGGATGGAATAGAAAAACAAATGTCAAATCGATACAAATGTTCTCTTGTGCTGGGGTGCTTTCTATCAATTTGGTCGTAGAATGTAGATGTTAAATTGATTTTTATTTAATATACATACATATGTATTTATGTACATATATGTATGTATACTATATGTATCTATGTATGTATAGTTAGAATTAATTATAGATGAATGGAACGTCGATAAGAGTAATCGTTATAAAGTGTCGGATAAGTCGCTGAAGCCCGGTCGTTTCTCATCGTTTTTCGCATGGAAGTAGTAAATAAATATCACTTTTAAGTGCAGATAGCTCTTGCGTAAGTTTTTATTATTATTACATTTAACTTTTTTCGTCTAAAAAATTCGTCTAAAAAGGGACGTTTCAATTTCCTGTAATGAAACGCCTCAGCGAAAATACTTGTTTGCCCCTTTGATCGCCGTGATTGATTGATGTCGTTGATGTAGCCGATCTTCTTTTTTCATCAGATCAGATTTGAAGAGGATCCCGATTTCGCTTTAACTTGGAAAATTCTTTGATATCAAAAGAAGGTGAAAAAAGGGGCTCTTGGACCGTGCCGGAAAAATCGCGGAACTACATATGTAAACGTCAAAATTAAATATTTACCGGACAAAGGGCCAACTAATCATTTTCTGCGAAAATCGTGCCTTGATTTTCGGTGTGTTGTTGTGTAGATATCTCTTGTGTACATTGTTGATGTTTTATAGGGGAACGATAATAGTAACTAGTGGTATAAGAGAACGGCTAGCCTAGGGTGAATGTAGGTGCCGGTGTGATTAACGAAAGAGTTATCCGAGCATGTAATTGGACGTTATGAGAGCAGATTAGGCTGGGGTATATTAGACGAAGCCCAGCGTGTGATCCTTGCTTTGTCAGAATGGTCCTGACTCGACCTACAGGGTTGGCTCAAGGGTCGCCGATTTTTTTTTTGACCTGTCAAATACACCTACAATTCTACTGACCGAATTTTTCTCCTTAATTGAGACTGCGTGGTTCATTTACTATTTTTGGCAATCGATCACTTAATCGGGTAAAGATTTTTTTCTATTGAAGCTATTACATATAAACCAACTATGGATGTAGTTAAATTATTTTTAGAAATTATCATATGTACATACATATGTTTACAAAATATGATAATTATCAAAATAATTAATTATCATATGTTTACCAAATATGTCAACGATATCTAAGGTCTTGTAATATTGTATGTACATAAATACATATGTATATTTTATGTTTGAAAACCCACAATAGTTCTCCTTCTTGTGTTTCATTTTCTCGGGAGATGGGTTTAGGCTTAATCCTTTAGCGAAATTAGCTGTTGAAAAGGATTATGTTGCTTTATGCGTGGATTTCCGAAAAGCAATCTTTTCCCCTATCTACTCTTCTTATTCTTTTTTAAACGAATAAAATTTCAATTATCTATTAAGTTTAACGAAATTTCGACCATAACATAGAAAGGAAGTTCCGTGTTTGATTTTACATTTTTTTTAGGAATTTCTTACGTGTGTCTTATTATCTAATTTTTGCGAATCAGCATGGTTTAATTTTGAAAAAACGAAATCGCGTTAATTTTCAAAAATTTATTAAGAAGATTTGGGTGAAATCTTATGGAATTTCTGATCCGTGTACTCTGTAATTACGTCTCGTTTACTAACTTGGAATTCCGACGGACGTCTACGAACGTCGCGTTCCGTTTTAATTACATAAATTACTTCATCTCCAGTCGATTCTAGCATGGAAATGATGCCAAGGGTGAAGAGCCCACTCTCGTACTCACCCCCTAAAAATAAAGTATTAATTTATTTTTGGAATTGCCATAGATGAGAATTTCAGCCAATTTAGCGAGCACGTTCAGGATTTCTGATATCCTAAAACCTCTTCTAAATTTATCTACTGGGTTCATACTACATATGTATGTACATATGTATATAAATATTGTGTACTAGTGGTTTTACCCGGCTTCTCTCGGTATTTATAATATAAACCGCTTAAACATGGTTAATCTAATAGTAAACATTTTTTTTAATCTATTTGAATAGTTTTATTTTATTTAAATTTATTTGAATATTCATTTGGTTTTTTTCATTAAATTTAACGTCATGGATTCTACCACCCACACGTTACATACATACATTAAACCTTACATAGTTCCATACATACAAAGTCTCTTTCGAAATTATATATCAAGATATAAGATATACTAGTAAAGTAATGTGTATGCATCCATTTGTACATATATTGTTAAATCAATATTATTTGGTATTGAAGTTCGAATCAAACCATTATACAAAGGGTTTTGTAGGTATATAAACTTTATCCTTTTGTATATGTATTTCTATTTTCATAGTAAGTTTCTTAATTGTTACAATTTCTATTTACTTAATAATCATTTTCAATTGATTAATTGTCCAAATACATATTCAAGAATATAATTTCTTCATTTATGAAATATTTTCCTTGGTTTTGTGAACTGTATGAGTTTGCTTGTCCTTGAAAATTCAACAAATTTTCGAGGTTTTTCTTGAAAAGCTTGCAATGATGCTATTCAAAACTGGCGTACGTTAATATGATGTTGTTTTCGATTCTCTGATATTTTCCGTTATTTTTTTTAATGTTGACCTTTCATTCAGGTGAAATTAAATGAAATTAAACGAAAAAGAAAATTTGTTTTGATTTATATTTATTGCAAAAAAGTCACCCCCACATTAATACTAGAGCCCTGGCGGTCTTACAACCATGAAACTTGACAATAGGAAAACATTAAGTGCATATGTCGTAAATAAATTGTACTTTCCCTAATCGCAACACATTGTGTTCACCGCTTTTGTTTTCCGGTTTTTATAATCTATTACTGCTTGATGAACTAAGTTGTGTATTTTTCAATGGTGAGGTTTGAAAGTGAGACAGAAAATCCTAATAAAAATTATGATGGAGTTGCAAAATGTTCTCTGGGGATCAACAATCCTCTCATTGTTGTAAAATATATAACGCTTCGTTAGTACTTCCCGCTTGATGCCTTCAAGTCCCCTTTGTAAGACATAACTCAATTAAAAAGTTTTTAATTAAATAGATTAAAAGAAGAAATTCTTTCATTTCAGAACGGCGAATTATTTTATCTTGTTTGCATTATCTATCAATATATCTCAAGGAAAATTGCGTTGCGACGATTAAATAAAGTAAAAATTGATCCTCGCAATTAAACGACCCACTGCCGTTAGTTATTATATGTATAAGATCTACGTAGGTACTTACACATGTGAAACTTTTTGAGTTTCGTAAATAAGATAAGTTCGTTTTTGGGGTTGTAAAATTGGAGCGTGATGATATATTTGCGCGTTTAAAAGTCGTATCGCTGAGTTGACAGTTGGAAATGTTCCTCGGGGACCGGCGCAAACAAACATGAGTCATTCGCTATGATGTCTTTATGGAAATAACTCGTCGCATCTCCCCATCTCTTTCGCTTTCTCTCCCTTTTTCATTCTATGAAGTATTTCGTTTAGGTTTATACGTATATGTATGTATAATTCGTGCGTACAATAGGACTTTCGTTTTCGCTCGCCAATTCGGTCTCACTTTCGTTTTATAGGTTGAAGTACGCGTTGTACTTACATAATGAAAAAGGCATATTGCGCCATTTCATAAATGTTTTATAACAGTTCGCTATTTTCATTTAAATAATCTGACCCTTGACCTCAATGTATATATGTATGTATACTCAAATATATATATATATATATATATATATATATATATATATATATATATATATATATATATATATATATATATATATATATATATATATATATATATATATATATATATATATATATATATATATATATATATATATATATATATATATGAGGATTGCAATATCAAATAAAATTATTAATAACTATTTCAATTGTCCTATGATATACCTCATTACGTTTCAAAATAGCACTCATTTGAGAGTTCATTCTCTCAAACTCCAAAAAAATATGTATTTACTTCAAAATAATTTAAGAATCCTTCTTTTCACATAGAGTAGCTAAAATTTGGAATAGTCTATCCCAGGGTTTCCCAAACTATGTTCCGCTGAACCTGAATAGGTGTTCCGCGATAATTTGGAAAGGTTTTATACACTACAACACATTTAAATATCTTCTACTTCATATTGAAAGGCGAGTGATTATCAATATCAATTGATGTTTATGACGTCAAGTATATACATATGTAGGTACAGGCAGAGGACAATCTTCTCTCACACCGTGCGCATGAAAGAGATGGGGTTTATTGTTTTCCCTTGACCGGCTGACATTGTATTTTGCATAGGCAAGCACTGGTGACTAAAACATTTCCACAAATTTAAAAAATGTTATGGATAATGCCGCAAAAGTGATAAACTGTAAAATCAAGACCAATTCAATCCAGATTATTTAGAATTTTGTGCGATGAAATGGGTAGTGGACACAAAGCAGTTTTATTACATACCGAAGTGATATGGTTATCCAGAAGAAAAGCACTATTGAGAATTCGAATTATTTATTGGTCTTCTGAAGGCACAAAATAAATCAGGACAAAATTTTATTGAAGTTTTAACATATCTTTCATGGTTGATAAAACTTGCATATATGGCAGATATTTTTACCAAGTGCAATGAACTTATCATAACAAGGAAAAAAATATTATAATTTTAATACAAGAGAAAAAAAATTATATCTTTTGATAAAAAAAAAAAACTATTCTGCAACGAAGTCAAAGTGTTCGACGCTAACCAGCAATTAACCTACGCCAGATATTGGAATGCAACTTACAAATATTGTGCCTAATATCAAAAATATATGCAATTCAAGGACTCAAAAGCAACAAAGTCGTTAAGTGCTTTATTTATTCATATTTTTATAAATATATAGTTTTATATATAAAAATACAAATTACTAAATAAATAATGTGTTTTAATAATTTTTTTTTTAAATTTTTTCTAGTAGGAATTACCCAACCGAAAAAATAAGCTTAGTGTTCTGTTAAAATTTCCGGGTTTGTGAAGTGTTACATTGCAGAAAAAGTTTGGGAAGCCCTGGTCTATCCAATGTAATTTCTATGTACATATGTAGTAATTTAAACCTTCTCAAAATAAACTTGATGATATCCTTAAAATAAATGGGTTTGTGTAGTTCTTCCTTTTTTCCAGTTTATCTTTTGTATTTCATCTTTTTTAATTGTTTGTTTTATTTTCCTCTATTTCGAGTTGTTTATATTTATTTTGTGTTTTCTTTGTTTTTTATTTTTATTTTATTTGATATTTGTATTTTTGTATATCTTTATGTATTAACAAAGCCCTCGAGTCCATCGGCTGTGCCGCCTTTCTAAAGTATTCTTAAATAAATTCATTTTAACTTTCCTTATAAAATATTAATAAAACTCATTTTAAGTTTCCTAAAATGTATGTTTCCGATTAATTAGTGTTTTTACGTAACACTACTGGTCAACTAGTGATAGTTTTATGTCAGTATTTAAAATTTTATTTATGTTAAAGATTAATAACTTACTGCAGGAAGATAGATGTTTATACGTTTTGTGTCTTCCTTACATCATATATGTATGTATGTATGTACATATGTACATAAGTAAAGCAGTAAGAAAATATTCTGATCCGTTTGATAAATTTGTCAATATTTCAACTACATACATATAAATATGTTTGTACATATGAATCTATGTTAAATTTTATAAAGCAGTATTCTTCTATGGATTATTTGCATATACATATGTATGTAAATGTATACATCCATATGTACATATGTATTTTTTGTGTTTCTCGATAATTTCTCACAAAAACAATACTTTATTCATCGATGTACATATTGTGTAATATCATATCGATTGGAGACCTTGTCTGTCAACATCAAATCAGCGCACACTACGATAGCACCCGCAACTGAATTCTCCGAGCCGGAGAAACGGAGTTCTTTTGCGAAATGAGGGGGGTGGTTTTTCCCTATAATAGGGCCCACCCTCGTCCCTTATTTCCCGCGCCAGTTTTTGCAGACATTATCGCTTGATTAACCCGCGACGAGCCGCCGCGTGCCTCCACCATTTTTCATCGCTAAACAAACACACTTTGTAATTGATAGACATGGTAGGGAGAACTGGCGTTTCGTTCCACCTAAAAAAAGTTATTTTGATTATTTTTCTTTTACTCCCTCGTTGTTCACAAATTCAACTGCATCTAGGCCGAGTTGTATTTTTTTCTATCAAAGTCAAATTGCTTCAAAATATAAAACGGAAAGTTTGCAAACGAACAAGCTATTTTTACAATTTGCAAACGAACAATTGATGTTGGAACGCTAAAATGTAAATCATATTATACCGTTTATTGAAAACGATATACTTTTTAGTTAATACATTCGGCAACGGTGCATGATCGGATGATTGAAATTAATTGAATCACTCAGTCTGTACCGCGCTGTGAATTAAACCTTGATAAGAAAGAATTCTTTGATTAAAATTTATAATGGCGTGTGTCAAATGCGCATTTTACACCGTGTAAATTCTTCATTTTAGCAAGTTGACTATCGCGTGCGGATTTCGATTTGTACCAGCATAAGGTCTCTGTAATAAATTCGTTAAAAATTTATACATGTGTATGTAAGTTGAATTAATTGAGTCGGGATGCAGCATCAAACTGCATGTGTTGAGCTCATCATCATTCGGTGACTAACTTGTACAAAAAAATAATTTGTTAAACATTTCATCCGTGTGACTCTTTCACTTTGTTTGCATTAACTTATCATATAATCGTTAAAATGTCGTTAGTCGCATCCCTGGCGTGCGAGTAATTTCCGCTCGGCAAAATGTTGGTTTCGAATTAAAATTATAATTCTTTCCGGTTGATTAATTCGTATGCGCGTACAGATGCGCATTATAATCAAAGGGATATTTGGAAATTTCTATTTCAATCGCGTTATTTCAAGATCATTGCACGTGTTATTTAATGGTTTATTTATATGTATTTCCAACCTATGTATGTAGAGCACGTGCTGCTGTGTTCTGGCGGCTGCAGTCCATCCATCATTAGGACATTAATTGAAATGGAAAAAGTCATCGAAATGTTTTTGACGTCCTTGCTGATAATCCGGCACTTCAATTTGATGTTGTCGTAATTGAATCAAGGACTCTGCACTATAACGAGGGGATGCTTCCAAAACGGCGCTGTTCGCGTTCAGTAAATTGTACTAACTAATAAAATAACAATCGAACGTACATTTCCTTTCATCGATGGTGTTAAATGTTGAAGATTGATTTAAAATTTCGAAGCTTCCGTTATAGTTTTAAGTAGAATACACTCAAAACAAAAATATCGACAAATATTTGTGTAGGAATTCGGATATAACAGTGTACCTTGCATTCTTTCCACTGTATGTACATATGTACATATATGTAGAATCTTCGATTAGTGCAGTGTCTACGTCCATGTCTTGGTTGCAAATTCAGTAGATGATGAATGTGGATGCAGCTCGGCGAGATACGTGTTCTCTTTATACGGCCACATACCACATACAATATGGCATAGTCACGCGCGGGATTACGCGCGTGACAGCGTGCCACACCCGCACCCCAGCATCCCTTCGCCCTCGAGGTCCTTTGTAATTTCGCTGTGGCGATACTTTCCAAGTCGTTCGTTTTCTCCCCACTAGACTCGTCCTGCTCGCCTTTTGTGTGTTGGTTCACCCTGATGCGATGACTAAGTACTGAACGACGTGGTCGATCTTAATGATGATGCGATTTAATAACGCTCTCGTTAACGTGTACAGAACGGCACGCGTTTGTATGATTTAAAAAAACGGTAAAATTCGATATGAAATGAATCCGATTCCGAATGATATGACGGGCACATATTACGCATTAATATTTATTTCCAACGGAATTTCGTTGAAATTTGCTCCATTTCATTTTTTGTTTTTGCCAACATACATACATATGTATATACAAATATAAATACCGTGGTGTACAGAATATTTTCAAAAGCTCCTTTTGTTTTGAATTTTTTTTATTTTTACATATGTTTGTGCTTGATGGATGCTTTTCGTAAATAAAATGGTTCACTATTGTCAATTTCTTACAAAAACCATGCTTTTTTGCTCTCTTGCTTTGAACATTGATGGAGCGGTTTATTGTTAATTGAAAAACAGCCATCCAGCTCCAATCTCTGGTCATAATTAGAGGTAGGACTGGAAGCGTGCTTTTTCCAGGAAACAGGGCGTTTTGGGTCTATTTTCCAGGAAACAGGACAAACTACAAAGCTAGAGAGCATAAAAAAGGTTCATCATAAAAATGAACAAAGTACGACGAACAATGAACAATGAGCGGCGCAAAGTTGGTCCGCTCTTTAGCTATAATTAGAGGTAGGACCGGAAGCGTACTTTTTCCAGGAGACTGCGTTTTGGATCTATTTTCCAGGAAATAGAGCAAACTATAAAGCTAGAGTGCAAAAAAAAGGTTCATCATAAAAATGAACAATGCAAGGCGAACAATAAACAAAGAATGGCACGCTTCCGGTCCTACCTCCAGTCATAATAGTAATACATACATAAATGTACTTACGTATATAGGTCTATTTATATTAGCTCAGCACGTATCGGTAACTGCACGTAATCAGCACGTATGAGAGTATTCTTTGGTACATTATATATTCCATCGGTGCATGCGCATTCACGCATTCATATGCGTTAATATATGTACATAGAATGTACCAAAGAATACTTTCTGTACTTGCTGGTTACGCGCAGTTTCCGTAATGTGCTAATATGAATATGTAGACCTATTTGATCAGAAATTTTTCTTAAAATTTATTTATTTTTAATTTAATTTAAAATAATGATAGTAATTCAACAAATTATTATTCATTAATTAAAAAAATATGGATGATATTCAGTGTTATTTTGTAGGGACAATCCAGCTGAAATAAAGATTTTTTTTAATATTATATAACGATTATGATAAACTTAAGTTAAATGTGTTCATGACAATGATCCCCACTCATACATCACAAAAGTGCCATTGACCAAAGGAAAAATTCCAAAGAATTGATCCGAACGAACAAAGGATTGCTCGATTTGCTTTCAACGAAACTTACGGTCTGTGATTGTCGTGACGTTTCATCAAATTTAGCAGCGAGTTTTATATCGCCCTCAGGGCTTTTTCATTCCCCTGTTGTACGTATTTGCGCTTTACACTTATATATGTTTGTGGCTACATATACATATACGTATGGGTACATGAGTACGTTATCGTCGCATTTGTCGAAAGTTTCATAACCGAATCTTTTAACATTGCCAACGAGCTTCTTGAGTTGCCGCACGTTAATTTTTTTTCAACTCCGATTAAAAATTTACGGGATTTTAAGTATTCGACCTGGCGAAAAAAGCGAGTTGAGGTGGGGAGGGGTGTTAGGTATTATAATTTGGTGTGGGGACGGTGGATACGTGCGCGAAATACAAGGGGCGGGAAAATGCGGGAAACGCATCGGAAAAGCTTAAAGGAATGATTATCCTGGGCGTGCCGCAATGCGTAAGTATTTAAGCTGAATTTACATTTCAGTTTGAGCGACTGCTTTCACGACTCGACTCATAAAATCTCGATTGAATATTAGCTCCACAGCCGCTGGATTATACCTGTATAATATTATATTATCGATCGGAATCTGAGTGAAACTTAAGATATGTAAATCAACTGTTGTAACTTTCACGACTTCAATCAAATACTTAGTTTGGGCTACTTTTTTTTGTGTCTCATCAATTTAAGTACAAAACTTTTGCAACGATTGCCTTTTTTGTTGAAAAGTTGGGAGCTTTTCGCATGTAAAACAAAAAGCATATTTGCTTTAGTGCGTATGCCAATACTTTGTCAAACATGATATATGCGCGCTTTTCCTCTCGATGTACGTATTTTTTTTATTCTTTGTTGTGCGCGTGATAAATGAGAAAATCTGACGTTCACTTAGAGCTCTTTTTACGCGACGATAGAAGCCACCTCTATATACGTTATGTTAGGCGAGTTTTTATTTGACAAAATTTTCATACATCAAAATCGTTTTACGGCTTTTTCCTTAATAAATTTCGTTGAAGAGGATTTTTTCCAATCAAACATGTATATATGTAGTGTAATATTATACAACCAATATTTAATATCAGTAAGTATTTATTAGAAAATTGTTTCACCTTTTTATTTAAATACAGCCAATGTAATTAATCAATGTTCTTGTCGGTGGTATTTTAATTAAATACCCAAGTTTCTACTATAAATAGTCGATTTGAGACGTTTTGATGAGACCTTCAGATTATATGACCTATGTAGCATTAATTAAGAATTTAATATATAATATTAATATCGTGTTGTCTCTCTTTGTGTAATTTGAATCGTTTACTTAAATATTAAATAATACGTTCATCTTAAATATTAAATAATATTGCTTTTTTTTATACTAATTATGTTTACCTTATGTATATGGTATAAAATATTTATATGTACATATGTCATATACATATGTACATATAAGATGTACATATATACATGTATTGTATGTAGATAAAATAAAATGTCTATGATATTTAGTTTAAAAGCACGATTTTCAGGTCGTATTGTCTCCGATTTGCGCTGTTTTGACCTTTATTATTCTTCGAAGGGCCCTGGGGCGCAAAGTGGCTCCCCGAACTTTTGAGTTAAAGTTTTGCTGAAAGCCCAAAACGAGTTCCAAAATTATCCTCGTTAAAAGTGAGAGATACGTTATCTGATGGTCGCTTTCCCACTCCTCTTCTTTCATTTTATCTTACTTTGCGGCAGTGGCAATGATGAATTTTAATAAAACCGTCGTTTCAGCTGAAAAACATCGAAAATCAAACAATCTGCGGATTTCGTTTAATTTTTGGCTTCTGCTTATTGAAATAAACTCGATCGATTTATAAGCTACCTTCTAAGAAATATTTTCTACAATAAGGGGAGTGAGTATTTACTAAAGATATATTAAACATACGTACATGCATAAATACATACGTACATATGTAGGTATATATTTTTGAATATTCTTAAGGATGCTTAATTATTAATTAAATCCTCAAAATATATGTAATGTTCATATATTGTCCATTATTATTTAAATTTAACTATGATAATTTATTTATCTTTATGCTATAAATATGATTATTATAAAATTTACGTGTTTTCTACAATTTTGTTTATTAATTTTTTAAATAAAATTTATTTATACATTTTTCAATTATAAAAAAATGTAATTTTGAAATAATGAGAAAGGATTGAAAGAGTGATTAGTATGGATCAATTTATGTACAGTATATTTATGAATATGTACATGTAAAGAAGGGATGAAGAAGATAGCAAAATAGACTGGACAACGTTATGCAGGCGAACTAAATATTTATTGTGAAGTTATATATGGGATAAAATTTATTGTTGATGTGTAATAATAAGTAATCATCGTTATTTTTCTTAATTTAATCTCACGTTTTAGTTCATATTTTGGAATCAAAAATTGATCTTCCGTAGGAAGGGAATTGGTAGAATATCTGCCAATTTTATATTGTAATCGGTTGCTATCACCGGAGTGTCTTCGGCAGGGAAAGGGTTCGCTACTCCTGTATATTTTTCGCGGAAAGAAATATGAATGTGATTATTCGATCGAACTGCGCATCCCTTATATGAGGGCTGAAAATAAGCGTGTATGTGCGCCCTCCGACCGACCCCCTCCGCATTCGGAATAAATTCGCACAGCGGCGAACGAACGAAAACGCCAGACGAAGAAAGTATAAAAAAAGGAAGAAGAAAGTAATAAAAAGTCGGGCAACGACAGAAGGCGATAGCGAGAGCAGGGTTGAATTTGAGAAATGGCTTGTTTGAATTGGTTTCGCTGCGAAAATATTTGGAGATTTAAATTTTGTTTGAGAGCTGCTCTGCGTGGAGGTCCTTAAACACACACGCGAACTCTACCCTTAAATCGGTGACTTATCCTTTAAATTTCAATTGCAAGCTATAAACGTATAAAATTCACCAGACTATTGAATTGCTGTTGTACAACCCACAAACTACATATAATCGTTCTACTATACAAACCGTTCCACATTGCTCAGAATTTAATCATTTATTTTCGGTAACAATACGATCAGATTTAATAAAAAATAATATTCATTGAAAATTAATTCTTATTTCTACATACACAAGTATATATGTACGTGTATCGGGACGAGCGTAAAAATATTTGAATTTTCGCCGTGAAACTTTGCAAGCGGCAATATTGCTCATGTCACACATGTAATTCGTTCGCATTCGTACCCGAAATTTACGCACAGCTTCCTCCTAAAAGTATCTTCTTTTTTTTACGTAATTTTTTTTCATTTTGGAAGATTCGATTTGGAACACGTACTGTATTGCGTTAATCGAGCTACACACGGTCCTGAACGGAACGTGATTCAAATAATTCATTGCAAATTTTGATAAAATGTTAATTGATTTGCTTGATTATTTACTCGTCATCAATTTCCAGCGAAACCTCAAATGAAAATGCACGCATTAAATGCACTCAGTTTGACTACAGATCTAGAGTTAAATACAGAACACCTAGAAAACAATATAAAATTGCCTTATTCTATTAAAATTTTAATTGACCCATCCCATAATGTTTGAATTGTTTAGATACTTATACTCGGCATCATAGTAGGTGAATGTCGTGCTTTTCAAATATCTTAGAGCTGAATAATATACATATGTTGTCAGACCAATGAGCGAAGTGAAATATACATAGAAGAGGCTTGTAAAAATTAAATACGATATTTAAAGTATGTAATTTAAAAAGTGTTTGTTCACTTTTGTGTCGTATAATCTTTATTCAAAACGTTTTTTTTTGCTTCACGTGTATCATATAAAATGTTGCGTGGATATTTTTATTATTTAATGTCCATAAATTAAGGGTACATTTATATGGAAATTTTGGTTTTGCTCTTTTTGACATTATTATCGATGCATATTAATGTAATTCGTTATATGTATGCACAAGTGCAACCAACGCGATAATACAGTGTGATAGCTATTTGCATAAGCGTCAGCCAGCATGGAAGGGACAACCAATTACAATGCAATGTATTCAAAGTTTCTGTATGAATTTCTCATATAAATAATAATGATTTCACAATTGAAGGAAAAATTGATCACTGTGATGATTGGTCAGCTTTTACTCAAACGCAATATGTATTGCTTATTTAATGTATGTACTATACGTATGTACGTTTGTAGGTATGAAATAAATTTTGTTCTCAGCTAAATTAAATTTTCTCCAAATTAAATAAACAATTTGTGCGTCGATAAATAAACAGCACGCGTTTGTGAAGTGTCTCCAGTTGGGCTCATATTTTCGGTTGTAAAGGTTTTCTAATTCCACCCGGATATAAATTACAGTCGGGGCGCACTGATTCGAATACTTAATGCGACTCTGACTAAATACTTTCACTCCACGCGAGCTGGTGCTAATTTTACCTTCGAACTCGGTATATGGTGATTATTTCGTTCTTTAATAATTTGCGTGAGGCGCTTTTATTTCCATAAAAATAACCTCGTTATCGTTGGCAATTAGGTTCATGAGAGGTTTCACAAAATTTCTCAAAGACTGTACTCTGAGGGATGTATTATACAAAACATATGTAGGTATGTCTAGTATAATACGTCCCACAGACCTACATACAAATGTACGAGTATGTATATGCACATATATATATACATATGTGGCTATGAATTATTCAAGGCTTATTATGTTGCTTTAAAAAATTTCTTTCTGGTGTTATTCTTGTTTAATTGGATCGATACCTGATGGTAACAGCTATTGAAAAATGTAATAGATATGTAGTTTTCAATAACGAAGGAAAAATTTTCAGCTTAGCATTTCTCACTATTATTTTTTCGGGTTATTTTCAATTGCCAAGAGCACAATATTATTATCATAACAGCTCAGCTCAGGTAGTTTGAGTTATATTATGATTCACGAAATGTCGAACTTGATAATTAAAATTGTTCGTTAATAATGGCAATTGATCCAAAAACAATATGCAATTCATTGAGTGCACTCTTATTTGTTTTAACGCTAACATTTCAATGATCTCATCCTCGATGATTTTTTGCACATTGATTGTTTACCCTTATGTACCTTCGAAGCGATAGTCCATTTTGCATGCATATACAGCCGTGGACAAATAAATGTATTAGGTTCGTTTTTCGGATTTTGAAACACATGGTTATTAAAACGAGATCTTGACACAGTGTTTTATTACTCATTCTTCCCTGTTTTGATCGATCTTTTATCGTAACAATCTTACTGCATTCTTTTAATGTCGTTTGGACCGCATATTGCGATAATTGAAGTTTTTTGGATTTCTTTTTATCCATTTTGATCTTTGAAAATGTATTAAAATGATCTGGGCCTTGTCATCTTCGCGCGATTCCCGTATTTTCCAATAAGAGAAAATGTACTTTATTTGAAAAATTTGTTTTTTTTTAATAAGATAATAAGCAACCCAAGGAAGAAATGGTGGGTGAACAATATAGGAATTTCTATTAAAATGCGATGCCGGTAGTGGCTGTTTTAAATACCTTAGTATTTTTGGTTAAATAAGTTTGTACAAGTGGCCTAATACATTGTCCAAGGCTGTATTATTTTGATAATAATGATTTGTATCGGTTTTCCTATGGTTGAATTTCAGAGTAATTAGACCGTTTTGTGCATTATATTGTGCATTAATTTGTAGTGTGTATATCATAGATGCACTACTAGTTTATGTCAAATTGTATCTGGAATAATTGCAAAACACAAACTTAAATAAAGTAAAAATGGATTAGTCTTATTTATATCGACACTCCAGTATCATAGTATTTCGGCTCGAAGAAATAATTAATTTTTTTTTGTGGAAAGTCATTTTTCTGGCCGGAGAATTCCCAATCAAGAAGCGAAGTTACTGGTGGAGATTGAACGCTGCTGAATCCTGGAGCTGATAGCTTATCTCCCGGGGTGAATGTCGTCCGGGTGTACTTGCATATAGTTGCCTAGGAGCGTTGCCGTTAACCTCCGTCGTTAACCATTATCCTTCGATCCCATTGTGCAGACTTCCAATTCTGCTGTCGATTCAACCTTCTCTCCTACCACCCAACCCTCTTTCCTTTCTGCCATCCCCCTTGTGTCTTCATCAATCGAGTTGGACGGTTGGGCTAATCGTAGGTATAACTATGTGTTTTTATGTAGAATAAATTAATTGGTGGCGTATTAATCGCTCAACGTCACACCCTTGATCGATTATTTATATAAATTAAATTTTAATTCAATAAACCTACTTATGTCGTATGAAATTTGATTTATGTATATTAAAATAAATTTGGGAGATCCCGGCTAAAATATTGGATGCAAAGATATCTTTAATGGCACCAAAGAGAACGTAGAAGAAAACAAGGTTGGCTACAAATACAAATTGGAATGACGAAGTAAGAAAAATGTGTGGTCAAGTGTGGGACTGCGAATGTACCTAGAATAGGGAAAATGAAAGTACTTATGTACAAACATACGAATACGCTTTGTATTATTATGCATTAACTTTATAAAAAAAGAAAACACACTTATGAATTACAACTTTGAAAGCACGGATGAAAGCTCTCGTTATTTTTATTTAATATACATAAGTCTCATACTTCCGTAGTCGCCTGTCATAAATAGAGAAATATAAAATTGTGATTCACCTAGCTATTTCTCATCACCTGGTGAATGCAACGCTTTATAACATGAATGAAACCGGTTACCTATTGATGAATGAACCAGGTAAGGCAGCACAGCACGCGCCAGGTGGTTACCTACTAATATAAGTGCAGTTATTAAAAGTACAGCTTTTATTATTCCCCATTGTACTGGCATGAGATCGTTTCATGTTAGCGTTACCCCTTTAAACTGACGCGAAACTTAATACGATTAATATGATGATGTAGTTGACAATTCACGTCAGTACGTACTTTCTTATTTTTTGTATAATTTTTGCGAGAGAAGTGAGGGCAACAAAACCGAAGAGGGGATGAAGACCCGTTCAAATAAGACCTTGTGTAATCAACGCGACTCACAGTAGGGGAACCTATGATCCCCAGCTATATTGCATGGGGTCCATGCATAGGGCAGACATCCTGATTGAGCAAAATGTATGGGGACTAAGAAATATATATGTAAATAGGACCCCTTCGCTTCCGTGGACAATGAAAGCGTGGCTTTTACCGATTGCTTATCGATTTCAAGCATTTTTACTCTGCCCAAAGGGTTCGAAGCTATGTTGGGTTTGAAAAACTTCGTATTTATTGTACAATGAGATTTCTCTGATAATACAAATAAATGTTCATATATATATGTACCTATGCACATACATATATACATATGTATATATTTAGTTTAAAATTCTCTTATGGTCTGAGTATTGATACAATTATATTGTGTTAAAAGTTCTTAAGTTTAACCGGAGTGGGTTCAGTAGTGAAGAAAACTTTAAATATTTACAATGTTGGCCATTGTGGTTTCATTAAATGATTCATCGATTGCTCGTTAAGATTGTTTGTTTCAACTCGAGTTTCAAGAAAGCTTTTAAGATTCTTAATCACTTGGCGATGGAGTTAGTACTAATTCCGATTGTTCTAAAGTCATTTATTTGCACATTCGCAAACAAGATGAACATCGTTCTGCGGCAACTTATTAATTTACGATTCGATACTAACTTGTGAACTGGATACACTACCTGAATTAAATCAACATGTGTATCCGGATATTAAGATACACATATTGATATTGTTATCTATGTATTTTTAGGTAAACTCAGAAAATTTAATCTTTTGTCTTTTTTTGAATATTGGTAAATTAATCTCCGTAATAATTTTCTATAATATTGTACATGGAGAGATTCATGACTCAGAGTAAACCTTAATGAACATCTGACCATGTAATATGTTCATTATGGCCTAAATTTCAAGGAAAAAATATGCGAATAAATTAATATACAAAAATGTCATATACAAAAGTTGGAAGCTTAAACATACATATATGTATGTACATACATAGTAGGTACGTACATATCTCAAATACATTTCCGGAATCATGACGAATTCATTGATTGACCTACATATCTATACATCTATGTATATATATATATATATATATATATATATATATATATATATATATATATATATATATATATATATATATATATATATATATATATATATATATATAATCAATGTTTGTCTGTCTGTCTCGAATAGGCTCTTAAACCACTGAACCGATTACGATGGAACTTTCAGGATTTGTTGTATACAATTCTGGGAAGATTACTGTGAAACAAAAATCGCCCAAAAACGGGAACGGAAACGGGAAAAACGGGAATGAGTGTCATTGCAACGCATTGTTCCGTTGTTAGGGTAAACATTGCAACACCTGCGTTGTTGGGTAAAATAAGAAAAAAAATGAATTATTTCAAATGTTTCAAATGCCTGCGTTTTTTCGACAAATGGGAAAGGGAATGAGAACGGGAACGGGAATGAGAATTGCATGCGTTATTGTGGCGTTGCAACGCATACCGGGTTCAGCTAGTATATACAACATACAATGTATATATAAAATTGAATGTCTGTTTGTCTGTCTGTCTGTTTGTCTCGTATAGGCTCCTAAAACACTCGACCGATTACGATGGAACTTTCAAGATTTGTTGTATGCATGTCCAGGAAGATTACCGTGAAAAAAAAAACGGGAAAAAACCTCTTAATAATAATATTCGTAATTACGATTTTACCGACGCGAAAGTTTGAAGCGCCATTGTGTAGTCAAGAAAATGTGTTCCTTGGTAACCACGTTACCAGTTGATTTATGACGACACGACTTTCGCCGCTTGCGTTTTTCCAACAAATTATCATGACTGTAATTTAATTTGACTATTAATTATTAATTTGAAACTGAAACATTCACTTATCGAAACGGGAACGGGAATGGGAATTGCATGCGTTATCGTGGCATTATGAAGACGTGTCTTCATAAACCAGTTGGTTTATGAAGACACGTCTTTGAAGATACGTTATTTGATCTCCTATCATCACTTGAAACGGGAACGCGAATTGCATGCCTTATTCTGCATGCATTTCAACGCATGCCGGGTTCAGCTAGTGTATTATAAATGTTAGGCTTAAAATGGCGGCAAACAGACAAATATGTATGTTTCAAATTGTATATTTCGTTGCAATTAAATATAATACGTTTTTAAATAATTTAATTATATGATTATTTAATTAACAAACTTCTCGGACGTAGGCGGACTTCTCGAGTTTGCAAGCTGAGAAGACATATGTACATATTAGGGTTTCTGACCGGGGTCGACCCGGGACAGACATTCCCGGGAATTCACGGAATTTATGTTGTCCCGTGTCCCGGGAATTCTTATCTTTAGTCCCGGGAATTGGATTTAAAAAAAATTTGAAAACATACAACATTTTCACGACTGCACGAAGGGAAATAATAAATCAAATACACAAAGAATCGTAAAATATTCTCAAAAATAAAATCGAAGAAAGTTGAAACCTAAAACTGATTTTTTTAACACAAATTTTAAATAATTCTGATTTTATACCGAACAAAACATTCTTTAAATTTTGTATAAAAGCGAATGTAAATCTTACGGTGAAACTATTATGAAGTGAGTATATCCTTATTTCCACAATGGAAGAAACTCTTTTAGATTCGGATGAAGATGAAACAATTGTGTGTTTGACGATGAATGAAGAATTAAATACGGAGTTAAAGACGAATATACAAAATAACGTAAATAAAAATAGCCTCGACTTAAAAAATTAAAATATACATGCTGACAGGAGAAAAAACCGATACTTTAAAATAAGAAAAGGTTAGTAAAAATTGTTTTCGTCCTTTTTAACAATAAAACCAACTGCGACCGAAACTGAAAGAGATTTTTCCATTGCTGGAAATTTTTGTACCAAATCTAGAATTAGACTTTTGGATTCTCATTTAAATATTTTATTATTCTTAAGAAGCTACTTTAAATAAGTTCACTTTTAAAATTACATGTTTTCAAGTTAATAGATATATTATGTATCGTTTTGTAAATAAATAAATATTTTTTTATTAATAAAAAATATATTAAATTGAAAAAAAAAGTTTTTTTTACATTTGTCCCGGGATCCCGGGAATCCCTGGAACGATCCCGGGCTCCGTCCCGTGTCCCGGGAATTGAAAAAGTCCGGGAAATCAGAAACCCTAGTACATATGTATACAAGTACATACATACATACTATAAAATAATCAGAGTACTTCAACGTAAATGTGTTTGTATTTTTAATCGTTTAACGAAACATTACATTTCCTTTGTTTTTTTTTTTGAAACTTTTATTTAAAATTCCGAACAATACACATTTGTTTTATTATTTTTTTGGTTGACAACCAGATAAATGTACACATTCAATAGTCTACTGGGATTAAAATCGAACACTATTCAAGTCAGGACCGTGGAAATGAGAAACATAATTCTGCAAGTAATTATTAATATTCCATTTTTAGTCGGTATCTTCATACGTTCATATGTATATTAAGGCGTTATTCAACACAGTATTGATGGACTAGAACAGTGAAGGGCTAACCTTTTTGAAACATATGTGACCAAAAGTCTACGATTTAAGATCAAAAATTTTTCATGTGCCATATAAAAATTATTATTTATTACTTTAACTCAGCGAAATTTGACCTTTTTTGGCTTTTTTTTCAAAAGAAGAAAATTTCTTAGTGTTTAAAATCGTGTTGGCCAATTTTTCGGTGCTTTTTTATGTATTCATCTTGTTATAATAAATAATAAAAAAATTGCCGGATTCCAAGTGGACTTGACTACTTGGTAAAATACCAAAGAAAATACTAGAGCTGTTGTTGACAATTTTTTCGTTTATTCGTTGTGGAGTCGTCTAAAAATCACCCTGTCATTGATTTTAAAAATTTAAAAATGTCAAATTGATTTTTTTCCGCTAGGGCTAATTTCCGAATATCTCCGTAGTACATATACAGGGTGACGCTTATACATACAGTAAGGGTATACTACTGCCTTTCAATTAAAAAAGAATCTTTCAATATTTAGTATTTTTGCTTTTTTTTATTTATGAATATGTTACATTTAAAGTGTATTATCAGTTGTAGTTTGTAGTTGTAGTATATTATCAGTAGTTGTTTAATTTTTCCTTCGTAGTAATTTCATATGACGCTATAGATTTACAATCTGACTGGTCAGAATGATTCAATAATATTCCGTTCTTCATTAATTTCCACTTTCTTTTATCCATTTTTTAATAAGATTCACTGAACCTGGGATTTCAATGATTTTTATATATTTTATTCACATTATACATATACCGTTTTTCGGGAAAGTGTCACATTTTTGTTTGAACAAATTCTTAGAATTATTTTTATATGAAACTCTTTTCCATAATTCGTTATAGTAAGTAATATTAACGCATTATCGAATCCCAAAGCATTCTGTAAAAAAATGTGAACTGCCAAAACTCAATTCTCTCAAGATATAGCTAATAATTACATGTATATATGTATATGTAATTATTAACTACCGGTAATATTGTATTTTCGTCCGTAGAAACATACATATGTATATCTACTAGCTAATTGGTATTCGAATATGAATTATCTAAAACGCTTGATAAAATGAATTACAAAATTTTATCAAGCGTTACATATACACGAAACTAGTAAAATGTACGCATTTGGCGTTCCAGATTTGTGAAAAACCATGAGGCCTATCCTCAATTTGACCTAAAAATGAGAAAAAAAACAAACATAGATACACTGGTTCCAATCTGCATACATATAATAAATTCGACATCACTCTTGGTTAGTCATTCAGGGAAAGTAGGATTAAAAATTAACGTAGATAAGACCAAAGTAACGTTCAATAGTTATTGCATGCCTGATAGCATTTCATTAGATGATAAAATAATAGAAGTAGTCAATAATTATTTATATTTAGGTCAATTAATATACATGTCCGGGTAGTAAAAAATAATAAATAAAGAGACATATGAAATTAGGATGGGAGTGCATTTGAACAATGAATGTTTTTAAATCAAAAATGCCACTTTGCCCGAAGAAAAAGATCTTAAATAAATGTGTTTTGCCAGTGATGACATATGGATGTGAAATTTGGACATTGAACGCCAAGATGCTATACAAAGTCCAATACACTCAAAGAAGTATGGAACGCTGTATGCTTGGTATAATGAGAAAAGGCAGGAAGCGAAATACGTGGGTGAGAAGTAGGGTTTCTGATTTCCCGGACTTTTTCAATTACCGGGATACGGAATGGAGCCCGGGATCGTTTCCAGGATTCCGGGATCCCGGGACACATGTAAAAAACATTTTTTTTCAATTTAATATATTTTTTATTAATAAAAAAAATATTTATTTATTTACAAAATATAAAAAAAACTAAAAAATACACAATACACACATTTATTAACTGGAAAAAATGTAATTATAAAAGTAAACTTATTTAAAGTAGCTTCATAAGAATACTAAAATATTTAAATGAGAATCCGAAGCCTATTTCTAGATTTCTTAAAAAAATTTCCAGCAATGGAAAAAACTCTTTTCAGTCGAAGTTGGTTTTATTGTTAAAAGGGACGAAACATTTTTTTTTATTATCGGTTTTTTCTCCTGTCAGCATGTATATTTTAATTTCTGTTTTAAAGTCGAGGTTATTTTTATTTAAGTTATTTTGTATATTTGTCTATGATAAATCCTTATTTAATTCTTCATTCATCGTCAAACACAAAATTGTTTCATCTTCATCCGAATCTAAAAGAGTTTCTACCATTGTGGTATTAAAATCGAATTCTGACTCAAACCAAAAAGCCACACTATCATTGCGATCGTTTACGGGCTTCATACGAAATTTTATTCGCATTTCACGTAACTTTGACGCAACACTGCGGACTGATCGTATGTCACCAAGGCAACTTATTATTATTTTCGTTGTTACGAAACGGCATTGTCGAGTGCTTCATTTTGAGCTTTAGATGTTTATTTAGTAATTAAGAGACAACGCAGAAGCGTTTTTACGCCATTTATCCCATAAGACTGGTATTGTAAGATTGTTACCAACTTAAAATGACAGACTCTCTTATTTCAAGATCATAATTTTGTCTCATTGCAGTAAAGTTTCTGATTTGTTACATTACTAGCTGAACTAGCTGAATGCCAGAACAAGGCATGCAATTCCCGTTCCCATTCCCGTTCCAGTTGCGTTCCCGTTCCCGTTTCAAGTGATCGTTGACACGGGAATATATCATCACTAGTGCCCGGACCCACAGCGCGCCGTTTATTGTTAAATTGTTGTAAATGCCTTGTTAATTGTTGTAAATGCCTTGGTTCGCCAAACCTTTTTTTTTGTACTCTAGCTTTGTTAATAGAGCCAAACCGTCCCGATTCCTGGAAAAAATACGGTCTGTATCCGTAGTCTAATCATCACTTACGCTTTTATATCATCATTTACGCGGCCCAAACCTCTTAGTAATATGTTTAATTATATTAGTTTAAGCCGGGATCACAATTTTGATTGAAACCCCAATCATTGAAATCTTTTTGATTGAAATATTAATCCCACACATTTGTACATTTGCTGTTGAAATTGCCTTTTTATGTTAATAAATTAGTATTATTTAATTTTTTATTATTTATTTATTTAATTATTTTATTTTATAATTATTTTTTATATTTTAGAACATTATTTTTTATATACATTTATTTTTTACTTGAGTTTTTTTATATACATATGTATATTAATATTATAACTCAATTCGATTCGGCAAAAAAGTTCAAACACTGACGTTTGACCGCAATCGGAATTTTCTCAGTCGAAACGATAACAGTCGAGTTTGTACGCACCCTCATTTGAAAATATTAATATTAGTGGATGTATTTTATATGTATGTGTACTGTATTTTTGTATGTGTATAGTGGAGATTTGAAGGTGTGCGTGTGTTGCAGGAGAGGGTGAGGATTGGCGATGCAGTAAGCAGTAGGGGAGAGAGGAGAGAGAAGAGGGTGCAGCCGAGGCGAGAGGAGGAGGGAGTGGGGAGGGAGAGGGGAGGGAGAGACCCGCACCCGCAGTCGCAGTGTTCGCCGGGCGGCCGCGGGGACCGCACGGCGCTGTTCCTCTCGAATTCGCGATTCGAATCGCTTCGCCCGTCTGCGCCCGCCGCCCACCCACCGACCGACCGACCCAACGACCTACCGCCCTCCGCCTGCCGCCTACCGCCTGCCGTCTACCGCCTACCGCCCTGGAGTCGAGTCGTCCGGCCGCGAGAGATGCGGCTGCAGTGCGGCGGTGGTGATCTGCGCC
Source organism: Arctopsyche grandis (assembly GCF_051622035.1). Classification (NCBI taxonomy): domain Eukaryota; kingdom Metazoa; phylum Arthropoda; class Insecta; order Trichoptera; family Hydropsychidae; genus Arctopsyche; species Arctopsyche grandis. Next base: position 20,352,129 of record NC_135357.1, read on the forward strand.
AAACCACTCGCACCACCCCTCTCTCTGCCGCCCCCCGTTCTCTGTAACGCCCACACCACACCGCGCCACACCACACCACACCACTCCACTCCACTCCACTCCACTTCACTTCACTTCACTTCACCAACAGTGTCCTGCCCACGAGAAAACCTGCCATGGAGTTTCCTCAGCCTCTGGTCGCGCTTTCCGTGCTCGTGCTCGCGCTCGCCGCTCTCACTGGCGCCGTCTGGCAGGAGAACGTCAGGCCCAGGATGTTCGTGCAGTTAGGTAAGCATCAGTGCAGTGCAGCTGAACTCTCTAAACACCCCCCCCCCGCTCACCCACCCGTTTCCCCCCCCACCCCCGTTATCTACTCGAGTGTTTTTTTGTGTGCAACCGCAGTGTCGTTCGGAAAATCTTTCCATCCGTAGTGATTTTTCCGCATCCTCGTGACGAGTCACGTGCGTTTGCTCTATTGTATTTGTATGTACATACGTACTGCAGTTTTCCCGAATTTTTGTGTAAATGTTTTTGGTGCAGACGGCGCTTCTGTTTACCTGTCTATGTATTATAATCAAATGGGATGGTTTCGTGATTTAAAAATGTTCACTTTTTAATAATGGTCGGAAATTAAATACTATGAAGTGTGTTTTTGTAGCTCTGGCGCTTAAATGTTTCTAAATGGGAATAAAAAAAAAAGATGTTATCAATCAATGTGAAATGATCTTGAATTTTTTTCATATAAAAAGATTGTAAAGTAAAATTTTTGTTGCAAAATTAATTTAGAAAAAGTTTTTCATCTTCGTTTTAAAATATTTTACTATAAATTTTATATAACTACATACAATATCTTGTTTTTTTCTTTTTTTTATCTGTGTGCGTTGGAATGTCCCAATGTATGTATGATTTATATATCGTCTAATTTCAGGACAATGTTTCGTTAATAGTGATACTATGTCTTACTTGGGTTACTATTTATTGTCGTATTACTGCACAAATGAAAATCTGAATTAATATTGTTTAATGGAATTTAATTGTAATGAAAATTTTGAAAATTTTTCGTATTACTCTTTATTTATTAATTTATATTTTAATAATTTGGAATAGTATTTGACACTTAAATATTCTGATATTTACTTTTTATAACTGTACTGATTTTATGATTTGGTTCATTGATTTCCTATTGAATATCGGAACTTTAGTTAATGATTAAATTAAATTGGATAGTCTGAATTTATGTTCATATACATAGATATACGTCGTCACTTTCCCCCCACGAAGATTTCTAGAAGATTTAATATTTTTTTTATTTTTTATAAAAGCGCATCATTATTCTTATGCATGCGCTTTTTGAAGTCGACAAAATTCGGCACATTAATACATACATACATATGTGCACATACGGGTTGCAGATGCAGCGTTGTCCGCTGAAACAATGGTCGTTCATGACAACAATGGCCGACAGCAACCTTTATTCATTCGACTTAATTGTTTGGCGAGACGAACCATTTAAGTGAGCGGCGACAGATTCATTCCCAAGCATTTTGTAGGGTTGGTTTATTATCGTTTTAATTTGTACGAAACCCTTCGTTTTACACTGCACGTATACACATATATATATGTATGTATTTTCGCATTTTGCGATACGGGTTTGATTAAATTTTCCGCTCGACAAAGCGTAAAAATGCGATATAACCAAAGGTTTTTGTACTTTAGAATTTTTCTCTTTATCCTCAAAACACTAAACAGATATTGGTAATATGGATATTACATACATAGTATGACGTGTTTTTTGATGTTATCTTTATTTTTAATAATATTACATCTGAAGGTGAAGAATGCACATTTATCTTGTTAGCGGTGTTAGAAAGCCTCGCTTAATTTCAGGTGGAGGAATATTCGGAGTTATGTAACTCGACAAAGTTAGAATTGTTGCACAGGTTTGCAACCGCGTTACGTGCAGATTGCAAACACGTTCTAAAACTTCCAAATGGAAATGTCAGATACTGCCGCAAGTGTTGAGTTCATTGTTTGTTACCTAGCACATTGTTATCTGTTTGTTGAGAGAAGCGCTACTTTCGATGAGCGCGGACGGGATCCTCGTCCGCAACGGTGCATCCTGGATGGCGATGACGTTTCCAAGTCACGTGACCGCTGGTGCATTCATCTGGATGCAACTGTCACTGGTGCATCCGGCGCTCGTTTCTTCTCACACCACTGATTTTTGTCTGAGCTACATACATATATATATACGCAGAGTGAATAAAGTGTGAGTCATTTTTCGGGAAACGATGTACATATGTACATAAACTTTAATTGTGAAAAATCTGCATTCATATGAACTTCTGTATGGGGTGTATTTTTTGTACTCGTATGTACTCATTGTCAGTTATTCTGTGCCAAGCGTGCATGCACTTCTGTTAGCCAACTGTCGTGTTGTTCAGAATGCATCGTTTGTTTCTTTTTATAACCAAGTTCTTTTATTTTCGTACGCGAACCGCAATTCCCTGAATCAATTCAAAGCAAATGCGGAATATTATGCTATGAGAACATAATTGAATTGCTTTCTTGCTCACTTATCGTTTAATGCACTCGTATAATTTAACCGTTTATCAGTCTCAATTATAATTCATTATTTTAATACATAGTAAATCTATATACAGCACTTGACACTACGAATTTAGATAAACTTTATGTATCATCAAATGAATGCATGTTTAGTTCAAAGTTTAATATTGGAATTCAAAAACATTAGAGTTCTTTTTATTTTGAACCGATGTTTTTGACTGATGAATTGTTTATTTTGATGGTAAAATTGCATATAATAAAATATTTTATGAATTCTTTGAATTTTACTTCCTGTATATTTTTTGAACGTAGTACTTACATATGGATGTTTGTTGACCATGTGTTGTGCACTTCATCTCACTGGAGTTAGTATTTAGTAGGTTTGGTTGTATATATTTATGTATTTATATACATATGTACATACTCGGATACCGATTGAAATAAACCCGTTTGTGCTTCATATCAAATGCGTAGGCGATAACGGGTGATATACCCGCCGAGCAACTTTGTTGATCTTTCGTCTTCAATGGATTCATCTGCTTAATACTGATTATCAAGCTTATTTTCGTAAAAAGACGCACATACAATTTTAATCGAGTCGAATGCGTCTGGAAGAGATTAATATGTTTGATTTAATGTAGGTCCATGCGGTCTATTCACGTATTTTTTGGAAGTTATTGACCTCAGTTCGTATCTATAGCACAAGGACGACCACAGTTATGTGTGATGATGTGACAATCATATTGTGTGTATCCGGCCCGTTCAATAGTTCAACCGACTGATTCTTTCCTCACATTTCGAGATAATATAGGTTCGGTCAGACGCTTTTTGTTTACAGAGGACGATACAGTGCTGATTGACATATCCTGGTCGTCGGTTGTGACCTTTTGCTTCTGAAACACAGTGTACATATGTACATACATATGTATATCCCGCTTTCATTTCCCATTGCTCTTGTGTTTATACAGTGTGCGTGTATGTACACTTCGCGTTGAATAAGCATGTGTCTTGTGGTACATCTTAGTTTACTCACAGCTTTTTTCACTTGGTCGAATTCTTCGGCAATTGTTCGAATCACAGACTGGTCGCCTGTCTGGCTGTCTCTTCGAAATATATAATTATTTTGGTGTGTGTATATATCCGTACAATACAATACAATTTTGGTCGTAAGTAACAGTTGCTGTGAAATAACCAACACTTTGGATGACATCAAAGAATTATGCTGATAAGTCTTCTTATTTCATGTTATATTCATACATACATAGCTATGATGCAACCTTTGATCAAAAATCAATTTTAAATATCATTTACATCATCACCATTCACGGCCATTCGCCATCCTCTGCGGTATGAAGGCCTCTCCAACATACTTCCATTCGTCTTTGGGCAACTCTCATCGATCTCATCCCATACATTTTTTGATTTTATCCACCCGTCTCTCCTGCGGCCGTCCTTGTACTTTTTTACATTCTCTCTGGTACCATTCGAGTACTTCTATCGTCCGTTCTTCTAACTACGTGCTCATTAGCAATTCAATCTCTTTATCCTCATCATTACATCAAACACCTTTGACATACTTCTAACCCACGTACTCCGTATTCTATCTCTCGTTGTGGTAATCATACTGCGTTTCAAACTCCCTTGAGTGTTCAATTTCCAAGTTTCGCACCGAAACGTCATCATTGGCAAGACACGCTGAACGAAGATATTTTTCTTCAGGCACAGTGGAATTTTATATTTGAAAACGGCATTCATTCGCTCAAATGCATTCCTAATTTCACACGTATTTTTATTTCCTCATTACCGGACATTTCAATGACTTGACCTAAATATAATGATTTAAAAGCACTGCTTTTATGTTTTTATTGAAATTTTGATTTCACGTGTAAATGTACGAGTTTGCAAATGAAAATGTTGGCCGCTAAAGTTTTATATAGATATAATAATTTGTCGAATGGTACCTTTATATTACTTCTAAGTGTAATGTAATTAACAACGCCATTGATTAAATTTGGTGTAATTGATATTGGTTTTGGTGACAAATTCGTATGAATTGGACGGCGCGAATTGGTTTTGTTTACGCACACGAGTGTTTGAAAGGGGTCACAACGGGTTGACAAAAAGAAGCCGAACGACCCATTTTCCCGTAGGATCATACCCGACCTTTCTGGTCGCTTCCTTCCAATCCGACAGACTTTCACGACCGTTCGAGTGAAATATTGGCTTGATTAACCAAAAACGACCCGGCGCTCCCGTCACCCTCCGCCTCCCCCCAATGGATCTTGCTATTTTCGAGGATGTAGAGCGGATCGGTCGCGACATGCGTATATGTCGTGTACAAAGGATATGAAATGCCACTGCCCTTATCGATCCGATGATTTGATAGGTTATTGATTACGTGTTGTTTGCGAACAAGTTCATCAAAAAGGGTTGCCTTAAAATAAGTTTGAGCATTTTCAATTAATTCGCGCTTTCAATTCCAATATCGCTAAAGTTGGATTCATCTTTTCATAGTTATAGCGTAACACATCTGAAAGTTTATAGGAACGTTTAAGGGTTAACACGTCGGCGTGTATCTGGAATTTTATAGCCCCCGTTTCAGGGGGATGAAGTGCATAAAAGCCAGTGGCAAACTGCTTTATATGGTAATACGGCGAAACACTTTAGTGGTGCATACTAGATGAAAATAGTAAATCGTAATCCATCTGCCTTTCGTACCATCAATTGAATTTACATTTTTCAATTTTATATTATAAGATAGGAAAATTCATAGGTTTTCTATCGAATGGAATTAGCCAATCCAAAAAGCCGATTTTAGAACTTATTATAAATATATTTGTTACTTTGAAAGATCATATGTAATATTTATTATACTTCGAGTATATGCCGCGTCATGATATTTCAATTTAAAATGAAAATGGGTAATACGAACAAATAACATTGTATTGGTGACGGTATCACGTTCGAAGTTGTATACAACGCCACAGCTATAGTTCTTACTTTATTAACCTTATCTGATTCCTTTTCTTGTGTGTCTCGTTGTGGTCCCCCCGAAAGAAACGCCCCCAAAAGACGCGTAGGCTTTTATCTTGAATTTATTCTTTTTGTATCCCCTCTACTCAAAGCTCACTTAGAAATGGAACGCACTAAGAACACGACTGTCCTGAAAAAAATATGCAATTTTCTTTTATACTATTAAATTAAATGCAATCTACATTAATTGAATGTCTTTTATTCAGGTATGATGCATACATATGTATGTACCGAAACTTCGTCACGTCTTTTTATCTACTATTGCATCATTCACTTTGACACCCTCTCCTCCCCTGCCATGCCAGGGTTGTGTAATTTCAGATTCGCGGAAGCGCGAGTCAGCAAAATGCTTCGTTTAAAATTTATACCGAACCCGATCCGATTCGGTTTTTCACGTGAATTTTTCGCCCGCGTCCAATTTGTTTTTCCGAATGCGACGCCACCGCTGCCTTTTTTCTTTCCTCTCAAACGGGAAAACGATTTCCATTCGAATATGTTTGTAATGTATACTTGATGAGAGAATTTTCAAACCTGGGTAGTTCCATTCCCTCGAACTGAATAATTAATGTTTCGTTATATAAAACGAAACACTACGAGATTAAAATATTCTCCAGTTCGAGATTAAACTTTAGAATAATTAATCGATGTATGTACAAATGTACATATCTATTTTGCGTCGATTTAAATGTAAACGTCGAAATAGAGAGAATATTCGAATTGGGTCATTGAAAAAATCCGTTCGACGAGATGGTAGAACCCACGTGTGTGTAGTGGGACTCCAAAGTCGACAAAAGCTACAAACACGCGGTCGACAAATGGATTTCGGCCTGTCATTATCTCCGATGTGTGTACAAAGGCGTAAAAACAGTCCCGGCGACGGCGTACTTAAGGGGCGCCGTTGCGCGAAATTTTCGCCAACGGCAGCTTTCGCCGTCCCAACGTGGTCGTCGGATTACGTCGCACTTTTCCCGGTGAATTTTCCGCGTGGTGAGAGCCCTACATATCTACGTATCTCTATGTATTCGTATGTATCTGCCAGCTCGACTTTCTCCACGTGTATTATTACTCAGTCCGCAAAGCCGCGAGACTTTTGTGTCGCAAAAAAAAATGCGGATGGAATGGTTGGTTCGCTAACGGAATTAAATCAAATGTGCTGTAATTAATCATACAAGTTTACGAACTAGCGAAGAGGACGTGTTATAAAAGAGACTTCAGCTGGGTAGGTTTATTGGAGTGTCAATAGACCTAATTTATATTGAGGTTTGTTTTATTATTATTGATTTTAAACTGGCGAATGTAATTTTTATTTCGTACCCAAATCAAAAACAATCAACCAGAAATAAAAGCTTAGTGGTTAGCGTATCATGATCACAACTGAGGGGTCATTGATTTGATCCCTGATCCAGAGTTGCTGGCGAGACCTTGGATACGCGTATGTTATTCCAGGCTGTTCGTTTCCAATCAGAATATGCCAATTTATTTGATTTCATTGTTGAAACGGTAAATATATAAATATGTATGTAAATAGATATTGTATGTATTGGTATAAAATTATCATTATTTGTTTATACTTATATTTAAAAGATGTACGTAGTCATTTTGTCTGTTTTAATACATAGTTATTTTCTTGTATATGTGTATATTTACATATGCACATTTTACGTATGTACATACGTATATATTACGGCACTTCTGTGACGCATAGAAATAGTTTCATGAGTTCTATTTTTGTCTCGAAAGTGTGAAAATGCTGTTAGAGAGTTTGTCAAAATAAACTTGAACTTCAAACGAATGTGTGCATGCGTGTAGAATCCATATTATATGTCCATGTATAATATAATCGCGTTTTTACTTATAACCACAATAAAAACATTAAATAATGAGGTTTGGAATTACCGTGATTATGTGCTTCAATATTGTACATCAAAATGATTTATATTAAACTAGTAAATATACACGGCATCCCCCGAGAATACGTATATACATGCATACATATAATGACAGCTTGTTAAGGCAACATGTTTACAAATACAATGTTGGTATCTATACATTTAAATTCTGCCCATTACCGAATAGTTTTGGCTTATTACTGGCCAAAGCTAACTAGTAAATAATTATACTATTAATATATAAATGTAGTTGGCATATGTATGTATCGTAATGTTTTTAGTTAAAATTTTTGATGTAAATAAAATTTTCTTAATATTTACGTTTACATAAATGTATGTATGTACATATTATACAATTTGGCTAAAACTTTTGACTATTTATCGTGCTATGCCAATTAATATGTATGTATATACATATGTACATATGTATGATTTTCATAGTGACCCTTTTTCCTGTTTTCGCTTGGTAAGGTGGTGGTGGAAGCGCCGTTTGAATGGCATTACATCTCAAGTTTATGTGCGCGCAGACAAATACATACTTGTAGTTTTCTTTTCGGTCATGCCCTTACGCGCGTATGTTGTACATGAGTGTGCTCTCGTGGATTTTATAGCTTGAATGGTGATATAAAAAGAACGAGAACGGCTCGGCAATAGGAAGCCGAGGGAATGAGAAAAAGAGTAATGAAATTATCTGTGATGAATGAGTTTGTTTATATAAACGAATACTCTCCAAATGAGAATAGTAAACAGGCGAAAACATTAGAAGATTTATGTTTGGAGATAGTGTGCAGAGGAATCGAGGGAAAAATATTTATAGCATGTTTCTACACTTCAATTCGATTCAATACTGGAATTCTAAGATAAATTTGCGTAACATTTCAATCTGTCCCATCGATTAATCTCATTCACGGTCAATATGCGCAATAATAATTGAGTTTCGTACATTCTTATTGTGTTTTTTTTTTTAAATTTTCGATTTTGATGATAAATGGAAAATATTTCGAAGTTCGATGAACTAATATTAACCGTATCAGCTTCAATCTTCATTTATAATAAAATATTTTACATTAGAAATATTACATAAAATATTTTACGTATGTATAACAAATGTATGTGCATATGTTATGCTTTGTTAGTTTATTTTCATCGTATGCTCGAATTTATTTAGTAACTGTTGAAATGATTTTAATTTTATAAATACATATATCTATATCTATAAATTCGACAACAACCACATCAAGACAGTCGCTGACGTTTCCTTTCGTCGACTTGGATTTGTCTTGAGATATGCTAGATTATTCTCCAACCCCTTGTCTTCTCGCTTGCTTTTCAACTCGCTTGTTAGAAGTAAGCTAGAGTATAATGCGATTGTGTGGAATCCGCGTGAAGCAAACTACTCTCTTATTATCGAAAAAGTGCAAAAAGCATTTCTTTGTTTTCTTTATAAGAAAGAGTATGGGTACTACCCATATCTCTATCCTACTCCTTTCCTTTTGGGCATGCTTGGGTATAATTCCCTTGAACTTCGGAGAAACTTCTTATTAATTCGTTTCGTTCTCCAGCTATTGCGTGGTAATACGTCATGCCCGTTGTTGCTGGAACTGTTGGATATTTTCCCTGAATGTGATATTTTCCACCTTGGGGAGCGTAGATTATCGGATGTTATTTTAACATATTTATCTGGTAACCTGCGCTCATCATTACTTTCTTAATTTGAATGTGATGTATGAGTGGAATCTTAATCTACTCTCTTCCATATGGGCCTCGCTGTGATTTTATTTTTTATTCATATTTTGTTTGATTTATTTTACTTTTTCTTTCTCCTTTGTACATTTTTATGTACTATTTTAATTGTATTATTATTTTCCTTTTGTTACTTTTTTATTATTATTTTATTTTACCATGTTTTCTGCTTTCTAATTTTTCTGTTGTATTTATATCTTTGTTAAATGTAGGCCATTGTGGCGCATTAGGTTCTTCCTGTAATGCCACAATGGTCCAAAACTATTAATAAATAAATAAATAAATAAATAATTGAGGCTTTGGAAAGTTTCTCAAATGTACAAAAATCTACATATAATGTAATATAATGTTATACTGTGAAAGTTTAAATTCAAAATATGTAATTTTCTAGGGGAGAATAAAGTGACCTTATAAAATAAATTGAATACACCCAGGATCTTTGAAAAGTTCTTATTATATTATATTTTTGATCCACTAATAATTAATATTTGTGACATAATAACAATTTAATTATTATTTGGTGTTTTTGATCAGAAAATTTTTATGAGAAAATAATTACCCCATTATAATGCAAGACGTAATTTTTACAAAATCATCGGCTATCTATGTATGTACTGATGTACATATATATTTTATATTGTAAAAATTTTACTTATTGCATGCTCATTTGAAACTACTTTTTTTCAAATTTTACAATAATTAAATTAGGTATTTCCGGAATAAAATATAAAATACCCAAATTGTCAACGCCCAATCCAATTTGAGCGCACGGTTCGTATAAATGTTTTCCAAGGAACTGTAATTGGTTTCGAAAAGAGCAACTTTTGAATTGACTTTACATATCGTGCAATCCAATTTGGGGTTGCACATCCCTTGGGTGTCGGCCAAATCCGCTCGTGTTTGTCCATTAACTGTGAGGGGTACGTTCTCCATTCGACCCTCGGCTACCTGCTTTGGTCCCAGGTGATACGGTTGAGATGTTACGTGCGTGCACATAGGATGCACATAAAAAGTGCATACGACTCGACGTTTGTAGTGGTAGCGAAGAAGATGCGTCCGCTTTTCCGCGAAACTAGCCTGGGGGGACTTGTGCATATTTCTATTATCTACGGATTTGGAAAAATTCACCTTGTTCAAGAAAATGTGATTACGACCGGCTATCTGTTTACCCTCAAGGGATTTCATTTGAATCTATTTACGAACATATGGATAAAATATAATAACAATGGTTTCAATTTTGTATGTATTAAGTAAAATATATTTTTATTATGACTGTTATACTAATGATTTTATACAGTTATTTTAATGTTTCTTTTGCAAACTAATGTTAAGTGGGAACCATGTGTGAGAAAATTTCAGATTGCACATGTTTGAATGTAGTCTCTCGGGTTCTTTGGATTTTGTTTTAATACGAATATGCGTTCTTCTGAAATATTATTTTTTTATCTGTTTGTGGTCAAAGAATTATATGTCCATCGAATGCATTGGAAGAATTTAGTGTCGTCGACCTTACCAAACACGAGGAGCGATTTGTACGGAAATATCCAGCTTAAATTTAAATCATCGTTCTTTGGATTATGGCTTTATTTTAATATCATTAAGTTTTTTTATGGAATAATGTTAATTTACGTAGGTTTATAAAACTTTCATCGTGTGTGTTCGAGTTTGTTAATACGTGTAATATCTTTCGTCAGCCATATGCTGTGAAACTGGGAGCGAGCCAGATGGTTTTAATTATTCACTGATATAAAAACGTAATTGTGTAAGTTTATAATGTTCGTATGTATATTCATATGAAATAATCTTTTCTCTGTGAAATTAGTTCTTAAATGATTTGAAAACAAAATTATTTTGAAATTCATTTGGATACCCGTACATATGTATATGGGTTCTTTATTTTTGATTCCAAAAAAGTGTTACACAACACAACTGTTTGCAGATGTTGGCGTCATTAAAAGGGTTAAACGAAGACGTAAATTGACAGGAAGTTTCGACGCTGTTGCTAACGAGGCATATGTGTGTATACATATATACCTATACATACATAGACTATCAAATCCGGATACAAAAATACATGAACCCTTTTTGGCTTGTGAATACAAATTATTCCTGTTTATTTATTACCAACATGAACCTATTAAATTAAATTTTGTTTATTTTGTTTTCGTCTGAAGACTATGTAAATATGTACATACATATACATACATATATATATATATATATATATATATATATATATATATATATATATATATATATATATATATATATATATATATATATATATATATATATATATCATTATATATATATAATGATGAGTCAAAAATTATCTTCTGGTTATTGAATTAAATCCTTCTGCCGACGAGACGGTATCAAATCAGTGTGATTTATACAAGCGTTTTGTATCATGCAGTATGTTTGTTGATTGTTGCGCGCTTTCATGTTGGGCTGGTCAAGTTGTCGTTTCGATATTCGCTTGGATAATAAGGTCGTTAGTAGATGTTGTCTGTATGATTTATAGTTCCAGTGGTTCTCCATGTGCATTCGTGGTGGTATTCGCCGACACCAATAACCGTTCCTTCCATAAATTCCGATACGAGGAGTGAGTGCTCTGCTTATACGCGGCGGCACTCGTGCACCGTCTGCATCCCTCGGGCAAAACCGGGAACACTTTTGCAAAATTGTATGAATAAATTTTTACTTCCTCCAATTTATTTTTGGGTCGTTTTTTCGGCGACTGTTCGCATGCTTATAACTTTTTTTACTTTATCTATATTTATTAGTTTTACATTTTATACAATAATAACTACATACATATGTACATATGTATTTCGACCTTTCGGTGTTTGATTTGATCTTTGAACCCTATTCATGAGCATATATGTATGTATTATACATATGTATATGTACCTTAATATTTAAGAATCCGCATCGAGATGGCTAGAACAGCGTTTATCAAAATTAAGGCGGCGCTTACAAACAAGTATCTCAATCTTCTTACGCGTTTGAGATTCGCGAAGAGCTACATCTGGTCAGTGTTGCTACATGGATGCGAAACGTGGACTCTGAAGACCGGGATGATCATCCGCATAGAAGCTTTTGAGATGTGGGTCCTGCTCTGCCGAGCCGCAGAAGACCGATGCGAATATCTACAAATAATCGTCGAGGTGGTTGCCAGCATTCGGATGCAACCAAAGCATTAGAAGAAGAAGAAGAAGATGTATGTACCTAAATATTTACATGATATAAATATGTAGGTACATATATAAATTTGTACATATATAAATGATATAAATTTGCTTCGTATTGCTTTTTTGACTATCTATGATATTAATTATCAAAAACGTCGATGTCATTACAAACGTCACAGAAATCCGTCCTATAAAGTCATATTTTCCATCTGTGGTTCCTACGTGAAAGTTCATTTAATGCTTTTTTTAGTACATATCTATTTATTTAAAAATAATGCAAATGGAAATTCCTTAATACTCCTTTCTTCCAATGCAAGCCGCATCGCTGCTTCTAATTTTATTTTGTCTGGTTTCTATATTTGTTTTCTAGGAAGTGCATTATGTACACTGAATGATCTTTTACAGTACACAACTGCAGGAAAAAGCGACAATATTAATAAAGCAATTCTTGTCAATTCTTTGAATTGATAGGATTCATAGTCAACCGACTTTTCTTTGAATTGATTCGAAAATTTTCATTCGTTTTATTATTTAAATGGACTTTAAGTACTCAGTCATGACTTATTTCCAAGAACGCATATTTCAAATCAGCCCAGCTAATTAAATTGAACACTGAAAATGATAATCTCGTTTGTAGTCCTTAAAAATTTTCATTTGTCCTCGTATGAAAATAGGGGAAGTTACAAATAAATTGTTTTAAAAATTTTAATTCTTCGAACCATTCATTAAGTTTCAGATTTAGTGATTGAAGACACTGTATTTTTTTAAGTTTTAATTTAAATTTAGAAGTTGCATTTGTAAGCTTATTTAGAAAATCGCTAAAAGAAGATAAAATCGAAAAACTGTCCAACCAATTTCATAATTTTACGAATAAAATCGTGAAATATCACTCTATAAAGAGTCGCTGGCCGCAGTAAAATCCGCTGGAGGCCGCACATGAGAACCAGTGGTCTGTATGGAGCCGAGACGAGGACAATGAAGGTAGCAGATAGAAGTAGAATTGTCGCTTTTGAGATATGGTGCTGGAAATTGATGCTAAGAATCCCATGGACCGATGCGTACGAATGTCTCCATTATTGAGGAAATCCAGATTATGGACATGTCTGAGATGCATTCTCCAATTCTTCGGTCACATAGCACAAAGAGGAAATAAGAGCCTTGAAAAGCTGGATGTGGTCGGTGGTGTGAACGGAAGAAGAGGAAGAAGTAGATCTCCGAAACGCTGGACCTACCAAATACGAGCTGCGACAGGCTCTTCTATAGTGACAGCCCTCCGTTTATCCGAACCTGCATACATATGTAGAAATAAATGGAAACAGCTGATAATGCAGAAAGCTTTTCCATGATCTGAATATTTATTGTTTTGAAAGTACACATTATAAAAAGCTTAACCTACAGTTACCCCCTGTATGTTTATTATATTTATTTTTATAAGAATATATAAACAAACCCTTAAATATTTTGGATTTGTTTTTTCATCGAGTCGACACCGTGGTTGTCTTTTATAATTTCTTGTTTGAATAGTGATCATCAAAATGTCGTTTGATACGTCCACCAACGTTTTTTAAGGTTTTTTATTATTTGGAATAAGACCAATATCTCTCGCTCTTGCAGCCTATACGGAACCAATCTGTTTCTTTCTCTTGTTCTCTCCACCCTTCATACTAGTTAAAGAATAATTCATATCATAACGTTTGAGTGATGATTCATATCGTCACCAGAAGATAGAATGTTCGTGTACACATTCGTCAGACGACGGAAACTACGCGTTGGTACAGTACATATAATTGTTCAAACAGACGAACGGCTGCGTGAGCGATATGTACGCATGAGCGCCCCGGTTAAAGTGGCGCCCCGTCTCAGCGTCTAATTTGAGCGTCACTGTTTGTTCTGTCTAATTGATATAAAATAAGGGATGTAAATTTGGGGTGGGTGGTGCAGCCCGCATTGAATGCAAAGCGGGTGCAAAAGTGTGGTCCGCGGCGTCCGCTTTGTGTGACTCCCCCTGTACCCCTTCTCACTGCATATACATAAATACATCTGTGTATATATATTTATGTATATTGTGTGTACCCTTATCCAATTACAAACCAAAAGGCCTGTGCTCTTCTTACTCGAGTTCTCTAGCGTGTTTTGTAACGTTTCGGGTCAGACTTGTGCCGTGAGGTTAGCTAGCGCTCACATCCCCAAACCGTTCGGCTAAATAAAATATTGTGTCCAATAGCACTGTTCGACAAATGACGACTTTTAAAATGTTTCAGAGACGGGATATGACTTTTCTTATAGATCTATGCCCAGTGAACACGAATCTGGTAATAAAAAGTGTTGATTGGCTCGAGATTCATAACAAAAATATTTTTTAGATTTTTGTTTTTATTTTTTATTTATCTTAAATAGTGTGGCCAGAACACTATCCTAATAAACATGTTTCAATAGAAAATACTCAATATAATATAGTATTAACAGTGGGAAAAAATCACAAGTGAAAATACGTAATTTTGACTTTTGATTTGAACTGGACGACTACTTAGAGAGATTTGAAAGCTGAAAAGTACTACAAATGAAAGATAAAATACCCGACTCTAGATTCCAATATTCGTTTTGAACAGAAAATTAACAGATTTTGAGAAATCGACCGAACAACACCAAGATATAGAAAAATCGCGCGATTTAAAAAACACATATATCTCCGAATCTCGAGCCAATCAACACTTTTTATTACCAGATTCGTGTTCACTGGGCATAGATCAATAAGAAAAGTCATATCCCGTCTCTGAAACATTTTTCGTGTCGAACAGTGTAGTCGGAGAATGTGTCAAGAGCACACGTCAAACAATTTAATGAAATCGGAATCAAAATTTCAGTGCCTTAGCTTAATATTCGGATGCAGCCGTTGGGTGACAATCTAAATTTTGAATTTGTCGAATCTGAAATTGACAAGATCATTTCAATTTCAAATTTTTAGTAACATTTCTTGAAATGTTCGTGATGAAATTTCATTTTTTAAATTTAAAATATTAATATTCAACCCGTTGTGACCAATACGAATGTATGTATGCATTGCACAGACACGTCCACTCGTGTAACATATTCGTGTGTTGATTCGCTAATGGGGTGGCCATTTATTCGGATTGCGTTCTCGTTTTCAAATCAGAGGAGTCGGTTCGCTGCCTCCGCCTGAAAAATTCAAATTGGTGCATTACCCAAGCGCTCTGTACCCTATTCGGAAATGCTTTCATTTTTACATCAAAAATTCATATGTAGCGAGTTGCAAGCGTGGCCTGTTCTCTCTCTTGCCTGTTCACCTGCCGTGCAACCGGACCAACACAACCCTACGACCCCTCCAGGGATCGTCCACATTTTCTGTTTAAATGTATTTTTATTCAATCGTAAATTGTATTCATATATCATTCGCGCTCACTATTCTTTTGTACGTGAATTACCGGTCTATCTATGTATCTGAATTGTCTGTATATCATATACCAAACCGACATACATAGATTGCTCCACAGTCCTAATGTATTCTAATATATGTACATGAAATTAAGATGTTTGATTTTATTTGCAGTTAAAATCATGCGTTGTACTTTAATTAATTGTATTATATTTAAAACAAATCGTGTGAGCATTTATTTTGGTACTGTGAGTGCTAAATTCCATTGCAGTTTGAAGAAATTATTTATATTTGCTTTTGCGTGTGTAAATACATTGATGATAAGTTATTCCAAAGCTAGGCGATGACAATTGGGAATGTTTTTTCGAGTGGTGTTGTCGTTTAAATTGGATTGCTGATAACCCCTGTTCGTCATACACAAGGTTCAAATGGACATGGAGTTATCTCGCGTGAAATTTGCCTATGTGTTTTTATTGAAACATCGAACGTGTACCATTTTGAATTTTTACGACAGCACAATATTTCGATAGAGACAGACTTTTATTATTATCCTTCGCCCTATGGGGATATTTATGGCGTATGACCCGAGATCGAGAAAAACGCCTCTCCACTACGCGGCCCATGTCTTTCGTATACATACATACATATGTATGCATACGTGACTGCTTAGCTCGCCTTTTCCTTTTCGACATAAAAAACTTGCAGATATTGACTTGCTTGCTGTATAAATATAAAGATTGGATTTTTCAAACGATGTTCAAATCCCTTTTCATAATTACTGTTATCTATAAATATTTCTCATATGTTTTACTCGCACTCGCAATGTGGACAGAGGAAAATTATGAACACAAATATTGAATTTTCGAACTACGATAAAGAATTCTGTGAACTGTTCTGCTTTCAAACCATAGTTGTATTATACATACATATGTATGTATTATATATCACATTCATTGGTATAAAAAGTTTTTCTAATCATAATAATAAAATATTTATTTAATATCTATGTTTTTGGAAGAAGTCAACGCGTTTACTACAAAGTATTACAGCATATTTTATTCGTTCCCCCCCCCCCCATTTGTTTGCTCAGCCTTGCGATCTGTTCGGGAACGGGGATGTCGCACGCTGCTGAACAATATGCGGAGTTGGCTAAAAAAAGAAAGTAAAAAAAAACGCCGTATCAAAACAACCCCATGTTTGTTGTACCTCATGTTTGTTCTGGCAGTCACGTGGCTTCGCAATATCGTGGTGATTTCGCTTATCCGACAGAAAATTTTCGGCTGCTTGTTTTATTTTCGTTTAATTGATATTCATTTCATATTCGGTCGTTATTGGAAGCCGTAGTTTTGGGAGATATAACACATACATAATTATGTACAGATGTATACTTTGGAACCCAGACGCGTATCCGGAATTTTTAAAGGGGGCTTCTGCTAAAATGTGTCACTATATCTTCCAAGAAGTTTTTATGTATATAAAGCGGTACTTTTTAATTAAAAAAATTGCTATGACAAATCAGAAAAATATTTTTAATGGAATTATATTTATGCACGGATTTATAAAAGAAAAGGGAGGGACAAACCTATTGTATAGGTCTCAACTCCTCAACTTTCAGCTTGGCCCAGGCTGTGCGGATGACTTGTCGGGCCGGCGCAGCCACCTGACCGGATGGGTTAAGATGATAACGCAAACGACTGGCGTTGTGTTGAATAAATTGAAATTTTAATTCAGTATTCGTCGCGCGAACCGCGGTCCCCGGTTTCCGACTGAAGACCCGAACCCGATCGGGCCATGACCAACGTCCAACATGCTCCCTCAAACCCCCATCGTACCCTTGGAGTAGCCCCCTTCACTCACCCCCGACTGAAAAACCCTCCGACGAGGATTACGGCTCGCCGCGAGGGCGCTTTGCGCTATCACATCTACGAAAGCGGTAGTTCGCTCGTTGTAAAAATCTTATGTGGACCCTCTCGGCCAACCGAATCAAGATGGCGTCTCTCCACTCTCTGCTGCTACCTTCCCCCTTCCTATCGCACTTCGATTCCTTTATTTACTCTTAGCACGTACGAAACATGTTGATATTTTCATTGTTGTTATGTTCCGGATAGCATTTGTAACGAATCATTCATGTACGCCGTTATACAGTTTGCGTTGCTTCAATCAATAGAGTTACATATGTCTGTATGTATGTATGTTTGTATGTATGTTCGAGTATGTGTGTTCTCAGATAAGATTCTTTCAAGATTTTATATGTTTGTAGTTCATCGACTTAATAGCGATTGTGAGTAATTATCGGGAAAATAAAATAAATATATTCAAGACATTTCGCGTCACATATTTTATCTTCCACATTTGAGTTCATACTCGTATATGTACATACATATAAATCGGTGTTATATGACAGTGGATCATAACGGTATCTCCGAAGATTTGATATTTTATGAGCGAGTATGACGGTGCCTTTACTAATTTATCGCCAGTTTATTTACTGGAAAACAGTATTTTTCTTCCTTTTCTGCCATAGTAACAAAATATATTGTTCTACTTTTCTTAACGATAGGGCAAGTTTGTTTGAGTTTAATTACATTTTTTATGTCGGACATAAACTTGTCGTTCAATTAGATATTGAATTGGTATTTTTGACATTTTAATGTTTTTAACTGATTTATCTTTAAAAAAAAACATCGAATAGAAAATCGATAGGATTTTGTTTATTGACGTTAAATTTTCCCATGGTAACATTTTCTATGTCATCATTTGAGGTTTCGTTTCACATATTTGTAAACAACTTTTTTTTGTGAAAATCTTTTTTCTTTGTTGTTATTTTGTGATGCTTTCAATGATAAATACACGTATAAGCTATATATTATGTTGTATTTCATTGTGCGGTAAAAGCGGTTTTTCTGTACTATATCAACGAGCGAGAAAGGAAATAGAAAGGAAACCGCTTCCGTATATCATCGGAAGATATTTCAATGATTACTGATTATTTCCCCGTGTTTTGCTATTTTTCTCTCGAGATCACCTTTTTCGCATTGTACATAAGTAATTTAGTTATTAGTTACATATACCTACGTATGTACCTGTTATATGAGCATATGACATTACATATGAGCTGTTATATTTGAAAGTGGAAAAGCAGAATAAACGTATTACATGCCACCAATATTTTAAAATATTGTTAAAGTCGAAACATTTCATTTAATGTTTTGTGAACTATTTCTCGATATGAAGAACGGTGGATTTATGTCACTTTCAAATATAACGGCTCATATATTACCACGGAGATTTTTATTAATTTATATTGAGCAAAATTGAAAATTAATGAAATTTGACGATTTATTACATAGCAGAAAAGTTTTCCAAATATTTTCCCTATCGAATTAAATATATTGGGAACTTGTAACGTTTTCTTCAAATTTTCTATACTATAATTGGAATATGTACAATGTATGTATGTTTTCCCTTTTATATCGTTGAGTTTGTGTGTATTGAATTTTTATGGAATATACATATTTTGAAGCATCGTTTCGGGGAATTGCATCGTTTTTATTCCTGCACAAATTGTGCGTTTTTGTTTTTTGTTACCTTATCGTGTCGTTTTTCGAATTTCACAGTTGACATTGCAGCATATCCTGTGGCTGGCGGTCGCGCAGAATGATGGTGCTGGTTTGCAAACGAATGCCCCCACGTATATGAAATGTGTCCATTTGCTTGTTTAGCAGACCGTTTTAATTTATCGCATTGTCCTCGGGGAGTCCACGAGAGCGCAGACCCCACCTCAACTCACCTCATCTCACCCATGCACACACGCACTTCACCCACCCACCCCCTCAGTTCCCCAAATAAATGCGGAGGGCGAATATGAATAAGGCCACGAGGTGGATTTATTTTTTCCCTACTTTTTCATTTTCGCGGTGCCCTTTTCGCGTCTATTTGTTTTATATGTGTGCCGTTAGACTGTTGTGTCATGAATCATGCACAAGTATGTATTGGATCGAGGGATGCGAGTCGATTAATATTTAAATTTTCGCGTCGTCATTACTATATCGCCACGTTCTACTATTCATTCATGTGGTCTTCGGAATATTTAAAAAAAAATCCGAAATTGTAGTATACATATATGTACGTATGTATCAGTGGCGTGTCTTGACTATTAAAACAGGGGACTAGGTATTTTTTGTCCCATATCTAGATGTGACAAAATTTTTGAAGTGACGAGTATAATATTTAATTTTTGTGCTAACAAAAATATCCCCAGTAGCCTACATTTCTTTATAACATATCTTTTGTCATCAAAACAGTATCTTCTGAATGATTAGTCGAACATTCGACCGATAATGCAACATTCCAAGGCCTCGTTATTTGTTTCTGCGCGCTCCGCACTGATTTGTTTTGAGGAAATCGTTTCGCGAGCCATATTTGTGCCATATTTGTGCTCAAATAGTTCTGTATAAATATGTATGTGATATTTTAACAACAAATTAATATTTCAGAATGATGTTTGATAGACCCAAATCAGAGTATGCTTGGTGAAAATTCCATAAATGCTTTGAGAGACGAGTAAATCTAAAAATTTTTGGTCTCCGACGAAACGCTTATACATTATAGTCACCGGACCCAGAAGGTACCGCGTATTGTTCAAAGGTTGTAAATGCATTGTTAAAGGTTTGCCGAACCTTTTTTACAAAGGATTTACAACAATGGAACAATGGATAGCTCTGTGACTATCCTACCTCTAAGTCATAACAAGTCGCCAGTACCGCGAAGGGAACATTCGAAGGGCGCAGCGGACCATACCTTAACAATCCACTACCACTACAACTACCTTAGATAGGGCCGATTCCGGTTTCTGAACTTCGCTAATCTAAGTGAACAATATCAATATGGACAACGATGTAAATTTATTATAATTGAATTGTGGATACTTTTAAATTTTAGATAAAAGATTTTAGGGGACTAGCCTAGTCGCTCTGATCCAGTGACGGCACACCACTGGTATGTATGTACGTACGTATGTAAATTGAACAACGTACATATCAATGCACTAGTGAGCTGTAATAATTTTCATTAATGACATTTCCATGTCTCATGGAGGTGAAATTATAAAATAAAAAAAACGAAAAACAATGCTATTGTTTGCGACATCGTAGCTATAACCCTCATATGACGTCGCCGTGGCTTCGTCATGAGATATTTATGAAACTAATTAAATTTCTCCGACAATGGGTTTTAATAAAGGCCGCGGGGCTCTAGCATTGACGTGCGAACAATGAAACTGGGGACGGCTGCGGGCCCGAAATTGAATATCCCATTATGAGGTGCCCGAAAGTAGACAGCCCTGCGTTTGATACAAGGGACTGATTATCGTCAACATAAACCGCACATTGCTTTAAATATAACAAGGTTCAAATTATTTCTACTTTTAAAAAATTAAGACGAATAAATGAAAGAATTTCTTTAAAAAGTTATAATATATATGTATGTATGAGCAAGTATTAATTTTAAGTTGACGACACGGGAGCATTATTAACGTAGGTGATTTTTTCGACGAATTTTCTGAATTTTCCACGCAATAAATTAGGCTGACGGTGCGTCGTTTCATCAAACTTGGAAAGCTCCTTGCGGCCGTCGTCAACTTTTGGGGAAATAACACCGACGATCGAAGTAGGCCACCGGAAATATGCCGAATCCGGATTTCCGGGAATCCCAAAAAAAAAAAAATCGGTAACGAGCCGAAGTTTTACCCCGCCCGAATTTCGTGTCTGCGACGTTTTCTGAATATCATTACGGTCCCAAAGTAAATGGAATCATTAGGGAAATATTGTTTGACAGGAAGATTTATGTTCGCGCTATTGATTTTTACAGTGCGTCCTCGAACCCAAACACTTTGTATTCCAACCATCGCCCGTTTTATATTGCCGTGAAATTGATAACCGTGTCTCTTTTTTACATTTATTTTTTTATAATTTCGTTCCTACAGCTGAAATTCGGGCGGTCGAAAGTGTCGCGTTTTTATTCGATTTCAATAAACGAGTTTTCCGCGATAATTTAATTTGAAAAATACATACTTTCAACTCTTGTGTGCTAATATTCTGTGTACTATTTTTTTTTTCAAACTGAAATTTCATTAAAAAAAAATAGCCGTATATTTATTACATTGCCTGGCTGTACTTTAATTGGCTATTTAACGTAAATAAAACCGAATTATCGCTTCGGCGTTAAATCGTTTTTTGTCTAATTGAAGTGGAAGAAAAAAGGATCGAAGGTCGTTCGCCATTTTTTACCCTTAATTTACTTACCCCTTTCTTGTTCGAGATAGACTGCAGGATCATTAACCTTAATCTTATCACTCGCAGAGATATGCAAATGTGAATCGCTTTGACTCGCAAATATCTCTCTTTCTTATAAATTACTATTGATACTATGTCACATTTTGCCCCATACCACGTTTCTATACATTTTTCCTTAACGTAAGCTTTCTCAGATCGATTTAGGTGTTCGTTCAAAAAGATGGAAGAATTTTTAGCTTTGCTTTTTATATTAATTTCGAAGTGCACGCGAATAGGTAATAAATTTACGTTGCTTCTGGGAATTTTGTCCCATTCAAATTGCACTTATTGAAATAATGCCGGTGGCAGAACTTTTTCGCGAAAAGCATAAATAACTTCCACCCCCACACTTTTTGTCCACCTAGTAAAATTTGTTCGCAAAGTTGGTTGGTTGAGTCTCGTCTATCTGCGCCCGCACACGAATGTTCGCCAAACAAACTTGTTAAATTAATATACCCGCTTATTCCAACCGACTTTAGATTTCAGAATCGTATGGCCTCCGAGCTTTTACGCTTTTCAATTTTATTAAGTAACCTCAACAATATATTTATACGTACGTAGGCCCATACATACATATGTATAGATATATTTGGTCGATGCAAATGTTTGCACACCTATTTTGATATTAGTACGGTTCACTTGTGATGGAACTTATTAAATTTGTTTGCATTTGAGTGCATTTCGCTGCGATCGTACTCGCCCCGTGTGACCCATATCGAGTGGCGTTAAGTTTGATTTTGGTTACAGCTGTCGTTCCGTGACTCAGATGATGTGGTTAGGTGGGCTTTTGACTGACAGGTTGTGGCATTTCCTCAAAGGATTTCATGGTTAGGTACCGAACGCCCAGTTTATATTATGTCACCATGATGGATTTATAATGTATTGATCGTACCTATGTACGTACGTGCTGTTATTTCGTGATTGTTCTTGTATTGTATAAGTTTTCGGCTATAATGTGGCGGTTATGTAATATCTATATTATTATACTTTAATTTATTTCTTAATGTAATATTTTTTGTATAGTTTTCAAAGAGAGTATATGTAGCAAACTTTGGTTTGGTAGGGAAGCGAAGATTTTTCATTCTTTGTCTACGTTACGTAATTCTTATTTTGCCATAAAACTTTTTTAATTGTTAGCTACTCACCGCTTATAACGGAGGGCGTTCTTTTTTCTTTTCTTAAAATTTTCGAGTTTTTCAGTGTATCGCTTATTTCTCCGAGCCTGCTCTTAATATTAGAAAACTCGCCAAAACGAGTGAGTATATTCCGAGTATTTATTTATCAGGAGCAAAATTGCTGTTGTTCAAGACTATGTTTCTTTGTGTTTCGAGAACATTAAATTGCACATTTATTGCGCAAAAATAAAATATTTCTTACATAAAGAGTTTACAATTTTTCTACTCATTTCCACAGTCGTCTGGATATTACTTGATTTAGAAGTGTCAGTTTATTTTTTTTATAGTTTGCTATAATTGAAAAATTCTCTTAATGAATATCCGTCAGTATACACAAAAGTGTATACATTTTTTAACACATTGGCATGGTTTATCCTACATTATATATATAAAGACGGTAACCTGTGTGTCTGTGTGTGTGTTTGTGTCCTAACGCTAGCCGAACATATTGAATGAATCGATAAAAAGCCTAAACTTTGTATAAATTCTCATTCGGAGTCGAACCGGCGAACCCTCACGCGAACACAAATATCCTCTTATAGATATACCTGGGTTCAGAGACTTAGTCGTGAAACCATCGTCGAATATTCAAATAGTCCTTTTTTTAATATTAATTGAATTTTTCGTTCTCGCTATATAAAAATACGTAATTATAATAATTTTATTTAACGAGGTTTTAACA
Source organism: Arctopsyche grandis (assembly GCF_051622035.1). Classification (NCBI taxonomy): domain Eukaryota; kingdom Metazoa; phylum Arthropoda; class Insecta; order Trichoptera; family Hydropsychidae; genus Arctopsyche; species Arctopsyche grandis. Next base: position 20,376,118 of record NC_135357.1, read on the forward strand.
TTTTTTTTGTTTTCATACAAACAATTAAATATATATTTATTAATTAAAATTAATTATATTTAAACAATATTTGAAAAATAAAATTATTAGTTGTCTCGGCCCGATTACGAAATCGAACATGGGCCGCTCGGTTGCTTGACTAAGATTTAAACCAATATACCACGATGGTTAGCGTTAGAGGGAGGCGTTCTAAATTTAATATATATTTAATTTATAATATTCAAGGTTGCGAGGTCAATGGCTGGGGTTTGTTTATAAATAATTGTGGATATTGGGTTTTGTAAATTAAACATACATTTTTGCTTATGTCACGCGATGTAAAAATACGTACTTTTCATATTATCCGATTCCGATTCGGATTTCAAATTCGGGTTTTATAATTTTATTATTATTTTATATTGCATAATTTAATTGTCATAACCGATTCTGTTTCAGTTCCGGCTCCGATTAATTATTACTATTCATATTGTAACTTTATTTTAAATCATAAATCAATCCGAAAGCACCCGTTGAAATTTCAACGGGCATAAAACTAGAAATAGAAATATTGCCTGTTCGCTATCGTAACGCCATCAACATTGCTATTGGTACGACAGTTTATTGGGTGAATTTATTACATAAACCTGAATTAATTTTAAACTTAGCAGAATTTGGTTAAATGTGAATTAAAATTTTTACTGAATCTTGTAGCTTATAGAGTATGTGGATAAGTTTACATATAGTATATGTATGTACCTACCTAGATACATTAGATCTTTATAATAAATTATATGTATCTTTGAACATGAGAGTTGAATAAATTTTGATCAAAATTTCACTGCGTATATATATGTGTAACGTGGGGTGAAGTGGGTGGCTTTGACTGAACAGGGAAAGACCAGCAGAGATGGGAGTCTAAAGGAAACGACAGTTCTCAGAGAAAGCTGTGGTCCGACTCGACTTCCGAAGGAAAGGGCGCTTCTTTTATAGCTGAGAAAGTAGCGGTACTTTCTCCCACTCCCCAGCATCCGAGGGCGGGGGTAGTTTCCCCCCACTCCTTCGGCTGCGGGGGCGTACGTTACACTGCCCTCTCCTTCAGGATCGGTCGTCTCGAGCGATTTATTAATGTACAAAAGCATATACAAACAAATACAAGGAAATACAATAAATAAACAAATACAAGGAAATACAATACGGGGTTTTAATTTTAGATCGGATCCGGTGTTGCGAGGTATCGCGCTAATCTGTTGACGTGTACCACCAGATACCGGGAGTTCCCTGTTTCCCGGCGGATCCGATAGACAACGTCGCTGATCCTCTTAATAATCCGGAACGGACCTTCCCAAGGGGATTGGAGTTTAAGGGTGCGACCGGGCTTCTTGGCTGGGTTGTGCAACCAAACGCGATCGCCCTCTTCGTATCGTGGTTCCCAGATCCTCCCGTCGTAAGCCGCTTTCATTCTTTTATGCGTCTTCTGGAGGTGTTTCCGAGCGAATTTGTGCGTTTCCGCCATCCCTTCTATGAGATTTTGGACGTATTTGTGGGCTGATTGCTCGGGTATACTGTCCGGGGGTCCGCCGTAGATAAGTTGGGGCGGAAGGCGCATTTCCCTGCCGAACATCATCAGGGCTGGCGACTCTCCTGTCGCGTCGTGTGGGGTTGAGCGGTAAGCCATGAGGAACGGGGACAGCATCGTGTCCCAGTCTCGTTCTGCCTCCTCGTCGTAGTAGGACAGGAATTTCCGGAGGTATCCCAGTAGAGTGCGGTTTAACCTCTCGATCATCCCGTCCGACTGAGGGTGGTAAGGGGTCGTCCGAGTTTTGCAGATGCCCAATTTATCTAGCGTTTCGGCAAAGACTCGGGCTTCAAAATTACGGCCTTGATCGGAGTGCAGTTCTCGAGGTGTGCCCAGTTTGGCGAAGACATGGGTTACTAGGGCTTCCGCTACCGTTTCCGCCTCTTGGTCCGGTAAGGGAATGGCTTCTGGCCACTTTGTGAAGTAATCAGCGGCCACTAGCACGTAACGGTTCCCCCTATTGGTAACCGGTAGCGGTCCCAATATGTCGATCGCCATTCGGTCCATCGGTGCCCCTGACACGTATTGCCGCATGGCCGCCCTGTTCCTCGTATGTGGTCCGTTTTGCGCTGCACACCTGGGGCATTTTTCGCACCATTTTATAACGTCGGGGCGGCATGTTGGCCAGTAGTATCGGCGGCGGACATTCTTTAGCGTTTTATTGACGCCGAAGTGTCCGCCAGTCGGGGAACTGTGCATCTCCCATAGGATTTCATTTGTGTGGCTCTCGGGAATGACCAATTGCAGGATCTGACGCTCGCCGTTTGGGCTTTCCCATCGCCGGAAGAGCTGACCCTGGTCGACAGTTAGTGCGTCCCACTGGGCCCATAGAATCCGAACTTCGGGTTCTTCTGCCGAAACTTCTTCCCACAGTGGTCGTCTCCCGGACTCTTTCCATGCGATGAAGCGTGAGATTGTGGAGTCGGTGGCCTGGGGACTTTGTGGGTTCCCTAGAGTGACGAGTTTGGCTTCGGGTGCTATTTGCTCACTCTCTATTTTCGCGCATTTCGGGCAGTCTGGGTCACATGGACGTCTAGAGAGGGCGTCGGCGTTGCCGTGTTTCTTCCCTGCTCGATGCTGTACGTCCATGTGGTACTGTCCCAGTCGTTGCAACCAGCGGGCCCATTGACCTTCAGGTTTTCTGAAGCTGCGGAGCCACGTCAGTGCGGCGTGATCGGTTCGGAGTGTGAAGGGGCTTCCGTACAGGTAGTGGTGGAAGTGCTCTACTGCGTCGACGATGGCGAGCAGCTCTTTCCGGGTGACGCAGTAGTTCCGTTCCGGTGCCTTCAAGGTGCGACTATAGTACCCGATCACCTTCTCCTCGCCGTCTTGAACTTGGGAGAGCACGGCTCCGATGGCATGTTGACTGGCATCCGCGTCCAGAATATAGATTCCCTCGGGTCGGGGGAATGCCATTGTTTCCGCATTTGTCAGAGCGTTTTTGAGGGCATTGAAGGCATGCTCACAGTCTTGGTCCCACGTGAAGACTGTTTTCTCCTCCGTGAGACGATGCAGTGGTTTCGCCGTTTGCGCAAACCCTTGCACAAACCTCCGGTAATAGGTGCAGAGGCCTAAGAAGCTGCGGAGTTGTGCCTTCGATTTGGGGGTGGGCCACTCTCTCACGGCTTTTGTCTTCTCTGGATCCGTGCAGACGCCGTGGGAGCTGATTTTATGGCCAAGGAAGCAGACCTCATTCCTAAACAGCTGGCACTTCCGCGTATTTATTTTGAGTCCGACCGCAAGTAGGCGTTTGAGGACCGTCTGGATGTGTTCCAAGTGGGCCTCTGGGGTCGGACTATATATGATGATGTCGTCGAGATATACCAAGGTTGATCCGGTCAGGTCGCCGAGAATGTCTTCCATTAGCCGGGAGAATGTGGCAGGCGCGTTGCAGAGGCCGAAAGGCATGACACGGAATTGGAACAGACCAAATTCAGTGGTAAAGGCGGTTTTTGGTCGGTCTTTCTCTTCGACTGGGACTTGCCAAAAACCACTCTGCAGGTCCAACGTCGAGAAAAATTTGGCACCCGCGAGTCTGTCCAGAACGTCGTCCATTCGTGGCATCGGGAACGAATCTTTCGTTGTCACGGCGTTTAACCGACGATAGTCAACGCAGAGGCGCAACTCGCCGGTCTTTTTCGTGACCAATACGATGGGGGAGGCCCAGGGACCGGCTGCTGGTTCGATGATTTGTCTTGTCAGCAAGTCGTTGATGAGGGACCGTACCTCTGTCTTCTTGTGCAGCGGTATTCTGCGATGGGCCTGTTTGATGGGGGCGGCGTCGCCGCTATTTATTCGATGGCTCCCTTTATGGACTTGGCTTAAGTCCCGTTCGCTTTGGGCGAAGGCTTGTCGATGCTGGAGGAGGGAGTTGACGATCGTCGACCGTTTTCCAGGTGGTAGGTCGATGATAGCAGCGTCCAGTTGGCGGGGCAGGTCGTCTTGTCGCTTTCCGTTCAGTTCGTGTCTTTTTATTTCCTGACACGAATGGACTGAACTTACTGGTCGATGGGGCGCAATTTCGTTCCGGAAAGTGACCCTTGTCGTGGTTCCTCCCAGTTCGACGATCGTATTGAGGTGGCGCAGGAGATCCATCCCCATGATGACCTCTGAGGAGAAATCAGTGACGGCAAATTTCCATCTCGCTTGTGTGCCTTTAATTGCCAACGTAGTCTCGGCCCATACGTAGATCGCTACGTGTCGACCGTCTGCGACTCGTATTCTTTCCCTTTTGTCGTTCACCCTTTTTCTATGTTCGCGGGGAATTTTGGCGAACAGTTTGCTGGAGATAACGGAGACGCTTGCCCCGGTATCCAACAGTACCCTACATGGTACTCCTCCGATCTCGCCTTCGGTGTCCAATACGAAAGGTGAGTCGCCGACGCTCCCTAACACTGGGACGGGCTTTTCTTCATTTTCGATGATCAGTCCTGCCCGTGTGGAACTGACCATTATTCTTTTCCCGACTGGGATCGCACCTCTTCCTCGTCGGAGGCGTTCTCGACTGCCCGTACCTTCGGACAGTTCCGCCCGCGACATTGTGGGCTTCCGCAGTTTCGGCAGTTCCTTTGCCCTTGCCAGGGCGGTCTGTTGCCGTTACGGCCCTCCGCTTGCCAGGGAGGTCTGCTGGCGTTTCGAGCTGCGGTATTGAAGTGAGGCTGGTGGTCTTGGGCTGGTCTGTTGGCCGCCCCCCTCCCTTGACTCCTCAGCCGTTTCGCATCCCTCGCGTGTTTTGCGAGCCGTAACAGCTCCTGCAGTGGGGTCTTCGGATCTGCGGTGAAGACGGCAGCGCGGATATCCTCGTCGTGAAACGACAATATGAGGAGTATCTTGTCCAGGACGTCCAACGGGATAGGCTCTGGAAAGGCCTCCATCCTTTTTCGACGGATGTCCGCGAACCGAGCTTCTATGTCGTCGTTGTTGCGGATCGACGGGGAAATTAGGTCACGGAATGCGTCGTACGGGTGTGGCGAAGATTTGAAGCGCTTCACCAGCCTCTCCCTCAGCTCCTCGTACGCTTCGTACGCTTCTTTCGGTACTTCGTCGATGAGGAATATTCTCGCTTGACCTCGTAGAGCGAGAATGAGTGAGTTTGCCGTCGGTTCGCAGCGTAGGGCTCGTGACACGATTTCAAATTCGCGGATGAATCGTTCTACGTCGCCCGTTCCGTCGAAAACAGGAAGCTCGGTCGGTTGCTTGTGGATGGTGCTTCCTAGCATGGGGTCGGTGACAGGTCGTGGAGTAGCGTCGTTTCTGCATACTGATGACGAGGGACTCAGTGTGCTCGCCGGAACCGCTGGGACCCTCGTTGAAGGGCTTGCCGGAATCGCTGGCGTGCGTGTTGTGGTGTCCCTCTCGAGAAGCGCGACGAGTCGCGCCATCTGCTCCTCCAGACGTTCCACACGTGATGGATCGTCCAACTGGTGAGGAGATGCCTGTCTCCTTTTTGGGGGCATCTTTGCGTGGTGTATTCCTTTTGCGGCTCAGGTCAAACACTTCTGACACCAGTGTAACGTGGGGTGAAGTGGGTGGCTTTGACTGAACAGGGAAAGACCAGCAGAGATGGGAGTCTAAAGGAAACGACAGTTCTCAGAGAAAGCTGTGGTCCGACTCGACTTCCGAAGGAAAGGGCGCTTCTTTTATAGCTGAGAAAGTAGCGGTACTTTCTCCCACTCCCCAGCATCCGAGGGCGGGGGTAGTTTCCCCCCACTCCTTCGGCTGCGGGGGCGTACGTTACATATGTATTATGTATTTATTTCGTGTAGTACCCACACCGAAAGATTACATAAATAATATGACCTTATTTTGTAAAGGGAAAAATTGCAACAATTTATATTTGAGTTTTGTTTAAGCGCCAAGTTTTAGGGAGGTTGGGTCGTTAACAGAGACGGATTTGAAAATAAATTCGGGCCACTTCCTGTGTCGACCGTCTCTTCCGGTTTTCCTCTTGAAATTTGGCTCACTCACTCCCCTTTCTGGTTATAATTTCACACAGATGCCGCCATCAACTAATGAAACTGTAATTTTTGTGCTTTAGTTTCGCACAAGTTAATTTACAAATGCGGAATTAAGTCAAGGCAACGCAGCGCCGGGTCGCTCACCTAATTGTTAATTGAATATGCGTGTTACCTGCTTCTCTCTCTTCAACATATTCTACAAGCGTGTGACACGCTCTTCGCTTTTTATTATACGCCAGCAGGTACTACGATTAGGTTAGGTGGCACCACTTAAAATTAAGGTATATTCTAGCTTTTTAATCAATAGAAAATAAGATTCTATTCATGTTTAAAATTTTTCTCATCTTGGGACGTGATGATTTCAGAAAATTTATTTGCGTAATGCTATTTATTTTTACAGTTCTCTAAAGTAAAAATTTTATTTTTGAAATTTGATGTTAGGTTTGATTTTTTATGCGTCTCTTCGTTTCCGCTGCCATCACTTTTCCGCTCGAATGTTCCCTTTTAAATTTCCCGTACAAATAAGCACCACTTCCGTTTTATGGTCGTCATCAATTTCCGATCGTTATCGTCGCAGAAGACAGTGATTTGTCAGATTCGTCGTTTAATATTATGCTAGGGTAGTAACGTGTGTTTACTATCGCTACGTATTTTCTCCTCACGGATTCGACATAAAAATGCGATAAGCAGTGTAAGTTTCACCTCATGTCTCCATCTTGTATCTTTACTTTGGATTGTTTGATAGTTTTTTATACGTAGAAATTATTAGATTCAAATATTTACATTTCTTGTTTGTTTTGAAATACGATTTCAGATTTCGAGTTTGTTTGCTTAAAAATTGTATACATGTAATATTTACGACAGTAATTTCCCTTTTGTAGCAATTTTATGTCTCCCAAACAACGATACAGGAAGCGTAAATATTAAACACGTTTAACTGTACATGCATACATACATATACATTTTGCGTTGTTCTCATAAATACAGATGTATATATTTATGTATTATACAGATTTTACGTATGTATGTACTAACTAATTATATATGTGTTACTGTTGTAGTAAGTATCGATCGCATATTTTTTATTCATTATAAAGTTCTATACAATAAGAATATTTTTATTTCCCTTTTTTAACGTTTTTTTTACGAATGCAAGTGATTTTCTTCATTATTTTCGGAATCAATGGTAAAATGTAAAATTTCATGTTTAATGTATGATGATTAACAATAATGAAGAAAATATTTAAATGGAGAGTGGGTGGAAAATTATAAAAGCGTGTGATTTAATCCTCCGAATTCGTAAAGTACTTTTATTAATTCGTGGCGGAAGGTTTTTTTAAATTTATGTATTACGCAAATTACTTTCAAATAGTATTGTTTAATATTCACCGCGCATGTTGTGTGTATAAAAAAAAACAACAACTAAAACCCATATCATTGGTTAGACGTAAAGGTCCGTGTAATTTCATGGGGTCAATTTCATCCCTAGCCCATCCACCCCTAGGTTGAATTTCTGTGAATTTTTATTAGTGTCCTTTGGCACGCAATCTACGCATTATCGACCGCTACACATGTTTAGTTGGTGTGTCGCAATTAAAACGATACCCAAAACCTGAATTTTCACGTAAGTGAGGTTTAAAAGATACGGACTGGAATAGCATTTTTATTGAAATTGTTATTCAAAAATACTGGATAAGTAATTTCATCCATTATGGTGTTGGAAAATTGACACATTTATTGTTATAAAACGAAATTCAAACAATCAACAACAGAAAAGGTATAGTTTTTGTAACAGATCGTGGCTATATAATGGATCATCAAATATTTGCTTAGGATATTGTGGCGTATCAGTAAAAAGCGGGATATTTTCCCGTGAAATCCTTTATTTTTTTATCCGAATCCACTGTTCTATTTTTGATACAATCCTCGAAATCAAATCAGCTCTTTTATTAACCCATAGCAAAAGCACGAAAAGGGCGGTCAAATTCGGTAATGTTGCGGAATTATGATGGGTTCTCTCCGAATTTAGATGTTTTAAAAGTTTCAGTAATTATCCCTTAGTTCATGTCATTTTACGAATAAAACGTGCGCGAAACTCTGAAAAGTTAGCGAAACCCTCGTCGCCCTTCAAAACACACACTCTCACCCTAACAATAATTATATTTTTGACTTTTCATTATCCGTTGTAAAATTTTATATACCTATTTATTACGCTTTCCTTTTTGTAAAAGTTTTTGTTTACAAAAACGTAATTAACACATTATATTGTTGAAACGACTCAATTTTTATTTTTATTACAATCAATGTACACTCGTTATTACAGATCGCTCTAATGCGATGAGTGTACGAGAACGGTCAGACAACAACGTATACAGTATGTTCAATAAACATCGAATACAATAATTAATCAAGTACAGAAATAATAATCATAGAGATATCTATGGATTATTTTTAGATTTTGTGCATAATTATTATTATAATTTTTATACACATAATAAACACTAAATTATAGAGACTTCTATAGATTTCAGATTTCTGTGCATAATTTCTACAAATTATACACAGATTTTTGTGACAACAGGTCTATTACCAACAGATCTATTACCAATTTTCAGGAACCGTTTCAACAATGATCAGATAAAATTGGCAAACTCTGATAGAGAAACGATCGATTTGGAGTCACAAAGTCCCCAAATCTAACCAGCAGTTTGGCGAGTCGAACCATCGATCGCAGTGGTGCTAAATATATACGCTACCATTAAGCCAAACTGCTGGCTTCTTTATTAATTTATCTTCTTTGATTCTATTACACTGCTGTTCATCATTTATTAAATATGTACTTTATTCTTGTATTGTTTTTGCGCAATTGTTGGCTTAAATAGCACGATCAATCGATTATTTTTTTAAGTGAGAGTGGTTTTTTGCGCAATTGTTGACGCTTACGATGCGTATTATGTATGTATATATTATTTCCTGGATATGTTTCCATTCGGGAGACATCTTTATCAATTTGCTGAAATGGTTGTTGCTATCCAGAAGAATTCAATACCGATTGGGTCGTTTTCCTGGTCTCGGACGGCTTTTATGGGGTCGAAGCTTATCGGATATCATCCGGAGGGACCATTCGTTGGGAGAGTCCCGACTGCGTCCTACCACTTTGCGCCATTGGAACCGCGTGTCTGTCCGTCTGTCTGGCCGTAGCTCTGCAGAATAGGCTACGTGAGCTATTCAATAGCTCGTTAACGGAGGACTATCGCTTACTATTGCCAGTATCGTCGCCTATCTGCCGAACTAATGTTTCCGCTGCTTTCAGCCAAACGCATTCGCGCGCGATCACTGGAACGGGGTATAAATTTCAAACTCTCACACCATCTACATATGTACATACGACAAATGTATGTGTATACGTGTATAATATATTACATATACATACATATGTATGTATGTTCTGTCACTAGGACTACGCTACATAGATCGTTGTTAGAGAACCTCACTACGTTACTTTATATGTATTTACATACATATGTATATCACAGTGAATAAGAGATGCGTACGGATTATAGAAATATGTTACAGTGATTTAATAATAGTATTGTAAGTATACTGTCACTGGTGTTTTAGGGAATTCATATTTTGAATGAACACTTTCGCTGAATCACTGAATATTAGATGATCTCTTTCCCCAATAGGTAACATGTCGTAATGTTTTAATAACCAATTTGTATTGGAATAATTCCCTCCTTTTCTTTCTTCCTTGATTCTTTCAATCGAATTTTTATATTTTCGAGTGTTCATCAGAACGGTTATTTTTATTTTATTTAGCGTCAAATTTGACAATATTTCGTAAAACTGTTTCTTCTGTTCGTTCATTGTGAATAAATATAAAAATATTTAAATAAATAATGCAATTTAGCGTTATACGCGATATGCTTTCACCAGCTGGGTTGGCGAAAGTATACTTTTGCAGTATATTATACATTCAATGTAACATTTATAAAAAATTCATTTTCATATGATTTATTGTTTTATATATATATATATATATATATATATATATATATATATATATATATATATATATATATATATATATATATATATATATATATATATATATATATATATATATATAATTTTCTCGAAACAAGGATTTTTTCAGATAGTTCAGAAAATCTGAGTAATTATAGCTGATGTTCTAAGCATACATACATACATATGTGTGATTTGATTTCAAATTTAATAGTTCAGACTGTTATTGCAACGGTCAAGCTTTATTAAATTTTATAGTTAAATTTATTATAATTTCAGTCAAGGCATTTATTCAAATATCTCCCCTTATCTCTAGTATAAATATAAATATATGTATGCATGTGTTTTTGGCACATGTAATACATACACACGTGTGTAGTTTTATATTATCACTCCATCGAGCAGACGAAACGTGAGGTTGGACATTTTCTTTTAACTCCTTGAATTACTTTCGTCGAAGTTTTTTCTCGACATTTTTTTCCGCAGTATGAGACGATTGCGGACATTTCTTTTTCGCGGCTATCTTCTCGTTTCCTCTCCAAGCTAAGTCATTTTTTATGATATTTGTTGGGTTTTTGCGTTGACGTCGGTGGTTTTGGAAATTTTACGGCTATTGCTGCTAGGCAACCTCACCCTCATAACTCCTTTCCTTTGCTGGGCGAGCTATGTCTCGCTTTTGTCAAATGGACCCATAAAATATTTATCTTGCGGGGGCGTTTAATAAAAGTTCAAGCCATTGGTTATTGTGCCTTGCGCCAGTTAAATCAAATCAAGTCTTTGCCTAAGATATTAAAATAATGTATACATGTATGTAGTAGGATAACAAAAACAGTCTATTCGTGTAGTAAACCGATCAAATGTACATATGTATGTATTGTACGAAAATTGTATTTCATAACTTTTTCTTTGATTATTCGAGACGATTATGAGCGAATGTTAAAACACAGGTACGTGTTTCCCGAACTGCATAATTTTAATGGATATAATCTCCTTAGCAGGAATCAGTTTGGTGAATTTGAATAATTTTCATTTGGTGCAAGTTCTCCTTGCAAGGAAAGTGTAAAGGTAATCTGTTTACAAATTAAGGGGGTATTCTAATCTAGAGGCATGAATTTTAAGTATTTTTTCAGATGCAATAAAAAAAAAAAAAGTCAGCCATTATTTTACCAAATATTTATTAATGTTTGAAGAATACATAAAAAAATCAAAGGAAAAAATTCAAAATTCAAAAAGTTACGGGCTGATGAAGTGAGGGGTCTCAAAAAAATGGTGCGCCCTGGTGGACAAGATTCCAACCCTCCTAGTAATTTAAAATCAAAAAAACAAATTAATTCTTAATCCAAACAAATGCTGCTATCGCTCGAACTACGGAAAAGTCAAACAAATTTTTTTTCGCAAAATAGCGGCTGTCTGAAATAAAGTCTTTTTTTACCAGTTTTTTTGACTTTTCCGAATTTATTAAAAATAGTAAAAATTGAAATTTTGTCATAGTTCTAGTTCGTGCGATAAAAGAATGTATAGAGAAGGCTCACACCAAATTTCAAATAAATTAATATCACGTCAACCGTCTCGAAAAAAGTAGTTTCGAGAAAAACGCGTTTAAAGTTTCGGGTAAAGCTACGCGCCGGTTAGATGCCACGTCACTAAAACAGCTATATCTCTGAAAATAATTTGAATTTAATGGTTTAAGCTTTGAATATATGAAAGAAAAAAAATCGTTTTTTTCAAATTTCTAGACTAGAATACCCCCTTAATATCGCGATGTTTATAAATATGTAAACTATGTTATGCTCATCGTAGATAGTATTAGTTTTATTCATAATTGATTACGATTTAAAATCGATTTATATTTAAAACAAGTGTCTCTGTATTGTACTAATGTTATTTATGGACGTGAATAAATCGATACCCGCGTCAAAAGATAATTGAATCAATTCACCATTATGATGTCGTGGGTATTACCGTAACGTGACTGCGTAAAGAAATTGCGGACTAATCTTTCAAATTGTATGTAATTTATTCGTAAAGCTGAAATTAAGCGATTTTGCTGAATTCGATAACATTACGCTTAGCGGTCGCATTATCGATGTTATTTTGAGATAAATGTGGAGATTAAACGAATTATTATTATTTCATGTTTTCGTGTAAAGCACCATATTTACTATGTTTATTTCGGCTGAGCGTTTATTGCCACCTTTATTTGTTTCCATATTTATTGCGATTTTACACGTCATTACTAAAAAATATTATCATTAATAAATGCCTGAGTTTTCCGCCTGAAAGGCTATCATGTCAATTCATAAACAACTCTCGCTTGATTATACTGATGTTATACACCAATTTAATATATTCTAATAAACATATGTACATATATTGATTTGCTTAGTTACCTAAAACCTAAAAAGTTGTAGTTTTGATAGTTCGTCATTCGTGCTAAATTTTATAATATTCGAGTCGCGTGTAAGTATCTGTGTTTCGCAAAATTAAATATCTAAACTTGTGGTTAAATTTGTCTACGAAAATTGTGACGAAAGTTTACTAGGAAAAACGATTAAGCATTATCATTTGTTTTTTTTTTGTTTTTTCGTATAAAAATAAATTGAAAACATTTTAATTTTTAAATAATTTAATAGTGTTGTAAAATTGAATAAAATCTTTAGTGTTTCGCAATTTTTAATTCGCATCAATTATCTCAACATGTTTGCAAGAAGGGCTGCAAAGTGCAGTTTGATTGTCATCGACGGAATATTTGCAAGACTGGGCGATGTAATGTCGGGACAGTCGTGAAGAGTGAAGCTGCAGCAATATTGAGATGCACTGCAATTAACTCTTTAGTGTTGTTCGATAAATTGGGAAGAGTAACATCTTCATTTCACGGAGCTGCTATAGCGGCTTCGGCAGTAAAAGATTTGAGTGGCAGGGATTGTCGCACAGTGTTTTCAACTCATTTTTGTGTATTATCATTATGTGTAAAGATGGTATTTGGTAATTAAGAACAAAATATTGATCACAGATGTCACTTTGGACAACCTTTAGTGACACTTATTGTCGGAGTTAATATATATTGGATAAGTAAATAACGAAATAAATATGTAGGAACTCTTTCGTAAAAATATTGAAATAAATAATTATTATTTGCTGAAAATAATGTGAAATTTTACTGAAAATTTGGATTAAATTGCGTTAACTATGTACATATTACGTACATATATTCGTTAAGTTATTCAAAAAAATGGTATATTTGCTAAGGTATTCAGTCTGGTAGATTACGTTGATCTATAATAATAGGTTTGATCGTTCTAATAGATGTAATTTACAATAATACATAAATACATATGTACATGGTTATTGTTTCATACGATAATGCGGATGTCGCTTATCCCTGTACCACACATTAGTAATGCGTCGATCTTGTACACAAATGCTGTTAGTTACCCAAAGAGGATTGATTGAATAACCGATGCGTGGCTATTGGTAGACATACACATAGACGGTTTAGCTATGGATGAACACCTCACTATCCCTATTAGGCTACATTGATTGTCCCTTGCCAAGTGGCGGATCAGTTACTGCTGCAGAACGAAAGCAGAATATTAGTGCAAATATCTATTTCGACTTGGCTAATTATAATTTTGTCACCGATCAATCGCACCTGTCGCTGTCGCGCTTTCTCTCCGTACGACAAAGCTGACCGTCCCTTCTCTTTTCGCTTAACGTAGTCCGTTAATTAAGGACTAGCTAGCAGCAGCTGCGGTGAGTCGGAGCGGCTCACGACCCCTATCCATTAAGATAATGCCTGTGCGATTGCTTAACGATACAGTGTCTGCTCCCGTTCATTTCACCTCGTAATCCTATGTACAATATATATATATATATATATATATATATATATATATATATATATATATATATATATATATATACATACATATATTGACATATGTATTATATATTCAAACATACCTATGTTTATGTAAGTGATAATTTCCCAGTTTGAACATTTCGAAAATTGCAATATCGCTAACCCGGTCTGACCGAAGTGCGCTCGCCAAAGATTAACCCCAATTCTGCGGTCGAGGGTCTTCTTCCTGGCTTCATATTGCGTTATCTGAGTTTTGGCCATACTAACATACGTATGTACACATAATGCACGATTGTTCGTAAGTTTCCGTAAAATTGGAATTTGCTTTATTTCATTTATTGTTTATGTATGTATTAGTTTGTTGTGACCAGGTTGCAAAATAAACAATGCCTCCCACTGCGGTGAAACTATTGTGATGGGTCGCTATCATTCCCCAAAACCTACGTCTTTACTTTGGCAGGGAGGGTGCGTTATATACTGAATAGTGAGACGGTTTCAGTGACTTGTGATAGTCAGTAGCTGGTTTGTTTATATTCAGCGATACTGTTTGTTCTAGAGTTGATAAATATATCGATGTTGGAATATCTACATAGTATTCTTGGAAGTTTGCTGGTTTTGTTTCTCTAATGGGGAAGGTTAATTTATTTTTAATGAAGTGTTTTATTTTTTATATTTTATCTTTTAAATGGTTTACAGCGCTACACTATTATCTCATTATCATTTTTTTCGCAAGACTCGTGTACTGAATGTTGTCGCATTTGAAGATCGATAAAGGGTGACACCCTTTATTTTTCCAACCGTTGTTCTCTGGCAAGAAAACTCTGGGAAAAACCCCATAAAGAAAGCTAAGAAACTAGGCCAAACCAGTATTTTACATTTATGTACATTGCCTGTTCGTCGACAAAACACCGATATGTTGTTCACACTATATCTGCGTTCGTGTACATTATTTGTCAGAAAAGGTGTCTGTATTTGATAGTTGTTTTTTGATTTAATGTGCTAATCAGATTGTTTTTTTATCTTTATTGTCACAAATTTTGATTTGACTGCACCTACCTACCAATTTTGTACAAGTCGATTACATAAAATGATAATTTTTTTCATTATTCATAGTATTTATTTTTGAAATGTTTTGAACATCAATGAACGGCACTTTAAGAGCATTATTTGAACCGTTGTATTTGAAAGCGGCTTAAGTCGACTTTTCTTATTTCGAAAATATTTCGCAAAACATTATAAATATATTGTTTTGCGTTTATTAATATTTAAAAATACCGGTGGACTGTAATACGTTTATTCTGCTTTTCCAAAATTCTGGAAATATTGAATATTGAAGAAGTGATAACAATTTTTGAATTAATTCAAACAGAAATAGTGGTTTTGGAACTAAAAATTGGACTTCCGACTCTTTTAAATATAACCGAAATATTTCATTTGTGCGTATTTTTCGTTTGTGAGATCATACGTATGTATGATTATCTATTTTCCTTAAATAATGCCGCCACTAGGAAAAGGCTCCTTTTGGAAGCGTAAGTCGAAACTAAGCGAAGCAATCGAAACCAATTTTGCAATTCAATCCATTTAATAGAGAACTTTGTCTTTTAATAAAATAGTGTTTTCTTGGTATTTTTATGTATCGAATAAATTAATATTTCATATCTTATGCGATGATATTTCATCGGGATTATCACTAGTATTAAAAATAATCTTCAAAAATAGTTTTTTGGTTTAATATGAGAAATATTCATTTAAACGTAATATTAAAAATCCTCTCTTTCGTCGTCAGTCACAATTCGTTAGAGTCGCGTCGGCTCGTCTCGCGTTCATCCGCTAACATTTATTTATATGTGCGGCCGTGAGTACTTAAAAATCCATTACCGTACAAGGGTCAGCGGCCAACAGATTCGCTATGACGATGATTAATGCTCGGTGAAAATGTCAAGATGTCCGACCGTCAGAGAAGGGTGGCGACGTCCGCGGGGGTGGAAAAAATTCGTGAGCTTACATTTGCATGGGGGTCCCGTAGCCCGTCGAGGGATCCCGCGACGTCGCGTCAGTATCATTCAATTTTCAAATTGGATTCGCGAACCGACGCTTTCTGACCCACCAAATGGTATATTCGAATTTTTTGCATTTGCTTAAATGGCGGAAAAATTCGTTGTGCGGGAAAGTTTCGGCCGTTGAAATTTCGACAGAATATGTCGAACTATTTATACACATGTGTGTATGTGTGGTATTTGAATAATATTTTTATTTTATTATCGAAATAATTTGTAAGTATGGGTGTAAGTATACGCTTTCGAGTGTGTTGTTGTGAACGTACATATACGTACAAATTTCTTTTACACACACCCGAAACGGTGAACTCAAGCGAATTCCATTAAGGCCAAAAAGTTTTTACTTTATCAAAATTTAATTTAAAAGACCTCAAAAGTGTTACGAACAATGGCTGTTTAATTAAAAACTTTGTGTTATTTTAATTTATTATGTACTTATGGAGTAATTTTACGGAGAGCTACGCTCGCGCCCCGTTCCTGAATAATGTTTTGCCAATGAAATTTTAACTTTGCCCCAAGATAATAATAAAATATCCAGTGTCAATTCAGTTTCGGTGGTGGCATCGCAATTTTCCATTTATGTTTCCTCTCATTTTCGGATATTTATTGTAAAGCTTTATTATTGAACGAGCTCGCTAGAATTCTATTGAAAAATATTTCGAGTTTAATATTAAATCATACACATTCATTCTGTTTCGGTACGCAGTGTAATTTTGTAGTCCTCAAAGTTCAAATTATAATGGTGTGATCTGAATGCCAATTTCTCTTGTTACCGGTCCCCAATATGCACAGTTGCGTCCGATGCATTTAGGCAAATATTGGTACTTTGTCAATAATCATCAATAACGCGTGCAATTGCATTAATTAGGAAATGCAATTACTCAAACTCCAAACCGATACCGTCGACCACTGGCAAATTTACACGTTCCGTCAAAACCTCAAAGTATCTCTATTTACATCCACACACATGAAATGTTGTAATGTACTGTAATACAATTTATTTAATATTCTTGCGATTATTTTTCCGTTTGTCATCGCATTGATCGGTTTATGTAGTGAATTGGTGTCTAATTGTCGTTTATTCATTGTTTAATGGGCTTTGGTGTTCCTCCCCCTCCATCATAAAATGATACATTAACATTATAGTCACAGGTTTGGATTGGTAGGGAGTCCCTCATTAGCAGCGTCGCGTGCACTCTGATGACACTTATCAACGTGCATATTAGATGTAAACGCACGTATTAACTTATCGAAAATTGATTTTTAATTAGGCTGGTTTTTTCGCAGGAATTTTCTTTGATAAAAAAAGAGAATATCACTGATTTATTTTAAATCAAATTTTATATTAATATTTCTATTTTTTTATTTAAACATATAATTTGTTCTAACTAAAATGTTATCTTTGGGTAATTTTACCCAAATTTTACCCATAGATTAATTTAAAAATATAATTTTTATGTGTGGTTTTATATTTTTCATGTGAAATTAAACATATGTTTCTATTTCTTTTCAGGTAAGAAGCTTATCAATAACAACGAACGTATTTAGAGCTTGTATGGAAATTCAAAAGGTATTTTTTATATAGGTATGTATATGTTTATCGTATATCAGCGTTTTCCAACCTTTTTTGACTCGCGTACCACTTGGTAGTACATAACGCTAAATTGTACCACCATATAAAAATGATTGTATTTCATGAAATTTGTTTTTGCAAGTTTAATTATTATATATAGTATTTGCATGGTAAGGAATGTGAAGACAGGATACACGCAATATGTAGATCTGTGTTGGTAAGAAATTGTGTGGAAAAAAAGTTATTTGTGGAGTCACAATTATAATATGCTCAAAGTTTTATATATTTATCTACTATCTTGTCAAACAAAAAATTACAAAGTACATAATATTCGTTTTCTTTTCATTAAATCTCCTTACAAAATAAATTTAATGAGATCCTTGTACTTATTTTTTAAAAATTTGGTTCAAATGATGCGAGATTTACCCCTAAGTCTGGAGCTGGATTCATTCGATTTCTATATTTTTCTTATTAAACTATATATGAAGAGAAAGCTCTCTCTACTAGTTCAATGCTAGTAAACGACTACAGAAATTTAAGCTCTATGTCATAAAGCTGTTCATATTCTTCACTAATACCTAGCCAAAAATTAATAACCTTATTTATTTCGAATTCTGTTTTTAAATGCTATAATTTGAAAGTTCAATGTAGTTCTCCTTTTCCTTGGTAGCTGTCCGAAAATGTTCATTATCAAAGGGGTTTGAAATCAAATTGTTTTCTTCTTAAGATTTGGGGAAGCACTGCGTAAAAGACGATTTCAGCCGTATTAAATATTTAATTATTTTTTCACGTATATCCCGAGACATACGACTCTTGTTTTCAGATAATAAATTATGTAAAGATTCAAATACTTCAGTTTGATCATTTTTGATACATATGTACATACATTCCAAAAATCTAATTTTCTAATCATATGTACTTTCAATCTTATCTGCAACATTAAAGATTATTATCGAACTGTTCTCAAGTGTCAAATTCAAGTTATTTATTTATTGGAGCGTGAACGCGGTAAATTTAAAAATGCACTCCAAAATCCATGCCGGATTTGAGGAAAACGTATCGATTGCCAGATTTTCGATCATCGACTGTACATATTGACGTCGAGGATGACTAATTAAGATAATGTTTATTAATTACTAGTTGTTTTACCCGGCTTCGCTCAGTATTTGTAATATAAACAGCTTAAACATGGTGAATCTAATTGTAAATATTCATTTGTTTTTGTATTAAATTTATTTGAATCGAAAAAAATATAATATTCAATCAATTGAATTGTCGTCATGGAAATTTTATTTTATTTTCGGAGTTCCCAAACAAAGATACAAACTTACAAAGTTTCTTTCGAAATTATATATTAGATATAAAAAATATTTCTATTTTTATGATTGTAAATCATTCATTCCTGCATGTCCGCCATTACTGATTTTTTTTCGCGTACCACCAACCATCAACCGCGTACCACCAAGTGGTACGCGTACCACATGTGGGGAAACGCTGTCGTATATAATCATAGTCTAATGCGTGTCCACGTGCGTGTGGAGTGCGTATAGAGTGCTTTTGAATGTTCGTTTACATGCTCCGTCTCTCTTTCTCCCCTTGGAATCGTATATCGTGGAAAGAGGCAGAGCATGGTGAGTGTGCACAAAGTACTCACTCACCATGCTCCTTCTCTCTTTCTCCCCTTGGAATCGTATATCGTGGAAAAAGACGCGGCATATCACTTTGTGATCGATCGGCCGACCAAAACAATTTTTTTTTCTTCAAAAAAACTAATTAAATTTTAAATGATTAATTCCGTTGATCAGAATTATGTGCACACAGGACACTATTACTAAATAAATAATCAAAGCATAGGTATGTTTGTTTGGCTTGAGTGACGCTCTTTTTTTATCAAACACAATCACATTTTTCAGTGGGAAAACTTTTCCTTTCCCGATCTTTTTGAGTGAGATTATATTACAGCGCATACCTAAACACTTGTTCTCTATTTCTTTGTATAATCAAATGATATTATTCTTTGTGAAATTCGCCGGGGAAAAATTTTGTACGGGATAACTTTTTTAATAGTTTCTTCGAGGCTCTTCCACATTATCTGATTCGCTGTCGCACCGCGTAACAAGTTTAGGTCTTGCTAAATTGAGTTTTGAGATTATGTGAATATGATTACGATATGAATTCGACTTTGCACATTTTTAAAGCAATGAACGAGAATATCGTCGTAAAATTTCACAAAAAAAAGAGACTTGTTTCTTTGGTAAAATTTTTGTGTTGGCTTCGTTTTCTTTTTCTCCACAGCGGAAGAGTAGCGTTTGGAAACGGAAAACCCAGGGCGAAGTATTAAAATGGGTCTCTTTAAAGGTTTTCCAGTTTAACCGTCACATAGTTCCGGCCCAAGTAACCATCGCCGTCATCGTTTCGCTCAGTCGTAAACAGCGCCAGGAAACGGGCAATATTTTAGAAATGACGCGCTTCTCCGGCAAAGTTGAAAACGCAGCCTTGCGAAAAAGGACAATCTCTAGGCATTATCCTTATTATTTTTTCCCCGGTGCCTTGCCGGTGGTAGCTTTTCAGGGTCGCTGGAAGTTAATGGAAAAACAAGAATCGGCCGCGAAAATTTTATCACTGGGCACACAAATGGCTAACAGCTGGCGAAATTCACCAGACAAGCGTTGATTTACTGTCTTCAAGCTGGTTAGGATATTATCTTTGAATAATAGCATTGCTGCCGAGTTTCTTTCAACTGCTTGAATTTTATATAAAAAAATCCGAATTTTATTCCTATGTGGGTCGAAAGTTAGTACATTTATAACCAATAACATCTCGTAAATTTTCATTGTGATATTTCATTTAAATAGTGAGTACTTTAATTTGTGCCCTTACGGACTTTGCCTTGTGATTTGCGCGGTTTCTTGATAGCGGGTTTATTCCAGCAATCAAGGTACTCAAAAGGTAAAAGGTACAAGAAACTTGAAAGTTTCACTTACACTGTACGTGTTCTCAAACACTGATGATTTCTTACATTTTTATTTTTGGGGATTTACATAGTAACCGCGTAGCTCACTATTACAGCCAATAAATACTAGTAGAGAGATTGTGGGTTCAATTCCCGGCCAGTAATTATTCGATTTGTATACGCTGCTGGTGAGTGGTTATTAAAACACAGATCGGCATTATCTTGCTAGATTTTCCGATTATCTAGCTTAATTGTTGTGAAAGATCCAATAAATCAGCATCCTCCTCCCTCCTTCACTTTCTTCTAAATTCGAGTGTGTAGCATCTCAAAATTGTTGCTTATTTTTAATATGCTACGTACACGCTCTCATAAATATATGATCTCTCAAATTCGCTCCATATCGAATTTTTATTGTCATGTTTAGAATGGTTAGTACTATATTTATAAAAAAATTGACCATGTGTCGCCTTGGGGAAACCTCTCATGCCACCTGTGGTAGAAATGTATTGTTGTTTTTATTAACGTGGTTGCGTTAATGCTAACCTTTGAGAAGTTGCTGTGTTCAATCTCGTGGGTTGGCCTCGATTGAAAAGATTCTTTTCTGAGTATATTTCTAGTGTTGCTGATCAGACTTGGATATTTGTGACTCCAAGGCGATCCTTTCCTATTAGAGTTTGCCAATTATCTGATTTCATTGTTGAAACGATTCCTCATCAAAATTGGTAAATACTATCCTACCCACTATTTGAATATGATTTAAAATTTATAATATATAAATTTATATTTACAAGTTTATTACCCATATGTGTCGCCTAGGTCAAAACCCGTAATGACATCATGGGAAATATAAATTTATTTGATGTTGATAAAAAAAAATCGATAAATTGGCAGAAATTTAATGTCATTATAAACATGTACTCTATAATAAATACATATGTATACGTACATACAATGTGTATTTATATAATAGCCGTTCGATAGTTCGGGCATGCCTCCCCCGCCCCCACCGCGTTCGGTGGAAACGGTCGGTTTTATTTTTATTCACAGCTACATAACGGGGATATTTATTATTCTCATGTTGTCACAATGATATATTACGGTCATTATCGTATTTACCGTTTTGGTCTATAGTACTGGCTGTTGCCCGCGGGCCCTGCCCGCCCGCCCTACAGGAGTGCACTTATTCACGAATTTATGTCTAGGTATACACATACATTACGAATCTGTAGATACCTGCCCTATATAAATTATGTATTATGCGAGTCCGTCGAGAAAATTTACCAAATATTTGATGACACCGCGACACCGAATATGATATTGATAAAGTTAGATACATATGAGCAGGGCCGACGAGAGGGGGGGGGGGACTCGGGATAAAGTTCTAGGGCCCGGACTACTCGAGGGGACCCGTATCGGGACTTTCAACTGACCGATATTGATATTTTATATTATTCTACATAAAAATACATATTTTTATTTAATCCACGTATTCTTTGTGTCCTTGTGAAATCGTACCTGCTGTATCATACTTTATTATTCAATTATTTTGAAAAGTAACAACCAAGTTTTTCTATATTAAAAATAGAGATAGATAGATTTTTCGCATATTAAAAATTTATCTAAAATATTTTTTGTTAGTTTGCCACAGGGCCCGAAATTAATTTTCCCAGGACCCGAGATTCTTCTCGGAGACCCTGCATATGAGCCGTTGTATTTCAAAGTGGCTCAAGTCCAATTTTCAGTTCAAAAAACACTATTTCGGTTTGACTTGATTCACTAATTGTTATCACTTCTTTTCAATATGTCCAGAATCTCGGAAAAGCAGAATAAACGTAATACAGACCATCAATATTTTTAAATATGTATTGTTGAACCCAAAAATTTATATTTAATGAAAAGTGGACTTGCAAGTGGAGTTGAATGCAACTTTCAAATATAACGGCTCATATGTTATCGAGTGGGTAGTTATTGTTTTGAGTGATGAAATTGAGTGCTTAATAAACGATTTCAATCGCAAACTGAGACTTTACATAGTTAACTCTGGCGATAATTTAGTACAAAGTGAAGGACGGAAGAGTTTTGCTTGTGCAATTTATGTGCATTTTAAGCGTTTTCCTTGTATTTTCACGTACCCTATTAACATATTATTGTTCGTTCGCCGTTAAAAATAAATTATTGCTTAAAAAGTTTTCTTTTAACGTTTTTTAATGAATGTTGTGTTTGGCGCGCGCAGACGCAAATTCAAAATTTTTTTAATTTTATTTTCATGTAGGCTAAATTATTCTTCGGCGTGAGTTTTGCGTCGAAATATGTATTATTATACGCGAGGATTATTAATTTGTTTTCTCTGAAATTTCTCTCGACGAATAATATATTACCTTGGCGAATATTTTGAATATCAAACCAAAATTTAATTTAATTCATTCAACTTTGGTGTTGATATTTAGGTACTTTTGTTTCATTCGGGCACGTAATATATGTACATATGTACATATGTACACCTAATAATAATAATGTATGTACAATACATGGGAGCTTTTCTGTCGACCCCGTTTCCTCGACGTGTATCTTTCGGCTGAGAGATACCATTTTGCACGATCATCCACATAATAATTTACCGGCTTCACGGGAAAACCAACCCCTAAACGTCCGATCGCTGGCATAATGTGTGCCTTTGAAGCGACCGTTTAGTTTAGCCCCGTACGGTGTGTACACACGTGTGCGCGTGCGTCTCTGCAAATATCATCATCGTCGTATGAATATTCAATGATCGGGCGAAAATGCGGCACGGCCGAATGCGCAAACTCGACAATTTTCACCTACCCACGTCGAATTTTCCTCGAATGGGCTCGTTATTTCACAACCTTTATTCTGTACGTCCGACAAGTTTATTTTGTGCTACTTTTGTGCTAAATCCGACCACTCGAATTCAGTAATGAAGCGTGTTTTTCTGTTAGTTTTGTTCGATGTTGTTCCGAAATCCTACATACATACATACATACATACGTATTTAATGGAATACCGGTCAACTTATTTTAAGCGCGATCTGGCGGCGTGTATTATGTGTACGTAGTATGTAATTCGTATAAGGACGACATAAAAATGTATATGACGGTTTACAAATTTCCTTCTGGTGTCGGAAAGTTCTGGCCACGGTCTAGGTCTGTTCTCTTTGTTTGCTTTGTACGACCGCGGGTCGCGGTTGACCGCAAGGCTTTATATTCGGTATTTAATGGCCGCCCATCTCCTCGCAGCCTCCCACCGCCCACCCGAGCACCCTCAAAATATTATTATCTCGGATGGGCGTAATTATACAAAGCAAACTTGGCCTCTATTAAAATTCTCCATGAAATTAGTGACGCCTAAAATGATCGTTTTCGTCTTTGGATTTTAAATATTTGTCATGTTCTGCGAAACGAAAAATTTTATACAGACTGAACTACGTTTGCTGCTATTTGTGTGCGTACGCGGTTTCATTTCGGCTCGTTAATTAAAATCCGCTTATTAGCCTAGCGTACACATCGCCGACATATGTACGTACATATTTATGTATGCATATGTACAACCATTATATAATTAATATAAGTATATACGTATACTCATCCTATTTATTTATTTTGGGTTACTCTATATTTACTTTTTATCATTCAATAAAACCAGTGCAAGTGTCGCTGTGACATACGCCTATATTTTATATAGAAAATTTTTTAATTCATAGAAAGAAATATTTCATTAAAATGGTTTTCAAACTTTGTAAAATACGTGTTAAGTTTCGACAACTACATATTATATACGTGTCTTTGAAAGAGTTAAAAAAATTCAGGTTCGACTTTGACTTTGGCTATGATTTCGATTTATTTTAATATTTCTTTCTTATATTTTAATATTGTGTATTTTCTTAGTTTCGAATTTTGGTACGAGTTTCAAACTCCCACAAGTCGCGACCACTCCATTGTTCTGTTTAAAAATATAAACCCCAAGATAGGCTTGATTTAAATTTTCAGTTTAAGGTATGAAAAACGTTTAAATTTAAATAACATAATCATTTGTTATATAAATGTAATTTTAATTTAAAAAAAAAATGGTATCAAGCAATGACGCTTACGCAAATTTGGCGAAAAATTCGACTAATGTATTCGAGGGTCGGAAGACTTTGCGTGAAAATTTCGCAACGCTAATGGGTTCCGGACTGTTCGCATATGAAAAATGGTAATCAGAAATGCATACAAATGAGCGAAAAGATGCCGAGTAAAATTATTTAGGGGTGCAAAAATTCTGTGCCGGGAAGCCTTAGTCAATTTTTATTAAGGGTGACCCGTGCGCCCTAATTAATTCACCTCCTCAGTATTCGCGTGTGTACATATCAGATCCGTTGATGAACTTATTAATTATTTTAACAGGAATCTTCCCATTGCCAAACGAAGGAAAACTTTCAGCTTACTATTTGTCTTCCTATTGAAACGGGGTATGAGCTCATTACAATGACTCATGAAGATCTTCTCTTTTATTTGATATACATATTTACGTACATACATATATGTACATATATGTATATACTCTTATTTGTATAATATACGTATAGATGTATATACATGTCACTGTCAATGTAACTTATTAATTTATTATTATTGATAATTACCGGTTACCAATGAACTTATTATTTTGAATTCTTAAAAAAACCTAAACCAATGATTGACCGAAACGTGAATACAAATTATACCTACATATGTACATATTTCAACTTGCAGAATCGGCGTTTTTTACGTCTCAATTTTACCCAATTCAACCGTTTTTATTTTTATTTTAAACGAATACGATTCGACAATACGAAAGCGTCAATTAAAACAGATCTTGAAGATATTTTATTCGGTGCTCTTCTTAATGACGACCATAAATTTTTAACTCTCTCGTTATAAAGAAAAGTCTACTTGATTGATTGCGACGGTTAAAGTTACTGTAGAAATAAACTGATCTAATTGTTCAAGGCGCTTCAATTGTGTCTCGCAGCGTATTTATGTGCCGTTTGTAAATACATACATATGTATGTATGTAAGTATGTATAATATGTACAATGTAAGGGTGTATAAATTTTATTTCTTTTTTGGTCGCGTTTTCGCTTTTTCGCTTTCACCAAGGAAAATCAATTTTCATCCGGGCATGAGGTTTCTTAAGACCTAGATCTATTGTTATACGAAATACTAGGACACCCTAAAGGAGGACCCATTTCAAGGAACCGTCTTGACACATGTCGTTAAGCCGAATGAGCAAAACGAGGATACTGAATGTATCCGAGACATTGAAATCAAATCCGTTAACATGTAAATTAGAAACTGGTCGTTTACTGAGAATGAATTTTCTCAATACATATTTACTATTAATATTTAAATTTATAAACTGATTATACTGTATATGTAATGTTTTATTGCAACGAGTACATGTTGATATTTTGATTAAATTTAATTATTTTTGTGGTGTGTTTTATTTGAAGTATCTCTTTGTCCAGAGCGCTTTCTGTACTCTTTAGGTTTTGCAAATGGTGCTAACTTTTTGCAAACAAATTAAAATGACTAGTTGATCTAATCAACGTGGGTCGTTGTTTTCTCACGCGAACATTACTATACAGCAAGTAGAGTCGACTGCGTTTAATTAACTAAGTGCCGGCTTGTTATTATCGGACTTGACGTTAAGCACTCCCGTCCGAACAGAAATATGCCAGCTCTTCTTGCGATGTCAACAAATATACCTAGAGGACTAACGTACATATATCATAACGTACATATATCTAACGACCGTTGAGAATTTTTTCTGTAGAAGGATTGTTCCGATACCCACATGACCTATCAATTTCATATTTGCCGCACGTTTCCTGAAACATATTGTACACACGTTTGTTATAAGGCGCAACAGAAGTTTTAGCAAACTTTGAAAAAGACGAAACGAAACTCGCCGTAATTAATTTTTGTCCCATTATTTATTCGCACTCCGTCAGCGAAAGTTGCCAGAATCCGCTGGCCTAGCAGCCCGCAAACAGGAGGCAGTATATTTGCGTAAAGACGCACTTAATCACAATCAACACAGTGCGAAGAGACCGGACAAGAAGCGAAGGAAAAAAACGCACGCACAGCACAAAGGGGACAATAAAAAATGTCGCTACAAAGCGAGGGATGAAAAATTAAAGTTATCACTCATAGGACCAGACAGTGCGAGATGCCGCGCGGAGAGGGGCGAACATGGCCGGCGATAGCACCAGAAATGTTTTTCCGACATTAAATTTTTGGGGTCACAAAAATAATTATGAAGGCATCCCAGGGGCCTAATGACATTAGGCACGCACGCCGTCGAGAGAAGACAGAGAATCCATGGAACCCTGATGCGTCCTGATGTTAATGTTAACGTTATTAGACTGGAGGGATGGGGGTGGCTGGGTTGGCTGGCCGCTCGCTTAATGAAAACGTGTGTATTTAACTCTGTTTCCACTGGATTAAATGTAATTAGGATACTTTGAAAATAAGCGAAGGGCCGCCAGTCTCTACTAGATAGTTCCGCTTCACGTGATTTATCCATTCACCCTTAATGCGATGTAGTTTGTTGCGCTTTCCTCTGTAGATTTTTCTCCATTAACCGCACATACATATGTAGTAGTCGACCCAATTTCACCTGTTAAAATTAATTTTAAAATAAATAAATATATCGCATACTTGTTGAGACATACATTAATACATACATAGATACATACACGAATTATATAAGTTTGCTACCCGCATTGTGTGCTATCACGTTTAATTGCGGTTTGGTGCACACATTATGCACTAGACATTAGAGATAATGAAGAACTTTTTATTGAAATTGCAATATTCATCATATCATTTTGCATGCTCGACCACAACTCCCAAAGCGTTGAATTAACATCATTATCTACAATATCCATTACATACGTATGTACATATGTAAATATATCACCCCTTTAGTTACATATAGTCTTTTTGCGGAACTTTTGTGTGAGTCAAACAATTTTGCCAGGAAAGAGCAACGCAATCGTGATTTTAATTAAGCTTACAATTCCGAATGCGAATACGGTTGATGTGCAATGGTTTTCTCGGGCTTGCGAGAACAGCATGCGCCCCGCGAGCCATGACCGAACACGCGAAGGGTGAAGCGTTCCCGTATCCCGGAAAATCCCCAAAAGAAAACACAGACCCCAGGATTATAGGTCGGTGCGGTCGGGACGGATCAAACGGCCCTCTTCAAAGGCCCCGTTCTGCTTATATTGCATTCCACTATAAGTATACGCGTGTACTGAATAAATATGTACTATACATGTACATTTTGTGTATGCTATATTGTACATCGTAGATACTCTTATGTTTAAATTTATAAACGAATTAAAATCCTAGTGTGACTATTATAATTTGGTTTTATATTGTTAAATCTTGTCTTTACTATTTTGTGGAACGTTTCATAAAAAATTTCACTAACGACAATGCGAAAATTTTTTAGGGGTGCATAAATATACACATACACATAGACTTACATGAGTTTTGATGAATGTGTACGTATGTACGTATAAAAGAGTTGCAATTTTTATGACTGGTAAGTGCACATTTTATCGAATGGGGCACAAGATTTCAATGCGTTTTCAGTCGCTATATTGATTTTGAAATATATAGTCTGGAAGACTGTTCCGACAATATGAGACTGGCATTGTTCCATACGATTGTACGTTATCCACATACACATGTAATTTTGACCTGAATGCCAACTTTATATGTAGTCGTAGTCTTCTTTCAAATTACCGACGAATGCTGTTCAAGTAAAGATATTTTCAAATGTTTTTTATTTCCATATCGTTTCACGCTTTTTAGCAATTTTTTTCAATATAATATACAGATATTACAAACGTTTTATTAAAGTGTATAATATATTTAAGCTATATAACAATAAAAATAATAATTTTTATTCCAGATTTTAGGGAGAATAGTGTAATCCTATCGTCAATATAAACAAAATATAGAAAATACAAATGATTAATTAAATGTAATAATAATGATTTAATTATAATACTCTTATACATATAATAATAATAATAAATTATTAAAAATAAACAATGAATTAATCAATTGACAAATAATTTATGGTGGTCGGTGTATTCATTGAATATACATATGTACAGTGATGAATGGAAATGAGTAGTCGCGGCAGCAAGAACATAATTTGACGATACAGAGACACGATTACGTAGGGAGGCCACTCTCATCCTGGGAATGGCCTCAAAGTGAGGTACGTGCCTTCCATAAATATTTGCGACGCGCTGCAACCCCTTAGTAGCCTTCATATAGTACTTATTAAACGTGGTGTTTTTAGTCTTAAGTTTTATATATTTTTCCACAAATTTGATTAACGCAAATATCTTCTCCATGGGAAATTGTCTTATAGAAAATAATGGTTGTTGAAAAATGAGCACGACTCTCAATTTCAATGCATTGCTTCGGTTTTTCCGGTTTCTTTATAATTCAATCAACCTTTTGTGCTACTATTCAATAGGTATGTATATCATTTATATTTTTGTTTCACCTGATTTTATTTTTGGGTTTTTCACATTTTTACAGTGGTAAATAAAGAATACATAAAAAAATTGCTCCAAAAGGTCATTTTGTACAACGCATGTGTAAAATACATATAAATTATGCCGTTGACTTTTTATGAAATCTTAAAACAAAATCCTTTCATCTCCAGTTTGGTATTAAAAATTGATATGGTGACCGCATGTGTTCGCTTTTTTTTTTTGAAAAGGGCGAAAATGTATGTTTTTATTCTTTAACCTTTCTTGCGCGGTAAAAAAATTACGCACTTTTTATGTGAAAATCGTAACAAAGAGCATGTAAGGATTCAGATTTATTATATTAAGGTCGCCGCGTGAAAATGAATCGGTCAGCTTGCTCGAGCTTTCAGCAAAAACGGGAAGTGAAAAAGTTAAACCGTTGTGTGTTATGATTCGTTTTTCATTTTTTTTCTCTATTGAACAACGTGTTTTTTATAAACTTACAAAAACCCACTGTTCTAAGTACATATGTGATTAAATTAATTTTTCAAAAATTATTATATAATTTAAAAATTATTTTTTCCTATAAGTAAATGCTTCGAGTCGTAATATCATAAATTGACATTTTGGTCTGATTATATTTTCTAATATTCGTATACCTCGGCATTTTTTTGTATTTACAATAAAGATACATACGTAAAGAAGTTTTCATCAACTCTTAAATCAAAAATAAAATGAGATCATGACAAAAATGACTTTTTGAAAAGACTACTTCTGCTATACAAATTATGTTTATGACAAAACTTATCGATGAAATCGATGACTAGACTTGTGAGCTTTTTTTTAAATAGTAAAAAATCGAAGCTATTCTAAAAAGCTCCATAAATGTATAATATATGAAAAAAATTACTTTTTCGTGATTTTCGTCGAAATGAAACGATTTATTAAAGGCGCAGGACTTTGTTTTAACATCGATGATCTTTTTTTATCCAACGTTCCTTGAAATGACCGAAGTTTTATATTAAGTCCATCGTGGTAAATCCAAAATTTGCATCTTTCGCTCCCGCCTGGTAGTATATATAATATAATATGTATGTACATACATATATGTGAAGCATTTGATGGTTTACAAGCAATGTAGCTTTAAGAGCCCTACCGAAACACAATAATGGAACGCCTTTATTGAACGCTGACAATTTATAATTGGTGGTGCTTGCAGCTTTTCGTGAACAAAAGCCTTATTCACTCCTCAATGGCGCGAAAACGCATTAGTAAATTCGGTATGGAACTACATATGTACATATGTACATATTTCCATCAGTGATTTAATATACAATGGCGTTTATATCGATGCCGCAAGTAATTTAATAATTTGATTAAGTTATTTTAAAATTCAATTATTATGATTCATGTGCTCAGTTATTTTTTTATAATTACTTGGTAATTTTATCTCAATTGACAAACAGAGTAAAAATAATAATGTGATATTTCGGTTCGGAACGGAAACAGTATAATGTCTACGTTTTTATCTGAAAGTTATCGCTTAGGCATGAACGTTCGGATAGTGAAAACAGTTATTATCATAAAACATGATATGTTTTGAAAACGAAAGTTTGGCCATTATCGATGTATATCATCTTAAAATATTCTTAAAACGTGTCTACCTACGATTTTTATAGCCAATAATTACTGAACTATTGTAATAATCGTATTTTGAAAAGCGAATAAGGTTTAAAATATTATCATTTTATTACTTTGGTGTAATAATTTCGTCGATTATTTACAAAACTTGAAAGTTTATTTTCTTGATATCGTGCAATGAAGACTATGGGTTTCTCAGTATGACTGTATCTGCACTTGATTTGACGATCGTTTTCGCATCTCTGCAATTACATCAATTTTTCCCCAAACCAACATATGTTTATTTTTTTCTAGGTCTAAAACTTTGAAAAAGGCTATAATCTACAACTGATTTCTTATTATAAAATACTAGTGTTGTGCCCGCTGAAATTTCAACGGGTGATTTCGGAAACAAATTGATACATACTTTAAAATAAAGTTACAATACGTATATTAATAATTAATCGGAATCGGAACTGAAATAGGGATCGGTATCCGTAACTGAAAATGGAGTCCGTATCCGAAACAAAAAGGAATCCAGAACCGGAAATGAAAAAGGAATCAGGATCCAGAACTGAAAAAGGAGTCGGGATCCGGAACTGAAACAGTAATTGGAATGCGGAACAGAAACAGGAAACCAGATCCGGAATTGAAGCAAACCAGATCCCCTCGGCGCCCCTGTCGCCCCCGCGGCCGCCGCCCCCTGGCGCCCCTAGACGCTGCTGCCCTTAGGCGGGTGGTAGTTCTGGTGGTATTTCTGAAACGGCTGGTTTCGGAAAGAAATTGATACACGAATTACGAATTACGAAGTGATACGTTCTGTGCATTAGAATTTACGAATTACGAATTGAAAATTTGTTTTTTCGATATCCACGTTCTTCCATATATATATATATGTACATAAACATATACATATATACATACATATTTAAATCGCGTCTTTTTTTATATATAATATATTCCTGGAAAGGTTTTTATTTAGTAAATTACCCTAACCTTCTATTAGCCAGCAGCATGGCTCGGTGGTTGGGCTTTTGCTTAGCGCCGAGAGGTCGCCGAGTTCGAGCCCATGAGTTGACTTTGATTGAAAATAATTTATTCAGAGTTATCTGTAATGATGCTGGTCAGATTTGGATATTTATGACTACAAGTCGATCTAGTTTTCTATAAGAGTTTGCCAATTTTTCTGATTTAATTGTTGAAACGGTTCCTCCATTAAAATCGGCTAAAAACACATCTTACCCACTATTTGAGTATGATTTATGTACAAAAATTCATAGATGTCTCGTTAATTTCGCGTTTTTCAGTGTCTCGTAATTCAGCGATTTATGTAATAAAAATGCTGTATTGTTTGTAATTGGCCAAAAGGCGCATTGGGGTTTACCTGTTAGGCCATCATGGTATATATGTATGTAAATTAAATGTAGAAGACGTGCTGAAAGTTGGGACGGTACACAGTATGGCCGTTTGCGGATTTGCCTAGACACCCGCTCATTGTGTTTTAAAAAAGCTCATAAGCTGAAAATTAATTTTCGATGCATTAATAAAGGTTCAGATATTGTGAGATTGTAAGGTTCAGATATTGATACAAAGCAAATTTTTGCAGTTTCTTATAGTAAAATAGTTCAATTTTAATAATCAATTAAATTCATGTTTCAAAACCTTTGTAATTTTTACAAAAAAATCAAACTCGGGGGTGGATATTCTTATCAATATTTTTACAAAAGACATTATATGTTTGATAAAATTTTAATTATATATATGTATCTAATATATAATTTCGAAAGAGACTTTGTATATACATATGTATGTATGTATGTATGTAACTATCGTTTGTTCGTAGAATCCGTGACGTTAAATTTAATAGCACAAAAATAAATGAATATTCAAATAAATTGTTTACTATGCGATCGGCCATTTTTAAGCGGTTTATATTTCAAATTCCGAGCAAAGCCGGGTAAAACCACTAATATATTATAAAATACCTCTTTGAGTAATATTCAATCAAAAATGTATCAATAAAGCTTTCGATTAGACCGCAATTGAACTTCTATCTAGAAGTTACAAACGCACTCAGTACAAATCTATTTCGTTGCATATCACGAGTCCCAAGTTTGATCAAATATGACGGACTTTTGACACAATTAAATAATAATTTTTAACAGTACATTTAAGTTTAGATTTATGATGATATTTTAATAGTTTTTTGGAAAATATTAAAATTGCGAATGTGTAAAATAATAAGTAAAATTGCAGATCTGTAAACGGCTACAATGTGCGGCGCGATTTTGATCGGATTGGATTCATATTTTTATTATAATTAATTTTAGTTATTATCAGATGTTTTTGGAAATTTTCTACAAAAGCAGTCCTTTAGTTTTGGCTTTGGTTATAAAATGTAATTGTTGCACAATTAACACTCTTTTAGGATGATTTGGTCGCGGGAAAAAGAGCTTTTGGCATGGGATTTCACCGTAAGCGATTGTTGTTTGAATAAATCAGATAAGTTGGCGGGCACGGCCGATTTATGTGGATCGCGTGCGCTGCCGCTCTTATTTACAATTCATTCCTAATATAAAATATTCAGGCTGTTGGCGCTATCTCTGAAAATACCGCTTTCTCCACAAATAATTACGCTTTTAATAATTGATATGACAGGCTCGAACGAGAAAATGGCCGAAAAACGGCATCGACCGCGTTTGTCTACTCGGACGTTTCACGATTGACTTTCGTGCCCCTTCTGCCAACATTTTTCTTTGTTCCTTAATGAGACATACCGCTCTATCAGTTATTCCTTTTGATTGACTTTTTGTTTAATGTCTCCCAATTTCCTTGTAATTGAATTAATACATTTACGACTGTTCCGGTGTTTTTATATTACTTTATATTCGATTATTAATGAAATGCTGCAAGGAAATCCGAGTCGTTCTTCAATTATTTCTATTTTAAACGCAAAGCTTTAATAACAAAACGAAACCTGAACGCTTTGTATAGGTATATTAAATGTAATAGGAGAAAAATTCCGTCCTTCACAAATGTTTTCGCTCTTGCGATAACACCGTAATATATTTATAAATATTCACTCAAATGAACACAATCGTACGCAAAACAGTGAAATTGAATATCTTTGAACGAAAGATTCATTTAACGAAGTTCATTTTGAAATGACACGTGACCTTATCAACAATTTATTTTACGTACATACATATGTAGGTATATTATGAATATCAAATTTTCCCTAAATATTTTATGTTTACAATGGGACGTACATTTTGGTACTTTCATGCGAGTGTGCTGTTTGTTCGGTAAGATCCACTAATTTATGGGGAAAATACGGCTTTCGAATGAATAGTTTGTTTGTAGGGCCCACTACACTTACGGAAGTCGTAGCTTTTTGAATATCATATAGTTTGCCAAATATTTAATGTTTGGATGGCATATTATGTTATTTTATATTTTAAGCGTTACAATTTACCTCGGTAATTTATTATATTATGTACACAATTACGTATAAATATGAGGGTTGACCAGAAAATACATGATTCATTAATAATTCAAATTCCGTCTAGTTAGTATTATAACATGTGTACATACATATGTATGTACAATCCCATTATGTGTGCGTTTGTTATTATATGTTATATGTGAGTTACGTTTATTATTATAATTTTTGACAGTTTGTGTGTTACGCTTTTGACAATCAAACTTTTAGGATAGCTAGTTGCTGGAAGTAGTATTGATCTCAAACATATTATATAATATACTTCATTTGATTATGCATATATGTTGGTATTGAAGTTCATTCATGGCGTAATATAAGACGTTTATTACATGCAGACTGAATTTAGACATTTGTATCGCGACAACCTGATTCAGATGCTTTTTTCTGTATGTTGAATTCCGAGCATTTCAAGTATTTTTATTATTATTGAAAATATATTTTATTCACTATTTTGAATAAATATCTTAATATTAGAAAAATGACAAAATTTTGCAATTTTGCCATGAATAATGACAAAACTTCTAGTAATAAGTATTATAAATATAAACAAAAAGCTTAGTAAGAACACGATAACTGAAGTGCAGAATACAGGGTCTAGATTTAACTTTGGGGTTGTTTTGAATATTTTACGACTTTTAGGTCCTTTCTCGAGTAACGGAAAAGCCGTATTCCAGTCTAATCGCGTTACAGACCTGGCAGTATTATTACGGGTCAAAATACATTAAGGAGTTCGATCTAGGGAATGATCGGTATAGATTTTTATAAAAAGGAAAAGCCAAAATATCTTACATGCCCTTTGTTGGGCTGGGCAGCATTTAAAACTATTGTTTTGTATTATTTATATGTATATAAGTACTTTTAAAGTTGCAGAACCCCAAATTTTAGTTCCAAGAACACTATTTCTGTTTGACTTAATTCAAAAATTGTTATTACTTATGTAGTTTAATTCGATACGTCCAGAATCTTGAAAAAGCCGAATAAACGTATTATTTTTAAATATTGTTAAACGCAATACATTATATTTAAAGTTTTGCGAAATATTTCTCGATATGAAGAAAAGTGGACTTTGTTCCTCTTTCAAATATGTACATTATTGTTGTTCGTTTTATATTTTCCATTTTTCAATCACAATTATGACAGTCTCATGATGTTGTTGTTTTGTTTTCCAGCAATTAGGCATACAACATACGCACTAATCATTTTTCATAAATGTCATTTTTTTTGCAATTTTCGCATCTTATTATATTTTTATTTTTGTCTTTTCTTAACTTTTATTAACATAACTTATTATTAACAATCTGTAGTTTATTTAAATTGTGCTTTTACTTTATATTTTGTTTTTGATATTAACATCATCTCTTTTCTTGTTTTAACCCTCACCTTTTAAGGTCCGCGTCTTTGGTAACCCTCGCCCATTGTCCGTGCAGCAGGAGGTAGTTCACTTCTCTTTGTTATCGAATATAATGTTGCCAACACAAAGTCAAATCAAATTTTCTGTGTCCTCTATACTGGAGCACGATACATATAATATTAATTTTTAATTAAAATGTATACAAATATATTCGATAGTCTCTTTTTATGTAAGTTTAGTAAAATGTTTTTGTTTTCTTCGTGGCTTTGGAGCACACCAGTATTTTAATTTAAATCCCACAGGTCAAGGTATTGATCCTAAAAGTCCTCAACATGAGGCCACCTCCCCCCAACGAATACAGTCTAAGAGAACTTTTCGTCGGAGAACGAGACGGTTTTTCAGCAACATCGCAAAAGAACAACCGCACATCACTGCTCTATATAAAAGAACCACACTGTACATAACCAAGTACAAAATAAACAACAACGCATGAACACATAAAGCGTACATGTGTTAGGAATTAATAACTGAAATGTGCCGTGCGAATGCACGCACACCTCAAGTAAACATACATGTACATATGTATGTATATGTGTACATAAGCACACACTCTCACACACACACATACACACACACACACACACACACACACACACACACACTCACACACACACACACACACACACACACACACACTGACATACACATTCACAGATTATATATAAAAAAAAACAATATTTTAATTGCTCCACTACGCGCTTATTTAAATGCATATTTACAGCGATAAAAATTGATAAATATTTTTTTATTTTATTTTTGCCTGCGCAACTGCGGTTTTACAATATTTCAGTGATGATTGAGATATGTTTCTAAGGATAGCACTCAAGTTTACTCCGAATTTAGTAAGATCTTGAGAATATGGTGTGGCTGTTAAAAATTGTATTACTCCGAATATTAAATATCGCAATTGATCCGCATTTCAACCCAAGTAATTATCAATCGAAAAAATACATTTTGTATTTTAGGATTGAGAGTATTATACCTCGAGCCAGTAGTCCTCTCTTAATGAAGTAAAATAACCTTCCCGTATAACAGGCGGTTAAAGGATGGTTACAATTCACCACACCTACGCCCCCAGGTGAAAATAAAATCACCCAGTATCTATCACAAAGGGTGCGGTCAAGGCTTTCGTGTCGTGACGTCAGTCAGCTTTTCCGAGTAGTTCTCAAAATGTTGTTTGAAGTTAAACGACGCGGCGTTGTCTCGCTGAAAGACGACCGTGTAATTGATATCGTTTTGTTTGACTTGTGACAATTTCAATAGTAGATGTGAATTTCTAGTAAGTATCGAGGTTTCTCGCAGATAGGTACGTTACGAACACACACAACTATGTATGTACATATGTTCTTCGAATATTTACACTGCCGAACTAGCTCACTCGGCGAGTTCAAACCAATTACTAGGTATACGAATATTTATATACGAACACAGCATTTGCCCGATGGCGGTCGATGGATATAAATTTAATGTCAGAACGGAAATTCAATAATCTAATATTTAATTTCGAAAGAGACTTTGTATGTACATATGTAAGTTTTGGTTCGTAGAATCCGTGACGTTATCGAAAAAATCAAATTTTCTATCGTATCGATTATTGACGGTATCGATTTCAATTCCGTTTTCGATTTCGATTCCTTTTTCTGTTCCGGATCCCGATTCCTTTTTCAGTTCCGGATCCGTTTTACATTCAAAATGTTATTTTCAACAATTCATAATCGACAATTCAAAATGTTATTTTTTTATCATTTAAGATCTTATCTTTCTTAGACACCGAAAAATAAATGTGCTATTTTATATCTTTACTAGTTTTATGCCCGTTGAAATTTCAACGGGAGTTTTTGGATTGATACAAGATTTAAAATAAAGTTACAATATGAACAGTAATAATTAATCTGAATCGGAACTGAAACAGTAATTTTAAAAGTAAACTAAATAATTCATGTGTAAGGTCGAAGACAACTGTAATAAGTTAACAAAATGTAATAATAAGTTAACAAAATGTAATATTTTCCAATTATACACAAACGGTCATTGACCTCGTTACGTTGAATATTATTATTACACATAAAAAATTACGTACATATGATGTGTATTTACAACACGTATCCTGGGCGAGGAAGTGGCGTGGGGCGCCCGCTCGTGAGCGCTTGCGTATGGAACTGAGGGTCCGAGATTCGATTCCCGGCGCCCTCGGTAAATAAAATCAATTTTATTTTCGAATATCGTCAAAATATAAATATAAAATCATATATCAATCCGAAACCACCAGTTGAAATTTCAACGGGCTTTAAACTATTAAATATAAATATTAAATTAAATATATTTAAAAGATCGAACTCATGTTCCTTCCATCCTTCGAAATATATCGAAGGATCGAACTCATGACCGATGACCCATTTCTTTTAATTTTTTTTATTTAATAACTTAATATGGCAACACCCATGCGATGATATGTCATCGGGTACAACACTAGTATATGATAATGTTGATGTATGCAGTTCACCTAACAATTTATTTATATTTTATTTCTATTACCTACTGTTGATGCTTGTTTTTATATATGTAGTACATTTTTTCAAACTGATTTAAAATTATGTGTGTAATTTATTTATATAATTTCATTTTTTATTGTATTAAAATTTATGTAAATATGTTAAATTATTCGATGTGTATTAACTGCCTTTTAGTTCTGCCGAACATTCAAGTTTACATATAACTATCGTGTCGAGAACGACTGCTCAATTTGAGTTTGAAGTGAAAGCGCTTTCTCGTCGAAATAGGGAGTAGGGTAATACCTTGCAGTTTGATAGTTTTCCAGCAGATAAAATCTTGAATTATGCACTGACACTAGTAGCAGTTCTAACGTTAAGTCGATGTGCCCTCGACTGACGGTATTTTCGCAATGAACGACTAATTGAGAAACTAGATAACGCAAGCTCTCTCTCCTCCTTGTTTGTTCAGAAAATATACCGTTTAATTGGCATTTATTTCTGCTATAAAATAAATATATTCATTGCTTCAATATAAAGTATACGATTTGATTTTTAAATAAAACCCTATACGATTAGTATTATCAACAATGAATTACGATAGTCAACTTTTTTTTTTATTGCGGTATTGATTAAAGATTACTTTAACTCTAGAGACACCCATTTTTCGAAAAATAATTTTTCGGAAAATGCCTATCTATTTCTGCATTGGTGTTGGCTTTTCTATCGGTAATTGTGATGCAGATTTTCACAATAACATGGCCCTAGAGAAATAGTCTGAAGATGTTAAATCGCATCGTCGCAAAAAGTTGATCATAACGTCATAGTCCAAGTATAAAACAATAAAATTCGAAGATTTTTATACATTATAAGACTTTAAATATCTCCATGATAAATTCTATTAGTATATATGTACATATACATAGATGACAGCTGTCAAATAAAAAGTTTTAGAAGTGACACACAAACATCCATATCTTTCGTTTCAACGAAATGCATGTACATTATGTATTTACATTTATACCGTTTGGTATAAATGTACATACATGCATACTATGTACTATGTATATAAATATAAATATGTATGTACTTACATATATGTAAATGACTAAATACTTGTGCGGAATGACGGAAACATAATATGAGTCAATTAAGTTCGTTTCGCCCCACATACATGAGCATGTACATACATACATAGATATGTATGTACTTTTACTTGTATCGGTATAATATAATACGGATATCAGTCAAACATCTCACATCCCTGTGCTATAATAATAATTATGGCTTACATACATTCACCACGTGAGTGTGGGATATCTATAGTGTGCTTAAGTTATCCGCAGGTAATCGTGGCAGAAATTAAACCCTAATACGATTCGATCCGATACAATTCCGATCTGAATTTATCTCGGCACGCATTTACCGCACGTATTCGCAGTACATATAATACATGTAAGTGTAAGGACTTTTGTTTAAGGCTTGCGAGCAAATCACGCGGAAACCTTTCTTGGCGCTCAATTGACTTGATCTATATCGGGTTTAAATTAGAAGCTCGTCGGGGACCCGCCGGTATTCAGCCGCCGGGGTACAATGGTCGGGGTCGTCCTGGCGACAGTCCGGGTGGGACCCTTACCCGATGAGAGGGAGGGATGGTAAGGGTGGGCCGGTATATGAGGGGTTGAGGGTGAACAGGAGGAAAACCCTCTTTCAATCGGATGAATTATTAATGCCGTTTCGGACATCTTTTGTCGCACGTCCGCCGAGCTGTTCTTCGGATCTTTCCTGATATAGAAATACATACATACATATATATTTCGGAGAACCCTCCTTCTCTTACTTTTCTTCTTTGACGCTCTGTGGCCCATTGTTGATATCGACTCGCGAGAGCGATAAATATTTCGCAGGATGTACAGCGGTGCATTTGTATATACATACGTACATACATACAATATAAGTAGGTCACCTTGTTAGAAGTATCTATTTGTCCGTTTAAATCATTCTAGCCATTTCATTATACAGCGTTTATTTATTATTTAGATTAGTGATGGAATTAAAATGTGTCATGTGCTAGCTAGCGTCTTTCGGTAACTACGCTAGATTTTTAGCACGCTTGTGTGTGGTCGTTTAGCTTCCCAAAGGGTCACATATTCGTTGCTTTCGGAAAAGCTCATTCAGGGGTGTAAAGCTCGTATAGTGCATGCAACTTCAATTACATTCTTCATTCTGCAAAAGGACCCTGTCGCTTTCATCCCTTTCAATGGTCTTTTAATGTGTTTTCTTGTTTTATACTTTTTAAGTCTTCCTTTGAAATTCGCTTGCTTATACATATTTAAGTTTCTTTTAACGTTTTTACTTCAAACTAAAGTCAGTTTGAAGTAAAAACGTTAACTTGTACATTTTTAATTAAAAGTATTTTTTGGTTTCTTTTTCAGGTGAGTTCATGTTTGTGAGATATTTCTAACTTGATCACCCAGTAGCGACTCATTTTGTATATGGTAATCAATTCGTTTTATTATTATTTATTAACATCAGAGCTGTGGAGTCGCTTCAAAATTTACCG
This sequence comes from Arctopsyche grandis, assembly GCF_051622035.1. NCBI lineage: Eukaryota > Metazoa > Arthropoda > Insecta > Trichoptera > Hydropsychidae > Arctopsyche > Arctopsyche grandis. Next base: position 20,416,728 of record NC_135357.1, read on the forward strand.
ACTTCGGCTCTGACTTTATCTTATGATTCGACTCAACTCCGACTCCAAATTGAATGGTTTTTCTAAGATCGACTTTTCTTGCCAACGTTTAATTTTTTTATTAATAAAATAAAAGCGATTTTAAAATTATGAAAAAATAAAAGAATTTAAAAATTGACATGTATTCCAATTTATTGAATTATTGGTAATGAAATAGGTTTAATTAAAAAATAACTGCAATTGTATAGTGTATTTGTATACATTTCAAATCAATTTAATTCAAATCAATATTTGAGTAAAAATGACATTAAAAAAGTATGAAATGGAGAAAATAGTCGGTTTGGCCAAAAATGCAACAAAATATGTGGAATTCGACGATTTTATTTATAATTTAATTTAAATCACAGCCCAGGTTAACACGTATCATTTTTATTTTAATTATTGTTTTGCGAAGTATACTTTGATGTTATTTTTAGCTGCAATTCAATTTTTCCCAGAAATTTTATTAGTGGTATAATATACCGAAATGCCTTGGGACAAAGCATTTTTTTTGTATTTAATATTATCGAATCTGTCAACATCGAGACAGTACTGTATGTATGTATGTATATGTATCTATGTAACATCGTTTTGACGTTATATTGATCGTATCCCATTCGTATCCATTGTCAAAGTGATGCGTACTTTTAAGAAGTACCAATTTGTTTTTAGATAAATTTCCTTGCTCATATTCTAGCTAAGTTTTCAATTGTGGGGTAATACATCTATTATTCTACCTTTACTCCGTATTCAATTGCATATTTCATACGTAATAAAATGGACTATAAATCAAAGTGTATTTGAAAAGGTATATAGTATGTATGTAAATAGTTATTGTTTGAGAAACACTGTTCTGTAGAATCGTGTTGTTTTTGGAGAAGTTGGGTAACATGTTTAATAATTAACACTCAACAGTTGGTTCGCTCTGAAAGGAGGTATTAATAAAGTTATCACAACAAAAACACCTATCGGTACAATCTCGTTGAGATACTCGGAGCTATAATATTATCAAATGTATATGTACATTGTAAAACTATTTCCAAATATGTATTACTGATTGTTTATTTTGGGTGAGTTGTGTTATTATTAGAATAAGCTTCTTAAATGTTAATACGTTTGTGACTTTGTAATGTATAATTTACTTATACGTCTCAATTCGTCAGATGATATCTACGGGGTGACAGGGTTGCTCTGGCACCGAATCAACCCCATTTCCCGGCGATCCGCAGCCGCCCAAGAATTTCCGTAACCCAAAATATAAATCCTTTTTGCAGCCGGAAAATCCTTTCGCGCACAGTTCCCCAACTATAATATTCACGCGCTCCCTTATGGCGCAATATACCCACGCGCTTTCTATTATTTAACTCTGCCCTTAGTCATGACGTCATAAACCCTTCTGTCATTCGAGAAGGCTTGCATATCTACGCCAAGCTAGAACCTTCCGGGACTCGGGGACTTCTTATTATTTTTAGAACTTCATTTTCCTATCCTGATTTTTGCTAACTTCACATACCATATTGTTAATTCATAATTTAATTTTAAGGCCGTACTTAAGATTATATCGCGTACAAGATTTTTCAAATGTGTATGTATATATGTATGTATTTATATGTATAGACATATATTATATTCAGTGGTGTAGTCGGGGCCGGTCGTCGCTCTGGTACTTCTTTTTGAACCAGGTCGCCGCTCTGGCACTTTGATTTATATGAAAATTGTTTTATGAATAAAATTAAAAAATATTTTGGCTTATATTAATACCACTTGAGACGAGAAAAATAAGAGGCGACTTAATCGAAGTCTTTAAAATAATAAATAGTCTTCTTACGTCCAAACTCATTACGTTCAATAAAAACACTCATCTTAGAGGTCACATTCTCAGACTCTAAAAAGAAAAATCGAATAAATTGGTCAGAGATTCATTCTCTTCAAACAGAGTGGTTAAAGTTGGAAATAATCTTCCAACAATGTAATAAATTCTGAAAACCATAATATTTTTAAAAACAAGCAAGAAGTCTTCCTTAAACTTGAAGATTTTTGTAATTTCTTTTCCAATATCTTTTCTATATTTTTGTTTTCTTTTAGTTATTATGTTACTTATTATTATAAAGTTTTTAATAAATATGAAAAACATCATAATTTCAACAAGAATATTTGTTAATTAGCATTTAATTTTTTTTATAAATATTTGAACTGCCAATATAATGATACATATTTTTTAAGTGATGAATAAAGAGCGGGGGGGGGGGTCATAAAAATTAAACACCGCCCTGGTTCTTTTTTATTCAGCACTACACCACTGATTATATTACAGCTACATATGTACGTATGCATCGCACGTTTTGCTTAGATACCCTTCATCACAGTATTTTCTGCAATAAATATGTCTAAGACGGTCTTCTCGAGATTATTTGTACTTTTTCGCTCAAAGTCCCCTCAGTGTATAATATTTGTTGGTAGATGTATTATAGATACGTGCAATAGGGGTAGCGGGATTAATGGCTTATGAACAATTTAATATTCGTCTGAAGACTGCCGCATTCTAGGAGTTGTCAATAGCCTAAAAGGAAGCTTAATGCTTATCTATTGGATTATGATGCAAACTTCCTCTTCTAAATTTTTTAATATAAGTAATGTAGCACAAGAAGGCTAAGCAGATTCAAGCTTACGGTATTTTATAAATGCTATATCAATATAATTAATGCTTTTTCCCTACATACATGTAGATATTTGGTAAATTAATTTATTTTTATTGAAATTATAGTACTCAAATGAAGTAATTAATCCTTACCTTTTGATAAAATAACCGAGCAGATGCTTAATTATAAATACATGTTGTAGTGCACATGATTACGTATTATGATATATCATGGAATATCTGTCAAGTAGTTTGACACGTCACGGGTGATTATTGTTTACACGTTGTTTGCAGATATGTATGTAGGTCGTTTTAGCTAGCAGGTGATTAATAGTCTAACACGTTCGTCTGTATCAATTGAACAATAAATGTGATAAATTTTGAAAATTTTAATACTAATTTGCTATGACAATGTTCTTTAGGATATGTTGTATATATTTAAAATTTAAAAGTTATCGATGCTGAGTGAGAATTTAACAAGAACCGACATAATAATGAAACGGCTTTGAAATTCTTCAACAAAAGTTTGTACGAATTGTTGAAGTATGCAATGAAATTAGAGCTGGTGCACTTTGGAATGTAATAGTTTATCTTGGAATGCAGAAATTATGCGGAATTATGGGAAATTATTCAAATTCAGTTTTATACACCACGCATCAATAACATGCCTTCATATTGTACATACATATGTATGTTCAATATGAAGGCATATTTTACATACATATGCACAATAAGTATGTAAAATATGAACGAAAATATATAACGAAAATATATAACGAAAATATTTATAACTAAATTATTTTCATTAAATTTTACTTATCTTAAACAAGGAAGCTTTATCTTGAAATTGATGATTTATTTTGTTAAGTTACGCTGTAATTTCCATATTAACAACATATGCAATCAAATAGCATTTTTACATATTTGTTTTAATATATCGTAATACAAAAATAACAATATAAATGATTACGCATTTGATACTAATTTACTAAAAAAATGAAAGCTTGAAAAAATATTTTTCGCCATTTAAATATCTATGTATGTACATATTAAGCCTTCCAATCCCGGGATCCCGGTGTTTTCTGGTACCGTGAATCCCGGTGCTGAAACTAGTCTGAATACCGGGATTACGGTGCTGGAAAAATTTCTTTCAAAATATTATTTTTACAAAAATAATAAAGAAAAAACATAAAACAACATTATATAATGAAAAATGGTGGGATGAGCAATGACAGAATCGATCACTGATCACGTTTTCACGTGTGTCTGTGTATTTTGGGGATTTTTTGAACACCGTCCTATTGAACTGAAACTTAGTATCGGTTACTGAAATTATTATCGATACGACGTAATTTTTTTTCAAATTTTCATGTTGACCGGAAATGGTACCTCCCATTATAGGTGTTCTCTTTTTTATAGTAGCCTCTTTTCAGCTGGCTTTCGATTTTTTCGTCTGACAATATTTGGGTTCTTATCCACACTCTTTTGTTTCGATGCATAATTACTAGGCGGTACAAACTATTTGTAAAAAACGAATCAATTAATCAAAGTCATGTTTTTTACTTTATTTGATTACATTAAAGGATGTCTTTTTTTTAATCTTAGAAATCTAGAAATGGATGCGAACCTAAAATTTAAAGAATGTAGCCACACTCTCAAAACAAGAACGCCAATATGAGGAGTATATTTTGCGTGAAACATCGGGAGAGTTTGCAAAATGCAATTGGACGGTTTTGAAATATGAAAATATGCAATTGAACATTTTTTTCCTTTTTTTTGTTATACATTTGATTTCCCGGTGCTAGCACCGGGATCACAGGATTGGAAATTCCTAGCACCGCAATCCCGGTGCTGAAGTATTCTTTCAGGATTGGAAGCACTATTACATATGTATTTATATACATTTCTTTTAATTTTATTACGCGTACTAAACGTATTTATATCGTTTATGGAAAAACATCGCAGATGTGACATAACGATAAAATGAAAAATTTTCATATTGTTGGGGCTGGTATAGTGTATATGTTGTAGTGAATCTGTATTGCCCAGTGAATTTATACTTATCTATTTATATGATTATACTATGAAATTATAAGTAGATCACACAGATCAGGACATTAAAATCATCAATTGGAAGAAAGAACCGAGGTATGTTCAATTTATGAAAAATAGGGCATTCCATTCAGAAATCAAACAATATCCCCATATGAATCGTATTTAACGTACTAACTGCATAAGGTAGTCTGACATAATCAAATTTCCCTTTTGATGTGCTTTAAAATTAAAATCAGCAGAAGATATCGAAAAAAAATGTTGGAGGTAGAAGATGAAGACCCAACATTAATTGAAGTATTCGGAATATGAATTCTCTAAAACGCCAATGAAAATATACTTTCACTGCTAGTATGAAATCACTGTAACACATAAATACATGTTTTTCATACTCTATATGTACAAATCGATATGAAATATTACAAAACTTTTGTTTTGGGTACTGAAAGTTAGTGGAATATTTTGTTGAGTTGTTTTAAAAATTAAGTTTTTAGGGATGTTTAAAGAAAGTAATTAAACAAAAAATGTTGTGAAATGCTAGTTATGCCAAGTATGTAATATTTTAGCATTGTTTTGTGTAGAACGTGGTATGTTTAGGACAAAAGTGTGCCTAGTCACGTGTGTCGTCGTCACAAATCCATTGAGACTCACAGTCCGTTGGGTCAACGCTACCATTCGGGTTCACCGAACCTCTTATGCAACGTTTCTCAAGTTTTGTATGAATGAAAAATGCATATTCGTTCCCATGTAATGCCGGTTTTTTGAAATATGCGATTTGAATTTTAATAAAATTCGAATTCAAACGTCATCCTGGCCCGGAATACAAACGAAGCTATGATTTCGCATTAATAATCGTGACCGTTTAAACTTTGAAAGTCTTAGGTTTCACGTGCATCATTCTGTACGACCCCTAAAATTGCCCGCACCCTTCTGCAATAAAAATATCCAAAGAAATGGTTTTCCACTCTGTAGCCCCATTTCATGTTTACGCATATTTTATTATTTCCTGCAAATGTGCTTTTATTTTTAGACCACTATATACTGTGCATTGCTAATGAATCTGTCGTTTTTTTTTTCATCTAAATAAATAATGGACTGATAAATTTTTATTATTTCTACATTTTAAAACATTTCTTTTTTATACCTAATATATTTTTATTTTTCTTTTAATAAATTTAACTTTAGAATCATAGATTTATACACCTTTTCGTGTTATAAAGATTAATTATTCGGCGAAAGTTGTTATATACCAACGAATGTTGTCTATGCTTTTGATATGCTATTTTATTTATTTGCTGTTGTTAAAATAGATACATCGTCATCGTAGGTATTGTTGTAAACCAATCTGTCATAATAGGATCTTTTATAAGGGTGGGATATAAATTCGATTGCATTATAAATCGTCCCTTATCGAAAACTGCCCCCGAGCCGCTTCACACTAGCGCCCCATTTCTTTAAGTGGCATCCCGAATTTTATGCGTCCAATCGCCGGCAAATGCCTCTTACTATGCACATGGGTCTTATAGCGAGACGGGGACTTTTCTGAAAGATTTCCTGATCTGCTTTCGAGGAGAAAAATAAAAAAACTCCCCCCACCCCCCCACCCCCCAGACCAGGCAGTCCGTTCAGTGTTATTAGTCTCGATCGGGGAACGGCCATTCCGGAGATGACGTCGGATTTTGAATACGGCGGATTTACAATGTTATGTGAGCGCGTATTATGGACGATGCGATCGAAAGTGCGAATGCGTGTTACTTGTAATGAAGATAGACTGAAACGTGTTCTGTTCAACTCAACCCTCTGTCGTGTGTATGTGTAGACGTGCACGCATGTGTTGGAGGTACAAAAGCTACCTCCCGTACGCGGAGCTTTTAATCTCTGAAAAATGACAGGGTGAGGGCGCCTCGGGAAGGAAGGCTCTGGTGAAATAGCGCGGAAGATAAATCGTTATCAAACTCGTGTGTTATGCGTGCGTAGCATATTTTTTTCATTTTTATCTTTTAAAATTTATAAATATTGTTGCTACGCGGGCGAGAGAGCTTTTCCTGTATATTTTCCGATCATATTTTATTTTTTTTTATTGTGAAAATTCTGCGTTTCCGTTTGTTACACTTTTCAATGGAAGATTAAATTTGTAATTTTTTTTATTGCTTTATATACGTATTCAATTCAGGCTGATATTAAATATAATCCGGCTTAGTAGCTTTCCGTTAACTTTATTCCCCAGTTTTAAAGTTGAGCCGTTAAACTTTCAATCGGCAAAAACTGCCGCATAAAGTTAACGGTCTCGCACCCGTTAACCGTTCGGGACGTTGCGCTTTTCCCCAGTTTTTCTGAACGCATTTTTTCTTTTCCTGCTTTTTTCGCTCGTGTCGTTTCGGTAGGTTTGTTATCTCACTCGACTGGGTGTAGTTTTGTAATTTTTTTGTTCACACGGCCCGTGTGTGTATATCTGCACGTGGCCTTCACTCGGAAAATGTATGAAAATTGCTGTGGGGTTGCTTAATTCAGTGTATCCGAATTGTGAATTTATGAAGCAAACCTTTTCGTATTTTAGAAACCGAATTTTACTATATGGTTTTGAACTGATGTTTGTGATATTGTATCGAGATATGTACATATGTACATACATATGTACATACAGTGGCGTAACGTCATTGAACTAGAAGGAATAGTCTAGTTCCCAAAAAGTTTTCACCTTAAATTTAAAAATATCAACAATTAAACTACAACAAATTCAAATCGTTGTCCATATCGATGTTAACTCGGATTAGAGGAGTTCAGAATCCGGGATCCGCCCTAACTGAGGTAGTTAGTGGTAGTGGATTATTATGGTATGGTCCACCGCATTGTTCGCTTGCACGGACTCACCGTCTCAATTCAGTTGCCTTCGCTGTACTAGCGAATAATTGTTCCGTTGAAGACATGTTTTTTTTATTTACTTGTCTCTTCGAGCATTTATGGAACTTTCACTAAAAATAGTTAACATTATGTGTATCAAACATCATTCTTAACTATGTATTCATTTGTTGTTAAAATAAGACATATTTAAACATCATTTTTTGAGTGCAAATATGTCAAGGGACTCGGTTCGCGAAATAATTCTCTCAAAACAAATCAGTGTCCTGTGCGAAACAAATAACGACGTCATGGAATGTCGCATTCTTGATCGATTTTTCGACAAATCATTCAGAAGACTAAGTTTTGAAAACAAACAAGATGTTATATAGAAAGGTAGGCTAATTTTGTAGGATATTTCTGCTAGCACAAAAATGAAAAATTATACTCGTCACTTCAAGACAGATTATTATAAATCAAAAATTAAAAAAAAAAATTTGTCCATACCTAGTCCCCTGTTTTAAAAGTCTCGGCACGCCATTGCTGCACTATGAAAATTAAATATTCATAGATAGATATCGAACATTTAATTTCCTTTTAATATGATAAAGGTTGGCTTTATTTTTTTTCTGATTGATATATCCATTAAAGTGGCTGTACTTATTTCTTTAATTCTATGGTTGAGTTTTGAAATCGTTGGTCGATTAGAGACCATTTGTTTTCGTTCTGACTTTTTTTACTCATATTTTTTTGGATTTTTTTTATCATCACTCACACTCCAGTTACACGCCTACGCATTGCGGCGGGTGGTGTGTTCGTTCATTTTTGCCAGAAATTTAAATTTTGGCCTTTAAATCATGCAGTCGAGGCGTCTGACAGCGCAGCAGCAGTAGCAGGAGCTTTGAATCCGGAGGGTGGGATTGTGGGGAACGTAGAGGATGCCAGTCACAACGAGCCCTCCAAAACGGGGCACCGAGAAAGAAAAAGCCCGAATCCGACATGAATAACTTACCGGCAACAAATGATAAACGCGTGCATATTTTATCATGCTTTTATGCCTCAGGAGCGAACGAATTGTCGATATTTTGCTTTGGTATATCACAAGTGATCCTATGTGTGCTTTGTTTTTTTCTCCCGTTTCATTAGTTTGTCAAGGCGATTCTATTTTTTTTTTAATTTATCTCGACTCTTTATATAAGTACACCGAAACCATAACAAAACTAGTGTTGTACCCGATGGCATATTATCGCATGGGTGTTGGCATATTAAATTATTAAATAAAAAAATAAACGTGTCGTCGGTCATCTGTTCGATCCGCGCGCGGTCGAATTTTTTTAAATACCTTTTAAATATATTTAATTTAATTTTTATATTTAATTGTTAAATATGAAAAAATGTGGTAAAAACTACCTACCTTCTTACATGTTAACAATACAAAAATAAATAAATAAATTAATTACCGCCATCTAATAAATTTTCAATAGATGGCGGTAATTTTTTAGAGATTTAGCGCCGTCTATTTGCCTAGAAGAAACATTGGTATCGAACAGAATATAAGTTTTTTTTTTGTTATTATATTTTCGTATACGTTTTGGCAGTGGTTTAGTTGTGACGTACATATGTACGTTGAATCGAGACTACTATTATAGTACAGCGAGCGTTATCTCAGACAGACAGACACACTGAAATACAGAATAGCGATATTACATATGTATATGACTAGTGTTGTACCATATTATCGCATGGGTATTGGCATATTAAATTATCAAATAAATACAAAATAAAAGAAATGTATCGGTTCGATCCACACGCAGGCGAATTTTTTTCAAATACGTTTTAAATATATAAAAAAAGATAAAAACTACCTACTTACCTACATGTAAACAATATAAAATACCAATAGAAAAAATAAGTAATTAATTAAATTTTAATAGATGGCGGTAAATTCTCTTTCAAGAGGAAACATTGGTAGCAAATAGTGTATATATAGAAGTTTTTTTCTTTTGTTATTGTATTCGTATATGTATACGTTTTGGCAGTGGTTTAGCTGTAACGTCCATATGTATGTCGAATCGAAACGACTATTAGCGTTATGTCAGACAGACATACACACAGACAGAATAGCAATATTATACATACATATGATGTATTTTTTATTTTTATTGTATTATTCGCGTGACGTATCTGAAGTTTATTTTTGATTTCTTATAGAAATATAAGCTTAATTGTATGAAATATTCACGGAATCAAACTGAGTTTCAAGTACTTCATTAAAAATTTATTTTATATTTAAGTGATTCTATTTACGGCATATATGTATATATGTAAGTTTTAATGAGGGTTTGTTACGGATATTTAAAAAACGCTATTGTGTTTGAGTTTTTACAAAGCTCTTCTTACTTCATTTTATTATAAATACATTGTATTTACACATTATAACAAACTGTTATTCCGAATTTAATGTTAACTACGCAAAAAAAAACACAAAATTGCTGTAAAAAGATTTTTTTTAAATTGCCGGTATAGAATACAACAAGGTCGAAGTTTGTAGGGTATTATCTCGGGGTTTCCAAAGTCAACCCGAATTACATTATCAGCTTGGAAACCACCGTTACTCCCTGGAGTCATATTCGACTGACTTCTTATCACCTAATGAAAACGACGCTTACGTTGGCCCTTAGTAATTTTAATATTTACAGTTTCCGCGTGAACTTTTCGTCTCATTTTCACGGAAATTTCACACCGGAAAACAAAGTTCTAATTGATTAATTAAAAATCAGGCCACGTGACGCGCAGAAAACTTCCATACCAACGCCCTTTACGAGCGATGAGGGAAAAATTGCGTATTGCGCATAAACATAAATTTATAATTATTACGAATTCAAACTTTTTAAAAGTGTATACTCAGCACCCGATATTAAATAATTAATTCTACAAAAAATGTAATTTATATTTTTAAATATATTTCCTACTTCTGGATATTTTCGAATATATCTGGCTATTGATATTTCTATTGAGATCTTTTCAAATGTTCCCCGTTCGAGTTATTTCGAATTATTGTATCAAAAAGAAATCTTAACTAGTATGTATGTACATTAAAATGATCTAGCCAGCTTCTTGTACTTTTTTTTGTTTGAGAATGTCGATGAACGTTTACAAGATAAATAAATATGTACGTTGTAGTACATTTATTGTATACTCGGAATTTCAAGATCGAGACGCTTCAAATGTTCGAGTGTCTTTGGCTACTCGGGGATGCACCGCTAACACCCTTTTAAAAAGGAAATATCCTTGGAATTTTCTCGACTTTAAGTGCCATCCTATTCAAATACGTGCAATAGTTTAAAATAACGCTTCACTTAGTATCGTTTGCAGTTTTACCTTTTTTATGTAAAAATGTAACTGGATTATAGCTATATCAATTATAATGAAAAATTTTCCAGCGTACTGGGAAATTCGTAGGATGTTTCCCACATACCATTTCGGAAAAACGGGCGATGAGAAAAAGTTAAATAACGAAGAAATTAGATTAATTTATAAAAACAAATATGTATTTACGTAAAGGCTTATGGCGACACCCAATGCGCATGCGCCAACGTGTAAAATTATTTTGTTCTATTGTTTTTGTAATTTTCTTCAACACCGCCATATTGGACAGTTCATTGTTCGAATTTGCGTTCGCGTTTACATCTATTCAGACATGAAATAAGAAAACCCAGCGGCAACTATCGCGTTTGATAATTAGGGTGAGTGATCTTTTCGCTTCGTGAATTTTAAAAATTCACTTTTTATCAAGTGTACACCTATGTATGTATAAGCTACGTTGCATATTCGATGTATGAGAATGAAATTTGCGCGTAATATGTAAATGATATTGACTTTCTTAAGCACTGAGTGCTTTCATATTACATCGTGAATGTTACGAATGTCTGTCCAATTTTATGATTTTTTTTAATTACAAGACGGTTTATCTATGTAGCTTTCAACCAATTTTTTCCTCGAGAAAACATGACTATTCGAAAATTTTAGTTAGTGACAGTCTTTCGAAGTCTAAATTGTATTTTTCGTGTCAACCGTTTTTTTGGAGTACGTTGACTGGAACAATTACGACTGTCATTTTTTTCCGCAGCCTACAGCCTTGTCGCTTAGCAAGCGAATATCATTAGGGGTTGTCAGATGTCGCCGAAGCCACTTCAAGAGCTTTTGGCTCGCCTCCAAAAAGAACCTTTTGTAGTCTCCATCGTACGTCCGACAACTTTCGCACTTTTCTCATTCGTTGCGCGAATGCTCTCCGACGCCAAAAATGTTATGGCTCGACGGAGGATTGGGTTAATGTGTCTGTACTTTCATTCATACTTAATCTGTACACGATGTTTATAAATATCTACATACATATGTTAATACATATATACATATATACATAGCCAGCAGCATAGCTCGGACGTTAAGCTTCTGCTTACCGTCAAGAAGGTGCCGGGTTCTATCCCTGAATGAAAATGAATTTTTCAGAGTATGCTGTTGGTCAGACCTGGATTTGTGACTCCAGGTTGATCGTTTCCTATCAGAGTTTTCCAATTTTCTCTGATTTCATTGTTGAAACGGTTCCCGGAAAAAAAAATTGGCTAAAAATCCTTCCTACCTACTATGTCACCACTATTTGAAAAATTTGATTGATGTACAATAAAAATTTATGTACAATTCATAGATGTCTCGTTAATTTGCGAGTGTTTTCAGTGTCTCGCAATTCAACGACTTATAATAAAAATGCTGTATTTGTATTTGTAATTGGCCAGGAAGGCGCATTGGGATTTACCTGTAAGGCCTTCCTGGTATATATGTAAAAATAAAAAATAAAAAAAAAAATAAAAATATGTATGAGCAATGTGTAACTATTATTTGTAAATAATACAAAATAAAGACGCATGGAAAAGGACCATGGATTGTTGGAACGGCATTATCGGCACGGTCGCTAGGGTGTATTGAAAGAAAAAATGACTACCTATATTGCTCGAGTGTACAATTTGTTTCATTTCAATAATATTCAAATTTAATTCGAAATAGTATAAATGAATATTTTACGAATTTTCGATGGATTATTCGTATATTCTTATAGAAAAAAATCGGGCGAATATTCGAATATTCGAATGAGAACCCTAATCCAGACTCATGCCAAAAAAGTAATTTAAAACACCATACTCACTGCGTAATCAATCTAGGTATGGGAGAGTTGAGATAATAACTACGATGAGACCTATTATCATTTACAAATAACGGTAGAGATTAAGTAGAGCGAAGATGAACTTAGATCGAGTAGATGAATATGAAGATGAAGCTGGAAAACTTATTAAAATACAAAAGAACAATCAACAAGAGAATTGACAATTTTATATAAAAAAAATATACTTGTCGATCCTTCCATCATGAAAGTTATTAATTTTCAAATAAAACAAAATATTGTCATAGTACAATAGCAGATTAGTTTTAAAAAAATATATTTATATTATCACATTTTTTTGACGGGCAGGAGTGTCACTAATCTAACAGAATGAAGCTAATAAAATCTTGTAATAAAAACAGGAAGATTTCCGCGGCGTGCCACTGATATATATATGTACATATATATATGTATATACATACATATGTATAGCCATATACATATTTATACATAGCCAGCAGTTTGGCTTAGTGGTAGCGTATATATTTCACCACTGAGGTCAAAGGTTCGAGTCCTCGCCACTGCTGGTTAGATTTGGGGTTTTGTGACTCCAAATCGATCGTTTCTCTATCAGAGTTTGCCAATTTTATCTGATCATTGCTGAAACGGTTCCTGAAAATTGGTATTAGATCTAATCCTGTTGTCACAAAATCTGCCTGTGTATATAATTTGTAATAATTATACACAGTAATCTGAAATCTATAGATATCTCTATAGACATCTCTATAATTTCGTATTTATTATATGTATAAAAATTGTATGCAAAAAAAATATAAAAATAATCCATAGATGTCTCTATGATTATTATTTCTGATTAATTATTATGTGCTATATATTCTGATTGTATATGTATGTATTACTGTATTTCTGATTGTTTATGTATTCTGTAGTTCGTTAACGTACACCCGTCGCATTGGAGCAAAACTGTAATGGCGAGTGTATATTGATCTGTAACAATAAAATAAAAATACGTACATATGTTTGGATAATGAATAGTTAAAAAAAACGACTTATCTACGTAACCAAGTATGTAATGTGTAAGAAAGATACATACATATGTATATGTATGTAGGTACATATATGTCCATATATATGTAAATTTGAAAATTTTGCGTCTCGAAAGTTGAAATAATCGGAAACCTCAGAATTTCAAATGTGTGCTTGTATGTATGTATGTGTGTATGTACAGTGAGGTTTGGAGTGTTCTCATTAGGTAACAACGTGGTAGTATGAGAGCGCCGTTACATCCGGGCGTCGCGTCGTTATAACCATCGTCACTAACGGCCAAGCCTCCCGTTTCATTTACATTGGCAAATTGCTAGCGACGGGGATACCTCTCGTGTCAACTCTCGTAACAGCGCGTGTTCGACCACGTGTACGCGCGCGCACGTGCTCTCCACTTCTACTTTTTGCCATCGTAAACTCTCACTAGCGAAAGCAGCATCTCCGTAAAAAATTGATAAAATATACCGAGAAAATTAAATTTTCAAAACAATAAAATATCCTCAATTCTCTATAAAAAGTACCAATCATCGTATGACATTTACATAATTACCGATTAAAACTGAAGATATTAATCACGATCAAATTTATTTTACATTCTACTTCTCTTGCGTTCTGATCTTGAGTTTGATTAATTTACCCTCGGAGTGTTTGCTTAAATTCTCAGAGAAACCTAGTTTAATTAATTAAATGGTGCCAAATATTTTAGTATGGTATGTCCGTAATATGATCATTGAAATTGTCACATCTCTATGGTTGGAGTGTATGTACATAGGTGGTTTTGGTATAGAAATACATAGAGGTGAGGAAGCGTAACCGAGAGTATCCGGTTCACTCGCACGTATTATCGAATTTTTATTGGCAGCGAAAGAGGCAATAATGTGTGCGGGACCGAAGGGCCCATCTCCATTTCATTGGTATCCTCGTTTAATATTCTAAAAATGTACAATTCCCCGAGAAGCAATTCCACACTTTCACGAACGACTCCCTTGATTCCTAGGGTTTGGGTGCGCCCTCCGCCCCCTTTCCCCACCCAGTTTTATTCTCTCACCCCGAACTGTCCTCCTCGCCTCGGGAGGAGGAGGGGGGGGGGGGTTACTCGAGCACTAATTCCGATAAGAGCGTTATCGTCCTCTTCTGAGGTTGTGTTCTCGGTTTCCCTCAGGATTATGCTCCAGTTTTGTCTTGGGGAGCATCCGCCACTTCCAATATCGCCCGTTCACTCTTTTCTTTGATCTATTATCGGCCGGTTAATTTACAATGAGTCCTTTCCCCCTTCTACCTCCTCTCTCCTTCCGACCTTATCCTCAGACTCCGACAACAAACTTCGGCTACGTTTCCTCCGCTAAAATTGAATTGAGCCCTAAGAAGTCGTCGTAAATTGTGATCTATCGCCGATTTATTGGCTCCTTATCGAGCGGCAATATAATAATCAGAATTTCCGATTTATATGCCAAAGCTCATAATACAATTTCCTCTTCCAATTTATATTAAATGAAGATATATTTTCTAAATTACAGATTTATTTATAAAAAATTATGAAATATCAATTTTATGTATCATATGAACATTTTTTTATAACCATCGTTTGAAGTCAGTTATTTTTCCATTTTCTTTAACATTTTACTTTTCGGTGTCAATTTTATCCATTTGCATCTTGAATACGAACAACGGTCGTAATTAAGTATTAATTGATCCCAAGACACTTCTAGGAGTCTAATCTAGTATTTTATATTCTGAACTCACGCAGCTTTTACTGTGCATGAGACGCGACAAATTGCCAATTGAATACAAATGCTTTCACGAGTAGCGATTACAATTGGAGACGTTTGTTTCAATATCGTAATTTCGCCACAGTCAGCGTTTTCGTATTATTCTTTCTATTTTTTATAATTATATTATTTTTAACAACGTCTCTCTTTCATCTCGACATTGGCCGTTAATTCGATTACATTGCAAATTTTACGAAAATTTTCGATACTATCATTTTAACTCGCGCTCGTTTAAGACTCGATTTTCGGCGACAAGTCGTCACAATTACGGCCATTATACAACTGCTAAATTCTAGATACATAGATATTCACGCTGTCTCAGCAATATGAATATTCGAATAATTTAATTCTTACAAATGGAACATTCATCGATTTAGGCGTTTCAGTGCCGCAAGTATGTAAATATATACATACATATGAATGTCACCTTAGGCTTATAAAACTGATAGATACCTTCTACCCGATACTGATACACACAGGTGAGCTCACACGTGTCAACTTTAGATGCATTCAGACAAGCAGCCACATTGAATTCGTAAGCGGCATTCAGTCACGAGAGCAACGAAACCGCCACTAAGTCGGCTTAGGAACCAGCACGAAGCTAGCAAGCTTCCTGGGATTTATATATGAGGAGTGGGAGAGCGGGTGAAGTCTAGAAACAATGGCTGCGATAGAGGAGAAATACAATATTTACGGTTGTTTACCGAGATTGGTATAAGCGGGTGAGGTCGACCTCGCCCCAGGCTGCCAAGTGGCCGATGCTATTTCCACCTCATCCTCTATATGTGTGTGTATCTACATATGCGTATACATATATGTACACTTACACCCTTGGAAGCGCACCTTTTTCATGCGAAAGCCTCTCAATAATCAAATACTTGCCAACATAATGTTACCATCGTTGTTGCCGTGCTGTTTGCACAATATTCCCATGTGAAAAGGTCGGTGCTGCGAAAGTCAACACGGTCAAAAAATATCGCAAAAGACCTTACCTAAATATAATACTATTTGTGAGAGTGTTGTTTCATTTCTGGCTATACATAGATAACGTTTTGGTTTTTGTGATGTTTTCGAGGAGGCCTGTTATTGCGTGTGTGCTTTGAAATGTATGCGCGATGAAACTTTTCCGGCATGAATAGAGTTTAAAAGCTATTTATGTAAATTGTAAGCGTACATTTATTTTATTTAATAATTAGGAACGGTCCGTAGCGCAAACGTAAATTATCCAATTTTGCTAACTGCGTATATTGCCTATATATTAATTAAATAAAATTACGCTCGTATGACCGCTATTAATAATAATTCCAACTAAAATATCGCGGAAAATTCGTGTTTATATTATACGTACGATACAACGTGTGTATAGCGAGTTTTTCTTTTCGTACCTTTTTTTGTAATAAACGGCAAAAATATGCAAATAGGCTGTAATGTAATGATAAATTTATATTAACATTAATTGCTGTTTGCTTTGAACGAATAATTCCATTTTCTTTTATGAATATTCAAGAAAAAAATTAAAGGTAGGAATTTGGTGTTATTTTGGCACATTCGTATTATAAAATAGGTATATTAAAAAGACGTAAACGCGATTGAATTTCGTAATTGCTGTTTTGTGAATTTTCTTTAATTAAGAGAACTTTGTAATTCATAATATAATTTATATGTACAAATACCTATGTATATATGTACCATTTATTATAAAATTTTATTTATTAAATTTTAACCTTAGGCCAGTCAGAAATACAATGACGAGTTCTGTCCGACGTTTCGTTAATTTAATTGAAAACAAATTGGTTGTGGGCTGCAATGAAAGAGAATATCGGGTACTTTTTAATTCAATTAGAAAAGCTCAAACGAGCAAAGTAAATGTTGCAGAAATTCAACCGACGAACGAAAAACCTTCCGAGAGGATTATTTCAATTTTGCCTGACAACCTCGCTCGCGTTCATTTAATTGAAACGTTCCAAAAAAGGGGTGTAGGGGATTCGGATGATCTTTTGACATTTGGAAACAATAATTTGTATAATGCGTATCGTCTGTTGTGCGCTAGTTAGGCGAGGCGATTTGCAAGCGATACTCGGCAATTTCGTATCTGCTACGCTGGAATGTAATAATCGTTTCCGTCATCCCCGTAACTCGTAACACATAAATAAGCTATTAGGGGTACAAATTTATACAGAGCCTTATTTGCCCTCATAGGAACTGTAAGCACTTCCGAAGGGTGGGTTCTTCCTACACCCTTCCTCCGCGCTTTACTTTCCGGCGTCTTCCCCTTCGCTAATCATCCCCGGAGCTTTTGCACCCTTGCGGTTGTAATTCGCCGTTTTCACGTGTAACGCCGCTCCGAAGACTAACGATCCTATAGGTACTTATTTTTAATTAATTATTCTCGCGTATCGAGTTTTCACCCGTAAATCACTTTTATTTTATACCCGAGTGTGTTTTATTTTGATAGTCAAACTTGTTACCGACACATTCCGAGTCCCCGTTCTCAATACGGTGTCGCTCCTCGAGTACAAAGCCTTCCCTGTATCTGGCGGAGCTGGTCTTCCACCACATTAAACCGGAAAATTGTCGACCGACTGTCTTGGCCCTCTTCCCTGACTGTGCACAATCCACTGCATATGTAGTATATGCACCGATTGACTATGTATGTACATATATGTACATACCATAGACCACGCACCCGTCTCATGCACATTTTGTAATCTGGTTCTTGTCTTCTGGAGCGTATGATATACTGTATACATACCTATGAATTAATTGTTTTTCTATTACGTATATTGGGTATATATTGTAAATATATAAACACGTTGTTGATTCGATTTAGTACACACGAGAACGACGAGTCGTATTAAAACATTTCAAATCAAAATTTGATTTCCCACATGAAATACACGTAAAGTAACTTCGAATTCAAAGTTTTCGTTTGTATGCCAGATTTAAATTTGATTTTTTTTCAACAAATTATGTATGTATGTACATATGTATGTAGGTATGCATACTCTATTGAACGTAATAAAATCGACTATTTTTTTCCGAATATTTGTACATATTAGATTATTGTAAAATTATTCAGTGTAATATACAAAATATAATACATGCATGCACATACATAATTATTTTGTGTCAATTACATACATACATATGTAAATGAAATTTATTACTTTTCAATCTTAGTGCATTGAAATTTTTTCTGATTATTTTTTTTTTTGGAATCGGTCAATTAAATGCATCGAAAAGATTAGAATGCCTAAAAAAATTTAGACGGTGAACATGAATAAAAATAGTGATTCATTTGCGATAAGCGTACTCTCGCTTTTGGGGCATCTGAGGGCAACGCAATAAAACATATTAACAACAACGAACCGCGCTGATAATGGCGACCGCCGATAGCGCATTAGCAATAAATAAGGTCGTATCTGCGGCTTCTGATCGCAGACTAAAAGCCTTGGTTAACGACGTCAAATACTAAAATAACGATGTTATATACGAAGTCCAATGCCACCAGTGCACTGGTACATAGTTAATAAATTTACCGTCAATATTAAATTTTTCGCCCAACTATTGAACTTCAAATAATTTTCACACATTTAATGTATTTCGGTTTTACACCGTAATCACATTCTCTGATTTCGATACGTATTCAATTCATTAATTCGTTTCGGTATATTTAGAGAACTTTAGCAGTTTTTGTGTTTAATGTACGAAAAAAAACTTAACATATTAGTCAGACGTGTAATTAATATATGAATATATAGCTTGCTTTGGAGCACCGACTTTTTACTGTCGACGCCGATATTTCGATATCTTTATCTTCGAATCTCAATTTTAAAGCTTGATCAGATTCATGCAGTATTCCATTGTTTGAGAAATAATTTTGGGGTCGGTCCTTGGGATAGTTTCCTTATTTCTACCACAATTCTTCCAACGGTTAGTTGTTTTGGAGAGATTCTTTTCCATTTTTTTCGAAATTCTCGAAACTGTGTTTACCGAAACACGCTTTTCTGGTAATTTTTCGCATGGAAACCTTCTTCGCTTTCAAATACGCAGCAATCAAAGTCTTTTTTCGGCGGAAATATCCCTGCAGCGACCAATTTCTGAAGAATCGATATTGTTAATTTAAAAATTCCAAATTAAATATAAAATCCATCAATTTTATAAAATAAAAACTATTAAACCCCTAATTACCCTTAGAACAATCATACAGCAAAAGGTCTCAGCTGAGCATGATCTTTTCTATGTTTGAAAGCATTTGACGCACAATGAACAAAGGCGTACCCTTAGCAGGTATATTACGGGTTTTTTGTGCCTAATTCTGTTTTATTTTGCATATATACAAGATAACTGTATTTGGTACATAGTTTAAAAGAATTACGTTTTTTTACCAATATGCAGAAGAAATAACTAAGATAAAGTTAACAAATAACGAAGTGATGATTAGAACAAACACGTATGTCGCAAAATTCACAAGCGTTCCGTTTTATGTGACTGCTGGTGTGTATATATATATATATATATATATATATATATATATATATATATATATATATATATATATAATATATATATATATATATATATATATATATATATATATATATATATATATATATATATATATATATATATATATATATATATATATATATATATATACAGATTGCCCCAAAGCGCCACTGGCCAGCAGCATGTAAACAAGATTCATTAAAAATATCACAAAAAGTAGTGATGAAAATAATACAATAATATATAAAAAATAATAATAAAACAATCTATAAATCAATGTTTGTCTGTCTGTCACGTATGCGTTCCTATACCATTCAACCGAATGCGATGAAACTTACAGGACTTATTGTGTGTACATATGTTCGCGATGGTTTCCGTAAAAATAATCGCTTAAAAACGGGAACGGAATCGGGAAAAACGGGAATGAGTGGCATTGCAACGCAATAATTTCAAATTTTTTCGTGTCACCACCTGCGTTGTTAGGGTAAAATAAACAAACAATTGAATAATTTCAAATGTGTTCGCCGCCTGCGTTTTTCCGACAAATGGAAATGTTTATAATGGAAAAATTATATAAATGGAAATGTATATAATACTACATACATAGCTGGGTTAAGCTATGTAGTATTATATAAAAATTATACAAAATGAAAAAATCCACATGCGAGATGAAGAGTGTGGCAAGAAAATTGATCTCGAACCGTGATTAAAACAGTACACATTTTTTTAAATTCATATTTATGTACATGAACCCAATCCACATTGGTCCTTCCATCTATGTACATATGTACTACATGCATAGATGGGAGGACAAGTGTGGATTGGGTTCCAACTTGAGAAAATCAAGAAAAATTGCTCGGTATTACATAAGATATGAACTTAATCGTATTGTGCCTAGCTATGAATTAACTAGATTTGTGCTCGGATCATCTAACCCATTGTTATGTGTTGTGAACAAAAGATCTTAATTGAGATATATATTTGAGCCATAAAATTTCTGGCTGATAAATTGAAAAATTTCTCAGCGAGTATTTAAAGTATTAATTTTTTAATGCTTTTTATTATTACTAAATTATTATTATTTAAAGTAAGCATGTGTAATAGTTCAAAGTAGAGAAATAAACGATATCGATAATATGGGTCTCATATTAAAAGCAAAATAAATCAACGTGTAAATTTGAAACAATAAAACAATTCCACATTCTCGTAATTTGAAAAATTCTGAAAGTCGCTACGGTAATTATAAACTGTATTTCGAGATAAAAAGTCGACGAAAAAAATCCACCTAAAAGCCAGCCGTATCGCAATGTGCAAACGCGGCGTCCCTGTAAAGTAGTTACACGCGTAATAGCCGAGCAATTTTCCGACGATTATTTTCAGAGACGTAATCAAAAATTGATTAGCTCTCGATGGCGGGCGGGAGGTCGCGAGGGTGTTAACCGCTTGGCCAGGAAATTAAGCGAGGTGTATGGCATGGGGTTGGGAGGGGAAGGGGTTGGGGTTGGGGCACCGTTCCAGGTGGTCAACACGTTAACCGCCGGCCGTCGCATAACTCAAACGCGTGTGTGAGGTGTGCGCCGGCCCGTTGTTACGACCTTACTTTCCCATAATTCACACCCACCGACGATTGTAACGAAACCACCCTTATTAATACGACCGACCGTTACCGTATTGTTTGTTATTATTATACCTTCCCGGTTGACTCGCATTTACGTACACATATCTATGTACATACATACATACATACATACATATGTATATTTGTACTCACATCCATACTCTACATACATACATACATATGTATGTATGTACATACTCTCCACTAGTCTAAACTAGTGTTGTACTCGATGACATACATATCATCGCATGTGTGTTGGCATATTAAATTATTTAATAAAAAAAAATTCAAAGAAATGTGTCATCGGTCATGAGTTTTTTTCAAATATCTGTTAAATATATTTATATTTAATTGCTTAATATGTAAAAACGTGGTAAAAACTAGCTGCATACCTGCATATAAACAATATGAAACACCGATAGAAAAATTAATTAATTCATTCATTCATTAAATAAATTTTCAATAGATGGCGGTATATTATTTCTAAATTATTTCGGTCTATTTGCTTAGCGGAAACATTTGCATCGAACAGTATATATAGAACTTTTTTTATTTTGTTATTATTCGTATTACATTCGTAATGCGTTTTGTTGGAAGCGGTCTAGCTTACGACATGTACATATGTTGAATCGAAACGACTATATGCCATATTATAACATATATTCAGTATGATGATGATGATATCACGGGTGAGACGTGACCGATTTTCACTTTTATTATTTTATCTTTATTTTTTTTTTACATAGATATATACCAGGAAGGCCTAACAGGTAGACCCCAATGCGCCTTCCTAGACAATTAATTACAAACATTGCAGCGTATTTACTATATAAATCTCTGTATTTCAAAATTCAAGTTCAAGAACACGAAATTAATAATTAATTAATTAATAAATTAATCCATAGAAACATCTATGGATTTAGACTTGTACATTTTTACCTGTTGTGCATAAATCAAATTCAGATATTTGTGACGGCGGGTTGGATGATTTTGTCAATTTGGTGGAGGAAACGTTTCAACAATGAAATCAGATAAATTGGCAAACTCTGATAAGAAACGATCGACTTGGATTCACAAATATACAAGTCTGACCAGCTGTGTTAAATATTACGATCGAACCTGATTACCTCTCGGTGCTGAACGTAAACGCAACCACCGAGTCATACTGTTGGCTATCCGTATGTAGCAACTATAGATGCAGTTTTGTCATCATGCGAAAATTTGACTTTGAGATTTTGAGTGATTTGAACTCAGAATCGATCACTGATCAAGTTTTCTTGGTTAGAAAAATTGTGTGTGTCTGTGTATTTTGGAGATAATTTGAAAATTATTGGTCCATAAGACTGAAACTTGTTATCGGTTATAGAATTTCATATAAATAGTGTGAAAAAGTAACTGCTATGTTCAACTACAGACAGTCTATAAGTTCTACAATAGATTACGCCAAAGCTGCATACATTAGTCGGCAAATCAAAAATATAAATTTTTTGATATTTCATATTGATTGTTGTCGTTGATTATATATGTCAAAGGACACAAAGCACAAACTATTTTTTTCCGTCGAATCCCACTAGCATAGTTGACGACCGAAACGATGCAAAAATTACCTGATAGTACCGCTCGAAACTACACTACCATTGAATTCACTGCATTATACTTTAATTTACACTGCCGATAGAAACTATCATTACCTGATAGTACCGCTTTAAGCTGTTTCTTGGCCATAACGCCGAAAGCAAGATGTTAATAAATTTATTTTTGTATTTCAAATATTTCAAAAATTTTGATTTCCGGGTATTAATCGAGTAATTTTCAAAATACTTGATTATCGAGAGCTTAAAACAACTTTGTAAAAATGGACGAATATACAGTGTATCGAGTATGTACTCGATTACTCGAATTGGAGACCCTATTTGGAGTTAAATAGGGGTGGTGAGCAGGCGCATCTGATAGCCAGCTGTCATCACGTCGATTTCATTCTGATGATATTTTGATTATTTTGTCAATCATTAAATTCTTCTACCGTTATGTCGGAGACATTTTCTTACTTAAATAATAGCTAATCTCTGTATGTCGGTAAAATATCAACGTAATCGGAAGGGCGAATGTAGTTTGAAGCAGCAATCAGCAAAGGTATTATTATATTATTTGCTAATTATCATTAGCAAAAATTGAAATAGAAGTTTTTGAATAATTTTCCAATACAAGTAGTAAGGATTTTGTAAAAATCAAAATTATCAGTTTTTCAAATAATAGTTGTGTGAGTTTATGGTAAAATCTGCCTTTAATGTTAATTGTGTTTGAGTGAACTTGAGTAACTTGTCTGTTCTGTTGAAAATTTTTGGACAAAATTTTCCCATTGAATCTCGCAGAATCCACAGCATAATATAAATGTAGATAAAAAATTGCGAAGTTTACGTAATAGAAATGGAAATTTCATTAAGCGGTGCCTGGAATTCAATTATTTTTGTGCATGGGCGTGCAGCGGGACCGGGATTATCACAACACAGCTACACCCGGGCCCACGATTGGATTGGTCGGGAATTATTCATGCCCGAATATGAACTGAACACTTTCATATTGCGAAGGGGGTACGCCGAAACGTATGCCTCACTGCTCTAACCGAATTATCCTTATTTAATTATTTATCATCAGCCCGCCTTGTTTTACACAGACGCGTGCACTATTTCCAAATTGGCTTGTTATTACCGCATTGTTTGTGGGCATTTAAATCACTTATCTCTATTTGCGGGAAAAATGCACATGTTGAAATATTACATCCTTTCAAACACGTGTGTACATATACATATATGTTCTCAGTATATTTTTTTATTCGGTGACGTTTATAGATTTTATATTAATTTGCGGATGAAAGTTTAGCGAGTAATTTTCCTTTGAAGTCGATATTATTATGACAGTCTTATATAGAGTATGAAGATATGTAGTGTAAGTGGAAAGTTTCCGATGTCAGTAAACTGTATTTAACCCTGTGGCTACTTACTTTTTATATATTATAAATTATTTTATTTTGTTTCAGGTAAGCTGATCTGTTGTGTCACACTTTGATTATGGTTATTGTATCATAATATATGTACGTATACGTAAGTAACTTTTTGGATGATGTAGTGGAAGCTCGGTTGCAATTATATAATCTTTGCAAAGTGTGTTGAAAATAATTTCAAACTTTTTTTTGTTCGGATTGAAACGCGATCATTTTTCCTGCAGTTTTTCCTCTCGCTAAATATCTCATCAAAAGACCGGAAACGACTTCCTCAATCGTTAGGGGCAGACTTCACCCCGAGGGCAGAAACACCGACGTTTTTATCGTGGGGTGCATGGAAACGGCTCGATTGTGAAATGATTTAACACCTGCGCTAATGCGTTCCTGATTTTCAATAATTGCATCGGATGCAAGATCACCGTATTTTAATCGCGTCGAAAGGTTGAAGTTATTTTATCCTGTTCTGTGTAACGTGGATCATTAGTAACGAGCAAAGTCTATGACATGGGCAATGGGGAAAAGAAACACGTTTCGATACCTAAAATGAATATTAAATGTTCATAAATATTTGTTTTCCTTCATCACCTTTATGGAATAGTTTTTACATACGTTATATGTCCTTCCTCTGTATGTACATATACATATATGATCCGTTATATTTTAAACGGGCAGAAGTCTGATTTTCATTTAGAAAAATATTATTTCTGTTTGACTTAATTCACAAATTGTTATCAATTATTTTAATTCGATAAGTCAAAAGTTTTGAAAAAGCAATATAAATGTATTACCGGCCACCAGTATTTTTAAATATTGATAAACGCAAAACATTATATTTAGTGTTTTACGATATATTTCTCGAAATGAAGAAAATTCGACGCCAATTTCAAATATAACGGCGTAAATGTACATATGTACATACATACATACATATACAAACATATGTATGTATGCATGTGCAATATTTTCTATCGAATTCCGAAAACTTTTCTTCACATTAGCAGTTATCAAATATCTTTATAGGATCGCCTTCTTATCTTATTATACTCAATATATATTTGCTTGCTAAGTTGCAGTTGTCATGAATATTTTTTGCATGGAAAACCAGGGATGAAATTTAAAATACATTAATTTCCTTACAGGGTTCGCTTTGAATAATTGCACTCCTTGGTCCGTAAGAGTTATTCACATTTACATATTTCGACTGCCACTTGAATAAACATACTATTTCAGCTGCGCAAATAATAATACTTTTCTGCCTGTTCGCTGGGCGCGTGCCGAGCTAAAATTTAAATATCAAAAGAAAGCGTGAGTCGCCATTTTCGAGTCCTTTGTGCCCCACGCAGAGGCTCTGTTCTGTCGCTTGACGTGCCTCGTGAGCTTTTCATTTTTCATGAAATTTTCTTTCGACCAAAATCGTCTCGTACTCAACTTTGTGTATTATATGTATATATAATTAGCATACTTATGAATGTATGTACATACATACATTTATGTACTTTTGTATGTATGACCGTTTGTGGGTGTAAGCTCTTTTGTTTCGCCTCGTAATTATTGTTGCTCGTTGTGTATAAACAGTTAAACACTTGAGATTTCCTGAGTAAGTGAGTGGATATGATGTTTAATACTACATTTAGTATATGATGTTAAGTACTTTCTCAGTTTATGTTAAATATTAACTTTTTTTATCGTCTGCTTACATATATAGTAAAACCTGTCAATGGACTTAATATTCGAAGAGCGTGAGTGGTTTAATAATATCAACTTGTGTTGCGATTTAATTGAATTTCTCGGCTTCGTCGTTTCACCCACTTACCATTTTTATTCTCGTTTTCGTTCAAAGGAATGTATAGAGAATGCGTCTTTTCTCCGTTTTGAGATTTTCATCAATAGATATCGCTTATCTCGTTTTCGTCTTCTTGTACTTTAATTTTCACCCTCGTACACATTTACATAGATTTCGTGACCGCTGTGATTTTGTTTTACATCTGGTTTTAAATGCTTTATTAAATACGATGTCTACACTATCATATTTAAGTTTACGTAATTTCTTTGCGGTATTTATATCATTAATAAATAATTCATTATAACAATATAATTTCCTCTTCAAAATTTTTTTGTCATTATTTTTTCTCATTTTTTTGCCTCTGAGAAATTTGGTCAATTTCATGCGACAAATTAATATAGATAAGCGGATTCGGCAAAGCTTAGCTAATTGTTAATAGGATTCAATTTAGAATCGTGCAATTACCAAGACAGTGTCGACACTATTTATGTATTTAAGAATATTTTATATACATAAATATTTATATATGTACATACACATGTATATTTATAAATATGTTTCAATATGTCAGTTTAATGTAACGAAAAACCTTGGTTGCTTTCCAGACATACTTTGAATATTTACATAGTTGTAGCAAAGCGTGTAGTGAAGTTGTATGATGTTAACTGTGCTCATTATAAGTATTCATTAAATAAATAGACGAAAGTTGTCAAAGATATTTGTCTTTATGTCTTTATATAACTTTCCATTTAGAAAATATGTACTCGCTAGTCGACATTTTGCTATTTACGGAACTGTTCGCATAATGAATAATTACTAAACGTGCATATATACATACATATGTATGTATGCATGTACATATGTATGGACTAGGTTTTCAATTCAATACGCAAATTATCATTATTCATATTGGATTAATCTACACTCGATTTGTATTAAATAATATAGGAACTCGCCTTTCGTCAAGGGGTGTCTACAAAGTTTTGGTAGGACTTCCTACAATAATATGTAGGTCTGCTCGTGTAATTTTCTTTAGTGTTATTACAACGCCATTTGGTCCGTTTTCACATATCATTCTGCGTGACACATTATTCACTCTACCTCGAACGTGCTTCTGTTAATTTTAGTGGGTGGCCTACGCCCATAAGACAACAAGCTTTTACTTGAAACAACAAATAGGTTTACATTACATTAAACTCTTGTGCGGAGTTTATTTGTGAATAGTATATTACATTAAACATTTACCGAGAGTCGAGTTTATTTGCGTAATGTTAAGTTTCGTAACTCACGCGGTGCCATCATATCTAACGCCAAAGTTTATCTTTTATCCGGCGCCCTAATTCTTTCACCCTCTATCAGAAAATTGTTTGCATATTTTGAATTAGCGGTAGTTTCTTTGTTAATTTCTTTTAAAATAAAATTATTTTATTTTATTGAGATTCTTTGATCACGTTAGTTAAGTATGTGCTACTTTAGTGAATTTTTATTATAAATTAAACAAATTACACTATTAGAGAAAAAATAATTAAAGAAAAACTGTAACTAAAATTACCCTTAATAAAATGCAATATATTTGATGTTCAAATCAATTAATGTGACACCTGAGCTTGTCGGATTTTGCAGATTTCAGAAATATTAGGTCGAATATTTGATATACATAGCTATTATACCTCAATTCTTGGTCTAAATTCGTAAGTCTTTCTCGTTTTTTGTTTTTATATTAGTTATTGTTTAGAAACCGAGCTCACACAATATGATGTTGAAAACGGCAACAAAATTTTCAGTGCCCTCATGTAGAGAACTGGATATTCCTCTTGGACAGAAATCAAAAACTCCTCCATAGTCATTTCGGAAAATTGAATTTTTAGAGTAGGATCCGTCCGTAAAATCCACAACTCAATGTATCAATCGTAACAAATGGATTTCGTATCCAGTCATAATTTTCTATATTTAAGGAAAGAAAATAATGTGCAATCTTTTCTTCCAATTAAGTTAAATGTTCTGTTACAACTTTAGCCACCTGACTTCGGTGTGAAAAAAAACAATTATTCCAATTATATAGTAATTATCTTCTATAGTAATGCAAAGTTTTTTAAAATGCGTGTAAGGTCTCGATTTGATTAAATTTACCATACTTGGTCTAGTTCAGGTCTTTACAACTTGGTCTAGTACAGGAAATTATTTCGAAACTAGAGATTCTCTATGTAAATAACAGTGCTAAGATATAATATTTAGGTTCTTGTCTTTGCAAGGGTAACAAATCCTTTAATCACGAGTCTCCCATTGACGGAGCACCATCCGTACAAATTCCTACACAACTCCCATGATATTTTAAATTGTTCTAAATATGAAGAAATAGAATAAAAACATCTTGTCCTGTCGTACGCATGGTAAGTTCTTTACAGCATAGGCATATTGATTCACTATTCTGTTTTCATTTATGAAACGAACGAATCCTATTTTAAATATTTTTCGCGGTTCACTTGCAACAAGCTCGCGGTGCACCGGTTAAGAACCACTGTCTTAAAAAGTTACTCATACTGCACTTTGTATTTAGTTAATCGTCAAATCGCTTCGAGTTTTAATATCTATTTTTCGATTCGTATGCTAGGTAAAAGTTTTTTAAAAATATTATAAAATTTTCTTAAAGTGTGATAAGTTCGATGACCCACCGGGATAACCACCTAGTGGATAAAGAATGCCGGATGTTTTAATTGTAGATCCCTCCGTTGGCCATATTTTTATGCAAAAAAGGTCACGTCTCAGACCCTTTTCATAAATTTTGAATAATTGTGTAATGAATGAAGTGCAAGAAGGGTGGAGAGACGCGACCGCTCCTCCCTTGCATTAGTCCCCCACGTCCAATTTGGCACGAAAAGGTGGCGCCACTTTCGACTCTTATTCTACAATATCCCAAAACCTTTCCCGACCCATCTACACTTCCACTTCCGATCTATGGGGAGAGAAGAGTGCGTAGGCTGACAGCATTGGCAAAATTTGCGATAGGCCACGTCCAATATTTTATTTTTTTATTCTTTGAAAAAAATCAATTATCCATAAAATGAAGATTATCACTACACTTCATTCATATTATATTATTTGTTGATTAAAATTTCTATTTGAAGAAATAAATTCTCAGCTATTTGTATTTTTCTGTTTCAGTACAAATTTTAATTTTCATGAAAAAAATTTAAAATCACTCACACATTCGATATTAACATAAAATATATGTACATATTATGTATATGTATATGTACATACATAGAACGTTTATTTTTTCCAAAGTTATAGAAAGAGAGGTTCGTGTAAGTTTTCTCTGGCAATAAAGAAAATAAAGGAGATGGTGGCGCTTTGTATTCGTCCTGTGCAATCAACTACACCCTCACGTGCTCGCACTGTCCACTTTTGTTATCCTCGTAATGAAATAGGTCAAAAGGCGAACCTCGAAACAAAGAAAAATATAGGGAGCATCGTGCTCTGTCCAACGTACATATAATTGCGCCACCAATCCCTAAAAAGTGTTTTTTACTTTTTTTTTATTTTTTCCGTTTGTCAGTTACAAAACGATCGTTGAGAATCCCTCATATACAGCTTTTATTTTCTTTTTACATCTACTAGATATTAAAAAAATTTAAATACTGATTCTATCAATATTATGGGTAAAGTTTCTTTTTTTGTGGGTCGCTTGATTAACAATTGGACGATATTTTTCCCATTGAGAACGTATTTTTGTACAAAACAAGGTAAATTATTTGCACCATTTAGCTACTACTTGCGGCAAACTACCTCAGCGACACATTTTCTACATTGTCGTATCTACACAGTTATTATGAAAATAGTTCCTCAGTACCATTGAAGCTAGAAGCCGGTTTGAAATTTCTTCCATTTCATTTCCTTGTTTCCGCTTTCATCCAATTTTAATGTCTGGTTTAAGTCGACGTTGAATTTAATTCCTTTTTGTAAAAGTCAAACTATTTTGTACATTATGAATGTTGTCATAAAAATTGACAAATAAAAACAATCATATCTAGGTACATATGTATGTACATATGTAGCTTTTATTTATGTATGTACATAAATATTATGGGATTGTGATTTAATTTTTGAACATACAAATCTGCTCTATTTCTTTACCAATCTTAATATTCTTATCCATAATATTTGAATTCTTCATACAAAGATATACATATGTATGTACATATGTACATATTATGCTTAGATAAGTTTGTTGTCGAAAGTTCCATTTAATTAGACGTATGCGTATCCATTAATTTACGCCGACATTCTTATTAACACCATATTTATTGTTTGAATTTGTTTATAAAACAAGAGTGTAACTTCTCGAATTTGCTAATTTAAGTTGGTGGAGGTAAAATTAATGCAACCCTCTATGAAAGATTACCAAATTGTTAATCGAGTAGAACAATTGAGTCTGTCTCGTTTCTGATGAAACATATTTTTGTAAACTGACATTTTGTACATAATACTACATATGGCAATGACAATTTAAAATACTCGTATTTATGTTTATGCTGAAAAATGAATTTTTAAATGAAAATTTAATCTGTCCACCAGAATATTGTGCATTAGTATATACATATGTACTAGTTTTATGCCCCTTGAAATTTCAACGGGTGCTTTCGGATTGATACATGATTTAAAATAAAGTTACAATATGAATAATAATAATTAATAGGAATCGGAACTGAAACAGAAATCGGGAATCTATGAAAAGTACGTATTTTTACTTTGCGTGACGTAAGCAAAAATGTATGTTTAATTTACAAAACCCAATATCCACAATTATGTATAAACAAACCCCGGCCATCGACCTCGCAACCTTGAATATTATAAATTACATATATGTATATATATGTAGATCGCAATTAAATTGTGTTATTTAACGCATTTTCTCGATTGGGACTATAGTTGAACGGTCTCAAACTTACCCCACGCTCTTGGTTGTGCGGGGGTAAGTTCGATCCCGCGGTCTGGAATTCATTTTATTTTTCAAATATCGTTAAAATATAAATTAATTTCAATTTAAAATATATATTTAATTGTTTAATATGAAAACAAAAAAAATGGTTCAAAACCTCGCTAAATAAAATTATTATAATTACGTATTTTTACATGGCGAGAACGAAAAAATTCCAATGAATAATAAAAAAAAGGAAAATTTCAAAATTGGACGATGGCGTAATCGGTTAGCACACCAAACTCAGATATACCTATAAGAGGATATTTGTGTTCGAGAGTTCACCAGTTCGATACCGCCGCAAGTCTCGACAAATGAACTAATACAAAGTTTAGGCTTTTCATCAATTCATTAATTATGTTCGGCTAGCGTTAGGACACACACACACACACACACACACACACACACACACACACACACACACACACACACACACACACACACACACACACACAGAGAGATTACCGTCTTTATATATATGATAATAATGTATGTATATAAATTTGATTACAAAAAAATGCTTCTCCCGGGTAGTTTTTGGAAACGTTATTTAACTATTTTAACTAAATGTTAACTTATCTCCCATCGCTGTAGTATCGACTACTCGAACACAAGAGACAATCCTTTGTCTCGCTTCCTTCAATTATAGGTAACTCTAATTAGTGACATTTAATTAAGTGTAAGCCGCCTAATTACATTAGTGAATTCTACTGCTGTGGGTTGGTAGAACAGGTGGCTCACAGCAACCCATCCCCTTGGTCCGTGTTTATTGCCACCCCCAGCGGTAATCGATTTCGGCTCCACTTTGCGTGTAATGCAAGTGCTCCACGGCAGCCAAGTGTAAAACTAAGAGTCTTCGTCTTACGACTTAATTGAATATGAAGTTGCCACCGAGCTTCTTATAGCGACACCTACTTACTACCTAGTGTAATTGTGGATATCCTCTTCTTCGCCACAAGATTTGCATCACCATGCTGTGACACTGGAACTGACTTAAAAAGAAAGCTGTCAAACTTCATATTTTATGTTTGCCGTCTCGTTTTATTTTTAAAAGCGATGTAAACGCTTATAAACACGTCCCAAATATAGTTAAATTCAAAATATAAAAAAGTATCTCTATTCAAAACAGTATCAAGTTGCAATGTAACTTTGCCAAACGGCTTCCGGAACTCAACTTCGATAATGAGTTTTGTAAGTAGATAGAGGATCAAAGGTAGATTTATAATCGTCGTCCTGACCCGTCACTCTTCTACATACACATGTATGTATGTACACATACATACATATTCCATTCGCGTTATTATTTTATATGTCACGTATTTTCGGGTTTTCTGATTAATTTTACTTTCAAAATATACCCAAAAATCTGTGTACATATCGATTAATTTAACAGTATAATGAATAAAACAATTATACATCGAAATCCACTTCAAATAAACTAACGCTAAGTGATATTCTTATATCAATCAAAGACATCGTGATGACAGCTAAAATTTAGCAGGCTCACTAATAGAGCTGTCAGCTTGGAAATCATTCAGTGAATCAAACTCATTTCGACAACTAATTGCACGTCTACCAATTTATTAGTTGAAAAAATCAATTCCATTTATATTTTCATCGTATACATACTTTTAAACGTAGTAAACAAAGATTAAACGATATGGTTTAGTCAAATTAGAGATAAGATTAAATATACATAAGTATATGTATATATGTACTTGGGTTGTTTCAAATATTAACACATACATATTTGTAGATTGTTTGTGGCTTGACTTTAGGACAAGTTTTTATGTAATTGTTTTTCGTGTATGCACGGTCGTTTTTCCACACTTTTCTTCGTGTTTAAAGCATCGGTTTGGTTGGTTCGCTTTTCCTCTGGGTGTGCCTTAACGACGTCGTGTGGTGCCGTTAAGTGTCTTAATTAAGATTTATTGTTTCTCATATCAGAAAAGTTTCAGCGGTCTGTCAGGTTGCAGCTCTACGGCTATTTATTACTTAAGCTCGTCTCTCGTGGGGCGTAAACGTGCTCTACCACACCAGAGGCCACTCTGGGTCTGTCTTGTCTTGCATACTTTTTTAGTCTGAAACTACACCAAACAGTTGTTTCGGTGTTACTGCACCTTTGCGAACAATTTGTGTCGTATAATACTGTGAAAAATTATACTGTGGATTTAATATGCAAAGCAGTTATTTGTAACCAACTATTATACATACAATCAGTACCAGTTACATAGTAGATTGTATTTTCAAATATATGTAAATACGGAATGTCATGATAATAAAATCTTCAGGTATTGTTTTATTAAATTATTATTATTTTCATTTATACGATGCTTGTATTCAGGATTAAATGTTAATTGGTTTGATATTGTTTTGATCTCCACAAAATATATATTCCGTCGTTAGCACGCTCAGAATTATTTTATGCTTGGGAATCCTTTTGCTCCAGAATATTAATAATATTGTAAACACGGGTTCTTCTGCGCGACAAATACGTTCAATCGATTCTTGAACAGAGCCTCGACCGCAGGATTCGAGGAAGTATGAGATACATATTTATGTATGTACATCTAATCATGTACATATCTATGTAATCTCAAGTGTTTGAATCCAGCCGGTGTTATTACATGTTATAAGTGTACAATATTTTAATGTTGAAACTAGCTTGTTTTACTAGTGAATATTTTCCATTGTCGAGTAGTCCTTGGGATATATGAATGTACCTACATATATATGTATATATATGTACGTACACCGAGGTTATTTTTTATGTTTTATTTTATTTTCGCATGTTAATAGTAACTTTGGATCCATTTATCAATTCGTGTTTTCTTTTATTATATTATACTTGCAAATTTTTCCATTTGAACCTTAATATAAATTTCTGACATTTGATTTTTCATTTCAACTATACATACATATGTATATCACCCGTCCATAAAAAAATTGAATTCAATTTATAACAAAGTTAATATTTTTTGAAAACACAATTTCAATTTTTTAATACAGTTTTTAAACCTCAAATTCGTCATTTTACAAATCAAATTTGTCGTTTTACAAATCAAATTCGTCGTTTTACAAATCAAATACGTCATTTTACAAATCAAATTCGTCTACAAACCAAATTCGTCAAATTCAATTTATTATACATAGAGATCTTTATAGATAATATTATAGAGAAAAAGAGAATATTTAATACAATATGTATGTATAGAGAATATATTATACATAGATAATGTATTATTTACAATAATTTATAAAGGTTCATTTGCTGCAGCTGCTAGCAATTTCATACATACATATACATATGTATGTATGTATGTATATTCATATAATATTTATTACAATTTGCAGAAGTAACAATAGCAACAGACTGATTTATTACGTCTACCAAATCTAGATGATTTGATGGATCCGCTAGCAAATTCCTAGCAAAATATGTAATTTTTCTGTATGGTGAATGCTAGCATTATCCATTACTAACCATACCATTTTGAAGATTTTTCTCTGTTGATTCCTGCAACAATATTTCAAGAAAATTGCAGAAAATATTAGAATTAATAGTTGATTGCGTAATTATTTCATGTACAACTATTTCTTCAATGTGTATAGCCGCAATCAGGGAAAAATTTCGTCCTCTAATTGTTGGCAAGGACACGTATGCCAGTGTGTTAATTTTCGATCGTGCTTTTGTTCGCCGAAGATGGTAATTAAACCCCAATTCATCGATGAAAATTATTGATTGGCGATCGTCTGAAGCATTACCTAAAATTGCAATGCATACTCTTTGCGTGCTTCGATTGATTTACCGACTTGCGATGCAATTTTTTTTTTACAAATGGAATTCTTTTTTGTCTATAAGGTTCTCTATGTATAATAAAATGAATATTAAAAAAAAATAGTAAAATTTATGTTCCTATACCATTCAACCGATTGCAATGAAACTTACACGAGTGTTTCTGTGCATACCCGCAATGGTTTCAATAAAAAAAAATATCGCCCAAAAACGAGAACGGCAACGGGAACGAGAACAGGAATGGGAATTGCATGTGTTATTATGGCGACCATTCAACCGATTACGATGAAACTTACAGGAGTTATTGTGTGCATGCCCGCGATGGTTTCTGTAAAAATAAATCGCCCAATAACGGAAACGGGAATGGCATGCGTTATTGTGGCATTGCAACGCATGCCGGGTACAGCTACATAGTATGTACATATATAAAAATTATTTATAAATAAAATATTGTTTTCAATTACGTAATAAAGTATGCATTAAATCAACAAAGTAAATAATGTTTGTGTGTACATAAAAACGTTGTATTCCATCTATTATACGAAAACGTATAAGAAAACATCATGGATAACTTATATAATATTTTCGGCGGGCGCGCAATATCGATAATTCGAGCCTTATAAATAAATTCTATGTATTTTATTGCCTTAAATGCGGTCGTTATCTTCTCAACGCAGTAAATTGGATCCATCACGATATGAAATACGAGATGTGATGGCTCTCTTAAATTTCCAATACTTTTTCCTAAAACATAAAACATATTTACGACCGTTTGAAGATTGATATTGCTCAGCTCTATGGGGCGAATGTTGGAATCTCTCTTTGGAAGGAGAAAATTTTAACCGCTTTAGCGTATCAACTGTCACAAAAGCAATCGAATAATTCTTTTAAATCGGTATATCAGCGCGATCGAATAGATGTACCTATGTGAAGAGAGCTTAAAAGCGCTATCGTTTTATAACCAGTATAAACTTCATGGGCATTTAAATAGATCAATTGAGCTGTTCTCTCGTACAATGCATACATTGTTGATAGCCGGAAAGAAAAAGAGTTACATTATTTGTATAAATGTGCGCTTTAATCATTTTAGGGGATGACACCCGAAAGAAATGGTTCATACATTACCTTAGACGCATTCCCACACTCGAAGGGTTATTAGCCGTGACAGACTGCGCACATTGGCATTATTATTAGAGGAGTTCTATCTTCACCGCCCCCTTCTCCACTCTTCGAATACGGCGGTGGCTGTGTATGAATACAAATGTGATGACATTAGGTTTATTGCTTGCGTTTCAATACTTAACAGTTTCCCTTTCTTCTCGGAAAATTGACGCTTATAACGTTGTTGCTTCTATTGTCGGAAAATAAACGAAATCACATATTTTTGTTTATTTTATTTTTATTCTAAGTAGAATTTTAAGAATTTTTTGTTAATTAAAGTAATGTTTAGAATAATATTTTTTGTCTTTAATTTTGTATTTTTGTCGAGTGTCATCTGTCTACTATATTGGAGAGCCTTTATGCTTTTTACTCACACATATGTATATGTATGTATGTATGTACATACACACACAAATACACATAAATACATATGACGTACACGTAAGAGAAAATTCGCCTGGGGTTAAACTTGGAACTTTAGACAATTCTCTGGAGCGAGTCGAAGGCTTCGTTCCCCACCCATTACAACATGATAGCGAGCGAGTTCTATTTTCCACATGACGTCATTTTCTGGCCGAAGCGTGGCTACCGCCAGCCACTGGACCGGAACAAACTAATTATATCGGATGAAATGGTGTTTTATGAACGTATTTTCTGATAGTGGTTACATATACACCGCACCGGTTTGACTTATGACCTTGCAGATACACTATCCGCCTCCGAGCACTCGCCTCACGGTGCAATCTTTGAATGTCATAAATGCCTTTTTACAAGGTTTATTAAATTTAATATGCATATCTTCCTTATATATTCTTCAGGATTTTACATGCTTGTAGTTCAGGATTTATAAATTTTTACATAGAATGAAGTTCTATTTAAATTTGCATTCAGTGTGTACTCCAACCTCCCCTTTGAAATCTACATAAACGTTTTCTTTAGTCGTCTGAAGAAAGCATGCAGCGGCAAAATATTACTTGTACCTAGCAGTTCTATCGTCGAATTTTCATTCGCGACTCTACCCTTCACTCTGATCTGGTGCATATTTTCCAAACAGGAGGGGGGGGGGGAAATGCCAAATCTTGAAACTTGTTAATGATCGGAATCATTTTTTTTTGAATATTTTGGATATTCTGGGTCCCCCCAGTCTTGTTATACCGAGTTATTTAACCTATTTTAGAAATATGTAAATTAGTTGATTAGACAACAACTTTAGTACCTGCATATACATACATAATATATTATTACTTATAAATAAGTGTACATACATATGTATGTATACAAATATATGTTCAGTAAATGTGTACATACTAATATATTCAATAAAATTTGAACTTACATATGTATTATATGTATAATTATAACACGCATATTTTTGTTTTTGTTTTGTGAGTAAAACAACTTAAAACTCATTTTTTTTATCATTCGGTTCTTTCATTTTTATGATTCTTTTTATGCGCATTTTTCCTATGTAGTAGATTACCGGAGATTTTCGACAACTTTGTTAGCTTTTTGAGTTTTTTTAATACTCTTGAAAGCATGAAATTCACCCTAATATAATGCTTCTTTTTTATACATTTTGATATCAAGTATTACTTATTTATTGAGTATTATTAACAGAAAAATTTATATTAAGTGGCATTGTTATGTTAATAGGTATGTGCTTTTTTTAAATGCGTATTCTTCTCTAAAATAAATAATGACTTCTTCAAGTATATAGAGAATATATGGATACATATTATACGTACATGTGTATACAGTGTAGGTTAATTGGAAGACTTAGAACATAGGAAGATCTTAGATATTTTATATATATTCCATTTGTTTTTAAGAGATTGTTTTGTGTTTGCTCTCAAAAACCATCCACTTACTAAGTTTCCGTGAAACTATTGACCGTTACGTTGGAGTAATCCATCGCCTGAACGTTCAAAACCAACGGTCGCATCGCTCAAAGTCACTGCACGCATTCCGCTTAGTTTAGATGAAAGTTTGCCTCTGCAAATTTGGTCATTGGCTGATTTCAAATCTGCTCAATTGATAAAAACGTTTGGTGAATCTATCTAAAGTGGTTTTGCAAATAATTGACATATCAGAAAAAAATTCGAACAAAAATCCAATCAAATTACAATATGCATCTCTCAGATAAATCCATTAATAGTTCCTCGTGGCATTTTATCGGAATGCTTTTAATTAGAATTGATTGCAGATAAAGTGATCCGTGAAATATGATGGCAAAAAACAGATTCGCATTGTTCGAGGATACTCTGCTTTGTCGTCGTATCGTATAATGTTCTTATAAGCACACTTTAATCTCAGACATGACAAAAACAAAAGAATTCCTCTCAAAAAGGGCGTTTTCTTTCTTTCGCGCCTAAGAAGAAACAAAAAAAAACTCGAGATATTTTTCATTATTGTCAGTCATATTTCAAGAATCGCTACGGCTCTATGCACTTAAAATTTTTAGTTTGAAATTTTTACATAATGAGGACTTTCATTTGAATAATTTATTCAAATTTTCATATTATTCATAAAATAAGACGAAATTAACTAAACCAGTTGTCATGTAAGGACATAAATAATGTGTCAAAACCAATCTTATTTAAATAGATTAACAAATAAATTAAAGTTCAAGTGTAAGTATGCAATAACTGTTCAATTGCATGTGAAATTGTTAAACCCGAATTATTAAATTTTGGTTTATTTCATATGATTTTACTAGATTTTTTTTCTCATCTAATATTTTCGAAATACCTAATATAGTGAAAATTTTACGAGCCGTATAAGAACGAATACGTGTTTCCAACATTCTTCCCATTCAGTAATGGATACTTTTAGTTCTTTCCCATTATAGACCCTACAATTTTATTACTTTGATGGCGTCCCTCTTTTCGACCCACGGAAAAAATATAGCACAAAAGTACATTTTCGTCGAAAAAAAAGATTTTTTCCAATCAATGCAGTCTTGGTAATGTTGTACAATACTTTTTATTTTGTCCTATAAATTTTGTGTAAAATAATATACGTGCATCCTTGTATTAATTCTGTGATATAAAAGAAGCTTAAGAAATTCATTTGGTGTCACCGTTATTAAGAGGCCAGCGATCACATTCTATCGTCCAGGTCATATCTGTAATACCAGCACGTACTGAACGCTTCTACTCTACTCCAAATAATAATAAAACTCGTGACAATATAAAAAGTGGACGTGCATCGGAAACCTAGAGGTTCTCGGGTATATGTATCTTATATATGTATGTATGTATGTATGTACATCTTATCTGCTAAGGATCGAACTCGACTTATTGTTTCAGTAACCCCTCCACACAATGAAACAAAAATCCTCAAATTTCATCATATTTTAGATTTCATCCAAAGTTTTATAGTTTATTTATGATTTAAAATAAACTTTCGATAAATTAGCTCTATATATCTAAACACTATTTACTCGCACCCCTTCAAACAATCACCAATTTTGTACCACCTATTATAATATTTCGGTTCAAAGTCCCATCCTATCGGAATTATAATAAACATGAAGGAAAGCATAAAGATGTGTCAGTGGTGTTTTCCTCCCTTTTGTTCTGTAGAATGCATTGGACAGTAGTCAGCCGAAAATTGATTGGCATTGTGGACAGGAGACATTTCATTATGTCAACGACATGGATTCACACACACACACACACTTTTGCCTCGGGGGATGCTTGGGCACGTGCTAACCAATATTTCCTGAGGTCTCCTCTTCTCTGTCGGTGCTTAATGTCTCATCTCGTCTAGGCATCCTCTCAGAGGGTAGAATCTCCCCTTCTCCGCTAATAGTTTCCCTCACTTCGGCTCCCTTATCTATCTACCTTTCCCTAAATGTCTCTTGCGGTTTTCATCCACTTTATTATTTTGAGCCGCGTCCTCGTACGTACGTACTTTCTCAATGTATATCGTGAAAACGACACACTGTGCTATTAATCAACTAACAACGCAAAATTGTGTCCGTTATTCGTCATTTATTTGTTTATTTTAAAATAAAAGAAACTATGCTAATTAAAATCTTCTTGAACGGAAAAATATAGAAGTTGATACATGGTAGACAGTTGTGGGTAACACGCGTAACATAAATGTTCATTAGGTCGTCCTTGCCCAGTTAGGAGGAAAATCCGAATGGCTGCCGGGCGATTTTTCATCGGATCCATTTTCTTAAGAAAAACACTCATAAGCGGCGGAATAAATTTTCATCCCTGCGCGGAGAAGGGTCGGGTCGGGCCTGGGCTGGGTCGGGGTACTTTTTTTCGACCCCCGCGCGCTATGATTTACGCCGAGCACTTTTAGGGCGGATATATATTTTTTTGCTGTTCATATGAGTCTGGGCGGGGGGATGAGAAGCTCGAGGGGTGCGAGTGTTTCCTTTCATTTCTTCCTCTTGACTTATGCTCACCGGCGGTAATGGCGACAGATGGATTGCCCGCGTCAAACGCACGCATTTTGTCTCGTTTCTGACCCCGAAAAGCGTATCCGCAAGAGAGACGAGCTATTTTTTATATGTATTTTTAAATCGCTGTTTACATAAAACCGTAATTTACTGATTCTAAAATGCGTGGTTACTTGTTTTGCAATAGATATTGATTTTTGTGTAATGTATGTAAATAATTACACTACGCTTTCCATAATTGAAATTTACATTTCAAAGAGTTAGTCTGTATAAGAACTGCAAGCAATAAATATTTATTTGGCTCCCCTTGAATGGTATCTAACAAGCGCACAAATTAAGGGAATCCTAGATTAAGCGGACAAATTGCCCACCTTGTTTGTAAAGTATGTAGGTACTTACTCGCCGTGCTGCCGCACAAAAAACTTTTAGATTTAATCCCTTGTTTATTTCGGCGAACCCCTAATATTTTCGTTCATCCCTAATGGTTGAAAATAATTTTTGTTTTAATAAAATGAAGCAAAAAAAAATACAAGAAAAGAATTCCCATTCCTTTATTTTTGGGCGTGTTGCAGTCAACTTTTCATTCCCTCTTCGTTCACGTTTTACAATTCGTTTACTAGCTGAGCGTAAACTTCTTTTGATTTTAAAAGTTGGAGATG
The DNA here is from genome assembly GCF_051622035.1 of Arctopsyche grandis. Lineage (NCBI taxonomy): Eukaryota > Metazoa > Arthropoda > Insecta > Trichoptera > Hydropsychidae > Arctopsyche > Arctopsyche grandis. Next base: position 20,458,185 of record NC_135357.1, read on the forward strand.
TCGTCGTTTTATTTCCTTTGTCTTTAATCTTTGACACGTTCTTTTGATCTGTTGTACATATGTATGTATATACGTAGGGGTTCCAAAAAACCGCCCGAAAGAAAAAGCTGGTTTTCGTCTTTTTACAAATAAAAAACCTGTTGACCGGCTTTCACCGGTTTCAGAAAACTAACATTTTTTTAATGTTTTGAATTTTTATATCAAAAACAAAATTCCATAAAGCATTCTAGTTTATAGCCTGGTCTTTGTCCATTACTAAATCCACCGCTAAGTGCTGTACTTTTTTTTTGTTTTTTGATCTTAGAAATATGAAATTCATAATTATTACTTTTGAGGGAAAAAAACATTCATTAAAAAAATCTTAAAAAGTCGGTTGATCGAGTCAAAAAAGCCAGTTTTCGTTTTTTTTGAAAAATGGCCATAAACCGGTTTTTCTGTTTCGGTTTAAGCTGGCTCGGAAGCCCTAGTATATACAGTATAATATACGATCATGGTTATATCAATTAAGTGTGTGTGTGTGTGTGTTGTCTTCAGCCGTGAAAACTAATTGCAAAGAGTTTATTGCTGAATTCCAAGCTTGTTAAGCTTGATATATCATATATCTGCTACTCATCGCATCCCTCCCATTTCTTTTCTTCTGTCGTATGACAACCTATTACTGGTTCTCTCTTTCTCTTGTTTGTTTCATGCCCTAAAACGGGTACTGTTTCTCCTCTTACCTCCCCTTTGGTCTGTCTACAGACAGGCTTTGTGTTTATTCTCACTTATTACTGTTTGCGTTCACTACTAATTCACTGTCGTCATTTACTTGCTATCGTATCGGTCGGTAATCTTTTTTAGATACCTATTTTATACAATACAACAATATTTTATGGCTACTACTCGTTATTTACCAATTTCATTTCTGTACATACGTTTTCAAACATCCCAAGATATAAGCTGCGATTATTATTTATATTGAAATATTGCATAGGCAGTTGTTAGTTGTAGAGATGAATTGTTTTTTCAATGATAGATACATATATTTATATGAAATTTTTTAAACGATTGCAATAATGAACCGCTTTTAGGGACATTCGCTTCTGACCATACAAGGGCAAAAGCACTCATTTTGAGAAACTCTGCGCTAAACGCACACCTCGGACACGCGAATTTGGACCAATTAGTCGTGTAATATGTCCGGATGCGCGTCTGGCTTTCCGCTCCGCATCCGCGACTTATCCGAATAAATTTGCGTCAGATGAAAATTAACTGTTCTCTCGGGCTGATACGAATAAATGGAGGGCGAGCATTAAGTATTTAAGCGCAGCCTACATTTCTGGGCGGGGAAAGTCATAAATTAGGGAAACCCGACGTGGCATGTAGGCGACCGCTCTGGGGGCGGTTATGGCCTCCGCTGCTTTTCGCACAAGAACTATTGCCGGGGACATTTATGCGAGACGCCTCTCGCTTTTTCTGTTGTGGACCAACGAACGCATCCGATGCACCCGGTATAAATGCACATGTAAATCAATACCTTTCCGGTATCTACATTTCCACATGTAGCATATCGTTCTCATTCAGTCGATTTTCGATCTTCATTAAATTTGAACTTTTTATGTACTAAGGAGTATATAGGGATGGAATCGGAATTCACACGGTACAAGCGAACGCATTTGCGAAGTTGCTCGTGACCCAAAGTTCATAACTAAAGTCGACTTCTCTTACCGATATCCACAAAGATAGAGCAATTACGACGAACTTCGAAGTTTCGAACTACAGAAATTCGCCCTATTGCCTACATTCCACGCGCCTGAATCGATATTCGAAATTATTTGAATTTAACTTTTGATTGTATTATAATATCAGAATCACACATGGAGAATTTAATGGCTTTGTGTAAATACGTATCGTATATTCTTGATGTGAAAATAATTTGAGAAATTTGCATAAACATCGCTCGTTGTAAGGAGGGCTGGGTAAAAGTGTTTTTCGCTCGCCGGATGGACAGCGAAAGCGCAATGCGAATTTGCTGACGCCATTTTCCGGTTTGCCGGTTTATTTTTAATACGCACTCCGTTCCCGGGTCTCGACCCGAATAAACACGAATTAAAGGGAAATCTTCAATTTTAAGACCGGTACGCTGGTCGTGCATTAGTGGCCTTCTCCTTTCTTCGTCTGTTTTCCCGCCAACCTCTCTCGTACACACTCACACAGCATCCGCACACGCGCTCTTCTATTTACCTACACCTGTAATGTAAATATAACATTTTACGTCGTTTCGTTATTGTTGCTCTAGAAAATTCTAATATCAAGATTAAATGTACTTACTAATATTGCTATATATTTATATTATATATACATATATAGGTTTTTTTCTCGTTCTGTATTTGTTTGATCAGCAGTCGTATGTTTTCTCAGAAATGAAATGAAACATTTGTTATTCATGTTGATTTAATATCCTTCGATATGTGATATAACATTTTATTGACATAAATCAAATACCTTTATGTTTTTAAATTCTTGTAGTCAGAAATGTTATAATAATAGAAGTGCCTTTACCAATGCTTTTCTTGTGTTAATAATACGCGGTACGTCTCCATAACTACGCTACAATGCACGGAATATATGTAATCAGGGTCATCAAATATTCACTTCAAGTTTTATTTTGATATAGATTTATTTACAATTTGAGTATATGGTGGTGATGGGCGTTGGTGGCCAATCCGTTTCTTTTCTCGGTTGGCGGATTATTTTTTGTATTTGTCTGTCCATGGGAACTCTTCAATTAATGTGTAATGTATAGTTTCAACAAAAATATATATAATATAAAATGAACGATGTTTATATTAATTAAACTTTAATAATTGATTATTAATATAATTGAGTATTCGGCGCCACCAAGAGAAATGTTTTTACATTTTTTTAAAATAATTTTTACATTTCTCTGGTTCGACATCTGAAATTTTATGTAGAATGGGGGCGGTCGCCATGACACTTAAAAACTGTCAAACTACGATGTTAATTGAATAATATGTTACCTAAATGATCAATTTACTTATACTAGTTTACTTATAAAAATGTATCCCATGTTGTTTATTGTGTGTTTTTGAATTCATAGTGCAATTTTTAACGATGCAATTGCCCATCTTGCGAGTAATATAAACAAACAGAGATGTTTTTATCGGACACTAGTGTTGTGCCCGTTGAAATTTCAAAGGGTGGTTTCGGAAACAAATTGATACATGATTTAAAATAAAGTTACATGATTACTTTTTCATTTCCGGTTCTGGATTCCTTTTTGTTTCTGATCCGATCCCTGTTTCAGTTCCGATTCCCGATTTGTTTAAGTTCCAGTGCCGATTATAAATTACTATACATATGTTTAATAATACGTTGAGCACCAATCATCAAATATCACTGATGCTAAAATTATTTGAAAAGGTCTGTGGACATTTCTCACTTGACAACGATATGACGCCTAAATCCACTTCTATTATTATAACATTTATCTGCTTGTTGTGCTTAAATTATTAAAAATGTACTACCCACCTATGGAAATCAATATGTTTGTGAGTGCATCATCGTATGAGTGTATGTATGTATGTAGGTGCAAAGGAACGTTTTTGCCAATGCATCAGAAAACAATGGCTTCGCGACATATTTTCTTCTTTTTCGGCAAAAAGATTCGAGCAGGACATCCGCAAGTGCTCTCCCCTTATGCTCGACCAAGATTTATGTGCCGGCCCTTCCGACGACGGCAATATATTGCATCTGCCACCAACGACCAACCAGGGCCGAACTATCTTACATATATTGTCAAAACATACCGACCGTAGCCGTCAGATAACTCGTTTGGCTTTTTTAAATCTATAAATATTCTAAAATTAAGACAACAATTTTTTTCCATATTTTATTTTCGGTTATACATATATACTTGCATATTTCTCGAAAATTAAACCAGTTATCTATATTTTTATTGTTATTAAAAATACTGATTCGCATGAGATGTCTGATATATTAATGTTTCTTAATCTTCTTCTTCTTATAACCCGTGCAGACATTATTTATAGCCCGTGCGAATTCTGCCCTATCATGAGCAAGTCGCAACAATATCTCGAGTCTGAGGCCCATCCATGACCTGATGTTCCGGAGCCAAGAGAGCCTCTTTCTTCCAAGCCACCGTTTGCCTTCTACTTTCCCCAATATTAGTGTTTGTAAAAGGCAATACTTAACAGGAATCAAAACACATTTCTCTTTATCTAGTCTTACTTTAATTCTTACCAATTCATCACGAAAAACGTATGTACGTATATATAATCTCGCGTCTATAAAGACATAGTTCCAAGCCAAAAAAAAAAATACTTACACTTTTTGATATGTACTGTTTTAATTCCGTCAAATATACTCGTAAAAGTCTCTAAAATGATTCTTAATCTTTGAAGGACGGAGCGTCGAGATCGGAAGAGTCTCCCGAACCGGGGTCTAGTAAGACCCCTAGTATTTTTTAATTAAAATATGGCTTTTCTCAATACAAATGGGTTCAATCTGTATCTTATTAATAATTGTATACATCAACATAATTTTTTTTTTGTCGTATAGCATGTTTTTGACTATTTTTGTATTAAAAAATAACGACAAGCATCAACATGCGGTCCGCATATGGCTAAGGCCAACAGGCGACTGGATGACCTATACGCTTGCGCACTCCAAAAATATAGCTGTCTCTTTCTCTCGCATTGATTCATCGATCGACAAGAATATGCAAGCGAACAGTCAAAAACATGACTTATCGCTACCGCCTTTAAATTATACTTTGGAAATGTATAAATGTATTTTTTTACGATCTACCCCTTTTCCAAATCATACAAAATCTATTAAAATTAATTTCTAGTAGTTCATTCTAGGAATACAAGAAATATAGGGTGTATAGCTTTGAAAACCACATACATACATACATAGTTATTACGAAAAACGTAAAAATGGGGGCACTCGCATACCCCACTTCGGTTAGGGAGGGTTAAACTCTATTTTTACATATATAGATGAAAATATACTGATTTTCTATTGACAATTTTGATCAAATTTAGATAAATGATATTTATTTTATTGTGATCATTCAATTTTCTTCGTATAATTAAATTTGCTGTAGTCTGAGTATTGTATCTATGCGATATTCTTAACGATTCTTTATCGGGTTTTCCGATTCGTGCCAGATTGGCTGACACTGAAGAATTTTCAATAGAAGCATTCCACTTTTCCCAAAGCTCGGTTACATCGGTTACTATCGACTTCTTGTGTTTGTGTTAAACCATTTTTACAAACCTCCGTTTAGCTTCACTTATTCCTTCTTCTAACCTTCACACACCCCTACTATACATTTAAACTACACACGATAGACACATTGACTTATCTGCGAAAGACTTTATTTGAGGAAAAATGACACCATTAAAATAAATGTTCTCGAATAAAAAGTACATTTTTCAATTTTTAAATGAGATTATTAATTTAGAACTTTTAATGTGTTTTTAACTTTAAAGTGACCTCAATAACAAATCTCGTGCTGTTTTCATTGTGAAACGTTCAAGTGTTCACCTGACATCTACACAAAAGGGACATATTCAATTTGGAGATAATTGAAAATAAACAAGACGTTTTGGTCTGTCCTACGGCAGAGGCATAAATAAATACAGGCAAAAAAATCAACAAGCAATGTACACGCGTACGTACGTACGTAAGCATTCGGAATCACATCAAAGGATTCCATCGTATATCGGATATTTTTTCTTTCGCATAGTACTCCCCTCTCTTCGCTTTTCTGCCTTTCTTTTGCTTTCTCCCGAAAAGGAAATTATAATGTGTATTATTTCCCCGGAGATCGTGGGTTATTTCATTTCCTCGCTTTTTTCCTCGTGCCATTCACTTTACCGATCGTTGCTAACATAATCGAACTCCCGTGTAATCGAATAATTAATGAGTACAGCACATTCACTATGACAGATTTAGCCTATGAATATATTATATACCCTATTTTCAGCACAATATTTCTCGGAGACATCGTAGATCGCGTGCTAAATTTGTTATTTGGGCACAGTCGATCGTTCGTTGTTGATCAAACGAGACTTCGATTAGTGGGATGCTGCCTTTTGGTCTGTTTTTAATTGGCTCGTTTATTCATCGTGTTGGGGAAAGGGGGTGTCCTCTGTCGGCTTATGGCAGCGATGGATGATGCAGCCTCCTCTTCGGTGACTTAATGAATCCATATAATTGCTATTGATGCTATTAAAATCTTTCAATTATAAATCAACTTGGCCTTCATCATCGGTTTCCTTTTGTGTATAAATAGCAGAACTATCTTCTACGTTATCATCATGCTGCTTTTCTATACGTTAGGGTAAATACACTTAACCGGATTACATTGTGATTTATTTAAAGTGTATGCTGAGTAATTGAATTGAAACGTCTTGTCTAGCAGCTTTTCGCTTTCCAATCCAATTCTTTTTCCTGCTATAAACATTTCCTTTTCGGCAGTGCTCCTGCAAAATGCTACCGAAATACATTTTTTTGAACATGGGCACATCAGTGTATAATCGCAACATACTTTGGTGCTCGTCGTGCGTTTGATTCAGAGTAATTGAATTAATCATCAATTCGTTTAAATCCGGCGTTGCGATGATGGCGAGATGAATTATCCCTTTATGTAGCGAGGCATCCCTTTGCCTCTCTATTATAACGAGCTATAAATCCCTCCATCAATCATTGCCACTTCTTCTGCGTTTCATTTAATTAATGGATAAGACAATGTGATGGACATGCTCCTTTCTCAAAGATTTTATCAAATCTACATATAATTATTATTTTACATACTTGTACAATAATACACATGTATGTACATATGTACATACAAATATAACCAAAAAATAGTTATAACATAGGAACTAAGGCTTCCAGTCCCGGGATCCCGGTGTTTTCTGCTACCGTGAATTCCGGTGCTGAAACTAGTCTGAATACCGGTATTACGGTGCTGGGAAAATTTCTTTAAAAATATTATTTTTACAAAAATAATAAAGAAAAAAACATAAAACAACATTATATAATGAACAATGGTGGGATGAGCAATGACAGTCATAGTCCATTTGTTTTCTCTGACCCGTTTTTACACCGGCTTGCCGTTCCCATGAAATGGTATCAACGGCCTGTATTGTGTCGCAGATTTTGTGCTCAACTGCAATGATATTTGTAGCATATTTTGACTGATTCTAACTCAGAATCGATCACTGATCGCGTTGTCACATGTGACTGTGTGCCTGTGTCTGTATGTGTATCTGTACGTCAGTGTATTTTAGGGATTTTTTGAACACCTTTCGTCCTATCGAAATGAAACTTAGTATCGGTTACTGAAATTATTATAAATTACGTAATTTCTTTTCATATTTTCAAGTTGACCGGAAATGGTACCTTAAATTATAGGTGTTCTCTTTTTTACTATTCTCTTTTCAGCTTGCTTTTGATTTTTTCGTCTAACAATATTTGTGTTCTTATCCACACTCTTTTGTTTTGATGAATAATTACTAGACGGTACAAAATTTTTGGAAAAAACGAATCAATGAATCAAAGTGATGTTTTTTACTTTTTTGATTACATTAAAAGATGTCTTTTATTTAATCTTAGAAATTTATGGATGCGAACCGAAAATTTAAAGAATGTAGCCAAACCCTCAAAATTAGTACGCCAATATGGGAGTATTTTTTGCGTGAAACATCGGGAGAGTTTACAAAATGCAATTGAACGTTTGTGAAATATGAAAACATGCAATAGAACTTTTTTTCTTATACATTTGAAATCACCGGGATCCCGGGATCGGAAATTCCCAGCACCGCAATCCCGGTGCTGAAGTAACCTTCCGGGATTGGAAGCACTAATAGGAACCTAATGGTTTTTGATCAGGTGTGTGACAGTTTTTGAATTGCTTATGGAATAATTTTGTTTTTATAATAAGATTTTTGTAAATACGCCTTTTATTTCGTTTAATACGAAATCACTGTCTTCGTCATTTTTTTAATTTTCGTGAAAATTTTAAATTACTGATGCATTTTTTTCTTACATATTATCATATAAAAGATAGACATAATATTTATATATGTATAACAAATCGTTATTAATTTTTTTTTTTATCCCGAGGAAAATTCTGAAGTTCAAATTTATCTATGTATGTATGTATGTATGTGTGAAATTCACATTTAACTTATTCACATTCAATAAAAATATATCATTACATACATATGTGTTTATTTCTATAACTGTGGTGAAACAATCCAACCCCACTTACAATATTTATCGTTTATTGAAATAGTTTTTGTCAAACAAAACGAAATATTGTATAATATAATAGTTGTTGCATAGCTTCAGCCCTTTGTTTTATATTTGTATGTATGTATGTAATACGATAATTTAAGTAATAGGTATAAGTTACATAATATAGATTGTTAGTAGGTATGAATATGACGTAGCATTTGATATATCGCCATTGGCGACAACTTATTGAAACGTTTTGTGTGCGCGATCGCTTTTTTGTTCCTGAGCTCTCTTTATTGATACAATTCAGTATCATTGTTGTCACTGTTGCCGATTTTCTTCGTGCTTCTGAATCTTTGTTCCGTGCGGTAATTTTTCCCACTTATTTGTTTTCTTTTGTTGAGATTTTTTTTGTTTTTCTACGAAACACAAGTTGTTACAATTCGTACATTGTACGACCATTTCTAGACATTGACTATGTAAATAAATTTATGTATTGTATTTAGTTAATATTTTATTGTAAAGACTAAATTTTTTATATATATATATATATATATATATATATATATATATATATATATATATATATATATATATATATATATATATATATATATATATATATATATATATATATATATATATATATCTTCTTTTACAGGTAGATGATCATACCATGCTTTCCATTTTCGGGGTGGAATAAGCGACTGGTATGCTGTATTAGCATATTTCATTTATTTGTTTATTTTTCTCTTTATTTATTGCCCCAAAGGAGGTTTTAAATTTACATGCGTGTAATCTTCGTGCATTTACGAAAATATGTGAAATAAATCAGGGACAACCGTTAATATACATTTGTAAACATTTATATGTATACAAATGTATGTATGTATGTACATATGGCTACGTTTGAAAATTATACAACCTTTGAGCTTTTGTGTACCTTCGTTCGAAAAAAATTGTTATCTTTATAAATGTCATTTTTATTTTTTATTCACTCGTACCTTAACGTGAATTTTATGCGCACTTAAAAAGGAAAACTTTCTGTTTATATATTTTTTTGCCGGTTAAACTTTTTTTATTTAAATGTTGTTTATACGCGGTGATGATTAAAGTTTCACTATAAAAGTGTTCCGCGATTTGGTTTACAAATTACATCGGCATATAACGGGGCCATACTACTCCCTACCCTAGTAAAGTCACACTTTGTTGTTCGGCCGGGAAAATTAGACTCCGGAAAAGTCGTAAATCTGCCTGCATAGAATGAAAAAGACATTCTAGCTCTTTTTATAGCCCCTCTTTTCCATCCATCCCTATAAATAAACATCTATCGATTATCTATAGTTGTAAATAAAGGCTCCAAACACCCTCTGTCTGAAATTTGCTTGACTTTCAAGGCTCAATACACCAGTTTTTTATTATTTCAATTTTTAAAAATTATTTTATTTAATCTATCATTTAACTTACGTATTAAAATAATTATTTCTCGTTACGATATACGCAAATACACGTGTAGATATAATATTTGAATTTTTATATTATCCGGATAATATATTCCGTCGTTTGTAAGGACAAAAAAATAAATAAATTCACTATAGCATAAATTAAAAATAAATAAATTACTATACAATTGATATAAAAGATTAGACAATTTAATGACATTAGTGCCATGAAAAAATACCGTTGTCTATTTCTTTTGACATACCAGCAACATAGAACAGTGGTTAACATGTAATGCTTTCGATTGTGTGGTCACGGGTTCTATTCCTGGCTTTGTTGCTGGCCAGACCTTGGATATGTGACTCCAAAATCGTTTGTTTCCTTTCAAAATTTGCTAATTTATCTGGTTTCATTGGAAACGGTTTCAAAAAATAGGCAATCCTGTCCTATTTCTCGAAAAAAATGAGTTTACAGCATCTCGAATGTGGTTATTTATAAAATGGTGCAAGAATGCAAAAAAAATTGTCGTGATGCTTTATACAACCGCTCTATAAATTAATTATCGACATATCATCATCTCATGATTTGTTGATATTTAAAAATGCTTCTAAAATTTGTCCATAGATATCTCTATGATAATTGTAATCTTTGGTGGTCGATATTTGTAATTGGCCTCGAATAATACTTAACGAAAAAGGTTGACAATATATATCGTGTTAATAAAAATGGATGTAACCTGTATAAATGAATAAATAAATAATTACCACACCCCTTTGGTAAAAAAATTTCAATGATATGTATTTTATGATTTAAAATATATATATTACTTAAGTGTAGGTTCATAGTTATTTTTTAATGCAATGGGTTATTTATTCATAAAATCCAGACGGACCGTCATATTTTGCCGATTTTATCTGACTAAATGGAATATTCCCATCAAAATCATATTCATTCCCACTTTGCATTCTTTCCGCTTCAAGAGATAAACGGGAAACCACTAGAGGTAAAACCTTCCCCAATAAAACTTAACTACATGGCGGCAAGTTGTAGTGAACCATATTTGTATAATAAAATCCGGAAAGATGTTCCATCTTTATTATTATTGAATGAAACTATTAAAAATTCCTTGATACGTGTACCAATTTATTAAATGCATTATTTTAGAAACAATTATTTTAAACTTTCATTAATTTATTTGGAATAAAATTTCGCATAAGAGTTCACTTTGTATAGAAATAAAATGTTAATGTATATGTATGTTTTGCGTTTCATGAGCTCCTACGTAGCTTTTCACCGTCTGCAATTACGTCGCGTTCGATCTCAGGTGTTCTTCGGTCGCTATTATTTAGCTTTTGTTATTCAAAAGAGAAAAAGTGTGAAAAATAACGACCACCGTTGTCGTTTGGTTCGCTTTTTTTTTTGTTACTTTTTGTACGCTTTTTTTTCTGTCGGCAATATATTTCGGTTGAAAGTCGTCACCGTCGTCGTCGGCGGTTTTTTCAGCGCTATCGGCCATTCTCGCCATTACACCGGGTCCACATAAATTTCTTATCATCTCCGCTGTCATCGGCCGCCCATTGTGCCCTGTTTCGAATTACCGCCACCATCCACCCCCTACTGCCGAGTAAATTACGTTACTGAACGAACCTCGTGTACTATCACGTATTATGCGCTTTTTTCTAGCGTAAAACATCGTGTTCCGTACACGCTGCCAACGCAACACTTACCATCCCTTCAAAGTTTAATTCTATTCCGTGTTCTTCATATGCTTCATAAATCATTCATTAACCAATTCAATTGGTTTATCTATGTATGTGTAATATGTATTTTATTGTGAACAATTGCATCAAGTATCATAAAGCTGCAGCGTAGCTCACTGGGTAAGCGGCTGTTTACTACATATTGTACTTAAAGGGTCATGAGTTGAAATCTTGGACTAAATCGAAAAATTAATTCGATTATTTCGATCTGAAGAGTAAAATTGCTGCTTATCCAGATTGATTGTCATGTGTCTTATCTGACAATAATTGTTAAGAATGTTCCGTGACAAATTGCCGCCACCAAAAATTATAATATACTAGCTGAACCCGGCATGCGTTGCAATGTCACAATAACGCAAGCAATTCCCGTTCCCGAGTTAAAGTCGTGGTAGTCTGACTTAAAACTTCAACAATTAGCATATATTTAAATGTAGGTAAATTTTAAATAGGTTGTTGATCTCTTTTTCCTATTACGCTGTACATATTAACATTGTAATATAATATAATACTATGATTACTAACAAAATTGATTTAAAATTGTAAAATGGAAAATGATCAGTAAAATAGATATAAGATGTATTGAGACCATAATTTAGTAATAATAAAAAGCATTTAAAAATCAAAAAAAATCTACGTTTAAATGTATGGCACACTTAGAATCAAGTATGTATTTGAAAGTATATATTTTCCTTTGACTTATTTTGTTGGGAAAAAATTTGGTTTCGCTTGCGTTTTCAGACCTACGCGATAATGGCTCCTCGTAACTGCTATAAATCAGTCGCGGTCAAAAACTTCTCGAAGCACATCTGAAAAATTGTTAACTGGCATCAGTTTATTTTTCACTCCTAACGACGCACTCGCCTCGAATCGCACGAAAAAACACCGTTTTTCTCTTTTTTTTCTTCTTGATTTTTTGTGTGTTAGGGCTCGTAAAGAAACTCGAATAATGGAAACTCGGGAACTGCCTAGGCGGGGGTGGATGGATGGAATTAATGGAGTGTGTAATCTTATCGGTAGTTTGTTAACATGTTTGTATGAATTTTTTTATTTTATTTCATTTTTTTTTATGAAAATAATTAATTCAATTGCATCGGGTTGCATCGCGTGCCACTTGGCAGGTCATTCATCACCTGAACCGACCGGGGATTCGAACCCCAATCTCCCCACTGGTCTTCCCATATTGCGTGTGTCGTCAGTCATGTGATGAATTCATATGTTTTTTTTTTTTGTATACCTCACGGGCCCGAATGTGAAACGCCCGAAAACGCAAATATCGGAAGGCAAAGATCGAAAGTCGAAAGATAAAAAAAGAGTGCATGGTAAACGGTACATACTCACTTAATTTGCGCGAGCAGGATACAACAGGAACAAGAGGAACAGGCATTTCCTTCCGTATTCTGCGCGCGCACATTAATACGGGAGGAAAAGCCTGTTCCTCTTGTTCCTGTTGTATTCTGCTCGCGCAAATTAAGTGAGTATGTACCGTTTACTATGCCCCCTTTTTCTTTTATCTTTCGACTTAAGATCTTTCGATTTTCGATATTTGCCTTCCGATATTTGCATTTTCGGGCGTTTCAAATTCGAGCCCGTCACGGAGACCGGTTATTTTTACTTACCTCTTATTATTATCCCTCTCATTTAACTGATTCAAGTCCTATAGAACAGGTGTCAAATATGTACATATAGTAACGAATCAGAGTTATAGCCTCACTGCAAAAACAAATTGTAACTGAAAAGAATTTCAATATTTCATTTGAATCGGTTTTCAACATTTTTGCTGAGTGAAAAGTGCTTGAGTAAAGCACTTTTCATTCGGGTTGTATTGCTGTGAAAACATTTTCCTTTGTTCAATAAAACCAAAGAGAAGTTGGGCAGATGCCATCGCTATGCTCATAAAAAGGTTTTTCTTAGAAATAAATGCACCATAATTACATATTATATTTACATTTACAAATATAGTTAAAATATGTTTTATATTCAATAACTATAATAATTAATACAATAATTCAATAGTTCACAAACGCTTGTAAGTGTACATAATTCAAATTGCAGTATTTATTTAGCACTTTTGAGTACTTTTATTAAAACTTGTACCAACATCGTTTGACGAGTTAACTACCTAGTAATACTATGGATAAGTTGATATAATTTTTTGGTTTGTGCAACTGTGACTTTACGCTTATTCAGATGGTGCGATAACGGCCGTGACTAGACAGACGGCTTCAGATCTAAAAGCTGACGTGGCCTTTTCAAGTACCTTCAGCAGTCACTTCTTCAGACAGTTCTCTCAATTTTTTCTTACCCTATATTACTTAAAATTTTTTCGATTTTCAATTTCTGTTTCAAGGGTTTTTCAATATATTTTTATAGTAAATCTTTTTTCATTTCACCGTTTCTCGGTTGTCATCTTCTAGGCGCATATACAATTATGTTTTAATTATCTTCTTTTATCGTTGTCTACATACAAAATATCAATAAAAGTATTTTATTTAAGTATCATTGAAAATTATTTATCATCTGCGTTAAATTCCCAGCACCTTTTTTCTTACCTCATATCCTCCCCCTCTGCCGTGCGTACGTTAGCAAAACTGGACGAGACGAATTATTGTCGTCTTCTGAAGTCCCAATGGACTGGAATTTTTTACTTTTTGTTCCCTCGCCCAACCTTTACACTCGGCAAACAGCGATTCTTTATTACGAATAATGGCGGTTGACGTTTTAAATCGCGAACGATGCCCCCCACCTCCCCCATTAAATCTTCTTATATTTAAATAAATTGCCACTGCGACCGTTACGACGGATTTTAATGCTAAGGGAGTGAAATAATTTTTATTTACGACACTTACGGTGACTGTTTTGAACTTTGAAATTATGGCTATGAGCATAAAGCTATAGATTTTTTTGCGATTTCTTCAAACTAATTCCCGTTTTAATTCTTATGAAATAATATATTCAAAGCGAGTACTTATTGATTAGATTTTTTTTTTATTCTGTTTTCTACTTACTTGACTTGATTAAGGGTTAATATTGCAAATTTGTCGCACTATCAACACAAAACTTGCACTTAAAAACGTGTTGCACTACTAACCGCGTTCAAAGGATTTCTCTCTTTTTATCTTTTAGAAAAGAACTCGTCGTTTTTCCTGAAAAGTGTGGCGTTCCTTTATTCTTCGATTTTCAACTGGCACCCTACTTTATTTTTGTCCTCTGCTTTGCTGTGTCCGGCTGCAGTTGTCTCCATCACTTTTCGACTTGCATCTGAGTGCATTCCTTCGTTGTCCTTTCCTTTGTTTGTCTGTCCGTCCGTTCGTGTGGTGAAAACTTCTGTCGCGGGCCACATCGCCCGGAACGATATGAAAACTTTCTGCTGGATAGGAAAACCATCCAAGTTTGTAGCTTGACAGTTTTCTACTACTTTCAGCTACTTTCCTCTATTTCCATTTAGACATATGTATGTATGTGTGAAATAGCTGACTGGTTAGAGCGAAGTCACTTACAATTTTCCGCGGGAAAAAAACCCATTCTGTAAATACTACGCATTTTTTTACATAGCAAGGACTACCTTGCTAGACAGCGTGTCTCTTGAGAGAATCGCTTTCAGTGGTGACAGGACGCGCCTTCTTACTGGGGAATTTTCAAGACACGGGGAAAGGTTTTTCCGACCGAGAAACCAGTTTAGTTCTGACGAAGGGGTGCACTGACTAGGCGAAACGTCAAAGCGTCTATCTTATTACTAAACCACTAACTTATTGCAATCGTTTGTCAATTTATTCATTCATCCACGTATTTTAATTCACATTATCAATTATAAATGTCTTAATAAATATACTATTTAATGCGTATGCCCGTATATAATTCTTTTGTGCTTTCGTGATGGATTAAATTGTGTTTTGTAGTGGGGTGGGAGATGTGAACCCCTGTCGCTATTATTCTCGAGATCTGAAGATCGGCGGAATTGGATTCGGAAGGATTTATAGACACATTGCATTTTTTGTTCAGAGACGGGTCTTTGTTAGATTAAAGATGGATGCATTCGATTCGAGGAAATTACTCTTTAATAATTATTACCCGGCGTTGCTCAGGACATGTATAGAAACATTATTTTTTTTATGTATAATCATACTGTACATACATATGAACGAACCTAGATTACTTTCTCATTTAGTAGCCGAAATGGTAGGATTCATATTTGATCTTTTATCGCGAGATTGAATGTGTCTATTTACCATACGCGATTCGTATTAAATTGAAAAACGGTGAAAAATGGTATCAATAATTTATAATCGAATTGGTTATTGAAGAATCGTCGGTTAACAGTATCGTTTCTGCACCCCGATTTTTTTTTAATTTCCACGTTCATTTTGGCCCCGGTGATATATCGGCCACGGTGTGATTTTTCAAATTCCAGTTTCGATTTCCGACGCTGGCCGTCGCATATGCAAAGCTTTTGATTTATGGCGATTATCCGAACACAAAGCGAACGGGAGCTTTAAGCTCGGAGCGCCGACATTTAAATTCTACCCGCAGTATAAATTCTATTCGTATTTAATTCACCTTGAGCGATAAGTAATTTTTATGCAATATTTTACCCGAAATGACATAATATATTATATCATATGTAATATTTTACAAAAAACAAAAACCATGTACTCGGTATAAAAACATTAAAATTTAATAAAGTTTTGGTGTTCATTTATACTTTTATGTACCTAAATATATAATGCACGAACTGAATGTTGATTAATTCATTTGTAACCAAGCAAACAGATACCATTTATCCAATATATGTCTTTGCATAATTTGCGAGAAGAATGGATCAGCTTAGACTTTGATGGAATATTGTATTGTCATCGTAAAATTTTGTGTGGAAAATGCCAAGAAAATCGGCTCAGTATAAGTGGGTCAAAACTTTATGACCAGAATTCGTGTTCACATATAACAAATTAACTAAACCGATGTACTAATAAAAATAGTCCTAGTCTAATTCGCAATACAGGTTGAAGTTACAAATGGAGATTGAAGTTTATATAACGACTACACAAGCCCGGTTCATCTCTTTTATGTATATTCGAATGTATGTATGTCAGTGGTTTCCAAACTTACTACTATTAATATTGGTACTTCCCCCCCTCCCTCTCTTTTTATTTCATATAATAATATTAACACATTTTTTAATGATAAAAATTTATTAACACAAAAAAATAAAAATATAATTGACATCAATAAATTCTTCTTCCAACTATATTATCAGCAAGCGGTATTTGTCGCAACAGTTTCGCCGAACATTGTTTCTACCAGATCAATAGTTTCTGCCAAAATTAGGTCTCTCCTATTTATATGTTTTTTTTACATTTTGCGTTTCTGTAAAAATATCTGTACGGTGCATTTGATAGGATGGAAAATATTTTCTTAAAAGTTTGCTTATTTTTATTTTTATTTTATTTAAAAAAATCAATACTACAGTGACTTCACAGGTAGCCCGAAAGCGTCACTATGCTTATAATACAAATATACATATAAAAATAGAATAACAAAAAAAATATATTTTAAAATGTTTTTTTTTGTAATATTTCTATGGGTTTACCAACGTATTCAGAATGCATAGTTTCAGGGTGCTGTTTTAATTTACTTCGTTTCATACTATGTACCTACATATATATGCAGCCAAAACTTTCATACAGAGCAAATGCATTTGTCTTTCCGAGCTACCTATAATAGCACTTGTGAATCCCATTGATAAATGGTGTAAAGCGCATTTTCTTGTCTTGATATTACTTCTTCCTATATCTTTATTAGTATTATCGTCAGTATCTTCATTGTTATTGTTTTTTTAACCAATTAAAATTTACGCGCGTTTCAGGAAAACATTTTAATGTTACATTTTGAAAGTTTATTTATAAATATATTTTATTTTTTTATGTTATGTTATAAATTAATTTTTCGTGCTTCCTTTAGTGCCTCCCAAGGAGGCGTGCCTTCCAGTTTGGAAATAGCATATATATGTACATTGTATGTATGTATGCAGTTATGAACTAGTCAGAAATTGATTGAAAGAATTCTACTTCATTAGCAGAATTGTCAAGTTAAATAAAAACCCATGTAATAAAAATGTTCCGATATTGAACCGTTGAATTCAAAGGTACATAATTCAATTTAGTATTACAGTCATTTTCTTTATAAAAACGTTTTGCAAATACGTACATAAATAAATATCACTGGATAAATTGCATCCTGCGCAATGTGGTGCCGACGTGTATGTACACATGTACGTTATGTTGGCGTGTCTCAATCCCGGTTGCATGCGAAACGGTACGAATGCACCACATTGCATCTAAACAAAATGAAAAATTGCTCTTCGATTTACTCGATCCGCTTACGCGGTTTGCCCTTTCACAATCGACGTCTTCATTTGTGACCAACGAAGTAGCTTACCTCGCAGGATGCGTAATTCGAAGCTTTCGAAAGCTCAAAGTCTCCGAGTGAAGTTGTGTTGCGCTTCGGTAATCTGATACGAAAGCTAGTTTGCGTCCCTTTGATCAAGCTCCTTTGTGGTGCTTTGTCTCCCACACTTAAATAACTCTTTGACTTCGGTCAAATTCTTACCGATGTACATATTGCATGTATTCATATTTTCATTTATTTATCTGCAAATATCTACATATGTAAATTATGAAATTTTTCGTTCGGTCGGGTAAATCAAGACTCCATTATATTTCCACTAAGCCACTTTCTGACATTGTCTGAAAATATTGGAAAGCATTAATTTATCTTCCGATATCATTTTTTCTCCGTTGCAATATTCATGCGTGAGATATCTCCGATAATATATTATATTAAGCGGCGATCCTTCTCGCATCGCAAATACGAATTTGCCTCCAAATCCGCGGAACGCTTTCGCGCTAGTGTACGGGCTCGTGATCCACTTTGTTCCCGGACGAAGTCGAGCCGGAGAATGGGATGGGTGTAGCCGAACAAACAGGAGATATGATAATGTCTCCCCCGGTTTTACTTTCGTCCTCCCGAGATCATTTGATGAATAATTCAACACTCATTCTTATCATAATTTGGCGGACGCTCTCTTCAACTTTCGTCTAATTTTGTTCGGGACACGCGCCCAACTTCTTTGTCCCCCCGCTACCACCCCTCCGATAATGATATTTATTTGTTTTTCCTTTGTTTTCCCGACACCTCCTGTTTTCTCTTCAACTGGACCCTCCTCCACCCACTTCCCGTCCCTTTGTTTCTCTCATTTTCGTTTCTGTTTTCAACGATGGTCGTTAGGTGATTTGAATCGTAAATATTGCATCCTGCATAACTATTATATTTCTTTGTGCCCAATATTGTGTCTCATTACCTTTGAATGCGATGGAAATTAAAACAATCAATGTGTGTAATATTTTTAAATTGGTGTATTATATGAAGATAAAATGTCATGCGATGATTTCTGACCAACGTAAAGGAAGTTTGGTCACCTAATGCATTAATTTTTGTTTCGTTTGAGCGGCCCATTCCCCGTTAATTTTCCCGTGAAAGGCTTCGTGAAAAACCGTCTAACTGCGTGATCGATCATCAGCGATAACAAAGTCGCTCATTAGCCGAGCTCGTATTCTGCGAGTGCTTTATTTTATTTCTGTCGCGTGCCCTATTTTCATTAATTTTCCAGGGAGCTTTCCTCCAAGCTTTTCATCGTCCTTTTTCCATCAACATTCCGCGTATTTTCCTTCCCCATACCGATCCCACCCTGTAGGTATTGGCTGTGCCTTCTTCCGAATCGACGACGTCTTAACAAATCACGTTCAATAGGCTTTACGATAAATATATCGAAATCCCATTATTATTACACTGACGCTGAATAACTTAATTATACCAAATTCGATTCATATTCGATATCATTTCGGCATCTTTCATTCTTCTACATATGTATACGTCTTTCTTCGTGTGAAATTTTATCATTGAACTTCATACATATGTTCTAGCAATGCAATCAAATATATTTAAATAAAATAGGAATAATCTGAATTTTAAATAAAATGTTTGAATTTCGATTTAAAATAAGATTTTCCAACAGAGCAAACTTGGTATTTGATCCCACCAGTTGCCAACTTGTCATTATGCACTATCATATAATTTCCGCGTGGTAAATAGAAACCCGCTGCTTTATAAGATATACTTCATATATCTATGTACATACATACGTTCATACAAATGTATATCCCATCAGCGATATGACAAAGTTTCAACGTTGCAGCATCCATTAGGATGAGCGATAATTACCCATACGAATGGAGGACCATACGAGAAGCTGTCCAGAGTCGGATATGAAATATTGATATGTGAGGCTGGGGGAACGGAGAGTGAGTGGGTTGTGAATCCAATCGGAAGCCCCGCTATTAATTAAATTCCAAGCGAATCAGGTCAAACGAACATGCACCACCACTAATGATTTAATTAAACCTTATATTTACCTGAGATATTTTTTTATCTAGTAACATTTTTCAATATTGATCGATGAATTATATATCGGGCATAAGTACCATTAGGGTTAAATTAGGAAAACAACTCGGTTAAGTGGGTTTCGGTAATGGGCTCCGACTCGCGAGCAGTTTAGTTAACCGAAGGATTACTGAACGAACCGGTGCAGCGTTTGGCAAATGTGCACCAATGTAATTGCAGAGTTGCATCTGTCCTGCACAATGCCGAACAACACTGTCTCAGTTTTGCATACGCTCGCAATTAATCGAGGCCAATTTTGCAAACGGCAACATTTTACTTAAAGTCGACCTGATGTATTACGAACAATCAAACTTAGTGGTTATATTTTATTGTGTGGTGGTAGTGGTTCTCTTCATACATGTTATTCTTTCCAAATTGTATTGTCACTTTATTGTAACTAATCAGGTAATTCAAATTTACATTGCACTTTCCATACTTTAAAGATTGTTTATGTACAAATTGATTACAAGATTGATATTTTTTCAGTACATCTGTGATTGGATTCCAATTTAAGTGGTAAATAACAAATATGTAGATAGTTGTGACCATTTCGTTATTTCTTCTATTTATAGTCTTTACAATTAAACGCAACATTAAACGGAACGCAACGGGAACGGGAATTGCATGCCTTATTCTGGCATTGCAACGCATGCCGGGTTCAGCTAGTAATTATAATTAAAAAATATATGTTTGTATGTAGAACGAGAAAGATGGTTTGATCGTACTTAATAATAATTAAAATCGTTGAATATTTTTATTTAACGTTACTTTGATACCATACAAGCTTTACAAGTTGTATATACATAAGTACATATGTATGTACATATACATATGTATATGTCTGTATATTGATGAATGTAAGTGGTTTCTAAAAGGTTTATTTTCATTTATAAAATTTAAATTATATAATTTATAACCGTTTTTGGATATTTAATAGATATGTCGTTTGAAAAAATTATACTTCATAATTATGTAGAATAATTCCCCTATTGACAAATTGTTTTTTGAACGTTGGTGGAATATACGTACATATTTTTTAATAATCATTCTCCTAGAACTATTAAATCCGCTTTATTTATTTTCCACAAATTTGGCAAAGGTCACTAAAATGTACACATAAACGTCAAGCAATGTTCTTTCTAGCGGATAGTGAAAATGTTTTTTCCATCGTTTAACAAATAATTTATGTCATTTTTCTATTTTTATGCTATTAAAGATGTCTACCCATAGTTAATTATATTAGATAATCGTCTTTTGTTATATTGGGTATGTATAAATGTAGGATTTACAAGTCCACGTTGATGAGGAACACCGACGTCAGTGGCAGAATGTCCCTCAACGGTAGATAGCGTGTAAGGAAGGCTTTCTGAAGTGGTGTTTCTAGTGGCCGTGGGTCGACTTTAATCCCTTAATCACATAACGCAAAGCCCTTAGAATTGCGTTCCACCGCGTACCAGGACGTATTTTCGTACACTGCGAACATTAAGTAATCACATTTTTGAAGAGGGAAAATAAAATACATATACCCAATTTCGATGCGATTTAATAGATTTGGGGTGTGAAAAATTACACGTCGTTAGTGTTTTTATGACGGTCGGAGTGAAAAGCTGGCGTCTGGTAATTACTTTTAGCATCCACTTTCCAGTGAGCTTTTTGCACTCGCAAAGCATCCGTGTAATCGTACACATGCAAAAAGCTGCGTTTCGCCGTCAGACTATCTCCGCGCGCTATCTCCGCAAGAAGAATTAATTTGGCACTCCAGCGGAGCTTTCGCACATTATATTCCCGTCGGTCGAGCGTTCTCTCCGGTCGAGCTTTTTGTCGTAGCTCTCGCCCATTTGTCGCATCTGTCGCCGAGAAAAACTTGCGCCAGTTTTACGTTCCGCGTGTACCTATATAATAAAATGCATACACGTTGAATCGGCAAGCGCGTGCGCGGCTCATCTGACACGCCCTTGATGATTCCAAAATGTGGACTAATTTTAGCTTCGGCGTTTTAATTTTGATTTTGCGGAAGACTCGCAGCGGAAGTTGCATATTACCAGTTCTGAAAGCTTCCGTTCGTGGAAGCAAAGCTATACATATGTATGTATGATGTGTGTTGAAATTTAATGCATATACGTACATATGTACTCTCTATATTGATATTTAAAACAGTTGATTGAAAGTTTACGCACTGGTATTTTGCATGTATTTGTGATACGACATTACGTTAGGGAGATAATCCAGTAACGGGCAGGGTGTGAGCTACGTGGAATAATATGAGGTAACAAGTTGGAAACATGCAAGAAAGTCATTTCAATAAAGTAGAGGCAGTTAGTTTCTGAGCTTAACGTGAGGGATGGAAAGTTTTTGTCCGCCCTTTGTTCTGTCTATCCAGTTGTCATCAGGTTTTCTTTCCAATTATACAGTTGTCACGGGGTGAGCTTTCTATCTCTCATCTCAGAATCTTCTTTCATTCTCTTATGCCTTATTATCCGACGTATATCAATTCCCTCCCTTCTTCTTGTTTATCGCTGATCTTTTTTAATTCCGACACATCTCATAATACACCACTTTTTAAAATATTTTTTTTTTGTTTTTTTCTATATTAGATTTTCGTACGATTATTTTTTTTCATCTAGATAGATTATTTATTTAAACGTTAAGATAATTTCAAGTGTCCGTTTCGCTGGGACATTTTTTATCGCTGTCGGAATAAAAAAATCCTTGAAAAGGGTATTTAACATTTAGGCTTTTTTGTTCGACGTAATTAAATATATCTTCTGAAGTCGACAAAAGGAGAATCTGCTCTTTTTTTTATTTCGAGGCGGGCTCGAAAACATTGTGCCGAATTCAATATAAATTTTCTTGTATGGCTGGCTCTCTTATGCCTTCTTCATTCACGAAATAATCTATTCAAATTCGGCTTTTTTCGCATTTCATTGCCTTCATTTTCACTCTTCATCCTCTTTGCGCGCCGCAATGAAATCGCCTTTACGAGTCTAATGGGTAGGTCTTCATTATTTGTCTTCTCTTTGGAAAAATTAATTAATTCCCTAACAAATTAAGAAGATTTTCCAATTTTATGCTCATCTTTCCATTTTATTTACAACATTGCATAATCGCAATATTTAAGTAAAAGTTAACGAATACCGTCTGTATGTATGAGCATACATCTAATATACACGAAATATGTATTATCATACAATTAAAACTAATTATATAGACTTTAATGTAATTAATTCATTTAAAATGTATGAAATATGAAAGTTATATATTGAAGTAAACATATTGGATTACACTTTACCTTCTTTACACATATCTAAATATTATATTTAAGTTTATCCATACGTATATTCTTATTTATTCAGTCATGTTTGTACTACCGTAACATTTGTCGGTTGAATAACGATGATTTATAATTCGATTTTTGGCATAAATTTCGCCGGGAACCCGTCATATGTATGTATGTACCTACATATCATACATACACTGAACCTTTTGCTGATATTGCAAAATATATGTGATGTACATACATACGTCGCATATACACGTTTGTAAATTTTTTGCGCGACGCTTCGCTTATGAATAATGTAGAGCCGAAACAAAAGGCCGTCGTTCTTTGATCCAGGATCATAAATCTGCGTAAAACGATACACGCCACCGGTCGAGTATTGTACCCCTTTTATATAATCGCGCCACACTTTGAGCAGCTCTAAACTCTGCGGGATCAAAAGTCAAACGGGTGCGGCGACGCTCCTATGTGAAGCAGCTTCATCGGCGCTTTGGACCGGTTGATGGTGTTTTATTGTTTTGACTTCTTTTCTTTTTTTTTTTAATTTTGTACGTTCTATAATTTAAATTCTATTGTGCGGTGCGGTTGAAAGGTTTTTCAATATCGTTTTCGAGCGTGTGCCGTGTAGGGCTGCTGCGGGTCCCTTTATCGCAGTTCGCACGCGGATCGAATCGGTCCGACCGATCGGTAATTTAATACGGTTTTATAGTCGAGCAGCCATTGCCAAATATTTACCTTACGCAAAATATGTATGATGAGTTCCACCCGCTCGGCGTTATGGCGGGGTTTTATGGCGCCGAGTTTAAGTTTACCTTTTGTTGGCGCCATAAAGCCGAACAGTTTCCTCGATTAAACCGCGCTCCGACGAGTTAACGTTTTGTGCATTTTCCCTATCGGCTCGTGGCTGCGGAAAAACAGGAAGCCCCTTCAGCAATACATCTCCTCTACTTTCGAGATTATATGGAGAATTTTCACTTCTTATCTGGCTAGCAACGAGTCGTCTCGCATATAAATTAATATTCTTCTCTATTCAATTTTACAAATTTTGTTTGTGTTAGTTCTACATACTTAACGTTAAATTGTCCATTACTATATTACAGCCAGAGATCGGCGGCCAGGATGCTGTCATATAATAACAATAGACCTCTCCATTGTCTGAGAAACTGGAGAGCATAAAAAATAGTTGACAATAGTAATTGATAATATTGAACCATTTTTTTTTAAATGGTGGAACCAGTGAAAAATATTAAGAGGCACGATTAATTTTTAAATAATTTTCGATTAGGAAAAATCATATTTTTTCTTTTTACATTAAAAAAAAACTAAATTTACCTCAATGGTCCAAACGCACTAGGCGGCAGTGCGTTCTATCTCGTACAATCAGGTATTTGGCCTGAAAACCTGGCCAAAATTTTTTTTTACTTTTTCTACCAGAAAATAGCTATTGTTAACAATCTTAAAATTGTTGATAAATTTTGGAAATTCCCCGTTTCGTAGGTGGGCACTTTGTAACAATTACTAGTTTTTTTCTTCTAAATCTTTTATTTTTTTAATAAAAAAACCTATCGCTGCTTTCTCTTATTATATCGTGTAGATGCTTCCGGTTCATAGACATGACACAATCCTCAGATACTGAAATATACATAAATAAAGAATGAAAATAAGTAGAAAATTGGAGTTTCAAAATACGCTCAATTATTATTAATTATTTTTTTAAATTGCAAATTAGTGCAAACTTTATTTTACTAGAATAAAAGTAGAGATCCTAAAGTTTTATATCACATAAATTTGATTCGTCTAAAATAAGCACAGTACGTTTAAAAACATCAATTTGTACAAAAAAGTAAAGGAAACCTAAGTGAAAATAGTAGGGTTTGTTGACAGGTCGAAACATGTAAAATAAAATTTTAAAAGGAATGAAATTTAGTTTAATCTAGGGTTATATCTTGTTCTTCAACATCTATAAGTTTTTTCCTTCAAAAATACTTTTAGTATAAAAATAATCATAAGGAAAGTTGTTTAACAACAAAATGCCGCGAACAAAAACATGCGTATCACACAAATGACAGAATTCGAATGATTTTTGGCCAGCTTTTGAGGCAAAATACCAGTATGTGCGTCGCTGCAGTGCAGTGCGGTCTAGGCTTAAGAGGCCAAACCATTTTAAAAGCACACCTGCTTATTACCATTTCTTTTAATGTATCTCTCATACAGATGTCTTGCCAATTATCTGAATTCGGGTTTAAAAACCTAATTGAGTGAGCGCGCCGAACAAAGACAGCCATTCACAAGTAACTTTAATTTAAACCTCTAATGTCAAATAATAAAAAAAAATGTTAAAATTATATATTTTTATGTATAATATATAATTTTATAATGTGGTAGTTTTGAGTTTCATCAAGATTTTTTGAAAAGATTTTTATATTTTTCTGGTAAGCTATTATTTTGCAACATTGTATGCACATGTATGTATATATAGTAAGTTAAGCTTAAACATATGAAAACAATGTCATTTTAACGTATGTGACCAATACTTTATATTTATTTTAAACATTTGTTTTTAGAAAACGAGAGTTTGTAAAAGCAAAATATTATTTTACAGCCTCTCTTTCTTTGAGCGTGATGTTACTTTTAACACGTTTCCGGTAGGCATTCTTGTTCGAAAGTCGCAACAAAGTTGTCGTCTCGTTGGGTCCATCTTTCGCTCGGCATGGCACCCGCCTCAGACAAGGACAATTACAATAATTCAGTGACAGTGTGTTGTTGTATTTATCGTGTCGTTAGGCGGGTCCTGCCACCGTAACCCACCCTAGACCTGGATATTGTTTATGCAGGGCGGCAGGCCTTGGGTGTTGTGCTCATACACAACACCGAGATAAGATTGCAGCCTAGACGGTGAGGTACTTTCCTCTTGGGCGTGATTTACTTCGCCGCGATTACAAAGCCGCCCGGCAAATGCATACGTCGCTGTAAATAATCACGAACGTTGCTTATGAATTCTTTAAGTTTCCCTTGTTGCACAGATTTTATGATATTCGCCTGTTCCCAGATGTACCTATGTACATATCTACATAGAAGACTTCACACTTCTCATGTACAGCATTTCCTACGGTCAACCACCTGGCTACGGTCCCTTTTCAAAACTCTCAATCATGAAACTGGATGTATTAAATTAAACTATTGCCAATTCCAACGATGTTTACAAATCAAATATATGTACGTATGTACATACAAGATAATGGTGAAATTGATTAATTGTTTGAGTCTTTGTAATCTGACGAGCTCTCAACCGATTGGAAAATGCTCTATTCAGTTATACACTCTTTGATTATCCATATATGTATGTATGTATATACTTATCATATATGTATGTATTCATTCTTATTTATTACAAACGGATTTTTATTTACAAATAACAAAGAATGTACATATTTTATTGGAATTTTCTTATAAAAGGCAGCACTTAAAATGTTTCATGTTATTTCATAACTGCTATAGTACGTATTTATAATATACATATCATTTTTGTATTATCCGAAATATTTTGAATGTATAATTTACAAAAAATACAATGTTCTCTTTTTTATTTTCGCAGGTGAGTTTTCAAATCAACCATCTTTGGATCTGTATTCGAGTACCGGAGGTTTGTAGGATTTGCGGGATTATTTTTCTTGTATTTTGGGCTTTGAAAATGAAACGTTACTCGTCTTATTGATGTCGAATCTTGCGAGTTCTGCGGTCTTAAGGGCAAGATCGATTCTTGGGGTGTGATGGCCCTTGGGTGGTAGAATGCCCTTAGGAGGGCGGCGTCGCCGCTCCCCCTTAACAACAGACGCCTCTTTATGACCTCAGCTCGAACTCTATTCTTAAATATTTGATGGAGAACTGACCACCATTCCCCTTTCTCCATCTCCTCCTTTTGTTTTGACCTCTAAAGATGTATCGGACGTTCTAATTTTAATTTTTATGCTAGTTCAATAAATACATATATAAGTAAGCTGCTGCTATGTGAGGAATATATGGACATATATTTTTTGAGTAAAATCGAATATTTCAATTATTAACAAAATATTCATTTATTTATTATATGTATAATACTTACGTACATATTCATATTAGTTTTATATTTTAAGTGCCAGCGAGTTGTTTTGCATACTAATTCGTGCAAAGCATTACCTGAAATTTCATTGTTTCTTACATTTTATGTATGTACATGGGTATTATGCATTCGCATATGTATGTATATAGTACATACATACATACATATATGCACATGAATATTAAATTGCTTTTACGGATTATCATAGTGCATTTGAGTTTGGGTACTACACATGTATTCCAGCTTGCATTGTCGGAGCATTTAAATTTAAGCTCAAAATAATGTAATACAATCCAATTTGCATCACATACTATTTATAATGCAACTGATACTATCGTTGCGAAGGTTAATTAATACATATACATTGTATATGCATATATTTGACTTTTATTTATTTATATTTAATTCGACGTAGTGGACGCGTTCGCAGAATCGTTTCGAACATGTCGGCCGTTTATGAACTTAAATTGCCAGTCCGTACCCGCGTTCCGGTCCCTAGGGGTTGTTTTCCGGACCGAGCAAAGGGAACTGGAATAAGCGCAAGGCAATTTCTCGACTTCGAAACCCCACCGTGCATTACAGATGAAGGGCATTTCTCTCTGAATTTCCAGAGGCGCTCCGAGGACGACGGGGCGCGCTTTCGGTCCCTACAAGAATTCAGGTGTCCAACGGGGAATAAATTACCGGGAAATTCCTCGGTACCGCAGAAAGACCCCAGCCAAATTGAAAATTTTTCGCTTACTCCGTCATTATCCGCCGACTAATTTATTTACCATGCTTTTAAATTATTAACTTGCCTCTCCGGTCTACGTATACGCAAGTATACAACGGCCATGTTTTTTTTCCCCAAGAAAATGGTTATCTTCGCAATTCTGCAGACGCTGTCTTTGCGAATATAAAGAATGTCTTAAGGCAAAACATTTATTTATTACGTATTTAAAGTCCGAAATTCTGTTTCAAAAAAATGGTTTATGTACTTCATTAAAACATTATTATTAAGCAGGCTATTCGTCTTTTCATATTCACTATATTTTTAATTATCTTATAATGGTATTATCATTACTTTATCTATGTACGTAGTTACAATAGATGAAGTTTTGTGATCATGAGATAATTCGAACTCGAGATTTTGACTGATTCGAACTCAGAATTGATTTTTGTGTGTCTGTGTATTTCAGGGATTTTTTGAACACCGTTAGTCATATCGAACTGAAACTTAGTATCGGTGACTGAAATTTTTATCGACACGATGTTAATTTTTTTCAAATTTTTAAGTTGACCGGAAGTGGTACCTCCCTTTATAGGTGTCCTCTTTTTTTTAAGTTTTTGAATTTAATTATCTCCCAAACTAAAAACTGAATCGGACTGAAATTTTTTTACATGTAATATAAATAATAATCTTTTTATAAACTTATATTTTTTATTTTAGATAGCATTGAGGCGATACGCTTAGATGTGCAAGTCTGTAGCTGAATGTTAGTAAATTTTATAATACACATGTATTAATTGTCAGCAAGCGATCGATCAATTTGATTCTGTTGCTGTCCTCCATTTTTCACCGTTGTTTCGTCCGCGGCCGTAAGTTGAACAGCACACCCTTAAAATGATTAATGTTTCGCATTATTTATTGGGTTCAGAACCCTCCGAGGACGCACACTGTCAATCCGGTCCACGTTATCACCCACTCGCCGTAATTGGGTGCTAGTGATCAACTGTCGACCAAAAACCTACCGACCCTATCCCTCACGTTTTGTCTCACATTGTTAAATTGTTTCGTTTTTAATCTAGAGCCTCATTACGGTCCCCATGCGCACGAGGGTGTCAGAAAATGCATTATTTCGGTTAATTTACTACGTATATAATACATGTATAGATATCGGTTCGGATGACCACGAGGGGTTTGTTTGTGGCATTCCAGACACCCTACCCACACCACTTCAAATCGCCTCTGAATATAGTGCAGATGGAACTGCGTCGTATGCGCTCTACGTGTGCTTTGTGGTTATAAAGTTTGAAACGGTTATCCGGGAATTTAGACCACCATTCCGAAGCGAGTGGATGCCGCGGTTTCAATCCGGTAGCTCTTCTACCGAGAAACGCACCTGAGTTCTCTTATTCCACTGATTATCGCCTTTCGCTTTATATTACGGCCCTAAACATACATATTTCAGGACTATTAAATGTATTTATGGCATATAACATATATTATTAATTAACGCTTTCGAACATTTCATTTCAATTAACTTAATTGATAACGAACCAAAAAATTTCGATCCTCAATTGTCTTGAATGCTGAAAATGATTAATTGCAATATTAGCTTTTACCCTAAATTGATTTATTTGGTCTGTTAATTAAACTTCATTATTATATATATATATTTAATCGTTCGTATATATTCAGTTGAAATTGTAATACTATCTACATACATATATATATATATATATATATATATATATATATATATATATATATATATATATATATATATATATGTATATATATATATATATATATATATATATATATATATATATATATATATATATATATATATATATATATATATACATATGTACGTAGGTACATAGTATTACAATGTAATTCATATTATTTTTGTGCCCCGCGTTTCCAATCCAAATGTTTAATATTTGTTTTATAAAATATACATTAACATGTTTCATCGTTGTAAAAAAATGTTTTTTTATCCCTTTTTTTTCGTAATTCTAAAATTTCATTTTAAGCCGTAATACATTGAACTCATACTGGCCTGTACATATACCTCGTAAAGCCTCATGCATACAAAATATCGATGAATAAAATATTGTGATTGTGAAAAATTTTACTTTTGAGGTTGAGATTTTCACACACATTTTTCATTCAAAATTATATTTTTATCAGTTTATCGCGGCTTTCAGCAATAATTTCAGAGTTATTTTTCGATGCTTTTACACAGAGGTGATTTTTTTAAATTTATTTATTTTATTTTTACATACATATGTATGTATATACCAGGAGGGCCTTACAGGTAAACCCCAATGCGCCGTTCTAGGCAATTAATTACAAACATCGATGTACAATTTAGATTTTTTTAGAAATATTTTAACAAAGCATCATAGATAAAGCATCTATGGATAAATTTTTAATAAACCTACATTTGTCAAATTTTGAGATACTGAAAAACTTGAAATTTATGAGACATTTGTGGAAAAATTTGCAGCATTTTAATACAAATCCGGGAAATTTGATATGCTGAAAACTCGAAAAGTGAGAGAAATGGGTAAAGGCTGCCAATTTGTTGGAATCGTTTCAATGAAAATCAGATAAATTTAGAAACTCTAATAGAAAACGATTGACTTGGAGTCGCAAACCAAGTTTCATGACCACTATGTTCGAAAGCATATATGCTTACCATTACTCCACGCTGCTGGTTTTGTAATACATATACATTAAAATACTGTTTTTTACCAAACTGGATTTACGAGGTTCACAAGTAGATATTAACCTTATGCCCACGATAACTTTCGTGGTAATTTTTTAACGAATTTGTAAATCAAGTTTTCGACCATAAATACAATATATGTATTGTAAAATTTGTTACTTTATTTGTTCATGTGACTAAATATGTCAATTGACACCTGAAGTATTTTTTATATAGTGAATCACGCCTGAAAGATTTTATTTACATGGTCGTGAGTCACGCCCTTTGTGCTACTTGGTTTTTTCGCATGATTTCTATAGCGGTCATCCATGGGGAAACTGTTGAAGAATGTTTATTTTAGTGGTTCCACCGAAAATGCACGATATATATGTACTATTTTTCGAACAAATTCTTGTTCAATGACATATGTATGTATGTACATATGTGTGACATATTATTAAGTTCGCTGTCATATAGAACGTTCATTACAATTTTTCTTGCAATATTGATGGAGCAACGTACATATTTCCCGCGCTTTATTTTTACTTTTTACGCGATTTTTTTTCAATTTGGGAACGAGTCCGCAATCTAGCCGCAAGCGAGACCTTAATGTAAATATTAACAAATGACAAGGGTCCCCCACGACCCGGCATCAATCATCTCGCGCTATGTTGACACGCCGGCCAATAATGAACGAACGCTTTCGGCATTTTTCTTGGCCGACCGAGGGGTGGTTGGCTTGTTAGCGCCGGTTTTTGCAGACCGGTTTTCTCCGACTCGGTTCAGTTCGGTCCGTCGTGATTTATGAACGAACTCCGCAGAGGCCCGACTCCCGTTTTCCTCCCTTTTGTTTGTTCTTCCTGAAGTTCCCTCCGTGAAGGAAATATCGCCCACGTGTCGCATTTTCATCGCAGTTCTTTTAATGTGTTATTTGTGTCGCGGCGTAAAAATTAAACGTCGCTGTAAAAATATCGAATTACCCAACGATGGGCAAGACACGTATTCCAGTTGCGCAATCACAAAGGACTTTCTCGAGGATATTATTCCCATTGTCGAAGATTCGTCCTTGTTAGCCCACGCCCGACAATCTAGGTCGAGGAATGGCTGAAGTGTATCACAAGTGACGAGGAGACCTGCAGTTGACGGCGTCCCTTCTCGAAAACTTTATAAGGCGTCATTGAACCTTTTTAAAGTGGCCACGACCAACTTCCGCACCTCCGATTGATAACGGCTTAAAAAGTCGAGGTATACTGGACTCTTCATTGCCACTCGTTGAACCTACTGTACATAAAATTATACATATAGTGGTATATTAATATACCTTTTGAGTTTATGATTTCTGATGTCATTTATTTTGACAAGGAGCACATCAGTATCTATGTATGATCTTTCTGCGGAAAAGCTTTCTATAACTAGGTCGTCCCTTTATTATATTTCTTTCTAATTACATAGGTCGAAGAAGAATTGTTCTTTAAATTTTCGCCTGCAATACTACGTACATGCTATTATTGAAAGCCTGCATACATCGTTAACCGTTTTCATAACACTAGGCCACAAAAAAAAAGATACCGAAGCGGAGACTAATCAATCTTTATGAAGTTTGACCCACTAAATTCGAATATGACAATGATTTTTGTTGGTTTACTTTTGTTTATGAGATATGAGCGTTTAAATCAATGCGCAATTTTAACTTCAACTTTTGGCTTTTGCAGTCTCAAAACATCAATAGTTGGAAGTTTGATTATGATTTAAATTGCTTATAATTAATTATCTTACAATTTTTTTAAAGTAAAGAATATACTTTTTATTTATTATGTATTCAATGGTCAGCTTTATATTTCACTACATTTACAAGTACTACATAATTCGAGCGGAAATCAAAATCAATAGAAAAAACGTCTGACTTTTTTTTTCAATGCACCATTTTGGCACAGTGATATATATTAGATTTTGATTTAAAAACTGCAAAAGGCAAAATTCTGTAAAAATTGCGGATTTTTTAAAACGCTCATATAAACGAGAGAAAACCAGAAAAAATATTCTCAAATTGAAACTTTAAACCATTGATGTATAATACATACATCAATGCAATACAACCTGTCACATAATATTTACTTTTCACTGATTTCTAATTTTATACCTAATAAATAAATCATACTGGTATACTTTATCGGTAGGTGCATATGTAGATATACCTACATACATATATTTAGTACAACATTTATGTATTTACATATGTACGTTTGAAGAAGAAAGCTTTTGATCAATTTCCCAATGGCTTCAAAAATGAATCCATAAAATCAATAGATAATAGGCAAAAAAGTATTACCAACAGACTGAATATTTATCTAGAAAGCAGATTCTAGATTTATATTCAAGATTCATAATAAAATAATGAAAGCCGCTGTGGGACAGCTGAGTTAAAGAAAATGTGTAAGTACGAAAGTATTTATCCATGAATCATTTCAACTATAAAGTTTTGCAGACACCTCCATTTATCATGCAAGCACACGAGTCCAATAACCGAGAGCTTATTTAATTCTAGTGCATGTTATATGTAGTCTGAACGTTGCTTTAAAGCGAATCGGGAGGCGACCGTAGTTTTCCGTTTGATTTAGCACGTCAAATGGAAATGGGCGTTTCCAATTTGAAGACGTTTTGCATAATTGAATCAGCTTCCATGCACAACTCGTTTCCGCGAGACCAGCCAACCAACCCTTCGGGTAGTTTTGGGTGGGTTCGGTTCAAGATTTTCTCTGTAGGGTCCCTGGGGCGAAAGCACTCGAAGAGTTGTTGTAGTTGTTGTGCGTCGGTGTCGTGGCGCCCTCGCCAACTTTCTTGTCGAACACGAAAAATATTTTACGGCGCACCGATCCGGAGTGATGCCTTCGCCCCCTTATCCGTGAAATCCGACGTTACTCCCCTGGACACGCAGCCTCCATCCCTCCATTTCCCGACCCTCGCGATGGCCCTTTTCGCTAAGCGTGATGGATCGGATGAAAATTTTCTGTGCGGAAAGTTTTACGCATGCGTGTGTTTCCTGCTAACTGGTTAAAAACATTAAATGTATGTATGTATGTATGTAGATATATACATATATACATATACATAAACATGTAATTTGAATTCATGTCATCTCAGTTTACCTAAAAAGAAATTTGAATTTGTACGTAATAAAAAAATAAAAAAAAGAGGACACCTATGAGGGGAGGTACCGTTTCCGGTCAACTTAAAAATTTGAAAAAAATTTACGCCATGTCGATAAAAATTTTAGTAACGGATACTAAGTTTCAGCTCGATAGGACTAACGGTGTTAAAAATATCCCCAAAAGACACACACACACACACACATTTTTTCTAGATCATGAAAACGTGATCAGTGATCGATTCTGAGTTCGAATCAGTCAAAATCTCGAGTTCGAATTTTCGCATGATCACAAAACTTCATCTATTGTTACTACGTACATAGATAAAGTAAAAATATGTATCTACATAATAATTAATTCTATGTAGAAATTAACTTTCTCACCTGATCAGCATTAGAACGTGTTTTCATGTTTTATTTTTCAGATGCTTTTACCCATAACATTCATCTACATTGAATATTTGTGAACAATTTCGTATAAAGAAAACAACAGTAATTGAATTTAGACTCAATGTATGTATATATGTATGTATGTTTGTAGATCGTAATCGAATTGAATAAATAAATATGCAGATTACACAACCGCGATACAGTATTTTGAAAAATAAATTTGCTAGAGCCCCTCCTCAGACAGCTTGTATTATAGTAGCGTAAAAACTAACCGCGTAGATGAAACGGCTTCGATATGAAATTGAATTCGAGAATGGGACTAAACTTTTGGACAGGGTCGAATAGGACGATTTATCCGCGGACCGGGTTAATCCGGAGCACGGCGGGGAAAAAATGGAAAAAGGTCATTGCAAAAACGTCAGAAGAGGAAAATTCCTTTTTTCAGATTTTTTATGACGATAATGGGTGGTTTATTTCGCTGATAAGCGAGACAATCCACTTTCGGAAAATCTTTGCATAAAATTTTTCAACCAATTTACATGATCGTATGTACATACATATGTACATATGTATTCATGTCGCGTATTATGAAAATTAATGATACAGGTTTCAATATTTATATTTTTCGAAAACAAAAGACTTAAAAAAATAGTCTTGTTTCGTATTAAAATTGCTGATAATTGAATAACGATTTCTATACGCATAGAATTTTTCAATATACATATGTATACCATTTAGATTTGGTTATTTTTACGACACGGTGCATATAAATATATATTTGGAAATTGGAATTCTGCTCATTCTCAAAACATAGTGCATTCAAACATTTTTGACACTTAAGTGCCAGTCAGTGGTAAAATCGGTCCCAAGACGCCGATACGATAAAGTTGGTGATTATAACCGCTGCGCGAACCGAGATAATAATGAACAATGCGCTTCTCTGCTGCATCAACTGTTTCCGTAGAATTTAAACGACCATTCTATATAAATATAAAGAACTAGATTATTTAAATACGAAACTGAAATGTGATTCAAAATTTCACAGTTGGGTTTATTAGTATTGCTACCGTTGGCGTGTGATTCGATTTTCGGCATTTCATTTTCGGTTCGCGTAATGCTATTTTTCGAGTGATTATCCTCTCCCTGGTTTGGCGCTCATATTCGTTCACCAATTTCTCGATAATAGAAAATATGGAGGGCGGTCGCACACCGAGGGTTTATCGCCAACGAGATCGTGTGGGGAGGCGAGGGGGAGATATGCGCCCTGCGTCGCTATATTGCATATCGTTGTTCACTTTTTTCCAATTCGCTTTTAACGAATAGCCAAATCGAGTTATGGTCCAATAAAGCTGAAATCCAATTATGCGAAAATATTGCTCGGTCGTTTTTAATGAAACCCGAAAAGGCTCTTAAGCATAATGGAGGCTGTTGCCCGTGTATTCGCTCGCGTGTTTTTTCGTCACGTCGCGGTCACGTCGTCGGTCGTTACAATTTTCACTGGACGATGCATCTTAAAAAATATATTTTATTCAGAATTTAAAGGCATTATAAAATAGTTATATATATAATGTTATTCCTTTTTTATTTTTATGTAAGCACAATTTACCTCGAAGTGAAATATCAAGAATGTACAATTTTAATCAAATTTTTCAACATGTAGTTATTTTTGTGAACTCGGCTAAATGTGAGTAAAAGTCCTTACACGGAACAAAACTCTTGCATCTCAGCTTAAATAAAACTTTTTTCATAAATTTTCTCGGTTAGAGTAAGCGGAATTCTTTTTTTATTTTTTTTAAACAGACTCATTAATTTGAAAAAAAGTTTCTAGCCCTACCCGCTAGGATTTTTTCAGCATAATTACTTCAAACACATTTGCAATTCGGACCGTTCATTAACAATTCCACTTGCCAATATCTTTTGCCCTTCCTTAAAAGGCTTATCCGCCCTTATTAGCCCAACTGTGTAGCACGCTTTTATACACTCACACTTCAATTTCTCTTTTGTATTTAATATTACATTTAATTCCCTAATTATTATGCATTGAAATGGCTTATTTTATTTTATTGTATACAATTATACTTTAAAAGGCTAAAAAACGCGTCACAGACCTAAAAATACGGTCGAAAATACTACCGGCCAAAGGGAGAAAATGCATTTGCAAATTAGATTTTCTACCCTCTGGGGTGTTATCTAGAGGTTTGCTGATACCCCTTAACTACCCCACAAAGAGTGCAGACTCTCGTACGGAAATGTCTTTCCTTTTCTGACTGAATTCTACGGCATACAAGCGTCTCTTTTACACCGATAAGACAATTCAAACCTCAGCTTCCACTGGATACTGAAGAAAACCGTTTTCGTTTCGACTTTCAACATCTCGTCTAGCGCGCACTCTCCAAGGCTAACTATTTCCCTTGGTGCGTAACCCAAAACCAAGTTTTGCGTATATAATAATACAATACGACAGTTGGGGTTCACGTTGCGACATTTAATCTAAAACTCAAATAGCCCGAATAATTTCCCCTGATAGATATAAATAAGTTTGATCGAAATAAATATTAAACATTTAATGAAATCGACATATCGAATTATAATTTTGATCACTTTTGATCCTCAACTCACCTTTCACAACCATATCAAGAAAGTCGCTGACGTTTCCTTTCGTCGACTTGGATTTATTTGAGATATCAAGATTATTCTCCAATCCTTTGTCTTCTCGCTTGCTTTTCAATTCGCTTGTGAGAAGTAAGCTAGAGTATAATGCGATTGTGTGGAATCCGCATGAAGCAAATTACTCTCTGATGATTGAGAAAGTGCAAAAAGCATTTCTTCGTTTCCTATATAGGAAAGAATATGGGTATTACCCATATCTCTACCCCACTTCTTTTCTTTTGGGCATGCTTGGGTATAATTCCCTTGAACTTCGGAGAAACTTCTCATTAATTCGTTTCGTTCTCCTGCTCTTACGTGGTAATACGTCACGCCCGTTGTTGCTGGAGCAGTTGGGACTTTATGTCCCTAATCACTATGTGCGTGGTAGACATCATCATTTGCTGGCTGTACCTCCTGCCCGCACAGTCCTTTTTCGAATGGCTCCTATTCCAAGAGCTATTCGACTTCTTAATGAAATCGTTGCTGCCGAGACTGAATGTGATATTTTCCACCTTAGTGAGCGTAAATTGTCAGAAATTACTCTAACCCATTTATCCGGTAGTCTGCGCTCATCATTGTTTTCATGATTGATTGTGATTTATGAGTGAAATTTTGATTTACTCTCTTCCATTTGGGCTTTACACGGATGTTTTGTATTTGTAGTTGTTTCTTACATATTTATTGGAACGGCTGTAGGTGCAAGGCATTCCTTATGCTATATTTTTAATTTGATATTTTTACTTAATCTGTTATTATTAAATGCTATTTTTTATGTTAATGTATGGATGTATTTATGTTTATGTTCAAATGTATTTTTTATGTATAATTGATGAGTATATTATTTTTGTTATGTATTAATTTATGTTTAATTGTTATTTTTTTTTTTTGTGTTATATTTTTTGACCATTGTGGCGCTTTAGGAATTCCTGTTATGCCACAATGGTCTGTTTAGAATAAAATAAAACTAAATAAATAATTATTTTAATTTAAAAAGTAGCCCCGACCACTTATTTAAACCGCAACATTTCATTACGGCCAAAGATTTGTGAACTTATGAATATTTGATTATTGATCTATGTATGTATAGTCGTCAAAGCTTCTACGACATTTCAATTGTAAAGGACGTCATCTGATAGCAGCTTATTGGATCTAATCAACCATTAATTTTCACAACCGCTTAGAAATACGTCCAACGGGTATCCGGAAAACAATATCCTGGAAAACTTCATCACAAACTACATATGTATAATAAGCATACCTATTTTATATAGAGTATCACAACGCAGATTGTCATCAAATTATTAGTTTTCACTTCAAAGGTTTTTACAATGTCTAGGTACATTGTATACATTATTGTAAATTATGTACCTTTGACGTTATATTTGAAAGTGGCGGAAACCCAATTTTCAGTTCCAAAAATATTATTTCAGTTTGACTTTCAATTCAATTTTTTGAATTCAAATTCACAATTTGTTATCATTACTTTTAATTCGATATACATACATATGTATGTATAAATTCTCGAGCCGGCGAACTCTCACATAAACACAAATATCATCTTATGGGTATACCTGAGTTCAGAGACTTCACAGTGGCACAATTCACTCCACACGTAGTGTATTGTGCCACTGTGCTTAACTTGTTTAGTGGCCAAGATTTAAGGAAAATACAAAAATTACAAAATAAAGCTATGAGAGGTATTTTTAATGTTGGTAGATTAAAAAGTATTAGAAGTATGTTAGATGAATTGGGATGGTTGACTATTAGTAATAGTTTAAAGCTAAGCACATTATCGTTTGTTTATAAGTTAGATCATGAGTTATTACCCGATTATTTTAAAGATTATAGAATAGGAAATAGAGATATTCATAATCATTACACTCGAAATAAGAACAATTTAGTTGTAGGTAGAGTAAGAAAAAGAAAGACAGTTGGGGGTGTCTTTCATAGGGGTGTAATAATGTATAACGCCCTCCCTGAGTGCATCAGGTCTTCTATGACCATGGATGCATTATTGCGAGGAGCGAAGAGACACCACTGTGAGGGACAGTACATATATGTTAAATATAGAATTTTAGATTTAAGTTATTAAGATGTATTTTTTTTTAAATTAGCTAATAGCTAAAATTATATATAAATAAATAAATAAAACTAGTTTTTAAATATTGTTAAACGCAAAACATTATATTTAATTTTTTGCGAAATATCTCTCGAAATAAAGAAAAGTGGACTTCAAATATAGCGGCTCATATGTATGTACATACACACATATGTATGTACATGTATTTACATTCGGTTTTTATTATTCGTAAATAGCATTTATTCAACAAAAACTAATTTTCCATTGAATATCAATCCGAAATTGCACCATTATTAACCCTTCAATTAAATTACAAAAGTCGTTTTATATATTCGGGTCACGTGCAACTGCAACTCTTTGTATATTATGTACTCCCCTTTTAGCAGGGGAAAAAGTCTGTCGTCCCTCTCTACGTCACTGAATTCTCCGGAACAGTGGTGGACATCGAAAATGCACTACATTTTTGTACTGAAAGTGTCCACGTCTGAGATTCTCTTGTATTCAAAAATTTTCTTATTCAATTAACATATTCTTATTTGTACATAAGTACATACATGCATATGTATACTCTTGTGTAGATATAAATTTATTTTTTATGTGTTTTATTCATGTCTTAAAGGTTTTAGGCAATTTTTACCTTTGTTTTTTTCTACCACATTTTTTGATGCTGGTGATGATTCAGTCGTTTCATTTTATTTCGAAAGTTTTAATACGGTTTATACCGTTTTTCTTGTCAAATTACATAATAATAGAAAATTTTGATATACATACATATGTATTTGACAAATACATACATATCTTTATTGAAATTTTTCTTTGATAATGATCCCACTTGATCGACAAAGTACGGATTAATTAATTCATATTAATTGACCGCAATTCTAGGAAGGATCAGCTCAACTATCTGTATGGAGCATACTTCTCAGAATTTTTCGAAAATTTTCGAACATATTTATATAACATTTCCTCTCGAAATGGAATAATTAGCGTTACTTCTAATTTTATAATCGATTCCCAACTACGTCGTTCTCTCAACCGAATCTGGTGGTGATTCCCCACGTATCCTATGTTAAAGGATTTCCCTAAGTCGGCGGAAAGCATAGGTCCACTACCACCACCCAGATCGCTGTAAAAATTTAAAAACTTTCAAGACAAGTCGCCGAGGGGAGATCTTCGCGGAGACGCAACTTTCACAACCAGGACTGCGGATAAAGGAGGACGGGGGAGTAAGAAACTATTAATCAAATTATCCACCGGGTGTGTAGGGAAGACAAGATAAGAAAATTAATGCCAGTTCCGCAACGTAGAAGAAGTTGCTGCATTGGTCTGGTCATGTCTCGTACCCCCTTCTGTTCGCTAATTTAACGCTTTGTTACGAATTTATTCATATTTTAAAATCTGATTTTTTCGGTATCTTTCTATTTAAAATGCTTGATCCCGTTCGTTAGATATCGAGATCGAATATCTTAAATAGGGTGGGTCTCTTTCCCAGAAACACAAAATATATATATTTAAATCCATGAACAGACATTTCATAGCTATTTGTGTATATATTGTATTCAAGACCCCATATCCTTCCATTAAGAATAAATTCAAAATTTAATTGTATTTTTTATGATTGTAATTGATATTCTTTGAGCGGGCTCTTTTTGAAAGACTTTTGTCTGTCGAAGGAATACATAATATTTTGGGAAAGCGATTTTTAAAGTATATTATGCAACATATTAAACCCACTTTTAGTGTTTACGTTTCAGTATTCAGTAGTGCATAATTTGATTTGAGTTAATTCAATTTTTCTTTCACGTGATCGCCATCAATCCCAATAGTAGTAGTTTGTTCGGAGCGAGAAAAAAAGAGATTTAGATTTTGCGGCATCTTATGGATTTGGCAACAGGAAACTTTGGAGATCGCCACTAAAATCCGGTGAAAAATCGTAGTTCTCGCCTCGTTGCTTTGTTGCCGTACGTTTTCTCACTTTATCGGAAAATATCCTTACACATAAACCGAATGTTACATCACGAAAGCGGCTCTGTATGTAGGTTTTTCGAATTTTACTTTCGTATTCGCGCAATACCCATTTTGCTTCGACCCGAAAAGAATAAAAGAATATTTTCCGATCTGCGCGTTTCCCATTCCACACGAACCTCACATATAAATAAATAAATAAACGGCTGACCTGTTTTCTCAAAAAAAAAAAGAGGAAAAAAACACGCAAGTACACAGCACGTGTGACGAACGAAATCGCTCACGTTTTCAATTATTCACGTGCGTTTCCCTTTTTACATACTTTTAATTTGCGCATGTATTTAATTTAAAAAATCGTGCCGAGATTTATTTTCGAACGCTGTAATATAAATAAGCTCAAATTATACTGCCATTCTTTTCCCCTCCCTAGACTGATTTTCCGGTTTTCCAAGTTTCTCCCGATGAAGTGGCTGCATTTAAGTGTCGGTACATTTGCTCAATTTATTATTACGCCGCGTAAGCTTTCATGAAAAACGGATGAAAAGCGCTAATGAAGCCGTGCTTCGAGCGCCGATTTGTATGCAAAGTGAACGAGCCGTTAAACGTGCACCCACTGAAACTATTCCGTTTGATTTATAAATGCACTTCTGATGAATATCCATTCATTCGCAACTATTTATTTCATATTAAACATGATTCGCACTAATTGTCTCTGGAATACCATATTTGTATTTCACCTCAATATATGATACTAATCGCGTAATTCTCGCTTGTTTCTATGCATGTACATACATACATATGTGGTGTGTGCCTTCGGTGAAAGATTGTGCCAAGTCATCCGCGACCTGAAAACAAAGTGAATTATGAGACAGGAAACTTTCCACGACGACGGATACATCAATCTGCAGAATCTCTCATTGGCGTGGGGCTGCTAGAGTGCCGTTCTAATTGATTCCTCAGCAGCCCCAGGCGTCAGATTTAGCACCCTACGGGAAATTCTACCCGCCCCTTAGCCGGCGCATCTCACGTCTAGATCAAGATTGATAATGCAATTGCATATAAGAGGATTGCACTCGTCTAACCGTTTGACGTCTCGTCGATGATTGATGGACGCGTCACTTTTCGCCCGGATTGTTGGTTTCGGTCCCCTTTTCTAACTGAAGAAATTCATATTGTTGTTGTGACGCTTTGTGTTTTCTTGACATGCCGTTGTCATCGAAAAGAGCCAACCCTCGTCGTTGGATTCTAATCCCTTGATAATTCGCTGCAAATCGACGGAATGTCGCATCGTCGACGATTACCGAAACCAGGGATGTCAATTCATATTTATTTTATTTTGT
The DNA here is from genome assembly GCF_051622035.1 of Arctopsyche grandis. Taxonomy (NCBI): domain Eukaryota; kingdom Metazoa; phylum Arthropoda; class Insecta; order Trichoptera; family Hydropsychidae; genus Arctopsyche; species Arctopsyche grandis. The sequence continues at coordinate 20,500,516 of NC_135357.1, forward strand.
GTACGTACATATGTACATACATATACATACATATATCAGCACATCTAGTAATCGGTAATAGTGTCAGAATATTATATAAATGAATAGAAAGCTTCTAGTTTGATCCTCGATAATTTGATGAAACAATAATATTTCACCGTCTTCGGATATATTATTCGCAATAATATTTTATAGTATGTATTAAGGTCTCTGATTTCCCGGATTTTTTCAATTTTCAAAACACTGGACGAAACTTGTGATCGTTGGATTCCTGCGAACCCGGGATATTAAATGTAAAAAAAAATTTATTATTGTATAAAACTTATTTTTTAAGTCGATGAAATTTTTATTTACGTGATTATTTTTTACGAGTTTCGTATTCAATAACTCCTTATCTCATCAGAATCTAAGAGTTTCTTCTATTGTGGAATCGTCAATACAAGAAAAAAGGAAGGAAGCTTCATAATTGTTTCATCGTAAAATATAAATTCGCCTTTATTAAACCATTTAAAGAACGTTTTGATTGAAACATTTTTCGCGGTATTCGAGATAAGAATTCCCAGAATTTCTGTCCCGGGTCGACCCGGCAGAAACCTTAGTATATACATACATATGTATTCTAGGTGATATAATAACATTTAATCTTAAGCTTTTTTACTATGAAAGAAATGACAAAAATAATCTTGATATAATGAAAAAAATGAGAGGAAATCCATGACAAATTGGACGCATCAAATTCGTTCAACAATAAGCTGTAATCTAATGACAATCGAAAAGTATTACCAGGGGTTTTAACAAAGACATTATTAGAAACTATTCAATATATTCTATCAATCCGGATTTTGTATTAAATAAACAATGGAAAAGAGGTAAATTTTGATATATGTAAATTACACCACTCCAATAAACTTTTGGAAAATATATTTTTGTTTACATTTAGCATATATGTATGTATGTATATAGTATACACGTGTAAGTCAATTTTGTATATGTTCGTATGTACGTAAACGTTTAATATATTTTCGACAAATGTGGACAGATCGTATTGACTTCGAAGACAGCCGTCGAGAAAACCTGTTATGTTTTCCTCTCTTTTTGTACGTCTACAAAATATGTAGATGTTCACCGTAGTCCAGTTACAGTAACTGAATAAACTTGAAAACATATTGAGGAATACGAGCGAGCTTTCGGCGAGACTTATCGTGAAAATAAAGCTCCTGATTGGATAACAACGCATGACGTCGTTTGACACGGTGGGGTGATTCTGATACGATTACAGTATTTTTTATATACGTGCATTCATTTTTTTTCCTCTTCTCGTGTAAAAAGAACTTTTAGGGTGGTTTTTGCAGAAGATGAATTGCGTCGCACACGTACATGGACACGTTCGGTACATCTTGTCGAGGGTTGTCTTTTTATACGGCACATGATAACGTTACACAAATACACAATATATCTTATTCGGGATATTATTCTATGTCAGTATTTAGAAATATTATTTTTATTAGTTTATTTTACCATATTAAATAGTAATAAAAATATAATTTATGTCTTATTTTTTTTAATTCAAACTACTATGAAGTATATAAACAAAAACATAAGAATAGTGTTTTCTTCACAAAATGAAAATAAGCTTTTGTTTCTGATTTTTATTCAATTCTTAATTATAATTATTTTAATTTCCGTATTTGACGTTCACTTGGAGCTTCCGACTGTTCAATAAAAAAAAGGTTCGTTTCATAAAAATTAAATGCACATATACATTTGTATAATATATCGAACAATGACAATGAAAATAAGTGAAAATGTCGAATGAACCATCCCAGAAAACTGTGCAATGGTATCTGAACAAATGCTTTCATAATGTGCATTCAACCCTTTTTATTTCATGCCATTTATGTTCATTCTACCGAACATATTCCTGTCATTTCGTTCTGCCGTATTGAAAACGTCTCTTTTGTATATTTCCACGGCAATTTAAACTAACCATTGTTTCCAAGGATTAGTGGACGACATTTATTTTTCGCGTAAACCTAACCAATTCCAGCGAAAACAAATCATCCCAATTATAATACATACGAATGTATTTACTCCTTTCTCATATGTACATATGTATGAGCAGCTTCTTGGGATGCATTCACAGTGTATAGTTTACGTGTGTGTGTGTGTGTGTGTTAGTTGAACATGTTATATCATATACGTAGATATAATACATGAGGCATCACGATGCCTGTCAATAAAGCGACGCCATGAATAAATTCAATAAAGCGTATTCGGATATTCATACGATAGAAATGTACATACATATGTATGTATATGGGGGACACGGCAGCTAAAGAGGAAGACTCGTGTATGTTCGTCCGTTCATCGCATGAATGCGCCAGTCCGATTTTTCCCAATCTGATTTTCTGGAAAACCAGATAAATAACACCAATTCCTTATGAAAATATCCCACGCTAGCCGCACAAAGTTTACAAACTATTCCATTATTACAATTTGACATTGATACGTTGCACAGATGCTCAGTAGATTTTATTATAAACGATGATATGTACATATGTATATTTCCAAAATGGTTATTAATTTCAATTGTAGCACGTATAGTTTAGATGAGCTCGCTATACAGTACCCAATTGCTCGTTACAACTGGAGATGTAAATTTAATGAACAACTTTGTTATGATATGCATATTAAATTTTGTTTCGTATTCAACACTATATTTGCTTTATTTTGATATATGTACATATGTATGAATTTTTTCATACTTAATTCAATTTATATTTCATATTTAACTTCGATTACAACATTGCATACATGTTTTTTTATTCATTTATAAAGCGTATTTCACGAATATGCCGTTGTATGTATGTACATACATATGTATATATTTCAGTCGAAGTGTATTTCGAGTTGTAATATATTCCAACTGGCGTTTTAGGTCATTCATATTCGAATACAATTTAACTGGTAAATTATAACTCTACAAGCGCATATACACTTTCAAGAATATGCGCATATAATAGTTGAGTTTTGACAGGTCTGATGTTTTTACGAATACCAATAATGTAGAGCATCGTAACCTCTGGATATTCGCGGCACACATTGTTTACGACTCGTAGAGTTTGTCAGCTACGTACATTGTACATATGTTATGTATGTACTTCATCGGCAGTCGCTAGTCATTCCGTATATGCATAGGGCCAAAACACTAACTAACATCGGTTTTCTCCCTCACACGCGATCTCACTCGCACGCATTAGGCCGAAGTGCTGTTCGGGGAAACACATATTACCGCGGTGCACAGGTTACGATGCTTTTCAATAATGCGTTAATATTTACTTAGGCATTACGAAAATTGGAAATGAGTATCGTATAACGTTAACTCTAAGAATGTGATAAAAACAAAAATGTGACTTTACAACTCAATTTACTCGTCGAGTGACATTTTTACGAAAACCTAACCTCTCCATTTTACCTGGTAACAACATATAGCTGAACTGTATTTTGAGTTGTAATATATTTTGACCAGTTGAAATGTAATTTGCCATATGAATCAACTTACGCGGGTTAGATGGAATATATTCCAACTAGTCAAAATATATTATTACTGGAAGATACACTTTAACTGTAACATATACGATGTATATATAGTGTTCAATAATGTCTTACATAATTCTTAACATATAGTAATTTTGAAGATGAGTGCAATTTTTTTTTATATTTATGTTTTAATTATTATGAATAAAATGTAAAATATGCTACAGACTTTCTTATCTCGGTGACTTCATGCACTTGTTATTATTAGTCAATGAATTTTAAATCCCATATGATAGGGAAAAATCTGCACTCAGATCCTAAGCAGAAATGACAATGATGTAAATATTCGTGTTATAATTATGCCTAAAAACAAATATTCAATTTTTTGCTTTAAGCACGAGTAAATAATATGCATAATTATGCTAATATTGTGATACTTCATTGAAGCAACAAGATCTCGAGAGCTTTACTAACATTGCTCAGTGCCTCTTAAGTGAATTGTATGAAAGTGTATGTATGTAGATACATATTATATATATGAAGACGGTAATCTGTGTGTGTGTCCTATCGCTAGCCGAACATAATGATGAACCGATAAAAAGCCTAAACTTTGTATAAAATCTCATTCGGAGTCGAACCTGAGAACTTTCACACGCACACAAATATCCTCTTATAGGTATACCTGAGTTCAGAGACTTAGCCGTGAAACCATCGTAGAATATTTACATGGCCTTTTAAACATTAATTAAAATGTTTCTTTCTCGCCATATAAAAATACGTAATTATAATATTTTTATTTAGCGAGGTTTTGAACCATTTTTTTTGTTTTCATATTAGATAATTAAATATATATTTTTTAATTAAATTTAATTATATTTTAACGATATTCAAAAAATAAAATGAATTTCTAAATATATCAGCTTGTGTTTCGAACCCGTGATGTGATGTCTTGCTCTATGTAGATGCCAACGCGCTAACAAGGGAACCACGGCCTCTCTTAGAGAGAGTGTTATAAATGACACATAATTTAACCAGGTTTTTCGACCTATATTATTGGCCAAGGTTGCGAGGTCTATGACTGAAGTTTGTTTATAATTGATTTCGTTTATAACACGACCAAATATTTACGTTAACCTCTTGACTAAAACCATTTTCATGAATGTTCATATAAGACTAAGTACATATAATTTTGTTTAGCAAAGTTTTTAACTTTTTGTTATATTAAATTATTTGAAATATAATTAATTTATTATTTATTATATTTTAACGATATTTGAAAAAAGAGGATAGCGCATCGAACACAACCTGTTTCTTTATATGTATATAACATAAAACTTTATTTTAATTCGTGTATCAAATCCTTTCCGAAACCACCCGATGAAATCAACAGGCCCAAAACTAGTATTCAATATGTTTCAAAATATAAATGTAGTGCTCTTCGGTATCAAAATAGATTTTTAGTTAATTTTCATGCATTTAAAATTGAAAATTAGATTTTAAATCCATTCCATTCTGTATTGATATAAATTTTTCCACTATTTTAATTTGCATATAGAATATTTCGATGCACTGTTTAATCCTTTTAAGCACCACCCAGTGGACGTAATTCCCTTTGAACACCTTCAGAGTTGTGCTTCGATGCGCACGCACCACATATCATCACATCATGTATCGCAGCGTGTGCACTCTCATCCTCATAATCCCAATATATTAGTAATCCACGTTCACTGGTAATGGAATCATCGTCCAGCCTCTCCCTTCTTTCCCCTGTTATGTGACAACAACCTCAATGGCGCTGTGTAACCCTTTGGCGACAGAACCCCTCGCTTAGGACAACCCTTCGGTACACTCGTCTTTTGTAAGCCGACAGCTACTGTCAATTTTGACACGCGCACTATAAAAGTTTCTAAAACAACTTTTCCATTGCTTAGGCGTGATATCAAATTATTATTATTAATCATGTGGGATTGAAATTTGGCAGTGAGGTCGCACAAAACAAATACTATTTGTTCGGAAATCTTATCGTGGTCAACATGCATGCTTAATTGAATTACATTGGAATTACATTAGGATATGTATGTATGTGTGTTTGTGTGTGTGTATGTGTAAGATAGGATTATATGATCATATGCTTAGTTGATGTACAAATAGTGAGAGTAAAGAGGTTTAAATGGCAATGGGCAGGTCATGTAGCTAGAAGGACGGACGAAAGAAGTGCTCGAGTGGTACCCATGAATACATGATAAGTGTAAGAAAGGCCACATGGAAGATGGGTGGATGAATTCAGGAAAATGTGTGGGATGAAATGGTTCAGAGTTACTAAAAACAGCGATAAATGGAATAAATAAATATGTTGACATAATGACATACAAAATACAATAAAAATGACCTTCAACCATTAAATTAAAACAAAACGGACGTTCCTAATAAGAATAATTGAAATTGAGACTTATTTAAAAATAGTGTCCGATATCAACACTGTAAATTTGATATGCAATTTTCACCAATATGAAATATGTACAATAAATAGTTTCTTAAATTTTTTATTTTGTTTTCAATGATAAAACTTCCACAAATTAATTTGGCTAACAATGCATTGTCGATATGAAAATAGTTCAATTTAAAATTTTTCATATCATAATCTAATAAAAAAGTTAAATTATATCGGGCCTTTTGGAGCGGAGTTAGGGGCTGAAACGTGGAGAAATGGAACAAGGGGAATTTGCTCGGAGCTGGAGCGAAGTCGGCGTACGCGAAATTTTGATTGTCCGAGTATTGCTAATTTGAATTAGACTATTAGGAGCTGAAGCGAACCCGAAGCAAATATTTTGGTTCCAGAAGAGAGCAATTCAAAAATTGCTCTGCCCCAATATCCTGGATAATATTATCGTTCATATTTATTCCAATAAAGGAAAATATGAATAGTGGAGTTGTGTTGTTTTCCCGAAGGCGTTCAATTAGGGCCGGACTCCATAAAGCGGCGTAATCAAACACTCGATTCTCGCCCGAACTCGCGAAGGGGGTGTTTTAATTAGACCTAAGTGCGCGGCTGGGTACCGAGGGGTGGTCAATGGTGGTCCGCCCACGGGTCGCAGTCCACGACCGGCCGCCTAATTCACGTCCGCCCTTGACGCTAATCTGTCACACGATGCCGGCCGAATATTTATTGCCACCTCCATCCCCTTCTTTCCCCATCCCGAGGGTGGCGGCTACTACCATACTCACCCCGCTACGAGGGTAACATGACCCAACTTACCCCCGTGAGCTCAAAATCGCTCGTGAGGGTGTGAGAGAGGGACGCCACCAAGGGCCAGCTTCGTCCATGTCATTAAAGCGAAATCTCTTCGGTTTAATTATTATGAGATCGGCTTATATTTAGACTTACGTATATATTGTATACATGTATATATAAATACTTCCCTGTTTTGACGATGGGTTCATTGTCGACCCTCCGATTCCGCAGGAATTCACTGCAAAAATGCGTTTGCCGGCTGAATAAAGCCGAATTCTTCGCCTGTTTCCAATATGGCTCAATTAACCCTCCGTGTGTACATTTGTATGTAAACGGTGGTTTGGTTTGGTTTTTTTATTATTTTAAGCCTAGGTTTATTCGTGAAGGTAACAAGTATAATAAATAGTTGGCTTCGTGGCTTACAGTTATTCCCCAGTATTGGATCATATGTAGCTATGCTGTAAGTACATACGAGTACATATATTAAATGTTGTATGATTCAATGTATGTAGAGATATCGTTTTATACTATTTTCCAGCAATATTTTATGTAAATAATTTTAAAATTCCTCGTTAATTTGCGTTGATTATTTTTCTGAGTATGTAGGTATATGTACAGTACATACTCACGTGTATATAAATACATATAGAGCTAATTAATCATCATTTGTTTTGTATGATTTACAAACGATCTTTAACCTTAAACGAACATGAACTTAAGCAATCTTCTTAATATTTTCCAGTACATATGTATGTGTATCCTAAGTAAGAAAATGGCATAGGTACACTTTAATATATAATTTCGTCATATACATATGTATATGCATTCAATATAATATTTTGCGTTTAACAATATTTAATAAATACTGTTGGCCTGTAATACGTTTATTCTGATTTTCCGAGATTCTGGACATATCGAATAAAATTAAGTGATAACAATTTGTGAATTAACTCAAACAGAAATAGTGTTTTTTGAACTGAAAATTCGACTTCCGCCACTTTCAAATGTAACGGCTCATATGTTTGTACATACATATGTATGTACGTAACCGAATTTTGAAGCAATATCTTTAAATTTACTCGTGGATTACAATAGTTTACATATATAAAAATGTCGCATATAAGGATATGTATGTATGTATGTAGATATACATACTATAGATATGTATGTATATGTAGTATATTCTGCTATTATAAAAACCTGCTCTCATTGATGTGATAATCTTTAAATTCGGTATTTTGATACGCACCTATTTTAAGCATATTCTAAAATTATTTGGGAATAGGCCTTCATACATGGAACGACTTATATGTACTTATAATATCTTCCAGGTTAGTTGCAGTTTCATGCTAGATTTTACAGTTTTTTATACATTTTATTTTTTAGTTTTAGACCATTGTGGCATTACAGGAAGAAGCTTATGCGCCACATCTGGCCTACATAAGAAAACAGAGAAAAAAAATAATAAATAGAATAAAAAAAAAGCAAAAGCAGAAAAATATGCTACAAAAACAAAAGAAAAAAATAAATACATAATAAAAATGAATACAATAGGGAAAAAAAATCAGAATACATCAACATTTTATATACGTATGTATTTACTTGGTTTTACATGTATGGATGTGAAATATATAGTACGATCATCAATTTTGCCATTCATTCAATACATCATGTGTACGCTCGTGTTACTTTTTAGCCACATTTGGTTTACCTACTATGTACTATAGGTAGTATGCAAGTGTAGTTATATTTTATCCACTGTAAAGTGCTTACGCGCGGGAATTCCATATCCGACGTTTATGCTAATAGTTTTGTCGTCATCGTAGCGAACGGATATCCACAAAGATCTGAGACTACGTCCCTGTACACTATTCCCATTAATCATACGATGGAACGGTTGTTTGGCGGATAAGACGGCCGCCGCCCTTATAACTCGCACCCCTGTTAGATATCGCGCACATTAACTGTAATTATCATACTCGTTTACATAATTTACAAAAACTCGGTACGTTGTGGGCTTGGACTGTTTTGCAAATGAAAACACCGTTTTTGATTCAGCGCGTAAAATTTTTTCAACCTAATTAACGCAATCGAAAATATCTCCTTTGATTCGTACGCGAATCCCGTTCATCGTAATTAAATCGCGCATAGCCAGGTGAAAATCCGGCCACAGGTATATATGTATGTATGTATAGGTGGGCGGCAGACGGATGGGTAGAAATTGAAAACCGAAATCTGCCTGGGGTGGCACAACTCGAGAAGCATCTGATCGAGATACGCATTAATGATTTCATTAAGTCTGAGAATGCTCCGCGGCGAGCGAATGAATGCTTTATTCATTTTGTGGGGGGGGGGGGCGAGATTGTCGGGGTGGAGGATGGATGGTAGGCTGACTGTATCGATTTTTCTCTCCCATCTCTCAGTGGCGAATGAAGGGTGCACCGAGAGGAGAGTTTCGGTCTCGTTAGTCACCACGCTCGTCATCGGCCATTTCGGGGTGCTGGTCGCCCGAGGCGGATAAATCGTGAGATGAGTCACTCTCGGGTTGGATGAAAATTTGTCTACTTAATGGGGGTTGCCGACTGCAGATATGCGACGGGTTGGTATTAAGGGTTGGTCTCAAATTCCGCGCCTCATTACCAGGAATTAATAATGCTGGTAATTCAAATATTACATTGCGCTGTACTTTCAACTCTTATACAGCTTGTATAAGGGTTGTTATATTATGTTTTGTATTTGTTCAGGTGCTCTCTAATTCGTATGTAAATTTCAGTACGACATATCTTATTTTACATTTATGATGTACATACTGTAATTGATCAAATGATAGAGTAGGTGTATATATTTCGATATTTTTGACATGGAACCGCATTGCGCGCGAATAACGCCATTTCTGTGAATCGATTTATTTGAGCCGTCCACCCGAACAAAATCTAATGCCACCGCTTGTTTTTCCGCTCCCGAATTTTCCGATATCATAACGTTTTTCTTGCATGGATGGGGAGGGGAGGGGGCGGGTGGCTGACGTGAAATTTTCTTCTGACTTCCCGTTTTTCCTCTATTCTTCCCCCATCCGGCGTTTTCGTTCCCTTTAGTGGGGAGGTTTGGGGTGAGGTGGTGGCATTTCATTCGTGTGTCGTATGGAAATATAGTGTATTTCGCACGAGTTCATAGACGAGCCGTAGTCGAAGCCTCCTACTTCTTTCCACCCAGTGCAAAGAAACACTTTCCATATTGACGTCTAGTCTCGTTGATTTTCACAGTATTCGTCTCCTCACGCTCCCATCTCGACAACAGATACCCAATATCAAAAGAAACGGCATATGGCACTCTGATGAATTTTATATCATACTGCCTTTTTTTTGGTGTAATCTTTCAAAGGGAGGTCATGTGTGCCGACGTGATTCCGCTATTGAACATCCTTTCCTTTGAATTGTATAATGTATTTTGTCCATACAAAAATGAATGGATAAAACGTAATGCGAATTTGTTTACATATTATTTTTTTTTCATTTAATTCCGGTGCATTTCCCCAACGAGTTGTTAAATTACTTATCGTATATGTAGGTGAACGGGGTTGAATTCAACAAAGGCTTAACACCCCAGGTGCTGGGGTGGGTGGCTTCGTGCGTAATTATGTTATTTTTGAATACATTTCCTAGATTGTTATCGTACATGCATTTTCTTTTTGCATTTAATTTATGCTAATCCCAGTAGCCCAGCAATATGTCATATCGTACATTTTCTAAACCCTTTATGCCATTTTCGTTCACCCCTAAATAGTGACCAACTGTTATTATTGTATCTATTTCTAACAGTCATACCCAGATTTACCCAGGTCCATTTCGAAATGAGTGCAAATTAATTAATTAGATACAATCTCCCAAAAATAATTAGATAAGCTCGACTACCTTTCACAATTTTTTGTCTATTCTTCCATTATAATGAATACTTTTCTACATACATTCAATTTCTGGTCATTGTTTTCAAATTATTTAAAAATATAAACCCATATTTACACATACATATGTACATATGTATGTATACCCAATTTCCATGAATTTTAAATAAATACGTACAATAAGTAAAATAATTTATATTTAATAGGATTTTTTTAATATACATACATACTTAAATCTTTCTTTAATACTTTGTTCTATCTGTTGAAATCTCAAGTAAAAGAAAAAATCCCCGTCAAGTCTTTTACGAGCAGACGGTTGGACATTGCAATTAAGGAGCCGGATATTACTTTTACATCTTTTTTGGCTTAAAATTGAGACAATTTAAATTTTGTCGCAGATTTTGTGCGTTTTTCTTAAATGCAGTGATTTCGTCGTATAACGTTACGCTGCAAAAGTACGTCTCTAAACTAATGCTGATCGGCTTAGCTTCGTGGTTTTGAGATTATCTTGTGACCCGACCTAATTATGACAACACATATATATATATATATATATATATATATATATATATATATATATATATATATATATATATATATATATATATATATATATATATATATGAACCCATATATCGATTTAATATGGCGAATCTCGGTTATAGAAGGAGCGAGAGATTTCATTAAATTTACATAGAATCCAAGGTGTAAGCGGGCGAACTTTCCGCCTCCCCCTAGTCTCGAAAGCTCGTCACGTTCACCCGTGTTTGTCTGACTGTAGAAGAAAATCTTGCACCACCTGCGCCCACGATTGCTAATAAACATCTTTTTTTCATTTCTATCGCGTGCTCCTAGAAAAATTCTTTCGTAATATGCACGCACTATTCTTGAAAAAATCCCGGATAAACCTTTGAAAGAATTCCATTTATAGCAGTCGACAAACCCCCGACCTCGATTAAGCTTGTCAATATTTCGGTCACAAACTAAATAGCAATGTAATTTATTTTATTTTATATGTATATAATGTAGGTACGTACATATGTTTTTGTAATCTTCTTTATTTTGTGGCACACGTTCCACATTGAAGTCGCACAATATAGTCTGTCACAGAAATGACACATGAAACACAGTGTAAAATGTATTGACATATCGGTTCATTTCGCTTCACGAAATTTCACTGATATTTTTTATTATATTTATTTCAAAGGCCAATATGTGTATTTACGTATACTACATGATAACAGACAATTTTTTTGTTTCAGATTTTACAGTAAATAATTTCGTGTATTTATTCGTTAAAACTATTTCTTAATAGATAATAATCTTGTATTATATGACAATTATCTTTGATACTCGTGTCAAACTCGGCGAAACGTGCAAAACCGACAGTCGATAATGAACGTACATACATACATATGTATGTGTATGTACAAATTTAACTAACAGGATCGCGGATAAATTTCTACGCAAACTTAATATTAATTAATCGTCGTGTTGCGTATCAAACCATATATTATGTATGTGTGTAAATTCGTCTAACATATTGTTAATTGCTGTTTTTTCTTCTGTTTCAGGTATACACCTCCACCTCTAAATTAATATTATCGTATACCAGAATTTGGTATGTATGTATGTATGTCTAATGTAATATTTACGTTATATGAACAGTATTACGTCATTTTGGACTGTAAATAATATGTGTATAAATTTGACGAAAACTCTTTGCTAAGTGGCGTTCATACCTCGAAACTTGGCGTAGTAGTATTAATCTTCCACTCGAAAATAATGCTATGTAGACAGAGTATGTACGTTCGGGAAAATTTAACCCGTGCGTGCCCGTCTGCTCGCCCGGGGTATACTTTCACTCACTACGGAGTCTTTTGTGCGCACCAATTCGCGCGAGACAACCGACGGAGGCTCTATTTATTTCTAGGCGAAGTGTTCGTACATCTGTTCAGTTCTTACAAGGATTTTGAAACGAGATTTATGTGTGCGGAGGCGCGTATAAATAGCCGCATCCTCATTGCCGGCGCAAATTAATGCTGAATTCGTTCACGGAGGGAAAGAGAGGAACAGAGACACCCACCGATTCAGAATAATGTTTTCATTTGATTAATATGCACCTTTTTTCATTCAATTCATATGAAAAATTGAAGAATTCCCAGTTCCAAAAATTAATTTGTGTATTAGTGCCGAGTTCTTGCATTGCGTACGGGCAATAAATAGGCAGGCTGTGTTGATTTTGTATCGTGTGCGCAAACATTCAAGGGCTCCTCCGCATGTTTACACAGACATGGGGATGAACGCATGCAAATATTGCAAATTTACTGCATATTAATGAGCTAAAAAATGTATTGTTAACCCTCTTCGGTCGTGTTGACTCGCATAAATGCCCGGTCAAGTGCCCGGCCGGTGAGGGTTAGCGCAAACACTCCCGTTTAAAATGTTTCCACTACCCTTCTTCACACAAACCGTACTCCATAAAGTCCACTGCCACTGGCACCTTAGGTTGACTTTTATTCCTCTAATGTATATATGTACTATTCAAACAGATATTTTAATCGAGTATTTTTTTCACTAATTTGTCACCTAACAACTAATGCATAACGCTTTCAATTTCATAAAAGCTGTTTTTTTTTAAACTGTCATTCATCCTTCCCTATCTTTTAAATTTATTAAAGAAGAAAAATCACGACGAGGGCTTTTTTTAATCAAATTGAAGCATTTTTTTCAATTTTTCCAAAAATAATGATTTTTCTTCCTTCCCTAAAATACACAAAGGAGAAAAAATTTCAAAATTGTTGTTTACGTATTAAAAATTCCTCTTATTTGGACTAATAATTTTCCTTATTTTTTTTTGTATTCGCATTCCGTTTTAATAAAATATATCATGGCATTAATTTTAACTCATCTTTCACAAGAAATACGAATTATGTACATATATCAACTGCGAAAAATTTTCGAATATTGAAACATAAATTTTATAAAAAATCTCAAAATTCATTGCATGATTATATTTGTTAGTCGGTTATAAGCAATACGTATTGAATATCCTTTTTATTACATACCTCCTTTACGTTTGACATGGCTTTCGTGTCAGTGGTCATTTTTATTACAATTTAATATCACACAATAATTACTGATAATTAAGTGAACACTGAATTATATATAATTATTCTTTTAATTTCCAAAGAAATTATCACTCCACAGATCCTCTAAAACTACATACACACATACATTTATACATATATATATATATATATATATATATATATATATATATATATATATTTATATATACGCATATTATACCTTTTATATATGTACATAATGTAAACCCTAGAGTCGCAAAGTAGTTAGATGCTTACATAAAATTTACATTAAATTACTCTCCATACTCTTCTAGGCACGTTCAATACTTTTTACCCTCGAACGAATATGTACATATATGTCTGTATGTATGTATGTATATATACGATCGTTTCAGAGTGGTCATCTATTGTAGATAGTCTCATTATGTCAAATTTGGTCTTGCCTCATAGATTCAGTTGATTGTTTGGACGCATTTCCAATCCCATCATCGCTATCGCTTTCGGCCACCGGATTCTGTGGGCTAGATTGTTACGGGGTTGCCTGCACTCGTTCCCCGGCTAAATGATGACATAAGCAAAGTAATTAAACAACTGTTAACAAACAACTCTCGGCCGTTTCGGTCACAACTAAACGTCGGCTAATATTATTGGACCACGTAACACTCCAGAACCTCTCGCCACATCTCCCCTTTTCGTGAAAATGTACTTTGAAACAAAACGGTCTCTCTTTATTCATGTCCTCGATACTTGTTACCTAACAAGTCCAACTTTCGCGACCCTCCTCCCTCTCCTCATTACGACTAGATTTAGTTTGTTACGAACCAAAAACTCGCATCCCCAACGTTCCCATTATTTTATTTCGTTACACGTATTTTTACTTTATCTATGTTTTTTTTTTTGTATTTATATTCTTAAGTGATTTTAATTTTCGCATGTCATCTTGATGATTACCGCGATGTGCCAGATCAATAAATATTTATTTTGCGCGATTTTCTCCCACCCCTATGAGCGAAACTGCTTCCAAACGTCCCCTTGTTTGATACGCCCCTCCTCTCCCCCTCTCCTCACCGTTGGAGAAACCAAACAAAGATGTCTCATGCCGTTATCGGAACACTTCTATATTATTCTGTCCAACGAAAAAAATATACGATCCCAAGAGGGGGAACGTCGGAGAGAGCACATCGCAACCACAATCTTATCATTTCGTGTATTTTCTTTACTATTATCTCTCGCTTTTGTTCAAATTTGAATACTTTTTTTCTCATTTTTATTATATCTTAAAATTAATATGAGACTTCAAAATGTTATTCTTTCAAATATTATACTGTACAATTTTGCCGTTTCGAATATTTGTGTTTATTTTTTGCTTTTACGTGAAATTTCCATCGTTGAGTATTCTTTATCCAATTTGTAATAGTTTACTTTGCTCTCCCCTCGTTACTTAATCTATCTTCTCCCTCACCATGAACGTAAATTGGCTGTATTTGTGTTTTGCAACCCTTGTGCAATCAACCTGTGATATAAAAAAGACGCATAAGATAATAATTTTAAAAAATCATTTTATAAATACCATTTCAATTATTATAATATATTAGCAAACCAGAGCTAATTTCTTTGAAAATACATTCGAATTATGTATAGAAAAATATGAGCTTAGAATAATTTGCGTGACCAACATTTTCATAATCCTCATTTTTGCATTAGCGATAATATTTTAACTTGGAATTTTGTTGCGTAAAACCTGTGGATTCTTAATCGTTCGTAATTTAAAAATTGATATAAATACGAAATATTCAAATAAAATTTCCGACGCTGGTGATAAAAGAATTTGTATATTTAACCATTCAAAAACTTAAAACAAACTGTATAATAAAACTTTATTCTACTTACTTAACATTCATAAATTTACGTTATACCTTTTATTAAAATTTCATTAGTGTATCCCACTTTGACTAAATTAAACATTTGCGTTAACTTTAATCGTTTATCATCGTGCGTATAAATCATTTAAATCTACACACAAGATATATTCGACACAACAACTTAATCTACTTACTGGTACATACTTACCAACGTGAATAATTTATTTGTTGGAAAAAAATACATATTTTTCCGCTGACTTTTCTATTCCACGGTCAACTTCGGTGCACTGATTTAAAGTAATGTTCGTTTTATGTAAATCATATTGTACCGGTAGTGTTGGGGTCGACCCTAACAATCGCACCCCGAGTATAACGATCGTGTACTCTTATATACATATATTTTGGTAGGTATACACCTACTTATTTATATGTATGCATGTATACAAAACTTGGGAAGGGGCCGCTTTTAAAATCCTCAAGTCGATAAAATTTCAGATCGCTCAGCCAAATGTTTACGTTAATTCTAAACGGTTTCCTCCTAATTTCTATTCAAATTTTTTGAATTATTTTAATTGAAAATGTCATCATATGTGTTAAATGTACATATGTATACATATTTTTGTTTAAAATTTGTAAAAAATATCTATGCCATTGTTACGTTTTCACTCATGAATTATTTTATGTAAATATGTTGTTTGCATTGGACATCTACGCACTAAGTACATGCGGTATAATTTAAAAGCCTGAATCTGAAATGTCTCCTTTTAAATATATTATTATTAACTCTCTATTGTGAAATTTACATATAAGAACAGTTTTTTATTATAGCATTGTAGTCATAATGCTAATGTTTAATGTTTCAATATTTATTTTTTCCTTCTCTTTTATTCTGTTTTGTATTTCAACTGATTTTTTTCTTTTCTTTGTAAAATTTATGGCATATTTTTTCATCTCTACTACAATTATTGACCATAAAATAAATTGAAAAAAAATTACACAGTTAATTAACTTTCAGTATGATAGGATAAATATGTACATACACAGTTTTCTAACTATGGAAAATACACACAACTAAATTTAATGTTCACTGTACATTTTTATCTCCTGAATAATTGATTTGATATCAAATATTGTATCAAAAAAGAAGGGGCTCTTTGGCAAAAGTAATATATGTATAAATAAATAAATACACATATGTATATGTACATACATGAGTGTATGGCTGTGATTAACCATCCCTGTAGTTCTCGTATTTGTTTACACACACGGCTTCACATTTTCACATTCCATTCCATTAGAAAAGGGAACAGTCTCCGGATAGATTAAATATGTAAACTGCTACAGTTTTGGTTTCGAGGATGGTTAACTTGCGAGCCCAGGGATCTTCGGTTCGAAAAGTGCTGCCTCCGCGTCGGCAATTCCGAATACGGCCCTGCTCCGTAAGCACTGTGGCGTCAGCTTAACTGCATATATTATATTACACGTGACACTGGAACGTGTGACCATATTCTTCCATCCACATATAGACTTCATATGTGCCCAATTTTCAATCTAAAACATTTTAAAATTACCACTTTACGTATTGTATACATACATACAAAGTCGCCTTGCGCAGAACTCTTCTCGGTGTCGGTAATGGCGTTACGGACGTCATTATTGAACGGACACACAAAGGCTCGCCAATATAATATGTATTGTAGTAATGCATGTGCACAAAAGCGGTGCCTGCCTTACATGTGTCTCCATTGAACAATAATCGTGTTGTGAGTATTTAGAATATTCACACGAGCCGATGTTTGTATTGGGGAACGTGACCGAATTCCGCTGTGAAATCGAGTACTGAGAATTAATTAGTCGGTTAGCGGCTCCGCTCACGAAGTTCACTCGCTGTGTTCAACTTTGATGGGTTTGTTTTTATCTACTAAGCTGTATCAGATTTGTGTAGCGTGTCAACAGATCGATATGACACTGATACGTCTCTCAAAATCAGCGTCAATATGTGACTTGTACCTCATATGTATGCTCACCTCTATACCTATTTAATTACAAATTGTATATCAAATAATAGATATGTCTCCACTTGATCATTTTCGTCTTCAACGTTCGCTTTCAATTTTCATTTCAACATTCAACATGATCAACCATGGACACTTGTTCAATACTGTTGACTGATAATACGCCATTCTTTTTGTTTACTGTATTTTTTTCTCTATACAATAATATAGCCAAAGACACTTTTTCTTTACTTCTTCGGGGGTCGTATTATTTTTTTTTTCCAAAACTTTTAAAGCTTCATTTATTTTATTTTTATTTACGTAATTTTTATCCCTGCAGTTTCTTTCTCAATTTCCTCTGATTTAAGTATGTGACGTGACATGACACACGAATACCCGACCAGCTCGGGATTGCGTGCGCTTCCATTGCAATCTGTCAAATTTCGTCCGTTCAACTCTAACCCCTAGTACACACTTGGCGTTTTTGAACGCGCGCTTACAAAGGGCATGCTTCTGTATACTAGATATGCTATATGCGCGTACACACCGTAGCGTGCGTATGGATGTGTACGCGCATATAGCATATCTAGTAAACAGAAGCGTGTGCTTTGGAAGCACGTGTTCAAATATGCAAAGTGTGTATGTACTAGGGGTATAACGCATGCATTATGTACGTCCAACAAGCGCATGCGCTTAAGTTGCATGAGAAATGATCAAGTGGAGAAATGGCTTATCACCCACAAACAAATAGCACGATATTAGAATGTGAAATAAAATGGATTTTTTCTTTGAATTTTTAAGATAATATATGTTTTTGAAATTAAACTTGTTTGCCGACGGAATGATGAATTGCTTTGATGTGACTGAACACGCCACTAAACTAAAATGGGATGATGGAGAAGATACCCAATCGTCTCAAACTCGATCTGTTTCTTTCAAGGTGTGATTTAGGCGTAAGAAAATTTTACTAATCATATGTCGTGTAAAAATGTTATGTTCCTGCATAACCTTCACCAGAAAACTATGCCCAGTTGATTTTCCTAATTCAATCAATGGACATAGACTCGTGAGGGTATCGGAAATTAGGGATTTGGGGGTCATCTTATACTCTGATCTTAGAGTATAAGATGACTCCCAAGTTAGAAGTATTATTGAATTTGCGTTCCAAATCTGAAACCCATATTACTCTGGTGCAAGGGACAGATTGGAGCGCATCCAGAAAAGATTCTTGAGGTGCGTTTTTCTTTTAATAATTATATTTTGTTATCAATTTTGTAATTTATAAAAAAATGCAAATTTTCAAAACAAAAAAAAAAAAAAAAAAAAAAACACTCAATTTTTTGTAACTTTTGGTTTAGAAAATATGGGTTTTTGCGAAAGAAGTTCTGTTTTCTATACACAACATACACGTATGTACACATGGTATGTATGTATGTATGTACATTTCCTGTTAACTCTTTTGATATTTGTATTAGATATTGATATTAATATTAGATTTTTTATTTTTTTTTTTACTTTTGGCTGAACATTAAACCGTACGCTTAATTTCGTTTTAACATACAATTGGATAACTGAACCGTTATATTTGAAAGTGGCGGAAGTTCAATTTTCAGTTCCAAAATCACTATTTCAGTTTGACTTGATTCACAAATTGTTATCTCTACTTTTAATTCGATATGTCCAGAATCTGGGAACATCGGAATTAACTTATTATAAGGCCACCGGTATTTTTAAATTTTGTAAAACGCAAAACATTAAATAGAGATATTTATCGAAATGAAGAAAAGTGAACTAACGCCAATTTCAAATATAACAGCTGAAGCAATGATTTTTTCTTTATTTTTGATCTTTTGTTATAAAATAAAAATTTATTTTCATCGTTATTGGCTAATTTAACTTAAATTTTTTATACAATATGTTTAAGACGTTATACATATGTCAGTTTGTGATTCAATCGTTTCGTTAAAGTTTGACCTGTTTCGAATATTCTACGTTGCGTTGTATGTATTGGAAAAAAAAACATTAATTTCAATTTTACGCTCTTTTGCAAACTTTACATAAAATTTTATTGGTCAAAATGCCAGAATCATTTCGCTATCTACAGTAATTTCACATTTTCAAAACAAATTGCTTAGTGTATGTACATTGTATGTATGTACGTATGTACATATTACATTTTTTACATATGTATTCGCAATGCGCATACTTTATTATGTACATGTGGACGATATTTTAGAGCATTTTTTTCAGTTCCAATAATTTAGAGCGTCACGTCGTTCAAGTTTCGAGCAAATTTTCAGACATTTTCAGCTCGGCGGCCACTCTTCCCCTGCAAATTCGCGTACATGATTAATGACGTCACACAGGCGCGCCTCTGCCAGATGTGTTTATCGCCAAAACGAAATTAAATTCCACATCGTGTAACGCGAGAGAACATACACATACCGAAACACGTACAACATGCACAGTAGACCACCGCTCGGGTGACACCTGGCGCTCCCATGAGGGCTCTTCGTATACACCAAACCAGCCCAGAAAATTCCTACCTACGTATGATTTTGGATGCTTCGCCGTTAATTAAATTATTTGAATTGCTGTCATTACCATTTACACAAATCTGGACAGTGTCACATTTTTAAGGTCATCGTCCAATTTCCATTTCGTAAACGCCCTTGTTACAACTTGAATTATTCTTTTTCACGTTTACTCCGTTAAGTTTTCCAGAAAGGTTCCCCTTTAATGCCGTCCATACAACTATTATATTATATTTTTTTCAAAATTCAGTCACGGTTTCGCCTAATGACACGTCCATAAAGAAAGGGGAGACATTTTTATGAAAGGGACGAAACGTCGTTTTCCACGATCTAAGTTACTTTTATATCAAAAATTGTTTTTGATATATCCATTTAATATTCGTTTTACATATGTAACAATCATTATGAATATCATGCATTTGTATGTAAGAGAATATTCGATCGTTCTTAGTTGCAAATGAAATTGAATTCGACTTTCCAATTGTCACCCAATGTGATAATCTCAGATCCATTATGTTGGCTTCCTGCGACACTTTCTGAAAGCACTTTTGCCATTTTCTCGCTGCCAAAGCCGTACTCTAAGTAAGATGCTATTATAATCTTCGTAGTCCAACGTAATCACGTTTTTTTACAGCGATTTAACCCTATTCACCCACTATCGGCAAGTCTTTGTGTAATAATCGTTAACTTCTGCTGAAAGTTTTATAGCTCTGTGTCTACTAATTCGATTTCAAACTCTTTTCATTTTTACTTTATTTTTTTTTTCAAAGCTGAAATTTTAACTGCGTCCCTAAAATAGATTGAAAATCAAAAGTTACTATAATACCATATGCATTGCCCGCGAATAGCAATAGTAATGGTTGATACATTTTTGCAATTAACTTTCGCTGAACAACCTTTTGCAAGCGAGCAAAATGGCAAAGCTTGAAATCGATTCTGAACTAAGAACAGGTTAGTAATTAGTAATATAATAATAATAATAGAAATGCATTTTGCGTTAGATCAAGTGCGCCTATCTCAAAATAATAAGTACATTGTCGGCTTATTTATTTACTTCCAAAGCCACAAGTCTTGCGAAAAATTAGCTAAAACTTATCACTATCAAAATAGCACCAATATTTGCCACTCTCCTTCAAGATGTCATCACTAGAGGTAGGATAGTCACAGTGCTATCCATTGTTCGGCAAACCTTTAACACTGCATTTACAACCTTTGAACAATACACGGCCCCCTCAGACTCCGGTGACTAGTCATCACTAGAGGTAGGACCGGAAGCGTGCCGTTCTTTGTTTATTGTTCGTTGTGCATTGTTCATTTTTATGATGAACCTTTGTTAAAGGTTCGCCGAACCTTTTTTTTTGCACTCTAGCTTTGTGAATAGACCCAAAACGCCGTGATTCCTGGAAAAAGCAGGCTCTCTATCTGCCCTTTAGTCATCAGTGATGACAGTAGTCACCGGAGCCTGAGGGGGCTGTCTATTGTTCAAAGGTTGTAAATGCATTGTTAAAGGTTTGCCGAACAATGGATAGCACTGTAACTATCCTACCTCTAGTCATCACACACTAATCGGCGATGTCAATCAGATATGAACTGGATCGACGTGACAATATAGCGTATTCTCCTAAAATTACCTTAATAACTTCTTTCAAAGTATGTAACTGAACTGTTGAAAATGTACATATGTATGTACATGTTAATACCCTTCAAATATAACTTTTTTCGTATAATAACTCATTATTTTAAGTAAAGCTATGTAATGTATGTATTTATCAAAGGTATTACTGCTTTTGAATTCATTAATTTAAATGAAACATAAATATATATGTATTATATTTATAAGTACCTATATATTATACATAATTTCGATCTACCGTAAATTATTGAGGAGATCGTTAATTACGAAAACACGATTCCCCTTTTCGTTTACTTCGCCGCAACAAAGACGCCTTCGTCGATTTGTTCATTCGTCTGCTACAATAATTTACCCCCTGATGTTGTTTTAAGTCAGTGAATGCCCCGTTACTATGACAATATTTACACTATGAAAACCCCTAAAAATCTCAAGCAGTCCGACCGCAATGGTGTTCGTTTGTCTATCTATTCTCCCCCGCTCGACTTGAAAGAGGAGAAAGTAACGTACCTTCGTCTTCGTCGAGCAAGTCTCGCATCGTAAAGTAAAAGTTTTCTTTTTTTTCCTTCAGCCCCCGCCGACAAGCGGTTTCCCCGGGGAGCGCTTGTTAAATGAATAGTAAGCGAAAGGAGAATGAAAAAAAGTGTTATCCAATTGCACTCGAGTGATTGGGCAAATTCCTGGCGTCCCTTTTTCCCGTGTGGGTGTGGCCATCGGCGGACACGTTTCGTTGGAGATGATTTAAAAGAGAACATCTTTAAATTAAACTACGTGAGGGTCTTCGGGATTCGAACCACGACGTGGGCCGGGTTTTTCTGGAACGACATGGCGGGGACTTTTCCGCGAGGGTCGACCCGGTTCGATTAAAAATGGCGAAAGTTTTTCCACCAATTGATTCTTCGATATTCCCCCTCTATCACGTAAAAATTGTATTCAATAATACTGAAGCTTTGTATTTATTTTATATTGATAAAATAGCTCGAAAGATATGGTAGATAAATACTGCATAATTTAATATAACATTTATTGTTAGTCAAACATTTTGTGCACATTATTCAGCGTTTGCCACACTATCTCGAGTGTTTATTTGGTAACTCTGGTCGTAGTTTAATCTGGCAGACAATGCTCTTGTGTATTCCGTCAATTGATGCTATGTATTACACACTGCGTATCCTATGTACTTGAGTTTGCATGCAATATACATACATATTATGTACATACCTACGATATGTGTACAAATCTAATATGTAAGTCGGATGCATATGTAGTTTTGTTTCGTGCCGTTGCTTATTTTACGTGTATATCTTTTTAGGTTTTAATCTGATTTTAATGTACATTATCCTAATTTTACTGTCGTTTATAATGTGTATTTGGTTCACCCAACGATAATTTCGAGAAATCAAGAAAGCTCGCTTTTATGGCTTTGAGCATCAAAGCTTTTAGTCCGTGCCATAAATTGAAACATTCAAGAACACAGCATCGTAAAAAGCTGCCGAAATTAGATTTTTAGTATAAAAATACGTCGGACACTCGTTTTTATCATCAAAATGATTACAACAGTCGACTGTTATAATTTGAGGCTGCCGTTTTATATCAGCTACACAAATTTCATTATCACATTCCTTTCTCGTTTTTTCTCTCTTTCTCTTCGTCCTCGTCCTTCACTTTCGCACTGTATCGGCGTGAAAAAATATTTTCAGCAATTTACTTTATAATTTCATCAGCGCGTGGAGGCCGGGTCGCTTTGTTCGGACCGGTTGTTTCGTTGTTCCGACACCTCCTTCTGTTATTTCATGTTAAATTTATCCCCCAACAAATTTCACATCCATCGCCCATTTTCATCTCTCTTATCAAATTTCTGCTCCTTAATAGAGTTACTTAAAATCTTTAATTGTAAAAGTTGCGACTCGTAATTAAAACTCGGTCTTCTATAGTATTTTTCGGAGCGCAGCACGGTCGCCACACTCACTTCCTCAAAATGAAGGGGAACAAAATCTTGACGCTATTATGCTCAAGTTTGATTACTTATTAATTGAATTTGTAATCTGGGAAAAGCGTTTCATACTCTCGTATTTTTTTCTCCATCGGAAAACCAAGCACAATTCAACCAGTCAATCAAAAATCTCCAAGGGTAAAATACAGTATTTTCTTTATTGGCCGTTTCAAATTCCCTATGATGAGATAATTCAGTCCGAATTAATAATTCATCGAAATTCAGAATTAAATCCACCGGGCATTTCACATGAAGCATTCAAATATATGCAGATTTATAATTAATTAATCATTCGTATATTTTGTTTCCTCTATTCCTATTTTCCAAAAAAAATTGCAATACATATTCCTACATGTGCATACATACCTGGCATGAAAATGAGCTAATTTCGATAAGGTCAACCAATCAACCAATTCAACTGATGAATTTATGTTGGGTTGCTGTGAGCTCTCGACCCTGAGAAGGGTTTGCTTGGTGTCTTGCGCCCCCGCTTACATACAAAAGTAATACATTATGATACCCCAGTAAATCCTATGCGCATCTTTCCCTGACATAAACAAAGGGATTCCACCGCATTTTCACGGCAAAAGACACATTTATACCTCCGGTCTTACACAATAAAAGGTGGATGTACTGTAGCGCTTCTGAGTTATGTAAGTGGAAACTTGCGTGCTTCCACAACGCACATCCCGCATTTTATTTTAAAATTACGCTCATTTTGCATGCGTTCATTGTTTGTAGATATACGTATAAAATTATTATGTATTTTAAATAACTCGTCTAGGGAAAGTGTCATCACTTAATCTGAAATACAAACATCCACCCAAAGCTCCATACAAGTCTAAGCTTTAGTTTTCGCATTGTTTTTATAAATAGCATTCACTTCAAAATAAAATACATTTTTTTCTATATGCTATGTATTTTCTCAAATAACCTTTTAAAATAACATTTTATGACGCGACTTATTACATCTCCATATGTATTGTACATAATATACATATGAATTTTGTGTTGAAAATATTCTCAAGTCTATGACTACATTCAAATATGAAAATGTTATTTTTTTAAAAAAGAAAAATGATATATTTTTCATAAAAAAAATGATTTTAGCATTCCAAAAAATACAAGCACAAAGAAGTAAATGTGGCTTAGTATGTTTAGTTTATTTATTTTAGATGTATAAAATAAACAAACAAATGAAACATTCTACAATGTCACGTTTTTTTTGTCTTTTGGAAAAACAACTATTCTACGTAAGAACTTTTTTAGGACGTTGATTTATATTTCTAAAGGGATCTAATGAATCTATTATGTATATATCAGAAGGTAGGAAAAACTCCATTCAAGTTCATTAATCATTTTACAGGAAAAAAACATAGATACAGTAAAAATCTAATCGAATAATCACAGGTCAAAAATTACATTCACAACACTATCCATCGAAACGAGTTTTGAGCTGCGAACCTTCGAATATATCGAATAACTTTTACACACCGATATGACGTTGTTTCAAACTTTTTTCATCGCATTACTATGACGGCTATAAATCGTAACTCAAGACATCCACATCTACATGTAGTTGTAAAAGAGGAAAGAAAAACCTATCTCTTTTATAAAAATCGAAATGTCCGACCAACAGTCAGACAGACAAACGTGTCCTGTCATGAATAATACCCGGGTGCGGAGTCAGCCATGTTTCAGTATTCAGGACAGTCGCCTGGCTAACTTGTCAAACGCACGTAAATCAGCATTATGGCGTAATGAACCGACCCCGAAAGCTTTACACGTACGTATACCACCGATCCACCTGCCCCACCACCCCCTAAAATCACCCAACGACCACGTCAATTCCGCTGTAGCAATCGTCAAATCTCTTCTGAGACGAATCTCCTGGCACTTAACACCAACGGTAGAAAAGTGTCTCGACGGGAGTTTTTATCATATCTATTTTTAGCGTCGATATCCATTTTATGTAACTGATGTTCGTACGACTTAAATCTATATATGTACATATATACTACATATGTATATGATTGGGGGCATAATAATGGAGCCTTGGATGTGCATGACTACAAAACAACCCCAGGAAATGGTCCATGTGTTACATATCTTGACAAACTTAAGGAAAACCAAGGAACTCCCCCGAACATATGTACATATTATACTTTGGAATATAGCAAATGAAACTTTCACAAAATGCATATATAGGATTGGAAGAGGATTAGGTTGACTTTCTTCTACATAAATTGTATTGAAAACACTAGCAACGATATTGCTACACACAGTCCACATCGAATTACACAAACACGTAAACACTCTCTTGCAAACAGTTTCAGTTTTAATTTGGCACCAATTTGGCGTAAACGTTTTACGACCACCGGCGGTTGAATTGCTCGATCTGCTCACCTTTACGACGTCTGTGAAGTCTGCATCTCCAACTCGAACTCTTCTTTCATCGGTGAACTCTTGAACGCCCTTTGCGAGCTTTTAAACTTCAAAGGAGAGGTGAATTCGTCGAGGTGGAAAACTTATCAGACTGCTACATTGTTTCTTCGTTTGAAAATTATCGTATTGTATCGAACACGCGATGAAATATTGTATGAATATTACACGTGAGATTTATTTTTATAATTTTTCACCGTTCGATGTATGTAGCTACTGATCTGTATGCGTAGCGAGCTTTACGAGCGGCCTGATTTAAATTCAGTCAGTACGCATGCAAATAAGTGCATACGTGTCAAATGCATAATTTTATCACACCCCGGCTATACTTGATTGCATTTTTTTGTGATCCAACATACATATGCATAGTTATGAACTAATTTTCGTATTTGGCTTGCTATTGAAATATATCCTCCAATTATACCTGCCAATACGACAAAAGATGAATATACAATTAATAATTATATACAGTAGCGGTTAATAAAAAAGTGTCCACCTTAAAAATGCGTATTTTTTTAATTGATTTGCTCTAAACAATTTCTATGCAACAATTTTGAATGACAAGTGTTATTTAATATCATTTGAGTCTTAATATTAAGTAAAAATTTTATTCAAGTTTTTGTAAAACTGAGTTTTTTTTTTAATGTTGTTGTCTTTCAGAAAAAAATGTTTTTTGGCATAAAATCTATTTATTTATTATTTTTTTTTTACTTTAATTATATCTCCATATATAATACTCATTACAAACACTTAATCTAATATTGTGCAACCCTTCCTTTATTTTATATCACTTCTCTCATTCTCGAAGGCATCGATTCTACCAATATTTTTAAACAATCGCCTGTAATGTCGCCATGCCACAGTTTTTCTAATGTTTGTATAAGCTCGTATTTACAAGTAGGCTTATTGCTTTTCAGTTTTAACCCCATTATTTTATTTATTTATTTATATATATTTAAGCTATCAAGCTAATTTAAAAATACATCTAAATTATTATACTTAACTCTAAAATTTATAATTAACTTATATGTACTGTCCCTCACAGAGGTGTCTCTTCGCACCTCGCAGGAATGCATCCATGTTTTTAGCAGACCTGATGCACTCAGGGAGGGCATTATACATGAGCACACCCCTGTGAAAACACCCCCAGCCGTCTTATTCTTTCTTACTCTACTTACAACTAGTTTGTCCTTATTTCTAGTATAAAAACTATGTTTATCTCTATTCCTTATTATATAATCATCAAAATACTTAGGTAATAACTTATGATCTAACTTATAAACAAAAGACAATGTACTAATATTTAGACTAATTCTAATACTCATCCATCCTAATTCATCTAACATACTTCCAATACTCTTAAATCTACTCACATTCAAAATAGCTCTCATTGCTTTATTCTGTATTTTTTGCATTTTTTCTAAATCTTGGCCACTCAACAAATTAAGCACAGTGGCACAATAAACCACATGTGGCAAGACAATTGAATTAAACACTAAAATTTTACTTTTTTTACTTAAAATATTTCTTAATCTACATAATACACCAACTTTTCTAGCCATTTTTTTTATTATATAGTCAGCGTGCATTTTAAAATTTAGTCCTGAATCTATGTATACACCTAAGTATTTTATATTTTCAACTTTTTCAATTAACTTATCATCAATTCTAATTTCATTCAATATATTTTTATTTTTACCATTCAACCACATCATTTTTGTTTTATTCACATTCAACTTTAATTTATTTTCACACAACCAGTCATTCACATAATTTAATTCTATATTTAAAATCTCAGACATTACATCAACATTCTTTCCAATTATATATATATATATATATATATATATATATATATATATATATATATATATATATATATATATATATATATATATATATATATATATATATATATATATATATATATCAATGTATCATCTGCAAACAAATTTATTTTACACATCTTAATTACCTTATTATGCCCCATAAGTTCTCAATCGGGCTTAAACAGGACTATTACCCAGGCACTCCAGCGTCAAAATTCCATGTTTTTTAATAAACTTTTTCACCTAAAAATAATAAAATTTAATCTGTACAAATTTGTTGCATTTAAAATATTATCTAGGATATTAAGTATTTAAAAAATTAAAAACATACGGATTTAGCACGATGAGAAGGTGCGGAATCGTCTGCATCAATGCATTTCAATAGATGAGAACAGGTTCATTGTTAATATATTTTTGTAAATTTATGCGTTTACCGTTCCGTCAGTAAAAGCCAACTGGCCCATTAAAAAGTAAGAGAAACATCCTCAGACCATTTATCCTGCAGGATGCTTTGCCGTTTGCAAAAATCATTCGTCACTTAGACGTTCCCCAGTTCTGCGTCTCACATACCGCATTTCATCGAACCCGAATAAACTGAATTTACTCTCATCCGAGAAGATCACATTCTGCCAATCACTTCCAATTTTCATATTTTTTGGCCCATTCCAGACGCTGCAGACGGGTAGGATGGTTTTTTCCTATTTTATGGATGAACCGTTTCAACAATGAAATCAGATAAATTTGCAAGCTTTGATAGAATACAATCGATTTGGAATCACAAATATCCAAGTCTGACCAGCAGCACTATAGATTCTACTCGGAATAAATTCATTTCAATCGAGGTCAATCTACGGGATCAAACCGGGCAACCTCTCGGTAGTTAGCCTCAATGCAACCACTGATCTATGCTGCTCGTATGTACTGTATGTAGATTTTGTTAATATTTGATTCATATAATATGTGTTTTTATTTAATCTCTCAGATAAGTAAGCAAAAAATCGTGCCAAAAATTCGGGCTGTTATAATATCAAATCTCTTTCGGGTTTGTTTCACTTGTTTTAATATTTAAAATTATTATTTAAGCGGGTAGAAGCGTTTCGCTTCGTATGAACTGATAATAACAAAATGTAATATATTTTTTTTGTTTGTGTAAGGCATATTTTAACTGATTTATTTTCCGTCAGAAATTCTTCATAATAATAGTGGTATTCGGTATTATGTATGTACATATGTATGTTATAATTTTCAAGTCTTTATTTATAGTGACTTTAGCAATTAACGAAATTTATACTCTTTTTTTCTCAGACGCTATTATTATTTTTCATCCTTGCTTTTTACTTTATTTCTTATCGAACGGTGCCTTATATATTTTGCTGTTTTTCAGCCTGAATACAAACGGAATACAATATGAGCACGAGGGGATCATTCGGCTACGGCTTTTTCCACGATAATGAATACAAAATCGCCCTCTTCGAAATGATTCTTTTATTAGTCGCAGTATGCGACTGTATTTCTTTTCCGAAAATTAATTATTCCTTCACTTTTTTTCATTATTTTTTGCTCGTATTGCGTTACACGCTATTTTTTAACGTCTTCGTTAGAACCGTATTATTCGTGACATATTTTTTGTCCTTGTTTAAGTGCGCATGTGTGTGAAGAAATGGGAAAAACAAACGAGAAGTCGTCTCTCACGTATTAATTGTACGTGGAAAACGCAATTTTATATTTGAGCCAACAGAATGTCGTCAAAGCGTTTTCATCATACATACGTATATGTATGTGTGTGTGTGCGAACGTGTATCAGATGAAGAACACTTAATTGAAGAGGAAAGTGTCGCATTGCGCACTTTATTTCATTTGCTCCCATTTTCCTCTAAATTTGCCTCCATAGTATGTACGTATACGACAACTTGAAAATAAAAGAAATCTTTAAACCTCGTTTGAACGATTCGTTGTTTTCGATTAAACAATATCAAATAATTTGTCATCAAAAAACAAAGGAATAAAATTTTTCCCATTTTTTTCTTCGATAAGTGTCTTTTATAAAGTCTAGACTTGAAGCAGCCTTGGTATCAAATCATGCTTTTTGTTTCATACATTGTTATTATGACAATTTAGATGACTCTTTTTTTCCTAGGAAATTTTTCTATACCAAACGGGTACGGCGTGATTTCCTCACAATTAAATAAAAAATATTCTCAAAATAAAATAAAAACTACTTAAAACACCTTTGAAGCTTATGGGTTGACGAGTTTTAAATTAAAACTTAAGATATTATATTATATATTTTGAGATTTAGAAACTGTAATATCACGATTTTCATAACTCACATATTACATAAAAAAATATCCGACAGTCAATAAAAATATCCCACTTTTATTTATTTATTAAAAATAGAAACATACAGTTCATCAATATTTTTTTCAAAACATTTACACCAAAAATTTTCTATGTACATGTTTATTTATTTATACTATATACATATTTTACATAGATATACATATATGTACATATACCAGGAAGGCTTGACAGGAAGACCCCAATGCGCCTTCCTGGACAATTAATTGCAAAAAATCCAGCATTTTATTATTACATAAATCACTATATTTCCAGAAGCTGAAGAACATGAAATTACAATTAATTAATTAATTAATTACAGAATTAATCCATTGAGACATCTATGGATTTTTAGATTTGTACATAATTTTTACAAATTGTTTTTTTCTTTGAAAGATGATTTTTTTCCAATTATGAGGAACCGTTTCAACAATGATCAGATAAAATTGGCAAACTCTGATAAGAAACGATCGATTTGGAGTCACAAATACCCGCAAATCTAACCAGCAGTATGACGGATCGAACCCACTGATCACTTGGTGCTAAACATACACGCTACCATTAAGCCATACTGCTGGATAAATGTATGTACGTATGTATTTATGTACCTATATATGTACATATTAACCCCGACCATAGGTGCCACTTCAGGTTGCCCGAGGCGAAACGTAACAAATATCAGCATTACACGTAATGATTATACACAAAATATGAGTTTAAAACACTGTGCGGCAACCCGTGCCACTCAACTCTTCCACTGCGGAAGCCACGATAGCAGCTCCGACATATGTAGATGTTCCTCTTCCCAATTCATCGAGCAAAACTAAAGAGTTGATTGCAGTGCTCCTCAATACTGCTGCTGCTTCAGTCAGTGCAACCAGGAAGGTCGACTGTCCCGACATTACATCATCATCGAAATCGCCCAATCTTGCAAATATTCCATCGATGACAATCAAACTGCACTCTGCAGCCCTGCGTCTATTTATTCATGTGATGTAAACCTCCTTTTTCAAATTTTCCATTGTAAGTTTTCCAGTGAGCTGCGTAATAAATTGTTGTAATATTCGCACTTAAAACATCAATACGCTTTTCACACCGAATTATAGCAATTGTTACAGTGGAAGTCGTATGTAACTAATACGTATACTTAAGTTTTTTAAAGTTTTCACTTATTTTACTCCCCGTAACTAAAACAATGCGTTTCTTCACATTTTCCAATAAATTGTCATTGTCGCTATGCGCAGTTTCGATCCCAGTTTTATTGGTTACAACGACTAATTTGTGGACACCTCGAACCCGCAAACTGCATGGCGCAATCCGCATATTGTCTCTCGGTATGGTAGGTAGCTGACCTGGCTTCATATTTATTATCCCTGCAAGATTATATCCTCTGCAACGACGCGTTGGGCTTACGACTAATTGTCCGAAACCGACAACTTCCTACTAATTGTCTTCGGCCTGCCGATGGAGGCTGCATAGGCGATTTCGTGAATTCTAGACGACTAGTTGTTAGCGATAAAATTCCCCGGATAATGAACGTGTTGTGCGAGGATGTGCAATCCGAATCTTCCAGCCTCAAATCGGCATGTATCGCAATTAATATGTCATTTGTGCGTGTAAATTTCATTAATTTCATCCCTTTATTGATCGTTTGTGTGTCGCTCAAACTGTGTAATGCTTTCGTTTTGTAATTCGCTACATTTATTTTTAAACCTTCGTGAATTTATTAATTTAAAATGTTGTGCAAATAATTTACAAAATCCTTTTTGAGTGCCACTCCCGGTGTCGAGTAAAATATCATCTTTTCGTAGGCGGACTTCGTAATGTATTAGTGTCTATGGAAACGCTCACACGAGCGAACGATATTTTCATATGCTACCATTTCAGGACGATTTCACTTCTGACTAAGTAACTCCTACCTTTAAATTAATAATTTTCTTCTACTTCCAAAAACATGAACACATTTAATAGGCGTATTTCAAGAGAGAACGCTTTGGAGCTTAAGTCTTCAGCTGAAAATCGGCACTTGTTCACCTTCCGTTATAAATACAACAACCGGGGGTGTTTTTATTTTCTGGTGATCTCTCGTTAATAATCTTAACGATTTTCTGTTCACGTCATTTCGATCTGCTTCTACATTTTTAACAGTGTTTTATTTTTCCGGTATCATTTTTCAAGCTGATAGTGCTTACTGCTAGACTTTGCAATGTATATTAACTATCACGATTTTATTTTTAAACATACATATAGTATAAAAATACTATATTTATGTATAAGTATACGTTGTCTAGCATTTGAATAAAAAAATATGCTCAGGATTAAACATTAAATAAAACAAGCTTTTAATTTTGCATATATTGATAATAAATTTAGTTTTTTTATTTTTAATGTCTCTTTTTATTATTTTAGTATGTACTACAGTTTCATTCCTCTTCATTTTTTTTTATCATTAGTAAATGAACTTTATTTTCGTAATTCAATACATTTTAGATAAAAAGTCTCAGCTGGAATAAATTCCCCGAGGAACGCTTTCTTTTCTCATATTTTTTAAATTATTTAAGGAATTTAAGTTTAACGATCTTTTAATTAAATATATTAAAAAAAAAATGCTTATTTTTTTGCCAAATTTTAAGTTTGACAAAAATATCCCTTCATTATATTAAAATATTATAATTCTAAGCATTTGAATTATTTCCAGTTTTATTTTTTTTTATTTTGCCGATATATCGTTACCGATATATCTTATTTAATCGTGGAAACGTATAGGATCGTAGAACGTGTCAAATTCGTAATCTTGTTTCTGCAAAATATTCTATCTATCGTCAATAGGCTTAAAGAGGAATTAAAAGATTTTATGACACTAGAATTACCCCATCGACACCAATGTACATTTTATGCATTGTTAATAAATTTAAACAGTGAGGATTAGTTGTAGATCTCAAATGATATCACAGAAAACACAAAAAAGTAACGAAAAAGAAAAGGAAAAGAGGGTACATCATAATGGCTCACAATCACCAGATTTTTTTTATTTTTCGCTCATTTGCTAAAAATTACCAAATAAAAAATGGATCTTTTTTTTCCATTTTGTTATATCAAAATTAAGTTGGAATGTGACTTCTGCCGCAACTTATGTATACAATAATATTTTTTTTAAATAATTAATCATATACAACGTAAATACGCCAATAATTTATTTTCTTTAAGGAGGTAAGCAGAGTTACATAAAATTAAAAAAAGACTGTTTTAATATCAAATTACCTTCCGTTCCGGGATCGATCTGTGTCTATTTTGTTACGTTATATTACGTTACGATGCGTCGTAACCTCCCCCTCCCTCCACTCCTTTCCTGTGAATGCTTGCGTATGCTCGCACTCGTCCAACTCCATTATTTACCAGCGCTTCCCAAATTAGAGTGTACCCATCAAATAATTCACGTCCTTATGGTAGTAATATATGTACTTGCTGACGCTGGAATCATCACTTATTCGATATTTAAATCTTTCATCGAAAATATTAGCCCCGTGTTTGTGCAATATACCCAGATTCAAATTATTTTCCAGTGACTTTTCAGTAATTATTTCGATGCGTTTATTCAATTTGGTCAATCGGATTATTCCGGTGGATTATATGTATGTACTATATGTATCGATTAAATTTTTGCAATTGAGTTGTATACATCTGGCAAAGTTAGAGATGTCTCTTGCGGGTAACCGGACAATGCCAAATTTGGCAATGTTCCAATTATGGTCGTTTCTGCGTTCAGCAAATGACAAGGGATCGTCTATGCCCGAAACGTATAGGATTGCTAAAATGCTTTCTGAAATGGTTGTCTCAACAGCCGCAACGAAATCTATCCAATTTGACCAAACATATGCTATTATATATTTTGACATATTTCCATATTGCCTCTTTTTTTCGGTGTAATATTTTTGCTTTCTTCCTATTATATAATATAATATATCACATATCTTCATTCGTATTTTTATGCTGGTTTTTCTAGTTTTTCTTTTTACCTTCGACGCTTTCCCCATCCTTTTCCAATTCGATATGTATTTTTTGTTCAAAAAATTTGGGTTTTGGATTTGAAGCATCCTATAGGCACATGATCAATGTGCCCTACATATGTACATACATACATAGTATCTGGTGTTTCGTTCTTGTGAATTTTCACGTTTTACGTTTGGCCACGTACGCGGGTTTGTTTTATTGACCCGATCGCTTCTAAAATTCCCTTTTCGCAAAAAGCTCCCCGCCCCATTAATTATTCGTTGTTTGCTTGAAATACCTTGTTTTTCGGCTTCTGGGTTAAACGCCGCTTGAGGATAATTTTCCTCTTCGTCTACAATACAGACCAACATAAATTAGACCCTTACGCTGTTTGACCTCTATACATCGCGTCCTTCCTATACACCAATTGGACTCCTCTTTCGTTCTCGTTTGCACACAACTTTTCAAATCACCATTTTCCATCACAAAATTGACCCCGTCGTTATAATCCGATGCTTGGCTTTTGTCTTTGTTGCGTGTTTCGTTTCACTTTTTTAAATATATATATGTATGTATGTAGGTATATGTACATACATATAGTTGCTAGATCGAAAAAATAAGTAATTCACTATAAATTCACATTTATTTACTTCATTTATATTCAAATTATATTATTACTTTTCTGTATAGAAAATGTGAGCCTTTTTGAACACTTAAAGATAGAAGATTCACTGGATTAAGCCTGAACGCGGTCGGTGATATTTTAATATATTTATTTTTTATGGTTACGGTGAACTTTGGAGAATTTATGTACTTGTTCGCCCATTGTTCTTTTATTCTTCTGTACATTTCGATGGTTTCGAATTTGGATGGAAAGACACAGAGGTCAACAGGGAATCAACCTTTTAGATTAAACGTGAGAGCAGTATATTTTTTGCGCCCAAAATCGAAGAGCTTTTAAAGAGCTCGTTTTTCCTTTGTAATTTTTATCACAGACTCTACCCGAAATTTACAGCATTTTCATTAATTCTCAGATAAAATGTTTTCTTTTACCATTCAATTAATAATAAACTTTGATGTTATGAAGGACATTTTTATTTTATACATTTATGTACACATGTATTAATATTCTGAACTTGCATACTTACCCCAAATCGTATCGCTTTTTATCTATCCCTTCATTCCGCACTCGTGAACTTGAATAGTGTATTAGTGTGATCGCTTATTGTCGATTTTTCAAATATCAAATTCGGAAAAAAAATATCTCAATACATTTTCCGCCCCTTTTCATCCTCGTCGGAGAATCGTTTTTCTTTTGTGTACGCACGTATAATACATACACATACATTTATTTTTAAGTATCACATATCTACATGATGCATTGTACATACATACAAATATATTTGTATATTTATATGTATATAACTTTTACTCGACACTTATGTATATTCTTCGGTTGATTTGTTTATCATAAATTCAATACGATCGTGTTCTCGCTTCTTTATATCGGCTTACCATGTATGTATGTATATATGTATATGTTAGATACATATACATATAGGCACATATCACAAATGTACCCCTATAAAAGGCTTTACATTTCTTATAACCAACCTTCGAGTCCCAATTCGCGTAAACGTAATTGATTGATGATGAGTATTTATTCTACACACATATGTATATCAATGTAAGTATTATATTGCCTATACTTATTATATACATATATATATATATATATATATATATATATGTATATATAATATATACTTCTTACAGATGCTGTGAATGCTGACAATAGTTTTTTTTAATTAAAAATATAACATATTCAAACTCCAAAATGTTGTTATAATATACATATGTACATAAATAAAAGTAAAGTAAATCAAGTAATTGATAGGTTTTTAATATTAAATTTTAAATGTAGTTGTATATTATGCAGTACTACACGTCAAAAGCTTGGCAAAGCACTGCACGGACACACTACTTTTATTCATACTATGCAGCACCGTCCGTTTTCGGCATGTTCTTACTTGTTTTTGAAAATGTTAATATGCGCATGACAGCCCTTTCTTTGGAACGGGTGCAATCGCCTCTATAACATCATTCGTGAATATATCCACAATGGTCAAAGAAAACCGGTTCTGCTTGGTACATTTCAGTCACATGTACTGCTGTTTAATATTAATTGATCGAGTCGTTTACTGCTGTTACGGATACGCCACGTAAACCATATGAATGTGTCCATAAATAAAGTCTTAAATAATATTTTTCGTACTGCTGTTAACGTGCAGTTGCCGATATGTACTGTGCTAGTTAAGACTTCCAATCCCGGGATCCCGGTGTTTTCCGGTACCGTGAATCCCGCTGCCAAAACTAGTCTGAATACCGGAATTACGGTGCTGACTGAATTTTTTTTTTTTAAATATTATTTTTACAAAAATAATATGGAAAAAACATAAAACAACATTATATAATGAACAGTGGTGGCATGAGCAATGAGTGGCATGAGCAGTCCATTTGTTTGCCATCCGTTTCGACGCCGGCTTGCCGTTTCCAAGAAATGGTATGAACGGCCTGTATTGTGTCGCAGATATTGTGCTCAACCGCAATGATATTTGAAACATATTTTAACTGATTCGAACTCAGAATCGACCACTGATTTTCGTTATCTAGAAAAAATGTGTGTATCTATGTTTCTGTTTGAGTGTCTGTATGTTTATTGTGTGTCAGTGTATTTTGGAGATTTTTTGAACACTGTTCGTCCTATCGAACTAAAACTTAGTATTGGTTACTGAAATTTTTATCGATACACCGTAATTTTTTAAGTTCACCGAAAATGGTATGTACCTTCCCTTATATGTAGGTGTCTTCTTTCTTTTTAAGTTTTAAAATTAAATTATCTCCCAAACCACTCGTCAAATCGTACTGAAATTTTTTACTTGTAATAGAAATTATTAATATTATACCCCAATATTTTTTCCTAAACCGAAAGTAGTACTTTTAATTTAGAGAATCAAGGTTTATTTATGTTTTTCTAAGAAATCCTTTAATTTATTGAACTGAAATTTTACCAAGTTATGTATAAAAGTTGGTAAGCATCCGTCAGCCAGAAGTGGCAGTGTACTCTTGTTCAATTTTTTCTTCCACTATTTTTTTCGACCCCTTTAACATGTGTGCTCTTCACGTAAAAATTCAAGTATAATTATTGTATCAATGTGATGAAAATAAAAAAAAATCACTTAATATAATAAACCGGAAGCGGGATTTTTTCCTCTTAGAAAAGTCAAAAATGTTGTGACAACGATTCTTTCCACGCCCTGAACATATTTAGCTGAAAATTTATATTTGTATTATTTTTGTACTAACATAGAGTTGATAAGGTTTTGGTCGAAATTTGTAAGCCGGAATTGGAACTTTTGTCTATTGTAAGTTTTCCTGCATTTGTGTTCAATTTGTATTGAAAATGCTCATAGCCGGTATTTGTGAACGTGTATGTACTACATACATATGTATGTTCGATTATCGAATTTTGTTTTTTATCCTTATATTCCTCAAATACTTAGATAAAGTCGTAGGTTGGTCACATCCGATTTTTTTACATAAAGTAAATGTAATTGGAGTTTTTTTTTATATTAGGTGGATTGTTTCGATGAATAATTACTAGACGGTACATACTATTTGTAAAAAACGAATCAATAAATCAAAGCGATGTTTTTTACTTTATTTAATTACATTTTCGGATGTGTTTTATTTAATCTTAGAAATTGATGGATGCGAACCGAAAATTTAAAGAATGTAGCCAAACTCTCAAAATTAGTACGCCAATATGGGAGTATTTTTTGCGTGGAACATCGGGACAGTTTGCCAAATTCACTTGAACGTTTTTGAAATTTGAAAAATTGCAATTGAACTTTTTTTCTTATTCATTTGAAATCCCGGTGCTAGCACCGGGATCCCGGGATCGGGAATTCCCAGCACCGCAATCCAGGTGCTGAAGTAACCTTCCGGGATTGGAAGCACTAGTGCTAGTATAAATGAACCTTGATTCGTTCATAATTCCAATTCTATTTGCTAAAACGTACAACCTGGTTTGTAATGTAAATTGTTGCCATGTATAGAAAACTCTGTCGCTTTTCTCATATTGTATAATATTATACTTGTGTGCACCTTTATATATGCTATGGTATAATACATACTTACGCTATGATATAATACATCATACATCTTTATTTATTGTATTTGTGAATTTGTGAACCTACCTATATATTGTACATATATCGTAAATATTTGCGTGAATTGAATCTGAAGAGATACATTCTGTAATCTGTACATATGTATGTATATATATATATATATATATATATATATATATATATATATATATATATATATAATACATATGTATTATACATATATGTATATACATATAATCACTTAAGTCTTATCGATAGTTTTATACCAGTACGTAATGTTGTATACGACTTTTTTCAGGCGTATAGTGAAATCTTGGCTTTGGTAACAACTTGGCAAACTTTTTTCATTTCCAGCCGTCATAATAATCGCCTCTAGGGCAAATGATGGCCTTTCCCAGCTATCTGCCGACAGACGGTAAACATTACCGGCAAATAGAGGGTTCGTTGATTGCATACCTTGAATATACATACAATATCTATGTATGTACGTGTCCGCAAGTGATATTTGCATCAGTTTGAACTATAAGAACGAAAAGGTTTTATTTTTTATTTAATATTTTTAATGATAAATCTTAAATGAATATGAATATATTTTCAAGATAGAGATGTTTAATTTGTACTGTCCGGACTGAAATATGTCTTATATTTATTAATAATACATAAATTCTGATATCTATCTGAACCTTTTCTTTAAAAGGGTCAGCAAAAAATCTAATATCTGATTTGCCCGGGAACTATCCTTAAATAAAATTCAACATTAGTATAATTGATAGTTATTTGAAGCATCGATTATTTTTTATAAATATGTTCTTACATATATGTATGAAATAACGTGAACATTTTTTTGTTTATAATTAGTCCTCGAATTTTAAAAAGGACAATATTATTGTGGGGCGAGGCAAGTTGCCAATTGACCGTATTTGTAATGTACACATTATACAAATAGCATATTTTATTAGATGATAAATTAGTAGAAGTTATAAATAATTATTTACATTTAGATCAAATAATAGACATTTCCGGTAGTAAAGAAGAAGAAATAAGGAGACGTATGAAATTAGGATGGAGTGCATTTGGACGAATGAATGTTGTTTTTAATTAAATAAAGGAGGTTTGTAAAAATGCCACTCTGTCTGAAGAAAAGATCTTCGATAAATGCGTTTTGCCAGTGATGACATATGGATGTGAAACTTGGACATTGAACGCCAAGATGCTACACAAAGTCCAATGCACTCAAAGAAGTATGGAACGCCGTATGCTCGGCATAACGAGGA
This sequence comes from Arctopsyche grandis, assembly GCF_051622035.1. Taxonomy (NCBI): domain Eukaryota; kingdom Metazoa; phylum Arthropoda; class Insecta; order Trichoptera; family Hydropsychidae; genus Arctopsyche; species Arctopsyche grandis. Next base: position 20,540,335 of record NC_135357.1, read on the forward strand.
AAGACAGGAAGCGGAACACGTGAGTGAGAAGTATGACAAGGGTGGATAGAGTGAAGAGATTGAAATAGCAATGGGCGGGCCACGTGACTAGAAAAATGGATGAAAAGTGGACATAAGAAGTACTAGAATGGTACCCAAGAGAATGCAAAAAGGTAAAAGGAAGATCGTAGGGAAGATGGGTAGACGAAATTAGGAAAATTTGTTTGGTTAGATGGATGAGAGTTGCGTAAAACAGAAACGAGTGGAAGCGTGTTGGAGAGGCCTTCATCCAGCAATGGATAGTGAGCGACTCTAGATGTTGATGATGATGATATGAATTAAAAACCTAGTGAATACAACGCTCTCTTCTTCCACAATCAACTTAAAAATATCCTTGGCGCATGCACTATTTTCTTAGTAGCAATTTCAAGCATCATATTCGTAATCAGTGGGCTTGAATTAGTAAAGATTGTGAGCTTATTCGAATAAAAAAAATTTTTTTTTTGTTTATAAAAATTAAAATAATTTTTTAATTATTTATTTCGCATTATTATTATAAATTGTGGACATTATTATCTTAAGATAAATACATGTGTATATATTTGATGAAAACTAGTCGTTAATTGATTCCAAAGGATTACATCCACTATATATAATTGTAAAAATAACTCGAAAATAAATATATACGCATACATAAAGCAAGGTAAGATATATTTTTATCGTGAAAGCTATTGGTGTGATTCGATTTTTTGCATGAGTAATTCTGGTGAGTGGGTCAATCGTACAAGTGAAGTTGCGCGTGCGTAATCGCTCGTTTTCCGCATGTATTCGCCGTTTGTTATTTGTCACTCTTTGTATCGGGTGTTTGTCTAGCTACTCGTAGGAGAGTCCAGAGCCCACACCCATGAGACCCACCCTCCTATTTCTCGTTCCCTTCCTACCCCATCTCGCACCTCCACCGTCCTTCGTCCGGCCTGTTCGCCGGCCTGGAAGAAACTAATTATCGGGTTTAATCGGGTTTTCCGGGACTCGTTCTATCCACTACGCATTTTGCAGGTTCGCTCGGCCCGCCTCTACTCCCGATCGCTCCTTTCGTAATTGAATCATCGCTCGGATGAAAAATGTAATATCTGCGGATAATGCGATTTTAATTTGGAAATATCCTGCTGGATCTCGTCTCTGTTCCGGTCCCACCCTCCGCCTCCTACCAATCCTATCTGCCAGTCGTTCTCGTTGTTCTACGATAATTCTTTAGCACTTTTTTATTTGACTTGCACATTCACCCCCACGGACGTCTCGTAATGAACAAACTGTCTAAGTTGACGTCGCCTAGAAATGGCAATCGGATTCATTCATTCGATAGATATCAATTCGATTTTCGTTTCAGGTGTCGCTTCTCTTTTAAGAAATTCTCAAACCATCTTAAAAATATATTCAATGCGGTACTATTTGTTATCTTCGTTATATCAACCGATACACTATTAATGGTTTCTAATTTTGATATGTTCTTACGTCTACATATATAAATAATCTAATATTTTAAAATTATTATATGTACGTATATACATATGTATTTTTATTTCTGATCATGGTATTATTTAATTTATTTGAAGGTTGAAATGTGCGAAAAGAACAACAAAAGTTTAACTCAGTCCACTTTTAACAGTCCAATCTTTTCTTTCTTTTTGTTTCAAAATTAAGTCTTGTAAAATGAAATTGAGTCTCGTATAATAAATCAAATAAGGAAGGAAAGCGTGAAGTCTACGAAAGCAACCCGATTTTTCGTGTTTGTCGGAAAATTAAAACTTCACATCTCTCACTGGGAAAATGGAATCAGAATTAATACATTTCAAATGTGCATTACATTTACTGAATTAATACTATTGATTTTACCTATCTATATATGTACATATGTGTGATTACAATTAAAAAAAAAGTAATAATAATAGCGATAGAGATATTCATAGAACGAGGTTTGAGAAGAGCGAACGAACCGGGTGCACCTTAGGCGGTCGTTGTTGGGTCGCTGCACCGAGTTTTAATTTCCTGCCTAGCAATTGTGCAAATTCTGCAGTTAAATCTGCCTCTCCTCTATTATCTGCCGCCGGCTTAACCCCTTCGCCACCGCTCCTCGCTTCGAATTCTTTATCGTGCAGTTCCGTCCGAACTGCACTTCACGGCTCGGCCCCTCCACATTGCAATAGAATGTTCAAATCGAATGTACAATTTCGACATTCTTCGCATTATACTTACTTGCATACATTATATACCACACACATATGTTCATATGTATGTATGTATGTATGTATCCATACGATGGCAAAAGCGATCAGCTATAATTTGATTAAATTTAGTTGTCGTTGCAATTTTTTTAATGTTTTCATATTTTATCAGCACGTTGAGAAGTTTTTAAAACATTAAATTTGATAGATTCATATTTAAAACTAAGTGCAATAGCTCGACGTACATATGTACATATGCTATTTTTTATATGTACATATATATATATGTAGGTGTGTATGTATGTTTATGTATATATGTGTATTTTTATATTTATGTATGTATGTATGTGTATTTGTGTATACGTGTAAGTATTTGTGTATATATGGATGGTGTATATATATGTTTATATAATTGTCTTTGGCCAGGAAGGTGCATAGAACTTACCTGTTAGGCCTTCTTGGTGTAAATTAAATAAAAAAATAAAAAATAAATAAAAATAAATGTATGTATACATATTAGCCAGCAGCATAGCTCGGTCGTTAAATTTCTGCTTAGCGTCGAGAGGCGCCGGGCTCGATCCCATGAGCTGACCTCGATTGAAAAGAACTTTTCGAATGAAAAGAGTATATCTGTATTGCTGCTGGTCATACCTGGATATTTGTGACTCCAAGTCGATCGTTTCCTATCAGAGTTTGCCAATTTTTTCTGATTTCATTGTTGAAACGGTTTAAAATTGGCTAAATATTCTTCCTACTTACTATGTCACCACTATTTGAGATTGATTAATGTACAATGAAATGTATGTACAATTCATAGATGTCTCGTTAATTTGTGAATTTTTCAGTGTCTCGTAATTCAGCGACTTGTATAGTAAAAAAAAAAAGCTGCAATGTTTGTAATTGGCCAGGAAGGCGCATTGGGGTTACCTGTAAGGCCTTCCTGATATATATGTTTAAAATAAATAAATAATAAAATAAATAAATATGACCAATAGCATTCCCCGTATCATCGGAATTATCTATTTTATTTATATAATTATAGCTATTTAGCTAATTAAAAAATACATTCTTAATTACTTCACTGTAAAATTTTATATATAAATTTACATATATGTACTGTCCTTCACAGAGGTGTCTCCTCGCACCTCGCAAGAATGCATCTACGGACTTAACGCACTCAGGGAAGCCATTGTACACGAGCACACCTATGAAAGACACCACCAGCTGTCTTATTTTTTCTTTACTCTACCTACAACGAAATTGTTCTTATTTCTAATATAATAACTATGGATATCTTTATTTCTTATTGTTAAGTCCAAAAATACTTAGGTAATAACTTATGATCTAACTTATGTGTGTGCAATATTTTATGCCAATTAATTTTTCTATTGTTTACATGTATGTAGGTAGGTAAATAGTTTTTACCGTTTTTTTAAATTAAACAATATAAATTTTCGTCAGGTCTGCCACAGGGCAAGTATCTCATCTATGGTTTCTAGTCAGGTAGTACACAAGCATTCCACCTATACACGCTCTGGACCAGAGCATCGCAACGTGTGGACCGCGGCACTTGTAGTAGCGTATAGCACCATATAGACCTAACGCGTGTGAGGGATCATTTTTTTTCTTTTTTTGTTTAACCATGGCGACGACTTGGAACTACCCTGTAATGTCATTATGGGAAAATTATAATAAATAAATAAAATATGTTGTAAAATAGGTTTTATAATATTCAATCTTTAATGCTTAATTATTACGCCTTACCTTATATAGGTACATATGTATGCATGGTTACTCTGTGTTGATTGCCACTCGTAGATTTTCAATTGAGTTTATGCTTTTTGTACACACATGCATACATACATTGCTCAAATTTTAATTTGAACGAGTGTGTCTATGTGTATAAAAGGGTATTATATTTCAAATTGGTGTAATTGGGGACGGCTGGTCGACAGTTGTGGCACCGCAGGTACTACGGCGTTGAACTGCCGCCATTGTTGTGCGGGCGTCTGCTCCAAGTTTTAATTAAAACCTGCCCCCACAACGATATGGAACTTTTAATGGCTTATATTAAACGATTTGGCATACATTCTCGCACGTATTCGCGATTTCCGATTGTCATCATAAATAAATCAGCCTGCATGGCATTCGCAATATCAAAATTTCGTACCTATTTACATATTATATATCCACATATTTGGATAAGTACGAATTTGTGCACGTCTTTCAATTGAAATCTCATATTGATTATAATTTCGTCGTATTGTATTTCATCTTTGTTCGCCGTGTGTACATAAGTAGGAGGTTTCGACTGAGTTTCATAGTTATCGTTGATGAAACCGCTTGTTAGTTTGAAGCCGCCTGTCTGCCTGTCGTAGCGGTTTATAGCCACGGTAATATAATGGTTGTTGGCTCATTAGCGTCCTTTTGTAGCCAACTGCTCGCTGCTTCTCTTACTACTGGCTACTGGTTTTGAATCTTAGGTGTTTCAGCGTTATATACCCGTTCGAAAACTGAAACCCTAGAAATTTCACACCTCATTGCATTTATGGGTTGTGAAATTTAACTGCAACCACAGCATGCAATGCTTTCGATTGTGTGATCACGGATTCTATCCCTGGTGCGTGCTGCTGGCCAGACCTTGCATATATGACTCCAAGATCGATCAAAGTTTATCTGATTTCATTGAGACGGTTCCAACAAATTGACATCCCTGTCCTATCTCTCTCGCAAAAATTGAGTTATTGAGCATCTCGATTTTCGCTGATTTGTATTAATATTGCAAATTTGTCCATATGTCTCTATGGATGTTATCGTTGTTTGCATTTGCCTTGTACCTATATACTCTTACAATTCTTTTGACCATCCATTTCGTGTTTAATGTAAATATATAATTAATAGTTAGCCAGCAGTATGGCTCGGTGGTTGCGTTTATGTTTAACACCGAGAGGTTGCCGGGTTTGATCCCGTGCTAATCTTTAATGCGGCTGGTCAGATTTGGATATTTATGACTCCAATTCGATCGTTTCCTATCAGAGTTTGCCAATTTATCTGATTTCATTTTTGAAACGGTTCCTTGAAAATAATTGGCAAAAACCATCCTACCATGTCACAAATATCTGAATTTAATTTATGTAGAATCTGTAGAAAAAAATATGTACAAGTCTAAATCCTTAGATAACTCTATGGATTAATTAATTGTTAATTTCATGTTCTTCAGCCTCTCGAAATACAGCGATTTATGTAATTAAAATGCTGCAATTTTTTTAATTAATTGTCTAAGAAGGCGAATTGGGGTTTATCTGTTAGACCACCCTGTTATACATATATCCTTTATAAATAAAATAAAATAAAATATTTACGTTTTATAGAATTAATAATTCTTAATTTGTAAAGCACACTCATCGCATTGGAGTTATCTGCCAAGACGAGTGTTCATGATTGATTGAATAAAATAAAAATATCCCATATATGTACATATGTATATACAATATTAGAGCTGTTTTGATATTGTATGTAGGTACTTACAATATTGCATGAAATGATCGTGTTACTATATGATTTTACCCAGTGAGTGAAAAAAATATTTCCTTATCTCGGTTACAATGTGTTTTCTTAAACGACTTAAGCACACCATTTTTCATGTATTTGAGTCGGTCTCGTTTGATACGAATCGAGAGCCATTTTGAATGTATATCACACTCGTTCCGAGGTAAACACGAACATTATACATCTGCGAATGCCCAATAAATCATAGGCAATAACACCATAATGCCTTAACCGTTTCTCTACGACGCGTATCGTAAACCTTTTTGAGCTTATTTTTCTTCTTCAAGACATCAACGTACACTCGTCTCATAAGGGCGTTTTAAATGCTCGTCGGTCCGCTCGAAGTATCGTATCCAAAATCTCCGTATACCCCCGTTTGAGGTTTCGCGTGCGTATTTTGACGTTTAAATATGTCTTCTGCGGTTTATATAAAGCATACATTGGTTTAAATGGGGTTGTCAGGCCCTGCTCTACGACAGGCAATTGTGAAAATAAACAAGTCATTCGATCCCTGCGGATGACTCAATGTTCCCCGCACCGTCCTCACATATTTTTCTCATTTTCGCAAACACCTCCTAGAGGAAAATATATTTTCCGGCAGTCATATATGTAGTATGTGTATGTATGTATGTATGTATGTATGTATATGTACATTCACCGGTTGATCGATAGGTGTGTTGTTATCCGAGCACCGAAATAACAAGGAGACCCGTGAATGGCCGCCATAAATAATACTTAGGAGCGACTCGGCCCCGATGCTTGATTCTCACTTATTTTCTTTCGCAAGTTTTTTTTTTGAAATTCTACCTTACGTGTTTCGTATGCGTTCGCGTTTCCTCTTTTGATATATGATTGTTAGGCCATTTTCCACGCTTATTATTCTGTACAGTAACAACACATCTACATATAAATTCGTTTCCTCTGCATCGATTTACTTTATTTCTTCATTATACAGTCCATTATATAATGTGAACATAATAATGTATGGTATAATATAAATACATCATTTTATATTGTGTTTTGTTATCGCACACAGGCTATTGATTATGTCGGCATATTAAAATTTCATTAAATAATTCATACAGTGTGTTAGGGAAGTACGTATGTATGTATGTATGTACATATTTTACCCTCGGGACAAATCTGATATATTATTCATAAGGAAATTTGTGATCAATTTCTTTTTAAGTGTTTCCCTATCGAGAAGTTTCTAATTGAATTTTTATCTATAATATGATATTCACCCCAAACGGCCTAAAGCGAAACGCTTATAAATATTTATCGAAAATTTAAACTAATTCGCTTACTTTTTTGATCGTGATAATTTCTATTGAATTTTTTTCATACTGATACTGATTAAGATAAATATGATTTCGAATAGATGACTTACGATTCGCATGGGTCTGACAATCGGCACCTTCTATAGCTTTTTTTTCGTCGTCTTGCGAGCTTTGCAGAAATTAGGTAAACTCCGGAAAAGTTTCCGTCAAATAAATCACAAAGTAAAGTTGTCCACATCCTTTTCTTATTTGGCGTTTGCCTATGGAAGATTCTTTCGCTTTGCGAGGAAAGAAAAAAGTTTCGGTGATTTTTCGTTATTTGAACGTTTCTTTTCCAATTTTTCTTGGCGATTGTTCGTTATATTTACTTGTAAAACTGTGAACATTTTTCTAATATGTATGTGTATGTGTATTATTCTATAGTTATTGTTTTGATATAGTGCATTGTTATTGGTTCACTTAATCAGATTTCAAGTTTTATTTAAATAATTTCAAATTTAATTTTCAATTATTTGAAAACATATGAATTAATATTTAACCAAGTTCAACTGAAAGAAGTTTTTTCATGTGATTATTCCATATATATTTTACATACAAATGTATGTACATAAATAATTATGTATAAACGTAACATGTACCTACATATGTACATATGATTTTATATTAATTTTTATATGTTTGTTTCAGGCGCCGATGAAGTTCACAAATTCACAGGAAATGATTCTCACGTCGATCATTTTCGAACCGTATACAGAGAAGGAAATTATTTATTAGTCGGTGGACGGTGAGTAATTATATTTATTTTTAATTTAAAATTAATTAGATTAGATATGTATGTCAAAGTTTTTCGTATAAAACAGCTTGCGTTTTATAATTTGAAATGACCCATTCTGACGCATTATCGATTCTCGATATCTTCACGCGAACGTCCTTTCGCCGAATCCATTATCGGCTGAGTCTGATTTTTTCTTCGTAAAGAAAATTAAATCCAGTCATTGTCCCATAACGTCTGACCGATCCTTTTGTCCTTTGGTGATTCTTTATAAATCTCTTTTTTATTCGACCGTATCCCGCCCCCTCTTTGCCCGCTTCTCTTTTGCTCTCGATCGAGTCCTTTTAAAATCGCAACGATGCTGCCCCGAACGGGGGGAGAGAATGGCCTAAGGTTGCCGGCCCTGTACGAAAATGCAGGAAATTGTTCATTTTATCAGAACCAGTCGAGTGGGAAAATTGAAAAACAATTTTCTTCTTATTCGGCTCAGCCCGGCTTACACGAACTAAAATTCTTCGAAATCTTATTCTTTCATATAGAAAATGTATAATGTATATATAATACATAGGTACATACATAAGTAAGTATGTATTGCTTTGTGCATTACATATTTTTAACAAGGAATATTGACATGAATTTATATGATCTTAAGGAAAGCGCAACATAGTGTATTAAATAAGTGTAGGTACATATGTGTATATGAATAAAATTTTCCATTTTTCGTAAATATTTATGGATTTCTATCTCACAAAGTTAAACAACTTTTATATTACAGACTTGCGTTTATTTTAAGATTCTTATAAAAATGTACATACATGAGCCGTTAATATATTAGCCGTTATATTTGAAAATCCAATTTTCAGTTCCAAAAACATTATTTATGTTTGACGAAATTCACAAAATTCTTTTCATTCGATATGTTCAGAATTTTGGAAACGCAGAATAAACGTATTACAGGCCACCAGTATTTTTGAATATTATTAAACACAAAATATTATATTCAAGAAAAGTGAACTTATGCTACTTTCAAATATAACGCCTCATATATGTACTAATTTTCTATGGAAAAATGTCTCGGTCGTCAAATTGTTGGTAATTCGAGACATTTTTTTTTAATCTTGCTTATTGATCGGGAATTTTTCAAGGATTATGAGGCTGTGTTGCTTTATTTTACTCCCTCTCTCTTTCTCTTATAACTGCTTTGCGAAGATAGCCATCTGGAATTTATAAGGCAATCATGTTTGTCGGTCCAATAAAAATCTCCATCCGACGCCAGATCATGTCCATTAACGTCACCTTAACGGCGGCCAGGGCCCTTTTCCCCTGATTTTCCGATCTTCGCCGCTATCTTTTCTGTAAATCTTAATCAAGAAACCGTGGCTCGAATGGGAGAGATATACCGCTGGGGAAAATTTTTTATCTCGGTTCGATCGCACGCTTCCAGCTTACCAATTACTTCTTTTCTTCTTTTCTAGACGAACGTATTCTGTGGCAGATTCCTCCACAAACCACCCGCTACTTCTTTACTTCCACACAAACATGCACATCCCGATTAAAAATATCGCTTCGCTTCAATCAATTGCACAGAACAAACGAATTTGAAAAATCGAAATTATTACTACCATACCATCTCTTACTCTAATAATTTATTTTTTATATTTCATTATGACGCTGGAAATATAATATCAAACTTTTACCGAGCATTTCAAATTATTTCGTACCATCGAATGTTTCACTATTTATGCGCCCGTTAATAATTATCGATTTTTATTTTCTTTTTAAGCCGATAGTCCTGGGGTCGTTGTTTATTGGAACACGCCCTCCCCTGATACAGCCCTGTAATTTTATGAGGGATTTTCATGGTCCTTTTTTTTCTTTTCGCAACCTCCCCTTTCCGATATAACTAATATCATAAAATGGTTCGCGCGCGTACAGTCTCATTCACTAAGTTCCGGCGATATTTCACAGTGCCCATACCACCCCATACCTTACACACATATATAAAGGTGTTTTTATTCATCCATATATATCCCTAAAGCTCCCTCTCTTCTATCCTGAATTTGGCTTGTCTTTTGTATTTACGCTGCAGACTGTGGTTTCTTATGCGCAATGTCACGGTTAGGTCATTCACTCAAAATGGTCTGGTTTGTTAAAACAGGTATACATATGTACATATGTAAATATAATTGTAATGTTGTATCCAAAACTAGTTTGAACTTTGATCTATGGCTAATTCTTGAATACGTGTTTCGATATTTTTAAATCTGCAAATAAAATCGTAATATTTTCAATCGTTGTGATTAGTATCAATACCAATTAAATTTTATTATGACGGTAGGTAAGTAAGACTTCTTAATCCACGACCATTAATCTTCTTCGCGTTTCTTTCTAGTTTAGTGTCTCTCGAGACTTCTATCTTTCAGTGTCTTATCGTTATCTGCTGGCTCACCGGGAGTTTCATACATATATGTATGTATGTATGTATATGTATACTTGTAAAATGAATATGTACGTGTATATTTCTTCTTTAATTTGTCGTCAAATATAAACCGACACTTGTTATATTATAAATTTCAAGATAAACCGTTTTATTATAAAGTGACTGTAAATTACACAAGTTTGCATATATGTACATATATTTCATAGATATATGTACATACGTAGGTATAAACCAACGTAACGTGTTGACATTATTGCGATTTACATATCTAAACTACGCCAAAGGTTTTGTCAGACGAATTCGTTCAGGCATATAGATGACATTCACTTAAGGTAATGTGAAACAAGTCCGTAGACAGAAAAATAGTCCATTTCAATATATAGACGCCGTTCCGCATAATATATCATCGGCAACATGATGTACGAGCATCGTTACATACAATTCATCCGCTCCTTCCTATATTAAACATATCTGAGGCATTACGGGGCACGTAGTCGATCTGTACTTGTCCGTTTACGTGGCCAGAATACAGTCAAAGCTGAAAAAAGAACTTCAAGGCTTCTAGTCATTTGGTCGATTTTTTTTTTATTCCCCTCATCCCTTAGGTCGGACGCAATTCGTCTACTGTAGGATATGTCGCGTTAGTCCGAAAGAGAAAGCCACCAAAGAGGGACAAGGCCGTGATGAATTTATTCCTCTGGCATGGACGCCAATAACTTTTATCCCATATTTTTATATTGAAATATTTTTGTAACTCAGATATCTATATCCAGTAACGTACTCTTTGCTTGGAGAACTTTGAAGAGACGTCCTAGATATACGGACTTGAAATATGATTTATTATTACGTCATGAATTCCAAATCGTTTTTCTCATTTTCTACTTCTTACATATATACTTTTACCGACTTTAGAACATCCAAATATCCAAAATTTGATCGGTGTAGTTCATTGTGTGACTCTGCGTAGTATTTATTATGTGTAATATTTATATTTTAATTATGTTTCTCATTTGTATCAATACCAAAATATTTCATAATAATCTAAAAAATATATAAAATGTCCGCTGGTACATCAATGTCTCTACAGTCGATACCGAGAAGCTTCTCTTTCCTTCTACTCCCTCGACCCGATCGCGTGCAATAACCGTCAAACTCGGCATAAAATTTCACCTAAAAGTGAAACAAGTTTCCTTTTGTTTTTTTTTTTTTACTTTTCTCGTCCCCTTTTTTGTTCTTTGTTTATGGATGTCGATCGGCATCTTTACGATATCCGCATGTAGAAAATATCAGCCGAGGCATCTGCGCAGACGACTCGTCTTAATATTAGTTTCACCAGACGTCATATCTTTTTTTCTGCCTTTATGCTACAACAATATATATTTCTTTTATATATCTACATATGAACATACATACAATTGTACATTTACAAGTACGCTTCCATTAGGAATATTAAATTAATGCTGGAAGACATTCCCATTGCGACATTAAATTCAAATAATGCCCGGTTCAATTACATTTATCTACGCGAATCTCTCGATTTATGTTCGACGTTTTATTAGATTATCTACAGTTTTTGTAATATTTTATTCAAATTCTCTGTATTTTTAAAAAACGTTTATTTCCATAAATAACACTTATGCCGCGGTGTTATTCACATTGTTTACGGCAAACATGCGATTTTAAACTGCAATGAAATTTATTGTACTCGTTCAATTGCAGTGTCGATTTCAGCCTTCATGAAATGTTGAAATTGACTATTGTGTGCCATCTAATAAATAGTGGAATAGAATTGAGTTAATTTTTAGTCCTTATTTCGTTTTCATTCTCATCTTCCTAATTAATTGACGTTTTCACACAATCTAAATCATAATTTGTTAATAATTTTTAAATCCAACTTGTAATTTTACAAATATTTTTACAAAAATGCCAATTTTGAAGGCATTTAATCTAGAAAACTCATTAATTTTATAATGAAAACACATTTTTGAAAGAAAGTTATTTCGGTATTATTTTATTATTTCTCGTCGAAAATATGACTTTAAATATTCATTTAAAAGTTATTACCATGTGTTCTGTTTTAAAAATTCGAAAAACAAATTAAATCGCTGAAACTTGATAATTGAGTTTTCGCGGTGGAAAACTCGGCTCCTTTTTCTCCGTTATATCCGATTCGTTTTACTGCGAATTTTTTTCACGGAAACATCACACGTTTGTACATTTCATTTCAATAATTTATGAGATTTCTTATGTCGGTCAGGAGGAGGAGACGTCCGCGTCGTGATTTTCCGATAGCTTTGCTCTGCGAATTCGTGCCGTCTCTTTCTTATATTATTTTTTTTTTCTGTTAGCTAAGCAGTAAAAAGCTATCCAACTGAATGGCACGTTTCAAATCATTTATTATACACGGAGGAATTCGGAAAATGTAAGGGAAAGGAAAGAGCGGCGTGAGTCGAATTGCTCGCGCTCCGGCCGCGCAAGGAAAATGGAAAATGACACCAGACGTGAAATTACTGCGTCATTTCAAAAACAAATCGACGTCTCTGATCCCGTTTCGCGCTCCGTTTGTGTTTTAAGATAATTTCCAGATAAACCTTTTTAAACCTTGGGATTATGTGTAATAACGAATCCCCACCCTTTCGCCACAACATAATACTCACAACTTTCTCTTCTCTTGATTTTACATCTACATATAATATGTTATATCTATAAGAATATATATTTATCTCATTTCACTTTATCTTTCATATATTACGTAATAATGCAAATTATTATAATTATTTAATACATTACACACGCGTTGGCTGAAGTAAATAAATAAATTTTAACGAGGTCAAATTTTCCGGCTAATGTACGCTTTTACACTGAACAAGAATGCACTCGATCGCGATCACCCCTGTCGGAATTTCTTTCTTTCTAACGATTAGATATTTTCCTCTCCAACCGCTTTTCTCTACTCTCTATTTATTTTCTCATACGCCACCTCTTTTCCTCCCTCCATCTACGGAGCCCCAACACGAAAACGTGTATAAATCGTGGCTATCACAATATTGATCCTAATAACGCCCTAAAAGCATCCAAAACCACAATAGCGCACCGCTAATGGCTACCGTTAAGAATGTATTCGTCTAATGCATGTTACTGCCAAAATCTCATGTAACATGGGCATCTGCTTTTGCATTTCCGAAAAATGAATAAAAGACATATGTATACTGCATACTGCAACCATTTTAGTCATCATGTCAATGGAAATCCACGTTTTTAATTAAATTTCTTCATTTTTATGGTATACATACATATGTATATTAAATATATGTATGTAACTACTCTTTGGGTTTGTTTAGTAGGCGGATGACCATGTTTTGGCAGGGCGTTGGTTCATTTCCTCCGGGTCCATTCCTTGGGGGTGAGCCATGTTTTGGCGCCCTTCCGCTATAATTCATCATTTCCTGCGAGACGTTCTCGTTTCATGGAAAGAGAATGCGTTTTCATTAGTTTGGTCGCATATCGATTTCGTATTTGTTATTATCTGGATTGAGAAATGCGAACGCACAGTTTTGATCTTAAATCACGGCCGTCTCTGGATTAGAAGCATATTGGAAATTATTGGGTTGGGTGGCACCGCGTAATCAAATGATTTATAGCTTACATTAGAGCGCCTTATTACCCTGACAGAGACCACTATTGTTGGACGTCGTCGCGTATCAGTTTCGTTCGATCTATTTTATTTTATTCATATTATAGATATATTATACGGGTAGAAGTTGTCTTACGGCCCTTCCGTCCCCAGTTGGTCATAATAGTGTTGTCGGCGAACAATGGTTTGTATAGCCTTCCGCACGACCAACCCTTATTTGTTGAGGCTTCTCTTTCTCTCCCTCCTCTCTCTGTTGGTGATATTTTCAATTAAAACCCGACGATACAATTTGGCGACGCACCGTTCGCCACTTCTGCGGACTGCTTTTGACGCCGCATCACGAACACGGTTCTTGTTTTAACCCTTTGCGTGCACCGTTGTGGGTTCGCTTATTTCGCTCCGACGGGCACGGCACGGTCGCTTTGTCGTCGGACGTTTCTAAAAATTTTAATTTTAATTAAAGCCAAAGTCCGAAAACACAGCTGCGACTTTCGTGCGGACAATATCTGGGTTGGGTTTCTACGTTCTATGCCGTTCCATTTCCCTGGCGAGTAGGCTAAATAACTAAAAGTGAGTTTATTTTTATTCCTATAAAAATATATGTATTCGTTTTCCTGTTTAAAATTCTATTTCGATATGTCCAAATAATTCAAATTCGTGTTTTTATTTTAAAATATGTTATTTCATATTTTCCATCCATTAATGAAATGAAAATATACAAGAAATTGTAATAGGTTATTATAGGAAAATATGATAGAAATGTTTTAGTTACATTGAAAATGTATGAAAAATCATAATAAATTTATGTTTTCTTAATTTTTTCATAGAAAACAAGCTCTTGTTTTTTATTTTGAGATTTTAGATTTTTAAAAGTTTATTAATTAATTAGTTATGTTCACAATACGTCGTCAGTTTATTCTAATAGCTACTGATTCAATGATCATTATCTATTTTACACATTTTTCTTTCTGTCAACACTATTTTAATGTTGGTGCGCAAAGCACTATTAATAGGAAAAAATCAGATGTGACCAACCCATGACTTTATTTATGTATTTGAGGAATATATGTAAGAAGTATAAAATAAAAAAAATTGACAATGACGCGTACATGCAAATTCACGCATACTTATGAGAATATTTTCGATACAAGTTTGGGCGCTAATGTAGGGAAACTCACACAAGATAAAAGCTCTACTTCCGGTTGTCAGATTTTGTAAAAAAAACATTACTTATTGTCACCATAAATATTATAGTTATAAAATATCAAGAATATTGAGATAATTTAAAATGTAAAATTAGTTTTTGTGAAGGGCACACATATTCAAAAGGTCCAAAAAAAATACTAAAAGAAAAACTACCACTTCCGGCTGATAGGACTTCACTTAATTTTATATAATACTTGGTATTAAGCTAAAACTTCTAGATATGAAACTTCAGTTCAATATGTATTGAAAGGTTTCGGAGAAAAACTAAAAAAACTTCGATTCTCTAGAGTAAAAGTACTACTTCTGGTTCAGGTAAAAATATTTAAAAAATATTAAGGTATAAAATTTATAATTTTTATTACATGTAAAAAAATTTCATGTCTGTTAGCGGTTTGGGAGATAATTGAATTCAAAAACTTAAAAAAAAAGAGGACACCTACGTATAAGGGAAGGTACCATTTCCAGTCAACTTAACAATTTGAAAAAAAATAACTTCCTATCGATAAGAATTTCAGTGACCGTTACTAGGTTTCGATAGGACTAACGATGTTCAAAAAATCCTCAAAATACAGACACACACACACACACACTTTTTTTTCTAGATCATGAAAACGTGATCAGTGATCGATTCTGAGTTCGAATCACCCAAAATCTCGAATTCGAATTTATAATTATAGTGATAGACATATTCATAGAAAGAGGTTTGAGAAGAGCGAACGAACCGGTTGTACCTTGTTACTACGTACATAAAAACACATTTATAGTTGTTACCTTTATTTAATGTTCGTAATATATTTTATATCTTCTTCTAATATATAATTTCGAAAGAGACTTTGTGTGTAACTATTGTTGTTTCATAGAAAAACAAATCAATATTCAAATAAATTTAAATAAAATAAAACTATTCAAATAAATTTAAATAAAATAAAACTATTCAAATAAATTGAATAAAATGTTTACTATTAGATTAGTCATGTTTAAGCGCTTTATATTACAAATACCGAACGAAGCCGGGTAAAAACACTAGTATTGTAATAAATAAGGACAAGTTGCTCGAAATCTGTGTTTATACCTGCAGGGTAGAGACATCTTGTTGTAATCACCGAGACCCTTTGCTAATTTGTTAATGTGGTTATTGGCGATTCTGTTACAGATTCTCCTGGTTAATCTGTTCGTGACTGGGCTTGTAAAATATAATCTTCTCGAATAAGTGACGTGATTGATATCGTATTATTTTAACGCTTGCCGTTTAATTATTCAAACTTTCGACGGTAAAATGGCGTCGAGTGGCAACTCAACGAGTGTGAAAATCACAGTTATGTAGAGCCACGAATGCGTGCGTTCGTACACTTACGCACGCATGAATATTCATACGAGACGACGAAGCAGACTTCAGCGACTTCTCTTCTATAGGATGGGAGAGGGTGAAGGCGAACCTGTCACCGGCACTCGATGGAACACCCACTGCCTCCCCTGCCCTCCCCTCCTCTTCACGAGAGCAGGCGTCGAAATAATTATTATATTCAAAGGGTACCCTTTGTGAGGACCGCTTTGTCAGGTGAGGAAAGTGGTGGTCGTTGTTCTTCGTATCGTGGGGGTGGGTCGTTATGCCGACTGCCAAGTGCTGCGACCCACTGACGATCCCTATGCACACACGCACTCCTGCTCACCTATGTACCTTTGCCTGAATTATCACCAGCACCTTCTGAGAAAGGGTCAAGGGTCCAACTCAAAAGTTACTAGTATACAAATAACTTGCCTACTATTAAACTCTTCATATTATTGTATTGTTTTTTAAGAAATCTTCTTCTTTGCTTTATTTACCATACGTACATACATTTATTATGCGCTACGTCATTAGACTTATTTACTTATCACTCATGATGCTGTCTCAATTTTCAACGGTACATATTTATATTTGTTTATACATCAACACATCTCATATATTTATGATAGTATAGGATTTATTGGATTGTAGAAAAATGTTGCAAACAAACTTATTTTTCAATAGACAAATAAGTTGGTATATTGTTCGTCTACCAATGGATTACTAATTCGTTCATATTTTTACTTTATCTACATTTTTATGTACTGTTTTATGTTTTTATGATCTGGAAAAAATGATTTTTTGAACACCGTTAGTTCTATCGAACTGAAACTTAATATCGGTTGCTAAAATGCTTATCGATACGATGTTTGTATATGTATGTATATTTGTTTTCAAAATTTTAAGTTGACCCTAATAGGTTTTTTTTTCTCAAAAACCTTTTAGTATATTGAACTAAAATTTTTTATTAATATCGGTAAGATTAAAAATAAAATATGAAAACATCTACATACATACTTAATTTTGTACACATACTTAAGAAAACAAATTTAGTTGACACCCAATTTTAGGCCAATCTGAAGGCTGAATCGTTTTCATGTTAAATTTTTTTATCAAATCTTAAAAGTATTTAAAAAAAATCATCGATTTTTGTATTTCCTTTTTTACAAGCTTTTACTAGCTTCATTCTGTTAGTTCAGTGACATTCATGTCCGTAATGTGATGTGATTTTGAACCACTCCCACTCTTCGGGTCGCTTTAATATCTTACCGACATACAGGGGTAGCTAAAATTGAAGTAAGTTAATGTCTCTGACATGAAGATAGGGGAGTTTAATCATCAAACTTATTACAAATTATTTCGCAATCTAGTGACAGATTACAGTTTGCTATCCAAACGTTTGTTTCTACGACTCCTTCACAATTCACAGACTAAAAAGTTACAATTTTCACTCTCATTTATTATCAGCTTCACTCTGTTTTGTAGTTCAGTGAAATTCCTGCCCGTCAACAAATTGTGATGTGATTTCGAACCATTTCCACTCTTCAGGTCGCTTTGATATCTTTCCAATATATGGGAGTTTGCTAACATTTATGTAAGCTAATCTGTCCATGGATTTAATCATTATCGGAACTCATTAACATTTACATCGGAATCTTGTATTAGATCGGAGCGATGACAGCTAACCATCCATACACTGCTTTTTACCGCCCTTTTGCTACCCATATTATAATTCGTTATTCTGTTATAACGGTTACTTTATCTACACTATCTCATATATGTATGCAGACTTGGTTTACAAGCTTTTATACTTTCTTAAATACGCTTGGATTGTAATTAGTTTAATGTATTGTAATTAGTTTAATGTGAGTTCTGGAACACAAGTTTTTGTTAGTGTTGATTAATTTAATTTACGTATGTACTTCTTATATATCTAAATACGTATAAAACTGTGTTTTTACACCAATTATATATACAATTCGAGAATATCTATTATCGTGAACCATAATAGATATCACCATCGTATTTACTCTACCTTTTGTCAACTCATTATTAATTAATAGCACGACATTGTAACAATTTTCAAAATTAATAAGCCCATCTTTCACAGCAGTTGATTTGCTCATCTTTTGATTGATTAGTCTAATAGACGCCAACAAGGGGAAGATAGCACGAAGAAGAAGCATAATGAATTTACGGAAATAATAAAGCTTTAGTCGTGTACGGCGTGCGTACGTGCGTCCCCTCCACCACTACCACTTCCGGTCAAACGGGGAGCTTCCGTCGTCAGAAAATTGAAAAACCCGAATTCCCAACAACAATACCTACCGATTAATTTCACCGTAAAAAATACTTAATTTCCGCCTGCTCGTCTGTGGTCTACATATATCCAGATTGCATGCCAATAATTAATAGGGTGCCAAAAATTTTAAATATTCCCTTTATATACGGTAGGCTTCTTACAATATATTACTTTTATATTATTTCGATTCAAACATCTACTGCTCCATTATTATGAATTGCGGAAGTAACGTCTGCCAAATAGGCGGATGTCTGGGATCCGACAGATGCGCATTAGAAATTTATAAGGATTTTTTTTTTTGGAAATTTGGCACGATGAAAAGGTTGAAAGGCGAAGCTGTTAAAAAAGTTATTTTCGGTAATTATCCAAAGAAAGCCGACTCGGTCAATCGAGCTGATGGCTGTGACGTGAAATATAATCGGGGATATTTCATCGCGTGCGCTTGAATAGCCTTGCGAGGAGAACCTTCTCTCCGGTGTTTACCCGGCGACCTTAAAATAGAAGATCGCAAACTGGCGAGGGGTGGCGAGAGACCATTAGCCTATCTATAGCCTGAGAAACCCCACCACTTTCGCCACCCCCGTGTGTATATACCTTATTTAATGGGCGTAATTAATTTGTGCGGATTCTGTTTGCTTATTCTCCACTTGAAAGGCCGCACCTCTACAACGCAACGGTGACACGAATCTACCCTTAATTTTATTAACCACATATGTATACATAATTCGGGGCCAGTTTGTTTCTACATACAATAGATCCTCCAAAACGACTAAAAAAAAACTTTTTATACTTAGAAATAACAAAAAATCGACCCACCATATTTTTATTTTATATTCCTTCCAAATATTATATCTATCAAATTTAGGTCTAGTTCAGTAGTTCAGTGCACTGCACGTAAAAGACTATTTTTATTCATACTTTACAGCACCGCTCGGTTTTGGCATGTTCAGATAAGTTTTGACTGAGTCCAAGGCAAAATCAGCTTGAATATACACTACAGTACGCGACGATACGGTGCAATATTGCTTGCCTCATATCTTTCAGTCAACACTGTCACAATATTATGTTTCCGAAAATATTCATATGCGCACTTTCGTTAGTATGCGTACACTCCTTACTATCACGTCACGTCGTGCTTTAATATTTCTTTGGTGACATGTACTGCTGTATAGTATGAATGGATTTCATCGGCTACTGTTGTCACGTCTACGCCACTTTGGACATGAATGTATCCATTTACATAAAATGTACCAAATAATACTTTTCATACTGCTGAATTTTCGTAATGAATATATCTTTAAAGGCAAACTTTTTGTTCAACTATAGCTACAATGATATTGGACATACATATGTTTGTATATGTCAGTATTAAAAACTTGATAAAAAGACCCAAATGATAACCTCGTACATACATTGTTTATTCTGAAAGTACTTCCATAAGTATAAGCCCAACAATAATTTTAAAATCATCCACTTTTATCTGAAATTATCTTCCATTGTAACATTCCTGCATACGTATGTATGTATGTTACCACATGTAGATATATTCATTCACTTATATTTCTTAGGTTCATCTTCCAAGTATCTGTGTTTTATTAAAATTTTACTGGTGACCCAAATAGTCGTTATTACATAGTTGCATCGCAGCTTTTCCGGCGTATACGTGTCGTGGAGCTCAATCTGTTATGGTCCACAAAAGCTCTCCTGCTGGACATACAAAAGCTCCACGCAAACTGGCTCCGAGGCAAAGTTTACTCTCGCGCGCTGGGGACCTTCTGTGCCAGGGATCGTAGGTCTGACCGCATCAAAGCCCTCCCGCCCGGCAATCAACGTCGTAATCTTTCAATCGTACCCTAAGGTTGTAGCCCTCCCCTCGCGAACCTTTGCCTCGCGCTATTCACCCCCTTTCACCCTTTGATCCATTCTTCTCCGAGCTCATGCAAATACCGCGGGTCAAACCTCACTCGCGTCATCCGTTGTTTACATTCAAAATTCATATCAACCGCATCCACCATTCGACACGGTAACACAACCGATGTGATGGACCAATTTGAATACTCATTGCTCTATCGCCATGATTCGTTCAAAACGTCGATACTAAATATGTAATTCAATTTATTCAGCATATATTCAGCAGCATGGCTCGGTGGTTGTGTTTATGCTAAGCACCGAGAGTTCACCGGGTGCGATCCCGTGAGCTGACCTCGATTGAAAAGAATTTATTCTGAGTATAATCTTTAATGCTGCTGGTTAGACTTAGATATTTGTGACTTCAAGTCGATCGTTTCCTATCAGAGTTTACCAATTAATCTGATTTCATTGTTGAAACGGTTTCTCCATTAAATTGACTAAGAAAACATTATACCCACTATGTCACCGCTATTGAACCGAATATGATTTATTATTATTATTGTTATTATTATAAGTTATTATTACTGTTATCATGTTATTATTACTGAATGACCGGCCACAGCGACGCGTTGGAGATCTCTGTAATGTCACTGTGGCTAATATGTTAAATAAATAAATATGTATGTAAAAATAAAAATACATAAAGATCACTATTTTTTCTGTTACGCAAATTTGGTTTACATACTATCTGATTGTACTCTAACTTAAAAAGCACGTGGTTTTTAAAGACGTCAAAACTCTTTGAAAATGTATTTTTATTACTTTTTGAGATGTATTTTTTTAATGAAGGGGGAATCGAAAAGGGGAGAATAATACGTGTATACATTGTAATAATTAGAAAATAAATACATGCGACTCACAAATTGTCAAATAAATTAAATTTCATAGTCGGAACATCCTTTCGACGAATTATATCCGTGCAATTACGACTGCAAAATTTTCCAAATAATCACGATCATTATGTATATACGCACGCACGTATATACATACATTCACAGCACAAATATACAGCTATACACAGCATTCAAGAAAATAATTTCCTTTGCGCAACAATAACAGCTATATATCTCGTGTACGTTTCCTGTAGCTGAAATGTTCTGCTCGTTTTCCATAACGCTTGCGTAAAAGGAAACAGCCCGCGCCGAGCTTTACATTTGAAATAATAAATTTGAGCCGTGATTAATTTTGATACGTTTTATACTGGAGTTATTACGAAACGTTCTTATGTATGTGAAAATTCGGCTAAATCCCGCTAAACACTCCGCTAGTAGGATTAAATATTAATTTAATATAACCGATGCGACTGATTGTATTCTTGGATTATTAAATCACACATGTATGTAATTTGATTGTTCGGCAAACAATATTACAATTTTCATTTTGCCTTGTGTAGTATGTGCCTATGTATGTATGTAGTATGTATATCGGTAATTTTTTCTCTGAAATCTCCCAATCGATGTTGATGTTCTGTAACGGCACCTGAAGTGCCCCGTGCAAGAAGTGTCGTCGTCTCCGGTTGTCTCGTCGGCAGCTGAAAGCATCATCGTTACAGGCGAAAGATAAGCAGACGATTTCTCTGTATCCATTTGGCGAATAATATACACTGCGACACAGCGAAAACTACGAAGAGCCGCATAATGGCCACCCTATTCGGTACCACTTCGTTATATTGCCAATGAAACACGCTGAAACTACCAGCGCTACGTGTGGAACTCTTCAAAATATTGCATTTATATATCTTTACTATTTTGCACATGTACTACATAATCGTTTCGTTTCCAAACGTCGTTGTCGTACGATAAGAAAGTTGAGACTCGTTTCAATGAATGTTTAGGTCAAACTTATGTATTTATGAATATTGATATTCTTATCATATTGTATTCATCAGAAATTGTTGGCCTATATTTTGAATGTGTATGCATATTGCAGATGAAAGCTTGCATCGCAAGCTACCGTTTGAACATCGCTGATGTAGGCAGTATGCAACATTTGTCTGTGTCAATACAACGTTCAGGTGCAATGCATTATGCAGGTGTCGGGGCCGCCAGGGAACGCTAATGCAAATGCATCCCAGCCGCCATCTGTTATTCTAAATAAGGCACTCAACGACGAACTCTACTTTCGACACAATCAATATTCATTTTCACACTTTTTCCACGAAGCGGTGAACTCTCGACAGTGATGAGGTCTCACAAGATTGACCCGTGGCCGGCCACCTTATCCATTATCCGTCGACCCATTGAATAAATTACATTGTGCGTCAGAACACCGGAGATATTTCATGATCTACCCGGAGCCGGGGGGGTACGAAGTAAACTCCATTAAAAGTTTGCCATCTTCACGAAGGAGGGACGACGGCGAGTGAGCAAGTTGGTCCCGACACCTTCATCCACTTCCTTCACCTTGCGACGATAGATTAACTCTCAGTTTTGTCCCGACGTGAAGGTAGAGCACTTGCATCACTAATTGACTTTCAACGACTCGGCTCGGTGATTACACAAAGACTGCTAGACTTAATCTGCTTAATTTGGCGAAATTGATGCAAAAACGACACGAGATTGCTGCAATCGCGAAGCGAATGCACTCGGATAATTTCATTTTAGCATTTCTTCCAAAGGATTACGCTGTTCTCAGAGACTTTTATTTAGAACCGTTGACGACGTTAATGACTGAAAACTGTCACATAAATATTTTACTCTCTATATGTACATACTACATACATCGTAGAATATTTTATTACTAATTAATTTTCAAAAAAAATTAAATTATCATTAACCTAATGATTTATTTGTGTAAAACAATGCATTAAAAATTACTGTATGACACACTTTTTAAGCTAAATATGTACATGATTTTAGAAGGTTCATTTTATATTCCTCAGCTGTTGGAAAAACAACCCATATTCACACAAATACTAAATGTTGATTAATTGATATAGTTACCAAGTAAAGAGATACCATTTTCGAACATATTTTTGTATCTTCTTTTGACTATCGCTAACGATTCAAATACTTGGTAAATAGCTTGGGTAGTGGGGACCACTCAAATTTTTATAAATTATTATACATATATGTTATCATTGGAATTCTTTTAATTCCAAAATTTTAATAAATTGGCATGACTTAGACTCTAAGTTTGCAAATTTTTCGAGCCTTAGAGGGTCGAAACATTTATTGCAAATATTGTGTTCCGCCAAAAGAATTGTAAAATTATATATAACCAAGATATAATTAATTAGTTGGATAATTATAATCGAAATGCGATGCAATTTTCTTCGAGGATTCTATGATATTGAAAATCCCTCATTGATAGGTACATACAAATTAATTGGCATATTATTAATTATTAATTTACATTTTTCAATGATACCATTGCGAATTCCTCCTGAGCAACATCTGTGGTATTAAACTTGTACATACATACATACATGTACATATTATAAATTTGAAATCATATTCGAATAATGGTGACATACATATTGGGTAGTATGGTATTGCCAATTTGATGAGAACCATTTCAACAATGAAATCAGATTAATTTGCGAATTCTGATAGGAAACGATCGACTGGAGTCACAAATATCCAAGTCTGATCAGCAGCACTGCAGAATTACTCAGAATAAATTCTTTCCAATCGAAGTTTACCCAGGGTTTAAACCCAGGAAACCTCAGGTAGTTAGTATCAACGCAATCACCGAGCATTAGTATTAAAATTTTTACAGTTCCCATACACTGGCACGTGAATTTCATAAAAAGTTTGAAATTTGTAATGATTTTTGTAGGCTTGAGGTGAAGTAAGAAAATCGGAGTGTGAGGGTCGTAGCCACAGTTCTTATCCAGCTGCTAATGGCCATCGACTCGCGCAATTACGGCTTCCCATTTTTCCTCACTTTACGCCTCTTAATTCCGTTATTTGCCGGCACCCCCTGTCCCACACCCCCGAAAAAGTTTCTCGTTCCCGTATTTATCTTGGCCATGTAGTCGGGAGTGTTCCCAGGATTAGTCGCCGGCTCGAAACTTGGCAATGATAAACTTGATGGCCGCTCGTTGCCGTGGCGCGCCCATATCGGGCCGCTTAATCAGCAAAAGTGAAAAGTTCGTTTGTCGAACCGGTCGGTACACGACCGGTTTTATGAGAGCAAAGTTAGTTTTGGTATTGACTCATAAGTCAGGTGAGCAAACTACCCCGCGAGGACCCCAACCTTTTAGCCCTTCAACTTTTACACCTTTCTTGTTCAATTAGCTTCATACCCGGGAGACAAGGGAGACCTTTTTTCCGCCCCGTCCATCTGCCAAACTTGCTTGATTATTTTTTCGCAATTGATGCCAAATCTTCAGATTTTTTTATACTGTCACTTATCTGGCAATTATGAGAGTGAGCTCAAGCGGCTGTATTGCCAGACAACAGTATAATTACTCAAAGAGAAGTTTTGTAATTGATCTTAATAACAAAACGTAGGAATCGTGATGTATAACAATTAAGCATAACATGCAAACAGACAAGCAGACGGACAGCTGGATATTTTCGCAAATTTAGCGTGGGCTAAAAATACAATATCAAATATAATATGATATCTGTACATTAAATATTAATCTGAAATTACAAAATCAATTTGCAAAATATAGCTTCGCAAAATTTCTTCCTTGAATCCAATTAGTCATGTCATATTTTTAAATATAGTTATATTTAGGTAAAGGTTATATAATATTTTAGCTTTATAAATATTTATAAATTTTAATTGAATGATTCCGTATCGTTTTACCTGATCTTTAATAATAATTTAATTTCTAAACGATTTTTTCCAAGTCTTCAGATAATCTTTTATAATTAAGTATGTATGTGTATATATATATATATATATATATATATATATATATATACATATATCTAGAAATAAAACAATATATTGTCAAATATAATAGCTCAACCAACTTTAATATATTTTTAGACAATTATATTATGGTTTAAACTGCATATATGATTTGGGTTCATCTTAAAGAGAATAAAGGTCAGCTACATATGCATATACATACCTGAACAAAATTTGAAATAAGTACTTGATGGCATGCTTAGTTACGCATCAGACGGAAATTTTTGAAAAATAAATACATATGAACGAAATGGGTCTTCATTCGTTTATTTAAAAAGGTTTATTTGAAAAGTTACGATGGGACAGTTTTTTAAACCATTACTCACCCATTTCAAAATGAACCCGAGCAAATCTAAGTATGATGTATGATGTAAATTTTTTTTGAAAATAATTAGATACATACATATGTAATTAAATTAATAATGAGCATTGACTTTTTTTGGGTCCGTGATGGTATCCCTTGGGATTCAATATCGCCCCAATACAAATCTGGCCGCGATAACAGTTAATGACTTGCCGTGATAAGGAGAAACTTTTGGTTCTTTAATTGTGTATCCTTCCATTATTCGCAACATCCATCTTCTTCGCAGTGACAGGCGTGTGTATCCAGCCGTGACGGATTGCGACCCCACCTAGGCGCACCCTGTCCAGCTCAACCCCCCATCCCTTACAACCTCTCCTTCCCTTCGATAAACTCCTCGATTCCTTTATAAATACGCCAAATATATATTATATCGAACCCCACTTACGCTCTAAATGCCCGCACTTCGATTTGAAAGGAAGCGGAAAACTGCACGAGTCGATGCGATTAATGGCGTTGTGAACATACACACACACACACACTCACAATACCTACACAACCTTCTGAAATTTAGAATACCATCTTACTATTATCATACATTCAGTATTTGTCTAGTTCATGTTATAAAACTTGCCATGCCTACCGTTTGACTTATTTTTAGCTCCATCTTTATTATGGATATTATACTAATATAAATGCCTTAATTTTATGTGTATTCATAGACACACTCTAGTAGATTATATACATATGTACATATGTTGAATGTCGTGTTGTCGTCAGTTTTTTTTTTTTTTGTACTGGTACATTCGGTAAACGTAGTCCTTGTGAAAACAACTCGCGAATTTTCCGCGTCGTCAATGTCGGAGAAAAATTGCGTTGAACGCTCTTCCTCACAGCTCGTTCCCAATTTAAACGTCGATAAGACAATTTTCGTCGTGTCAACACATTTGGAAAACGCACCGTGTCATCTTTTCCAATGTAGCGTGTGCACAGCGTAACCGTGCCGATATACGGGCACGTTATTAGATAATCCCTTTCTGGGTTGTTAACGCGATGAGAGCACACCCTTGCCCCCTCTCGCCTATCTCGCCACCCTTTTCCCGGATAATCCAGTATCAGGATGAAGCGGCAAACTGACGAAATCAATCGTAATTTTCTCATGAGTGAATCCTCGACGGGTGGAATTTCGCGAGCGGAAAACGCTTGCGGGCTTAAAATAATACACGATTTCGTTCGGCGATTAAAATATATATCTTTCCTCAAATCTGAATTTTATTTTTATTTTATTACAAACGTACAATATGTGCATTGACAGTAATTATCCCAAGGCGACACATATGTATGTATGGTCAGATTATTTTTATTCACAAGTACTAAGTACTGCTGCTACTACTACTATAAGTACTGTTATTTTCAAACATAACAATATAGAATACAATATAGACATCTGTGGACAATCAACAAATTTCTGGATGCACAGCAAATTTGTGAAAAATAAATTATGTACAATGTAGGTAGTAGCATTTTTATAAGATTCAACAAGTTCTGAGACAGAGGATACTGATTTGTTGGATCCTTCACACAAATTAATATATAAATATTGGAAAATTCTAGCAGGAGACGGTCGATCTGTGTTTTTTAACCAGAAGACCTCGCCAGTGGCGTATTTGACTGGGACTTGAACCCATGACTTCTCCACTGGTATGCAAAACTCTACCAGTGCACTACACTGTGGCTATCTTAGATCAACGTCCCTGATGTGAATTGACAAATGAAATTTAAAATTTAAGTAGGAATCAATTAATGGATGTAATACAAATAAGATTGATGATTGTTCCACTTGGTTTCTGTTTATCCTCAACCAAAGTTGCTAGAATATGTAATCTGCTCTAAATTTTAAACTTAGTCTAGAGCAGGCGTCGGCAACCTTTTTTAGCTGCGAACCAAAATCAGTATACTAACTGGTATACTAACGCTGATCACCTGATTTCTCGTTTTCGCCAAAAAAGCCTTAGCGTATAAACGAGCGTATACAACTACCAATACAACTACCATTGGTGTCAGATAAGTGAAGTCTAAACCCATGAATTCAAGGGGGTCATAGGTCATAGTTTTCCCATGCCTGGTCTAGCTCTAGAGTAAAGATTATTTTTAATTATGTTTAAATTTTAATATTTTTTTATCAATTGTATTTTGATACACAAATATGTATTTGTATTTCATTACACGAAAAAGAAATAAACCGAATAAAATTAAGAAGTAAATAATATCGGTTAAAATTCTATGTACATATATACTTAAGCTAATTCGTTAATAATTTTATTTTAAATATTCATTTTTTGTATCTTTGTTTGCTAATTTGTAAGAACAAACATTAGCTACGCGAGTATGCAGAAGAAAATCCATTTTCCGTTTTCCGGGTTAAGCGGGCAGGTCGTCGCCCAGGGCAACGCCTACCCTCCTGTGTTCTGATTTGCATAACTGCGATAGCTTTTTGCATGTTTGTATTCGTGTATGATAATATTTTTTTTTCAGCGCTCGTTCGAACGCCTATTTACTGTTACTGCATGAATATACGTGTTTTTTTTTTTGTTCTCGCTTGGAAACTGCCTGTATTTTAACACCGACGTGAAAATGTTCCGTACATGTGCAATAAACAATTATGCTGTATGCGACAAACGTGTAAATTGAGTACGTTTGTATTTTTTCCACGCATTGGATTGAATTTTGATTTTTTTTCTCCGGATAAAAAAATATGCATTATTTTTAGGTCGTTTATTAGGACACGACTGTACTTGGCGTTTAATAACTTTTGTATTGTGTGGTTTGCGGTCGCGCAAATACACCAAGAGGGGTGTTCTGTAATTATGCACATAATGCATATATATGACATTTAATATCGTTAACATTCGTATTTTATTGGATAATTTGTAACGGTGTTGCACGTTCAATATTACTAAGTTTCGTTTCTATTCAAGAATGACCTTAACCGCGTCAGGAATCCCTGAACCTTATTGATTTCTAAGTAATTGAACACTTCACTGACTATATAGATAAACTTTTCTCCTCCTTCCTATTGAGTGTGTGCTTAGGAGCCACACCCCGGTGAGCAATACCCAGATTATCCGTATAATAAACGTTTCATAGTTGAGGGTAAAAAAAGATCTTTTTTTTCTATTCGGTCAAAGTGCTTTTCCGGCAAAGCGAAAGCTCGCTTCATTTAATATTTGTTTCGACGGTATTATAATATGCTACAATTTGTTTTTATCGGATTACATTCGTCCCCGATACATAAATTGATTTATTTTATTATATTTTCCTTTTACAGTTGAACTTTTACTAATTAATTGAAATTTGTCTGAATCGAGAGATTATCCATATTTAATTTGAAATACAGATTCTTCAGATAAAATAAAATAAAATATGTACATACATATTTAAAATATAATTGAAAATTAAAATTACGACGTAATGAAATACTGTAAATCGATTACATATTCCATAAATGTATAATGGATTAGTATTCTCAAATACCTTGTGAAAAAATTTGTGCAAAATATCAAAGCAGAATATATGTACATACGCATTATTGTGTATTTCTGAATTTATTTTTTTATTCACTATAATTCGCTTCATTTCAAGTTTTGTTGAAAGCCGGTTTAATTTGTAACATCATCAATTCTTCAGAACCACTTCAGTTACAATTTACGTTCACTAAATTAAATTCTCGCCGTCATCCAATACTGCAATTTAAAAAAAATCGAGTACACATATAGGATGAATCCACGTTATTATTTAACACGGTAACAGGTATGTATACTACATAGTATATGTATATACAATTTGTTGAGATATACATATGTACATAAGTATAAGTATAGATTAGGGCCTCCGATTCGAGTTATCTATTACTCGATACTCGAGTATATTCGTCCATTTTTTAAGCTCTCGATTATCGCGTTTTTAGAAAATTATTCGATTAATACTCACAGATCAAAAATTATGAAGTATAAAAAGGTAATTACTAACCCCTTGTCCGGGTCCGTCCGGTTTATGTCCGGGATCGGTACTCTTATATAATGATTTTTTTGCATTGTTTCGGTCGTCGGCTATGCTAATGGAGTTCGACGGAAAATTTTATTTTGTATCTTTTAGTCCTCCCTACTTATCATATAAATATCAACAAACAATATGAAATATCAAAAGATATTTTTTGGATTTGCCGAATAACGGATGCAGCTGTGGCGCAAACTGTTGTAAAACTAAAAAGTTGTTTGTACATTCCAATCCGTCAGCGGAAATTATAAGCCAAAACGTCTGTATATTTTTACTAACCTCTTCTTAGTTCTGAATCGATTTTGTCGTGTGACGAATTTTGGGTTCTTATCCGATCGTTTTCAAAGTTTGCCATTTCGTTTTCACTGTCCCATTTGTCCACACTGTTCTGATCTTTTTTTTTCCCCTTTTCGCCCCCCTCCTGCTATGGCATATTGAGCACTTTGCCATTCTCATGATGAAAGTTTACGGAGAGAATTGGTGATTTCTTAATTATGTTTTTTATATATTGTCTTAATTTTATAAACAAAATATAGAAGAGGTTAGTTTTTAAAAAAAAATTTTTTTAAAAGCATTAAAATATATGCATTCAAAGTAAAATCAGTTTTTTCGAATCATTTCTTGTTAATTAGGCGTGCGAAAATTTCTGTGTTTTGCGTGTGGTGGCCTGGCCTAATATTAAATATCAATTTGAAATGATAACTGACGTATTATGTATATTTTAGTTATTTACGTGAAGAATTTCTAACTAAGAAGAGGTCTTGTAAAAATCGATCCAATTGCGACTGCTAGAGCTATAATTTTTAATTTTCCCTGTGCAAGCAATAGCCGGCAATTAGTAATATATTTACTTACATAAAAATAATAGAAAATTAATTAATTTATAATATTTTAGCCGTGTCGATGCGATCAGAAGTTTGGGCTTATTTTTTATGAAAGGAACATAATTCACCCCTCGCTGTATGTATGTAATAGATGTGGTAAAAGCATTGAATTCAAATTATCACTACTGAGCTGATTAATCATTTGAAATGTCATGATTAATAGCTATACTGGTGAATTTTGTAAATTCTGGAGTATACTCGAGTAGTTGATAATATCGAGTAATTGGAGACTCTAGTATATGTATGTATGCAGATAGAGCAAACACCATGGCTACAGTTGGCGATTATGACGGGCGAATGCACCCCTGTCGATTCCTTTGTTTGGCGATAAAGTGAAAACGGCGCCGGCGACTTTAATATAATAATATTTACCTGATCAAAGGGCGGCGTCTGGTCGATAGCATCGATGAAAATCTCCACCCCATCTCACCCCCCGTAGTCACCGAGTTCGGTGCTAAAGTTTCCGGCTTTAGTGTGCATTGTTTTCGCGGTACGGTCAAACGGGGCCGATCCTCTGTATCGCTTTCATCTTAAGGCCGAAACCGACGTCGAGATACGTGGGGGGGTTGATGTTTATTCGATTTTGAACTCACAGCTTCCGCAAACGCGTAACGACAGAAACAACAATTCCACTAGGATCGCAAAACTTTGCCCAGATATGACTCGACCGTAACGAGGACCGCTATTGATGTACGTAAACGACCGGGCACGAATTTGATGCGGAATGTACTGAAAATTCCGTTCTTTATTTTCACATAAAATTCCTCGAATTTCAACGTCCATTTTGCGCGATTATGCGTGACTCCTCGTTGATGAGATTGCGTTGTAAAATGTTTTTTTTTTTTTTTTTTTCATTAAAAGTCTGTGAGCTAGCCCTCATTAAATTATTAACGATTGCGGTGAACTAACGAACGCTCGCTCCATTTTTCGCTTTAAATTCTTGCTAAACTTTACACTGCTCATATTGCCGAATTAAAATTTACAACGCGTTCTGAAATTTATGGCGAAACTTTTGTACGCAAGCTTCGGAGCTTTTCGAATGCGAAAAAAGCGAGGAAATTTGCATTTTGTCGAGATGCTTGTTTGTAAAAGGATTAAAAGATTTCGCAGTGTGGGCGAAGCGACGACTCAAAATACTTTTACTTCGCATTCCTTATGTAAAGCGGGAAACAAACCACTACACTGCACGAATGCAAACATTTCACTACTATTTTACATGCACGATGAAACTTGCTAATTTACATTCTACAATATATATATATGTATGTATATACATATTATATATATATGTATGTACAGAATGAGCTTTTGAAAAAGTATATTATTCTAAAATAACTTATAATTTAATATTTACATATATTTTACCATGATGCCATTATGGGTTTACTATAATAATATTATTTAACGACCAAAGTCACCAAAGGTCTTTGAACAATCCAGCCAATCAGAAAAGACTGACGACAGCCAATCAGAAACGAATTACAGACGCGTTTAGATTAGAATTAGACGGTTTTATATGCATATTTACATATGTATAAGGTTGATGGACGCTTAACCAAACAGACATTACGCCGACGGACATTTGGCCGAAAGGAAATTAGACCGACAGACGTTTAACCGAATGAAATTTATAATTGTTTTAATTTATCAAAAATATTAAATTTTAATGAGGTCGAGGTAGTTTCTGAGTAATATATCTGATTTCAGTGAGTTTCGAGTAATTTCGATACACAATCGGCCAAATTTTTATTCAGCCAATCGTATGTCGGCTTAATGTCCGTTCGGCCAAATTTCTTTCCGGCCTAATGTCTGTTTGGCCAAAAGTTCGTGCTTGATATCTTTAAATGTACAGTTATAATTTATAAATCATATTCAAATAGTGGTGACAAATACATAGTCGGTAAAAGATATTTGCCAATTTGATGAGGAACCGTTTCAACAATGGAATCAGATAAATTGGCAAACTATGATGGGAGACGATCGACTTGGAGTGATAAATCAGCAGCACCACAGAAATACTTCCGAATAAATTATTTTCAATTGAGGTCAACCCAGGGCTCGAACCCGTGAACCTCTCGGCGTTTAGCGTTAATGCAACTTGTAACATGAATGCTATTATAATCAATTCAATATCGTTGAGTATAGATTAGGGTTTCTGATTTCCCCGACTTTTTCAATTCCCGGGATGGAGCCCGGGATAGTTTCCCAGATCCCGGGACACATGTAAATAAAACTTTTTTCAATTTAATATATTTTTTATTATTAAAAATATATATTTATATATATATACATATATATATATATATATATATATATATATATATTTACAAAATATAAAAAAAGTAAACAATACATAATATGTCTATTAACTGGAAAAAATGTAATTATAAAAGTAATCTTATTTTAAAGTAGGTTCTTAGAATACTAAAATACTTAAATGAGAATTCGAAAACCTATTTCTAGATTTGGTACAAAAATTTCCAGCAATGGAAAATCTCTTTCAGAGCTTAGGCTTCTTCTTTCTTCGATTTTAATTTTCAATTCTCGGAATAATTCATCGGTAAGGTCAAGTCCTTCGGTATTGAGATTTTCCCAAAATAGAATTACAAGAAACGATTTTGGCCAAACGCAAACAACCATTATGCTCATAAAACTTCCACGTTCTTGGAATGCGCTGTACTTTCTGCTAAACAACAAACCTTTGAGAATATTTTACTATTCTTTGTTTATTCGATTTATTATTTCACTTCGTGCAGCCTTGAAAATGTTGTATATTTTAAAGATTTTTTTAAATCTAATTCCCGGGATTCGACATAAGAATTCCCGGGACACGGGATAACAAAAATTACGTGAATTCCCGGGTCGACCGGGATCAGAAACTAGTATAGATATATGAAAATATTTGTATACACATATTTATGGACATACATATATCACCATCAACAATAGTTCTAGCGTGACATGTATTCTCACTCGTCATATGAGGATGCCAATTATGAGCATACATATCACTGCACACGTTTGACACAATTAATTAATTTTGAAAATCGTTCACGTGTACTTCGGATGACAATGGAGAATTTATCAATTCGTGTAAACCAAGTCAGAATTGACGGAATGCACATCAATTCTGACTTACACGTCACGTTTTTCACAATGCAATTGCTCCGTAATCCGTTATCTGTTTGTTGACGGTAACGAGATAACGTTCCTGGTCGACCCAGGATGAGTCTCTCGCGTCACGGATGTCGCAAGGCAGGACCAGTCGTGCATCACCATGGAGACAGCGAGGGCAAATTGCACCGGACACAGGACCTCCGGGAAATTGCATTACTGCTGCACCACCCGTGCATAATATCAAACGCATATAAAATAAAATTTCGCGTCTGTATGCGCATACGTATCGTCGAAACGTATCCATTTAATCGCATATCGTACATTCAATTATACATATTATGAACCTTATGCTGATGTATGTGATTCCGTTTGGGCTATTGTTTGGCCTTTCATATACGATGTAATTTAATTTAATTATAAATTACGTATACATATGTAATTGTGTATGTACGTATGTTTAGAGGTATCTAGCTTGTTTTAGTTCAAATGTATTATATTTAAGTCGAGTTACATCACGGCTACAATGCTATAGATATAATAAAACCAATACGGGCTTCTAGAGAATGTTATGGGGTAAAAAAGGAAATACCGAAGGGTTGAAATGGCCTGAATAGAATTAAAAATAGCCGTCACATTGTGGTGAAACGCGCAAAAAACTTTTTTTGTAGATTATCATCTGTTCGGCGTTGTGTCGGGATGCTGCAAGACGGATTAAATCCCCCAGGCCGTAATCCACAAGGGCTCAGGGCTCACGGCATCTGATATTTTAAGCTCCGGTATCAGGGCTGATGCTGATCCCAGCTCCAGATACCAGGCGGATTTTGCCGCCCAGAAACGGCCGTTCCAGATGAAATTAAAATCGATTTTTCGATCGTGGCCTACGAACACGATAAGAGAATAAAATGTAATTGGATTTCAACAGTAAAAATACACGTCAGTAACACCCAACTAAAGATGGAATTAAATTAACAATATTCGTATCTAATATATAATTTCGAATGATACTTTGTAAGTATGTAAGAAAATATGCAATGTTAATTCGTAAATCCGTGACGTCGTCGAACAAATGAATATTCAAATAAATTTAAATAAAATAAAACTATTCAAATAAATTTAAAGTCTGGTCATGTTTAAGCGGTTTATATTACAAATACCGAGTGAAGCCGGATAAAAACTCTAGTATATTATATGTTACAGTTGAAGTGTATCTTCCAGCTGTAATAT
Organism: Arctopsyche grandis; assembly: GCF_051622035.1. Lineage (NCBI taxonomy): Eukaryota > Metazoa > Arthropoda > Insecta > Trichoptera > Hydropsychidae > Arctopsyche > Arctopsyche grandis. The sequence goes on from NC_135357.1 coordinate 20,575,408, forward strand.
GTATATTTTGACTGGTTGAAATATATTCCGTCAAATCCACGTAAGTTGATTCATATGGCGAACTACATTCCAACTGCTCAAAATATATTACATCTGAAAATACATCTCAATTTGTATATGTTGATATCAGATTATATGGAGAGGTTAGGTTAACGTGAAAACTTCCCTCGACTAGTAAATTGAGTTCGAAAGTCACATTTTTGTTTTAAATATATTTTTAGAGTTATCGCAATACGATACGCATTTCCATTACTTGTAAAATATCTTGCAAATATTAACGCATTATTGAATTCGTAAAAACATCAGAGCTGTCAAAACTCAATATTACAACTGGGGCACATTGTTGAAAATATATTTGCGCTTGTAGAGCTATAATTTACTAGTTGAATTGAATTCGAATATGAATGACCTAAAACGCCAGTTGGAATATATTGCAACTGAAAATACACTTCGACTGTAGCATATATATATGTAAATAGTGCAATACATACGGCCATTTTGCAGTTGAGACTATCGGAAAATTTACAAATTGAATTATATATTAAATTCCATGCAAATCGTTCCCTCGAATAACGCAAATATCCGGCCACTGATGAAATTAATTTCCTTTTTTACATTTTTCGATTTTCCGCTCTACGGTATTTCAACGCCGCTTTATATCTCTTTTTTTTCGTTTCAAATTCAACTGCTATTTTCGTTATTGAAATTTTCGTTTTATTACATAACAAATACAAAATAAAGTAAATCCTGTGCTGTATTCAAAATTAGCAAGCGCAGATATATTTAGTGCATCCGTAGTCGACAATAATCGTTGCACCGCATGCTGCAGAATACGGCATGACTAGGCTTTATGGCGCCACTGCCGTAACCCCGTGGAAAACTTTTCCAATATCCAACCGTTTCAGAAAATGTATATAAAATCGTGCTTTTCCGCGTGAAACGCTATGATAAAAGTTTTCCCGACGCACGCCACTTTGTTTCCCAGCAACCCCGCTTCCCCACACTTTACATTTAATGTGCCGTATTCTAATCCAAAATACGTTCACTATATAACGTTTTTTTACAATTCGTATATGGGATATTCACTTTAATTCACGAAATCCATTATTTCTGTATGTATATTACCATTTAAATATATAGGCTTTTCCGTCGGTTTCATACACTTTAAGAAAACGTAGTGTATTTTGAAATCATTCCACATCTAATGATAAAATACCATCACAGAGTGTGGCCGTTTGCATATCTGCCTAGACATTCACGATTTAAAAAGTTTCCGAAAAACTATTAAAATATCATCGTTTTATGTTGTTGAGTATCTAAACTTTGGTGTTAATAAAATTTTATTTAGTGTCAAAAGTCTGTGATACTTGATCAAACTTGTCTTTCGTGATATTGATGCAACGAAATAGATTTTTACTGGGTGCAATTTGATGGAGTCAAAAGCTTTATTGATGATTTTTGTGAGGTATTTTCTGATAGGTTTAATTAAAATTTTACCAAAAATATAATTACTTTTATAAAAATTTTGATTATAATATCTACCCCTGAGATTGATATGTATTGTAAAAATTTAAAAAAATTAAAGACTTAAATTAAACCTGCGCTCGACAGATATGAAACTGCAAAAATTTGCTGCCACGAAGTGTTCATTTTCTACGTTAAACTTGTATCTTTATTTTATTAATAGCTACACCGATAAACAAATATTGATCTTTTTTATATCATCATAGAAACCTAATTTTTCTGATATACATATATATTTTCCACTTAATACGAATACGATAATTAAATATATATCAATCCTATAGTTTTTCTATGCAAAATGCAATGCAAACTCAATTCAGAATATCTGAACTCTTATATATTAATGCTTCTAAAAAATATATTTTTTAGCTTATTATGTGCCACAGCTTTTGATATATAGCGTTTTTAGGCACTTGGTACATATGTATGTATATCTGCAAACGGCCACACTGTGCATCGTCTACAATGCGTTCACTTGTCAATTTCTAATAATGGAAATATGCCCACATTTTGTCGTGGAACTACCACTATTTCGTGTAATATACTTTAACCAGCAACATAATATACTTTAACCAGCAACATAGCTCAGTGGTTAGCGTATAATGCTTTCAACTGAGGGGTCATGAGTTCAATCACCGGTCCCGTGTTGATGACCAGATCTTGAATATACATACATATGTAACTCCAAGTTGATCTTTTCCTATGGTGGATGGGTCACGAGACTTCTTTGTTTATTGTATACAGCTTGTTGATACTTCGAGGCATTTTTGGCGCGAACGCGAGATAAGATGATCAGCGCTAGTAAACCAGTGATTAACAAGCGCCAATCACCTAATCTCTACGTTACGATATTAAAAATATGCTTACCTCTGTACATTGTATGTATAATGCATTTCTCGCAAGTAGTATTACAATTTTTTTGATATACTACGCGTATTGTACATATATTAATAACTGTGTCAAAATACAAAAATTTCACCATAGGTGTCACTTTGGGGCAACCTATCATGGCACATATGGTAGAAATGTGTATAATAAAATAAAATATGTAATTCAATCCATAGTACTGCTTCAAAGCTGTAGAAAAATGTATGTATGTATGTATGTGCATAGTTTCTTACATAAATGATTTTAATAAATGTAATTATTGTTAATGTCAGCTTTCAGACACTTTCCACACTCAGAAATCATATCACACATGATTGATGATCTTTCTAATATTGTCTCTGGATTCGTTCAGTCCATTGCAGAATGAATCTGGTCAATTCAATTTATTGGAGATTCGGCTTTTCCCCATATCCCGTCCACGCTATTAACTATGACAAGTCGCTCCACGAGCGTATTCGCACTTGATTTATTCGCTATAATATTTATCCCAAGATGTATGTATGTATGTAGGTAATACATACAAGGATCTGCTCGCAACTATCCCTGTATTACGGATGTTATTAAGTTATCATTCGTATATGCGACATAATTTCAGTGCTATTATTTTGTTGGATTCTCAATATGCAAAAATACCCAACTCCGGGAAAAGAAGCGTCGCAAAATGCATCGCCTCGTCGTATCCGCGAGGAAAATACACATTCCGTCGGCCTCCTTCGGGAAATGTCTACGGTTGTCGGAAACCAGATAAAAACACGATATACTCCAGTTATAAAACTTTATGTATGCATAAGACATTATTACACCGTACGGTGAAAATAAAATCCAATATTGCGAGGTTTTTTTTGTTGTGTATGACGTGCATTCGCTTGTTTGTAAATTATGCTGATGGAATATTTCATCTTGTTTCAGAAATCTATTATACAATCTGAGCTTATCAGATCTCTCCGAGCAGCGTCGTCTGGTGTGGACTCCGCCCGATGACGACTTGAAAATGTGCATCATCAAAGGCAACGACGAGGTAAATATCATTGCACTTTGTTTACATAGCTTGTTGTGTTTAGTTGTCGTCAATTTTCCCTCGCACCTTTCTAATTAACTTTAGTACGCCTACATTTGAGGGTTGCTTTTGTGTGAATGAGGGGTTTTGCGGGGGTGGTTTTAGCCGCGTGACGCCATGAAAACTACCCGGCAAATAGCCTAGCACTGCGAAGACCACACGATAAAGTTTGATAGTTTTGCGGTCAGGTTCACAACTAGTTTGCTAATTTAAATCTAAAACACATTGCCAGCTGCCTTTTTCCACTCCCCTCTACATATTTTCCGGCTTTCGTCTACCGGATGTCATTACTTAGCCACCCAACAAATCTTACTCAGTGGCGACTAGAATATATCGTGATTTTCGTCACATTTGAATTAAAAAACAAAACCAAAATTGGCTTAGTTTATATTATCCAGCACTGTACGGCAACAACTCCACTTTTATTCTATACTATACAGCACCGTCCGATTTCGGCACATTCATACTGGTTTTTGACGAGTGCAAGGCAATATCGGCTTACACATACTTTACAGAGTGCGATGATACGGCTCAATATTGCTTGCGTCATATCGTCGAGTCAATATTTTCACAATATGTCATTTCAGAAAATGTTAATATGCGCTTGTCAGCACTTTCGTAAAAGTACGGTTGCACTTGCTATTGTGACGTCACGTGATGCGTGAACATTTCCACAAGAAAACCGATTCTGTTTAATACGTTTCGTTGACATGTACTGTTGTATAATATGAATTGATCGTGTCGGTTACTGATGTTTCGATACGCCACGTACACATTACGGAACGTATAGAATGTACTAAAGAATATTTTTCTTACTACTGTTTACGTGCAGTTGTCAGCTGATACAAACAAACGTTTCGCCCTTGTAAATATTTCGAATTTCGACTTGATCAAAAGTGGTGGCCTCGACAATTAAGCCAATTAAACTCGCACCGGAAATGTTTTTTCAAATTGATTATAATGAGCTCTAATATATACCTTCATATATGTACATACATACATACGAATATCTATTGGTGATATTTCACGGAAGCTAATCATCACATAAATAGAGTGATGGCGCACGCGCAGCTTTTTGGTCATGTCTAACCAAAATTTGTCTAATCTTCGCAAATGTGACCACGATAATCCAGTGTTGTTTGATCTTGCATTACTTGGGTGGGTGTTTCGGTGCGCGACCGTCAAAGGGTTAAATCCTGAATTATTTGGTATCATCACGACCGGTGGTGTTCACCGAGCCAAGGAAGCACGGAGGATAACTACTCCTCTCTCTTTGATGGCGCAACGAATAATGGATGGACTCATTAAGCGGCTAATGCGCCCAGTAATAGACAAGATTGTGCCTCCCCCTCGCACGTCACACCCCCGGCCGTTAGCCAGAGTGGGACAGAGGATGTGCGCCAAAGATCACCCTGCATGCATTCGTACGCAACGCATCCACTTAACTTTTACATTATGCGCTAATTTCACTTTTATTGCTCATTGAGCCTGCTTATTGTACATACATATATACGTGTAATAATTGTTTTATCCTTACTGTATATACTACATGTGTATATGTATATTTGTAAATTAATGTTATTTTAGAGCATTTTGCCTGTTATACTGTTACAACTCCGCATGAAAATATAAACGAATGCTAAACCAATTTTAAAGCTTCATCACGTGTCTAAAAATGTCACCAGTCAATTTTTATTATGTATGTGTATTCCTGAGGTGGTCTACCTCACGGCACCGAAAGTCAAAAGATCGAAAAAGCAAATATCGGAAGGCAAAGATTGAAAATCGAATGATCAAAAATAAGGGTGCATGGTAAATGGCACTATGTATACATATATGTATATAACGGTGAAATTATCTCTCTATTTGTCATACAGCCTTGTTTAATGTGCGCGCGCAGGATACGGGAGAAAAAGCCTGATCCTCTTGTTCCTCTTGTATCCTGCTCGCGCAAATTAAGTGATGATGTACGACAGGGGGGGGAGAGAGTTTTACCGCACGCCACTGATATATGTATATATATATATATATATATATATATATATATATATATATATATATACATACTAACCGTTTTTTATATGTATGCATGGTAAACGAACATTTTCGATTTTTTGACTGTCGGTGCGATGACGGACACCCATTCCTGAGGCTACATATTAGCGGTAGCCGCGACACGAAAATGTGTCGCTATAAATCTATAACTATTGTAGCGTACGCGTGAGGACGTAGCGAGTAGTGCTAGAGGTAGTTTATTGTTGATCCGTCGACCAGCCAGCTCCGAGTGAAACACGGAACAAATCCTCCAAATACTTTCTACGCAGCGTGTACCTCAGCACAAAGTTGCACTCCCATCCAGTGGTTGACGAACACCGATCACGTTATACTATAATATGTATCCGATAGCAATGGCAATATATTTAAATATTAATTGTAACAATAGTGAAAATGACGCTTTGTAACAATATAATTAGTTGATCTGGTGACCTAGTCAATCCACAGTATTGCAAAAAATTATCAAGAAACTTTTATTAATTATTTTTACAATGTAATGTGGGATTAAGTTGGCATACATGAATATAATGAATGATGAAGTTGGTAATATATAATGTGTCGGGACGGTCTTTTAAGGCCGTTGCGGCGCTCCACCCAGTAAGCAATGTTTTAAACCGCTCAACGAGATCCATTTTACACTACCGCCTTTTAAGAACCAGATCCTATAGTAATGGAAACGATAAAACAAGTAATTCTTTGTAAAATAGAAACTCTGCCAGAAATATTTTGGTGGTACTGCATGTATGCATGTCTATAGTTTCTTTATACAAAAATTGGTTTGATTGAAGTACTGCAGTACCCCTATTCCAATGCACGACCGCACCTAAACTCTAAAATATTCATTTCCGTTAGAAATCCTTAGCTGGAGCTTACGTAGTTTAACAATTAAACACAGCGGGCAGGAATCCACTTAATTTTTTTGTCATTGACATTTTTAAAAATAAGAAATTCGATATTATAGACTTTTTTTGGCAAATGTATTCGTAGTTAAATTTTCTCCGTATTCTAATACAATTGTTGTAGAATAAAAATCTGGAGAGGAAGTAGCGCTTTTATTTGATCGTTGCCAAATAATGGACCATCTGGATAAACTTTTGCAAACGTCCGGTTCCCCTCGAAGCCTTCAAATTCCTCCTAAGAGCCTTTTGTTGCCCTTAAAGCCGTATTATGGAAGGGAGGGCCTCGTGGCCCCAGGGCACGTGAACTCTCGCCGCAAAATAATGCGCCCACCATCGAAACTCCAGACATTTTTACTGCAACAAATTACTCTTTTCCCACAAAGACAGCGGGCCTGTATTGTGGTCACACTTTGCGTTCATTTTCTAGAACAAACTTATTAATTTCCAAGTTATTTGTAAAAACACACAATAGAATTAAAGATTCGAGAGCTTATACTTTTCGTGCTTCGAATACTTACGACCTTTTAAAATAAATACATATAATAAATCGTTGGTACAATTTTTTCTCTCGATCTATGTACATACATAGATAACAACTCAAACGATGTATTTTGCATATATTTTCCCATATTCTTGCTCTGATAGCATCGTAAACATTTCGGTAGTCCTCTCTACGGCATTGGGAAGAACGCCAAAGTACCAACGTCGGTAACTAGGGAGAGGGAGACTTAACGAAGAGCAGAAAGCAATTAGCACGAAGAAAGATTGCAGCAGTGAGATAAGGAGAGACCAGCGAGAACTGTATAATTCTACCCCTCTTCATTGGGACTCCCTACTATCTCCTCCTTTTTCGCTACAGTCACGTTACGACCCAAAATTAAAATGGAAATAATTTTCGATTTCCCGAAGCCGCACTCGAAATATTGCAAAAGCGAGCTCCCGCCAAATTATCGTTCGAAAGGAAACAAACCCTTTTATCTTGTATCGGTTGATTTATGCGCCAGAGACATTCGTGCTAGTAGTGTGGCTCAGCAAAAATGAGATTTATTCCGTTCGCTCGGCGTTTGGGCATTCGACCTACGTAGCCCAGATAATGTTTATGGTCGTTGGTACACAATAAAGTATGCAAATGGTTCAACAGTCGCATTGTTTTGGCACTGAAAGCCGACTCTTCCGTACGCTACCATTCAATGTGTTGTTTCTGATACATGTTATGTACCTACATATGTACATATACTATTACATATGTACATATATGATACATATGTAAAGTCGTATACTATTTTATCTCTCGTGCTGTCTAAGCTCGCAACATCACTGTAACGCGCCATCACTGTTTATTGATAACATTTTTATATTTTTACAGGACGGATGTCAAAACTATATAAGAGTTCTTGCAATGAAGAAGCCTGACACACTATTGACATGCGGAACTAACGCCTTCAAACCTATCTGCAGAAACTATTTCGTAAAAAATGATGGATACTTCCTAGACGGTGAAGTCTTGGGTCAAGCCATGTGTCCCTACAATCCTGCGCACAACTCCACGGCTATATTTGTCGGTAAGTCAAATTATAATATATAGTATTCATACATATGTGTTTTTGAAGTGTTTTTTTTTACTAAGTGAAACCGAAAGTTTAGGGAATGAGGAAACGTTCATACTCTCTCTACTCTGTACACGCTACTATAGGGCTGCTATACGTCCCGGTAGACCGGGACATGTCTCGGTTTATAGACCCCTGTCCCCGTGTCCCAGTATTCGATCTACCAGTTAGTTAGTCGGACAATAACAACTGGAGAAAAACTAGTAAATGTGGGAGTTAAAGGTGTAATGGCGGCGGGGGGCCAAGGACAAGCAGAAAACTGCAAGTTTATTGACTGTAGTTGAAATCATGAGTTTTTTAATTCTACTTTACATATATCATACAATTCCCAAACATCCTGATCGATATCTTGATAATTATGGCAGCCCTACGCTAATATTTTACTATTATTTATACAGTGCTGTAGTCGGGCCAGGTCGGTCCAGGTCGCCACCCTGGTACTTTGATATAAATATTGTTTTTTGAGTATAATTAAATATTTTTGCTTATATTTCAAATAAAATTTTGTATACCAAAGATTGTGAGCAGACTCCCGTTTCAACATTTGGTGACTACAACTATTTCCTCACTCAAAATGCCCATTTGAATGCAATTTTTTTTAAAAAACAGCCTAACAACAACCCATTGAAAAAATTATAGACACATTGAATGATGCCGAAATCGAATCATCAGAACTATATATTATTATATTGCAAAAAATAATAACTTACTCAGACCATTTTGATTTACTTTTCAAGTTAATTAGCATTTTATATTTTTATAAATATTTTTACTACCAAAATTAAGTTGCATATTTTTTAAGTAACGAAAAAAGCAGGGTTGTTGTAAAAATTAAACACCGCCCTATTACTATTTTATTTAGCACTACACCACTGGATGTATACAGTATATTTACGCAATATTTATTTTGTATCCTGTACGGAATTCTTTTTATCCTCTGTCTTAAAAAATTATAAAAATCAAACTGTTAATTTATCATACATGGTGCCAAGCTCCTAAAATACTAAAAAGTTTCACTTTTGAAACGCAAAATTGGTGATTTTTAATAATATACCTATACATAAATTTTACTTTTAATCGTTTCAGATGGAAATTTATACTCTGGAACGGTAGCAGACTTCAGTGGAATGGATCCGATTATATATCGTGAACCTTTACAAACAGAACAATACGATTCCGTGAGTCTTAATGGTGAGTGTATACTTATACATCTGCCCGTTCCTTACGACCAATGTTTCATTGAAATTAAGGCAGATGAATATGTCGTATACATACAGCGATAATTCAAAAGTAACCCATTTCTCCCATTTCCAGACCCCAACTTCGTGGGCTCGATGGCTCAAGGGGAACACGTGTACTTCTTCTTCAGAGAAACTGCCGTCGAGTACATCAACTGCGGCAAGGTAAGAACGCCCATAATCTCTGACGCCCTAATATCTACCCTGTGGCGCATTACACGTTTACGTCGCACCAAAATAGCGCCAAAATTTTACTACACACTGCATCCGCTCGACAACGGTAATGGCCACTTAACTTCATGTATAGTGTCTCTGAAACGACGTAGTACTTTTTAAATTTTCTACCAGTACCTACGAATGACGATCGCATTATGTCACTTCAACACGATTTCTTGATTTAGATACGTATGTACATTCATATGTACATACAATGTATCATGTTCAGAACAATGTGATTCCAGGTAATTTTGATCGTTTTAAATGTTATCATTGTTGATGTTTAAAGTACACGGTGATTAAATTTATGCGTTTTATGAGATTCTGTGGCGATTGAAATTTAATGATAATAAATAGTTTGTTATTAATATCGCATTCTCCCGGAAAAGTAACATCGATACTGCCTGATTGATTAATAATTTCCAGTCGAGTTGAAAACTTTAAACTTTGTTATATTTTTAATTTATTTTTTCTTGAAATTATTATTTTTTAACTTTTTGCAAAGTTGCGATATTTAAAAAAAAATCAGAAATTCAAATATGTAATTGAAACCAAAAGAAAATTTTTTTCAACCGCGAAAATCTGAATTCCTTTGTTTCTGAATAATTAAATATTTAAAATTTGTTACATTTTTTCAAATATTTTAAATAAATTTTTCCTTAAGCCCAAAACAAAAACGTAAATAGATTTCATTTTTCAAACGATATGTCTAATACATAATATACTTCCATAATTGTATGCATTATATATGATATGTTACAGTTGAAGTGTATCTTCCAGTTGTAATATATGTTAACTAGTTGGAATATATTCCGTCTAACCCATGTAATTTGATTCATATGGCGAATTACATTCCAACTGGTCAAAATATATTACAACTGAAAATACAGTTAAACTATAAATTTGTACCAGGTTAGATGTAGAGGTTAGGTCTTCGTGAAAACGTCTCTCGACTAGTAAATTGAGTTGCAAAGTCACATTTTTATTTCGGACATATTCTTAGAGTTATCGTTACACGGTACTGATTTCCTTTATTAGTAATACCTAGCAAATATTAAAGGATTATTGAATTCTAAATCATTCATAAATTCATTAGAGCTGTCAAAACTCAACTGTTATATTACAACTGGCGCATATTATTGAAAGTGTATTTGGGCTTGTAGAGATATAACTTTAAATTTAAATTGTAAAAAAAAGTTAAATTGTATTCAAATATGAATGACCTAAAATGCCAGTTGGAATATATTACATACATATGTACAACTAAAATACACTTCGACTGTAACATATATATATGTACATACATCAAATTACATAATAATAAATACATGAGATTTACATTCGCCATCAAAGACGAAAAGAGAATTCAAAAGCTATTCAACCTTACGAGTACGTCGAATATTCGTTGGCTTATATTCTCTTTTGTCCCATTTTGCTAATATTTGAGTAGCGCGTTGTGCTCTGGAAACTTTTGACGATTGTGAAACTTTAAAATTAATCACCAGAGCGTGCACAAACTGTTGTTTCTTTCTACTTTTCCGCAGTGAAGAGGTTGAATAATTCAATGTAAAACTTTAATTTTTTTAGAGACGACGACTATCGTCGTTTCGTTAAACAGACTCGCATTAAAAGTGAATTTGCTTTAATAACCCCCATCGTTCTGAATAACCTCGCTCCGAATAACTAATGACAGTGTTTCGATTATAGGGGTGTTCGCTGTTGTCACCGGAAGTTTGACACCAGGCCACCAACAAATCCCGCCCTATGCCGCCATTTTAAATTTTAATCGATGCTTTTTACACATAACAAATTCGCTTACGCTGTTATTATCGGCTCCCCTGTATAATTAGTTAATGTCTTTATTAATTGTGGCGTCACGCAACGCAGTTTTATTTCATTGAAATTATTCTTCGAATCAAATCTGTACTACCTGATCTCGCACATGATCGATCATTTTGTTTTTGTGCGATTTGGCCACCGTACTCTTACGATGAAAGTTTTTCCTTGGATTTTCCTTACGACCATTGGGCACTTAATGCGCAATTTTTTTCCCTCTCCTTAATTTCAATAGTCGGCTCGGCTGGTTTGTTTTCTCGGTCCGAACTCAAAAAGCAACGCCAGCACTTAGCCCGACGTCGAATTGAATTACAACTTTTCGGTAAGCACTTAAAGGTGTTCTCGCTCGCCGAGGTCAGTAAATAATTCAGAATTTCAAATCGCATCTCTTCAAACTTTTTCCCTTACTAATTTATTCGTGAATATATTTATTTTCGTATAATAAATTAACCACTACGATATTGGTTTAAATTCAATATTTGACTGTTGTATTAATAAAAAAAAACACTATTTTACAAAGTAAAATAGTGCTTTAAGAAGGCTGGACACCAGCGACTTGTCCATACAAACGTATTACACTTCTCCCTTCCTCAATTATGGCACTAGAGAAATTATTTTTTAATATGCTATGGATATCTATCATAGGCATGTTTCTGTGGTTTTATTTTTTTGATTAGCTATTTTTTTTATAGGAGCTAAGAGCCGCCAAACATCTATAAAATCGCCTCTTTTTTACACCCACGAAAAGAGTCCAGCGTGCTTATTTAACGGTTGATTTTTAAAAAAATACGAGCACACAAACATACAAAATATCTTTCTCATACCGATGATGATTTTTTTTTAAATTGGTCCAGTTTCGGAGGAGAAAACTGGAGAATACGAAACGTCGATTTTATCGATTTAAAATACTATCGAACTATTATCTGGTCGAAGCGCAAATGTCGCATTCACTCAATATGTATATTGACATATATATTGTCGCATTCACTCAATATGTATTTTGACATATATATTGTCGCATTCACTCAATATATATATCGAAGAAAGGAACGGAAACAAAATTAAGGTTTCGGGTATACAGCCCTCTTAACACTTACGCGCAAATAAGTGCAATAAAAGTTGCATCTATTTGTACAAGTAGACATTTAATCATTAGGGTGACGAGTATCCGTTCCTTCATGCACATTATTATGTACATATTTGTTGTGTGTGTGTGTGTTGTTTGCAACAATTGTTTAATGCTTTAATAACAAATTCAAATCTCTCATAGAACTTCTTTCATTGCTGGGTTCATCAATTTTCATAGATGAAATCCATTGCTTATCTTAATATATAATTTCGAAAGAGATGAGATTTTGTATGTAACTACATATGTAAGATTTTGGTGGGAGCATCGAAAATAAACCAAAGTTTCTATGACGATGATATCGATATTGTTGAATACTATTTTTTTTCGATTCAAATAAATTAATAAACAAACAGGCTTGTAACCGTTTATAAACTGAGCATTATTTGCATATACATGAGGAATTTCACCAATTTAGTGTAACGTACATACATATATACATATGTAAATGTATATTACATGCATTAAAACGTCGTTGTGTAGAATCACCGGAACAGAAGACACGGCATTTTACTCAACACAACACCTTCGTAGGATACATTTTGGCAGAGCGTTGTCCTCTAACGACGTCGACGCTTGTAAGTCCTTCGTCGTGGATGATTTCGCTTGTAATTTGCATCCCCCTCGAATCACCTGAGATCCGGCGCGATTTGACTACAGTTTTTCCTCTTTTTTTCTTCCCTCCTTTCACTCTGAAAAAAGCTCTCCGAGTCGCATATTTCCCATCGCCTATTTCATGTAAATCGATACTGGATAGCACTCAAGTTGTGCGAGTCGAGGCCGAAAGTGGCGGTAAACAACCGGCTTTCTTCACACGCCCCATCCCCTATCCCTTCGCATGCCTTCTGAGGGCTTCCTGAGAAGTCTATTTTCATGCTGAAGATCCTGGATGGATGCAGGAGTTGGGCGGGGCGGTTGAGGTTGAGTGAGGGAGAGAGCAGAGCGAGCAAACTATTCACTTATCTCCTGCGCTGCCATTTTTTTATCAAACCTCATTTTCTCTCCACACTGCCGCTCGAGACGAAATATTACACGTGAATATTTTCCCCGAGCTTCGAGGCTCGCTTGATCCCCATTTTATGAAATACGCCCGAAATATATTATAGCTTCTTTATTACATTTCGGTCATAAAACTCTCTATTAAAGTCGCTATGCTTTGGGGACAATGAAATTTGTCACGCATTATTTATGTATAATAATAAATATAAAACTAATGTGATACATTTTTACTACAATATTTCTTAATTACGTCAGAAACAATAATCGATTGTTTAAATTTATTATCAATTGCAGAGTGTTTTCTCGAGAGTTGGTCGCGTATGTAAACAAGATAAAGGTGGACCACATCGCTTCAGACACCGATGGACATCTTTCCTCAAGTCGCGTCTGAATTGCTCCGTACCTGGAGATTTTCCTTTTTACTTCAACGAAATTCGTAAGTGAATTTAAAATTCAATCGCATTTTATGGTGTTTTGGATACTAATAATAATCAATATGCATATATTTTTACAGAATCGACTACTGATATCGTCGAAGGTGAATATGGTGGCACTGCAGCTCATCTCGTTTACGGTACATTTACGACTCCACCAAACAGTATATCAGGAAGTGCTGTTTGCGCTTTCAGTTTGCAAGATATTTCAGATACATTCGAAGGCAATTTCAAAGAACAAACAGGAATAAATACCAATTGGTTGGCCGTAAATAGTGCTAAAGTAAGATTGCCGATGTTCTTAAAACATTTCTTTTTTTTTCATTATCCCATCATTTGATTATTATGAAATGTATTTTAGGTTCCTGAACCTCGTCCCGGATCATGTCGAGAAGATTCTAGTAACTTACCAGATCAAACATTAAATTTTATTAGAGCACATCCTCTCATGGACGAATCTGTTCCATCTTTCTTTGGGGAACCCATTGTTGTGATATCAGCACTCAGCTCACCATTTAGGTAAAATATAATATTTTCCGTTATTAGAATTGTCATTATTCAAAGCGATCCAATTATATAATCCAATTTTTAATTTCAGCTATCGCTTTACACAAATATCTGTAGACCCACAAGTAAAAACTCCCGGTGGAAAGACATATGATGTATTGTTTATCGGAACAGGTATGTCTCGGATGCTCTCCCAAAAACTTAGTTCATTTTAATACACGTTTAACACGATTTGTTTGTTTTAGATAATGGTAAAGTTATTAAAGCCATAAATGCAAATTCTGCCGATTCTGTACACGGTGTCAATCCCGTCGTTATTGAAGAACTGCAAGTATTTGGTTTGAAGGAGCCGGTGCGTTCACTGTCAGTTGTCCGTGGCACTGGTCCAGGGTCTAGTGGTGATCGTCTTATCGCAGTATCAGACTCTGAAGTTCAATCTCTCAAACTTCACAGGTGTAATTCTGACAAAATTAAATCTTGCAGGTAATTTCATCACACTATGAATATATGTATATATGAATACTTTCTTTTTTTTATTATTTGTGAAATTAACTTTTTTTATTTTAATTTAGTGAGTGCGTAGCTCTTCAAGATCCATATTGCTCATGGGACAAAATAGCAGGTCGTTGCAAAGCAGTCGAACCTCAATTGTTGGATGAAAATAATTTCTATCAAAGTGTATCAACTGGACAACATGCAGCTTGCCCACAAAGTAACTACAAATTTCATACTATGTCATCTGTAAATCAATTTATTTTATATCATAATATCCTATGATAATTTCAATTTATTTTTAATTTCACATTTTGTATGTACCTACTAGTTATTAGTTGTATTATTTTTAAATATATTGTAATATTCAAAAAATATTAATATCATGATTATAGGCAAAATTTTGGGTAAAGATGCTGGCAGCGTTGGCGGCTTGAGTTCCACTCAATCTAAATATAATGACTTACAACGTCCAAGTAAAGAACAAACTCGAGGGGAAGTTATCAATATCATGCAAGATAAAGAATTTACTAATACACCAGCGGAAGGTACATACATACATACATTTTTAAAATAATATTGAACGCTTTCCAAAGTCCAACACATATTTAATGGCTATATTATTATTCTTAGGACCGGCTGTCTCAGCGGCTGATTCGTTGCCTTCAGCATATTCAGCTGAAACATTGGCATTGGCTGTTGCTGCAGGTGCTTTAGCTGCACTCGCCGTTGGTTTTGTTGCCGGATATGTTTGTGGCAGAAAATGTCATAAAGATGAAGATGACAACTTACCTTATCCTGATACGGAATATGAATATTTCGAACAGAGACAAAATATTAATAGGTAATCTACTTAATTGATCAAATTTTTGAATACTTTTATTTAACGTGTGCATTCATAATGCTGCCTTGTTGCCGTTTAGAATTCAAGCAGAGCCGAAACTACTGTCACAAGTGGAAGAAGTAACATATGCCGAACCTGTATTAGTCCCACCGGGTGGTCAATTGAAAGCACCACATTCACCGCGCAGTACTTTACGAAAAGCTCCTCATCCCCCCTACCCCCATCCAGCTCATCCCGCTCACCCATCTCATCTTGGACATTCAGATCATCCACATGCCGAAACACTTTTTCAATTTCAGCAACCTGATGGACCTGCTGGTTATAGACAAGATCGCGATAACTTTGGGACACTTCGTTCCCATCAGGTAGCATGTGCTTTCGAAATGTGCCCAATGTTGAGCCTTCTTAACGCTAACTCATATAATTTTAATGTTTCAGGGAGATGGATATAGGCGTGGAAACGATGGTTTCTCTACAACACGCAGTGTTAAAAAAGTTTACCTCTGAGAAACAAGTGGGGCGGATGTTAGGGGGGAGCCCATGCCTGGAAACCACCATACGCATCGCTCCACTACTCACCACCACCATACGTTGGGTATAATATATTAATCATAAACATTTGTAAATACACATTTGTGCATATACAATTTTATTAAATCGCCGTAAATGGTATTGTAAATTAAATCTTACGAATTTCAGTGTCTCAACGTAGCAGTGGCTCAGAATCTTGTTCTGGTAGTGGGAGAGGTAGCAGTCCCAGCCCCTCACCTCCTTCCAGCAGCCCCAGCCCCCCGCCCGACATGCATCCTCACACGCCGCCCCCACCGGCTTGCAGTTATATTTATCGATCTTAAATATACTTATGTGATGTGACAAAATAAGACAATATTGCTTGCTAATAATATCTTGAAGTTCGTATTAGCATCAATCAACGTGCACTATTGGCCTCCGTAGCCACATATGTATGTATGTACTATCTGCCGTATTACAAATATAAAGAAAAAAGACTTATTGAAGAAACTTAAAGAAAAAAGTATATATATAGTATAATACATATATGGTCGCAAGTTTCCTCTGTTTGAAATGTATGCATTTAAAACTGTCAACACGATGATTCAATATGTTATTCATATACAGACACAAACACACATATTAATAATGTATTTACAATCATAATTACATATGTGTATGTGTGTATGTATATATGGATGTATATACAATTACAATTATGTATGTATATATTTTTCAGAAAAATAAGATTACAGCTTGCTTTTCTCTAACTTTCGTAACATTTTTAAATAAAATATTTGAATGAAATATTATTTTATGGTTTTAATTTAAGTGGGATTTTTTCAAATTCGGTAAATTGTTCACTTTTTGCAAAGCATACATATATATGATACAATTTTTGTAAACAATGCATTTTAAAATTACTTAATTTTTTTGTATTATTAATTGAATAGTTACATATTATCGTTTTCATATATGCTGTCTTCCAATGGTTTCACACAAAACAAAAATATTTGTATATAATATGTAAAATAGTTTGTGACAATTAATTACGTATGCTTTTAATTTTTTTTACAAATTGCGTTTATTTATGTATACATTTTTTTACAAAATTTGAAATATTTCAGAATTAATTTATTTAAATTGAAGCAATCTTGTCAGTTTTATTCAATTCATTTTCCACCTTTCAAACATTTGAAGTGCAAAATAGGAAAATTGTATTGTCACAGATTATCTAGCAATTTGGATTATACTTGAAGCATTTTTACTAACCCAGCTGAGACAAATATGTAGATTAAAGTTGAATTATTACAAATTGTTAGTAATATTAGGTACTGTATATACATTAAATATACGTACACTGCTATTTTATACTCAAATATACATACGCATCCAATTGTATATATGTATGTATTGTAATTTCGTTCAAATTTCATATAAATAATTTTTGTTTCCAATTTCAAATTTATTCATATACATACATAGTAATTTTTTAATACATTGCAAATCATAATGTAAATACTTATAATCCATAAGCAGCCTGTAATATTAGTTGAACTGAATATATTAAAAGTACTATAAATTAATCTAAGTTTTGATGTATAGTCATCACTTTATACATTAAGTTTTCATAATATTTATATTACAAGAAATTTGTAATGATTTGATAATAGAATTCTAGGTTACTTATTCAAAATTCATAAATATAAAAATAATATATTCATATATGACAAATATAACTCTACAAATATATAGATTATAACTCTAATATTCAGTCATTAAAAAGTGCTTCTTATGAATGTGTTAGATTTTTAGGAGAGATTTCATAATGTGACCTTTAGCTAAATAGGATCAATGAGAAATTTCTCGTAGGGTTTAAACAATTGTAAATTGTCTATACATAATGTTATTTTTATTCTTAATTGTTTATTAAAGTTTAAGCCAAATATATAATATTATATGGTCCTTCCGATATTGCTGACGTATTTTTACCATTTTTTTTTCTTTCTCTAAATACATGCATATGCAATTTATTTTACATATATTATTCCCAATATCAAAAATTTGTTCTTGTGAATATATCAAATTAATCTGAATAGTAAGGAAATTTACCTAAAATTGAATTATTTATTTATTGTAACAGAAAACACGTCACATTATTGAGAATAAAAAATAAAATATAAATAAACTACATCAAAAAAGCATTAACATAATCTTTACTATTATTTCTTATTTAGCGTATAGAACCTTGGGAATGTTATAATTAACATTAATAAAAAGACATGTCAATTGTATATTTTATATATCATAATCCATTCCTTCATTTGTGAAGTACCGAATTTGTGCACACAATAAAATAATTGGTACCAATTTTCCAAACATAGCTTTATTTTTTTAATTTTCGCAGTAGAACACTGTTGTACGTGATAATTCTTATTTGCTCCACAATTTTTTTTATAATACTTACTAATATAAATAAGACTGAATGATGTATTAGTATTGATCGGAATTATTGTCATACGTGAGAACACATTTCTAGTTTTAGTGTTAAAAGTACTTTATGCCTTTTAAAATTAATAATACTCAATCAGTTAGGCTTCAACGCCTCACTGACACTATTAAATCGGTTAGATATAACTTCAGCCAAATGCATTTTCAATTTTATTGAATCTCATCAACTGTGAATTTCTCATCTTCATGTTACAAAACTCATTATATGTAATGTATTAAAAATTGATAAATATTATTTACACCTAACTTATGGTGCTACCAAAAATTTTTTTTTTGTGAAAAATTGAAAATCTAGATATTATTCTAGTGCTGTTGTGTTAAATCTCTTTAAATTAATTTATGTTTCTTTAGTTAAATATTTGACATGTATTTATTTTTTTATATTGCCAAAGATGTATATTTTTATAGATTTAATTTATTTTAATAATTTTATTTGTTTGATATTTTTTATGCAAAGTAAAAAAGATAAACATTGTTCAATTGTGCATACGTAATTATATTATTGGAGTTGTATTTAACACTAGTCATTTTTTTATCATTATCAATTTTTTGACAACCGGTTCGATTCATACTGTTCTGAGCACATTAATGGGGAAATATAAATTATGTATTGGTAAGACTTCTAAAATATTTTTGGATGAGAAATCATAAGTCTCTCTTGAAATTCTGTTATAATACAACATTTAGGTTATATAGTTATAAGTGTTTTATACTTATATTTAAAATTAAATTTAAAAGCATATTACTCTACAAAAGCATGATTAGAAAATGTGTAAATAGAATTTTAAGATTACTCATAGTTTTACTGCTGTTTCAATTTTGTCTCTTTACTGAATGCTAATGCTTTTAATATGTATTTCATAAACATCACAGAATGACCACACTCTACACATCTGTCTCTGAAAAAATACAAGTTTTCAAAATTTTTGAATTGTTAAAAACTTAAAAATTCTGATTAACAAAATTTTTATTTTATATCGATACTGTTACAAATCCATAGAATTTATTTAAAAATAAAATTGTATTTGTGGTATAATTTACATTGTTAAAAGTCTTTCATATTTCGGGTAACGATGGAAAATTTCTTCCACACATATTATAATAGTATCATTTCCACTTTTCAAAAGCATAATTTCCAATCTTGTACATTTTCGAGGGGAAAATTTTTTAATAAATTTTTGTAAAAAATAAATATTTAATATTAGAAGAAATAGAATATTTATATGAAGATATTGTATGAAAATAAAAATATATTTTTAATTGCATATTTTATAAAGCCATGTCGTCAATTCCTTTCGTGAGATTTCAGCACACCGTCTGGTTATATGGATAATAATGAAGAACAAGAGATGTAATTCCAATATCGCATTAATAATATTTGACATTTTTTACAATGAATGGTTATAGGGTTCTCACAAATAAATATTTATAAAAATACATATTAATTTTTAATATTTATTCTTCATAGATAATGTAATAAAAAGACCTTATACATATATTAAATTTTTTCATAGTTGAAATAAATTTTGTTTAAATTAAAAGTAAATCTTTTGATAAAGAAAATTTTACACGTAGATTTAAAATTATAAAGATTTTCTTTATCGTACTCATTACAAATTTGATTAATTCCAAATGCAGTTTTTTATATGTTCATGCGAATATATTGTTATGATTTTCTTTATAAATTTTTAATAAATAACGTGTGTGTACATATGTATATAGGATATGTATGTATGTATATACACGTTATGTATATATAAATATATATTTATATATATATAATTAGATATACTAAGTAGATGAGCAGAGTTAGCAGTCTGTTGAAAGCGATTGGTTTTCACTAGCATGCCTTCATTTATATTGACGGGTCACGCATACTCGTGTTTGGCATCAATATCTCCCAAGTAACTGTTGTAATTTCAAGAGTTTGCACAAAAACTCCGATGTTTACAATACCATGATTGGGGGAATTAATAATTTCCTCGTGAAATCGGTATCTAGAGATCATCATGTTGCCTAGTCTGTACATTTTAAGTGGGGTTGTTGTAAACGTTTTTGCAAAACCTCTTAGAATAAGTTCCAACCAATTATTTGTATTAAAATATGAGAGAAAATAAAATTTTAAGACAATGATGATGAGTAATTCTAAAATATTTTACAGTTTCACTATTTATCACATTGTTGATTTTTTCTCCATTTTATATATGTATATTCATTCATATATCCCTAGTTACAAGAATAGTTTGCAATTACTTAAAAATATATCTAGATTAAAATAAACTTTGACAAACTGTGACTATTTTTTGCTAAATTTAATTTTTGTTCATGTTTGTACATTATGGAGTGGCTGAAGTATCTTATTTTGTGTTTTGATATTGTATGTTTTTAGAATTCTTTATGGGATGCCAGTTTTCTTAGAAATGTTTTCAATAATTTAAATACATATATTATTGATACATTCAATGCAGTTACCTGTAGCGGTGCTTTTCTGCACTTTTTTTTGGTAATATGATATGCTAAATATTTTAGCGACAACAACATGTATTCATTTTCCATAGAAATAAAACAAAATGTAAAAATTTATTATTTGTATTAATTTCTCATCAAACTAAATCTTTACCAAATAAAAAATATCTAAATACCTCTTATTATTACATTTTTATACACCTAATCTAATCTCAGCACTATCTTTACTGATACCACTACACACGCTAATCAATCAAATACATTATTTTTTGTTAAGTAATAATTTTACTCACTGAACATTAATGTAGCTAAAGGAAATACTCTTAAATGGCAAACATGTAAAGTTTTTCCTCTAGCCAATTTAATGTATAGTAAATAAAAGGTAGAAACAAAACACTATTGCTTTGGACATTCATATTATAAAAATACATTGACACCAATAAGCGGTATACATATATGCACCATTGAATGCACAAAATATAAAAAATATCACGTTGCCATGTTATTTTTAAAATTACAATTTGAGTGACGATATTACAAAAAATTATGACCATTCCATAAGTCAACCGTTTCAATTAAATATGATAGACGTATAGATAGATAGAATAAATTGATTAATTTCATTGATGGTAGACGAATATATTATTTTCAATTCAAAGGCTCAAAGGTCATAATTAAAATGGCCAACGATAGTATTGTGTATTATTATATACATATGTATGTATGTTACAGTGATTTAAAATATACTATTACTATCGTTTCAGGGATTTCACATTCCGATTACTTTACATTTACTTCTGATACTTCTAATAATGTCGTGTCTTCTTCTACCTCCATCAAAAGTTTTTTTATATTTTCTTCAATTTTCTTCAATGTATAAATGTATAATGCCCTTCCTGAAAGCATTAGAAGTTCTAATAACATTGATGCTTTCTTGAAGGGTGTTAATGGATACCTTTTTAGAAGATGATTTATAATTGTTTGTTGTTGTTTTGTTATTTTGTGTTATATGTATTAGCAGTTTGCTATATAAATAAATAAATAAATAGAAGTTAATGATGTTAAACCAACTTTTACAGTTTCTCCAAATTCAGCTTCGTGTGATATGAGTTTAATTTCCGAATTTAATGCCCCATTTCTCATCAATTTGATATTCCTCAGTGCTTTCTTTCAATTGGTGCTGTTATGATCTAATTTGTGATTTATTTGTTATCCTGATTTGTGTAATACCGACTGAGTTGGCGAAAGTATACTTCTACTAGTGAAAGTTTATTTTCACTAGATAATACAGATTTACTGTAATATATATCATAGCAATTGTGTCGACTTCGGGCGAATTTGATATAAGTATGTATATGCAGTGCCGGCCTTACACCCGATGGCGCCCTCGGGCAATTTTTTCTGAACACCCTTAGAAAGAACTTTCGCCTTTGGCGCTCTAATTTAAAATTTTGAATGGCTTTTGGCGCTCTAATTTTGAATTTTAAAGCGCCTTTGGCGCATCATTCGGCGCCCTAACTTATTTGGCACCCTCGAGCGCCGCCCGACCCAGCCCCCCCCTAAAACCGGCACTGTGTATAGGTAATTTCCATTTATCTGAGATACCAATTGCAAAGTGATTTCCATCATGAAAAGACCTACTTCTGATACTGTCATCGCGATAACCTAAACTAATTACTAGCTTTTTTAACAAGTTTTTTCGTTGTATTTTTAATGTAGCAACATTTTATTATATTTTAAATGTGGCGACACTGGTTGGCAGTAAATTGTGGCACATATCCATATTCTCGGAAAGTTGATAAACAATCAAGTGTAATCTATCTATTTGTCGCCCATTATTTTAAAGACTTGTCATGTATTCCTTGTTTATGCATGTAAATAATATATAAAATCTCAATAATACATGACAGATGAGTAATATACTAGAAAAAAATGAACCAAATCATTTTTTGTAGATATCATTTTATCTGCTTTAATTGGAATAAATAACAAGTTGAGATATCAAATCTGAAACATGGGTTTGAGTGTAAAAACCTCCGTGAAAATTGTGTATTTTTTCATATTATTTACTTTAAAGTCAATGACTTGTACCAAATGGGACGGTGAGTTTTTTTACTTGTACATATTTAATATTTTGCACAATATTGTATGTCAAACAACGTTTATATTTCAGATGGTGAAATAGTAAACATCTCGTTAAACAACTCCATACCAACACTATATAATTCTGAAGTGTTCAGTTTGACGACAACTTTAAGTGCATTATCTACAGTCACCGTTTCAATCGCTGACATTTCTTTGTTGTTAGGGTTTCTAATCGTTCAAGTGCATTCTTTTAAAAAAGATTTTATTTTATCATTTTCAAGAAACTTGTCTATTGCAAACTACGTCAATGGAACAAACTTAGGGCTCATGTTGGAAGCAACAAATCCGAAAGCATTGTATATCATCAATAATTCGCCTAATGAAACATTGGATCTATATTTTTCGATCCATGCATACTACAAAAACGGTTTGAATTAGTCAAATTTAGTTACCGGTCTTTTATACTGACACAAAATCAAATGTTTTATAAGACCTACATTAAAATGTACTAATAGTGCTTACAGATTATCGGAGTCAATACCTCTCTTTGGTTTTTTTTTCCATTCCGAGATGTGAATACTAATAAAACAGTCAAAGGTACATGCTATAGTGATAACTAGAAGAACTTATCCTTAAATCGATGAAATTTGTCAAACGAAATTTTATGTCAGTATAACAGACAAGTGCATACTCAAAATTATTGTTTCAGTTAATTTATTTGTATTTTACATTTTTATATTTTCAGCTCCGGTTCCAGGCGGCTGTAACATGGAGTTTAATGTAGTGGATGCTCCTTTTATGCGTATCGAACAAAACAATTTTTTCATTACAGTGGATATTGGTCCAGCTCGAATATTTGTCGACGGCGATTGCGATGCTTCTTCTATGAATGTCACTCACAACTTTTATAAAATGTATCTAAACGAATGGGACCATTCAGTTGATGGCTATTTTGAAGGGCTAAAAAAAATGATCACAGTGGAAAGTATTCTTGAACATGGCACTCATGTGAGTAGAATAATCATCAGGACATCTCTCTTTGAAATGCTTTGATTTGAAGTTTTTTTTTTCTGATGTAAAAATTACTACCGACATCGTGCAATTCGTTTGAAATCTGAAATGTTATTAAAATTAAATTTTATGTATTGTAGGTTCCTCACATATCGACCTACTCTCCAATGCGCCGACTATTTAGTTTATATCCTGGAATTGGTTCATTTTATGCTGTCATCGCTAAAAATAATAAAATGAGCTCGGCTTATGTACCCATTCATACATATAGCTATGAAAATAATTATGGTAACTCTTGTCAATATCAATTATTAAATATTAACTTAACCCTTTGAATGCTGACGTCTTTTCTGTCCGAAAGCCCACCACGCTGAAAATTTCGCTAACATTTCCAACTAGAATTATTTAGAAATCCAAGTAATATTTATATTACTTGGATGTAATATTAATAGAAGTGGCTTTAGGTGTTATATTGCGGTCTCCGTGACGGGCCGGAATGTGAAATGCCGGAAAACGCAAATATCAAAAATCGAAAGATCTTAATTCGAAAGATCAAAAAAAAAGGTTGCATGGTAAACGGTACATACTCACTTAATTTGCGCGAGCAGGATACAACAGGAACAATAGGAACAGGCTTTTCCTCCCGTATTCTGCGCGCGCACATTAATACGGGAGAAAAAGCCAGTTCTTCTTGTTCCTGTTGTATCCTGCTCGCGCAAATTAAGTGAGTATGTACCGTTTGCCATGCACCCTTGTTTTTTGATATTTCGACTTAAGATCTTTCGATTTTCGATAATTGCGTTTTCCGGCATTTCACATTCCGCCTCGTGAGGTAGACCCGTTATATTGTTGTCAAGTGACATTCTGTCCACGGACAGATCTAAATAATTATAGCATCAGTCGTATTTGACGCCTGGTGCTCGACGTATGTCCGATAGAAACTTCTCTGTTTGTTTATATTACTCGCAAGATGGGCAAGCATCGGTCAAAATTGCACAATACATTCAAAAACACATAATAAACAACATGGGATACATTTTTATAAATAAATTGATCCGATTGTATTCCGTGCGATGTAGCGTATTTATAGACGTACCGCGTAAAATTGACAACAATTATTTATTCGTAAGGGCCCCTCTATTCTTATTACATCTCTCTGGTTTAGACTCTCTAATATATATTGCAACAATATAAAATAAACAAAATGATTCTATTAATGAATGTATTTTTCCAAAACTAGTTGCATCTTCTTTATTGTTGTTAAAATGAATGAACTGCTCACAATCTAAAATACTCAGCATGTAAGGGATTTCCATCGGGAAGTTCTGCTACGGCAACAAATTCAGAAAACGTTGACAAATGAATGACGTGGACTACACGACTGTCCATGTTTAATGCATTTTTTTCAATGCTACCTGTAAAGGCTTAGCGGATAGTATTCTTGTTTACTTTGTACACGCTCAAAACACAACGCCTATTGGCGTTTTTCAGGCCATAAACTTGTTGGCAAAACGCTGTGTGTGTATGTAATTCAGAAACGAATTACAAACACACACACATACAATGAACGGTTTTGTTTTATATATCGATGGCTTAGTGGACAGATATTGTAAATCCATTTTTAATTCGTATCAAATTTTAAGTTTGTAGATGCTGAAATAATTCAGGTTTTTCCTTTCAAGGTAATTTTACATATACATAAATTTCTTTGAACGAAAAAACCTGAATTATTGTAGCATCTACAAACTTCAAATTCGATACAAATTCAAAAATGGACATACAATATCTGTGCACCAACCAATCGATATAAGATGTTCACTCACAAGTTTTGTTTTCCTAAAATTTACAGTGACATGGACCGACATATCTGTAATGATCGCAGCAACTATTATCGGCCTAATTATGAATTTCATTGGATATAAATTATTTTCATTTCAATTTGCAACAGTAGGACTACTTTTTGCGATCATGTTAATTTATACGTTGATCAATTTTATAACTGAATCTCTTATAAGTAAGTATTCCTCTATCAAAATAACTGAAACAATAATGTTTTCCTACATTTGCAATTTATTACAGGTATTGCAATATTTTACATAACGGGATTTATCCTTTTATATGCGTGCTTAAAATTTTCTACTTGTATTTATTCACCACTCCCTGCCATGTTTGCCTTAGGATTCCAACTTGCTTGCATAATTTACTACTCCATACCGGGCAAGTTTATTGTTTATTTATCTGTGGAATATGTTTTAAGTAATTAAATTAATAAATGTATTTTATATAATTTAGATGGTGTCCTCCAACATAGTGAAATGTTTTGGACAGTATTTACTGGAATCATTTTAATAACAACTTTATTACCATTTTTTCATCACGGTTATAACATAGCTTACCCTATAATTGGATCGTTTTGTTTATCAATAATGCTAGATTCAATCATTGGCTCATACCTCAGATATATTATAATTAATACTCTCCGAAGAATTTCTGTTGACGATTTTAACGTAGCAATTATTGATCCACCATACCAATGGAGAGGTGAGTTAATATTCTTGTGTTAAATTTAAATCTTTTAGTTTTTTTTATTATTTTTTTATTATTTTCAGACCTAACAATTACTATATTTTGGTTGCTGATGACTTTGGTGGGAATATTTTTACATGTGAAAAATAGCAGTAAAAGATACGTATACTCTGATTCATTGCAAACGCCATTACTAGTGACTACTCGGAATAGTCCACCCGTTGTGTATGGAGCAATCCATGACTAAAATATTCCAATTATATATAATACGAGTTATCCGATTGCCAATTGTAATATGTACAATGTGTTTTATCTAAAAATATTCAGCTTTTTTTATATGTATGTACAGCTGTAAACCAAAATGTAGATTAAATTACCATTACATTGTGTACACAAGATGAGTGGTTTTTAATGTATGGAAAATATGTATATGAAAGGCTTATTAAAATTCAATTCACACACATACGAATCATATTTTGTTATAAAAAAAGACATATGTATAGGTATAACATTTATTTTACAATTTTTCTATAACCTAATCAAAGTAAAAAAATATTATCTCTGTACAAATATTTTAATATTAATGCATTCTGTCAGATCTTAATGCAAATTCTAATTCAAATACTTTCGAGAGAATAAAAAAGAATTTTGATATATTTAGAAAACCCTTTTCCCACACACTAGTACATATAGAGCATTAATCAAAGTTGATTTGATGTCATTGAATAATTATGTACTTACTTATATTGTAAGCATTTTTTATTATGAATTAAAAAAAAATGCAATAGTGCAGAATATTTGTTACAAAATACGAATTCCTTTTGAATTGACATAATATTTCCGTAGTGCAAACACAAAATTCAATCAATTGCATCTTATTTTACGTGAAAAACTGTAAAATTTTAAACTTTATTCATACAACATAAAATATATAATTAGATAAATAAATGTAATTCAAAATATAACAAACATAAATAACATTTTAAATTAATCAGTTCAGTTCCTTCAGATTTTGAAAAAATGAATAACTTTTAAAATAAAGCACCATTCGGTTCATAAAAGAAATTTGAATATATATACAGGTGTAATACTTTTTGGAATGAAACTTGGAATAGTAATAGTAAAAAAATGCATAATCACAACCCTTAAATTTAAAAAGGAAAATATTTCAAGTCTATCAGTATTTAGAATCGTGCAGATGTGTCAAAATAAGAAAAAAAGGAATACGTTGGGATAGAAGTGTACCAAAGAGCAAATGGGATTACTGCTCGAAGAACGTCTTGAGAGGCCTAGTTTTAAAGTAAACATAGAGGCCGATGAGGATGACGACTACGCCGAGCGAAGGCAACACTATAGTTGTGAGCTGCCGCCTCACTTTGGCGAAGTCTTCTTTCCTTTGCCGTTTTTGTTTGGCCGTTTCTTTGACGGCTCCTCCTTTCAACTTGCGCATCTCGTCCTGATACCTAATATCCAACAACACACGTCACGAATAATATTCATTCAGTAGTATCTTGCAAATACGAAAGATGTGCAAATGGAACTAACGATTAAAAAGTGGTGGGTGAAAAGAAATGAGATGCCAGTCGTCAGGTGACAGGTGACAGGTGTCAGGTGTCAGCGTCAATCGCCACGAAGGCACAAAACGTCGAGCCGGCCACCGACACTCCGACAGCGTCAAACGCCTATTTCTACTCTCCACTATTTCACTGCTACCAACTGTCAATATCAACTGCCAACGCGGAACCATCGCTCGCTCTTCAATTCGAAGCATTGCCAATATACATACTTACCGACCAATGATGAGGGTGTGAATCATCGGCCGGTAATATTGGGATTTATCACATCGTTTGATCAGTATTTTTATTTATCCTAAAATTACACTGAGCAACAAAAAATCACGTTTTTG
Source organism: Arctopsyche grandis (assembly GCF_051622035.1). Classification (NCBI taxonomy): domain Eukaryota; kingdom Metazoa; phylum Arthropoda; class Insecta; order Trichoptera; family Hydropsychidae; genus Arctopsyche; species Arctopsyche grandis. The sequence continues at coordinate 20,604,145 of NC_135357.1, forward strand.
AGTTACCAGAGCGGAGACTAACCAATCTTTACTAACTTTGACCCACTGAATTCGAATATGATAATGATTTTTGTTGGTTGGTGATGGTTTAAAAAAATGCGCGATTTTTACAGTTTTTTGGCTTTTGCGGTCTTTAACTCAAAATCTAGTATTACTGTGCTCAAAGTGAGTATTGGAATCAATAGTCAGATGTTTTCACTATTGATTGTGATATTTCATTGCTTTAAAATACTTCTAATTAATTGTCTAGCGAATTTTAAAAGTCAAAAATATATTTTTTTTTACGGATTTTTTCTCCGTGCTATTTTGCATTTATTTGGCAATTTTTTTTATTTCACCTCGTTTCTAAGGATTGATTGGTTTATAAGGAAGGGAACCAGTCACAGAACAACCCGTCGCTCTAGATCGTTCACACGTGATCACCCGTCACACTAAAACTGGTCACGAGAATCATCGCTCTTGTACACACTTGCAGAATGAATCTCTGGCAACGTCCCATTTGACTATTCCAGAAGAAAGAATTCATCGCTCCGAAGCTGAGAAACGAAAACGACCTTCTTTTTTACATATAATTAGTATTGTAACAAATGAACATAAATAAAGGATCCTCTTACTAACACAATCAGTGTTTTCATAGACCTTCCCGCGGTACATTTACGCGGTGAATTAAGATTTGTGATTTGACATTTGAACTGTCAAAGTGAAATGAACGCAAAAGCGATTGCCAACCTTCTCGGATGCGAGCGTCAGATGAGCTGACAGATGCCCGCGAACTCCTCGCGAAGACCACCAACAACGGCCACGGCCACGAGGGCCTTTGGCTTGAACATATGTATGCCTAGTCGATAATAATAAAAATTTCGTAAATAAAAAGTATTTGAGAATATTTTTGTTTGTGTGACCAATTTAAAATTTTTGGGTGGGACCAGTTTTAGCGTGTGACCAATTTTCTCATGACCAGTTTTCTCGTGAACAGTTTTAGCTTGACGGATGATCACGAGCGACCAGTTGTCCTGTGACAGATTCACATTTGACTAGTTATCACCGAACCCTATGTATGTACATGTATATGTATATCCCAGATCTATGTATGTACATCCTTCATCTTTGGGAAAATAAAACAAAATGCACCATTATTCAATTTTCTGTATTATTTTCTAAAAACCTGTAAAATTCCTTTATATAAAAAAATCAATTTTTACGTATACACTTTCATATCAAATTTTGTTTTCTAATTTCACGAACAACGATACGCTATGTTATTTTTTAGTAGTTCGAACATACATTTATCACTCTTTTGAGGAGATAAAATTTCCACACAATTGTAAGGTACATGTTTACACAATATCAAAATCAATGTAATAAAATACAACATTCAAATACACTTACTCGGGAAACATATAAAAAAAATTTATACTTAATCATGGTTCGAAACTATAAGTATGGATGCTATGTGATATACTTTTACACTGTAAAATTTTTATCACCATAAATTCTCAGCATAGAACATTTATTTATTCTACGTACAAAATTTGTATAATCTATACAACATTACAATGCAAATAATGGAATCAAAACTTTTTTGAAAGAAAGAATAATGACGATTTTGTTCATACAAGTTTTGTTCGCTATGTACCAAATTTTAACTTATCAGTTTAATTGGTTAGTCATATTCTACATATATGTCAGAGATGCAAATAATTTAGAAAGCTATTAATGGTTAAATATTAAACAAAAAAAAATAACAAAATTATATATAAAATTTTTAATTGATTACTTTTCTTCTAGTGTAAAAAATACATTCTAACATATCTATTTACAATAAATTATAAGAAAATTGTTACAAAACTGGACAAATTATGTTGGTTGTAATATACATAATCATGTATAATATAATATACCAATTTTTCAACTAAAAGTCAAAAATGCAAATTAATAATCAAATTATTTTTCATATATCTAGGAAATCAATCTTCTCACAATGACACAATTTAATTTTAAAAATCTTCAGACTAGTTGAAAATTATTATTAATATTACAAGAACTGCTTTATGTGAAATATATATTTTATAAAAACTATCACACAAATTACCAAAATGGCAGTGTAAAGTTAGCTAAACAAAAAAAAAAAAAAAAACATAAATACATACTACACACATCAGACTAAATCTAACATGAATGTGTTGATTTTGAATAATCCATTTCAAATACTTTTCAAATTAAAATATTTGAATCACAATGTACATTAAAAACATCACATGATGATTAAAAACAAATTATTGTACAAATATATACATTTAAATCCATAAAACTAAAAAAAATATAATAGAAAATATATTACGTTTGGCAACGTAATATATAAATAAAATAAATGCATCACATAATTTTTACCAGTTAAAATTGTAGAACAGTACCAAAGAGTAGATTTATCAAACAATATTTAATGAAATTTTTACTACCATTATTATTTTACATTTTGAGTTTCAGAACTGTAAATGAGATCAAACTCATCGGTTTATATGCTTTTTTTATAGATATATATAGTAGGAATGCAAAAATGAGATAATTGGATTTATTTTAAGATCTATTATTTCTATTATTACATATCGCGTTAAATTTGAGATAAAAAATCATATAAACCAATAAAAAGCTTTGCATGTGTATAAATGTAAGCTATAAAAAAAGTTTCATCGATGGCACTTTGAATATTAAAAAAAATAGGTAGAAATTATAAAACGAAATATATATATATACTTATATAAATGCCCTAAAAAAATATGCTGTACACAAGTATTAACTACATTCATAAGTAAATGCAATTATTAATAGTTATATTTTTATATGATAAATAAATAAATTAATAAGTCTCACTTTTGAATAAATATTATGAGTAAATCACTTGACTTACTCATTTTATTTATTTGCTAAGTATCAACTAAAATTTCACTAAACGCACTCACATTCACATTCATGCTCGTTCATCCAAAATCGAAAGAAACATAATCAAAATAATTTGTCCAAATATAATATAGTGAACTTAGATGAGATATTATGTACACATTGCAGATGTATTTGTATGTATATTATTTATTGCTATGTCACTTTAAAACTCTCAATCACTCAAAAAGTTTCACATTTGTTCTATAATATATTTTATTTATAGCAAATATTCAAAATTAAAGTTGTAAATTAGTTCTTTAGTTTTTTAAACCATATTTTTTCATTAATTTATGGTTAATACAGTTCATAATTACACCCTGTAATTTTGGAATATAAAAATCACATAAGTTGAAAATAAAAAAAAAACCTTGTAAAAATTGAATTCAAACTGTAACTTTTCACAATAACTATAGCATGTATATGAATGTACTGAAATTATAAACTTAATGAACTCAAATACACATAAGCTATTTACAGACATTTAGCAGGACTATTTCTGCATCAGTCGTTAAGATGGAATTAAAACTAATATTTACAAAATTAAAAATAAAATCTTTGTTTATGCTATATCAGTGATTATACCACCAAACCAAACACAAACTATTGGGAAAAGATATGTAATTAAAGCTCTTTGCAAGGACATTTCTTGTTTTCCTGCTGCGCTAGAAGTGCCAGATTCTTTCCTTGTATTTGAATCGATATGATTAGTACTATGGTCTAAATCGATAGTATTTCGATCTAGTTCCTCATCGGGAATATCTAAGATATCAGTCTCTGGTTGTTTAATCACAACAGGTGGATTGAAGTGATCATCAGTTATATCCTTATTGGTGTTTGTGATCTCAAACTTAGGATCACCATGTTCAGGATGGATACCAGAACCTTCAAGATCATACTCCTGGTCTATGTGACCACCCGAATCTGTATCTTCTGTATCATCTCCAGAACCTGATCCAGAACCTTGTAGCGGGGCAATATCCTCTGCACAAATAATTATTTGGATTAAAAACAAATGCATACCCATTTTAATACACAAAATATTTTTTAAGTTATTAAGTTACCATTTTCTCCCCAATCTACATCCAATCCATTATATGCATTCTTTAATTTATTTGAAATACTTCTAAGAGAAAATTGTTGAGCTGTAACAGTGGAAGCAATTGGAACTCCAAGTGATCCACTGTTTGATGATGAACTCCTTGCTTCTGGATTAGTAGCAAGTGCAGCACTACCTTCACCAGCTAATTGTAATAAATATCTAAAATAAAATAATTAAAAAATAATAATTTTTCAAAAATTAATATATGCATACATACGATCATTAATATTATTACTTTGATAAGTGAGTTCCATTCCAACATTTCTCCTCATTGTCGTAAGTTGATAATTGAATTTTTTGATCTACATTACAGTGAGCTTGTGGGAGAAGCGCCCATGTGTGACGAGATTCGCGAACACTTCTTCGAATATCGCGAACCAAACGATCTAAAGGATCCTCTTGTTCACTTACAAGATCTAGGTCTGAACCTGTGCTACCTCTATTCACTGCAATAAGATTGAAATTGGTTTTTGAATAATATAAAATCAATATAGCACAATTTAAAAAAAAAATGGTACTTACGATCAATTTTCTTCTTCTTTCCCTTCCCTTGATCTTTATTTCCCTTTTTTTTACCATTTCGTCCCCAATCGATAGGTTCAAAATCGATTTCTTTGGAGTTTTTTCCCGGTTCCGGATTCGCTTCTCTTTTAGATCTCATTTCTTCTGATAAGCCAATTCGTTTTTCATAATCAATATCTTTTTCCATTGCCAAATTTAAGTAATTTTTGTATTTAAAGTTAAAATTTACACCATAATCACCAGAAAGTTGTTTTGGTGAATTACCTTTCGATAATAAAAATGGATTCTTCTTCAACAAACTTTCATATGATGTTTCAATCTCGAAATCATCTGTATCGACACTTCTGGAATGTCTTGAATTTGAAAAGTAGCGTGAATCAGCAGGTCTTTGACCCAATACTGGTTTACCACAGCCTGTAAAGACACGCTGTGACAAATCTTGCGAATGTTCTTGAAAATTCATTATTGCTTCAGAGATTTTGACATTGATGGGTTCAACAACCATTGCAATATTAAAAGGTCCAAGAAGACGATCGGATACTTTATCCATAGCATCTATGAAAAATTAAAGCAAGATTTACATGTAAAATAGTTTTAACAATAATTTTAATACAAATAATTTTAGCACCAATAATACTGACCCACAAATGCATCCCAGTCTAACGATAAATCGGCATACTGAGGTAAACATGCTCGAGCTCTGTTGATACACATATGAACGCATGGATTTTCAGCAACACCTGAGCACAATTCACAATAACTGTTTGCCCCACACCATCCAGCTATTTGGGTCTACAAAATGTCATGTAAAATGAAATAATTACACTAATACAATATAATAAATTGATTTAGTAGCCAACAGCCATTTTTTCAAAGCTTACATTTCCCATAATCCGAGCTACTTCAGCGGCAGCGTTCAGGGAGCGTGTGAACGTCCTTGTGGCAACAAATGCTCTCTTTACTTGTATTGCAAGTTTGTGTGGAACATCTCCAAAAGGTTGAAGTTCGCGCATATGTTCACTCACACATGTCAAATACCTGCGATTAATTTTTAAAACATTTATTATTATATTATACAAACAATAAATTTATAAACATACAAAACACGATAGAAGAATAATAGTCTTACTTGTCGTCGAAATGATACTGTGCATTGAGAACCGTAAACATTTTCTTGTAAAGTTTAGAGAAAAACATATTCATCATTTCAGCCAAATCGAGTCCACCTTTATTATAATACTGTTCAAGTTCATTGAAAAGCGATGAAAATAGTTCTGCGTGTTGTTCATATATAAGTCCATAAGTTTTAGTAAACATGTTATGCAAATCCAGCTTTGATTGTGCTAGTAACTTCAAGAATACATCTGAAATGAACAATTGACATAAAAAATGTAATTTCAATTTAGAAATATAAACCAATATTATAAATAGAAACAAAATTATAAAAGGAAAAATTTAGACAAAACTTGTGATTGCCTAACGGTCTTTCCAAATTATAAAGTATCTACACTTTCATAGCAATTTTTAAACCTTAAGAGGGCTTTTATTACAGTAAAAAAAACCAACAAAAAATATACTAACGAGAACAATTAAAATAAATTCAGTGATCGATAAATTTTAGAATGAAATTAGCAGATATTTTTAACTATCGGACAAATATCTTGTTATCAGACAAATAATAGTTGTTTGTCGATAGAAAAAATCATTGATAAAAATATTGTATATTGCTTATATTCTCAACAGTTAATCTTTTGGAATTAGTGCGAATTGATTTAGACGTAGTATATTTTGGTGAAGATATCTGGGATCAGTAGTTAATTTACAACATCACTATACTGAATTTATTAAGAAACTGTAACCAATCACTAAGCTACATAGGACTTATTTTGACTCCTATATGTGTAATAGTAAGATCTAAATCCCACCAATTGGAATAACAACATTTTAAATCTATCAATTTTTATCAAAATAATAATAAAAAGTGAATATGTATTTTATTACTATTTTGTAATCACTATTCTACATATGTACTTATTGATAGCATAGTGACAGGTAAAACTTTACTTTATAAACCAGCTATTGTATTTTATTATAGGGCGAGACAATAGCGTATTATGGGCTAAACTAGCTTAGTTAACTTTCCATATTGAACAATCCAAATTGAAATTTTAGTGATTAATAAATTTATTATTTATTAAGCAAATTAATTTATTACCATTCCACCTCATAATATTTAATCAAAAACTAGTTGTTATATATATGTCACACGAGAGGATGAAAATATGTAAAACGAAGAGAGAAAAAAGCAAAGAAGAACAAAAAATATAAATGAAAGTTTCGAAAAAAAAGTCATAATAAATAAATTTTAACCATAACTTTGCAAAAACTACCGTGGAAATGAAAGAATGTTACGAATATAGGATTGTGAGAAAAAGTTACTTTTCGGTATATGTACATCATATTTTCAAGTCACCGACACAAGAAAGAAGTTGATACCTACGCGCCGGCGCCATCTAGGTGCCAGCGTCACGCTGGGCTTAAGAATGACGCCTTCGGACAAAAAAGAGACCTGCTCTGGGACAAAATAAGCCCATGTAAACATAAGTCATATCGAAAACAAGGAAGTGGAACTATGCTAGATGTGTGACGCACGGATACAGATGTGGCACGTACAGGAAATTGGAAATATGGCCCAAGTTTGGCAATTTCGGGTCATTGAAGCCGTCACACAACTTAGAGAAATAGTCGAACATCTGCTACCCACGCGTCAAATCTTGACACGTGGAATAATTAGAGTAGGGGTTCGCAGACGATAAAACGCCAACTAAAACAATTAGGGAAAATTCGTAATAGAGGAGCATCTCATGCCTTTCCCGTAGCTACTGTTAATATTTTTTTTCCGAACTCTATTTTAATATGTTTCCATATACAAGACATTCAATATGTACTGTACACGTGTGTAAATAGGGGGCGTCTGCACGCTGTACCGGACGTCGGTATAGGGACGAACTGTTTACAAGATCCGTACAAGGGAGAGGCGCTTATAGGGTCAAATGCGGGATTCTGATCTATCAGTAAACACACGCGTACAAACAAAACAGAGAATGTGAAATCAATAAGGGTCTATTGAAATAAAAAAATACTCTAGTATATCTCAATACAGATTTATATCAATGCAAGTACATATTGCAGGTTTGCAATACCAGTAGAAGCGATATGATGAAGATTGGATGGAGTTGTAACTTATCTAAACTTACCATCAAAATGCTTCGCCTTGGAACTGAAAGCTGCATGTAACTTATTGGCGTGGACTTTCACGGTGTTTTTCAAATTTCGGCGGGCAATAGACGATAATTTGGCGGTAGCTGTCGCACTGCAGCAGCCGCATGCTCCTCCTCCATTTGCTGAAAAAAGGCAATAAATCAGAATTATTTTTTTGTACTATAAGGTACTACATTAAAATAAACATGTTTTCGATAGAACGATAGTGGAAAATTTAGAAACGAAACAATTATAGTTCGATTGAAAGACACGCGAACATAACGTGCAAAGTGCGTGATATGTCCAATGTGTTGGAACGAAAAATTCAAAAGTGGTACAGCAACCCAGAGGAACATTATAAGTGGAGGTAGGATAGCTAAGGTGCCGCTCATTGTCCCATTGTTGTAAATCCTTTGTAAAAAAGGTTCGGCAAACCTTTAACAATGCATTTACAACATTTGAACAATACGCGGCACCCTGGGTCCGGGCTTTAATTATAAGACTACTAGTGTTGTACCCGATGATATATCATCGCATGGGTGTTGCTACATTAAGTTATTAAATAAAAAAAAAATTAAAAGAAATTTCTCTTCGGTCATGTGTTCAATCGCCACGCGGTCGAAATTTTTTCAAATACCTTTTAAATATATTTAATTTAATATTTTTATTTAATTGTTAAATATGAAAAAACTACCTACCTATTTAGATGTAAACAATATAAAGCACCAATAGAAAAATTAATTAATTAAATAAATTTTCAATAGATGGCGGTAAATTCTTTGCCAAAAGGATACATTGGTAGAAAATAGTATATATAGAAGTTTTTTTTCTTTTGTTACTGTATTCGTATATACGACTATTATAGTACGGCGAGCGTTATCTCAGACAGACACATAGAATAACGATATTATATATATACGATTTAATGCATATTAAATGTATATTTAGTAAAAATTGAGATCAACAAGAAAAGTATTTACATAATTCTTCTGAATTAAAAAATTCCATAAAATTCATTACCCCACTATATACATATTTTATGTTCTAATTTTGAGACACATTTTGTTGTGAAACTACAATATGTTATAGTCCAAGTAGCGATCCCAAATATTCGAATATATTCGAATATCGAATAGTACCTTTAAATTATTTATTTGTAGTTTTAAGAAGTTCAAGATATTATTAAAATTTTAAGAGAATCGTTATCCGCAACATCAAATATGTAGGACTAAATGTGCTGTAGATTGATAATAAAAAATAAGTTCGTATAAAAAGTATTCGAATATTTGGATTTGGGATCCCGAAGTCCAAGTGTACATTTCATTCGTTCATGAACATATGTACTAGTTTGTTCATACGCGAACCAATCTGGACAAATTTACAAATGAAACTATGTACATAGATTGTTCAGTAAACGAATTATTGCGCAAATTGCGATCGCGCGCACGACAATCGTTGCCACAAAAATCGCGAATCGGAATATCTGGCACTCCAGTTCTCGTTAGTACAATATTTCGAGTTTTAGGATGCCAGATTCTCCGTGATCGAGATATTAGTGACGTGCGCGAGATCTCTTTTTGCGGAATAATGACCGAACCAGATTGTTCATGCACAAACTATGTATTAAGCATAAGTATTTTCAATCGTTTGTCCCATCTTCAATCTCTATCTTCTATGTATGAATACCCTAGGTTGCAATATTTGAAAATACAGCGAAAACGGGAATTATCGCAACGTTGCAATGCGATTTCCGTAGAATTAACATTTTGACAGTTCAAATGTTTTGACAACTAAAAATTTCATGCGACACCTAGTGGAAGTTTTGACTGTTAGCACAAATTTTGAATGAATGTTCATGAACAAACTGAATATATAAACGTATAACGAATATACAATTTACCAAACTATAGATTTATGTACACGCATTAAAATTCAACAATGTCTCAAACCTATCAACCAATACAAATCAGCTTATCCGACTTGCAAAACATATAAACAAATTGCACGAAAATAAATTGACACGATCACATTCACTGTAATGCATGGTTTACTCGTAAGAAAAAAATAGCATGCAAAAATGCACAGCGCATATAGAAGACTATCACTGTATGTACATGTAATAAAATCAACTTCATAATCTACATACATAGCAATTTTCCGGGTGAACGAATTCAGGAGATTAAAAAATAAGTGCATAAATGCACTTGACAAAGTATGTCACATATGTGACATTCGTTCCCGGGGGACGAACGAGCTTTTTGCAGGACGTCGATCCCAATTCTTCTGAAAGGGAGTAATTAAACGAGGGAGCGAACCATGAACTCATTTTAGAAAGGTTTTTTGGCAGGGGGGACAAATTGAATTGGGCAGAGTTTGCGATCTGCATTCGCAACCAATATTTTAATATGGCCTACCTACACATTTAATAATATTCTTAAATTTGAGTGCCTGATATACCGGATTGATAAGATATATACATGTAAATCCAGACCGAGTCGCTAGGACAAGTCACTTGGACGTTACTCGTAGCGTGGCAACGTCCGAGTTATCAAATTAGCGGACTTCGTTTAAGTGCATTCTTATCGTGTCAAAATATTACAAAGAAAATGATAATGAAAGTACAAGGAAAAGAAGCGGATTGAAAACCAACCAAAAAAATACGAATAAGATTTAAAAATACTTATGTACATACATATATTTTCATAGTTTCAATGATATCCTCGATTCAAACCGCATATTTAAACGAACCAAAAATAACGTTGACAAGTCACGTAAAAGGTAACGAATGGCTAGGCGTTATTATCGATTTAAGTTGGATGCGATAAGTTGGGCCACTTTCTTCCGGTTTCCGATGATAAACAGCTTCAAAAAAGAGGGGGAAATCTCTGGGGAGTACTTTTGAATAATTGGAAAAGTTTCACACTGTGACAGACGACATTGAAGTCACCGAAAATTAATTTCGATTAATTGAATTCTTGTACCATTTTCCATCTACTACATATTTCACAGTGTATGCTTCTTTTAATATGACGAGAAAGAATATGTATTGGACTTTTTCCTGAACTCTTTCTCTCGCAATCCAAATTACAAAAGAAACATTACGAAATCCAATACAAAAGATCACGGGCGGAAGGTACCAGACCATGAATCAAAACAATTGGCCGCAACCGCATAGCAGTAGAATATTGAACAATCTTGCGGTTGTCAACAGACATCGAAATAAATAAAAGAGATGACCACGAAACGCCATGAATTCACTGTTTTTTATAGTTACTACAATTAATGAGTAATAATGTTGCGGTTTAACCCTGTGCAGTCCTTTTTTTTAACAAGTTTCTACAAGGTGGGTCAGAGCGCCGTGTGAGTCACTAAAGTCCTGGGGCTGCTAGAGCCACGCCCTCACTATCCATGATAATACCATTCAGGAATTTGGTACGGTAAAAGAGGCTGTGTCAGACGGGTCAGGACCAGACATGCCAAGTCGATACCTGTAAGGCAGATTCGACGTCGTCGACGCTTACCTGCCTCAGGGAAGATACTAAACGGACCAAAAAAAACATGGTAATTATGCTCGCCATAGTGAATTATGCTAAGAAATAACGGTCACTAATCCGTTAAGTGCAGAAATGCAACGAGATATTTCCGTTCGTAGTACGTTATTGCTTTTCTATCAATTTCACACTTATAGGAGTGTATACATATATTTTTTTTTCATAGAACATTAACACTCGCCTTTACAGATCGCTCCAAAGCAACGAGTGCACTTACATATACACATACAATACAATCAATACACATAATCATTTTATACAATGCGAGTTCATAGAAAAATCCACAGTAACTTGAGAAACTTTTGCAGCATTTTATAATCAAATTGGAAAACCTCAAGACGCTGAATAACTTGAGATTAGCAAGAGAAATATAAAGGAGATGGCAATTTTACAGGAACCGTTTCAATGAAAAACAGAAAAATTGGTAAATTCTGATAACTGATAAGAAACGATTGACTTGGAATCACAAACCAGGGTCTGGCCGGCAGCGGGACTCGAACACGTGACCACTTTGCTCGAAAGCATAATATGCTAACCACTAATCTACGCTGCATACAACAAAATATATTTATGTAGTATCGCTACTCTAAATGACTGAACTGACAAAATAGTGGCTATAAAAATCATTAGGTACATATGTATGTACATCATTAACAGTCATTCGCCATCCACAGCTGGATCAAAGCTTCTCCAACACACTCCCATTTGTCTCTGTTTTGGGCAACTCTCGTCCATCTTTTCCCACACATTTTTACTAACCTCTTCTTAGCTTGTTATGATTTCATCCACCCATCTCCTCTCTGGCTTTACTTGCGCCCTTTTAAATTCTCTCGGGTGTTGTTCGAGCACTTATTTCGTCCATCTACCGTCCGTTCTTCTAGCTACGTGACCCACCCATTGCCATTTCAATCTCTTAACTCTCACCTTTGCGATACTTCACACATTTATAATTCGTTAAAGAATTAAATTCCGTCGTGAGATTCACTCGTCTCGTTAGCCTTGTCACAAATTCGGCAATTCGCATCACAATGCAGGCATGCCAAAAATATTTCGTGATTAAAAAAAACGCAGACACGTATTTATTTATGGATAGACGTCGATTAATCGTATTCGAATAACGATTAGCGGCATTTCGTAGACTCTGGGAGACCGGAAAGCGTGGATAGCAGCCATTAAAGGAGATATCACGAATTAGCATTCTAAATCTGACGCATCGGTCATTTCAATTAAATACAAAAAATGAGCCAGGATCGATGATAGCCGAAACCGGATCGAATGGCTTATCGCATGCACAAGCACAACAGACAACATAAAAAAAGGAACTGTGAAAAAGAGAACAGGTATGCAGAGCGATTTGGATCGCTCGAGAGCGAAGAAACTTCATGCTGGATTAAAATGTGAAAAAAAAGCACAGGTGGTGGTCGCAATGGTGGTGATGATGACGGTGGGTAGGCAGTTGCAACATTTAAAAAGCAACACATGGCTGTAAAAGTAAAGAATGCGGACAGCTGTTTCTGAACCCGGCACTCGCCCCATAAGAACAGAAGTGGTTCACGCTTTCAAGATATGTATATACATATGTATGTACATATATGTGCAATGATTTTAAAGACTATATTCATGAAACTTCTTATTATATAATTTAGATCAAAACCATTTACATATTTAATCCATTCATCCACTTGTCGTACTCATCGTTTTTACTACATATACATGTACCGTAGCCGTATTTTTTTACCTTGAATCTCATTTACGATATTCATGAAATAACAAGTGATCCTTAAAAAATTAACCACTAGGATTTTTGGTATCAAATTTGACCCACTGACAAATGTGATTTTTTTAATCAAAAATATGTCGATGCACCTACCCTTCTGAAAAAAAACTGGTACTTATTGGTTATACGGGCGAATCCAAGCATCGATGCTCTATGGCGCTCATATAAGCTAGAGGTAGGACCGGAAGCGTGCCGTTTATTGTTCAATTGTTGTAAATGCTTTGTAAAAAAGGTTCGGCAAACCTTTAACAATGCATTTACAACATTTGAACAATATACAGCTCCCTCAGGGTCCGGGCTTTAGATATAAGTTATATGCCATATAACCAAAAAGTACCAGAAATCAGTAGCGTGCCGTGACTTTTAAAAATGGGGACGAGGTATTATAGACAAAATATTTTTAATTTTTAAGCTAACAAAAATAATTTAATTTTTATGCTAACCTAAATAGCCTACCTTTTTTAATGACATCTTGTTTGTCTTTAAAACTTGATTTTCTGTATTATTTATCGAAAAATCGGTCGAGAATGCAACATTTCAAGACCTCATTATTTGTTTTCGAGCTCTCTGTACCGATTTGTTCCGAGGAAATCGTTTCGCGAGCAGAGTCCCTTGCCATATTTGCACTCAAAAAGTTTTATAAATATGTGTTGAGAAACATAGTTAAGAATGATGTTTGATAGACACAAATCAGAATATTCTTTGTGCAAATTCCATAAACGCTTGAAGACCCGAGTAAATAAAAAAAAAAAGTTTCAACTTCGACGGAAAGCCTATAAATTGCTATTCAACAGTACCACGATGGGAACAGAATTGAGGCGGCGAGTCCGTGAAAGCTAACGACGCGGTGGACCATACCGTAACAGTCCACTACCACTACCTCAGGTATGGCCGATTCCGGTTTCTGAACCGAGTTAACAATATCAATATAGACAACGATTTAAATTGTTGATATTTTTAAATTTTAGTGGACTAGCCTAGTCTAGTACAATGAGTAAAAATTCTAGGTAAATAAATTTAAAAAATTCACTGATGTCAAATGATTGATTTCATCGACATCATCGTAGCAATAGAGATTTTGTTTCAATAATCTAATTTTATAGCACCTACGTATCATAAAACTAAGGACTTGACGATTAGCGTGTGGCTCTTCAATTTTATTGGGTGCAAATGATAGGCGCTTATAGTCTGACATAAAGAAGGTCATCGAAATCCACCTAAATGTATACATACAGTTTAAATGTTTATTCAGAAGTTAAGATGACGAAAGGAATTCCTGCACGAAACGTGGAGAGATAATCGATTAGTTTTTTTATAACTCAAAAGGACAACGAATTCGTTACACTCCATACAAACGCATTTCGATTCGATCGTGTTTGATTTATACATACAATCTATTGTCGAATTGAATAATAAATAAAATGAACAATAATAGCTCGCATCATCACTCCCACATACCACGACTAGACAAAATCCCTTTTTCAACGAACGTTTCATACATACATATTTTATATCTCTATTTGTTTTTCAATTGGCAACTACCTTTTTTTGCTCAAATACAAACGTCTCTATTACAAGAAAAAAATAGCCTTGAGTGCGTACTAAGCCTTGAACTTACACATGCAATGATTGTCAACATTCACACTATACATACATAAAATGTCAAAAGAAATCACCCACCAACAAAAACCACACTTCGTTTTTAGTTTATTTGGCAATAGACAAACTCTAAATCTTGGTTTCTAGTCTTCAATGAGCACTATTATAAATATTCCTATTCCGATTCCTATTGATCAAAATGATTCAACAAGTCTTTTTTTTCGTTCTTTTGACAACTTAAATGAAGAGTTTTTTTATAGAGGTAACATTTTTTCTGCAAATCAACACCCACGTACATATGTATATTTTCATGCCAGATTTTTTGACATACATTTGTTCACTTTAAAGGCAAGTACTGAACTTCGTCTGGAATAAACTTCGCACGTAATAAAGTTTCAACCGTTTGTTTACATGTTGCTGATATGTTATGTTTAATAAAATTTAACTATGTACATACATACGTTCAATGTTCCCATCTAACTAAGGTACATTAGACGCCGTCGTTTGTTCTCTCTTCCTGTGGTACGTACCAATTTGATGGCTTCGTCACTTTGGCTTTACCTTTTGCAAGTTAAATCAAAATCAAAATCAAGTTCCACAACCAAATTTCTATAAGCTTGGATTCGTTTAATCTAAGATATGCTGATATGATGGAGGGATTGTTTAATTTAAATCGTGAATGTGATCTAATATTGTATTTGTTATTTATTTATTGGTCGCTTTTATATTTTATCGACATACGGGGGCTAGCTAACTAGCGGAGTTTATTAGAGCTAGAGGAGTTTAATAACTAGCGAACTTATTAAAAATTACATCGGAATCTTGTGTCACATACAAGCAATGACAGCTAACTATCCAAATGCGGCTTTTTAGCGCCACTTTGCAACTCGCAAATTAAAAACGTGATCAGTGGTAAAAGTTACTTTTTTCACTCTCATTTACTCTCATCACATATAATCTTAATATTACATTATTTTATATTTTCTCATATACTTTTTTGGTTCACTAGTTTTTGCTTAGCCATAGTAAGGACTTAGAGCAATTATGTAATGTGTTCGTTATATGGCAAAATTGTAAATAATAATAAAATATGTATCTATGTAGTAATTGTATTACAATTGGTAATACTTTAAAATACATAAAATGGACATCCTCGCTTGTAACAATACGACCTTTCGCTTAGAGCACGTTTGCCAATTGTAATCAGTATTCGTTTCGTTTTTGGTTCTAAAGAATGTCCTCGATTAATAAGCAAAATGAATAAGAAATACATTTTTATTATTCTGTTACCCAGCAGGGTTAACCATACGAGTATTAACCGTCATATGGTGCTCTAACCACCTAGTATTAAATAATCGACGTGAAAGAACACTACAAGAATACTGATGACGATGCGTGTAATTTCTTTCGGACAGGTAAGTGCCGCGCATTGAGAAACACTGCACATCACAAAGCCCTCATTCATGGGAGTCTCATCCATTGTGACAGCGTTGGTCTTTGTTCTGCAGAGGAGACCTCAATGGCTTGGCGTTCGCTCACCACCACAATTTTAATATCGGACATTTCCAAACACCCCATAGTTTGATGAGATGAGCTTTTGGGAAATGCTGGTCGTCGAAGAATCCAGGAAAGACTCACCTGAAAAGAAGAAAAAAGCTCATGAATAAACATATCAAATTTATAACATCAGAAATATGATTCGATAAAAAATAAATAAAATTAATACAGATCCAATTAATATGTCGCACGGTTGAAAAATAATACAAAAATAGTAATTACAGCTAAAAAAGAAGGTAAACTTTTTGCAGTGGTTGGCACCTAGCCGCATACCTGGTGCAAGATGCGACTGCAACCGCCCCAAAACGATATTTATAAGCTCTAATTATACGTCACTTGACGTCCGCCAAATAGGCTTTCTGTTCTTGTTTAGAGATTGATGTGTTTTGACTGAACATGATTTTTCATAATCTCGTACAAAAAAATGACGTCGAGAATTTTTTAATTCTCCCTTATAAAAATATCCTGACTGAAAATCAAATTAATAAAATAGCTTCTACACCTTTTAAAGGAATTTAAAAAAAACCATCACTGTTAAATATATACAGACATAAAAATATGCAAATGTAATCTTTTGTAATATGACTGACAATAAATTGAATGAATCAACCAAAATATGTCTAGTATCACCGAGATCGAATATCTACAGAGCAACATCACCAGGACCTGTATCGCTAAAAAAAAATGGTGAATCATCCACAATCAGACAAAATTGGCACATATGGAGGGGTCACTCGTATAATGGGGGGGCCAGACGCATTGAACAGTCGAATGTCGCGCTTTAACACCGACAAAAAACCTGTTCTTGCAGGAATGCAAGTCCTTGCATGCCGTCGGCCACGGAAGACCAGATCAGACCCAACCGGAGCCACACTCTCGAGTATTAAACACTGACAATTCAAGAATCCGCACCGGCGACCGTTTTTCGATGAAAAGCCGACGTATTCCAAGAAATCCGCCATTGTGCACATCGCACTGCAGGTGGGTCGTCGTCGCTCATAAAATCACTAACATCTCTATTTTACACAAAGGTAAGCAAAGCTCAACAGCCATTACCGGTAATGCGCTTCCAAGCACCCAAAAAAAAGAAGGATACAGTGAACATCGAATGCATTTAGTCTATCACAATACATGACAAATAAAGCGAATTCATGATGCAATATTATAAAATCTTCAATGTGACAAATTCCAAGGAGAGAAAAAGTTTTCACATTCTATAAATCAAACGAATTCCGACTCTTTATACGAGATAGCATTTTCCTACCGAAAGAAAATACTACCTTGAACATTTTCTTGCATAGAGAAAGCGTCTTTTCGGAAAAGTTGATATGCCCACCGACGAACATGATTTTAGTTGCCTCAAAAATGAGCTCAATACGTTGAGTTCCCGAACTCTGGAAAATAGTATAACAAACACATCATAGCTCGGTGGTTAGCGTATAATGCTAATAACTGAGGCGTCACGGGTTCGATATATGATCCAGTGTTGATGGCCAGACTTTGGTCGATCGTTTCATATCAGAGTGTGCCAATTTGTATGATTTCATTGTTGAAACGATTTCAACAGCAACAAATTGGCCACCTTACTTTAATGCATACAAGTGACGAATAGGTGATATTTGAATATAATGGTAGGTAGCGGGTTTTCCTCGGCCCTTAAGAGGGCTGTACACCCGAAACCTTAATTTTATTGCCGTTCGATTCTTCGATATATGTATATGTATATTGAGTGAATGCGACAGTTGCGCTTCGACCAGATAATACGTATTTTAAATCGAAAAAATCGAGGTTTAGTATTCTCTAATTTTCTCCTCCGAAACTGGACCAATTTTTAAAATAATTTCATCATCGGTATGAGAAAGATATTTTCTATGCAACTGTGCGCGTATTTTTTTTTTTTTTAAATCGACCGTTAAATAAGCACGCTGGACTCTTTTCGTGGGTGTAAAAAAGAGGCGATTTTATATGTTTGGCGGCTCCTAGCTCCTATAAAAAATAACTAATCAAAAAACTAAAAGCACAAATGCAGGCCAATGGTGGATATCCATAGCATATTAAAAAATAATTTCTCTATTGCCATAATTGAGGAAGGGAGAAGTGTAATACGTTTGTATGGACAAGTGGCTGGTGTCCAGCCCTCTTAAGAGCGGTTTCAGACTAGCGTTTTATACGCGCGTATAAGCTCGTTTATTTGGCTATATTTAAATATTTAATATTAGCTATATTTAATATTAAATTAATATTAATATTTAATATATAATACAAAACATATAGGCAATATTAAATAACTAGTGAATAGCCCGATGAAACATCATCGCATGGGTATAAAATTATTATATACTCGTATAAAACTAAAAAAAAAATCCGGAACCGGAACCGTTATTTTCGTAGACTCTAATAGATAGTTTTCAATTCTTTATTTGTAATAATTTTCAATTCTTAAAAATACGCAGACTCCCATAGAGAGTTTTCAATTATTTATTTAAAGACCTATTTTTTTCTATTATTATTAGCTATCGCCCCGAGCGATACTGCAAATCGAAATCGATTCACTCGATCCATGACACCCGACAAATTCCGACTTGTTCCGACAACTACCGAAGATATGACTCCGTTTTGATTGGTTGTCCATACGTTCTGTACGATTATTGAATATTAACGTTATTTAGAGCAGCCTTTATATCCGTATCATGGTGTACTGGTCAGTGTATATTGATCTGGGCGCGATGGGGGTAGGTTCGAGTCGGCGTCCTGGAATTGATTTTATTTTTTCAAATATCGCTAAAATATAAATTAATTTCAATTTCAATAATTTCAATTAAAAATATATATTTAATTGTTTTATATGAAAATAAAAAAAAATGGTTCAAAACTTCGATAAATGAAATTATTAAAATTATGTATTTTTATATGGCGAGAAGGAATATTTCAATTAATGTTTAAAAAAAAAAGGCGAAATGAAAAATTGGATTTGGCACGATGTCCGAGACGATTAGCTCATTTAGACCCATATTCAGGCTATTTGGGGTGATCGGTTCGAGTCGCGACAAAGTCGTCTCGTCGAAAAATGAATAAATCGATTTTTATCGATTCGTTCATTATGTTCGGCGAGAGTTAGGACACACACACACACACACACACACACACACACACACACACACACACACACACACACACACACACACACACACACACACACACACACACACACACACACACACACACACACACACACACACACACACACACACACACACACACACACACACACACACACACACACACACACACACACACACACACACACACACACACACACACACACACACACACACACACACACACACACACACACACACACACACACACACACACACACACACACACACACACACACACACACACACACACACACACACACACACACACACACACACACACACACACACACACACACACACACACACACACACACACACACACACACACACACACACACACACACACACACACACACACACACACACACACACACACACACACACACACACACACACACACACACACACACACACACACACACACACACACACACACACACACACACACACACACACACACACACACACACACACACACACACACACACACACACACACACACACACACACACACACACACACACACACACACACACACACACACACACACACACACACACACACACACACACACACACACACACACACACACACACACACACACACACACACACACACACACACACACACACACACACACACACACACACACACACACACACACACACACACACACACACACACACACACACACACACACACACACACACACACACACACACACACACACACACACACACACACACACACACACACACACACACACACACACACACACACACACACACACACACACACACACACACACACACACACACACACACACACACACACACACACACACACACACACACACACACACACACACACACACACACACACACACACACACACACACACACACACACACACACACACACACACACACACACACACACACACACACACACACACACACACACACACACACACACACACACACACACACACACACACACACACACACACACACACACACACACACACACACACACACACACACACACACACACACACACACACACACACACACACACACACACACACACACACACACACACACACACACACACACACACACACACACACACACACACACACACACACACACACACACACACACACACACACACACACACACACACACACACACACACACACACACACACACACACACACACACACACACACACACACACACACACACACACACACACACACACACACACACACACACACACACACACACACACACACACACACACACACACACACACACACACACACACACACACACACACACACACACACACACACACACACACACACACACACACACACACACACACACACACACACACACACACACACACACACACACACACACACACACACACACACACACACACACACACACACACACACACACACACACACACACACACACACACACACACACACACACACACACACACACACACACACACACACACACACACACACACACACACACACACACACACACACACACACACACACACACACACACACACACACACACACACACACACACACACACACACACACACACACACACACACACACACACACACACACACACACACACACACACACACACACACACACACACACACACACACACACACACACACACACACACACACACACACACACACACACACACACACACACACACACACACACACACACACACACACACACACACACACACACACACACACACACACACACACACACACACACACACACACACACACACACACACACACACACACACACACACACACACACACACACACACACACACACACACACACACACACACACACACACACACACACACACACACACACACACACACACACACACACACACACACACACACACACACACACACACACACACACACACACACACACACACACACACACACACACACACACACAGATTACCGTCGTTATATATATGATGAAACGTAAAGGAGGTATGTAAAAACATGCACTTCCAAAAACGAGCTTATACGCGCGTATAATACGCTAGTCTGTAACCGCCTTAACTCAGGCAACAATATACATAGCTAAATTTTAAATAAGTTTTCGAATGTAAATAAAAAAAGACCTCAATGATAGGAAGTCGACAGTTATGGATAACGGCGAGATATTAGTCCGATATATTACATATTATATACATGTGCACTTTGACCGTTCGACTTTTTCTGGAAATTCGTTCAACACTATGATATGGGGATTCGCCCTCTTCGCAGTTTGAATTCCTCACATCAAATTTTATCTGTTTGAGCCAGTTTGGTCTACTGAAGAATATATAACTCGTATTCACTAAAAACTATTGATTTCGAGTTATCAATCTACAAGTGGAAATTTATGTATTTTTCTTATTATTATTTTTAATTGAATACAAACTGGGAGGCGCCGACTAATACAAAGGGGCGCGAAAAGTTAGTTTATAACATATATGTAAATAAACTTTCAAAACATAACATTAAAATCACTTCCTGAAACGCACGTAATTTTTACTGGTTACAAGAGAAAATCCACTAATAATGTAATACAAATAAAGATAATAATGTAATACAAAAAAATATCCACTAATAATGTAATACAAATAAAGATAGTAGGAATATAAGCGACAGAGAATGAGGAAGTAGAAATATGGAGACAAGAAAATACGATTCATCCTATTTATCAATGAGATTCACAAGTGCTATTATACATAGATGTCTTAGAAAGACCAATGTGTTAACTCGTTGTGGCTGCAGATAGTATGACACCAAGTAAATTAAAACGCCACCTTGAAACTATGAATACGTTGGTAAACCCATAACATTTTTTCAAAGAAAATTAAACCAGTTTAATGAACGGACGGAAACTTTCAAGAAAATACTTTCTGTTACATCAAATGCATTGCTAGCATCGTACAAGTTTACTTACAGAATTAAAAAAAAAAACACATACAATATGAGTCACTAGTTTTACCGTCAGTTATTAATACAGTTATTAGATTGAAATAATGTTTAGCGAATCATATGCAAAACAATTTCGACAAATATCGCTTGCTGATAATACAGTTGGAAAAAGATTTGTTCTGTCAATTATATTTGTATTAATACATTTTTATCATTAAAAATGTTATTTGTATTATTTTAAGAAATAAAGACGGGAGGGCAGGGGAGGCACTAAGATTATTTTTTTTCAAAAGGGAGGCCTAGTAGCAATAAGTTTTAAAACCACTGACACACATTAAAATCGAAATCTCTCACTTTCTGCGTTTGATATTAAAAGTCAGGCCATTAATGCTAATGGTAAACATTTTTGCTATTTCTAGCGTGAAATTGTCAACTGATATATAATGGAAAGGATGTATGTAAACTAACAAAAGCAAAAAGCTGTATAACGACCCGTTTTTATGAGTAAACGTTTGCCGATTTACACCCTATTTAGGTAGAAATAGTTAAGTGGGCATACCACTTCGTGTAAAAAATGTGACATGTTTCAATAATCTTAAGTACCTCAAATCCCGCATATTTTTTCGACCGTTTAAGAAGCCATTGGAACTCTTAAATAAATATATATGTAAATAGGCAAGGCATAATACATACATATGTAGTACATATATATATAATTCCATAAATATATAAAACAATCTAGTATCAGGTGTACATCTAGAATTTATTACAAAATAAATGAAACTATTTCACCAAAGTAACTACATATGTGTGTGGAATACGAGTTATGAGTTATGGCTATAGGCCTTTTTGAGTAGCCGACTCAGGTGTGGTCTGCAGGTTACCTCGCATACTCATACATAAGCACTACGTATTGTCAAGTGTACCTTTTGTGTAAACTACTACTACTACTATTGCCACTACGTAGCACCAAAGGTGGTTCTGGTTCAACCAAACCCAAAGTAATCCCAGTGTGCATGTGTTTATCCGACAAGAGGGCAACAAAAGGACCAAAAAACAGGGACAAATCGCAGGGCGGTAAGGATCAGTCGAAAATTGAATAGGAAATCTTTATACCTGAGCAAATTCCAGACACCCAATGTATAATAAACATCCCATTTTTGTACAAACACGGGAGTATTAATAATTCATCACTTTAAATACACACAATTAACTTTAATGGAAGGAGAAGATTCGAGCCATCTCATATTTGACTATTTCCACCAATAAATCAGTGCGAAATTCAAAGCGTGTTAACGACTAGTTTCATATGATCAATTAATTGTACCTACTGCCCCGTACTACCTCATGGAACAATGACGAGAAAGCAGACCAGGTTTTATTAAACCGATTGAGATTGTATGAAGGCGAACTGCTAAATTCGTCAACCGAAATTGAATAAGACGTGGTTCGAGATGACTTGGCCCTGAGTATACATATAGGGTTACAAAAAGATCCTCTCATATAAAAAGTACTTATTATTGACATTGAATATACCCTTTATAATGAACATATCGTCGTCTTCGTTGGATATCAGATCGAGCAGATATGAAAACCGGTTGCATCAGAGTTAAGAATAAATATTTACGTATTTCCATCCTCGAACGGTTCCAATATGTATTCTCAGGACAACCCCCGAAATATTTGCCCCTTCTTCCAAATATGTACTTGTGAATGGTCGATGACACGCGCTCCTTGTGACCCCATCAGTCGAAAAATATGGGTGCGGTTTCCGCACAAAACGGGGTCAGAACTGAGGGGACGGATTTTGTTCAAATAGATAAACCCTCACAGGGATGTGAAAGCAAATTTATTTAAAAGTCGAAAACCCACCTGAACATGCATTCAAATTTCAAACCGAAAATATAATGATAATCTGAGCCTAAAATATTAGGTTCGTAATTGAGACTCGTAGAGAGAGTGAAAGTGCGTGGGAGATTAATTATTAACGCTATTATAAAATAAGTTGAATGATTCTTTTTTTTATTTTTATTACCGGTCACACGATTGGAATTTTAACGAAGTGGGTAATAATTTTAGCAAATTTAATATTACGAGCTTGGCGGAGTGGCGCATTTACCTGGCGATAAATGTGTAAATTGCGACGGCTCAAAAGATGATGTTTTATGGCTCAAAAGTATTTTTATGGCCGAGGTGGTAGAGATAGCACATGGTCGCTGTCTGGTAGAATACCTGAGGATATTGGTCAGAAAGTGCGGACGACTGGATCTCTTTGTTATTCTAACTAATTGAGTGAGTCAAGCCGCTAATGCACCACCGATTTACTGTTTACCACGGGAGATCATCAAAGATTGAAAACCATAGACGATTATGTGGAAAAGAAAATGACAAATTTGATAACATCCAGTAAACGTTGATATTTATTTTAATATAAAACTAACACTAGTTTATATTTAAATTATTTATAATGTTACCGTCAAAGTTGTAATATATTTTAACTGGCGATTTAGATAATTCACATTGGAATACAAATTAACTAGTAGATGTATATTTCTACACGCGAAAATACAGTTTCACCGGTGCTTTCAGGTAATTTTATATTAGGTTTGGCAGTTCAGATTTTTTCATACAATGCGTTTAGATTCAACAATGCGTTAATATAACTTACTATTACGAATTGCATGTGGAAAACAGTTTCATATTACGATAACCCTAAGAATATGCTTTAAACAAAAATGTGACTTTCTGACACAAATTACTAGTCAAGTGACGTTTTCACGAAAAGCAGCACATATTATTGAGAATAAAATGAATCAAAATCAGGTCGCATTGAAAGCCCAAGTCCTGTGAGTCATATCCAAAAAGTGGACGAAAGAAATAAAGAACGGAATACATATTGACCGATTCTGACCATTCAGATTGTAAATTCAAGGTGTCATGTGAAATAACTACATGGGATAGATAAAGCATATTTTAACTAGTAAATATATAAAACACTTATAAAGTAAAGTTAAACGAGCCAACTTTAATCTTAAATACGATACATACTATGTACATGGAGTTCAATTTACCGTAATTTCCATTTAGCGATAATCCGATATTTATTTATAAATTATCGGTTTACCGATAAATTACCGGATTTTTCAATCTCAAAAATAAACTAATTTTTTGTACTAAATATATTTAGCCAAACGCTAATAAACATTATTTATTACAAAAACTAAGATATATTGCCTAAAAAAAGTATGAATGGCAATGAATTCTAAATAAATTAATATTTTATAAGATACTAAAAAAATGATATCATTTATTCGTCGTTTTAAAAAATTGCAGCGAATAAAACATATTGTATTCACACTATTGTCCGATAGTTGTGATCTATTTTTACAAATCTCTTCTTACTTTCACTTATTTCAAGTGATCCTTTTCAATTTTTACATACCTCCTTTGCATTTCACATGGTTTTCGTGTTATTTGGTTCATTTCATCAAAAGTCATTTCCTTTCTCACAATTTATTTATGATAGATTTAAATCCCTTCCAACGTAACTCCTATTAATATTTTCAATATTGCGTATTTTTCTCGTGGATGAAGCACTGGATCTGACCAGTTTGACAGAAGTTGAATTAAACGGGGTGAATATGTTTCTTGATTAATCGGCAAAAATAATAATTTACCGATAGAGTGCCGAGGTATTTTTCGGGCCATTTGCCGGTAATGGACACCCTAGTATCTATAATAGTATGGTTATAAACGACTCGTTCAATATTTTATTCATTTAGATATCACAATAGTGCATTCTATAGCACACGTGGAGCACACGCCATACCAACACCATCCGTCTATATTTATACATATTTCACAACATAAAGACACAACGTATATGTATAAAAATAAAGGTTGTTTATTCCTGTCGAGCGGTGGGAGGAAATGCACGGCCATTTTCACCATACAGTAAACATCGATGCCACCAAATAAACACGAGAACATTACATAGAGTAAATACATAAGTATGTACTGTATAGGTACATACATATATCGTTTAGCTCACATTAAGTACACATATATGGATAATTAAAATATTAAAATTAGTAAATTTACACGGTAAGTGCCTTTTTAGATATAATAAAAGTCGCAATCGAGAGTTTCTCAATTTGTTGGCTACTGTGTACAAACGGCAGTTTTCGAGAGCAAGTGTCGACATGGTGCAGGAAGCGCTTATGGGTATATTTACACGAAGCAGTCTCTCGAGGTGACGAGCGAATTATGTCTGCGATGAGACTCAAACTCAGGATTGCTGAATGCGTATATGTAGAATAGAAGAAACAGACGCTTCGAGCAAAAAAAAGAACCAAAAAAAGTAGGTTGAGAGGGGTGAATCATGAATTTCAAGTGTGACTGTTCAAAGATGAGCGAGATAATGCAAATTAAAAATAGTACAAAAGCAACACTGCGAAAGTGTGTCGAGCGGAGTGCGCAACATGCATGTTTATTGACAGGGGTCAAATATGAGATCGACCTCTTAATGTGGGTATTGTTCGAATTCTAGCACCGATCTTATTAATGGCGAAACGATATTGTGTAACCGACCGTTCAACTACATACATATTTGTGGGTCGACGAAGACAACGAGAAGTAACAATTTAAAATTTCATATAGGTTCATACGAACAAAAGAAAGTGTGAATTCTGCTGCGAAAATACTGTACATATTTTCAGTGGAGATGAAAGTGTTAAATCGAGTTCTCCCGGCGTTTGAAAAGTCGTTAAAGCACCACGTGCTTTTTAGTGGTTTGTTATTTCAAGACAGTTTCGGCTGACTATTTAATGCACTGGCTGCTTCAAATTGAAATAGAAATCATACCTAAAATACGTTAAATGTATTTTTTTTAAATATCATAAATCACACCTAGATGAATCTGATTTTAATTGATAAGATAATTATGTAGATAATTCTAGTATTCCCTACAGAACTGAACTATGTACATACAATACATATCTTTCTTTTATATTCTCCTGGGTACTCATTCGAATAAGTATCCACGTAATTATTTCCCATTCATCCCATTTTGGCAAAATATCTTTAAAAGGTTGCTTTTCGTCACAATTCCCATCCGCATATTTATTTAATCAAACAAGATCGTCGCAAACCTGTCAGACAAAATGTGTAGAAAAAAAGATTTATCGATTCACAGAAAAATCATTTTCTGTGAATCAATTAATCTGATAGGAGCAATCAAGCATTTAATAATAGACAGACACTACCTTCGTCACGAGAGATAGGCTACTGGTCAGAGCAGTTGTAAAATATAAACAAACCGTTCCATTAGTGTTCAAAGCAAGAGAGCAAAAAGGTTGTTTTTATAAGAAATTTACAATAGAACACTAAGGACTATCTTATCTCGGTTCACGACCAGAGATCGGTTGACAAGTTTCAAGTTTTTTTTCGGTTAAAAAATGTTTTAATCTTTAATCTCTTTTTTTTTGCTCTTTTGCTTTGTAGGACAATAGTGAACCATTTTTTTGTAGGCAAACGAAACTTGTCCGCCGATCCCTGTGCCGAAGTCTAGATCTGTTTTAGGAGACCATAAGACCGTCAACTTTCTCTGTTAGCGAAAATATTCCCATGAGGGAAATAGCGAAAATGATTTTACATTTTTCAGATACTATGTGTACTAAAGTGAGATTTACCTAACTGGATTAGTAAAAATCAAAACGAAGATCACAAATCAATAAACGAGCAGACGAGTAAATTTATAAAATTCACAATCACGGATTACAATTTGAATTTGAATTGAATCAATACGATGCGGTTTGAAGATAAAGTAAAACCGTTTGACTCACAAATTCGTTTAATAAAAAATTAAAACGTAATAAATCTCTAAATTTAATATATAATTACAGCACCGATAGCAAGCAGAACCTTGTAATATTATTTGTGGTCAGGTGAATGATACAAATGTAATAATTAGCACCTACCTAATTATTATGTAGAAGGCGCTGGGGTACGCGACAAGAATTTAAAGTAATATCAACATAACCTGTATAAAACAAGCTCACATCTAGTCTAATTACGGTGAAACTCAGCCGCGAGAAATAAATAGATACTTAGGTAAATATAGATAAGTATTTCATAAAGATAGTATGCATAATATTTGCATAAAATGAGGAAAAAATATAAACAGAGTTAGCGCTGTCCCAAAATTACGCGTACTGACCAAAAAATCTCAGGGTTGCAAAACTATATGATGTTTTTTTCGAATACAGACATGTAAAAACATTTGAATTGATGTAATTGTTTTGCTCACATTATATTGTTTGCATACGGAAATTTTCTACAAACGGGAACAGTTTGTCACATGTGTCTCTGTCGTCAATTTCCATGTCCTCTCTGGCTCACGGAGACAATGAAAATCGTGTCACGTACATACTTACATATGTACATACTGCTTTATTCTTTGCCGACAGAGGTAGGGATGCACAATCTAAAACCTTGTATATACTAGCAGAGAAAAATTTTCACAGACTAACTATTCTGGATCATTTGTAGAGTATAACAGAGCATTGACGAGTCTCAAATTGTTATGTAATTCCACTATTTGGAATGTATTTCACTAGTTTATCTGTCACCATAGCCTCGAGGAATCATCAAAACGACTCTCTGACTCAACGGCAAGCAAAAGCAAATCGAAGTGACCGTGTGGAGAAAAGCCATCTTTGCCGTATTTTGAAAAGTATAAACGAAGTCGAACATAAAATTATAAAAATTTAACATCACTACATTATGATAATGCATTCTTTGAACGAAGCCGGCCGTTTCAATAAATAATATTGGCGACGGTCAAACGGGTATTTTATCAGTGGTATTGGTTGTTGCATCCAACCCAGATCTGGTCTGGGTGCCGTCTCGTTTCAATTAATTATTCACAAATTGGAAATAGCCCAGCACAATTTATGCGTTTCACAAAACTTGAACTCGAAGAGTAACTACATTTAGTACAAGACGCGACCGAATTTAACGGTAAAGCTTTGTTTATCGCGTGAGAAGAAAATACATATATAACGAGAAGAATTTAAAGATTATCAATTAAATACATTGATACCGATTCATTTTTAATTGAATCGTAAACTCGCATAAAACGGAAACTATAAATATGTCCGAGTCATTATAGAAAGTTCCCAGAACGAATCTAAAGAGGTATGTATACGCATTCAAACACGCGTAAATTGGACTCAGCGCCGGCGTTAAATATTTATGCAAAAATATTTATAGATGAATAAGACCGACCCGACTGTGCAGTAGGAACAAAGGGAAATCGACCACAAAGGAATGGTATTCGGATTTCACCCTCAAAAGATGGCTTTCAAAGAGACCCGATTACCGATGGGAAGGGGTGTGAAGTGTTTCAATTAATTCGATTAATTCAAAATGTACGCAAACCTCATACTATATACTTTAAGAGAACATATGTACATATGGTTCCCAAAAGAAATTTTTGCGAAGGGAAACCAACAATAGCAAAAGTAATATTTGCCCCCATTCACGACGACAAAGAGTAATATGATTACCTCAACGTATCGACGTGTATAAGAATGTATAGACGAAATAGTAATCGCGGAAAAAGAAAAATAACAACTACATGAGAATAATAGTCGAGGAATTGTGTTACAAGCGAGCGAGTTTTCAGCTACAATGGACCGGAGCGACGACAAAAGCCTTAGAAGATCGTTTTCGATATTATTTGATAAGGTAACGAAATGAGTCGGAAGAAAACAACAAAACATAAGCACAATAACTTCCGAAAACTAAAGAGGCATATGTATGTACGTATGTACACATATGCCTATACTTATTACTATGTATGCAGTCAGATCACATTTTTCGGATCGGGTCCAGATATATTTTTTAAATTTATTATACAATAGGTATATATTTTACAACACAAGTGTTCATGAACACACCAGTTTGTTCATACATGAATCAAACTGGCCAGTTATAGTGTACACAAAAGAACAAATAGACAAACGAACTATGTAGTTTGTTCATGCATAAACTATTAGGAACAAGTGTAAGTATTGTCAATCGTATGTATGTACGCATACCTTGGGTTGCAATATTTTAAAAATTTGGGAAAACGGGAATTATAGCAACGTTTTAAGGTGTTTTCCATAAGTTTTCCCTTTTGAATACTTGGCGTTTTGACAGCTAAAAGTTTCATGCGAAACCTGGTGATTCATTTTTTAGATCCACTTTTGACTGTTAGCACTTCAACTAAAACAAATAAATAGTTCGCGTATGTACAAACTACATAGTATGTTCATGAACGAACCGGACACTTGAACTGTAACATATACATATTTGTACCAATAATAACTTAAGTACCACACTAGCAAGAAAATGTAGAAATGCGTTCAAGTGATTTGACTCATTGCTGTTGATCACTCCTACCAGTGGATATCCGAACAAAAGAAGACACCATTCTGACGAAACAGGATATTGAATTAGGACCTAATGCCCTCTTAAGCACATTTACTCATCAAATAGGAGTAGTTTGGGAGCAACGAAGCGGAAAAATGCAAATTTTCACGCTGCATTTCGCGACGGGGCAAATGAACTCCGAACAATAAACTGCATAACGGCTAAATAGACATAGGCATAACCAGACACCACACATTTTATGATATTTACAGTAAACGCGATGAAACACGTTTCAAATAAATATTAAATATACATCGCCAGAATATTGCATAAGTTCCAGTGCACTTAAATAAGTGTGGAACGCTGTATGCTTTGACATATCGGGGAGATAGAAAATGGAATACATGGGTTAAAAGTATGACAGAGGTGGTTGATGTAATTGCGTGGATAAAGAGATTGAAATGGCAATGGGCGGGTCCCACAGCTAGAAGATCGGACAATGGATGGACGAAAGAAGTGCTCGAATGGTACCCGAGAGAATGTAAAAGGGTGCAAGGAGGGGAGATGGGTGGATGAAATCAGAAAAATGTGTGGGTTGAGATGGATGAGAGTTACCCAAAAGAGAGACGAATGGAAGCGAAAAATGTAGAGGTCTTCATCCAGTGGATGGCGATGGAAATTGGGACCCTTGGCAAATATCAAATAAAAAAATGCCCCATTGGCATTTTTTAATAGCTAAATTGTAAAAAATTAATTAAAGAAATAATATTATTATGAAAATTATTTATTGTATTAAAATTACAAACATTGTATTCAAATAAGCTTTTAACCCTCGTAAAAAGTAGGCATAATTTGCTGAAATCACTATCGCCCGGTTTCAGCTTCTCTTTGAGTTAACAAAATCCACAGTAAAAAAATGATTTGCCGGAGTCCCACTAATTAAAGGTCTTAAGTTTATTTTTTTTAAATAAAACCTTTAATAAGTATATTGTTTATATTATATTATTAGTCGTAAGAAAGTTTTGCTTCAGGCTCCAAGGGCCCTTCACAAATGTCCTGTTGCCAATGCCTTGGTACGGTTCTGGCTGTAAATATGTACATTCTACAAAAATACACATATTAATAATATGATATTATATTCTATTTATCAATCAAATATAGTCGAAATAAGTATGTACGTACTTCGATATGAATTATCAAAATTCCAAGTAATGAACTTAAATGGAATAATTCTGACAACAGTAATTCATATGCTTGAGCTATGGAGGTACGTTTCTTAGAATTCGTTGCCACACAATATGTCACCTTATTAATTATTAAGTGGACATTTCGACTTATGTATGGTACATACACGTTCCGCCTTAAAATATAAATGACAAACACTTTGCCAAGAATTGTGTGAATCAAGAGACGTTTCCGACACGTAGTTGGTAGCGTTAATATTAGCAGTATCTACCGCGGTATTTGATAGATCTATCAAATACCGCGGTAGATACCGCTAGTGTTAACGCTACCATTGTCATGAATCGTGATATTTATTTTTTCTGCGTTTTAATGGAACAACGAAGCCGACGAAGGAGTCGTGTAAATATAATATATTCACCGTACTGTACAATTACCGCACAAAAGTGCGGTAATTTTTACCGAAAGCGAAGATATACGACCGTCGTAAAGTCGGATAAATAACACTTTCAGGGGCAAACAGGGCGGCGTTTCTTCTGAAAAATGCACAAACAAAAAAATGATAAGATAAACGAACGACAAGAACAATAAAATAAAAACATTGTGATTTTGTAAAAGCCCAGGACTTTTACAACAATGCCGAAATGCTTCGTGGAATTTAGTCTCGGACCAATATTACAAACGGCAAAAACAAGTATCGATCACAGAACGTTCCTCTCGCTGCGGATGAACTTTATATTGCACGCTGTCATCCGGTGAAGTATTAGCACTAGCGTCTCGAGTGTCTGCATTCACACACGGATACATATGCACATTATACAGGTGTGTTCTTATTCAATTGTACACGTGAAGGTTCGCCCTCGTCGGCCCTTTGATGAGTCTTATCGGCGTCTGCTATCTCTGGAGAGAGGCGTCTCTTTGACCCAGCTGCTGCAATTCACCGTTATTAGCTCTCTTGTGCGCTTCTCTGCTTCTTTCTACCTGAGAGCAATAAATAAATAAATCCGAAAAGCCCATGAAACACCTTCGCCGCAACACAAACACATTAAATACATATTTGTATGCATTTTACACAGAATATACAGATTTGTATCATTGTCGGCACGACGAGGTATGTAGATTATCATTTGCGCCTCGATGCAAACGTGTAATAAGATTATCGCTGGCATTTAAATGGCAAATCAAACACTTCGAATTGTGAATTTTAATGTGGCGTACAAATGCTATGCAATGTAATGGATTCAATTGTAAATATAACTCCAGAGCAAATGAAAATATAATTAAATGTTTCAACTCTGTGTTTAAAATAATTCCGAAAAGGTTATCGCACTTTGCAATATTCAAATTCAGCGCACGTCTATACTTATTTGAAAGCAATATTTTCATTGACTATTAGCAACTCTTTGACGATTGTCAAATCGCACAAAATAATTTACACCTGTAATTCAAATTTCAAATACACACACTTCAGGCTAATACATACATATATAAATAAAACGAGATAAGTTTCTCGAGGTGTCGCGGAGTGTTGCATTAATAAATTCAAAATATTACGTAAATACGATACATATTTTGAAAAAAAAATCTTAACATCATACAATAATGAGAAGAAAATTCACATAATTATGTGATCAACCATAAGGCATTCATTAGAAATACCCATAGAACATCACCCGTTATACTTTCAAGAGACTTTTGAAAAGTCAGCGCCCTATTCCTAGGGCACAAAGTTGACCCAATTCACTCACCTACATAATGCTCTTAGACAACACCTGCAAAATATTTCTTTCAAAGTTCCTAGGATTAATTTTTTTATATTTTAATTGATAAACATCTATAGATCAATCACGAACCCGCGATTTTTTACAACGCATATTTTAGATTTTTTTTTATTGACATGTCTCGATTTGTGATCTCATCAATACCTATTGAAAATTAAACATGAAGGTCGATTAAAGCGGCCGGTCGATGAACACACAAACATTAGGTTGCTAATGTTTAGTTGGCTGCATATATAATATTTCGATACACACCCACGTACAATCGAGATAAATTTTAAGCGATATAGGATATATAATATCATCTTTCGGGTCACATTGCTTTTTGCTCAATACAATACCAGCTTGCTTCAATGGCTACTAAGAACAATAAGAAGCATCGTATGTAATTATAGACGATTTCTCAACATTGATGTTTTTAACCATCACATGTGGGAATTGTGCGCAGTTGAACTGTGAATTTTTTATCAGCTGCTTGGCAGCTGTTAACTGAGTATCATAATTACGCATATCAATTTTTGAATGATATCTATACACTTGAGACGGCAGACAGTTAAGCCGTTGAATAGTTTCAAAAATTATCATTATACAAACTAACGACTACCCGTTGACAATTAACTTTTGATTCAGAACTCTAGCACCCAAATCATACTCCAATAATAATCACATATATAATATCGCTATTCCGTCAGTCTGTCTGTCTGTCTGTCTGTCTGTCTGAGATAACGCTCGCCGTACTAGTCGTTTCGATTCGACATACATATGTACATTGCCAAAATGTATATACGAATACAATAACAAAAGAAAAAAACTTCTATATATACTGATCGCTCCTAATTTTTCCGCTTGGCAGATAATTTGCTGTCATCTATTTAAAATTTATTCAATTAATTAATTATTGGTGTTTTATAATGTTTACATGTAAGTAGGTAGGTAGTTTTTACCATTTTTTTCATATTAAACAATTAAATATATTTAAAAGGTATTTTAAATATATTTAACCACCTAGGGATCGAACACATGACCGAAAACACATTACTTTTAATATTTTTTTATTTAATAAATTAATACACCAACACCCATGCGATGATATGTCATCGGATACAACACTAGTATAATATATATAAAAACGGACAGGGTGTATATATGTAAATATGTATGTGCAAGTGCATCAACACGTGTCAAAATCAAAATTTTTGCTGCTACATATCAATTATACGATCATGTATATGAAGCCTACGGAAAGAAATGAAATCAAAATATGATTAGATCTTGAAGTTATTCAAATTTGAAAAGCTATCCTGATCAAAGCACTGAAAAATTCAATACAAGGATTGGGACGGTACATGTTTATATGAATTGTAATGCAGTACAGATTATACAGAGTCATGCGTAGCGATGATGTTGTTAATGATCCAATGTTAAGTGATTTCTAAAAAAAATCTATAAAAGCATGGCACGGAACCACGTGTACGACAATTATAATAATAAATAACCGTATCCATGGACCACCAACAAAGCCACACACGTAAAGGAAAACCTACCAATACATACATACATAAAAAACCATACCGTAATTACATACACCGATATTATACAATGTAAACGGGTGGATGTAACATTGGAAAGCCTCAGGGATCCTATTAGGACTACCTGAGTACTAAAAAAATACACAGTAAAATGTTATTAGAGCGTCAACGTGTCTATAAAAGAATAAAACAAATTTATTAATGGATAGTCAATTCGCCGTCAATCTAGGTAATTCTAAAATAGTGGGTATGCTTGTTTAAATCGATATTTTTATATTCAAACGGGTGATTAATCGAGGTGAAAACTAATACGTTTTTTATTCTGTCAACACACGAGTAAAGAATTTCACATGGAGCACTTTGAAAAGATAGGCGGTCGCCCACGTTCTTTCGTTGTTGTAGGAATTCGGAGATCTTTGATTGAGTGTCATCTACTTCATCTGATCACTCACCGTTCATTAGATACAGTGCCTGTATCCGAATACCAAAGGCACACTACTTTACAAATGACGGATGTTAATTGGTTGAAATGTAGACCGATGTAGATAAAGAAGACTGAGAAAAATATGTACTTGTATAAATGTATATTCTAATAAAAACTACGATGGTATTATCAAAATTGAAGAAGGAATTCTTTGAGGCGACTCAATCTGTTCGACCCCGAATAAAAATTGTTTCATTGTAGATAATCTTCCAAATTTGAAGATGGCACACCACACACTCTAGAAAAGGCTAGAAACAAGGACCGCAGGCTTAATAACGCGCAGAGGTGGTAATGGCAGCGGTTTTCTTTGCGGTTTTGTTTTCTTGCAGTTCCTCAAAGAGCGCGGTAAGGCGTGGGAGTAGCCGCCGGTCAAAGCACAAAAGAAATAAAAAGAACGCATACAAAATATTAAAACGATAATATCGATTTGGAAACAGGACGCATTAGATATGAAAGAAGATTTTCGATTTTGCCGATAAGTGGTGTCATCCGCTTCGGTCGCTACCTTTTGAGATGTCGCTCGCTTGCTTTCCAAGAATTTAACGGGTTGCGTATGGTTATGGTAACTTTTCAAAAACCAGTAAGGCATGTACTTCAAGTCAAACGATCGATTCCTGTAAGTACTCACAGTAAAATTAACTCTAGTAATCAATTACATTTTTATTTAATGAAAACATCGCTTATCATATTTATTTTTTTATTTTCTGATGTTTATGATGGGTGACCGTCACCGCACCGAATGTTATTCTCCTCACTTAATTTGCGCGAGCAGGATACAACAGGAACAAGAGGAACAGGCTTTTCCTCCCGTAACCTGCGCGCGTACATTAAACAAGGCTTTATGACAATAGATAATTTCACCGCATGCCACATATATATATATATATATATATATATATATATATATATATATATATATATATATATATATATATATATATATATATATATATATATATATATATATATATATATTCATCACACGTACGTATGCGCGAGGGACTCGGTATGAACATCCTTGTATCCTGCTCACGCACACGTAAGTAAGGCTGTGTGACAAAAACAGGGAGAATTTCACGACACGGCACGGCACTGGTTTTTTTTTTTTTTTTATTCACAATTTTGCAATAGTGATCAATTGCTCTAAGTCAACACTAAAGATCGGCGTTGGGACGATGCTTTTGGCACAAAAAATAGCTCACTATTGTCAACCATGCTTTTTTGCTATCTTTTTTTGTATACTAATGGAGCGGTCTATTGTTATTGGACGAGTACCCAGCCAACGCCAAAGACTAGTCATTACTAGTCACCGGAGTCTGAGGGGGCCGTGTATTGTTCAAAGGTTGTAAATGCATTGTTAAAGGTTTGCCGAACAAAGGATAGCACTGTGACTATCCTACCTCTAGTCATTACCCTAGCCGAGTCTTATCGAGTTGTGCGATAAAAACAGGAAGATTTCCAAGGCATGTCACTGAAACGTACATATGACGCATCTCAATTATTCGTTAAATCTACTAATACAGCATAAAGTTTCATGCGACACATGGTGGAAATCTATTTGAAGATAGCTTTTGACTTTACCTTAAAACCTACATAGAATTCGAGTATGAACAAAATATGTTCATGACCGAAACGGAGAGAATATTTCAACTGTATCATTAAAATTTATTAATGATTACATAAAACAGTGTCTCGAAGCTTTTTTGAACCGTGACCCAAATTAGGGTGATAGTTTTTTTAATTCAAGACCCAAGAAAAAAAAACAACGACTAAATTAATAAAATGTATGTACTTCGGTAGCAATGTGAAACTTGGTTTTGAAGTTTTGAAAACCTATAATATTGGTGTTCTTGGATTGTCTCCACCTTAGTCACCTAGTCTACGTCACACACTGGTTTTTGTTATGATAATTGCATGTCATCTCAAAGAGATTTTTTTGTTGAAAGAATTCGCGACCCATAAATATTCTAATCGATCCCATTTTGGGTCGTGACCCATAGGTTAAGAGCCTCTGACATAAACTATTAGATCATTGTTGTAAAATCGGCGTTTACCGAATGCTTTCGAGGTACATCTCTCGTCGAACCCAATGAACGTATAACGAGCGTACGAAAAGCGTCAATCAATACCGACGGATAATTATAACTATTGCAATACGACATTGAATCAATACCGACAGTCGTAATTACGGACATAAATATAAATAAATGCCTAAGATACATTATTATGTATTGACAAAAGCGGTATGTATTCTAAAAACCAGTCGGCGGAGAGGCATCAAATTGAAACTTCGTGTTGTACAAGCATAGCAGTCGAATTAATAGCTCTATTTAAAACAACCCAAATTTTATTACTGCTAACGAAAGCAATAATCAAATGTAAATCGATGTCACAAAGTGTAATGATGACATCATACATGCATAAATAATATATTTTGCCATAAAAACCATACAAGATTAAAAAAAAATTATACGCTAAAAAGCTTATTTGTTTATTGGTCTAGTATTGTAAAACCTATTAAATATATGTATAACGTAATATATACGTAACTTCCCCCAGATTAGTGGGGATAAAATCGGCATTTATATTTTTTATTTTTGCAAAATTTTAACTGGTTTTTGATTGTCGGTTCCAATACTTGGTATAATGTGTCTGAAACACCCTGTAAAGCCGTCCGGGAATGCAGGTGAGACAATAACCTTCGGAAGCGTTCAGGTGAGTTTGTGTGCGGAGTGGAGGGAGGGATTTCGCTGCAATGCAAGATCGTCTGCGTCCGCGTTGGACAGACCGGCATTCCATAACCAGTATATCGAGAGAGATGAAGTGGTGAGATAATGATGAGAGAGGAGTCTCGAGATCGCCCTCATATGGTCACAACACCATGGACGCCTCAGGCCCGTCGTCTCTTTACCTACAAACACCATGACGATTAATTCGGCTGCTAACGCGTGGGCTGGATGATATTATGTGACGCAACCGGGATTAGAACCCGGGACGAAGGCTTTGAAAGTCGCGTGGGACTACCGATCAACCATAAAATCCACCATGGTAAAATATAGTACATACAATAAAGATGGATTAAAATCATTAGTGTATTTTACTAAAATATTTTTTTTTTTAATATAATACATGTTTTAAATAAATTGATAATGCGTAGATATTGTGTGTATATATTTATGGGGGATACAGACTGTTATTATCAACGATAAATTAGCGATATGTGGCGTAGGTGGCGAACGAAGGAAAAACCTGACCGTAATGGGAAGTCAATCAGGTTGTGCGAAAGACTTTGAAAATCGTGACGCGAAAAGCTTAAGCAATCTCATCAACCCAAAAAGTAACAGAAAGAAGTATGTATGTACATAGATACACACATTAGTGTCCAGAGCACTATAAACAATATAAACCACAGCGTATTAGACTCGACGCAGATAACTAATGAGGATGTCATCGCATCACGTAAAAGTACAATACGTTAAATAAAAATTAGATCTCAACATTTAAATGGTACGGTGGGAATTATAACGAAAGGGGATAACGACCGGTCCGACTTGATTGAGGATCTCATCAAAATTCAGGAGGCCACACTGCAGGACGACACTTCCAATGTTCCAAAGGGAACAAAGTGCCATTGGTAGGCTTTAATGGGAAGGCAGATAAATTATTTCAACGGTGCTCTGTGTGTCTGTCACCGGTCCAATTTAATTAATAGGTTGTGTGATTCGGACACAGCGAGGCGGCCACTAATGGACGCTCGTTCCTCTAACATTGATAACTTTTATCACACGGTGGAGAAAAGTGTAGACAGACGAGATTAAAACAAAATTAGGGCACAACTAAGACGGCAACTAAGTAAATTTATTTTTTTTTGAAAAATATGTATGTACATATGTATGTACAGTCGTATGACAACGAATTACTAACACCCGCGTATTTACCCTATTTTGTGTACCTGCGCCGTCTTAAGTAACATTTTGGGTTGGTTTTTTTTGTAGACCATTCATTGTATCCTATTCTATGTATTTAGAGAAGGATAGGATGAGTAGTGTTTATACAAATAGTTTAAAAACCGAACAAGTGCAAATACACAGTTTGGCTTTGAAATTCGTTTGGTGTAGACGTGTGCTTTCACTGGGAGAAAAGTTAGTTTTGAAGAGATTTTTGCTTTCCTGTATATTATCGATATCATTGAAGTAAGTTAAAGTGTTTAAATTTTTTAAATGTGACTTAATTATTTGTTTAAATTGCTTGTGAAAAAAACCCCTTTCCTTTTTAGATGGGAAGAAATAAAGATTTATCTATGGAGAAAATCGCCAATATTTCCACATTATTAAATACTGGGAAGTATTCTATACGATATATTGCTAAAGATTAGGGGGTTAGAGTTTTCAGTGTGCATAAAATTAGCACCCAACTAAAAAGAGGTGAAAATCCTACGGTCACCAAGCGTAAGAATTGTTGTGGCACTCGAAAATACGGTCCTCGAGTCGATCGATATATTATAAATACTGTTGAGAAGGATCGGTTTGCCACAAATAAAAAAATCCAGACAAATTTACGGGAGCGGAACCGAAATATCGACTCGGACAATACAACGCCGTTTCGCAGACGCGGGGATGAATGGCAGACAACTACTTAAAAAAACGCTTTTGACGCCAAAAATGAAGAAAGCCAGGCTCAATTTGGCTAATGAGCATCGCCACTTCACCCTCGACGATTGGAAAGGGGTAATTTAATTGAAATTAAATTATTTGTCTAATTTTTTTTGAATGAATTGAATTAATCGATGTTTTTAACATTTTTAAGGTTCACTTCTCTGACGAGTCGTCAATTCAATTGATGACACCGACTCACCAATACGTACGTAGGCGAGTCGGCAAGCGGTATAATGAGTCCTGTGTCATAAAAAATGTGAAACACCCGCTGTCACTCATGATTTGGGGCTCAATTAGAGCGGAAGGTCGGGGGCCATTGTATTTTGTAGAAGGGATGATGAATGCTTCGCAATATATAACGGTATTGCGATACACCCTATTGCACTCTATACAAAACAAAATTGACAAAAGGGATCGCCTGCACTTAATGCAATATTTTTGCACCCTGCCATAAAGCCAAAATTGTGAAAAAAATCATGTCCAACCACAATTTACCGCTCCTTCACTGGCCCGGTAATTCTCCCGATCTAAATCCTAAAGAAAATGTCCGGCATACCCTTAAAATGAAATTAAATAAGCTCCAATGTACCAATAAAAATATCCTAAAACAAAACATAATTTCTGTGTGGCAGGGAGATCCTGAGATAAAGTCAACCATTGCGTCTTGTATCGAGAGTATGCCCAAAAGAATAGCATCGTGTCTCCGAAATAAGGGTGGACATACAAAATATTAATAATATATATATATGTTGTATTAATATTGTAAATAAACTATGTATAATCATTATAAACACATCTTTGTTTTAATTTTACGAACCTACTCTTCAATATATAGCTCTAAACATAGAATTTGCAAAATCCGCATGGTGTTAGTAATTCGCTGTCATGGGACTGTATGTTTCACACCAATACCCGCACCAGTAAAAAGTACCGCAACGAACTGATCACAATTGACATACGATACAGAGTCGAACGCGATCGATTTATCATGTCACTTTTAAAAAGAAAAAAAATGGAACAGTCAAACAAAAAGACCGAAACCGAGTCGCTGGTTATTAATTAGAAACGTGAATAATTAATTACAATCGAAGAGAACGAGACGAAATAAATTGACAAGTATTTGCACTAAATCACCCGCGACATCGACTAATAAACGACCGAGTCGAATTATGAATTAATAAAAAATTTAACATTTTTATTACTGTGTGCAAAAAAAAACCCCACTCACCATTTTTTTGTGAATATAAAACGAGGCGTCGCACATCTCGAAGATAACATAATAAACGCAACAGGGAAAAAATTTTGTAAAAAGCTAAGATGCAAGATGGCGCCATTAAAATTCAATTTTAGTTGATTTTTTACTGCAAAAAAAAGTGTCGATGTTTTTACACCCGTGAAAATGTGGGGTCAAGATGTCGTTATTGAGACAAGCGATGTGACTCGTGCCCACTTATTAAACGCAAAGCCATACGTACCATTAAGAGTGGTAAAGTAGGTAAATATGCATAATAAAATAAATTTACAAACAACTTGATGCAAATTGTTATGTGACTTACAAGCCAAAATTCCGAAATGGAAAAATATCATTCAATTTATTAATACAACTAATATTAAATAAATTATTCGCACCAACTTATCTTCATATGTATTTGGAAATGTTAGTATGTACATATACATATAGCAAATTATTACATTTTTCCTTGTCTACCATTAAAAGATGATTCAATTCCATTCCGAGAAGTAGCACCTTCAAACAAAATATAACTATACATATGTACATACATATCAAAACGTAATCAGAACACATTTCGTATACATAATTGAGTCATCTAGCCATTCTAGCGAGAAGGGTTAAGCTTTTCCACTACATTTTTTTTATTTTTATTTATTTCAA
This sequence comes from Arctopsyche grandis, assembly GCF_051622035.1. NCBI lineage: Eukaryota > Metazoa > Arthropoda > Insecta > Trichoptera > Hydropsychidae > Arctopsyche > Arctopsyche grandis. Next base: position 20,646,556 of record NC_135357.1, read on the forward strand.
TGAAGATGAGCGGGTTCTATGTGAGACCGCCGGCTAAACTACCTTGAACGCACACACGCATTTTAAAAACGACTCAATAAAATAACAAACAGTCGAATGAATAATGCCATTAACGTCATTTGAAACACGCACCCGCCACAATAAAAAAAGACAAGAGGCGACCAGACATAAATAAAATACGACGCGTTGCACAAATAGAGGGATGCGAAGACGCGAATGTGTGTGGCGTGGAGTGAATCGAATCACGAAGGGGATGATTGGAAATCGACAAAAAAGTTCGACATATGTACATAAGTATAAATCACATAGTCGTATAGTATACGTAATATACTATCGCTAATCCATGCTGAAGGGTGGCACATCCTCACATTGAGGTAGATTGAATCGTAAGAATCTGATATATCCTTTTCCGCCTATGTCACATATTAAATAGAACAAGCATTGTTTATATTCAGAGAAAGTAGAAAGAGGGGGCATGTGTGTGTTTGCGTCCCGCGGCGGGGTACACAATTGAAAGGCGGCATACACACAGCTTCAACAGGTATCACACGCGAGCTGTGTGGCCGGGAATGCCAAATAAAATGAAATTAAAAAAAATAGTAATAACATTAAAAAATGGACGAGCCAGAACAAACAGAGAGGGCGAGAGGGGAACACCAGAGTGGAAGCGAGACAAACGGGTGCAACGCTCTATGGGGGAATGCGACCCAGCATGCAAGTTCAACTGCATCAACGCGTTCGAAGATTCAACAAAAAACGAAACGACATCAAATCGAAGTGCTTAGTACCAGTCTAAATGATAATCAAGCGTCGGCAATGATTGTCCTTTCGCACGAAAGCGTTCTAGTGCATTCGTGCTGAACTCGAAAGCTGGCGATGCAAAAGCTACTGTTTTCAAACGAGATGCTTTCATTTTGGTCAATGGTATGTATGTAGATGTACATTCTGCCACTTCCAGACATCAAATGCATTTTATAAATACACGCGGGTACAAAAAATAAATAAAAATCAGATTGCGCCCGTCGATTTAGAAGGCCGCGTGAGACAAGATCGAGCAGATCCAGGCATCCGACCCACTCTGATGGTACACTCGTCGTCAGGTGCTTCGATATGGTGGTCGATACTCCATAATGATAAATTCTTACGTAGTCAAAGAATCAAATATTACACCGATGTGTTTATTTCAGAAGAAGTATTAACAAGTGGATTAGAATGCGAATTCTATTCGAGCACTGCACGATATACGAGTATGTATGTAGTTTCCGTGAGGAAAATCAGTGCCAAAGAATATACATAATGTAAATTTGCAAAATAGATTTAATTGTTTATTCACGTGCGCAAACGTGTGCGTGTGTTTATCGTGAGATTCTTCAAACCAGATGCTGAACGTGCTGAAACTGGCATCAATCTCAATGAAAGCAATGAAATCATGACCCAAACCAGGGGGTTAAACGAAGCACTCCTCACAATTAAGTCGTAGTTATTCGAGTAGACGTGGAGTTGATGTCAAAAGAAGACGTGATTGACGGCTTTCGACAATAAATTGTGATGATAAAACTCTTCTCGACAGCTTCCTCAATTGAACCGTATCGTGGAGATATCGTTATTAGAATAGATGGACAAATAATAAATGAAATAAACACACGTATATATGAAGATACCATTTCGGATATCCCACGAATACAATGTAAGATTTAACGATCGTTAACTTTTTTGACGGTTATTTATTTAAATAATTGACTATTATTTAATCAACGATAACTTTACATGACTAACGTCTCAAAAAAAGCAATGAACTTAATCAACTCCCTATAAAATGAAGTCGTTTCAACCATTGCTAAAAGTTTCTCCCATTTAAACTATCAAACTAAATATTTACCCAAAATTTAAGACAAAATATACCAACTAATGTACTATCATATGAAGATTTTACTAAAAATACATTTGAGAATTTTAATTAGGAAACGTTTCAAATGGTAATAAAAATTTTCCTGCGACATAGCGTCAGATTGATGCAACACGTCTAATAAGCATTGTCCGGAAAATAGTTGGCAGCCCTATTTAAAGGGCTAAGGTTAACTTACACTGAACTGAGAATATCTATAAGCTACTTACGGAAACACAGCAAGTATTCAAATGCTGAAACTCACCTCCTAGAAACAAACAAAATAAAACAAGTTAATATACGAGAGGTATGTATGTACATACATATGTAAGTAGAGAAACAAGTCAAAACACTACAAAGGAAATATGTTTCGTATCGTTAGGTCATCGCAACGATTGGTGAACATTGTGGTCACGGATTTATTTGCATTAATTGATGTTGTTCCAACAACACGGTATTGTTAATTCGAAAAGCTTTTCGAGATCAAGGGGGTCAGGCCGTTGCGAGAGAGCGTGGGCGTGCAGTACCCCGGGGGCCCTGCACCGGTTATACCCATACGAAACACGCGACAAAATATCAACCGATTAATTACACGGCAATTCAATGTGATTAATTACACGTTGAGATTACATCACTATCTGTTCTGATATATATTATAAATAAACACTTTCCTTAGAAATGGATTTACTTCCGAGAGAAGCTTTCACAGACAAAAAGTTTATCTGTAAGGATTAAAGTGAATCAATCAGTGCCAAATCGACACATGTATGTATGTAGATCATTAACCCTTTGTAGGTACGCCAACGACTCACGGGCGAGTCGCATCGATTTCTCCTTTGAAACGTACGATATTTAACGCTTAAAATGGCTTTACTTGCACCGTCTATAGTCGTACTTGGGATACAAAAATAAAATAAAATCCCGAGTACGAATGATCACAAAAATCTATTGTTACTGCATAGATAAAGTAAAAATGACAGTGAAACACGTAACGTTTACCACTGTTTAATTGAGTTACAAAAGGGCGGTAGAAAGCCGCGTATATATATAGCTAGCTGTCATCGCTTCGATCTAATACAATATTCAGATGTAAATTTAATGATTAAACTCCTCTAGCTTCATAGTGGAAACAATAGCTTACTTCAATGTTAGCTAACCCCCCCGTATGTCGGTAAAATATCAAAGCAAGCTGAAGAGTGGAAGTGATACAAAATCAGATCCTAATTTTTTGACGGGCAGGAATGTCACTGAAATAACAGAGTGAAGCTTATAAAGAGCTTGTAAAAATATAAATGACTTGAGTTTTTTGGTACTCTTCTAACATAAATGTAACAGATGTCATTAGGGCTGCCACTTAATCAATTATATTGAGAAATTTGAAACGTCCATAAATTGCCACGCCAAAAGTCACACCAAACCTCTGGGAGCGTCGAATTATGTGAGTCAAGTCATTTTTTTAAATAATCATAAAAAAGCTATCAAATAATTTTTGACTTATTTAAAAATTGCTGGCGTACATAGAAAGATCAAATATTTCGCGGGGGGCAATGAACTGGTTAAATAATTTATAGGCCGAATGAAAAGGAGCTAAATTTTGAACGTAAATCATTATTTTGCAGTAATTTCGTAAGAGCAATTATATGGCAGAAGATAAAGTTTCACTTCCAAAGCACGGCATAAGTACATATATAATTAATTCCAAAACGGAGAATATAGAAATAGCGACGGGTAAGCTAGCTACCTGCAATCATTGACAATACACTTGATCCTCACCGTATTCGACAGGAAAATCAGCAACGGCGACATGTTGACATAATTGCTTTTATATATGTACATACTTATGTATGTATTAAAATCACATTAACAAAATATTACCGTGATTTTCTATACAACAGGGACAGTCAAGGCGTCACCAAAAAAAAAATGCATACATAGTAGTTTCACGATGAAAAATGATTAGGCTGTATTAGGTTTTCACTTTTCGGTAATAATACATGGAATACAATAGTGTCGGATATAAAATTGCTATTTGAAACAGGTATCGCATTCAAACCGGAATGCCATTCATGTTGTTTAAGCGGAGGTAAAGGTTAATAAAAAAAAGGCGCCACATGCTGATCGAATTAACTATTAGCCAGACATATTGAAAAACGCATTAAGGCTCGCACAGCCATAAACACACGTTTCAATTAGCAAAAATAAAACCTACCGAAAAAAGCGGTCTCTTTTTATTATAATTATTTTTACATCGAGACGTTGCGTTTTTAAATTTTAACAATAATATAATCGTCGAACCGGTCATGGTTCGGCGAAAAAGATAATAAAAATACGCACGGGATGCACCGGTCGACGTTAGCGAAAAATTTTCAAGAATGTTAACATCGTATTTTTTCATTCGTTTTAACGACTATGAAGATCCTTTGATGTTTTTGCACCATTCACATAGGATAGAATGAAGATTCATTAGCCTTTTTCACGGGGCAGATAGAGAAGAGGGGAATGCGGTGAGTACACTCGGTATTATACATAAATATGTAGGTGTATATTATGGTGTTAATTTAGATGTAAAATGCCTCGTCTTTGGGCGAGCGAGCATGCTGGGTTAATTACTAAAATGAATCGTATATTAGAAAAGAGGTGGCGTCTCAGATATATTCAAGCAAAAGAGGCGAAATTTTATTTTCACGTAAATAAACACAAAAATACATATACACTAAACAAATCTTACATCAAATGTTTATCAACAATCAAATTTAATTAAAAAAAAGTCAATCAAAATAAATATTTTGGTGGAAATAGTCAAGACGCGTTTTCAATTGAGCAGTGTTGAATAAATTTTGAAGCAAGTCAAGTGTGCGAAATTGCTCCGATAAAAATCTACAATAAATCAGACACGTAATAATGTAGCGTTCGCAGAGTTTACAAGCCCTGCAACGGCATCACAGTATAGCGGACACTGAGAAGGATCTCTTTACCCAGCTTTCAAAAATATTCAGGCGTGAGTTATGGCCGTCGGTAAATTATTGCAAGGCAATTTATTAAAACAGGCAGACAGAACCAACGCCGAAACACGAAACCCATATATGAACGTAAAACGAACGCGCTATACATACATATGTATGTATATTATAGATGTACTTTTTAGTGTGAAATTTCATCAATTCCGAAAAAACGCCAAGTTGGCTATGCACTTTGCTAATGGATTTCATTTTTTTTTATTTGAAGCACGTCTATGCACAAACCCACCGTCAAAAAACAACTGAAAAGTTTCACTTCTACCGCGTGCGTCTTTAAAAACCAAAGATCTTTTTGAAACATCTCTCAAAACCCTCTATTGTATTGTGCCATGGAGTTAGTCAAATAAACTACGATCTTAGTCAAATAAACGGATCGACTCAGGACCATCATACTGCTAGTTATCAAGCAAACCTAAATATGAACATAAAATAGGTAAGTACATCATCATCTACAGCCATTCACCATCCTATTATTTATTATACATATTTCTAATTTCATCTACCTATTTTCATTTTGACTTACCTTTCACAATTTTACCAATCTAGCACTTCTTTTGTCCACCTTTCATCCATTCTTCTAGCTACATGAACCGCCCATTACCATTTCAATATCTTCACTCTTTCCACTACCCATGTCACACTTCTCACCCACGTATTTCGTTTTTCACTACTCATTGCATTGGAATTTGAGTAGAATATTGACGTTCAGTGTCCAGGTTACATATCATATAGAGGTCGTGGGTTCAAATCCCAATCGGTACGATTATTAGCTGCAGATCAGCCGTCACCTATTAGAATTCGCCAATTTATCTAACCCCTCCCTTCCCCCACATTCCTCACAAAATTTGTTGAGAAATAGAACTGGAAATATGCTTACCTACATATGTACATTTGCAGAACGTGTTTGGCTATAGATCTCGTTATTGTAATGTTTTTGCAATTTTTTAAGTACTTACGTACAAAATTTGACCATAGGTGTCGCCTTGGGGCAACCTGTCGTAGCACCTATGGTAAAAATATATATGAAGAGATAATTATCAAGTTTCACACCAACTTAATTTTGATCTACATATAGGTAAGCATAGGCATCGGTATAACAAAGCCAAAATGTTATTTTCCTACTACGATCAAACGACTTTTATCCTATCCAATGAAGAATTTCCACATGGGCGAGATAAATTAGTAAAACAACATGCTCCAGTGAAATGGTGAATCAGGCGAGAAACGCAGAACGGAACATCCCTCCTATGAAGCACATCAGAGCGTTCAAGTGGCATTTGAGGCACACACCCCTTGATTTTTCCAAAGCCTCACTCGTGATGATTCATCAACGCAAACTCCTCTATATGTAGTTTATGCCGTCTTGCATTTGAGGTTGATTAAAATGTTGATTAAACCCGAACAGAAATAAAGGTTGCGTAATTATTGCAACACGGAAGCGTTGCTTCGCGACCGACCGGTTTCGTCCTACGCCATTTCAAGTTTCTTGCACTTCATTTAGCGCTTCAGAAAAAGCGACGGTCCTTAAACGAAGACCACTGGAAGAAGACGGGGTAAAAACGAGCCCAGTTCGAACCGTATTCGTTACATCGGGTTTAAGCGATACATCGAGTACTTATATGGAAGCTCGCCCAGTTGTGTGCAACGAACCAGTTGGTACATTGGACAGATTTAGCTTGCACATCCAAAGCGAAATTGAAAACGTGTCGCATAATTGTTCTGTATTCGAAAGAAGCCCTGCACTGATTGCAGTGGAGGTAAACCACCTAGCAACAGACAACAAGTACCAGTCTCAAGATGAATAATTTCGATACATATCTGAGCATACTAATTAAATTCATTATTCCACTTACATACAGAATTGATATAAAAGAAATAGGGTATTGCCCAACAAATTATAACATTTTTACTGAGAAGATGGATGAAACCCTATTTGGACATTATATTTCCGAAAAAAAAAATGATATTTGTAGTAAAATTTCATTGAGTAGCCAAATTTTATTGAAGTGTAAACTTTCGTGACTTCGATTCGGCGTAAAACCGTTACGGAAGTATTTAGTGGCAAAAACCGTGTGCTGTTTCCTTTTAACATGTGTAAAAGGTCATCAACTGACGCTGCGTTCATTCACATGAACTTCACGTCTCCCCCTGTCCAAGGTAGGGCTCCGCCCCTGTCTAGTCGTGTTTCATTTTCTAATCGCAAGTTACATTTATTGAGTACATATATCTAGGGAAACATTTTAACAAGGTACTGGTTGGTTTGGTGAGCAATTTTCAAATTCTTGCAGAATTCAGCTTCAATGTTCCCGACCAATTCAGGTACATTGGATGCCGCAGTTTGTTCTCTTCTCCTGTGGCACGTACCTATTTGATGTGTCCGTTGGCTGTTACAAGGGGCACACGCTCTTCAACCAGATTTCTGTAAGCTTGAATTGCTTAATCTATGCTGCTTTCATTGAGGGATTGTTCAATTTGAGGTCGTAAACGCATTCTAAGATTGTATTTTTTTTATATATTGATATATTTGTTATATATTATATCTTATGTTTGTTTTCACATCAACGTTATTCTTGTATCATTTTTTAATGACAAATTGGAGCAATGTTATGGCAAAAATGTGTGAGTGAGTGACGGCAGAATATAGCCCAAAAACTGATGATCATCATCAGTAGAGGTCGGAATCTGAAGGGGCCGGAATCGCGCCGCCTATTGTTCCTTTGTTGTAAATCCTTTGTAAAAAAGGTTCGGCAAACCTTTAACAATGCATTTACAATCTTTGAACAATAAACAGCCCCTTCAGATTCCGGTCTCTAATCATCAGTGATGATGATGAAAGTTAAGGTCTATTTATATTGGCACAGCACAGGCCGTTAACTACACGTAACCAGCAGTACGAAAAGTATTTTTAGTTAATTCATGTTTCATTGGCGCATGCGCATTCATATGCCAGCAGTAATGCTCAGTGGTAGCGCGTATGTTTAGCAGCAAGTGATTATTGGGTTCGATCCCAATACTGCTGGTTAGACTTGGATATTTGTGACTCCAAGTCGATCGTTTCATATCAAAGTTTGCCAACTTCATCTGATCATTGTTGAAACGGTTCCTCGAAATTGGCAAAAAAATCATCCTACCTGCCGTCACAAATCTTCTGTATTTAATTTATGTACAATTTGTAAAAATATGTACAAATCTAAATCCATTGATGTCTCAATGGATTAATTATTAATTTTGTGTTCTTCAACTTCTCGAAATACAGTGATTTATGCGTGTTACGTTCAGTTGCCGGTCTATGCCGAGCCAATATGAATAGACCTTATAGCGTGGTGTTGACAAACACGCATCATATTGTTGTGGAGCTTATTGCTTTCTTGCGGTTTCACCAGCAGATCTAGAGAATTTGCTATATTTTCGGTACACATGTGTAATATTGTATTTAAATTTGCGTTTTACGCAATGCAACGATACGATTACAGTGCAGCAAATTAATATATAAGTGATTGTAGGTCGACTGAAGCCGATTCGGCCGCGAGGAAAAGGGTTAAAAGGGTCGTGTCCATTGTGTGTCCGGTCTCATTATTCGCGAGGCGGATTCCTTCGGTCCTGCAGAACCCGAACCCGGTCTGCAGGAATGCGGCCACCTTTCCCACGGTCAAGTGCATATTCAATCGCCAGCATATAAATAATACCGGCCGAATCGAAAAATGCTTTCATACGTTCACATTATAATATGGGTGTGTGCGTGCGTGTGAGAGGGCTTTTTCTCCTTTATAGCGTTTTCTTATCCCCTTTTTTGGTGCGTAATTGAATGGGAAGCTGCATTCTTGCAATCCAATTGCGGAGATAAGCCAGGCTGAGAGACCTCATCAAAGAGGGGAAATGGCCAATAAAGAGGTGAGTGAGTACCTTATAAACATTTTTCCAGGTATTCAATAAGGAGATGAGATAATCTTACATTGGATTTCGACGCAATAACGACAAAATAACAAATTTTGAGACTATTTACATATGTACATATTTCTATATTAATCAAATGCATCTATGAAAGCGATTTGGAAATTGACGTGTTAAAACCAGGGCTGTGAAGTCGCTCCAAAATTAACCGACTCCGACTTAAACTTCAACTCTAACGAATTTAGTGAGATTAACTTTTATTGTGAGCAATAAAGAAACCACTAAAAATTAACATATAATCTAATTCATTGAATAATAGTGTTTTTACCCGGCTTCGCTCGGTATTTGTAATATAAACCGCTGAAACATGGCCAATCTAATGGTAAAAATTTTAATAAATTTATTTGAATAGTTTTATTTCATTTAAATATTCATTTGTTTTTTTATTAAATTGAACGTCACGGACTCTACGAACCAAATAAACAAACATACATACATAAAAAGTCACTTTCAAAATTATATATTAGATTAGATAATGGTAATGAAATTAATTTACTTCAATAAAGTAGGAGACTCTAGTTGACACATACCATATTATGTACCATTAATTAAAGAAAATAATAAAAAGGAGCGAGTCGGTTGATTTTTTTACGACTCAACTCCGGTCGAAATGCTACGACTACGCGACTCTGACTCCACAGACCTGGTAAAATCTCACCTGAGACTACGTTAATTATAAAAATGAGTATTTTATTTAATAATATGTAGATATGAGATATGAAACGACAACGAAATCAGCGAAATGTGAAATAGTGCGATAGCTTTACATACACACATATTTTTAAAATATGTACAAAGTCAACAAAATTCTAATCCGACACCAAAATTTTACAAGCATATAAAGTAATTCGACCTGACTAAATAAAGGATAATTCACGCTTCGGTGATCAAAGAATACCGTGACACAAAATGGCATAAAGTTGCACAAAATGTCGGCCGATTGTCAACCCATTCGTGTCATTATTTAGATGCACACAGTAGCTCCGACACGAGAGAAAGACACAGAACACAAAAGAGCCGGTGCATAGAACACATACTCATTCATTGTTTATGCATTATTTTTTCTGTGCGTGTGTCGGCGATGTTACGAGCCATAAATTTAGTTTATGGTCATTTTAGTGGCCTGTCAATTCAATGAACGGAACTATGCATCCAACATTTAAGAGGAGGATGAAGGCGGAACACCTCCAGAACATCGCTTCATTAAGTTGCATTCGTTCGGTGCACTTATGATAACCAACACCTGCAGCAGAATATGTAATAGAATTAATACGGATCGGTTTTTTTTCGTCTTCTTAAAAATGTTGAGAACCCGATAAAGTAGCTTAGAGTGTTGTGTTTGCTTTAGTCGTCGCTGTAAACATGGACCAGTTCTAGTCGACAGGCGACAACAGTTCAGAAGACTGGACCAACAAACACATAAAGGCTGTTTAGTCTACTTTGACCATTGTGCCCGCATAACTGCACCGGAAAAAGAAACAAACCAGATGCATAATATCGTTTTTGTATGTGTACGAAAATAAATAGAGGATGCATCGAGGATGGGAGACTGGCTTTGAGAAATACAAGACAAAATTCAATAGAAAAATATTTTTCGAACCGCCGAAACACCATCATTCATCAATTTAATTTACTTGAATCAGAAATTCATATTGTAAGTGAGTAAATAATAAAAAAAAAGTTGATGCAACCCTAGCAGGGTTTCCGGGAATTTAGCTCTGAACAAAAACCGACCCACAGACGAAAGGAATGTGACGACAAACACCGGCAGAAACGCACCCTGAGGATACTATGCAAGTAGGTAGACATGTAGATAGGCATATTTATCTACACTGAATTGTATGGTGGTTTAAAACTTATTAAAATTTTACCAAACTATAGATTAAATGCCGAAATAGTTTGTGAAGACATATGAATGCATGTCACTTCAAATCCCATTTTGTGATCAAGTCCGGTTTTCCAGTTGAACGAGATGGGAATCAGCTACGCGCCTATGTACTTCCATACTACTTCTGATTCTTAAGAAGTTTGATAGCTAAATATTACTGTCAGATTCAGATATAAATCCATTCTAAATATTATTTATGTGCCGATTTAATTGTGTTGTGCATTCCATTTGGCGAGTTAAATCGTAAATTTACAGCGTAAAAACCGATTTAAATAAACGAGCGGACATTGATTTAAACGAGCCGCGACATATCGTTATTGAATTGTCAGCGAATTAATGGCCGGCACCGCATCGCATTCGGCCAATAAATTAATTAAATGCCCGTACAAATATGGCGATTAGCATTCTTGATTTAATTCTGCAGATAGGAAAAAATGTATCGAAAAAAGACGCACGCAGACAGGTGACATGGACGGAATAAAAAAACCGGTCGTTTTGACATTTCCTCGAATATTTCCACAATTTTAGTATGCACCGACCGTTTTTAAACGGTCGAAGATGATCATCACGATCGCTGAAAAACAAAAAAACATGAGATGCTACTACATACATATACATATAAGGACATACAAACGTGAGACAAATACAATTCTGTTCACAGAATTTTACGAAATATTTCAACAGTGTGAATTATTCAGACTACGTCGAAGCAAATGCAAGAGGATACATAAGTAAAAAAAATCGGATTCATTTTCAGGTAAACCATTGCATATACGCATTACGTTTGTGATATATTATATTATAGATATTTCAAGAAAATCAAACACCCATTCATTGCCTGATATGAAGTTTCAGCTTCCTGTTGATATTTAAGAATTTCCCATATACGAACTCCTCACATATCAATATTTACACATTTATCAGATAGACATATCGATCATAAATTGACATTGTCATCAGTTCTGATATCCTACGTAAACGGTAGTCGGCATCTTTTACAAAGTCACACAATGATGGGAAAACTGAAATACTTACCTATAACGGTCGCGTGTATTTAAAAAAAAAAGAGGAATTGGGATATACATATCAACTTCATCCTCATAATTTACATCCACCGCGGAATTAAGGCATTCGTATCTGTTTTGCGAAACTCTGGTCCATCTCAACCCATACATGCATATTTCTAATTTCGTCTACCCATCTTCCTTGCGGGCTTCCATTCTCTCGGGTACCATTCCAGCACTTCTTTTGCCCACCTAGCCACCCACCGTTCATTCTTCTAGCTACGTGACCCAGCCTATAGCCATTTCAATCTCATTGAATATGTTGTGTTTTTATCTTACAAAAGTGTATTTTTTTTCATTCTAAAATATGAATGCATACATTGCAACTGTATTAGTGACCAATAATTGAGCCGTTATATTTGAAAGTGGTATAAGTCCACTTTTCTTCATTTCGAGAAATATTTCGCACAACATTAAATATGATGTTTCGCGCTTAACAATATTTAAAAACGTAAAGGAGGTTTGTAAAAATACTGGTGGCCTGTAATACGTTGATTCTGCTTTTCCGAGATTCTGGACATATCGAATTAAAATAAGTAATAACTATTTGTGAATTAAGTCAAACAGAAACAAATAGTGTTTTTGGAGCTGAAATATAACAGCTCAATTGTAAAAAAATTATCAATGGAGACTTTTAGCGATGGGGGAAAGCACCTTGAAAATTGTTAAATAAAACACTACATGTGTCTACAATTCTCGGTGACTTTCGTAGTTAAGACCTGGAAAAGGTGGTTTAAAGTTATCAAGGAAAAAAATCAACAATTTATAGACATATTAATACAGGTACAACAAATGAAAACAATTGACAATTCCCAAAATTTTTGATATTTGTGTGGAAACATTGATTTTTCAATGCGATTTGCTTTTTAAACCAAAACCGGACAATGTTGAAAAAATCACGATTCTTCCTTTCATTGAATTTCTGAATCTCTCGTTTTAAATGAAAAAAACACCACATTGAGAATTCTATGAATCGCTGATTTAGCACAATAGTGACTAAACGAATTTGATGAGATTGATCACATTGGTTTAATTAGGTAAATTGAATTAAATTAAATTTTAAATAAACGTTTCATACGGTCCAACATTTCAGTTAGATCTCTGACATACCACCAGCAGCATCTCTTGATATGTGACTGGTTTTAAAAGAGGTAGAAACGGTTAGTCCATCATGTTAATAGACAGACGGATACGAAAGAAGGCGTGCCACTAAAGAAAACCGAGGGTTGTGGAGACGACATTTTTTCCACAATCTGATTCCGATTGTAGAAATGTAAATCATTTACTTTTAATTGAACTTTTTGTATATACATATACTATTAATGTTTTATTTGTGAAACTATGAATGAACGCATTTGTCAAATATCAGACCCCTCCTCAATATAATCTAAACATGAGAAAGAGGTAAAGATAGAAACCCTGTCTCAGATCTACGTACATATCTTTGAGTGAGTTAGTAATTCAATATTCATATACCAACATTTTTAAGTAAAAAAAAAAGGTGATTTAAACACATAATATGAGTAAGGTTCCACTACTCCACGAGCCTGGAAAACCCATCATCACAGATGATACTTTCCCGATCGGGAAATTGTATCGCTTCTAAACGAACAATGGAAATGTGAACGAAAACAAATGAAACAGTGGATAATAGGAAATGATAAATTTGAATGAGTACCGTTGTTGATCGGTTGATGAAGCAGATCAGTGTTTGTGGAAGTGGAGAGCAGCGGTCGCAGAAGGGTGGCCGCCCCCTCGCAAGGCCCGGCCTGAGACTGGGGCAGTTGTTGAGGCAGAGGCTGAGACTGGGGCTGGGGCTGTGGCTGGGACTGGGCCTGGGACTGGGGCAGAGACTGGTGCGATTGCTGGCCCTGCGACAGAGACAGCGGCAGCACCGACCACACCAACGCCAATGACAGCAGCGGAAAACACACGCGGCGCCGCATCACGGCTCACTCGAACACGCACCAAAACACATGACACGAGCCGCACCACCGTCCGACAACACCACCGCTTGACGACTGATCGGGGTTTGCTACTCACTACACCACACACCACTACACCACTACACTACCACTCGACACTCGGTATCTTAATCTACTTATTATCGGCCATGTCACTGATGCGTTCAAAAACGCGTTGACATAGACGAAAAAGGATAGCAAATTAACATATATATGAATTTTTCTAATTGTTTTAAATTCATTTATAAATTAAGTCCGTACAGGAATCATTAAAGAATGGACCACCAATTGCCAACCGATCTGGATGAATGAATTCTAATACAATTAATAAATGTATGCATTTCATAATGTTGAGGACATTTAAAACATTTAACTATACTATTATTATCGGTTCGGTGATTACATTTGGGATGTAACCCGCTACCATTATAATCGTGATGAAATTGTTCGATTGTATACGATTTATTTTAGAATGGGAACCACGAGCAAGATACAAGGGGACTCGGTACAACGTCACCTAGTCCTCTTGTATCCTTGAAAATATAAAGAACGGTTAAAGGTCTGTTCATACCTAGTCAGCACGCACCGACTTCAGCAGGTATCCGGCCGTACGAAAAGTATTCTTTGGTACATTTTGTATAGGTATATTCATATCAACCGTCACGTTTACGCCACGGCACGCTTACAGCAGTACCCGAAATTTCCTGTTCATACCTTACAGCAACATCCGTCAACGTATCGTATCCGTTTTTTTGGCCATCGTGGAAATATACACACGAATTACGTGCCATGAGTCTGCCGCTTTGCTGTTTTGGACCAATTATCGATAGTGACAGTTGACAGCTGTTCAATCTTTCGACATGGTTTTGGCACAAATATTTAAAAAAAAAATAATTTTTTTACGGAAATATTTAAAAAATATTTGTCCATCATCCACAAGCTCCTTATACAGTGTCCAAAACTCTCCTTCGGTTTTTCTATTTTTTAACATGGGATGCACATCAAAACGCCTCCGTGCTTTTTTATTGCCTTCTCGAGCTTCTTTTTCCAACAACAGCGCAATTATACATAATTTTTCGTTCGATAAACGTCGAAACATTTTTGGTGACTTGTATTCTGACGCGTAGCTACGAATGCACGTGTATGCATTCATATTGCAAGTACTCGACAATACGACGTAAGCAATATTGTGCCGTATCGTCATGGCCTTTGTAGGAATCTCGTCGTCGTCATCGTCATCGAAACCTTCGAGAATATTCCGCAACAACAAAATACATCGAGCGGAACAGCATCAAGCATTCCAGAAAATTCGACGCCTCGACGAAAACAAAATTCCTCTCGTACGCGTCAATAACCACTTCCATCAAGCATTCCAGAAAATTCGACGCCTCGACGAAAACAAAATTCCTTTCGTACGCATCAATAAACTAAATGCTCGTACGACCACTTCCATCAAGCATTCCAGAAAATTCGACGCCTCGACGAAAACAAAATTCCTCTCGTACGCGTCAATAACCACTTCCACCAAGCATTCCAAAAACACTATAAAAGGAGGTACAACCCAAACAAGACCAGTCGACCCACAACAGCAAGCGTCGACACACAGCACCAGACCAGTCGACCCAGAGCAGCAAGAGTCGACACACAGCAGCAGACCAGTCAACATCCAGCTCCTGACCAGCGACTTGCCGAACATAGCTGAACGCCGAGCCAGCGACACTCTACCATATCCAGCGACTTGCCGAACATAGCTGAATGCCGAGCCAGCGACACTCTACCATATCCAGAGACCGCTGAACGACAAACTTTTGCCAACAATTAATCATACTTGTGTATACGTGTTACTACCAAATAAATACCATATTGAACATAGCTGTATTTAATATCGAACACAGACGAACCTGTCTATAATACATGGCGGACTGGTGGTGAAGAAGACCTTCACAACAAGACTAGATCCCCATACCTTTAATGTATAAGTAAGCCGATTTTGCCTTGCACTCGGCCAAATTGCTGTAAACGTTACGTGACCGCGACGTGTAGGTAGATATGAATAGAAATGTAATAAAATGACATATTTGAAACGGAGTCGTGCAGTGCTGAAGCCGTGCAGTGCTGTTAAGTATGAACAGACCTTAAATCAAGTAATAAATATTTTTAAAAAAATTTTTTAGTCAAGTTCAAGACTGTAATTAAATAACTTAAACCGGTTTATGAAAATAAAACGAGCAAAATAGAATAGCATAACGAAATGGTTGAAAATGATACTTGGAACACAATGAGAACAAAAACGATCGCGAAATGTATTTGTATAAATAAATATATAATTTCTGAATGCGGTATTATATAACAGCCAGAGAATGGCGCTGTCCACACACACGATATCTACTACCGATATTTTCAATATTTTCCATATCCAGTTCCTAAATAGCAACCACAGGTTGCAATATTGGAACTGGATATGGAAATCGTATGTAGATATCGTGTGTGTGGACGGCGCCAATGGCACTGCTCAAAGTGAGAACCTCAGCATTCTCTATTACTATGATTTTCATTTAGGTTTTCATTCCAATCAACGTAATCCTATAAAATACTAAAAACAAAAGAATGTTTACAGATGAATGTAGTTCTGTAATTACTTGGAGATGCTATGCGTCGTGGAGAAAGTTATCAATTCAAATTGGAATTTAAAAGAGAATGTAGGCCAAGGACGTAGTTTGAACTGTTTAGTTGAATGCGAATCAAAACAATGCGAGTGACGTTAGTGTGAATAGTTGCCGACCAGCGATCGTCGGTGGTGGTAGTGGTTTGTTAGGCAGTAGTGAGCTAAAACGGTTCCAATTTCGAAAATGGGTTTGTGGCGCGGCATCCGATGGACGGCTTCAGCAGCCACAACACGCTTCCGACCCGTTTCACACGTCTTATTTGACATGGATGGAGTAATTATAGGTCTTCGGGCGATCTTACTTCTCGCTCCTTTTCCAACTCCGTTCTGAAAACTCGAACAACTGTTATTGTACGATTGCTTACATAATCTGATTGTTGTACAATTCTACAATGTCACATTCGAACTTACTAAATTGCCATTGATGTCTATCCACTATATCTAGCTCGTTGCGAATAACTTTCACTTTACCCAAAAATCCTTGCATATTTATCAATCATATTTTACCATATACATATTGTTCAAGTCGCGTTAATTGTCGAATTTCTTTAAATATTTCAACTTTGGTTTTACGGTACTCTCATTATGCATACCTTTCGTGTCAGCCAATTATATGTGCTAAAAATTGCACTAGTGAAAGTGGGTTTCGAGAAATTAGCATAAGGCAGAAAGAGTTCGATTGATGACGATTTTATCGAATGTAGATAATTTCGCAAGCGATTATTCGTTATCTACATGTTGTATCTTTTTTCGACAGTTTATTTTGCGGATATGCCATAGTAACTGCAGTAATTCATTGAAGGCAAAATTTTGTGGTATTCAGATTTGATCAAACTGTAATAATTTGTTACAATGATGTAGAGTTGATGAACTTGAACCAATTATTTATTTTTAGACGAGAGTAGAATAATCAGCCAAATATTGTATAACAAACTTTATATAATGTGCATATGTCTGCATTTTAATTTAATCACTTTTGATTACTATATACATATTTCAGAACTTCTGTTCAGAATTATTCACACATAATCCTCGAGTTGTTGAGAATTGTTTACAGGTTATTATAATCTTACTATTTTAATTTTAATGTTACAGATACAGAACATATTTATGAAAAAATTGTTGCAACAATTGCTAATAAATATGGCAAGTCATATCCGCGGGATGTTAGACTTCAAATTATGGGTACAACTGAACAAAGAACTTCCGAAATCGCTTGTAAAGAATTGAAATTGCCAATAACTCCTCAGCAATTTCACATTCAAATGAAAGAACTGGGTAATCAAATGTTAAGGGATGCGCCACTAATGAAAGGTAATTCATATATGCACTATGAAAAATTTATTGATATATGCAATACTCGTTGTTTGTTTTCGATATTCCTTTGTGATAAAATTTATAATGAAATGTTAGTGAATTTTTTTAATGAATGTATGTATAAGAATAAATATTGGTTATTTTTTCAATTACAGGTTCCAAACGATTAATAGAACACTTGTATGCAAGTAATGTACCAATAGCTCTGGCAACAAGCTCTGGAAAGGAAAGTGTAGAAGCAAAAACTTTAAATTATTTAAAACTTTTCGATTCCTTTCATCACAAAGTAATGGGCAGTTCGGACTCTGAAGTTAAATTTGGCAAACCTCATCCTGATATATTTTTAATCTGTGCATCAAGGTTTCCTGAAAATCCAAATCCAGAAAACGTAGGTTTTTACTCAATGCTACACTATTATAATATTGTATTTAATTCGATATTAACGTAATGATGGTTTCAGTGTCTAGTTTTTGAGGATGCGCCTAATGGAGTGGAGGCTGCATTGGCTGCTGGCATGCAAGTTGTAATGGTACCCGATCCTACATTAGAAAAGTCTTTAACAAAAAGGGCAACTCTTTTACTCAACACTTTGGAAGAATTCAAACCTGAAGAATTTGGTTTACCGCCGTTTAAGTCATAGTTATAAATAAAATTTTCAAATTTCCTTTCAAGTGACAAGTTTCGTGAATATTTTCAATTTCATAAAACGCTAAGTTTTATTTTCTTTGACATTTTTAGTATATTTATCAAACTTTTTGACATTGGATACAAGGTGTCTGTACAAAATCTAGAATTTGAGAATATCTATATATAGATTTATACATATTGAAATTATGAAGAATCCTTATTTTTAAGATTTTGTGAACATATTTGATATGAATTTACAGTTTTGCTGTATTAAATGTATAATTTTTTTTATATTCTGACTAGTCATATGTTAAAAATTTTGCATAAAATTGTAGTTTTTTAGTAGAAAACCAAGTCTAAGTTTTTATTTTTTATCAAAATTTTTAAATCTCGGTGAAATTAAGTGCATATGTACATAAATTTACGTTTCGTGATCTTTTTTAAAATATGTATGTATATATGAAGACATCATGTAAAATTTACTAAGCGGAGTTCATGTCTAATAACTTAAAACAAGGACCATATATTTTGAGTACTTAGAAGATGGGACTGACCCAGATTCCAGGTTTTATTCAGAAATTCTATAAATTTAATTGAGTTCATATTTACCATTTATAGTTTTGTAAATTTTTGCGATTTGAGATTTGTTTGCAGGCCACATGTTGGGTGGCGAGCATAGATTATGGATCAATAATATATTTTTATTTTTAAAAATCAGTCAAAATCTCGAGGTAGAATTTTTGCATGGTCACAAATTTTCATCTATTGTTACTACATACATACATATGTACATATGTATGTACGTAGATCAAGTAAATGCCAAGCTAAAATTGTCCATGTGAACTTACCTAGATGATTTAAAAATATTACAATTGGAAATTATTAAAATAAAAATAATGCTTTATAAAGCAAAATATTATCATGGCAGCTGATAATACAAGTACAAATAAAAACAAAGCAAAAAACTTGTAACTTTGAAATACAATAAACGTTTGTCTAGTTATTTATGTGTAATTCATATTTTATTTTATTTTAAACTAGCTGAACCCGGCATGCGTTGCAATGCCACAATAACGCATGAAATTCCCGTTCCCGTTCCCATGTGTCGGAAAAACGCAGGCAGCGAACACATGTAAAACAATTCAATTGTTTGTTTATTTTACCTTAACAACGCAACAATGCGTTGCAATGACACTCATTCCCATTTTTCCCGTTTTTGGGCGATTTTTTTTCACAATAATCTTCCCAGACATGCATACAACAAATCCTGAAAGTTCCGTCGTAATCGGTTGAGTAGTTTAGGAGCCTATTCGAGACAGACAGACATTCATTTATATATACATATGTATATAGATTATATTATACCTTAATTTTTCATTTTATGTGTTGTTATAGTTTATTGTTGTATTTAATTAATTTCACTGTAGTGTATTTATGTATATAAATTAATATGAAATATATTTTTATTAATTAGCAACGATATCAATTGGAATAACGTCATCACTTTTATTTACTTTATTTTTTACATATTTTGAATTTTTTTTTTTTTACTAAAATGAGTCAAGGGGGGGGGGGCGGATTTTCAAATTTGCACCGGGGCCCGAATTTTCTCTCTACGGCCCTGTACACACATACATATGTATATCCTTATAATTATAATTTTGATTCATAAAAATTAATAGATTGTGTTTAGAATTAGTAACAATGAAAGCATTTTTATGAAGGAATTTTTTTGTTATGATCAAATAAATTTGATAAAGTGATAATAATTCGAATGTAATTATGGATATTTTTTATTTACAAAGTAAAACATTAACTTCATTTCAGTTTCAAAACATAAATAATTTGGATTCATTCTACAGATTATCTATTTAACGGCTAAGGCTTTCACTTGATCAAACACTTCCTGTGCAGTTTTGTTTGTGAGTGATGCGCTCGATTCTTTTCCCATTTCTGCAATCATAAATATATAATTCGTGAAATTCTACATTATAAGTTCATTGAATTTAAAACATATTAAGTATATTAACTTACCATATCTAGCCCAAACGCGAGGCTGCACTCCTGAACACTCCCTGATGAGAATCGGGAACTTCGGATTGGCTTTCTTCAATTCTACATAGTGTTTCGTTATGAATTCTCTGCAAATTTCAATACGGAAGATATTACGATTTTCGTATGTAAATCACTAAAAAATGACAGTAAATTTATCTAAATAAATTTGATCATAATGACCACATGAATGTTGATTTCTCAGCTAAATTCTATCCACCCAAAGTATTATAATTAATATTTATTTATTTATTTTAAACAGACCATTGTGGCATAACAGGAATTCCTAAAGCGCCACAATGGTCAAAAAATGTAATGTAATGTTGTGTCAGTGTCAACAGAGTATAGTTACACTACACTGGTTAGTGGCGCTTTGTCTACTTGCTGGGACCATGATTTCAAATTTTGACAGAAACCGAAAATTGAATGTTTAGTTTTCTCAATGACCATGTTTAAGTATCTAGCTACTGATGAAATCTTATAAAATATTATATCATTTTTAAATTAAGATCAACTGTCGGAATTTGCCGATTTTTTCTGTTAGAAGTTAAGGCGGCTCATTCACCTTAACCTAAAAAAGGCCTTGTAATGATTCTTTCTTTCATTGCCATTACCTTTTAAAAATATTTGCCATGATAAAGTAACTATATAACTAATATATAATTAAAAAAACCTATATTATAATAGCATTGGATATTCGCATTTTTCTTGTCCAAAGATTGAGGATTATCAATCAAAAACGTAAAATCGACTATGTAAGATTTTAGTTTGGTTTTGGTTTTTAAATATTTATTACAATTAATATTGTTAAAGCAATATATTGATATGTAAATAGCCATCGGCAAAGAAAATGTTTAAATATATGATTAATTTTATGAAAATGAGTACCTAACTCCAGCAGAATGAGGACCCGTTTGACAAAGATGAAGCCTTAATTCGCGCAGTGGACCTGAGAACCGCATATTGTCGAAACTTTTGACGTATAACTATAACTATACGATCAAAAGCGCACTTTACATAACAAACTGACACTCAGTCTTACCAACTTATAACCTATGCTACTGTGGATCTAATCTTGGTCTAAATCACTTTTTATTGAACTAGTAATAAAAGAGATTACCGAGTCAAAAGTATATTTCTGTCGCACACATTATAATAAAATAGGGACAATGGCTTTTAATTACGTAATAAATAAAACGCTAAAAATATTTTCATTACATATTTAATCTATTATTTTATCACTCAGTCGACTATGTCCATTAGAAGAGGGGACATTTAAAAAAATGCCTTTTGGAAGTGAATGCAGGGCAGTCTCTATTACACAAAATACAAATATTATATGACCAGTTTATGACTACATATATACAGACCCACGACTGGAAGTTCTTACCACTAGCGTAAAACTCGTTTTTTGTCGATTTTGTTAAATTTTAGAACAGGAAATGAAACAAAACTTCTTATTATACACGCATAATATATTCATCAATAATATTTACAAAAAAAAAACTGTAATTAACTTA
Source organism: Arctopsyche grandis (assembly GCF_051622035.1). Taxonomy (NCBI): domain Eukaryota; kingdom Metazoa; phylum Arthropoda; class Insecta; order Trichoptera; family Hydropsychidae; genus Arctopsyche; species Arctopsyche grandis. The sequence continues at coordinate 20,668,506 of NC_135357.1, forward strand.
ATATTTAGTTGTCCCTCCCCTATTTGTTATAACAGCCCGAATTGATCTCTATGCATGACTGTATTGTTTTTTGATTTTTGAATTATTTTTCCATGTATTTATTATTTTTTCTTTTAAATTATCTAACGTAGTATTAGGGCTGTTATAAAAAATACTTTTTAATACCCCCAACAAATTTCAATCGGATTTAAATCCGGTGAATTACCTGGCCATAACAAAATTCGAATATTTTTTGTGGTCAGGTAGTTGTTAATTGTTTTGGCCGTGTGACATCTTGCATAAAAATGTTGTGGCGGCTCGCTTATACGACATGGTCGAGTTTGGTTGCCTTCCTGCGAGTGGGGACCAACCCGGCTGGGTTCGGAGAGCCGCTACTCACTCTGTCTTCAGCTGTCATATAATAAACACGTGCATTAACACATAGGATACCACGGGCTATTGCTAAAGAAACAGGCGTGCGGCGGGGAGAATTTGCGCTAATCTTTGCATAAAACTGTAACTGTTTAAAATGTCATATCTCTTTTACCAGTAAACGTATAAAAGTGAAATTTGAAATGCAGTTTCGTATGGACTATCTTAAAATTTCGTAATTGTAAAATCAGTAAAAGTCAAACTGTGAGTCGCGTACTAATAAAATAAATAATTAAAATGTGTATAAATATGGCAAATATACATATTTTATAAATAAACAAAAAAAATGTAGCAGCAGTGAACCTTTGTGTAACAAAAACAACAAATGTCGTTATTTGAAACCTATAAATACAATGCAGTCAGATGCAATTCCATATGCGCTTTGGAATTGCCGACATCGAACAAGGTTAATCCTCTTTCGTCATAAATAACAATATCAGTGAGAGAATTTTAGGACATCGGCAAAATCTAAGAGGAACATAAAACAGATGTGAGAAAAAAAAAGGTCCCCCCAAAATGTGTTTATTACCTAGTGCAGTGGTTAGTAACCAGGAGTCAAGTGTAGGCAATAAATTACCGAAGAAATATAAAAGGGCACATAGTAAACAATGGTGATATTTTCTTCAGAACATGAATATAAAAAAAAATCAAACATATTTATTCAACTAAAAACACAAAAAAAGCATTCACCCAGCAAACTGCACCCCTTATGTAGATATTCACATTTGATTGATTGGTAGATATTTCCACAATATTTATTTAAAAGTTTCCTTTATATTATAATATATTATCGATAAACTCACTTAATGGTTTTTGATAGTATTACATATTTTTATTATTTACACACACACACGTTATTTAAACACAATATGAAATTCATACACTAATGAAATTTTCGCTGGTTTCGAACCTCTGAGAAGGTCGATGACGATCTGTTCTATTATTTTTACAAACCTCCTATACGCTTTAGTTAAATAAAATAAAATTTGAGACATCTTCGGCATAACCAAAGAAATATTTTGTAAATTTAAAGAAATATTTGGTACATTTCCTATAGTCCAGTTTCTAACCTTCTAAATTTTTCAATATCGACTTTTTTTAAATTATTTTAGTTAAATATCACCAACGACATCTTTTACTAAGCCCCGATATGAATAAATTACAAGAAGTACGAGGTTCAACGTGTTTTTTCTTTATATGAAGTAGGAGTGACGCAACGCACAAATTTGTGCGCACGGTAGCCAAAGGAAGTTTTTCAAACGCACAAATTTGTGCGCACGGTATCCTGTGTGTTAACATGCCAGTCGTCTCATTCGTTCATCCTCCATACTGGTGACCCCCGACATCGAGCCACGCAGCCTCGATCAATTTCAACATGCCGCTCATCCCTGCCTCGCCGCGCCCCCATCGCCATCAACACAGCACGCCGCGGCCCACGGGTGACAATAAACGAGCAGACACGGCTACCTACCTACCTACCTACCTACCGACGTCCAGCCACAACGTCGATGACAGATGCTTAAAAAAATGGGGGAGCGAATGAGACGACGATCTTGACAGCTGGATGTGGAGTCATGCGCGATCCACTACACATAGAACGGTCATCCAGCACCACAAGACATACACCACCTCAGCACCATCATCATCATCAAGGCCCCGTCCGTCCCCACGAGCGTCGTCACGCCGAGACGGCCGGTAGCGCTACAACACCTCCACGAGCCACAACGACTCACAGTCCAGCTCGGAGTATCATCAACCACATCGATGCCCCTGCCGCCCCCGCCGCCCCACCAACCGACATCAGCCTCGGAAGAGCGGCGCCGCCGCAGCATCGCATCGGCGCGACCATCGGACCACCCACCGTCCTGCTCGCGACGTCACCGCCCTCGAATCTACCGACCATTTAGGGCGGTACACCTACACAGCGGATGACCCACGTTAACAATTTTTTTCTCCCCACTCAATAATTTTTTTTCTCTTTGTGTAACAATAATTTTTTTCTTTTGTAAAATTTGTTTCTTTGTAATTTTGGTATCGCTGATGCTGGGGGGGGGAGTGATGTGGCGGCTCGCTTATACGACATGGTCGAGTTTGGTTGCCTTCCTGCGAGTGGGGACCAACCCGGCTGGGTTCGGAGAGCCGCTACTCACTCTGTCTTCAGCTGACATATAATAAACACGTGCATTAACATGCCAGTCGTCTCATTCGTTCATCCTCCATAATGTAATTATGTGCATCCATCCCTTCTGATTCAAAATAAGGCAAAAGTAAGTTCAACAAATTTTTTTTTGTATTGATTCTGCCCCAATGTACGGGTCTATCCCCTTATGGGTTCAGCCCCTTTTCCGCTAATAACGGACCACACCATACAGATGCATTATATTTTGTTGTTTGAATGGTGCATTCGTCGCTCAGCTTCTCGGAAGGTAGTCTTCTGATGTATTGGACAACATCTGTCATTGTCCTTAGAATTGTTTCATTAGAGAAACAAACCTAAAATGAATGAAAAATTAGTACATAGGAGGTTATCAAGTATTTTTTAGTTTAATATTAATATTTAAACAATACCTTTTTCCAATCATCAGCAGTCCATTGCTGATGTTCCTGAGCTTTTTTTCATCGTTGGTGTCAATTTTGGCTTATTTATGGGAGTTCGGCTCTTGACGTTAACTTCACGAAATCTACGTTACACCGTCCTTGTGGAAATATCGATACTCTCTTGGTTCAGAATAGCTTGAATACCTTTATTAGGCACCTTACGGTTCTCCAAAGCTATGATGATGATTTTTCGATCCGTTCGCGGTGTGGTTTTTCGTTTTCTCCCACATTTGTCGTATAATGTAGCAGTTGGATAAACTCCCGATTGCACCAATTGTGCAATATGGGCTACCGTAGGGTGAGAAACATGAAATTTTTTTGCAATTTGTCTGTAACTATATGTCTTTTCACTAATAAGTGTGGCAATGGCCACTTTCACATCTTCTGAAATGGTTTTTTTGGAGCCATTTAAAAAAAAAAGTTTTTGATTAAAAAATCAAAAAATATATTAAAGCGAACGTAAAAACACAATAAATTATACACAACAATATTAATTTACAACTTATATTTAAAATATTTAAAAATAATTAAACCTTAAGTCTATTTTTAAGTCAATAATTGTTAATTTACGCAGCGTGTTAACAGGGCGAAAACTGACCGTGAACTGATTCTTTGTTTCTTTCATCCCCAGTTTCAAAATTTTCGGTTTTTTTCACCACGACATGTGGATTGCTATTCAATCTATCTACCAGTGTTAAAATAAATACGTGTTTCCCACATGTTTGTCAAATTTGTCACAAGTTTCGCAACCTGTCATGGGTCTGTACATACATATTCAGTAATCAAAAAGCAAAAACATACATAAGTGTTCAGTAATCAAAGAGTATCAAAAGCAAGACTTGCTTTGTATTTATGAAGGTATATATGACTTGCTTTGTGTTTCATGTGAGCGCTTCCACAAATTTTGAATTTGAGTATATACGAAAAAAATCATACTTTTGGTTCTTTGATTTCCTGTCAATGCTTTAACTCGGTGGTTCTTAGCCTTTTCGAAGTCACGGTGCACTTTTGATCATGAGAAAAAATGGCGGTGCACCAGAATTAAATGGTCGAAAAATGAATATGCGCACATATTTTTTATTTCAAATTAAACAAATTACATAACAGTTAAAGAATAAAAACGGATATGATCAACCCATGACTTTATCTATGTATTTGAGGAATATAAGAAGGTCACAAACCAAAATTCGATATTGAACCGTACAGACACATTCACACATACCGGCAGCATTATGAAATACTAATAGCTCTGACAATATTTTCTATACAAATTGAGCGCAAATGTATGGAAACTTGCACAAGACAAAAGTTATACTTCCGGTTGTCGGATTTTGTTCAAATTTTTTTTATTACTTAAAATTATTATCATTATTATAGACATTAAATATCAAGAAAATAAAAATAATTTAAAAGGTCCAAATAAAATAATGAAATATAGTTTTTTTTAAAAAATACTACTTCCGCTCTACGAATTCTAACCAAAACCTTATGAGCTATAAGAATACAAATATAAATTTTCAGCTTGATACGTTCAGGGATGTGGACAGACAAGTGGCCACAACATTTTTGACCTATTTAAGAGGAAAAAAACCCACTTCCGGTTTATTAAATTTAGTGATTGTTTTATTTTCATCACAATGATACCAGAATTATACTTTATTTTTTTCGTGAAGAACACACATGTTGAAGGGGTCGAAAAAAAATAGTGGAAGAAAATTCGAGCAAGAGTTAACTGTCACTTCCGATAGACGGATGATTACCAACTTTTATACATAACTTGTTACTAAGCTTTAACTTTTAGACATGAAATTTAAGTTCAATAAACTAAAAGGTTTCTGAGAAAAACATAAAAAATCGATTCTCTAGAATAAAAGTACTACTTCCGGATAAGGAAAAAATATTAGGTTATAAAATTTATAATTTCTACTACATGTAAAAATATTTCAGTCCAATTCAATTAGCGGTTTGGGAGATAATTGAATTCAAAAACTAAAGAGGACACATATAAGGGGAGGTACCATTTCCATTCAACTTAAAAATTTGAAAAAATCCACGTTGTGTCGATAGGAATTTTAGTAACCTATACCAAGTTTCATTTCGATAGGACTAACGTTGTCGAAAAATCCCTAAAATACAAACATTTTTTCTAGACCATGAAAACGTGATCAGTGATCGATTCTGAGTTCGAATAGTCAAAATCTCGAATTCAAATTTTCGCATGATCATAAAACTTCATCAATTGTTACTACGTACTAGATAAAGTAAAAATAGATAAAGAAAAAATATATATGTACATACATATACAAAAAACTGTAACTAAAATTACCCTTAACAAAATGGAATTTATTTGATGAAAAAAATCAACTAATGTGATACGGAAATCCAAACTCGATGTATCAATCAGCAAATGGATTTCGTATACAGTCACTTTTTTCTATATTTAAGGAAGGAAAATAATGTGCAATCTTTTCGACTAAGCAACTAAGTTCGGACTCAGTGAATATTCGTATAGCATGCTGTCACACTGCATTCAATAATAAAAATACGCTCCGTCCCTTTCGCGCGCTTTTGTGCGAGTACGAGAACGCGCCAACTCTCAGTAACAGACCTGTGTGTATAAATGTATATATGAATATATATATATATATATATATATATATATATATATATATATATATATATATATATATATATATATATATATATATATATATTCGTAAAATACCAGGGATTTGATAAACACATTAAATAAAACCAGATACAAAATAATTTCTTTAGTTATAATTACACAAAAAAACCTTGTGAAATACAGTAAAATATATCCTATTTACAATATTTACAATGACTGAAAAATCAATTAAAATATGACTTTCCCTTTATACAATGAAAATGTCATTAGATAAAAAGTGACAAAAATCATCAATAAACCAACAATTTGTTCTGATCGATGATACCAACACAAATATGACTTAATATATAAATTTCAAATTGCTTTTATGCTAAATTTCATTTACAAAATGAATTGTTTAGTAATCAACAGTGAAGTTTAAACAAAATTTAAATTAGAACCTTTTGGTATGATTGCACATCATATAAAATTTGGAATAAAAAGGAAGCCTTATTGCATATTTTTACAATGTTCAATTTTTGAATCAGAAAAATTATTAAAAACATTGTTATTCGGTGTGCAACACTTAAAATGTGACGTTTAACCAAGAGATGTTTCGATACCATATCATTCTATAGCTACATTTTCATTTCTTCAAATCACCATTCATAATGGCGAAATGTGTGTTTTATTTGTATAGCAATACATGCGAATTAACAATACGTTACCTCTTTCTTAAACAGTTTGTTCAAGTAAAATTTGCAATGTTGCATGCAGAACAACAATGTCACAATCCAAATACACCTGAAGCAGTCACTATAATATAAATTAATTCATTAAAAATTTAAACAATTGCATTAGTGAATTTACGTATAAAAAAAAGGGATGATTTTTGTTCGAGAACGAATGTTAAAAAAAGCGGTATAAATTTCAATGTCAAGAATCAAATACATATGTAGCTTACCCGAAGAAACGGGCAATATTTAATAATTAAAGAGTGCCACACGAGAGAATCGTTTTAAATTAAATACGTTTTATTAAGGCAGTGTGTGAAACTATTTATTTATTTTACAATAAAAGTATTACGACGAGTGAAAATCTCCAAAAGAGAATATCCTTATCCATTTAAAATGATCGAGTATTATCTTTATAAACATACACATGCATAATATGTATATTTATTATTACGATAATTAATAATGAATATAAAAACCGACGACTTTTGGGAAAAGATAGCACTTAATTAATTCGTATTACAAAAATTCAAAACTTCAGTAATAAACAACGAATACATATTATCAATAATAAAATAGGAAATCACTGAGCACAAGGTATCTAAATTTTTATAACTGGATTTACATGCTTTTAGAAAAATTACTGTAAAGGTAAAATTACAAATAAAAAGTGTTACCAGTAGAACAAGTTCGAATATTAAGGATTTATGAATAAAAATGTAAAATAAAAATGGTAGCATATGTATATATAGTTCTAAAAGCATGTAAACCAGTCTTCAATAAAGACTATGCAGGCAACTGGTGCTGAGTTCATCAGAAAAGAATTGTTTAACTAGCCGGTGCACCAATTCGGCCTTCCTGCTTTAAACACCATTCAACAAAATCGTCAATAAGCACCGGCCAAGCACCTTCGGCGTCATAGTTACTCATGTCGTCGTCTATGTGGGTAGCAAAATCCAGTAGAAGATTCCATGTATCTTTAGGAATCGATCGCTTATGATGTTCCTTAAAATTGAAAAAAAAAATTGTAATAGAATTTTAACAATCATTACTTAACAAAATCATATATATGTAAGTATTTGGATCATGAATATCGTTCTCATATTGATTAGGTTGAATATTTCAATCGTATATCAAAGCTGTTCAATTGTGTAAGACTCGCTAACTGTCGGTTGTCATTCATAAAAATATAATATAAACATGTATTAGAAATTTAAATCCTATTACCGATCGATAATCTCAATATTTTAGATTTTATTTGGTGTGCAATGTTTAATGCAGCTCTCACGTTACCTAAGTTTGAACAGCTTTGGTTTACGTAAACATAATCTTAAGTTAAAATAATGAGTAATGTAAACTTACCACTAAAAATTTACACCATTCATCCAGGAATTTAAATCGCCCTCTAAGTACTATTTCCCAATACGCTATAGCCATGTCTAGTTCGAGACCTTTTTGGCCAGGATTTTTGGCGTAATTAAAAGTAAAATGATAAAATTCTTTAAATCTTAAGAAATCTTTGATTTCATTTTCTAATAAGGGCAATTTCGCTCTAAGTTTATCAACCGAATCGGCGCCCAGTTCCTGCATACCCATGAGAAATTCTTCACGTGTAAATTCGCACTGAACTGCCGCTTTACATTTCCACGCTATTATTAATACTAAAATAGATTCTGCACTAAGATTAAGGTCATCCAAAAACTTTGTTACACCATCAACAGTAATTTTATCGCTCTCTTGAGGGTCTCTATATTTCGAAAAGAAGACTTCTAATTTTTTTCTGTCTATGGAAGTTTTCGTAGGTTCCTTACAATATGCAGCGGGGTTTTGAAAATAATTGTCACTCGCCAACTCCAATTTCCAATCATTTTGAGACAAGCAATATATCGCTACAGTTTCAGTAGTCTGTGTACACGCTATAAATTTTTTAACTTTGTCTTTTTGAGTAGACTTGAGCTTGTGCTGAAACAAAAGATTAAACCAATATAGTATAGTAATTGCAAACGGGGTAGAAATATTTTGCTTTTATTTATACTAGGTGGAGACATTTCACATAATTGAAAACTACACATTCATATGTACATTTAAAAAAAGATTGATTATTTTCATTCAATGACGTCTGTAATTACAGGGCAAAATTCGTAAACATTTTAGTTGAATCACTAAGCAAACTTTTTCAATTGAGTGAACATTAAAAAAGTTTATCAGAAATTCATCTAGTATAATGTTCTATACAAATTGTCGATTTTATACGTATATTTGAAGTTTTGAAAAGTTGGTCAAATTGGTTTGCATTAGGGTGGGAATATAGTTATCATATAATGAATGTCAGAATGTGTGCGAAAGATGGTGAAAGCTAACAGGCACATAACTAAAAGTCGGTCTCGATTGATGCGAGTCGCGTCAAATATCCATTTGAAGTTCAAAAAGTGAAAACGTAACTGGGGATGGTGTCGTAAATTTGATTGTATTGCGCGCGAACGTTTGCACAAACGGATGCAGCGTTCTTTGGAAAGAGCACTGTCGCAACAACCGGATATGATACGTCACATTGGAAAGGCGGGAGCGAAAATTAGAGGTGGTTCTTGTAGTTTTGTGGGGGCGAGGGGCGCACCACCCTTTCAGCAGGCTCCTCCGACCGCCCCGCGGAGGACGGGGGCGCCGACGGGGGCGGACGCCTGCGACGATCACTCACCATGTTGAGGTCGGCTAAACCCGCTCTGACAGCCAACGCCGCCAACCGCACGGACCATCGCGCACACACACACACACACGCACGCACCTCCGCCAACGTTCACTACTGTACACTTTATTATCAACATTCAAATATTATAATACCGCTATTCTGTCGGTGTGTCTTCCTAACAAAAGTATCGCTTAAAAGCGAGCCATCGAAGAGAGAGACGGAAAGTCAGAAGAGAGACAAAAGAGTGAGGAAAAAAAAATCATGGAAGTGATCGTCCCTTATCGTCCCTTGACGTTCAGGGTGGTGGCATTGGGCATATTTTTATTTTATCTATTTACGAAGTATCAATAGATAAAATATTAATTTTAATTCAATTTAAAAATACAAAATATCACTTTTTATCTCTATTAACAGCTTTTGACCCATAGGAAGTTGTGTTTCCACCTCTTTCCCACCCTTGTATCAGTGGTCCATAAGGGTACTCCACTATAACCAAGGGGACTCAAGTTATCTTTAATTTAAACAATTTTCACGATAGTTACAATCAGTGGCGGCTCGTCCTAATGGGCTGCCGGGCTGCAGCCCCTCCTATAAAATTCTAAGATATATGTTTAATAATACATTTAATATTTTATTTATTAATGATATTTTTTTTATTAGTTGGATGGACGAACTATTGGGGCCTTCGACAGAGTAAATATTACTTACAATATCACCCATATCCAAAAGGGTGATATTGTAAGTAATGTTGACCGTTTCGAAGACCCCACTAACTTGTATGGTGACAGATGAATTAAAATGTTGCTAAAAAACGAGAAAGAGAAAGAGCTATTTGCAACTGCAGATAGCTCTTTCTCTTTCACTCACTCTGCCATTTTGGGCTGGATAGTCGGCAGACTTCGCCTGTTAAACGACATTCATCTGTCAGTTTGTTTAAGATTTCGCGCGCTTGATCTTACATTTGATTAGTTGAATCGCACGATCACAGCTTTATTCGTTTTCGTTACTCTTAATTGGTTGTGTACGAGCCCTCATCAAATCTTCGGTGAGTCGTTTTCATTTTGATAACAGCAAACTTTTTTCAAATCTGATAAACTTTTTCTCGTAATTTTTATTTAAATATATTAAGATTTTTTTTCTTTTAAAAATGGGAGAACAAAAGAATTCAGTAAAATATTCACAAAATTTGCACTTTTCGCGACTAGATCTTACCGAAAAAGTCGCTATAAAGGCATTAGGCTGCCTCACGCCCAATTTAATTATTTCACAGCCTGCAACTAGTAGATCTTTTAGTTACTCGCGAAAATTTAATCCAGACATTTATAAAAAATACAATTGGTTAACGAGATGTACAGAAAAAAACGCGTTATTTTGTTATCCGTGTCTTTTGTTTGGAGGCGAGTCGCCAGGCGAAGCATCTTGGACGAAAACAGGAGTTATTGACTTAAAACATTTAAACGATAAATTTAAAAACACGAGGGAAGTGTCGAACACTTAAAAAATTTGTGTAATCTCACGATTTTGGGAGATTACACAAATCTCACGATTTTCTAAGCATAACGAAAACATCAAAAAAAATCGGGATATTTTATTTAAAATTATTGATTGCGTTAAATTTTGCGGTGAATTTGAAATGCCAATGAGGGGACACGATGAAACAGATAATTCAAAAAATCCAGGAGTTTTTCGGGGGCTTTTAGAATATTCACAAAATTTCGACGATTCTTTAAAAAAATATTTTCAAACTTCTTCGGTTTTTAAAGGGACATCAAAAACTATTCAAAATGAACTTTTAGATTGTATTTTGAACGTGTGTAGGGAACAAATAAGTGCTGAAATAAAAAAAGCAACTTATCTAGCTGTTATGGCAGATGAAACAACCGATGTATCGATGCATTGTCAACAGGTTAATGTTTTTCGTTACGAATTAGGGGGTTAAGTTTTTGAATTGTTTTGGGGTTTTTTTTAATCCGCGTCGCGAAACCAGCAAGAACGAATTTTTTTTAGCAATCTTACTGGAGTACCAGCGTATTTTTCGAAATCTTCATCGCGTTTGGACGCACCCCTTTAATGGGTGGTGAATTTTGCTAGTTTTTTTTTCAATAATACTTAAATCCATATGTAAGTGGTCGTACGCCAAAAATTGTGCTTATTTTGTCCTGTTATGACATGATAGAATAATTATGGTGACATTTTTTAGACATCTTTTCAGTGCAGCCCCGCCACTAAAAATTATCACGAGCCGACACTGGTTACAATACATATAAAGAAATAAGAAAGGCGTTTACGCGAAATTAAGTGAAAAATTTAAATAGCTGCCCAAGAGGATTCCTTCCTTGGGAGTGTTATCAGTAGTCACCGGAGCCTGAGGGGGCCGTGTATGGTTCAAAGGTTGTAAATGCATTGTTAAAGGTTTGCCAAACAATGGATAGCACTGTGACTATCCTACCTCTAGTTATCAGTCCCCAAAAGTGGAAGCCTCCTAGTCGCGAGAATTTAGTTGAATTAGAAATATATAAATATACAAATATGACATATCAATCAGAATGACATATTATAAATTCTACCCCATTCTACTTCAATGGAGATAACGCTCGCCGTACTATAATAGAAGTTTTTGATTCGACATACATATGTACGTCACAGCTAAGCCACTGCCAAAACGTATATACGAATACAATAACAAAATAATAAGTGCCGGAGGCGTCGGCGATGCACAAAATGTAATTCGTAATTCGTAATCACTTCGTAATTTGTCATTCGTAATTCGTGCATCAATTTCTTTCCGAAACCAGTCGATTCAATATCTTTAACTTTATTTTTATTCGAGTTTCAATTCCTTTTCGAAACCACCCGTTGAAATCAACGGGTCCAACACTAGTCCTTAATCATACCTGTAAAAAAAATATCAAAACATTAATATATTAAACATAAAATGATGCATATCAAAAATTGTGGGTTGACAAAAATTGTGATTATATTTCACCAATTTTTTTTAAAAATTACATACAAAGAGATGACATGACATTGTCATCATTAATTTATACATACATTATATATTAAATTTATTTTAATTAACCCTTTGGCTGCTACGAGGTTTTTCAATGTCCAAGCGAAAAATGCTAACATTTGTAATTATTTTGAAAAAAAAAAAATATAATATTTTTTTTTACATACTTACTTTGCCGAACGCTCGTAATTTTTATAATACTTTATATACATTTTTAAGAAGCAGTTGTGGACTCGTGCTCTCTCTTTCTGTCTTGCTTTTACATGCGTGCGTGCGAAAGAGATACCCACATATATACACTAAATAAGTTTTGACGATTGTTTTCCGACGCTTTATTTTTTTCAATAATCTATTTTTAGACATCGATGTATCCTTACAACATGCGATATATTCGAAACATGTAGCGGTCTTTCTCTCTTTCTTTCTTGGTTTTAATTGTGTACGTGTGAGCAAGACACACAAGGATGCGAAGTTTCTAATAATCAAATAATTTTTCAACATGTATCATAAACATTTTGTATGCATTTCAGTTGCATTTGATTGATTGCACGAATTCGTGACGTCTCGTGACCTATATAATTGAAAGCGGATTTCTATTGTTTTTTGCCATTAATTTTAACTCTGCAAAATGATATCGGACAGTGAAAGTGATGAAAGCGAAATAATAGCTCCTCGCCGAGGAACTCGACAAATCAGCAGCTCTACTGATTCTGAAAATGAATTTATCGACAATAATCAATTCCCAAGTAATAACTCCTTATATGACATTGACAACGAACCCGAAATTTACTTTGATGATGAACCCGAAATTGAAGAGCTTTTATTTAAAAAATTGATAAATATTTATAAAGCTTGATTGAAAAATAAATATAAATACGTATATAAAAAAAATGTTTCGTGCCACTGATGTGCTGGCGGCTCAAAAAAAGTATTGAAATACGACAATTAATGACGACAACAACGATCGTCGTAGCAATCTTCGCCGATTTCAAAACAACGATTTATCGTTGTTGTAGCAGTCAAAGGGTTAATATAAATTTTATATTCAGAGTGAAATAAAATAGCTTCAAAATGAGTGACAAAGTAGCACTAATAAAATAATATAAAAGTGGCACTAAGGACCAAAATAAAAAAATAAAAAAAGATTCCTCTATCATTTCACTCTTTTCTTCTGTAGGATCCTCGGGTTCAGTAATGAGATTATTATAAAAATTATGGTAGATGGCTGGTATATAAGGGAACAGTGTTAAAATGTCTTTTACCTTTTTTACTATTAATTTTTCGAGGTGCGCTGTATTTAGGAATTAAATTTACATTTTGGACAGATCGCCCTTTTTTTTTAATTTTACTTCAGTAAAAATTGCATTTTCCCTATATTTAATTTTCATTTGCAGAGGAAAATCTTTCGAAAACAACAACTTAAAAGATTTCCATCTTCACAAACTTTCTTATAAGTATTAATATTATTTTTAAGGTTTTGAAAGGCTGAAAAAATCGTACATTTCAATTTTCGTCACAATACTACACTATCTGTACATAAAGTGTACTTTTTTTTTACTACACTTTATGTACAGACGCCAGGGGTTCTCAATCGAGAAGCCACTTGGACGTGATGTTTGTAGAATTGCTCAGCGGTAAGCGTAGCGTGGCTTTCCTCACGGTGTCTTCCTTCGTCGTCTGTGGTCTGGTCTCTGGTCTCTGCTGATGGCTGCTCTGCTCTCTGTCTCCCTCTCTCGTACAGTGTGCGTATGTGAGCGTGTGATGCGGGGAGACGGAAAATGGTGGGAGATTTATATAATGAAAACAGGTTGTAAATCTGTATGTGAGCAACTGTATTTTAAGTTTAAATGTACAGAGAGCAAGCGGGGGGGAAGGGGGACAGTTCGTATACAAAGAACACGTGTTGTGTGGCTTGAGGTTTTGCACCAAGCACGCGTGTCTGAGTTGTCTGCCTTCGGGACGAAGACAGACCAGGCTTCCTCAATACACCCCGGACGAATACTGGAGCTGGTCTCCAAGTATCGTCAAACATCACCAGTCTCGAACTGGTGATTCGGGATCGAGGAAGCGCGTCGCTTAGAAGCAGTGTTCAAGCGGCGACGGTTGAAACGGGAGTGTCTCTGGCTGCGTCTCAGGGTGGTCAGCACAAAAAACATCAGCTCGTGGGTCGTAAGGCCACGAAAGCTGACCAGCAGACAATTGGTCTGAACACTTTACGATAACCTCTCTCCAGTGATCTGGTGAATAAATGTTTGGTTCTCGTGCCCTATGGTATTTTTAGATTTTTCCGAAATCTCTGTTAGACGGCAAGTGTGTATGTCCTGTCCTGTCTATTAAAACATTGTGTTCAATTTCATCAAAATTTCCCGAAGAAGCTAAATATGTCCATAGAGATGTTATATTCCCATTTTTATTCAGAACACCACAGTTATCAGAAAATATTATATAATTAATCGTTTCTCATTTTCGTCTTAATTGGAAATGGAAGAGACAGTCTCAATGGTTGATGTAATTTATTATCATTAACCGCATTTTGAAAAAATGAACACTTTGAAATCAAAATCTAAATCATTATCGAGTTTGACATCAAAACGATTTTGTCTCAAATTCTTGCAGTAAAATAATGTCAACCCACAAATTTATTTTTCATCCTAGTTTCTATGCCCTTTCAGTAACTGCATAAATTGTTCAGAGCTATTGTGCTGTATATGTACATGAAAGTACAATATGATGAATTGATTATTTTTTAAACTATTAAACATTTGCTCAAAAAGTGAAAAAAAAACTAAACCTCAAAAATCTTTTGTTTAAATATTGGAGAATATAGTGTCGAGCTACATACCTCATTTTCACTTTCTGAAAAGTTACAAGACATCGGAACATAATCTGGATCAAGTACAGAATCATTAGAATCCTCAGCAATAATGATGTTATCACTAGAGGTAGGATAGTCACAGCGCTATCCATTGTTCCATTGTTGTAAATCCTTTGTAATAAAGGTTCGGCAAACCTTTAACAATGCATTTACAACCTTTGAACAATACGCGGCACCTTCTGGGTCCGGTGACTAGTTATCACAACCAAGTCTTCTTGTCATTTTGTCAGTTTATTTATTGAGGTTAACACTATTTTGCCGCAAGTTATTCATTAAACTTTCTTTCCGTAAAAAAATGCAAAGAGGCTATGTCATCTATTGGTCAAAAATGAAATATTTTTGGATCAAAGTATAGCTTATGATTAATTTACATATATGGCATATTCAGTTCAATTTTGACCAAAATGAGGGTTGACACTATCTTGCCCCGAGGCCTTCAGTTTATTGTTGTATTTAATTAATTTCATTTGTTTCACTTGTAGGAATCTCGTAATCGTCACCGCCATCAAGACATTTACTGCGACGCAGAATACATTTCCCACGCTCAACCATTGACGTCACCCGAAGTCGAAGAACACCTGCAGCCATTAAACTAAATCGAGTGGAACGGTGCCAAACATTCTAGCATATTCCACCCCTACAAGCCGAGCGGAACGACACGAAGTCGAAGAACACCTGCAGCCATTAAACTAAATCGAGTGGAACGGCGCCAAACATTCTAGCATGTTCCACCCCTACAAGCCGAGCGGAACGACACGAAGTCGAAGAACACCTGCAGCCAGTAAAAACTAAATCGAGTGGAACGTCGCCAAACGTTCGAGAAACGTCCACCCTAATCGACAAAAACACATTCATCGCACACGCATAAACACCATCTGCGACGAGTCACGTGATGCCCAAAAACAATATAAAAGAAGGTCCACCCCAAACAACTTCAGTCGACCCACAGCAACAAGCGTCGACACACAGCAGCAGACCAGTCGACTCACATCAACAAGAGTCGACACACAGCAGCGGATCAGTCGACATCCAGAGACCTTCTGAACATAGCCGAATGCCGAGCCAGCAACACTCTACCGTATCCAGAGACCTGCTGAACATAGCCGAACGCCGAGCCAGCAACACACTGCCATATCCAGAGACATCTGAACATAGCCGAATGCCGAGCCAGCAACACACTGCCATATCCAGAGACCTTCTGAACATAGCCGAATGCCGAGCCAGCAACACACTGCCATATCCAGAGACCTTCTGAACATAGCCGAATGCCGAGCCAGCAACACACTGCCATATCCAGAGACATCTGAACATAGCCGGATCCAGAGCGACGACACATTGCAGATCCAGCGGCCATCACGACACCAAGTCAACAGCCAATAGCCGCTTCAAGAAAACTTCCCCAAATATTCTAATACACTTGTACAATATTTAGGCAAACAATAAAACAACTTAAAACAAGCACAACAGTGTTTCGTTAGGCTGGGATACGGTAAACACTTCCTACCCCGCCTACACACTGTATTGTATTTATGTATATAAATTAATATTAAATATATTTTTATTTATTAGCAACAATATTACGGGGCCCGGATTTTCTCTCTACGGCCCTTAGTATGTGTGCTGTGCAACCTGCTCCAATTATTGGACGATTTAGTTGGTTATTTAATCGCCAAAATACATTGTTTATTCCTTTATATTAACACCTCCGTAATATTTTTGTGCAATAGTTGCTGTCCAGGGTTGTAGAATAGCTGGTACGCGCCAGTACGGCGTCCCGCCACCTTTTATCGGCACCGGGCCGCGACCCGGCATAAAAATTTCAAAAATCAAAATAGTATAAACTTTAATTTTGTTGAAAAATTTTACCACTTTAGCAATATCTTTCATCCAAGCTCAGGATAAAATGATACCACCAGGCTTTATGTGAGGCACCAGATGTGTCTTTAGCACATTTAAGGGGGTGTTCTAGTCCAGAAATTTAAAAAAAATTGTTTTTTTTTCTTTCATATTTAAACCTCTAAGAATATGTCCTTAAGAAGATTTTTCAAAATTCAGATTATTTTCGGAGATATAGCTGCTTTAGTGCATCTGACCGGCGCGTAAATTTACCCGAAACTATAAACGCGTTTTTCTCGAAACTACTTTTTTCGATACAGTTGACATGATATCTCAAGTTCTACTGGCCCAATTTACTTGAAATTTGGTGTGAGTCTTTTCTATACATTCCTCTATCGCATGAACTAGAACTATGACAAAATTCCAACTTTTTACTATTTTTAAAATATTCGGAAAAGCCAAAAAAACTGGTAAAAAAAGACGTTTTATTTCAAACAGCCGCTATTTTGCGAAAAAAAATTTCTTTGACTTTTCCGTAGTTCATGCCATAGCAGCATTTGTTTGAATTAAGAATTAATTTGCTTTTTTGATTTTGGATTACTAGGAGGGCTGGGATCGTGTCAACAAGGGCGTACCATTTTTTTGAGACGACTCACTTCATCAGCCTGAAACTTTTTGAATTTTGAATTGTATTCTTCAAACATTAATAATTATTTGGTAAAATAATGCCTATTATATATATATATATATATATATATATATATATATATATATATATATATATATATATATATATATATATATATTGTTTTTTTTATTGCACCTGAAAAAATACCTAAAATTCATGCCTCTAGACTAGAATACCCCCTTAAATATTCGCTTATGACTAGAGAGCGGTTAGAGCGTGCTTTTTTCAGGAATCGGGGCGGTTTGACTCTATTTATAAAGTTAGAGTGAAAAAAAAAAAACGGTTTGGCGAACCTTTAACAAAGCATTTACGATAATTGAACAATGAACGGCGCGCTCTGGGTCCACTCTTTACAAGTTATGACAACTCAAACCATTGTCTAGGGCGGCATGTGTCACGAACTAAAAGATACATTTTTTTTTTTTTTTTTTGGTGCCATCTTATCGATTTCCGATAAATCATCACCAGCGATATCGTTGCTCTTCAGATCATGTACGGGCACTACGGAATCATCACTCCGTCCCCAAAATTGTGAATTGGGCTTCTGAATCTCTCACATTCAGAACACCAATTCGTGAGGCTTTTTTCGCTTTAAACGCCTCTGCTGGTGAGTTGTGTCTAACAGCTGCAACGCTTCTATGTTAGGGTGACGGTGCAGTCTCAACTCGTGCCTCCCGGCGCATTCTCGGATGACTTCTTTTACTTTTTTGATTTTAAGGTCCTTGTGGATCTCTTCATTTGTGACGAAGCGATATGCATCGGTGATAATCCTCAAAAACTGGTTTTGACATCTTTGCATTTTTTCGATATTGGATGGCTTACTGCATCCCCATAGTTGTATGCCATATGTCCATATTGGCTTCACGATTGCCTGGTATATCAGTTTTTTGCATTGTAGGTCTAATTTGGAGTGTCTTCCTATTAGACAATGCATTTCTCTTTGTTTAATTCGAATCTGTTCTATTTTTTTTTTTAATGTGATGCCTCCACGTAAGCCTTGAGTCAAGATGCAGTCCTAAATATTTAGCTGACAAAGCTTGTGGAACTTGGATTCCGTTTATGAAAGTCTGAGTGCTGACACTATTTCGTCGCAGTGCAAATGTGAACTGCATTGATTTTAGCTCGTTGAGTTTCATTTTCCAGTCCTTGGTCCATTTGCTGATCTTGTCCAGTGCACGCTGCAGGCGTTCAAATGCTTCCTCCTGTGACTCGCTCGATGACATAATGACTGTGTCATCTGCAAATGTTCCAATGAATGTCTCTTCGCTTGTCGGGATGTCAGCAGTGTATATCAGGTACAGTATAGGCCCTATTACGCTTCCCTGTGGTACTCCTGCAGAGGCTGTGAAAAAGTTAGAGAATGCCTCCTCATGAGCAACTCTGAATTTGCGTCCGGATAAGTATGATTCCAGTAATTTGACATAATTTCCAGGTAATGACTTGCTGATTTTGTGGATAAGTCCTTCGTGCCATACCCTGTCGAAGGCCTGTGAGACATCAAGAAATACAGCTGGACAATACTTTTTTTCCTCTAGCGATTGCTCTATTTTTGAAATAACACGGTGCACTTGATCGATGGTAGAATGTTTCGACCTAAATCCAAATTGGAAGTCGGGAACATCGATTAAGGGCTTGAGTCTTTTTAATAATAGTTTTTCGAATAGCTTAGAGATCGCAGGCAACAAGGATATTGGTCTGTATGATGTTACTTGTTCGGGTAACTTTTCTGGTTTCTTCAACATTATGATTTGAGCAGTTTTGAAGCACTCTGGCACATGCCTGAGCCAGAAACATGCATTGTATAAGTATGTTAGCATGATAATAGCCTTTTTCGAAAGTTCCTTGAATAGTCCCGGTGAGATTTCGTCAATTCCAGGTGCCTTTTTAGGATTTATGTTGTCATCTATTTCTTTAGCTACTTCCATAGGGGTGACAGTTTTGATTAGTTCCTGTGGTTGATACATTGGTGTATAATCAGCATCAGATTGAATATTGTGTGGTTGGATTACTGTCTCTAAGTGTTTTGCAAACAGCTCAGCTTTTTCTTTGTTGCTTCTTATCCACTCTCCTTGCGCATTTTTCAGAGGTGGTATTTGTAGAATTGGTCGTTTGAATTTCCTAGTTGCTTTCCATAGTGAATGATTTTTATCAGCTGCAGGGCCCAAACCTTCCAAATATTTTTCAAAACAATTTTGTTTGTGCTCTTTAATAAGTCGGTTAACTTTGTTACTTATGTGGTTAAATTCTCTTTTGTCTGCAATATTTCGGGTTCTATGCCTTATTCGTCTTGTTCTACGTCTTTCTTTAATCAATTGTCTAATTTCCATGGGGTAATTAATGATTTGGTCTGGTTTTTCTTTTGGTACAGGTGTAGCTTCTTTCGCAGCCTCTCGTACAGAGTCAATAAAATTTTGAGTGTGTAGTTCGAGATCTTCTATAGTTTTAAGTTTCACTATTAAATTTATTGATTGGTCTAGTTTTTTTCTGAACATATCCCAGTTAGTGCGTTTATTTGTCAGGTTCTGTCTCCTTATTCTTTTAATTACCAGTGTGCTCAGTGTCATCAGCACTGGTGTGTGATCAGAAGTAAGGTCCTCTATTCCTTCGACCTCAATGTGGTTTGGGGCTATTCCTTTGGATATAAAAAAGTCAATTAAATCTGGTACCTTTTTACTGTCGGTCGGCCAGAAGGTTGGTTTTTGTGAGGAATGATACTCGCACGAAGAGCTCTGAATCGCGTATAGAAGGTTGTTTCCTTTACCAGGAGTTATAAGTCGTGATCCCCAAGCTGTATGTTTAACGTTGTAGTCTCCTCCAATAATAAATCTTGGCCCAAGGGAATTAAAGATGTTTATAAATTGGTATTTTGTGATAGTATGCTTTGGAGGACAATATGCTGCAGCAATATTTAAGTCAGCATTGCCATATTTAATTGTGATGATAGTAGCTTGCATGAATGGTTCTCTGATATATTTTTGTTCGAAGTGCTGGATATTTTTTTTGATTAAAATAGCAGTACCACCGCGAGCTCGTTCACTAGGATGTGTTGTCCAATAAGCTGAGTATCCATTTATCTTTATGTAACTTCTTTGTGAAAAGTGTGTTTCTGATATTAGTGCTAGATCGATGTTGTTTGTCTTTAAAAACACTTCAAGTTCATGGACTCTCTGATTGAGTCCGTTTGCATTCCATGTTAATATGCGTAGGGAATTATCTGTCATTTTTATTATGTTTACTTGGTGATTTCCAATGATTTTCAATTTTTTCCACTCTGGTTATGAGCCAGTTGAATTGTTGTTTTATTTCAGTTTGAAAGTCACATAGCAACTGCATCATGCCACCGATGGTAGGTTCAGTTGATTTATTTTTCTGCCCGATATCTTGTTTGCTTTTGTCTGCTTGGGACTTAGCTGCTTCACTATATGTTTTGTCCGCAGTTGTTTGTTTATCAACAACTTCAATTTTATTTTGTTGTACGCGTTGCGTTACTGTTACCTTTTTGGGTTGTGATGATTTTATCTTTTTTTTATAGACCTCACACCCCTTGTAGCTAGCTGGATGTCCTTGCTGGCCACACAGGGCACAAGTTGGGGGAACATTTTTCTGCTTGTTGCATTTTGTTGTGTGATGGTCTGCGGCACATTTGACGCATTTAGGTTGTCGATTGCAAAAATTTTTTGTATGCCCAAGTTGTTGACAGTTTGTACACTGAGGGATGTCTTTTACTTTCATTGGTGGTTCAATTGTTACTCTGCAATGTAGAAGTTCTTTAATACATTGATGCATTTTACAATAAGATACATTCATAGCTAGAAGATTGCTTTGAGGATACATTGATGCATTTTTTGAAAATGCAAAAAAATGGGTCTGATCTTTTTGTATGGTCACGAAAAGTTACGCAATAAATTAAGCAGTAATGGGTGCGTATAAAAAAAAACATTCAGTAGATGTTGATCATGTTTAGTCATTGAGTAATTTAAACATATGTTGAATAGTGATTTTTACTGCATTATACATTTACAATATACTTATTTAATTTTGATTTAAAATTATGAAAATAGTTTTTCTTAAATAAAAATGGCTTCAAAACAAAAGCAATGTTCGACACAAAATATTTTTGCGAAACGAAGTAAATTAAATTAATCTGAAAACAGTGTTGCGTCTGTAAAATCAAATGAAGAAAATAACATGAATTTAGAATCTATTAGTATAAATATAATAAATGATAGTAGTGATAGTGTTGCGATATGTGTGTCTTCCTCGCCAGATGTTTGGAGTACGGAGATGTGGGAAGAAAAAAAAACGCAAATATCTCTGGTTAATATGTAAGTCTAATAATATTGGATGTTATATTTGTTGTAATGTAAATTATAGTAAGTTCGAAAGAGCACCCTTTTGAAAAGATTTTAGATATTATGAATGACTCGGAAATTGTATCAACCAGTAAAGTTTTTAGAACTGCATATTTTATAGCTAAACATGATAGACCATATTCTGATTGTTTTGATCTATTACTTTTACAAGAATTAAATGGATTATAAATTAGCCATAGTTTGCATTCGTGTTATAATGCAACAAATATAATTAATCATGTCGGTCAGAACATGAAATCTCGGGTATGCGAAAAATTTATAGAATTGAATTGAAAAAAAAAAGTGCAAAATCGAGTGTACTGGCACCTCAAAATTTAGCTCTACACCACTGTTGCTGTCGCGTGAAAAACCGAAAATCGCATGTGCGTTTGGGGCCTTAGGCTGAAGCCAATTTAGTACATATGTAGGTAAATCCGACTTGCGTTTAAGGTGAAGTAGATGAGATCATCAACCTAGATTCGGGATAGTAAAAATTGTGCTATATTCCTACAAATATTTCGCTTCAAATTCTTCTACAAGCATATCTTAAGTAAACGTTTAAAATACAAGTTCAGGACTCCCTGCATATATATAGATACGACTGAATGGGAGTCACTATTCAATTTAGTGGTGAACGTGAAAAGATTCAGCGAGAAAAAAGCGTGCAGGGTATGCATGAAATGGAACCAACGGAAGCGGAAGTGTGGTGGAGAGGAGGGCCGTTGGATGGGGCAGGGAGAGCAATTGGCGCGCAAAACAGCCCCAATGGCCGTTGAGAAAGGTTGTGCGTGCGGTGGTGGTGTCGGCCATTTCACTTGCTCTGAAGCTTTTCACGCTGCTCGCTGCTCACCAACCTTCACTCTTCGTTCATCTTCACCCTCATCTTTGTTGGGTATTCTTCATTACCGTCGTCTACCTGCTACCAGGTATCCTCGATTACCATGTCGAGTAAGCATGTACATTATTCTATTTATTTGTATTTATAATATGTATGTTGTCGTTAGCCTTCTAGGGACTTCCAGATTATGGCGTCGTATAAAAGACGATTTTCACCCGCCAGAAGCCGCCCTCAAATTTACGCGCATTTGCATCTGTCCTTCGTCTGACCTCCATTTGACCTGCATCCAACCTTGACTTGACCCAT
Organism: Arctopsyche grandis; assembly: GCF_051622035.1. Classification (NCBI taxonomy): domain Eukaryota; kingdom Metazoa; phylum Arthropoda; class Insecta; order Trichoptera; family Hydropsychidae; genus Arctopsyche; species Arctopsyche grandis. The sequence goes on from NC_135357.1 coordinate 20,691,448, forward strand.
AGTTTCAGCGTACTTCTATTTCCTCCCCCCACACTACAGGTACTTATTCTTATTTATGTTTAAAAACTTGTTGCTTTTGTGTATTTTGTTTTTTTATCGTTTTTCATAAAGTGCGATATTTTCAAACTTTTTTGCTACCACTAATTTGATTTGATCTAATGGCTGGCTATAGATGTGAAGTAATGTAATGTTTGGTAACGATGAACGATGACTATTACTTTTTACGATTCGACTCGGACTCCAACTTGAACGATTTTAGTAAAATCTTCTTTTCTCGCCAACATGTAATGTACCCCAACTTATTATATTATTGGTAATTAAATAAGTATAAATAAAAAGTATATGAACACTACAAAATAAACAAATCAAAATATGTGCAAATCAACGATTTTATTTATAATGTAATTTCAATTCATGATTTTTATAAAGAAATTATTGAATTCAATTTATTAGTGGATTTACTTTAATATATGTATAATTGGAGACTCTAGTTGACACGTCTATCTTCTAATATATAATTTCGAAAGAGACTAAGTTTTGGTTCGTATAATCCGTGAAGTTCCGTACAGTTCCGGAACACGATTCCTTTTTTTTTTTCAGTTTCTTATTCGGATTCCTTTTTCATATCTGGATTCCTATACCTGTTTCAGTTCCATTTGTGTCATTTCAATTCAAATAAATTTAATAAAAAAAACAAGAATGTTTACTATCAGATTAGCCATATTTAACACTTTGCACTCTTATTGGAATTTCTCTTCACCACTAGTCTACTCTAGGATGGAAAAAATTATATGATTTTTTTTTAATTTTATTTGTTTATATTATTAAATTATGTCGAAGATCAAATTGGTGAATTCATTTTAACAAAAAATACGCGATTTTTTTTTTTTTAGATAAAAACTAAATTTTATTCTCAGTTATTTTGGGACTATCTGTTCGTCTCCAATTATGACCATAATAACATGATGTTGAATTGGGATAGCATTTTTCGAATATAGTCACTAAATTCAATTATTTCAAACTATCATAATTACCAAATCGAACTAAATGATGAGTTTTACATTTATTGTATTATTTATGACAGCAGTTTTGTATAATAAATGAGTTTTATTACTAGAAACTTTTAAAATATGCCTATAGAAATGTTTTCATACCTACCCTATAGTTCGTTAGGCAGTTTGGGTCCAAGGATGCAAAGCTATTGTCTGTTTACTCATTGTATTTTAATGCGTACCCACCCTCATAAAGTGTCTATTGGTTAGTTTTTAAACTGTTAGTTAAAATCATATTTTCTATTCGTTACCTACTTGTAGGACACATCGAAAAAAAGCTGGATCATCCCAGAAGGCGGGCAAAGACGAAAATATTAGATTTAACAGATACACGGTGTTTTTGATCACTATTTTTTTACACTTTTCAAACAAATCTTGCCTCTGAAGTTCACGACGGACTCATCGACCACTATGTCTCTGCATGGTATAATTAATTGTCTGCATTTAGCATCTAAATGATTCAAAAAGCCATTGTGTTCTACATTATTATTTTTGAGTTGTAATATCCGAAATATTTGTAGAAAACGATCTCTTTTGAAGACACTTTTAAAACATATTTTCAACCGAAAAATAATTTTTTTTTGGTTGAAAATATGATTACTTAAAATCGACCAATTATCACTGTTTGTATCTCTGATATCATCTTCACTATCGCTTAACGGTATCAACATAGCGCTTTTTTTTTTTTTACTTGGTTGGGGTTGAATGCCACTTCCACTGTCAAAATTTTCTACATTATCAAATACAAAATAATTATCATCACTATCACAATCATTTTGGAAGTCTTCTAGGTTTTGGAAGTTTTCTAGTAGGTAACGAATAGAAAATGTGATTTTAACTAACAGTTTAAAAACTGAAATTTCAATGGTGCCAACACTTGTATTTATTATTTCACCATATGCACTAATATTGCCGAGCACGTCATTATCACATCATATGTATATTCCGTACAACTTTTATTAAATTGATTCATGGTGCAAAATATATTTCACGTTTTTATCATTATGTAAAATTATGGTCAACCCACCGAAAATAGCTTCTTAGAGCACAATGTATCGATACCGACAGCCCAAATAAAACGGCGCACTCAAATGTAGAAGCAGGTAAAGAATGCAAATATTCTTAGAAACAATATAGACGCTAGCCCTTTACTGTAATTATCCCATTTATACATTTTCTAGCATCTCGTATCCTTTAAGTACACTATTGTAAAATAAAACCTTCAAAAATTTGCCAATGAATATTAAAAATAAAGCTCCAAAGTAGCCGCTTAACAAAGCCACTATACTGGCTTTCTGAGCTGGCAGCCGAATATCCGAAATCCACATAGTGGCTTTCAGAGTTCAAGACGTTAAGTGGTTTGTATTAAAAATACTGAGCAAAACCAGGTACAACCACCAGTACTGTAATAAAGAAAATAATAAAGAGCCCGAGTTTTTGATTTTTTACAACTGACTGCTTGAATGCTCCGACTCCACATCCCTGGATAATGTATTATTTCAATCCAAAATGTCCAACGACTAATGAAAGATTACTATAGTATGTCTATTCTTTACCCCAAAGATGAATACGGATATACATTTTAGATTTCACTGTTTTTCAGATATGACTGTTAGAACCTGAGAGTTGATCTGCGCCAAATCTAGATGAGCAGTGATGTGCAACTACAACGAGAGCGGCGACCTGGTGGTGGGTCATAGCTACCTGCCAAAGCAGTCTCCACATAAATCCCTATTGTCTTGAAAGAATTTCTTTACATGACTAAATATTTGAGCTTTGTGCGTGAGTATCGAGCTTTGCGTCGCCCTGGTGTTTCAGCTGCTCTTCCGACATGTGCAGTCTCGCCTTTTCTTCTGGTATTTTTGCCTTGCTCCAATGCTTGAGATGGTTCTAGAAAATTTTATTGTATTTCCCATTTTAAACTCTGCATTGGGGCTTGGTGACGCCTTCGTCACCGGTTAGAACAAACATAAACTAATGTAATGTATGATTATTTTAATTATGATACACATACATGCATCAAGTGAGTATAGACTGCTCAGTAAAACATGCACATCTGTATGAACGTGTTTTATGAAACAATGGTATTCTTAATTAAAAGTTTCATGTGTCCATGCCATGACACTTGGTGCGAAAAGCTGTCTTCATACCTGGACTTTGGCTGTAACACATCTATAAATGCACATTTCATAACTAACTATTTAACTATGTAACATGTGAAGTTTGTGGGCGATGCTAGTTTACTGTAATATACCAAATGTCATTTCTGATTTAATTTGAAATGATTTGGTTTATGATTGATAAATTCCTCTATTGTCATGCCATAGGCATACAAATATTGTATTATCAACTAGCCCCCTGTATGTCTGAAATTTATTGGAAATGTGGTAGTGGTTTGAAATGAAAGGTACTGATAAAAAACTAACATGAACCTAAATATTATAAAATCTGGTAAATAACAAAAACATGCTGTTCAATATGGCTTGTTGTACAGGCGTATCACTGCATGGGAAAAACAGTACATCAAATTTTCGCTGAATCTTCACATTGCTTCTGAGTAAGGTTGACAGATTTTCAAAATTACAGATCATAAAATAACCCCGTGTATACCTCTCTTTATACGGCTTTTCGCTATAACTTATTGTGATCCTATAAGTCGGTACATAATTAACATGTCAAAGGAGAATATTTCTTAGTATGTGCAGCTTGCCGCTGGTGCACTGCGGAATAGTGGGCAGATTCTGATATAGACAAAATACTTTTTTTTTAATTTATACTTGCATATTTGACTTTCTCTAGACTTAACAACATTCATCGGGCCCTGCTTTTAGGAAAAAAAGTGCGACAACAGTTTAGAAATAATCTAGTAGTTTTTTTATTCTAGAAGTATGGGTGTATCTGTTTTTTAAGTTTTGTAGTTTCAATTTTGATTGAATCCAAATCCCGTAAAAATCACTCAACGTCGTTTGCTCGCTTTGACTTTCTGATGTATAGAAAGTAGTTAAGGTTAATTTAGTAGCAAGGTGAGCCGTGGTATGCCACCACAGCATTTCTCTATTTTTCGGTAGCTGTAACCTACAATATACGGCTTCCGAAGTACCTAAAATATATAACTGGCCATATTTTCGGCTTGAATTTTCCGAGATGTATACACGATGCGGAACATGAATTCTAAAACAATAAGGCCCCATTCCCGGCAGTGGATTGATCTTTGCACCCATGGAAGCCAACGATATTGAACTATTTATTGAATGGATATTTTTCTTTAAAAATTTCACATTTAATGTTATTTATGTTTGTCATTGAATCACGAAATTCGGAAGGAAATTTATCTCTAGCTCTACTCATACTCGGTCTTTCGTGAATTTCTCTCAACCTAACATTTCGTTCTTATGTCTCTTCCGCTCTACTCGTATTTACACTTTCACGTTTACTTTTGAAAGGAACCTTTTTTTTCTTAAACGTTATGAAGAGATCAGATCTTCCATGATTTCTAACATAAGTCATAGCATCGTACGTTTATTCATGCATATGACGGGGACATCCAGTAAAGGTCGAGAGCTATATAGTTAACTGACCGGTCTCCTTCACGTTAGCTTCATTTGCCATTGCATTTTGTGGGTTAATGTAGCTTTCAACCAGAAGCTTGTCGACTGCTGCTAACGATTTCAAATTGATTAAAAAGCTGCTGTTGCTTCTCTTTTTAAAACGATATCGCGATTGTCACATTCGTTGCCGACATTGAAACGACGGCGAATTGAAACAACGTTCATGATCCGACGACCGTCTCTTATGTGCCCTAATTACTAAATTGTAGTTTTCAGACAGCGTTTCATCGTCTTGTGCTGCTTTGCAATCCACATATAATATCTTGTGATAAATCGGGAAATTACCGCATCATTTATTTATAATTCGGCAACCTTGTCTGTGTTGAAATATATTTGAAAAATACGATGATCTTCATTTGGTGGTGGTAATAATGATAAATTTTGCTCTGATTTTTTAAGTGGGGAGGAAACCGGCTTCGTGGGAAATGTTTTAATTGTGGTGTTGTGCCAATCATTAATGATTTGAGCGGTTCGGGTGGTGATTCGTTTGTTGGCTTTTCATTGGCACAATATATGGACTCACGTTTCTGATGCTCATTTTTTTGGTGGAAGTCGGGACCGTTTTAAAGGTCTCGTCCATTATCCAAAACTCGCCCTCTGACAGATGGCGTATATTGGTGGAAGTTGAGAAGACCAATATTCCCGTGCTGTTGGCCAAAGTCACGTCAACGATCAAAAAATTATCACCTTTTAACGTGACCCTATAAGTGGGTAAGACGTTGATATCAGACAATGTCCGCGGCTCGGTGGGTCGATTTTCTTGTCTAATATTATGTATCATGCATCGTAAGGCATTCATAGATGACAAGTAAGGGCAATCAATTTCCGATGTGGAAGCCATCGCGGTTTGGATGACTCGACACGGCAAATCGTTCGTGTGTTTGGCAGTTGTCTTCACTACATTCACAAATTTAATTGTTTCAATACTGTGGGGCGAAGCCGGATGATTGTGATCCAGAAACTTCTGGATTACGTGGTTCCCCTCACAATGTGTCATTACTCGTCCTGGGCAATGGAGGTTTCTCTTCTGATTTCAGTGTCATCCTAGACTCTTTGTATTTTGATCTCTTTTTTCCAATCGTTTGGGTTCGCTTATCTTCTAATACAAGATCGTTTTTACTGCATTTATGTTATTTAATCATAATAATCTAATCGCAAACCTTTTTTTACGATTATCTCTCAACCCGACATTTCGCTCGGCTTCCGTCTGCTCCACTCTACTCGTAATTGTTCTTTCACTAACATTTCACATATTAAGAAATTGCAACAATATTCGATAGGCTTTCGAGATCATTTAATCTCGCCATATTCAACTAAAAGCAGCCATTCGTTGAAATTATTTTGACTAGAACTTCTCATTCATAGAAAGTTTAAATACTTTTTTTGTAGAACGGCAGCGATACGGTGCGGCATACTTTCTATACAAGAAACAGTGCATTGTTTTATTTCAACTTCACCATGCCACACTTTTTTTTATATTTTCTATAAGGGAATCTTTTTACACTGGGAGATGACTTATTTTAACTTTTAAAAGTTTCCAGACGTTTTCAATGGAATTTAGGTCTAGTGAATTGTCTGACCAAGGAAGTAACGGGATGTCACAGAAGGCCATGAAGTTTTTTTTACTTTTTTGGTAGTTTAGCATGGTGCATTGTTTTGAATAAAATGGTATGCTGTACTTGCAGTCGTAATGTCTGTTATTGAAAGGCAAAAACACATTTTAATGAGCATTCAGGTACTGATCCTCACAAATTCTCCCATTTGTGGAGAAATTACGACGCTTGATTCATCTGACAAATGTACTTAAAAATATATAAAAATGGTTAAAAACTCAATATGAATTTACCAATTTGTTTAAGGGTAAATTCTGAGCAATAACAGGGTAAGTTACCATTTGTTGACACCAAAACATTGGTGGTGGTAATAATGATCTGCTCTGATTTATTAAGTGGGCAGGAAACCGGCTTAATGGGTGATGCTTTGATTGTGGTGTTGTGCATTAATGATTTTAGTGGTACGGGTGGTAATTCGATTGGTGGCTTTTCATTGGCACATCACATGGACTCACATTTCTGATACATTTTTTTGGCGGGTAACGTGGTGGAATTCTTGTGACAGTGCCGTCTGGGCGAATATTTTCTTTTCCGTTCACATAGAGCTCATCACCACCACGGGCATGGTAGGTCTTAGCACTACGGCAGCCGGAATACCGCTGCCAGAACAAAAGCAAGAGCCGTCAGCTGCCTTAGCTTCAGCGCAAAAACTGTCGGTTTTGATAATTGTTGGCCAGTCCGGATGTCTGTATATTGCGCCACACGACTGGTGAATTGACTGACCAAGGAAGTAACGGGATATTACTGAAGGCCATTTTACTTTTTTGGTAGTGTAGCATGGTGCATTGTTTTGCGTAAAATGGTACGCTGTACTTGCAGTCGTAATGTCTGTTATTGAAGGCAAAAACACATTTTAATGAGCATTCAGGTATTGATGATTCACCTCACGCATTGGCCCTTCTGCGAACAAATTCTCTCATTTGTGGAGAAATTACGACGCTTGATTCATCTGACAAATGCACTTAAAAATATATAAAAATGGTTAAAAAGTCAATATGAATTTAGCAATTTGTTTAAGGGTACATTTTTATTATATCATCTTTCAGTCATCAAAGATGAATGTCCGATGACTTTTGGCCCAATTGGGCCGCTGTGCTTTTAGTCCAATTTCGTTGAAACAACGTTGTATTGTTTTGGTGGATTTATTCACCCCATCGCCAATTAATTGCTCTTTCATACCTTTTTTTTTTAGTGATGAAGCGGTTTTGGAGCACAAGTTTGACAATTTTCCGTTAAGTCCTGGGGATGGTTTTTTTTTTACCCCATACATACTTATGTATTGTAATGGGTTGTGAACATATCTTTGTTTATATATTTCTAGAAGATTGGTGTTTAATTTATTCACCGACTTGTACTTAATGGCAAGGATGGCAACTCTATGAGACCTTCCACTGAACGTATTGGTCCTTTCACCGATATTTAATAAAGTTTGTGCAAATTCCCTTGCTAATGTTGCACACAGGATTGTCATGACGTGTGATGTCTAATGGCAATTTAAAAGCGGAATAGGCCGTTTTACCGCCTTGAAGTAATTTAGCAGCGATTCTCGATAAAGCTACTGCAATGGTTATTTTGGATAGAAGTAAATTTAAAATTAAGGTTTTCCTTTATCGCCTGTAGCGTCCCAGTTGATTCGAATTAACGCAATCCAAAAAAATATTGTAGACCATCTTTTGATTGGCAATCAAACACGATTCGTCATTATTTACGAAATATGCTAATTTGTCGCAGTTATAATTAGTTTCCTGATCTAACTCGTTGTCAATTCCTCTTTTCTGCCGTTTTATCAGAATAGTTTTTTTTTTGTTGAATATGTAGCAGCTTAGTCCACGAGTGTTATATTTTCAAGCGATTGCGGCTTATTCGTATTCTCAGAGTCAGAGTTTGCAATATTAAAATTAAAACAAAATTTTTTCCTATTTTCTTGAACTGAACATTCGAGGTATGATTTTAATTCCCATTTTTTGCTTTTTTCCCAAACAAGACTTGGATTTAAAACATATTTATTCGGTATTTCAGTATAATTAAAGGGTCAGGTCTCGAGATCTAATGAATTTAACTAAAACCATGTAATTAAAGACATATCTTGATGTTCTGCGCGCTCTAAAGTTTCGCAATCCTTCCCTTTCGTCAGAATATACGGATTGTTCGAATGGTAAATGGACAGTTAAATAACATGTCGCATGCGATCGATCGTGCATTTTATACTCTAAAAAAAATACGCCACATTCCCTCCAATGCGCTGATATATCTGCAATCTAAAAAGTCTACTTCTGCCCCCTCATTTACCACCCTCCACAATAACGTTTGCGCCATCAAACCCCTTGAATATACGTATGTTTAAAAATGTATTTTACCGCACTGATCGAAGTACAAATTTCTACATTAATATGTGCATCAAATTTCAAAGTTAGATATTGATTATACGGCACGATAAATTATTATCGATTATTGTGACGAACAGATACTTAGCAGGTAAACTGCACCTGTACGTTGGGACAAATGTAACCCATGGTTCCCACGGGCCCGACTTTGGTCCTGTAGGAACTGTTACATTCGTGATCGATGTACATCTGTGTTTTGTTTGTCCATTCTTCAATGTTTAATAAAATAATATTATTATGTCTCTTTTTTCGCTCTTCAGCTTCAGTTCCAATGTATTTAAAGAATTCTGCGCAATAGATTGTGTCGATTTATAAACTTTGAGTTCACCTTCAAAATTGGCTATACTGCACGTCATAGCTCCAACAGTTCCGCTGATCTCCGCCGTTTTAGGAAGCAGTTTGGCCACTTGATCCTTAGAGAACTTGTTCGCTGGATCCGTAAGCAGATCAATGATTTCCTTAATAGTGTCAGTAATCGTGGATACAAAATTTGCCATGTTTGATAAGGTAGCAAAATGTAGGTATACTTGAGTAGTGAAGCGCACAACCGCTTGCGAACGGCAAACGAATCGAATTACATATATATGTTACACCGAATCCGTGAAATTGTCTATTACACGCATTCAGCAAGAGAATTGCCGAATGCGTGAAAAATGCAAGCACGTTGCCCAGTTCGCGGATTCGGCAAATTCTTTGCCGAATGCGTGTATCCGGCAAGAATTTGTCTGCTCTGGTGTTGTTTTTTTAGAACATGACAGCGTGGACAAGTGTCAAAGTGACAGCTGAATAAGGATGTTTAATTTACGTATTATTTATGTATAATATGACTACATACATATGTTTCGATCATCTCATATGACTTATACATAAATTAATGTTAGTTTTAAACATTTTGATCAATATTTTAACAGTCGGAATTTTATACCTTGTGAAGAAATCAGTATTATATTATAAATATTTAATTTCATTACACATACAAAACAAATTAACATATTCAAAGATAACTTAAAAATGACAACATGCTCATTGTATTTTTATTTTTTTATTTTATTAATTGAAAAATCAACAGACAGGATGTACAGAGATAGGTATAAAAAACACAAAAAGTAAATAAATAATATATGTAACACCCGAGTCCAATAATAGATTTTTACAAAAATGAAAAAGATAAATATAAGGAAAACAAATTAAAAAGTAAAGAATAAAGGCATGACAAAATATGTAGTACATTGCATAATTAAACTATAGTATTAAAATATTTGGAAAAGGTTATAAGATAGAATATAAGAAGAAATTGAAATTTACAAATATAAAAAACAAATGAAAAAGGTAAATACAAAATAAACAAATGAAATGGAAAGGAATGAAAGCTATAATATGATTAAATAGCACATTACATAACTAAACTAAAGTATAAAAATAATGGAAATATTGGAAAAATAGAATAGAAGAAAAAATGAATCAATCGGTCAAGATTCTCTTGATGTTAGACCTGAATTGATGTAGGGAAATACCAAACAGATCAACCTCATTCAGCTCTCCGTTAAACATACGATAAACGCGCTGCAGATAAAAATATTTTTGGGAATTAGTATTGAAAGGATCAAGTGAAAAGAGTGTAACGCGTCTAGGGTATCGAACTGGGATTCTGAAATTAACCTTATTCAGTAAATCAGAACAATCAAGGAAACCATTTATGAGCTTAAAGAAGAATATAGCATCAGAATGTCGTCGCCTGACAGAAAGATTGTTAAAAGAAAGGATTTTTAAAATGTCGGAAACAGTAGAATGGGTATAGGTAGGAAAAAGGTAGCGTAAGGATTTAATAAATTTAAGTTGAACTTTCTCAATACAATTAATATGGGATAAATAAAAAGGTGACCAGATAATTGAGGCAAATTCAAGGTGAGACCTTACAAAGGAAAAATAAAGTAATTTTAGTACATAAGGATCATTAAAGGGTTTTGTTGAGCGGAGTAGGAATCCAAGAGATTTAAATGCTTTGTTGGTAATAAAAGAAATATGTTCAGAGAAATCTAGTTTATTATTGAGTATTACACCAAGATCCTTAATAGAAGATGACGTGTTAAGGATTGAATGATTTAATTGATATTGATTAGTAATAATTGACTTATTTCTAGTGAAATTTAAAATAGAGCATTTTTCTAGATTAATAAAAAGATCATTATTTAAACAATATATAGAGAATCTATCTAGATCTTCTTGTATCTTATGACAATCGTCTATGGTGTATATGGGTTTGTAAATTTTTAAATCATCAGCGTAAAGAAGTATAAAGGAATGTTTGAAGATGTATGAGATATCATTAATATAGAGTAAAAAGAATAAGGGACCTAAATGCGACCCTTGTGGGACACCGGAAGGAATATGTCTAAGTGATGATCTAAAACCATTGAGAATTATGATTTGGTGACGATTTAGTATATACGAAGAGATCCAACGAAATAAATTTCCTCGGATTCCAAGGGACCAAAGTTTATTGAGTAAAAGGTTGTGATTGATTTTATCAAAAGCTTTAGAGAAATCCGTATAAACGACGTCTATTTGGATTCGTTTGTCCATATAAGATGTGAGAGTACTAGTGAAATTAAGCAGGTTAGTCTCTACCGATCTCCCCTTAAAAAAACCATGTTGTTCAGGTATAATGTAGTTTTTGAAATTGGAGAAAAGGAAATTATAGATAATTTTTTCAAAGATTTTACTAATGACAGATAGTTTAGATATAGGACGGTAATTCTCAATAAGATTCTTATCACCTTTTTTAAAAATAGGGGTGATGTAAGATAATTTCCAATAGTCAGGAAATTTACCGTTCGACATAGAAAGATTGAAAAGGATTGTTATGGGAAGAGATAATGGGACAGCACATTTAACAAGGAAAAAAGAAGGCAAACCATCACAACCCGCACCAAGATTAACATTGAGAGAGTTGATGTGACTGAGTACAGTAGATAAGTCAAAATGAAAAGTAGATAAGTTACAAGAAGAAGTATCTGTATTAGAGATAGAAAGGTTAATGGTAGAATCACTATTGAAAGTGGAGTCAAAATAGTCAGCAAAAATGGTACAGATTTCAGAACCATGTGAAGCCGACTTATTTCCATAATACATTACGGAAGGATATGAAGAGGAGGTATTTTTTTTTGAATTTATATATGACCAAAATGATTTGGGATTAGTTTTAATATTATTTTGAATAAGAGAAATATAATTTCTAAAGCAGATTAAAGAATATTTTTTAATTCGAGCTCTTAATAGTGAAAAACTTTGATAATCTAAGGGATTTGAATAAATTTTAAATTTTTTATGGAATTTGTTTTTTTCTTTTATTATTTTAATAAGAGACGATGTAAACCAAGGGGGATATTTGGTACGCTTAGATTTAAGAGTAAAAGGGACGTGGCATTCAATAATATTTTGTAAGGTATCGTAAAATTTTTTACAAGCTAAATCAATATTTAAATTGGACAAAAGTGAATTCCAATTGATATCGCTTAAAATTGGAATAATTGTAGCATAGTCAGCTTTTCTAAAGAGGAAAGTTTTATTATAATTATAATTCAAGGGTGAAGATTTGTTGTAAATTATTGAGATGCAAAAGGATAAATGATGAGAATCTTCATGGATTAGCGTAGAGTCAGCACGAGAAATATATAAGGGGAAACTACTAATAGCTAGGTCAAGAATACGATTATTAGTATTTGACAAATAATTGTATTGATAAAGTTTATTATAAGATAAGAATTGAGTAAAGGAAAGGGAAGAAAAATTAATACAATTGGAAGGAAATAGATGCAGATTTGAGTCGTATTTTGTCCAATCAATAGTGGGAAGATTGTAATCACCGAGTAAAATGAATCGATCCTCTGGATAATTGGTTATTAGATCAGATACTTTATTTAAATGGGTAACTAATAGAGTTTGGTGAGAATTACCAGGAGGAATATAGACAGTACAGATATTTAGTTTAAAAAATTTAGTGGTAATAGTAATCCAAAGGTCTTCTGTGGAAGTTAACCAATTATTTTGAATGACAGAGGGTAGATTATTTTTCACAGCTATGATTACACCACCACCAAATATTTGGTTATGAAGAGAATAATCTCTGTCACGTCGAAACACCTGATATCTGGCATCAAAAAACTCACTATTATTGAATGAGTCATTTAGCCAAGTTTCTGATAGACAGATAATATCATAATTATTAACTAATACATTTTGAAGAAAAGAGTCAGATTTAGTTCGGAGACCTCTGACATTTTGATAATAAATGACAAGACGATTAGAAGACATTGTAAAAAAGGAAGTAGATAGAGCACGTAGTGATATAAATATAAATATCCATATGCATAAATGAAAATAGATATATGCATATAAACATACACATAACTGCATACACAGATAAAGATATGGAATTATTAAGCAAACCATCCTTGGTGATACCAGTTGAAATGCAAAGGTATACATGGACACAAATATAAAAACGAACTCGTACCTTTTTTAGTTTATGAGTAAAATATATGTAAATAGCATAGTTATATAGTAATAATAAAAATAATAAATTATATAGCCATACGTACATAATTGTTTGCACATACATATATATAATATGTGATGCAGACCAGTAGACAATAAATGCATAGATAATTATTAGGTTATTAAAATTTAATATTGCACTTAGTCATTTGATTTTGCAAAGATCTGATTCTTTTGAGATTTGTATGATATTGGAGCTCGCACTTTTTCTAATCATGATCTTGCAATCTTTAACCCACAAGTAGGCGTAGTTAACATAATATTTATATAACAAATTGGTTTGACCCAAAATTAAATAAATGATGTATTCAATAATTACTTAAAAATACAAGGGAATGATTTAATACATATTAAATAAATTAGTAATTTTTGCAACTTCTGCCACCGTGACAGCCAGAATTGCAGACAAATTGACTGCGGTAACATGCACATCTTCCGGACTGGCATCCTTTAACACAGTGACACCTTTTATTATACATATATCGAATATCTATGGTATATGAATATAGTTTTACTAAGTCTTTATTCGTCTTCAACACACAAACACGTTATGTAAACGGACTTGTATTTACGACTTTCCTATGGCCACCCCAGACGGATTGTTAGTCATTTGATTTGCAAGTCTTCGGTATGATATTAAATTTTATAATATCTCAACGTTGAATTCTAACAGGGAGTTGTGTTTCGCTTGGAGATACATAGGTCAATACGGGGTAAAAATATTCGATTACCTATTCGCGTCCCGGAAATGACTTCTAAATCTAAAAAAATTGTATACATTCCGCGAACTAATCTCCCCATTTTCGCATTCATGTTACGCAACAGCATAACTATAGCACCTATTTTAATTTGAGTTCATGAGGCGGTAAAGCAGACGCCGTTATCGAAAGCAAAAATTGAATAAATATGAATCAACAATATATTGTTGTGAAAGACGCCCCGGCACCCAATAACGGATTGAAATGGTCTCGGAATACCAAGTGTATAAGCTTTGAATTGAAGCATAGAAATATTATACGCGGAACCTCCTAAGCTACTGTATAAAATTTGCAATTTGGATTATCTGTAAAAACTATATTATATTTGGTTTTGAATGTACGAGACTCTTTGGGGTCGGAAACTTGTTTTACTTTTAACAATTAGTTGAAAGAAATCAATATGTACATCTAAATATCCATCCGATGTTGGGCATTAGTCGTCCGATGCTGTTGACAGCTCTTGCCGCTTTCTCCGCGGCATGCTCGGTTTGTTTCTTGAATGTTAATTTGACATCTAGAATTATTCCAAGATAAGTCAAATATCTTTTTAGTCTCACGTCGTATCCCGAAATGGTGATTTTCGGGGGTTCAATTTTTCTTTTCCTGGTGAACAAAACCGCCTCGGTTTTTTGTGGTGCAAGCTGTAGTTCAGCTTCCGTCATCCATTCGTTCACTAGGTCGAGAGAGTATTCTTACAAGGTAGTCCGGTATTCCACCGAGCTCCGATAGGGCCGTCATTATTTTATCCCATCTGGCAGAATTGAATGCATTTTTAACGTCCAGTGTCACCATTATACAGTGACTACTCGTTTTTAATGTTTCACTCTGCGCGTCTTTTATTGTCTTGATGACCTCGGCTATTGCGTCTACCGTGGACCGTCCGGGTCTGAACCCGTATTGCTGCGAACATAACCCGCCTTCCGTCTCCGTCGTCTTTGCTACTCTCTGTAATATGAGGCGCTCGAGAAGTTTGCCCAATCCGTCTAACATACACAGTGGCCTGTATGACGACGGCTCCTCTGGTGGTTTGTTGTCCTTGGTTATGAGCACGAGTCTGCCTTTTCCATATTTTCGGAAATTCTCCGCTCTTGAGGCAACTGTTGAATGTCCGCAGCAATGTTTCCGGGCAGACTTTAGCAGATATGCGGAGAATTTCGTTCGGTATTCCGTCAGGTCCAGGTGATTTGTCAGTTGACAGTCGTTTTGTTGCCGAGTATAGTTCACCCAGTGTAAATTCTGGGATGTCTTCAGGCTCTATGTTCCACGCTTGTGGTGTCGTCTCGTTGTGTGTAGGGAAAAGGTGTGAAACTATCGTTTCCAAATTTCCATCTCTGTTTAAGAAAGGAATTTGGCGGTGGCCGGACAGTTTACCACGTACATACCATACGATACGCTTGGCCCCATGGGTCAAGGTCCACCGTCGCTATGAGTTGTTCCCACATCATCTTTTTGCTCCTCCTGATTGCGTAGGTGACTGCTCTTCTTGCTTCTTTGTGGGCTTCGCTTGCAGTTTCGATGGCCGTTTGGTCGTCTACGTGGCCTGATATGTGTCTTCGTCCAGTCCGACAGAGCTCTCTTTGTTTTCTTGTGCAGGTTCTTTGCAGCTCTGAAATTTCATCGTTCCACCAATATTGTGGTTTTCGTCCCACTCCACCCTTCTTCGGCATCGAGGTCTTGCAAGCCCGACTGATCGCTGCCGTTGTCTCCTTGCAAAGTTCTGTTCCAGTTGTGGCGTCTTGAATACGGCCGCACTCGAACTTGTCTCTTCGCACGTTTTATATACGCGATATATACCTGGTTTACGACCTTAGCACCTTGGCTTACGGCCAGTACCTGGGGGGGCTGCCATAAATATTATATGCATAAATTCGCTAACCAGTTCAATAAAAACAAATTAAGCTTAAAATTAACAAAGTTCAGCTTAACAAAAATGAGGTTATAGACACAAACGCAAATTGACGCCAAGCGCCAAGTATTCGTTTTAAATGTTCAAATAAATGAATACAACAACATTTTTAATAATTATAAATTAAAAATCGACCTGTAGTTGCTGCGTAAGCGGCTAATTTTTTTTTTGCACATCTAATCTCGTCGCGTTCGGCTTGATTTTTAAAAAAGTTTTTAAAATTATATCGAGTGATTAATTTTTATTTTATTTTGTTTATAAAGTTTTTGTCGTTTGGATTCCACAAATCTGAATGGGTCTTAGACGACACTATGAAACGTAAGTCAGTGCCGGCCTCTGGAACAATATCGTTGCCACCGTCCATGCTGCTAATCCGACTATTGCCGATTTCTGTTATTCTCCTTCTTCATATCGTGACATTGAAATAGCATGTAGCCATAATCTTTTGGTTTTTCTCGATTGTTCTTCTTCCTCGCATATCAAAGATACTATAATAGCGTTCGTTTCGTCCATCTTGCTCCGAGGTACCGAACAAATGATTGACATAATTTACTGCGTAGTGTCGTATCGCTTTCGTTTAAGTGCGGTGTACATAATATTATCGCACACTGTTGTGAAGTGTCCGATCGTTCGTTTGACGCATAGTGCGGTCAGACCTTTTAATAACATGTCGCATGCGATCGATCGTGCATTTTATACTCTAAAATACGCCACATTCCCTCCAATGCGCTGATATGTACTTGTATCTGCAATCTAAAGAGTACTCCCCCCCCCCCGCCCCCCTTTTACCACCCTCGGCAATAACGTTTGCGCAATCAAACTCCTTGAATATATATTTAAAAATGTATTTTACCGCACTGATCAAAGTACAAATTTCTAGATTAATATGGGATCTAGGAATGTGTGCGGGAGGATATTCAAAATCAAAGTAGACGGAAATCGCTTTATTGTCTGTTTCGTCACGCTCGCTGGGCGCGAGTGGCGAGTGACGCCACGCCTCGGGCCTGCCAACTTAAAATATTCTCATTCTCATTCATACCAACCTACATTAATATGTGCATCAAATTTCAAAGTTGGATATTGGTTATACGGCACGATAAATTATTATCGATTATTGTGACGAACAGGTACTTGTTTGCAGGTAAACTGCACTTGTACGTTGGAAAATGCCCCACGTTGGGAAAACTTTAACTCATGGTTCCCACGGGTCCGACTTCGGTCCTGTGGGAACTGTTACATTCGTGATCGATGTACATCTGTTTTGTTTGTCGCTTCTATCACGTTCGACATTCGTTATTATTTTTTTTTTATACAAAGTCTAGTGCCGTTACAAAGCCGCGGAGCATCTAAATTTCTTAATAAAACTATAGGCGCACCAACTTCAAGCGTCAGATTGTGCAATGGCATACCGGGAGGATCGAGAGAAATTAAAAATTCGACCGGATAATTGACAGCCTCTTCAGTTTCTACGGTAGAATCGATAAATACGTTATTGGTTGATCGGGAAAAAAAAAAGCCAGACTTGATTTTTAAAATTAATTTTTAAATCTTAGAAAACACTCCTTTTAAGATCCCAAACTGTCAACCATGTTGCCAAAATTAGTGGGAAACTCTATGAGACCTTCAACTGGACGTATTAATCCTTCGCCGATATCTAATAGAGTTTGTGCAAATATTCCGGATGATAGATCCCCAAACAAATGAACCCTCATGTTAGTTTTTAGTTCTAATATATTTATTTTATTCCACAATTGTGAAGATTTCAAACACGCCTTTATTTCGTCTGCCATCGTCCCTCGAGGAACGACCGGCAATGTCTGTCGAAAATCTCCAGCTAAAACGACGACGATGCCTCTCATTAATTAATTATTATTTCGAATATCTTTTAACGTACGATCGAGTGCTTCTAGGCCGTATTTATGCGCCATAGTGCACTCGTCCCATATGATTCATTTGCATTTTTTGAATGACCGTCGCTTTAGCCGTTCCCTTACTAATGTTGCACACAGGATTGTCATGGCTTGTGATGTCTAATGGCAATTTAAAAGCGGAATGGGCCGTTCTACCGATAAAGCTACTGCGATGGCTATTTTGGATTGTTCGCGAATTTTTTGCTAATAGTAAATTTAAAACGAAAGTTTTTCCCGTAACTCACGGAGCGTCTATAAAAAATATTCCAGGTTGATTTGAACTAACGCGAACCAAAAGAATTTTTTGATCGGCAATCGAAGAAGATTCGTTATTATTTACGAATGATCTTAATTCATCGCGGTTATATGGCAACGTTATGCAGCAATAACCGTGAACAAAAACATTCATAATTACTCGGATGCACAGAATAAACGCGCCCAAGAGCGTTTAACTTCTTAATCCCGCTATGCTGCGGTACTGCCACACCTTGAGCTCGCCGCTTGAATATTTTTTTGGATTGATCCCAAGTGCAGTACTTTGGGATTTCGCAATAAATAAGCGTTTTCGCGAAATCCAGCTCTGTAGCGAATTGACGAAAAATTCAGTCAGAGGAGTCTTGGGCGGTCTAACCATTCACTCCATCACTGTGATCGGAGTGAAAATTACGGTTAGACCGTTTTCTAAATGTACTGCTAAATGTAATACCGTGGGATACCTATCGTGTATCGAAAAATCTAAAATTCTCCACGCTAATATACCACTATTATATACATATATATGATAGTGAGCTATTTATTGAACAGAGTTTTTCTTTAAAAATTCATATTTAATTTTATTTATGTTCGTCATTAAATCATTGTCGTTCAAGAGGTAGGTGTACAGCAAGCCGTATCACTGCATGAGAACGATGATACATCAGATTTTCGCGGAGTCTCCACATTGCTTCTGAGGCGCATACGTATTTTGTGTCCACACAAGAAACTATTTCTTCATGAACCAATTGAAGTTCGTTTTCAACGGAGATTTTTATGTTCCCGCAGTCGTAGCCATTATAGACATATTTAAAAATATATTTACTGCTCTAACTGAAGTGCAAACTTCGACGTTAATATGCGCATTATATTTTAAGGCCAAATATTTGTTGTATGGAACCACACATCCGTTATGAATAATGGTATCCTTCACTGTAATAGTTGGACCTTGTCTTCTACGATATAAAGGGAAGCCGTCAACGTTTCTGATCGTTTCATTCTGAAATTTTTACGGCATTAACCGTATTCCATGCAGGGTGCGCCAGGATTTAAATTTCCACATGGATCATGAATCATACACTTTTTGACGATTTCGTGTAACACACACTACACGATTGATTGAATTTATCTTCTCTGCGAAGCGAAATTAATATTTGAGGATGTGGAAGTCCTCGTTTTGGAAATTCAATCGTGTAAACACGTGCAATTGAAGCTCCACGCACTCCAACGACAGTTAAGTCTTGGATTAACTCGTCGAGTTTTAATTCAAACACCCTCTTGACTAAATCTGGTCGATCGTTTGACTTTTCTCCAGCGTTTAAGTTTGACATTATTTCTGTCCATCGCGGATTACATGTAGATGTGGCGAAAAGGTCTTGGGCTCCAAAACAGGATATAATTGCCATTGCGTCATGGTAGCGTTTTCTCATGTTCCGTGAAGATCTTTGTATGACGATGGTAAATTTTTTTTCCCAGCAGGAATGCCCTCATTTTCAGCAGCGTTCAAAAGATGATCCATTACGCCTTTGTAACTGTCGGCACGCAGCTGATTTTGTTTTGTCATGATCCAGTTTAAATAATTTGCCTCTACTTGTAAATATGAATCAACAATATATTGTTGTGTAAGACGCCCCGACACCCAATAACGGATTGAAATGGTCTCGGAATACCAAGTGTATAAGCTTTGAATTGAAGCATAGAAATATTATACGCGGAACCTCCTAAGCTACTGTATAAAATTTGCAATTTGGATTATCTGTAAAAACTATATATTATATTTGGTTTTGAATGTACGAGACACTTTGGGGTTGGAAACTTGTTTTACTTTTAACAATTAGTTGAAAGAAATCAATATGTACATCTAAATATCCAGTTTCATTTGAAACTATTTAAATCTTCTTGTTAGTCATTTGATTTGCAAGTCTTCGGTATGATATTAAATTTTATAATATTATCTCGACGTTGAATTCTAACAGGGAGTTGTGTTTCGCTTGGAGATAGATCAATACGGGGTAAAAATATTCGATTACCTATTCGCGTCCCGGAAATAACTTCTAAATCTAAAAAATTCGTATACATTCCGCGAACTAATCTCCCCATTTTCGCATTTATATTACGCAACACAAACTTATATATGGACACAAACGTATGGAAACGAAAATTGATGCCAGGTGCAAAGTATTCGTTTTAAGAGATCAAATAAATGAATACAACAACATTTTAAATAATTATAAATTAAAAATCGACCTGTAGTTACTGCGAAAGGTGTTAATCTTTCTTTGGACATCCATTCTCGTTGCGTTCGGCTTTATTTTTAAATAAGTATCTAAAATAATATCCAGGGATTCAATTTTTTTTTATCCTGTTTAGATAATTTTTGTTTTTCGGGTTCCACAAATTTGGATGGGTTTCATACGACACTATGAATCGTTGTAAGTCGGTGCCGACGTCTGGAACACCGTCGAACTCGTTTACACCGTCCATAGCGCCTATCGACTGTCACTGAAAAGTTTCGCCAAATTTCATATACATACATGTATTTTAACTTTGTAAAATCCGCATTCCTAAATAAAAATTATTGCAAGTACGTTGTAAGTAATCTGTGATTCGTGCCGATCATTCTCATTTGGATCCACAAAGTTGTCTTGGTGAACCAAAAAAGGTTTACTGACATGATGGCTATGTTGGACTATTTCATTATTTCATCGCGTTCGGCTTGATTTTTAAATAACTTTTTAAAATTATATCGATTGATTAATTTTATTTTTATTTCGTTTAAATAGTTTTTGTCGTTTGGATTCCACAAATCTGGATGGGTCTTATATGCTGATTATTGTTATTCGCCTTCATATCGTGACTTTGAAATAGCATGTAGCCATAATCTTTTGGTTTTTCTCGATTTTTTTCTTCCTCGTATCGGTCACAGTCATCTCTATTTAAAGTCGTCATTGCATCTTTCATATGTTTTCCTGCTTCTTGCAATTCCATAGGGTTTTTACGACGTCGTTGTATCCAAAATAATTTTTTGATCGGCAATCAAAGAAGATTCGTTATTATTTAAGAGATCTTCGCTCAAACTTTCTTTATGTGTGTGTCATAGAAATTTTGGGTCAGAAGGACCACAATTCGTTGACACGACAGCGAACAAATACCTTAGCTTTGCCGGGGACTGAACCTCAGCCGCTTCAGCCAGAGTATCGTTCCAATGAGTGTCGTTTTCCAAAAGACCTCTTAGTTGACACGCTTCACGAAACGAAGCACAAACGCGGCCTTCGACAGTTTTGATGGTCCCAAACGAAACAGGACCGGCAACGTTATCCAGCAATAAACGTAAACAAAAACATTCAAAATTACTCGGATGCACAGAATAAACGCGCCCAAGAACGTTTGACTTCTTAATCCCGCTATACTGCGGTACTGCTTTAACTGAGGTGCAAACTTCAACGTTAATATGCGCATTATATTTTAAGGCCAAATATTTGTTGTGTGGAACCACACATCCATTATTTTATTTTATTTTATTTTTACAAATCAATATACACTCGCCATTACAGATTTGCTCCAATGCGACGGGTGTACGTTAACGAAATACAGAATACATAAACAATCAGAAATACAGTAATACATACATATACAATCAGAATATATAGCAAATAACAATTTATCAGAAAATAATAATCAGTAATAATTAGTAATATAAATAAAGTTTTTATATTACTTGGTTTTTATTTTTACCTTTATATACTTCTTGAGAACATGACTTAATGCTCTGCATGTGGAAATAACAGCTTCACTTATAGTAGGCGTCGAAAGAAAACTGGAATATTTGAGGCACGTGAAACTACTGCCAGTTGCAAGGTACCGTAACGTTACGGCGAGTTTCTCTCTCGGTGTTATGGCTAGTCTCATTTTCGTATCGTTTTTCGTTATGTAGGGTGAGACCAATTTAAGCAATGACTCGAACGAATCTTCATTCATCCTAAAAAAGTTCTGGTAATTGTTCATGTCATCGCCTAGAACCATTTCTTCAGCGATATTCAGGTGTGAATATCGATTCTTCTGAAGCATCCACTGCTTAGGGGCTGGATTTTACACACTCTGCCATGCGGTACGACCGGAAGTGTTTGACGAAAATCCCCTCCAAGCAAAATAACCTTTCCACCGAAAGCGTCTATAGATCGCATTATTTATTTTAATACTTCGTTTTTTTAATTTATGAAAACACTGCGGCATCTCAATAATTTTGAAAGTCCTGATTCTACTTTTGCAATATAATTAATTATATACGAAGCTAAACCGTATTCTTCCAAAATAAATTGTATATCCATATTGGATTCCAACAAGGGCAAAATATATTTATTATAAGAGTTAATTCCAACCTCAAAGGAACTACGTTTTAAAAATATTTTAGATTTTTTTAATGAGCTTCTAAAGGCTATATGTACTCATATTCAGTCATAGACAGCTGGACTAAAATATTTTCAAAACTTTCATCTGTATTATTTTCAAATGACAATTTTAAATTTTCATTTTTTTAATTTTTTTCATTCTCAGATAACGTCTCTAATATAACAGTTCTGGGCATAACCGGAATGGGAAAATTAAACCGGCACTTCTTTTTACTATTTTTATAGCAAGTGTGGCTATGTCTTTGTCTTTGAACGGCCATATATGCATTTTTAGATTGAAGTTTACATGCCATAAATTTGTCTACAAATTCTATACAGTCTAAATTTAAATGTACGGAATTATATTTAGGGGCATCTTTTAACCATACAAATATGTGCTCGTGGGGGGAGATCCTCTCATTTGGAATTCTATTCTATTGGATTTCAAAACTCATTAATTTGTTAATTTTATAATGAAAATATCGAGCACATGTTACTGGATCATTTCGAATTAGCTTGTTTTTTTTCAAATTTGCTTTTTAATGCAATAATTCAGGCCATATGGTTTCGCCAGCGGAAAGGGTTATAAAAACTGTTGGTCTATCTAATTGTCGAATCATACTCAACAAATCTGCACTACGCTGTTGAGTAGTTTTCTTCGGCATGGTTTGGGTACTCCGATGTTGGGCATTAGTCGTCCGATGCTGTTGACAGCTCTTGCCGCTTTCTCCGCGGCATGCTCGGTTTGTTTCTTGAATGTTAATTTGTCATCTAGAATTATTCCAAGATAAGTCAAATATCTTTTTAGTCTCACGTCGTATCCCGAAATGGTGATTTTCGGGGGTTCAATTTTTCTTTTCCTGGTGAACAAAACCGCCTCGGTTTTTTGTGGTGCAAGCTGTAGTCCAGCTTCCGTCATCCATTCGTTCACTAGGTCGAGAGTGTCGTTTGTTGTGTTCTCGAGGTCCGTTATTGTTCTAGCCACAACAATAACAGCTACGTCGTCTGCAAAACCCACCAGCTTCGCACCTCCTGGAAGTCTTAACTTAAGAAGTGAGTCGTACATTATATTCCATAATGTTGGTCCCATAACAGAGCCCTGTGGAACACCAGAGGAGATCTTGCGTTCTGCCAGTCTTGTGATCAGAACCCTCTCCGACCGGTAACTTCCTATTATTCTTACAAGGTAGTCCGGTATTCCACCGAGTTCCGATAGGGCCGTCATTATTTTATCCCATCTGGCAGAATTGAATGCATTTTTAACGTCAAGTGTCACCATTATACAGTGACTACTCGTTTTTAATGTTTCACTCTGCGCGTCTTTTATTGTCTTGATGACCTCGGCTATTGCGTCTACCGTGGACCGTCCGGGTCTGAACCCGTATTGCTGCGAACATAACCCGCCTTCCGTCTCCGTCGTCTTCGCTATTCTCTGTAATATGAGGCGCTCGAGAAGTTTGCCCAATCCGTCCAACATACACAGTGGCCTGTATGACGACGGCTCCTCCGGTGGTTTGTTGTCCTTGGGTATGAGCACGAGTCTGCCTTTTCCATATTTTCGGAAATTCTCCGCTCTTGAGGCAACTGTTGAATGTCCGCAGCAATATTGTGGTTTCCTTCCCACTCCACCCTTCTTCGGCATCGAGGTTTTGCAAGCCCGACTGATCGCTGCCGTTGTCTCCTTGCAAAGTTATGTTCCAGTTGTGGCGTCTTGAATACGGCCACACTCGAACTTCAGCGTCTCTTCGCACGTTTTATATACGCGATATATACCTGGTTTACCGCCTTAGCACCTTGGCTTACGGCCAGTACCTATGGGGATGCCATATATATTATATGCATAAATTCGCTAACCAGTTCAATAAAAACAAATTAAGCTTAAAATTAACAAAGTTCAGCTTAACAAAAATGAGGTTATGGACACAAACGCAAATTGACGCCAAGCGCCAAGTATTCGTTTTAAGAGTTCAAATAAATGAATACAACAACATTTTTAATAATTATAAATTAAAAATCGACCTGTAGTTGCTGCGTAAGCGGCTAATTTTTTTTTGCACATCTAACCTTTTAAATTACATCGATTGATTAATTTTTATTTTATTTTGTTTAAAAAGTTTTTGTCGTTTGGATTCCACAAATCTGGATGGGTCTTATACGACACTATGAAACGTTGTAAATCCGTGCCGGCCTCTGGAACAATATCGTTGACACCGTCCATGCTGCTTATCCGACTGTTGCCGATTAATGTTATTCTCCTTCTTCATATCGTGACTTTGAAATAGCATGTAGCCATAATCTTTTGGTTTTTCTCGATTGTTCTTCTTCCTCGCATACCAAAGATACTATAATAGCGTTCGTTTCGTCCATCTTGCTCCGAGGTACTGAACGAATGATTGTCATAATTTACTGCGTAGTGTCGTATCGCTTTCGTTTAAGTGCGGTTTACATAATATTATCGCATACTGTTGTGAAGTGTCGGATCGTTCGTTTGACGCATAGTGCGTTCAGACCTTTTAATAACATGTCGCATGTGATCGATCGTGCATTTTATACTCTAAAATGCGCCACATTCCCTCCAATGCGCTGATATGTACTTATATCTGCAATCTAAAAAGTACTCCCCCCCCCCCCGCCTCCCATTTACCACCCTCGGCAATAACGTTTGCGCAATCAAACTCCTTGAATATATATTTAAAAATGTATTTTACCTCACTGATCGAAGTACAAATTTCTACATTAATATGTGCATCAAATTTCAAAGTTGGATATTGGTCATACGGCACGATAAATTATTATCGATTATCGATTATTGTGACGAACAGGTACTTCTTTGGAGGTAAACTGCACTTGTACGTTGGAAAATGCCCCACGTTGGGAAAACTTTAACTCATGGTTCCCACGGGTCCGACTTCGGTCCTGTGGGATCTGTTACATTCATGATCGATGTACATCTGTGTTTTGTTTGTCGCTTCTATCACGTTCGACATTCATTATTATTTTTTTACTTTATCTATGTACGTAGTAACAATAGATGAAGTTTTGTGATCATGCGAAAATTCGAACTCGTGATTTTGACTGATTCGAACTCAGAATCGTTTACTGATCACGTTTTCATGATCTAGAAAAAATGTGTGTGTGTGTGTGTGTTTTTTGGGGATATTTTTAACACCGTTAGTCCTATCGAA
This sequence comes from Arctopsyche grandis, assembly GCF_051622035.1. Lineage (NCBI taxonomy): Eukaryota > Metazoa > Arthropoda > Insecta > Trichoptera > Hydropsychidae > Arctopsyche > Arctopsyche grandis. Next base: position 20,717,061 of record NC_135357.1, read on the forward strand.
CTGAAACTTAGTATCGGTTACTGAAATTCTTATCGACACGATGTAAATTTTTTTCAAATTTCTAAGTTGACCGGAAATGGTACCTCGCCTTATAGGTGTCCTCTTTTTTTAAGTTTTTGAATTCAATTATCCCCCAAACAACTAACTGAATCGGACTGAATTTTTTTTAAATATGATACAAATAATAATTTTTATAACCTCATATTTTTTAAATATTTCTATCTGAACCGGAAGTAGTACTTTTACTCTAGAGAATCGAAGTTTTTTATGTTTTTTTCAGAAACCTTTTGGTTTATTGAACTGAAATTTCATATCTAGAAGTTTAAGTTTAATACAAAGTTAATTATAAAATTTAGTTAGCATCCGTCAACCGGAAGTTTTCTTCCACTATTTTTTTCGACCTCTTAAACATGTGTGTTCGTCACAAAAAAATTCAAGTATATTTCTTGTATCAATTTGATGAAAATAAAAAAAAATTATTATATTTTATAAACCGGAAGTGGGATTTTTTTTTAAAACAATATTTCATTATTTTATTTTGACCTTTTAAATTGTTTTATTTTATACAAAGTCTAGTGCCGTTACAAAGCCGCGGAGCATCTTAATTTCTTAATAAAACTATAGGCGCACCAACTTCAAGCGTCAGATTGTGCAAAGGCATACCGGGAGGATCGGATCGAATTTAAAAATTCGACCGAATAATTGACAGCCTCTTCAGTCTCTACGGTAGAATCGATAAATACGTTATTGGTTGATCGGGAAAAATTTCTACTTGTACTTATTTATGGGCAAGAATGGCTCTTTCGAAAAGCCAGACTTGATTTTTAAAATTAGTTTTTAAATCTTAGAAAAGACTTTCCTTCTAAGATCCCAAACTGTCAACCATGTTGCCAAAATTAGTGGGAAACTCTATGAGACCTTCAACTGGACGTATTAGTCCTTCGCCGATATCTAATAGAGTTTGTGCAAATATTCCGGATGATAGATCCCCAAACAAATGAACCCTCATGTTAGTTTTTAGTTCTAATATATTTATTTTATTCCACAATTGTGAAGATTTCAAACACGCCTTTATTTCGTCTGCCATCGTCCCTCGAGGAACGACCGGCAATGTCTGTCGAAAATCTCCAGCTAAAACGACGACGATGCCTCTCATTAATTAATTATTATTTCGAATATCTTTTAACGTACGATCGAGTGCTTCTAGGCCGTATTTATGCGCCATAGTGCACTCGTCCCATATGATTCATTTGCATTTTTTGAATGACCGTCGCTTTAGCCGTTCCCTTACTAATGTTGCACACAGGATTGTCATGGCTTGTGATGTCTAATGGCAATTTAAAAGCGGAATGGGCCGTTCTACCGATAAAGCTACTGCGATGGCTATTTTGGATTGTTCGCGAATTTTTTGCTAATAGTAAATTTAAAACGAAAGTTTTTCCCGTAACTCACGGAGCGTCTATAAAAAATATTCCAGGTTGATTTGAACTAACGCGAACCAAAAGAATTTTTTGATCGGCAATCGAAGAAGATTCGTTATTATTTACGAATGATCTTAATTCATCGCGGTTATATGGCAACGTTATGCAGCAATAACCGTGAACAAAAACATTCAAAATTACTCGGATGCACAGAATAAACGCGCCCAAGAGCGTTTGACTTCTTAATCCCGCTATGCTGCGGTACTGCCACACCTTGAGCTCGCCGCTTGAATATTTTTTTGGATTGATCCCAAGTGCAGTACTTTGGGATTTCGCAATAAATAAGCGTTTTCGCGAAATCCAGCTCTGTAGCGAATTGACGAAAAATTCAGTCAGAGGAGTCTTGGGCGGTCTAACCATTCACTCCATCACATTCGTATCTGTAAAATATACGTGTTGACCGTTTTCTAAATGTACTGCTAAATGTAATACCGTGGGATACCTATCGTGTATCGAAAAATCTAAAATTCTCCACGCTAATATACCACTATTATATACATATATATGATAGTGAGCTATTTATTGAACAGAGTTTTTCTTTAAAAATTCATATTTAATTTTATTTATGTTCGTCATTAAATCATTGTCGTTCAAGAGGTAGGTGTACAGCAAGCCGTATCACTGCATGAGAACGATGATACATCAGATTTTCGCGGAGTCTCCACATTGCTTCTGAGGCGCATACGTATTTTGTGTCCACAAAAGAAACTATTTCTTCATGAACCAATTGAAGTTCGTTTTCAACGGAGATTTTTATGTTCCCGCAGTCGTAGCCATTATAGACATATTTAAAAATATATTTACTGCTCTAACTGAAGTGCAAACTTCGACGTTAATATGCGCATTATATTTTAAGGCCAAATATTTGTTGTATGGAACCACACATCCGTTATGAATAATGGTATCCTTCACTGTAATAGTTGGACCTTGTCTTCTACGATATAAAGGGAAGCCGTCAACGTTTCTGATCGTTTCATTCTGAAATTTTTACGGCATTAACCGTATTCCATGCAGGGTGCGCCAGGATTTAAATTTCCACATGGATCATGAATCATACACTTTTTGACGATTTCGTGTAACACACACTACACGATTGATTGAATTTATCTTCTCTGCGAAGCGAAATTAATATTTGAGGATGTGGAAGTCCTCGTTTTGGAAATTCAATCGTGTAAACACGTGCAATTGAAGCTCCACGCACTCCAACGACAGTTAAGTCTTGGATTAACTCGTCGAGTTTTAATTTAAACACCCTCTTGACTAAATCTGGTCGATCGTTTGACTTTTCTCCAGCGTTTAAGTTTGACATTATTTCTGTCCATCGCGGATTACATGTAGATGTGGCGAAAAGGTCTTGGGCTCCAAAACAGGATATAATTGCCATTGCGTCATGGTAGCGTTTTCTCATGTTCCGTGAAGATCTTTGTATGACGATGGTAAATTTTTTTTCCCAGCAGGAATGCCCTCATTTTCAGCAGCGTTCAAAAGATGATCCATTACGCCTTTGTAACTGTCGGCACGCAGCTGATTTTGTTTTGTCATGATCCAGTTTAAATAATTTGCCTCTACTTGTAAATATGAATCAACAATATATTGTTGTGTAAGACGCCCCGACACCCAATAACGGATTGAAATGGTCTCGGAATACCAAGTGTATAAGCTTTGAATTGAAGCATAGAAATATTATACGCGGAACCTCCTAAGCTACTGTATAAAATTTGCAATTTGGATTATCTGTAAAAACTATATATTATATTTGGTTTTGAATGTACGAGACACTTTGGGGTTGGAAACTTGTTTTACTTTTAACAATTAGTTGAAAGAAATCAATATGTACATCTAAATATCCAGTTTCATTTGAAACTATTTAAATCTTCTTGTTAGTCATTTGATTTGCAAGTCTTCGGTATGATATTAAATTTTATAATATTATCTCGACGTTGAATTCTAACAGGGAGTTGTGTTTCGCTTGGAGATAGATCAATACGGGGTAAAAATATTCGATTACCTATTCGCGTCCCGGAAATAACTTCTAAATCTAAAAAATTCGTATACATTCCGCGAACTAATCTCCCCATTTTCGCATTTATATTACGCAACACAAACTTATATATGGACACAAACGTATGGAAACGAAAATTGATGCCAGGTGCAAAGTATTCGTTTTAAGAGATCAAATAAATGAATACAACAACATTTTAAATAATTATAAATTAAAAATCGACCTGTAGTTACTGCGAAAGGTGTTAATCTTTCTTTGGACATCCATTCTCGTTGCGTTCGGCTTTATTTTTAAATAAGTATCTAAAATAATATCCAGGGATTCAATTTTTTTTTATCCTGTTTAGATAATTTTTGTTTTTCGGGTTCCACAAATTTGGATGGGTTTCATACGACACTATGAATCGTTGTAAGTCGGTGCCGACGTCTGGAACACCGTCGAACTCGTTTACACCGTCCATAGCGCCTATCGACTGTCACTGAAAAGTTTCGCCAAATTTCATATACATACATGTATTTTAACTTTGTAAAATCCGCATTCCTAAATAAAAATTATTGCAAGTACGTTGTAAGTAATCTGTGATTCGTGCCGATCATTCTCATTTGGATCCACAAAGTTGTCTTGGTGAACCAAAAAAGGTTTACTGACATGATGGCTATGTTGGACTATTTCATTATTTCATCGCGTTCGGCTTGATTTTTAAATAACTTTTTAAAATTATATCGATTGATTAATTTTATTTTTATTTCGTTTAAATAGTTTTTGTCGTTTGGATTCCACAAATCTGGATGGGTCTTATATGCTGATTATTGTTATTCGCCTTCATATCGTGACTTTGAAATAGCATGTAGCCATAATCTTTTGGTTTTTCTCGATTTTTTTCTTCCTCGTATCGGTCACAGTCATCTCTATTTAAAGTCGTCATTGCATCTTTCATATGTTTTCCTGCTTCTTGCAATTCCATAGGGTTTTTACGACGTCGTTGTATCCAAAATAATTTTTTGATCGGCAATCAAAGAAGATTCGTTATTATTTAAGAGATCTTCGCTCAAACTTTCTTTATGTGTGTGTCATAGAAATTTTGGGTCAGAAGGACCACAATTCGTTGACACGACAGCGAACAAATACCTTAGCTTTGCCGGGGACTGAACCTCAGCCGCTTCAGCCAGAGTATCGTTCCAATGAGTGTCGTTTTCCAAAAGACCTCTTAGTTGACACGCTTCACGAAACGAAGCACAAACGCGGCCTTCGACAGTTTTGATGGTCCCAAACGAAACAGGACCGGCAACGTTATCCAGCAATAAACGTAAACAAAAACATTCAAAATTACTCGGATGCACAGAATAAACGCGCCCAAGAACGTTTGACTTCTTAATCCCGCTATACTGCGGTACTGCTTTAACTGAGGTGCAAACTTCAACGTTAATATGCGCATTATATTTTAAGGCCAAATATTTGTTGTGTGGAACCACACATCCATTATTTTATTTTATTTTATTTTTACAAATCAATATACACTCGCCATTACAGATTTGCTCCAATGCGACGGGTGTACGTTAACGAAATACAGAATACATAAACAATCAGAAATACAGTAATACATACATATACAATCAGAATATATAGCAAATAACAATTTATCAGAAAATAATAATCAGTAATAATTAGTAATATAAATAAAGTTTTTATATTACTTGGTTTTTATTTTTACCTTTATATACTTCTTGAGAACATGACTTAATGCTCTGCATGTGGAAATAACAGCTTCACTTATAGTAGGCGTCGAAAGAAAACTGGAATATTTGAGGCACGTGAAACTACTGCCAGTTGCAAGGTACCGTAACGTTACGGCGAGTTTCTCTCTCGGTGTTATGGCTAGTCTCATTTTCGTATCGTTTTTCGTTATGTAGGGTGAGACCAATTTAAGCAATGACTCGAACGAATCTTCATTCATCCTAAAAAAGTTCTGGTAATTGTTCATGTCATCGCCTAGAACCATTTCTTCAGCGATATTCAGGTGTGAATATCGATTCTTCTGAAGCATCCACTGCTTAGGGGCTGGATTTTACACACTCTGCCATGCGGTACGACCGGAAGTGTTTGACGAAAATCCCCTCCAAGCAAAATAACCTTTCCACCGAAAGCGTCTATAGATCGCATTATTTATTTTAATACTTCGTTTTTTTAATTTATGAAAACACTGCGGCATCTCAATAATTTTGAAAGTCCTGATTCTACTTTTGCAATATAATTAATTATATACGAAGCTAAACCGTATTCTTCCAAAATAAATTGTATATCCATATTGGATTCCAACAAGGGCAAAATATATTTATTATAAGAGTTAATTCCAACCTCAAAGGAACTACGTTTTAAAAATATTTTAGATTTTTTTAATGAGCTTCTAAAGGCTATATGTACTCATATTCAGTCATAGACAGCTGGACTAAAATATTTTCAAAACTTTCATCTGTATTATTTTCAAATGACAATTTTAAATTTTCATTTTTTTAATTTTTTTCATTCTCAGATAACGTCTCTAATATAACAGTTCTGGGCATAACCGGAATGGGAAAATTAAACCGGCACTTCTTTTTACTATTTTTATAGCAAGTGTGGCTATGTCTTTGTCTTTGAACGGCCATATATGCATTTTTAGATTGAAGTTTACATGCCATAAATTTGTCTACAAATTCTATACAGTCTAAATTTAAATGTACGGAATTATATTTAGGGGCATCTTTTAACCATACAAATATGTGCTCGTGGGGGGAGATCCTCTCATTTGGAATTCTATTCTATTGGATTTCAAAACTCATTAATTTGTTAATTTTATAATGAAAATATCGAGCACATGTTACTGGATCATTTCGAATTAGCTTGTTTTTTTTCAAATTTGCTTTTTAATGCAATAATTCAGGCCATATGGTTTCGCCAGCGGAAAGGGTTATAAAAACTGTTGGTCTATCTAATTGTCGAATCATACTCAACAAATCTGCACTACGCTGTTGAGTAGTTTTCTTCGGCATGGTTTGGGTACTCCGATGTTGGGCATTAGTCGTCCGATGCTGTTGACAGCTCTTGCCGCTTTCTCCGCGGCATGCTCGGTTTGTTTCTTGAATGTTAATTTGTCATCTAGAATTATTCCAAGATAAGTCAAATATCTTTTTAGTCTCACGTCGTATCCCGAAATGGTGATTTTCGGGGGTTCAATTTTTCTTTTCCTGGTGAACAAAACCGCCTCGGTTTTTTGTGGTGCAAGCTGTAGTCCAGCTTCCGTCATCCATTCGTTCACTAGGTCGAGAGTGTCGTTTGTTGTGTTCTCGAGGTCCGTTATTGTTCTAGCCACAACAATAACAGCTACGTCGTCTGCAAAACCCACCAGCTTCGCACCTCCTGGAAGTCTTAACTTAAGAAGTGAGTCGTACATTATATTCCATAATGTTGGTCCCATAACAGAGCCCTGTGGAACACCAGAGGAGATCTTGCGTTCTGCCAGTCTTGTGATCAGAACCCTCTCCGACCGGTAACTTCCTATTATTCTTACAAGGTAGTCCGGTATTCCACCGAGTTCCGATAGGGCCGTCATTATTTTATCCCATCTGGCAGAATTGAATGCATTTTTAACGTCAAGTGTCACCATTATACAGTGACTACTCGTTTTTAATGTTTCACTCTGCGCGTCTTTTATTGTCTTGATGACCTCGGCTATTGCGTCTACCGTGGACCGTCCGGGTCTGAACCCGTATTGCTGCGAACATAACCCGCCTTCCGTCTCCGTCGTCTTCGCTATTCTCTGTAATATGAGGCGCTCGAGAAGTTTGCCCAATCCGTCCAACATACACAGTGGCCTGTATGACGACGGCTCCTCCGGTGGTTTGTTGTCCTTGGGTATGAGCACGAGTCTGCCTTTTCCATATTTTCGGAAATTCTCCGCTCTTGAGGCAACTGTTGAATGTCCGCAGCAATATTGTGGTTTCCTTCCCACTCCACCCTTCTTCGGCATCGAGGTTTTGCAAGCCCGACTGATCGCTGCCGTTGTCTCCTTGCAAAGTTATGTTCCAGTTGTGGCGTCTTGAATACGGCCACACTCGAACTTCAGCGTCTCTTCGCACGTTTTATATACGCGATATATACCTGGTTTACCGCCTTAGCACCTTGGCTTACGGCCAGTACCTATGGGGATGCCATATATATTATATGCATAAATTCGCTAACCAGTTCAATAAAAACAAATTAAGCTTAAAATTAACAAAGTTCAGCTTAACAAAAATGAGGTTATGGACACAAACGCAAATTGACGCCAAGCGCCAAGTATTCGTTTTAAGAGTTCAAATAAATGAATACAACAACATTTTTAATAATTATAAATTAAAAATCGACCTGTAGTTGCTGCGTAAGCGGCTAATTTTTTTTTGCACATCTAACCTTTTAAATTACATCGATTGATTAATTTTTATTTTATTTTGTTTAAAAAGTTTTTGTCGTTTGGATTCCACAAATCTGGATGGGTCTTATACGACACTATGAAACGTTGTAAATCCGTGCCGGCCTCTGGAACAATATCGTTGACACCGTCCATGCTGCTTATCCGACTGTTGCCGATTAATGTTATTCTCCTTCTTCATATCGTGACTTTGAAATAGCATGTAGCCATAATCTTTTGGTTTTTCTCGATTGTTCTTCTTCCTCGCATACCAAAGATACTATAATAGCGTTCGTTTCGTCCATCTTGCTCCGAGGTACTGAACGAATGATTGTCATAATTTACTGCGTAGTGTCGTATCGCTTTCGTTTAAGTGCGGTTTACATAATATTATCGCATACTGTTGTGAAGTGTCGGATCGTTCGTTTGACGCATAGTGCGTTCAGACCTTTTAATAACATGTCGCATGTGATCGATCGTGCATTTTATACTCTAAAATGCGCCACATTCCCTCCAATGCGCTGATATGTACTTATATCTGCAATCTAAAAAGTACTCCCCCCCCCCCCGCCTCCCATTTACCACCCTCGGCAATAACGTTTGCGCAATCAAACTCCTTGAATATATATTTAAAAATGTATTTTACCTCACTGATCGAAGTACAAATTTCTACATTAATATGTGCATCAAATTTCAAAGTTGGATATTGGTCATACGGCACGATAAATTATTATCGATTATCGATTATTGTGACGAACAGGTACTTCTTTGGAGGTAAACTGCACTTGTACGTTGGAAAATGCCCCACGTTGGGAAAACTTTAACTCATGGTTCCCACGGGTCCGACTTCGGTCCTGTGGGATCTGTTACATTCATGATCGATGTACATCTGTGTTTTGTTTGTCGCTTCTATCACGTTCGACATTCATTATTATTTTTTTACTTTATCTATGTACGTAGTAACAATAGATGAAGTTTTGTGATCATGCGAAAATTCGAACTCGTGATTTTGACTGATTCGAACTCAGAATCGTTTACTGATCACGTTTTCATGATCTAGAAAAAATGTGTGTGTGTGTGTGTGTTTTTTGGGGATATTTTTAACACCGTTAGTCCTATCGAACTGAAACTTAGTATCGGTTACTGAAATTCTTATCGACACGATGTAAATTTTTTTCAAATTTCTAAGTTGACCGGAAATGGTACCTCGCCTTATAGGTGTCCTCTTTTTTTAAGTTTTTGAATTCAATTATCCCCCAAACAACTAACTGAATCGGACTGAATTTTTTTTAAATATGATACAAATAATAATTTTTATAACCTCATATTTTTTAAATATTTCTATCTGAACCGGAAGTAGTACTTTTACTCTAGAGAATCGAAGTTTTTTATGTTTTTTTCAGAAACCTTTTGGTTTATTGAACTGAAATTTCATATCTAGAAGTTTAAGTTTAATACAAAGTTAATTATAAAATTTAGTTAGCATCCGTCAACCGGAAGTTTTCTTCCACTATTTTTTTCGACCTCTTAAACATGTGTGTTCGTCACAAAAAAATTCAAGTATATTTCTTGTATCAATTTGATGAAAATAAAAAAAAATTATTATATTTTATAAACCGGAAGTGGGATTTTTTTTTAAAACAATATTTCATTATTTTATTTTGACCTTTTAAATTGTTTTATTTTATACAAAGTCTAGTGCCGTTACAAAGCCGCGGAGCATCTTAATTTCTTAATAAAACTATAGGCGCACCAACTTCAAGCGTCAGATTGTGCAAAGGCATACCGGGAGGATCGGATCGAATTTAAAAATTCGACCGAATAATTGACAGCCTCTTCAGTCTCTACGGTAGAATCGATAAATACGTTATTGGTTGATCGGGAAAAATTTCTACTTGTACTTATTTATGGGCAAGAATGGCTCTTTCGAAAAGCCAGACTTGATTTTTAAAATTAGTTTTTAAATCTTAGAAAAGACTTTCCTTCTAAGATCCCAAACTGTCAACCATGTTGCCAAAATTAGTGGGAAACTCTATGAGACCTTCAACTGGACGTATTAGTCCTTCGCCGATATCTAATAGAGTTTGTGCAAATATTCCGGATGATAGATCCCCAAACAAATGAACCCTCATGTTAGTTTTTAGTTCTAATATATTTATTTTATTCCACAATTGTGAAGATTTCAAACACGCCTTTATTTCGTCTGCCATCGTCCCTCGAGGAACGACCGGCAATGTCTGTCGAAAATCTCCAGCTAAAACGACGACGATGCCTCTCATTAATTAATTATTATTTCGAATATCTTTTAACGTACGATCGAGTGCTTCTAGGCCGTATTTATGCGCCATAGTGCACTCGTCCCATATGATTCATTTGCATTTTTTGAATGACCGTCGCTTTAGCCGTTCCCTTACTAATGTTGCACACAGGATTGTCATGGCTTGTGATGTCTAATGGCAATTTAAAAGCGGAATGGGCCGTTCTACCGATAAAGCTACTGCGATGGCTATTTTGGATTGTTCGCGAATTTTTTGCTAATAGTAAATTTAAAACGAAAGTTTTTCCCGTAACTCACGGAGCGTCTATAAAAAATATTCCAGGTTGATTTGAACTAACGCGAACCAAAAGAATTTTTTGATCGGCAATCGAAGAAGATTCGTTATTATTTACGAATGATCTTAATTCATCGCGGTTATATGGCAACGTTATGCAGCAATAACCGTGAACAAAAACATTCAAAATTACTCGGATGCACAGAATAAACGCGCCCAAGAGCGTTTGACTTCTTAATCCCGCTATGCTGCGGTACTGCCACACCTTGAGCTCGCCGCTTGAATATTTTTTTGGATTGATCCCAAGTGCAGTACTTTGGGATTTCGCAATAAATAAGCGTTTTCGCGAAATCCAGCTCTGTAGCGAATTGACGAAAAATTCAGTCAGAGGAGTCTTGGGCGGTCTAACCATTCACTCCATCACATTCGTATCTGTAAAATATACGTGTTGACCGTTTTCTAAATGTACTGCTAAATGTAATACCGTGGGATACCTATCGTGTATCGAAAAATCTAAAATTCTCCACGCTAATATACCACTATTATATACATATATATGATAGTGAGCTATTTATTGAACAGAGTTTTTCTTTAAAAATTCATATTTAATTTTATTTATGTTCGTCATTAAATCATTGTCGTTCAAGAGGTAGGTGTACAGCAAGCCGTATCACTGCATGAGAACGATGATACATCAGATTTTCGCGGAGTCTCCACATTGCTTCTGAGGCGCATACGTATTTTGTGTCCACAAAAGAAACTATTTCTTCATGAACCAATTGAAGTTCGTTTTCAACGGAGATTTTTATGTTCCCGCAGTCGTAGCCATTATAGACATATTTAAAAATATATTTACTGCTCTAACTGAAGTGCAAACTTCGACGTTAATATGCGCATTATATTTTAAGGCCAAATATTTGTTGTATGGAACCACACATCCGTTATGAATAATGGTATCCTTCACTGTAATAGTTGGACCTTGTCTTCTACGATATAAAGGGAAGCCGTCAACGTTTCTGATCGTTTCATTCTGAAATTTTTACGGCATTAACCGTATTCCATGCAGGGTGCGCCAGGATTTAAATTTCCACATGGATCATGAATCATACACTTTTTGACGATTTCGTGTAACACACACTACACGATTGATTGAATTTATCTTCTCTGCGAAGCGAAATTAATATTTGAGGATGTGGAAGTCCTCGTTTTGGAAATTCAATCGTGTAAACACGTGCAATTGAAGCTCCACGCACTCCAACGACAGTTAAGTCTTGGATTAACTCGTCGAGTTTTAATTTAAACACCCTCTTGACTAAATCTGGTCGATCGTTTGACTTTTCTCCAGCGTTTAAGTTTGACATTATTTCTGTCCATCGCGGATTACATGTAGATGTGGCGAAAAGGTCTTGGGCTCCAAAACAGGATATAATTGCCATTGCGTCATGGTAGCGTTTTCTCATGTTCCGTGAAGATCTTTGTATGACGATGGTAAATTTTTTTTCCCAGCAGGAATGCCCTCATTTTCAGCAGCGTTCAAAAGATGATCCATTACGCCTTTGTAACTGTCGGCACGCAGCTGATTTTGTTTTGTCATGATCCAGTTTAAATAATTTGCCTCTACTTGTAAATATGAATCAACAATATATTGTTGTGTAAGACGCCCCGACACCCAATAACGGATTGAAATGGTCTCGGAATACCAAGTGTATAAGCTTTGAATTGAAGCATAGAAATATTATACGCGGAACCTCCTAAGCTACTGTATAAAATTTGCAATTTGGATTATCTGTAAAAACTATATATTATATTTGGTTTTGAATGTACGAGACACTTTGGGGTTGGAAACTTGTTTTACTTTTAACAATTAGTTGAAAGAAATCAATATGTACATCTAAATATCCAGTTTCATTTGAAACTATTTAAATCTTCTTGTTAGTCATTTGATTTGCAAGTCTTCGGTATGATATTAAATTTTATAATATTATCTCGACGTTGAATTCTAACAGGGAGTTGTGTTTCGCTTGGAGATAGATCAATACGGGGTAAAAATATTCGATTACCTATTCGCGTCCCGGAAATAACTTCTAAATCTAAAAAATTCGTATACATTCCGCGAACTAATCTCCCCATTTTCGCATTTATATTACGCAACACAAACTTATATATGGACACAAACGTATGGAAACGAAAATTGATGCCAGGTGCAAAGTATTCGTTTTAAGAGATCAAATAAATGAATACAACAACATTTTAAATAATTATAAATTAAAAATCGACCTGTAGTTACTGCGAAAGGTGTTAATCTTTCTTTGGACATCCATTCTCGTTGCGTTCGGCTTTATTTTTAAATAAGTATCTAAAATAATATCCAGGGATTCAATTTTTTTTTATCCTGTTTAGATAATTTTTGTTTTTCGGGTTCCACAAATTTGGATGGGTTTCATACGACACTATGAATCGTTGTAAGTCGGTGCCGACGTCTGGAACACCGTCGAACTCGTTTACACCGTCCATAGCGCCTATCGACTGTCACTGAAAAGTTTCGCCAAATTTCATATACATACATGTATTTTAACTTTGTAAAATCCGCATTCCTAAATAAAAATTATTGCAAGTACGTTGTAAGTAATCTGTGATTCGTGCCGATCATTCTCATTTGGATCCACAAAGTTGTCTTGGTGAACCAAAAAAGGTTTACTGACATGATGGCTATGTTGGACTATTTCATTATTTCATCGCGTTCGGCTTGATTTTTAAATAACTTTTTAAAATTATATCGATTGATTAATTTTATTTTTATTTCGTTTAAATAGTTTTTGTCGTTTGGATTCCACAAATCTGGATGGGTCTTATATGCTGATTATTGTTATTCGCCTTCATATCGTGACTTTGAAATAGCATGTAGCCATAATCTTTTGGTTTTTCTCGATTTTTTTCTTCCTCGTATCGGTCACAGTCATCTCTATTTAAAGTCGTCATTGCATCTTTCATATGTTTTCCTGCTTCTTGCAATTCCATAGGGTTTTTACGACGTCGTTGTATCCAAAATAATTTTTTGATCGGCAATCAAAGAAGATTCGTTATTATTTAAGAGATCTTCGCTCAAACTTTCTTTATGTGTGTGTCATAGAAATTTTGGGTCAGAAGGACCACAATTCGTTGACACGACAGCGAACAAATACCTTAGCTTTGCCGGGGACTGAACCTCAGCCGCTTCAGCCAGAGTATCGTTCCAATGAGTGTCGTTTTCCAAAAGACCTCTTAGTTGACACGCTTCACGAAACGAAGCACAAACGCGGCCTTCGACAGTTTTGATGGTCCCAAACGAAACAGGACCGGCAACGTTATCCAGCAATAAACGTAAACAAAAACATTCAAAATTACTCGGATGCACAGAATAAACGCGCCCAAGAACGTTTGACTTCTTAATCCCGCTATACTGCGGTACTGCTTTAACTGAGGTGCAAACTTCAACGTTAATATGCGCATTATATTTTAAGGCCAAATATTTGTTGTGTGGAACCACACATCCATTATTTTATTTTATTTTATTTTTACAAATCAATATACACTCGCCATTACAGATTTGCTCCAATGCGACGGGTGTACGTTAACGAAATACAGAATACATAAACAATCAGAAATACAGTAATACATACATATACAATCAGAATATATAGCAAATAACAATTTATCAGAAAATAATAATCAGTAATAATTAGTAATATAAATAAAGTTTTTATATTACTTGGTTTTTATTTTTACCTTTATATACTTCTTGAGAACATGACTTAATGCTCTGCATGTGGAAATAACAGCTTCACTTATAGTAGGCGTCGAAAGAAAACTGGAATATTTGAGGCACGTGAAACTACTGCCAGTTGCAAGGTACCGTAACGTTACGGCGAGTTTCTCTCTCGGTGTTATGGCTAGTCTCATTTTCGTATCGTTTTTCGTTATGTAGGGTGAGACCAATTTAAGCAATGACTCGAACGAATCTTCATTCATCCTAAAAAAGTTCTGGTAATTGTTCATGTCATCGCCTAGAACCATTTCTTCAGCGATATTCAGGTGTGAATATCGATTCTTCTGAAGCATCCACTGCTTAGGGGCTGGATTTTACACACTCTGCCATGCGGTACGACCGGAAGTGTTTGACGAAAATCCCCTCCAAGCAAAATAACCTTTCCACCGAAAGCGTCTATAGATCGCATTATTTATTTTAATACTTCGTTTTTTTAATTTATGAAAACACTGCGGCATCTCAATAATTTTGAAAGTCCTGATTCTACTTTTGCAATATAATTAATTATATACGAAGCTAAACCGTATTCTTCCAAAATAAATTGTATATCCATATTGGATTCCAACAAGGGCAAAATATATTTATTATAAGAGTTAATTCCAACCTCAAAGGAACTACGTTTTAAAAATATTTTAGATTTTTTTAATGAGCTTCTAAAGGCTATATGTACTCATATTCAGTCATAGACAGCTGGACTAAAATATTTTCAAAACTTTCATCTGTATTATTTTCAAATGACAATTTTAAATTTTCATTTTTTTAATTTTTTTCATTCTCAGATAACGTCTCTAATATAACAGTTCTGGGCATAACCGGAATGGGAAAATTAAACCGGCACTTCTTTTTACTATTTTTATAGCAAGTGTGGCTATGTCTTTGTCTTTGAACGGCCATATATGCATTTTTAGATTGAAGTTTACATGCCATAAATTTGTCTACAAATTCTATACAGTCTAAATTTAAATGTACGGAATTATATTTAGGGGCATCTTTTAACCATACAAATATGTGCTCGTGGGGGGAGATCCTCTCATTTGGAATTCTATTCTATTGGATTTCAAAACTCATTAATTTGTTAATTTTATAATGAAAATATCGAGCACATGTTACTGGATCATTTCGAATTAGCTTGTTTTTTTTCAAATTTGCTTTTTAATGCAATAATTCAGGCCATATGGTTTCGCCAGCGGAAAGGGTTATAAAAACTGTTGGTCTATCTAATTGTCGAATCATACTCAACAAATCTGCACTACGCTGTTGAGTAGTTTTCTTCGGCATGGTTTGGGTACTCCGATGTTGGGCATTAGTCGTCCGATGCTGTTGACAGCTCTTGCCGCTTTCTCCGCGGCATGCTCGGTTTGTTTCTTGAATGTTAATTTGTCATCTAGAATTATTCCAAGATAAGTCAAATATCTTTTTAGTCTCACGTCGTATCCCGAAATGGTGATTTTCGGGGGTTCAATTTTTCTTTTCCTGGTGAACAAAACCGCCTCGGTTTTTTGTGGTGCAAGCTGTAGTCCAGCTTCCGTCATCCATTCGTTCACTAGGTCGAGAGTGTCGTTTGTTGTGTTCTCGAGGTCCGTTATTGTTCTAGCCACAACAATAACAGCTACGTCGTCTGCAAAACCCACCAGCTTCGCACCTCCTGGAAGTCTTAACTTAAGAAGTGAGTCGTACATTATATTCCATAATGTTGGTCCCATAACAGAGCCCTGTGGAACACCAGAGGAGATCTTGCGTTCTGCCAGTCTTGTGATCAGAACCCTCTCCGACCGGTAACTTCCTATTATTCTTACAAGGTAGTCCGGTATTCCACCGAGTTCCGATAGGGCCGTCATTATTTTATCCCATCTGGCAGAATTGAATGCATTTTTAACGTCAAGTGTCACCATTATACAGTGACTACTCGTTTTTAATGTTTCACTCTGCGCGTCTTTTATTGTCTTGATGACCTCGGCTATTGCGTCTACCGTGGACCGTCCGGGTCTGAACCCGTATTGCTGCGAACATAACCCGCCTTCCGTCTCCGTCGTCTTCGCTATTCTCTGTAATATGAGGCGCTCGAGAAGTTTGCCCAATCCGTCCAACATACACAGTGGCCTGTATGACGACGGCTCCTCCGGTGGTTTGTTGTCCTTGGGTATGAGCACGAGTCTGCCTTTTCCATATTTTCGGAAATTCTCCGCTCTTGAGGCAACTGTTGAATGTCCGCAGCAATATTGTGGTTTCCTTCCCACTCCACCCTTCTTCGGCATCGAGGTTTTGCAAGCCCGACTGATCGCTGCCGTTGTCTCCTTGCAAAGTTATGTTCCAGTTGTGGCGTCTTGAATACGGCCACACTCGAACTTCAGCGTCTCTTCGCACGTTTTATATACGCGATATATACCTGGTTTACCGCCTTAGCACCTTGGCTTACGGCCAGTACCTATGGGGATGCCATATATATTATATGCATAAATTCGCTAACCAGTTCAATAAAAACAAATTAAGCTTAAAATTAACAAAGTTCAGCTTAACAAAAATGAGGTTATGGACACAAACGCAAATTGACGCCAAGCGCCAAGTATTCGTTTTAAGAGTTCAAATAAATGAATACAACAACATTTTTAATAATTATAAATTAAAAATCGACCTGTAGTTGCTGCGTAAGCGGCTAATTTTTTTTTGCACATCTAACCTTTTAAATTACATCGATTGATTAATTTTTATTTTATTTTGTTTAAAAAGTTTTTGTCGTTTGGATTCCACAAATCTGGATGGGTCTTATACGACACTATGAAACGTTGTAAATCCGTGCCGGCCTCTGGAACAATATCGTTGACACCGTCCATGCTGCTTATCCGACTGTTGCCGATTAATGTTATTCTCCTTCTTCATATCGTGACTTTGAAATAGCATGTAGCCATAATCTTTTGGTTTTTCTCGATTGTTCTTCTTCCTCGCATACCAAAGATACTATAATAGCGTTCGTTTCGTCCATCTTGCTCCGAGGTACTGAACGAATGATTGTCATAATTTACTGCGTAGTGTCGTATCGCTTTCGTTTAAGTGCGGTTTACATAATATTATCGCATACTGTTGTGAAGTGTCGGATCGTTCGTTTGACGCATAGTGCGTTCAGACCTTTTAATAACATGTCGCATGTGATCGATCGTGCATTTTATACTCTAAAATGCGCCACATTCCCTCCAATGCGCTGATATGTACTTATATCTGCAATCTAAAAAGTACTCCCCCCCCCCCCGCCTCCCATTTACCACCCTCGGCAATAACGTTTGCGCAATCAAACTCCTTGAATATATATTTAAAAATGTATTTTACCTCACTGATCGAAGTACAAATTTCTACATTAATATGTGCATCAAATTTCAAAGTTGGATATTGGTCATACGGCACGATAAATTATTATCGATTATCGATTATTGTGACGAACAGGTACTTCTTTGGAGGTAAACTGCACTTGTACGTTGGAAAATGCCCCACGTTGGGAAAACTTTAACTCATGGTTCCCACGGGTCCGACTTCGGTCCTGTGGGATCTGTTACATTCATGATCGATGTACATCTGTGTTTTGTTTGTCGCTTCTATCACGTTCGACATTCATTATTATTTTTTTACTTTATCTATGTACGTAGTAACAATAGATGAAGTTTTGTGATCATGCGAAAATTCGAACTCGTGATTTTGACTGATTCGAACTCAGAATCGTTTACTGATCACGTTTTCATGATCTAGAAAAAATGTGTGTGTGTGTGTGTGTTTTTTGGGGATATTTTTAACACCGTTAGTCCTATCGAACTGAAACTTAGTATCGGTTACTGAAATTCTTATCGACACGATGTAAATTTTTTTCAAATTTCTAAGTTGACCGGAAATGGTACCTCGCCTTATAGGTGTCCTCTTTTTTTAAGTTTTTGAATTCAATTATCCCCCAAACAACTAACTGAATCGGACTGAATTTTTTTTAAATATGATACAAATAATAATTTTTATAACCTCATATTTTTTAAATATTTCTATCTGAACCGGAAGTAGTACTTTTACTCTAGAGAATCGAAGTTTTTTATGTTTTTTTCAGAAACCTTTTGGTTTATTGAACTGAAATTTCATATCTAGAAGTTTAAGTTTAATACAAAGTTAATTATAAAATTTAGTTAGCATCCGTCAACCGGAAGTTTTCTTCCACTATTTTTTTCGACCTCTTAAACATGTGTGTTCGTCACAAAAAAATTCAAGTATATTTCTTGTATCAATTTGATGAAAATAAAAAAAAATTATTATATTTTATAAACCGGAAGTGGGATTTTTTTTTAAAACAATATTTCATTATTTTATTTTGACCTTTTAAATTGTTTTATTTTATACAAAGTCTAGTGCCGTTACAAAGCCGCGGAGCATCTTAATTTCTTAATAAAACTATAGGCGCACCAACTTCAAGCGTCAGATTGTGCAAAGGCATACCGGGAGGATCGGATCGAATTTAAAAATTCGACCGAATAATTGACAGCCTCTTCAGTCTCTACGGTAGAATCGATAAATACGTTATTGGTTGATCGGGAAAAATTTCTACTTGTACTTATTTATGGGCAAGAATGGCTCTTTCGAAAAGCCAGACTTGATTTTTAAAATTAGTTTTTAAATCTTAGAAAAGACTTTCCTTCTAAGATCCCAAACTGTCAACCATGTTGCCAAAATTAGTGGGAAACTCTATGAGACCTTCAACTGGACGTATTAGTCCTTCGCCGATATCTAATAGAGTTTGTGCAAATATTCCGGATGATAGATCCCCAAACAAATGAACCCTCATGTTAGTTTTTAGTTCTAATATATTTATTTTATTCCACAATTGTGAAGATTTCAAACACGCCTTTATTTCGTCTGCCATCGTCCCTCGAGGAACGACCGGCAATGTCTGTCGAAAATCTCCAGCTAAAACGACGACGATGCCTCTCATTAATTAATTATTATTTCGAATATCTTTTAACGTACGATCGAGTGCTTCTAGGCCGTATTTATGCGCCATAGTGCACTCGTCCCATATGATTCATTTGCATTTTTTGAATGACCGTCGCTTTAGCCGTTCCCTTACTAATGTTGCACACAGGATTGTCATGGCTTGTGATGTCTAATGGCAATTTAAAAGCGGAATGGGCCGTTCTACCGATAAAGCTACTGCGATGGCTATTTTGGATTGTTCGCGAATTTTTTGCTAATAGTAAATTTAAAACGAAAGTTTTTCCCGTAACTCACGGAGCGTCTATAAAAAATATTCCAGGTTGATTTGAACTAACGCGAACCAAAAGAATTTTTTGATCGGCAATCGAAGAAGATTCGTTATTATTTACGAATGATCTTAATTCATCGCGGTTATATGGCAACGTTATGCAGCAATAACCGTGAACAAAAACATTCAAAATTACTCGGATGCACAGAATAAACGCGCCCAAGAGCGTTTGACTTCTTAATCCCGCTATGCTGCGGTACTGCCACACCTTGAGCTCGCCGCTTGAATATTTTTTTGGATTGATCCCAAGTGCAGTACTTTGGGATTTCGCAATAAATAAGCGTTTTCGCGAAATCCAGCTCTGTAGCGAATTGACGAAAAATTCAGTCAGAGGAGTCTTGGGCGGTCTAACCATTCACTCCATCACATTCGTATCTGTAAAATATACGTGTTGACCGTTTTCTAAATGTACTGCTAAATGTAATACCGTGGGATACCTATCGTGTATCGAAAAATCTAAAATTCTCCACGCTAATATACCACTATTATATACATATATATGATAGTGAGCTATTTATTGAACAGAGTTTTTCTTTAAAAATTCATATTTAATTTTATTTATGTTCGTCATTAAATCATTGTCGTTCAAGAGGTAGGTGTACAGCAAGCCGTATCACTGCATGAGAACGATGATACATCAGATTTTCGCGGAGTCTCCACATTGCTTCTGAGGCGCATACGTATTTTGTGTCCACAAAAGAAACTATTTCTTCATGAACCAATTGAAGTTCGTTTTCAACGGAGATTTTTATGTTCCCGCAGTCGTAGCCATTATAGACATATTTAAAAATATATTTACTGCTCTAACTGAAGTGCAAACTTCGACGTTAATATGCGCATTATATTTTAAGGCCAAATATTTGTTGTATGGAACCACACATCCGTTATGAATAATGGTATCCTTCACTGTAATAGTTGGACCTTGTCTTCTACGATATAAAGGGAAGCCGTCAACGTTTCTGATCGTTTCATTCTGAAATTTTTACGGCATTAACCGTATTCCATGCAGGGTGCGCCAGGATTTAAATTTCCACATGGATCATGAATCATACACTTTTTGACGATTTCGTGTAACACACACTACACGATTGATTGAATTTATCTTCTCTGCGAAGCGAAATTAATATTTGAGGATGTGGAAGTCCTCGTTTTGGAAATTCAATCGTGTAAACACGTGCAATTGAAGCTCCACGCACTCCAACGACAGTTAAGTCTTGGATTAACTCGTCGAGTTTTAATTTAAACACCCTCTTGACTAAATCTGGTCGATCGTTTGACTTTTCTCCAGCGTTTAAGTTTGACATTATTTCTGTCCATCGCGGATTACATGTAGATGTGGCGAAAAGGTCTTGGGCTCCAAAACAGGATATAATTGCCATTGCGTCATGGTAGCGTTTTCTCATGTTCCGTGAAGATCTTTGTATGACGATGGTAAATTTTTTTTCCCAGCAGGAATGCCCTCATTTTCAGCAGCGTTCAAAAGATGATCCATTACGCCTTTGTAACTGTCGGCACGCAGCTGATTTTGTTTTGTCATGATCCAGTTTAAATAATTTGCCTCTACTTGTAAATATGAATCAACAATATATTGTTGTGTAAGACGCCCCGACACCCAATAACGGATTGAAATGGTCTCGGAATACCAAGTGTATAAGCTTTGAATTGAAGCATAGAAATATTATACGCGGAACCTCCTAAGCTACTGTATAAAATTTGCAATTTGGATTATCTGTAAAAACTATATATTATATTTGGTTTTGAATGTACGAGACACTTTGGGGTTGGAAACTTGTTTTACTTTTAACAATTAGTTGAAAGAAATCAATATGTACATCTAAATATCCAGTTTCATTTGAAACTATTTAAATCTTCTTGTTAGTCATTTGATTTGCAAGTCTTCGGTATGATATTAAATTTTATAATATTATCTCGACGTTGAATTCTAACAGGGAGTTGTGTTTCGCTTGGAGATAGATCAATACGGGGTAAAAATATTCGATTACCTATTCGCGTCCCGGAAATAACTTCTAAATCTAAAAAATTCGTATACATTCCGCGAACTAATCTCCCCATTTTCGCATTTATATTACGCAACACAAACTTATATATGGACACAAACGTATGGAAACGAAAATTGATGCCAGGTGCAAAGTATTCGTTTTAAGAGATCAAATAAATGAATACAACAACATTTTAAATAATTATAAATTAAAAATCGACCTGTAGTTACTGCGAAAGGTGTTAATCTTTCTTTGGACATCCATTCTCGTTGCGTTCGGCTTTATTTTTAAATAAGTATCTAAAATAATATCCAGGGATTCAATTTTTTTTTATCCTGTTTAGATAATTTTTGTTTTTCGGGTTCCACAAATTTGGATGGGTTTCATACGACACTATGAATCGTTGTAAGTCGGTGCCGACGTCTGGAACACCGTCGAACTCGTTTACACCGTCCATAGCGCCTATCGACTGTCACTGAAAAGTTTCGCCAAATTTCATATACATACATGTATTTTAACTTTGTAAAATCCGCATTCCTAAATAAAAATTATTGCAAGTACGTTGTAAGTAATCTGTGATTCGTGCCGATCATTCTCATTTGGATCCACAAAGTTGTCTTGGTGAACCAAAAAAGGTTTACTGACATGATGGCTATGTTGGACTATTTCATTATTTCATCGCGTTCGGCTTGATTTTTAAATAACTTTTTAAAATTATATCGATTGATTAATTTTATTTTTATTTCGTTTAAATAGTTTTTGTCGTTTGGATTCCACAAATCTGGATGGGTCTTATATGCTGATTATTGTTATTCGCCTTCATATCGTGACTTTGAAATAGCATGTAGCCATAATCTTTTGGTTTTTCTCGATTTTTTTCTTCCTCGTATCGGTCACAGTCATCTCTATTTAAAGTCGTCATTGCATCTTTCATATGTTTTCCTGCTTCTTGCAATTCCATAGGGTTTTTACGACGTCGTTGTATCCAAAATAATTTTTTGATCGGCAATCAAAGAAGATTCGTTATTATTTAAGAGATCTTCGCTCAAACTTTCTTTATGTGTGTGTCATAGAAATTTTGGGTCAGAAGGACCACAATTCGTTGACACGACAGCGAACAAATACCTTAGCTTTGCCGGGGACTGAACCTCAGCCGCTTCAGCCAGAGTATCGTTCCAATGAGTGTCGTTTTCCAAAAGACCTCTTAGTTGACACGCTTCACGAAACGAAGCACAAACGCGGCCTTCGACAGTTTTGATGGTCCCAAACGAAACAGGACCGGCAACGTTATCCAGCAATAAACGTAAACAAAAACATTCAAAATTACTCGGATGCACAGAATAAACGCGCCCAAGAACGTTTGACTTCTTAATCCCGCTATACTGCGGTACTGCTTTAACTGAGGTGCAAACTTCAACGTTAATATGCGCATTATATTTTAAGGCCAAATATTTGTTGTGTGGAACCACACATCCATTATTTTATTTTATTTTATTTTTACAAATCAATATACACTCGCCATTACAGATTTGCTCCAATGCGACGGGTGTACGTTAACGAAATACAGAATACATAAACAATCAGAAATACAGTAATACATACATATACAATCAGAATATATAGCAAATAACAATTTATCAGAAAATAATAATCAGTAATAATTAGTAATATAAATAAAGTTTTTATATTACTTGGTTTTTATTTTTACCTTTATATACTTCTTGAGAACATGACTTAATGCTCTGCATGTGGAAATAACAGCTTCACTTATAGTAGGCGTCGAAAGAAAACTGGAATATTTGAGGCACGTGAAACTACTGCCAGTTGCAAGGTACCGTAACGTTACGGCGAGTTTCTCTCTCGGTGTTATGGCTAGTCTCATTTTCGTATCGTTTTTCGTTATGTAGGGTGAGACCAATTTAAGCAATGACTCGAACGAATCTTCATTCATCCTAAAAAAGTTCTGGTAATTGTTCATGTCATCGCCTAGAACCATTTCTTCAGCGATATTCAGGTGTGAATATCGATTCTTCTGAAGCATCCACTGCTTAACCCACCGCTATTTACGTTTAGGCGTTCTCAACGCATCCTCGAGTATGATCGCCAAAGCTGCTTTTCTTCTCATCTCCATGTCCATCTTTCGCAAAGTAGTCTCGCGAGAACTCGCCGACTCTGACTGACAACGAATTTACGAATTTACAACAATTCATTATATCCTATAAAGAGACATCCAGTATTTTGGAATCCCAACGATAATAATAATTTAAATAAGTAAAAAAAAAATAATGTTCTACATATTACGAAGCTGCAAGAAAATCAAGCCGAACGCGACGAAAGAAGATATAAAAAATAAAATAAACGCTTACGCAGCAATTACAGATCGATTATAATTATTACAAAGTTGTATTAATTTATTTGAACTCTTAAAACAGATACTTTTTACATAAAAATAATTTAGGTTTTTGTTGGTGTCAATTGAAGTTTGTATACGTATTTTACATAAACAAAAAAACAAATTATAATGAAATACAATAATAAAGAAGGTATGTTAAAAAGTAAATGATGACTAGATGATTATTATGTTTATGTGTGATTTTGTTGTTTGATGTTTTATAAAAAATTTTGAAGCCAACCCTTCTGTTATTCGTATACCCGTTGGATTGTATTTAATATATTTTATTTAATATATGTAAACAGACTTTGTATTGTTGGTTCGTAAATCCACGACGTCAGCGAACAAATTAATATATAAATAAATTTAAACAAAATAAAACTATTCAAATACATTTAATAAAATGTTTACTATTAGATTGGCCATGTTTAAGCGGTTTATATGACAAATACCGAGCGAAGCCGGGTAAAAACACTATTAAGTAATAAATAGAAAGATAATTTAATAAAGTAATAAGCCGAGCAAATGTCGTAAATATGTTCGCGACACGCTCTCTGAAATATCGACGACATCCTCCCAAGGCAATCCTATGGGTACTGCCGGAACTATGGAGGGGCGTGTGGCTCGCCAAAGATTTCAGATTACGGCCTTGGAAAACAAGAAATAGCGTTGGAACATGCTGTATTTGATAGCTCTATCAAATACCGTGGTAGATACCTCTAGTGTTAACGCTGCCATTCGCAGTTGCTTCATTATAACGTCTTCAATCCGATCGTCGATTACGAAATAATGCCATGTTAACATTTGGAATAGATCGATCTGTATATGTATGTACATATATAGCTATGTCGTCTTACAGATGATTTTTTATTCCTCCATCCAACTTTTTTCAAGAATTTCTATAATTTGAGATATGCATATAAATAAATAAATGCTTCCTAAAGCATTGCATTGTAATATTGGCAAGCGACGTGCATTCTTCCGATAGTTAAAACCACACTCATAATATTGTAACGGGTATTAATCGAATCCTTTTCTTTTAAACGATCAGCAATTACTTAATATGTGTGTCGATTACCAGATATTACGTGCATTTATACGCGAGGCTCTTCAATTGTCGGAATGAGTTTTCGCATTGTCGCGCTGGTTCTGAGGACCGCGGCTATGGTGCCCATCAGTTTCTCGGTCTGCTCCGTTCCTCTCTTCATCTGGAACGGTACATCTCCCGCTAATATTTCAGCGGATCGCGGTGACGTATTCTTCGCCAATTTGGGCTTCCGTCCGGATCCGCCCAAGAGTGTCTGCATATGTAGCCAAGACCTCGACCAATATTGTGATGGCTTCGTTTCTGGGGCTGGGTGAGGGTGTTCATGCTAAAAATGTGTAAACCTTAAATTAAAGAATCTAAATTTTGCCACTTTTTTGATATTTTTTTTCCGAATAATTTGAAATTGTGTATACATACTGGAAACTAAATACGGACGGTCGTTTGTCGAATAGTAAATTGTCTTTAATTTCCACCCTATTTGGATTACACATAAACGATATAAATATGTCTGGCGAGTCATATTTTGCAACGATCGCCATTGCATCGTGAGTGACCAACCGTCACGTTTACGCCACGGCAGGCTTACAGCAGTACCCGACATTTCCTGTTCATACCTTACAGCAACATCCGTCAACGTATCGTATCCGTTTTTTGGCCATCGTTGAAATATACACGCGAATTACGTGCCATGAGTCTGCCGCTTTGCTGTTTTGGACCAATTATCGATAGTGACAGTTGACAGCTGTTCAATCTTTCGACATGGTTTTGGCGCAAATATTTAAAAAAAAAATTAAAATTTTTTACGGAAATATTAAAAAAAAAATTTGTCCATCATCCACAAGCTCCTTATACAGTGTCCAAAACTCTCCTTCGGTTTTTCTATTTTTTAACATGGGATGCACATAAAAACGCCTCCTTGCTTTTTTATTGCCTTGAGCTTCTTCTTCCAACAACAACGCGATTATACATAATTTTTCGTTCGATAAACGCCGAAACATTTTTGCTGACTTGTATTCTGACGCGTAGCTACGAATGCACGTGTATGCATTCATATTGTAAGTACTCGACAATACGACGTAAGCAATATTGCGCCGTATCGTCATGGCCTGTAATGTATAAGTAAGCCGATTTTGTTAAGCCGAAAATAAAGAGATTGCAGTTGTATTTAGGTTGATAATGCGTAGTACGCGTTTACCATGTATTTCTACAGCACCATTCGTTAAAACTGGAAATGTCAATGTTAGAACATTATATCACCTATATGTTAGAACATTATATTTGTCACCTTTGACAAATGTTTTCAATTCTGCTCGACTCGTGGTGTTACTTTCCCCTGCGCTACAAGCGCTTGCAAACCAAGCGGGCGCATGCTCATTTCATACTTTTGTTCCGGCTTTTGCCATTTTAAACTTGCTAGAAAGATCCAACTCAATTTTAAGAATTGCCAATCATCAATGTACATCGAAATGTCATCTGCGCAACCCCATGAATATCTCATCTTTCGTACTTGCTGAAATTCAAACAGTTAAAATTCAATCGAAATGAGCATGCAGCCGGGTGGATTGCAATCATTTGCAGCAAACCTGATACTTTCTACTGGGACAGGGAGAACTGACCTCAATCGTGTCCGAGGGAAATCTCGTGAGAAGAGATCGCCTGGACTCTTCTTGCGCGCACGGAAATCAACGTCCGGGGAGTGGGGGTCGACAGCCTGATACCAACCCAACTATTGGCATTGCTGCCAACCGAAGGGACAACGAGGAATACAGCGTTACATCCCCCCCCCCCCCGAGCTTAGAAGAGACGTCTCGTTTCCGAACTCGTCGCCGCTTGCGTCAAATCTTCCTCGTCTCCGTCTTGGCATATTTTAAATATGTATATTTATATAAATTATATTTTTTATATTGGAAGTTTATTATCGTCAAAACGACACTGTGTAAAACGTTTTGGTGCTCTTCGTAAATATTTGTCATGGCCGCTTTCTCATGAATTTCGGCCGACGAACGGCATGTTTCTTTGAATGTCAGTCTTGACATCAATCACATGCGTAAATATCTAGAAATTTGCTAGGAATTCAACGCCTCTTTCGGTTCATCGAAATCTCCATACGCTGTAAGCACTACAAACGTTCGTTTATTTACATTGACGAATAAATCTAACCTCAAAATTTGTAACACCATTGTCTTTTTTGTAGATATTTCCATGGACCGTTTATCCATTTCTGAACAATCAGACAATCTCGACTACACTTATGACATATTGAAAACGTCTCAATGGATCATTTCAAATAAGTTTGAAAGAGTGGCTCTGCAGTTTCCGGATATTTTACTCGGTGACAGTCACATTGTGTGTGAGAGAGTGAAACAACTCACCACCAAACAGATTTACATAGCTGTCGATACAACGTATTCGAATTGTTGCATTGATGAAATATCGGCAAAACATGTTGAAGCCGACGCCATAGTGCACTATGGCCATGCATGCCTGTCAGCTTGTAATTCAAATGTATTTTTTGTTCACCCTAAATCTATTTTAGATATCGGTTTGGCCTCTAATTCTATATTGACGATTGCCGATGATAAAATCAATACTATCATCTTTTATCACACCTCTTATGATAATGTGGCAGCGATACTCGCGGATTCCCTCAAAAGTTATACGTCAATTTTCATTGCAAAATTGAAAACTAATCTTAAACAGTCGGACTCGGGTATATTTGGTCGGGAAATAACAAATTCCGATTCTAAAATTCAAGATTTGAACATTTTAGACGATTGTCAAATTGTCTATATAGGTGATGATGATCAGACGGTTTTTAATTTGGCTATAACTGTAAAAACTAGACAGATACATATTTTGGACCCTATTACATACAATCTGAAACCTTATACCCGAAGCACTTGGTTGAAGCGAAGAAGATACGTAATCGAAAAATGTAAAGATGCGAAAAACATAGGTATATTAGTTTGTACATTGTCTATAGCAAATTTCACATCTATCATTACGCGTCTTAGAGATTTAATTAGATTAAACAATAAAAAAAGTTTCGTTTTGACTGTGGGAAAACCGAATGTTGCCAAATTGGCTAATGTTTACGAGATTGATGTGTTTGTCTTGATCGCTTGTCCTGAAAATGATTTGTACATGTGTCGAGAGTTTTTACAACCGATCGCATATCCTTATGAATTAGAACTTGCGTTGAACCAACTTAGAGATCAATATTCAACAGATTACGTCACAGACTTCAATAGTCTGCTGATTAATGGAAAGAATTATTGTGAATTGCTTGGCAATATTGATAATCCAGATGTTAGTTTGTTAACAGGTGGTATGAGAAATAATGCCGATGTTGATGATTTAGTGGATCTTGTGAGTGATTCAAGTAAGAGTGTGGTGAAAAGAGATGAATGGGCTATAACCGAACTACAAATCGGCAATGCTTTGAGTGAACGGTTATGGCAAGGGTTGGAACAAAAACTAGGCGAAACCACTGTCGAAAAAGCCCAAATGGGTCGAAGTGGCATTGCCAGCGGCTATAAAGAAGAACCGCTGTAAATTTAATTTTTAATATTGAATACATAATATTTTGCCTGTAAAACAAATGGACAGCTTTATGTATTACATAATCATTGGTAAATATTAAATTTAGTACTAATTGATACAGATGACAAAAACAAACTAATTATATTTGATTTTTAAGAGCAAAAGAAATGTAATTCAAAATTCAATGTTATTTAGTTGCCCATTATCATATACAAAACCAAAATTAAGTAAATTTGAATTACTGTTTGTTGTGCTGTATGTTCCTCGTTACATGACTAATCGTGTTGTAATATATTTTATGAAATGTATTGATATGTTATTGTTAACTTGTAAGTAATTAATATTATTGAAAGATTTGAAATTTGTAATTATTTTCCAGTTATTTTATATCTTGTTACTAGAACATACAAATTCAAATTAATTGTGTACACATGCTAATAAATTAATTGTTTTTTGAAATGCTGTCTATTTTGTAACAAAATATTCTAAGCAAAATGTATTTTCATATTTATGTTAAAATAAAATAACGTTCTCATGTTTAGCAGTTGCCTTATTTTTTCACCTTATCCATACTTATACATTCATACTTCCCACTCAATGAATTCTAAAACTTTCAGCATCACGTATAACTTCGACCAAAATATTTCAAGCGTGATATTATTTAAATAGTCTTGGTCAAGACTCATTTCCAATAACACATTTAATGTTAATCAAATTGAATACTGAAAATAATGTTGATGTCGTTTGTAGTCCTATGAAATTTTCATTTGTTATTTGAAAAGCAGAAGTTACGAAAGAGTTTTTAAAAAATTCAATTCTTCGGACCTTTTATCATGTTCCAGATTTAGAGATTGAAAACACTATTACTTGAGGCTATCATTTTAATTTAGAAATTGTGTCTGTAATTTTAATTATGAAATCGCCAAAAGAAGGTAAAATAGAATAATTTACATTTTCAACTTCCAACACGAGGCTTTTCACTGTGTTTTTAATTTGTCTATTACTCTTTTGCAGTTGTTTATCGAACTAATACGCGGCAAAAAATCCTTTAGGAATAAAATTTTTATATAATCACTGAATCTTTTCACTTAAATCTTTATGGATTTCACCCAAAACGGATATAATTCTCAAAGACGTTTAAAACTACAATCGAAGCTTAGCCATCAATGTGGTTGTAGTTGAGCAATATAGGTATGTTGTTTTTCGTTGTTGATTTCACATATAGACTTAAACAACTTCGACAACTAACTACTGGTATTGATTACATTTAATACTTTTTTTATTGTTCATGCCAGATCTTCCATACATTTAATTACGGCTTTGCTAACTAGCACTTCTTGATGCACAATACAATGCATGCGAAATATTTTATTTTCACAGTCTTCGTCAAACAAATTTAAAACCCCTTTCTTTCGCTCTTCATAACCGCAGCTCCATCAGCAGTTACAGCGCACAAGTTATGCGTCGATACGTTTAAATAGATTAAATCCTCTTTAATTGCATTCGGACGGTCTTTAAATGAAGTGTGGCACAGAAATTTTTCAGTAAATTCACCTTTTTCAACATCAAAATATCTTGCAAATACTAAAATTTGGTTGGTTTTTCTCACATCATTACTTTCGTCCAAACATAAACTATAAAATGTGCTCTTATTAATGGATTTACTTATTTCAAGTCCTATAAACTTTCCTATTTCGTTGAATCTTTGTGTAACTTCAACTACTAGATGTATTCAAACAATTTCATAATTTTACAAATAAATTTTTGAAATGTTACTCTGTAAAGCGTTGGTGGCCGCAGCAATATCCTCTAGTGGCCGCACTTAACTAAGAATCACTGATCGAGTCTGATAAATATATTATGTAAACAAACCTAGAATGCATTAGAAAATTAAGTTCATAGAGAAATATGGAAATGTGTATGTATTTATGCTTGATTTGTGAAGAAATTAATTGTAATTGTAGAAATTTTATTTATCTTTCATTTGTGAAGAAATTTAATGAAAAATACAATCAAAATATTAGCAATGCCTGAGCCAGAAAACGTGCCGCGTATTGTTCAAATGTTGTAAATGCATTGTTAAAGGTTTGCCGAACCTTTTTTACAAAGGATTTACAACAATGGAACAATGAGCGGCCCCTTGGCTATCCTACCTCTAGTGATTACTAGTCAAATGTGAACCGGTCGCTCTAGATCGGTCACACGTGATCACCCGTCACACTAAAACTGGTCACACCCTAAAATCGATCAACCAGTTTTCTCATGACCGATTTTAGGGTGTGACCAGTTTTAGTGTGACGGGTGATCACGTGTGACCGATCTAGAGTGACCGGTTGTCCTGTGATTGGTTCACATATGACTAGTAGTCCGTTTATCGACATACCCTCCGTATCATACTTAGACATGGTTATGAATTTCCTAGTGTAGACCAACTGTCAAACCACTTTTGACATTATGCAGGTTATGGTGTTGTCGGTTTTATTTTTACATTATATCTGCTTACTAACATAAGAAATTGTGAAGAAAATATTTTAAAATTGTTTATTTTATACTTTTGAATCCCGATTGTTTCATAATGTTGAAGCAAAGCTTATTTGTTTGTACCTTTGCACAACGGATTTTGTTCCGAAATTATGTTACAAAACCTGTTCGAGTAAGGTTTGCACCGAGTCCAACGGGCTATCTTCATTTGGGAGGATTACGTACAGCTCTTTATAATTACTTGTTTGCCCTGTCTAATAATGGAAAGATGATTTTGAGAATTGAAGATACGGACCAATCACGGAAAGTAGATGGTGCATTGGAGGCTCTCGTTGAAGACTTAGAATGGGCCGGTATAAAATGTGATGAGGGTCCCTTGCAGGGAGGAACCTACGGTCCATATATTCAGAGTGAGAGATGTAGCATCTATCAGTACGTATATGTGACATATTTTAAACAATTGTAATTTCTATATGAATTTTTTTTTGTTTATATATTACATTACAGAGAGATGGTTGATAAATTGATAGAAAATGGCTCGGCATATAGATGTTTTTGTTCTGACAAACGAATGGATTTATTAAGAAGAGAAGCTTTGCGATCTCAGCAAATACCAAAATATGATAATAAGTGTCGAAAATTAACACAAGAAGATATTAACGATAAAATTAACAATGGACAATCTTACTGTATTCGATTTAAGGTTTCAACTTGAGTTTCATATTGTTTTATGTTTAATATAAAAATTTATTGTTGAATGTTGATATTTTGAAAAAAATTAGCTATCTTCCGATTGTTCTACTTTTGAAGATTTGGTATATGGTTCTATTGCATACGACGTTACACTCACTGAAGGTGATCCAGTTATAATGAAGTCTGATGGATATCCAACATATCATTTGGCAAATGTTGTTGACGATCATTTGATGCGAATATCACACGTCCTACGAGGGGTGGAGTGGCAAATTTCGACAACGAAACACATATTACTCTATAAGTATGTATTCATATGTTGTTCTTAGAATAAAACAAAACATGAAAAATAATTTTATTGTGATTTCAGAGCATTTCAGTGGGAACCACCCCAGTTTGGTCACTTACCTCTTATTATGAATGCTGATGGTTCTAAGTTAAGTAAACGTCAAGGAGATATTCGTGTTCAAGAATTCCGTAAAAAGGGAATGTTCCCTAGTGCACTAATTAATTATATTTCTTTTGCTGGGGGTGGTTTTAATAGAGTCATCGGTGATGGTATTATTTCTTATACACTGCCGGAGTTAGTGGACCAGGTTAGATTTGTGTGATTGTTTTATCACTATTTATAATATTAATTCTTATAATTTATTTAATCATGTGTATATATATATATATTTTTTTTTTTTAGTTTAATATTGATCGTGTTAATGCACACTCGAGTAAATTGAATTCAGATATATTAACTGAGTGCAACCGGCTTGAGCTGATTGAACAAGTGAAAAATCCAAAGACCCTCGATGCTTTGATTAAAGATGTTCAAAATTTAGTGAATGTTCAGTATAGAGGCAAAAACATTCAAGCGTCTAAAGAACACGTTGAAACTGTTTTAAAATGGTCGGCTGGAAGGCTTATACATGTCCGCGATTTGATATCACCATCATATGCATTTTTATGGGTACTTCCGAATGAAGATATACAAATAGATGATTCTTTTAAAAAGGCTATTTCACTTTTATGTGCCGAGTTGTCTTATCTTGAAAATGATGCATTTGAGAGGACCAAGTTGAAAACTTTTTTGAAAGTATTCTCAAACGAAAATGACATAAAGTTCAATGCGTTCATGAAGTATTTGAGAAAAATATTGAGTGGTTTGGATGAAGGACCTGGTATATCTGAGATGATGGAAATATTACAAAAAAATACAACTATTGAAAGATTAAAATTTGCAGTAAAATAAATCATAGAGTGTATGGATGTTTTATTTATCGAAAAGATTGTATATTTTGAAATTTTAACATATTGAAATTTATGTATACAATTTAATCACTGGAATACATACATTAAAATTATTCATAGTTGGTTGTTTATTTTAATTTTTATTGAAAATAGTGAGTTAAGTTTCGAAAGTAGAATGCTTAATCCTTTTTTTTTTTTTTTTTGAGCATTTATATTAAAACAAATCACAGAAATGTTGCAATGAAAATCACAAAGCCAAATACAAAGTGCTTATTCAAAAAAGGAACTTTATGAAATAAGGTACATAGTAATACAATGTAGTATTATACAAAGCAAACTTACATATGTGCGTGATGGAATTCAAGGCGCAAATATTTTATAATAAATTTAAATTTAAACTCTACAGAGATATGACATCACAAAGTATTCGTAAAAAATATTTGCAAATGTAAAATTATATCAACTATGTGATTAATAATTATGTATTTTTAATTTCAAGTTGGATATAATTTTTACACATAAAAATCACATTTTTTCCAGATATCTACAATATTTGTAAAATTCTTTTTCATCACTGTAAAGTCACAATCACTTTCTAAAGTAGGATTCCATTTATACTAATAAAGTAATTCAAATTATGATTTCATTTCAAATTATGAAATCATATCAAGTGTTAACAGTTTTAACAATGAGAAGTAATGCTAGTACAAATATAAGTAACTATAATTCGTTTTTTGATCAATGTATTGAAGCTGAAATCACTTTTTCGTTTGCGTTTAAATTGAGGAATTTAATTATGCATGTATATACATATACAAATACTGTAATTAATAAACAAAAAAATTTGAGATAAAAAGCATGCATAATATAAATTAGTATTTGAAAGGGGAATTTACATTTGTATTTGAGAGGATAATCTTCATTTTTAATTGTGATTGTAATTTTAAATGTATCTGTGCAGTGATGAGTTATGCATTATGATTCGATCTTATATTAATTATAGTGAATCACTGAAATCGAAATATATCTGTGCTGCTAATACTTCAAATTGTTTACAATTACAGTTACAAATTGTTACACTCACCTATCAGTGTCCATCATAAAAGCGTTTTAAAAAATAAATTTGATCGCAATAAAATAAAATACAAACTTATCATAAAATATAATGTTTTTGATTTGTATTATGCTATAAGCAATCTTTTCCGTTAAGATGCTTCGATCATATTTAATATGTATTGATGTTTCTTTGGAACATTTCACGGAAAAGACTTGATCAACACGAAAAGACTACTTCCACGTACCAGCGTAGATTATTTCAAAGTCAATTCCATTAGTTTGCAACGCAGTATACACAAGTTTAAATGTACAGTACATATTTTAAATAAATAATAATTATTAACACGTCATTAATTATTTGTATGTAAGTGAATTTAAGCTCGGTCTTTGAACAAATTAATAGAAATATTTCATAGGAACCTGAATGCATGTACACAATTCGTGTAAAGAATTACTTTGTTAAGGGATACAGAGCAATGTTATTATAATATTGAGGTTTTTGAAAGCGCATAAATACAAAGCAACTATGCTTTGACTGTAAAAATCGTTGTGTGATAGGTATATGTAATAACTCTCGCAATTTATGTTAATTCAAAAAACAAACGTCATAACTATTCAAAATATACAGAACGTATGTATTTATATATACAAAATGTGAAATTTAAAAAGAATAAAATTAAAGTAAACTTTTTTTTTGAAAGACTAATGTAGTGATATACATACATACATACATAATACTTATAATAAATTTGTCCGAAGATTATTCTAATGCTTTATAATATGATTATCATAGATACGACAGAAATGATAAATGTTATTATGTATGTATGTACCTACACGTAGATCATGTATTATGATTAAAATAGTTATTTTTTATAGTATTTATTCGTGTCTTAAAAGCTTGGACCTTTATTTATTTTCTATTTAATTAGATGTCAATTTAAAAATTTGTATTTGGATAATAGGTTAATAATTCAAGGAGGGAGGGGGGCGGCTGAGAATATTTTTGTTCGTTTTACTACGATTATTGCACAAATGAAAGTACATATGTACATACGAGTACGAGTATAGTACATAGTACTCTGTGGAAAACGTGTACGTATTTTATTATTATTTTTAATTATCCTATTAATAGTTAAGCCTATGGTGATCTTATTTATAGTTTTAAACAATTTTATTTAATTACTGACTGCATTCTAAAATATCACAGAAGTATTGAAAACTGCAGTCTTCGTGCAACACATTATTGGATTATCAGACCATTTTGCAAAGATTTCTGTACATGTTCTTATTAGTATTGTACAATGGGTAAAATCAAATTACACTTGTATATTTAATTTATGTGAACTGTGGCTGGATTGCTAAACACATCAAAAGTTCAATATCTCAAATCATATGTATAAAATGAATGTACATATATGTACATTCATTTTATATTTACGTTTGAAATAATTATGAAAAATTATTTCTATAATTATTTCAAACGTAAATATAGATAAAACACTTCAGAGTAGCTTCTAAATTTACTTTTCAGCTGAAAGTAATATAGTATTTGTAGTTAAATGTGTTGTGTGAAAATAGAGTTTGAATAAATTTTATTAATAAACGAGAAGTTAAAGTAAAGTGTCGTAACTTTGTAAACAAGTTTTGTCTAATATAAAAGAAGACTTATTAACGTTACATGTACAAAGATTATGCTGTTATTTGTAGTAGTATATATTATTTTAAGATTTACTCGTTATTTATTTGTTATTTTATATTAATCACCTAAATATACTCAAATATTAAGACGGAATATAATTTTCCTTTTTGTTTTCGGGGAAGATATTTTAATTATATTTTTTTAAATTTATATACATATGTAGGTAATATTTACAAATAAGCATATTATTTATGCATTTAGTGAGAATCAAAGGATTAATTATTATAAAATTGCACTAAAACACGCTAACTTGTGAAATAGTGGCTATTTTAATTGAAAATAGAATATATAAATTGGTTCTTATCTGTTAATCAAAAGGGCTAGTACATACATACATATCAAGTTCAAAATTTTCCTTTTTCCGTCTCTCAAATATATGTAGAGTAACTGTGGGAAATGCACCAATTCTAATTATTTTTATGAAACAAGCTACAAATCATGTTAGATAAATATTTTTAATGAACTTTACAATACGTACGTATATAATAATATTATATTGTGTATAGAGAAATTTATTATATCCAAATAAAAAAATCAACGGAAGTAATAATTTGAATTGAATTTACAAGTACAATAATTTGCTATCTCAATGGCCCCAGAAACATTCAATAAACCAAATACGTTTCCTTTAGGTTTAAGGTTAAAAAAATCAGTGCATTTTTGTATTAAACATTGTTTCTGCGAATACATACATACAAATTAACTATATTTATAGGATTATAGGTATTGTGTATCTAAAAATTACATATATAAATATATGTATATATGTACATAATATTGATGGTTAAAAGTGTTCAATTAATTAAGTCAATTGTCGATAAATTGCCAAATTTTAATTTTAGACAATGGAAAGATTCTTAGTAGTGATGCGTTATTTCACTAAAATAATTCAAAACGTTGATTTTATAATTTTCATACGCATAAGTAACAGTATGTAATAAATAGACATGATAGTACATATCCTAATTTCACTTGAACGAATGATGTATTCTAAGATTTGTGATTGCTTGATTTTAGAATATATGTTTTGAAGAGATAATTTTATACACTTAATATTAAAATATACATATAATATATAAATATACATATAATGAATATGTATATATATATATATATATATATATATATATATATATATATATATATATATATATATATATATATATATATATATATATATATATATATATATATATATATATATATATATATATATATATATATATATATATATATATATATATATATATATATATATATATATATGTGTATATATACATATGTATATAAATTATAAATTTTACCGCACAGCGGTATTTTATTATTCAAGAATGAAAACACACTTTTAATAGTTGTATTTTAAGTAAAATTACAACAAAGAAAACTTTAAGACTCTAATTGAATTACATAAATACATATATACAAACTTAACCCTATGTGTAAGATTTTATTCCAAAATTGGTAAATATTATTTTATTTTCAACATATACATAATCATATTTTATATTATATTATAAATATATGTATATACACACATAGTGGCGCAACCAAGTGAGGGGGGGGGCAAGGGGGAATCCTGGTCGTCGTCTCCCAAAACTGTCTTAGAAATGGAAAACATCTTCGAAAACGAGTTCGAATTTTCACATGATCATAAAGCTTCATCTATTGTTACTATATATGTATATAGATAAAGTAAAAAGTTTAATAAAGTTGCAAAAAAAAAAGGTTCACATTCAACTTGACCCGTAACAGATGAAATCCTCGGTGCGTCACTTTGCATATATACATATGTAAATTTAATATTATACATATATAGTGAAGAAACTCATGTTTAGTTGCTTAAAAAATGAAAATTTTCAATATTACCATTTTGCTACATTTTTTTTTTGGTCAGTGAATAACAATATATGAATATATGAAGTGAATAACAAGACTTTAAAATTTGAAATACTTTATCTACTGGTAAATTATTGAAGCATGGATTTGTAAATAGGGATTTTTTTGTAATTTGAATGATATTTAAAATTGAAAACATCTTTTTATCATTTGGAATATTTATCTAGTGTTAATATTGAATTTATTGAAGTGCAATATTGAAGTTTTCAAAGTTAATATACAATAATATTTACTACCACAAAAGGGCATTGTGGATTAATTACTGAAATTACTGATGGTAAGATCCTGCAGAGAGTTCATTCAAAACCACAGATTGCATAGTTAGGATGCATAGAAGCGAAATACATATACATATGTATAAAATATATGTTGCAATTAATTTTTAAGGTTAAATTGCAAGGACATGGTTGCATTTGAAGAACGGTGACAGATCGGACCTACATACATATGTATATATACATATAACCGTAGTTGGTGATGCTAGAATTCATGAGTCGTTTAATTTTATTGGAGAAAAGGAGCCCAGATATCGCCAACTTATGTGTGGTCAAAAATGCTATTCAAATATCGATTCCTATTTGTCACCTAAGAAAAATATGCGATTCCTATTTGTCACCTAATATGTTCTGACTAGTCGAAATTTAGAAATGAAATATAAGAATGAGTTTGAAGTAGATATACAAATTATTTTTAATCTTTAATCCAAATTTCCGACAATAACACATGCGTATTATAATTTTAAAAATTGAAATTGATTAAATAAGAGGCTTGTAAAAACAAATGTAATTAAATATATTTATGTGAAAATTGCTGAAATCATATATTATGTATCACTTTATAACTAATCTAGTTGCTTCAGTTGAATGAAAGTTGAAAATATGAAAGTTAGAAATATTTCCCGTTTCTTCAAAAAATCAGCAATCATTTATCTTTTTACAGTACATATGTAGATACTGATATATACAATTATACAAACATACGTACATTTTATGTGCAGATCGAATATAATTTATTTAAAATAATTCGTTCAATTTGATTAGAAAACATATTTTATAAATCCATGCTCCAACTTTTTAAATGAATCGTTGCTCCACGCTAGTTTTGTTTCGATTTCATCAGCTTTGACTGAATGACATTCGTAAGTAACTTTAGTTTTTTCTCATTTATAAAGGCATTTGTGCTTTACTGTAAGTAAACTGGTCTCACAATATATTTATTATTGTAAGTCAGTCTCACTGTCAACTTGGCATTGTAAGTCAGTCTAACAATATACAAGAAAATATACATCTTAATATATTAAATAGAATGAAACTTTTCATATATTATATAATATTTATAACTAAATACATAGTTAGGTGTTTTTGGCAGTTACATAACTAATATTCTTTCTTACTGTCTTACAATTATTTTTTATAACAAGATTTTTTTGTATGCTTGAATGGGTTGAAATTTTGATTAAAAAAATGGAATATGTAGATTTATGTTCTGTTTTAACATTAAAAAATATTCGATTGATTAATTCACAATAATTGGTGACTTGCAATATTTATTGTAATTTTATTCTAGTTCGTCGAATTTCAATGAATCAGATATGCTATTAAATTATTGCAATTTTAAATGCTAATTTCATTGTGAAACTGATTAAAAACAATTGATGAAATGTTTCCGTGATGATTTATTGCTGTTTTACGGGATATGTATTTTTATGTTACTTAAAAAAATGCTGATCACTATGTAAGTAGGATGTGTAAAAAATCAGGGTACAACAATGGTTGTTATATGCACATTTACAAATGTGAACATATGTACATATGTATGAATGCTATCTTGTTCCACTCTGTACAAGAAATAATAAAGAATGAAAAAATATTGTAAAGTAATGTACATGAATACCGTGTGATTGAAGTACATATGTATTTATTGCAAATCTTTGATTGCCTGGAGGATACGCTTAACGTGTCCAACTTTGGTCACTCCAAGATCACGCAGATCCCGACGAGCCAAAGATAACAGCTCACGTCCAGTTATGTCATGACTAGCGAATGCTTCAACATGTTCTCCTAGTTGTAATGAATTTAGCCACGTTTCTACCTCACTAGTACCCCATAACTTGACAGCCGCCGCTCCTACAACATTCACAGATACGCTACTACGTCTACGACCAGCACTCCTTAACCATCCTCTTCGACCTCCGCGTTGATCCGTCTATAATCAATTTTGTATATTTTATTTTCCTACATTACAAAAAATATAATCACGAGTTCAATGAATTGGCCATATATACCTCACTATCAGGAGGTTGAAGAGAAGCTAAACCTCCCTGATCTTTCACGAGTGTAAGTTGTTGTCGAGTAGCTTTTAAAGCTTGTTGTAGTTGAGGACTGCCTCCTATTGATTCACCAGATGTACAAAGTTCTGCGAGGATTTTTGCCTGTAAATAATTTCAAATATACCTATTTCGGAGGTGCACAATAGTTTGTTAGGTTGTTTTTTATATGATGTAGCGTGGACATAAAGTAGGGTTTCTGAGATCGGAGTGAAAGAAGCAGTGAGTAGTGGTATTGTTATTGATCTGTCGAATTAAGAATGGAACAAATCTGCCGAATATTTATACACGGCGTTTACACACTCTCAGTGCAGAGAGATCATTGGTCGATCGGTTACGAGATCTTATTGGTTGTTGTATACGGCTTGTTTATTCGCCGAAGTCTTTTTGTAGCGAACGCGCGATCAGGCCGTTGATTAATGATACTCTACTAGTGGTCGACCAATATTTTATTTTATTATATACATATGTACATACATATATACCAGGAAGGCCTAACATGTAAACCCCAAATGTACCTTCCTGGTCAATAACAAACAATGCAGCATTTTTATTACATAAGTCGCTGAATTACGAGACACCGAAAACTCGAAAT
Organism: Arctopsyche grandis; assembly: GCF_051622035.1. NCBI lineage: Eukaryota > Metazoa > Arthropoda > Insecta > Trichoptera > Hydropsychidae > Arctopsyche > Arctopsyche grandis. Next base: position 20,757,582 of record NC_135357.1, read on the forward strand.
TAACAAGACATTATGAATTTTAACTTGTGCGTAAATTTTATTGTACATTAATCATACTCAAATAGTGGTGACATAGTAGGTGGGAAGGTATTTAGCCAATTTTATCGAGGTACCGTTAAAACAATGAAATCAGAAAAAATTGGGAAACTCTGATAGGAAACGAGCAACTAGTTAGCCAGCAGCATTACAGATATACTCAGAATAAATTATTTTCAATCGAGGTCAACTCGGCGCCTCTCGGTGCTAGGCAAAAGCCCAACCACCGAGCCATGCTGCTGGCTGTTGCATCAATCGCCTAATCTCCACGTTATGATATTTTAGAAAAGTACTAGTTTTATACCAATTTTGCTAATTCCTGACGTAATTCTCCAGCTGGCAATAGTCTTCCAGAAGGTGTTAAATTATCTACTCTTGTAGAAGCGTCGCAAGCTCTTGCATATAAATTTGGTCCATCTTCTGATCCACCACTTGCTGTTATAGAGGACATCTTCAACTGATTAAAAAAAATATCAATTAATTATTTATTTCGAATGAATAAATATCTCCACATGTAACTTGTTTGATTAAAAATAAAGTAATTCTTGCCCATTTAATAAGTGTATTTGCTGTTTCAATGAAGACCAAGAGTTGTGCGAGTTCAGCCGGTGGTAGCTCGTCCAGGGACGTTGCATGAGTTAAAGATGTTTGAAGTGGTGTTCCACTTCCAGCACCCCCAGCGATTTGAGCACTCGTCAACTTTTGTTTTTCACCCCACGTTCTGAAATATTTACTTGATTAATACGTAGGAAAAATATGCATTTTCAAATAAAATTATATTAACTAACTTAAGAGATGTTTCTAATGCTCTTGATCGACACAAAACTTGTGCTCTGTTTTTGTGCATAATTCGAATCATACCAGGAGGCTGTAGCCATGCCTCTCCATCGACTTGAACCGGAACTCCTTCTGAACCTGTAATACAATCATTCAAGTAAAAGAACATTCTTGGAAATTGTTTGTATGATACTTTTATTACAACTGGATTTACCTAGTATATTGATTTGTACATTTCGGCATTGAGCAATACGATGTCTTTGCAGGTTGATAAGACGCGAAGCCGCCATTTGAGCAGAGCCAAATACAGCCACTACTTCAAGAACACGATCGTCGAAACTAGGAGGAAGGAAAGGTCCCCCACCATCGCATCCCCAAAAGTTAGTTCCACCCATGAAACTAGGAATATTCAATACCACAATGCCTTGAAGTTCGGGTAAAGGAATTTTTTGTCCGTCGCATTCCAATTGCACACGCTGTCCTAGATGTCTAAATTAGATAATAAAAATCAATTATATTTGAAAAGATATATAAAACAATGAACTTATGAATCTTTTAAAACTTTTTTGTGATTATCGCCCCTACCTATATGTTCGCTGTACCCATTCTCTTGAACCTAAAACTCCATACCACATATAATTCCTTGCCCTCGATCGACATTTTTCAGGATGTTCTTCTCGTTTTTGATGAAAATCTAAAGATATTTTTGCATCTATTCCGATCCCAAAGTAATTATTCATCACAGAACGTTCATAGAAACCTTCTAACAAAGTTTCCTAAAATTACAAAAAAAAAAAAAAATATTTAAATTATTTGCAACTATACCCACGCATGAATTATAAAATGGAGCCAACCTGTGGATCCATAAGTGGACTAACAGCAGCACACAGAGCATCTGCATTTGCAAGAAGACATCGTCCAACTAATCCAGACACGTGTGGCCACGCCGGTAGTCTCACTAATGGATTGATTATGGGGAGTGTTTTCTTTGTGCCCTCTAATGAATTTTTATTTTTATTGGCTCCCAATAATATAGTTCCTGGTCCCCATATAGATGATGCGGATTTTGATAGTCTATAAAAATCATAAACAATTTTAAAATTCTCTAAAACAGTATGTTAAAATGAATAGCCTGAGATTGTTCAATACCTTCCGGCCTCGCCAGGTTGAAATAAACTACCGCAAGATATTCTACGTGTGGCTGATGGGCATCGTTCTACGTCTAATGATGTTCTGGGACCATTATCAGAGCACCGTCGTTCTCTTGGCCATAGTGGTCCACCCAAGAGTCCTCCCCCTAACCCGTTTCCACCCAATCCATTTCCTCCTAGCATTATTCCGTTTCCACGTTGCCCATCACTACTGGAGGGTGAAGGTGGCTCAACCACCACTGAGACCCGTGGAAACATTCTTCCACCGACCGGACTATCCATCTCCATATTAAATGTTAGGAAATCTTTTTGTGGTATTTCTCCCCCGGATGATTTTTTCATTTCGTCATTCAATTTACTCGTAATGTCGATTCCGAGCTTAAATTTATCGTATGGTATTTCTTCAGTTATTTTTAAATTAAAACCAACATGCTGCTCTTCCGTACTCGAAGGCTTGAACTCCTTTTCGAAATCTTCTTTAAATGCAAACACTTGTTCTAATACAGTTTCTTCGGTTGCGACTGAAGAAGATAGATTACTATTGCAAGACCCTTTATTGAGATCATCCTTTGTGTTTTCTAAACATTCAACCTCTTCATCTAAAACATTCTGTTTGGAAAGAGCTGATTCTAGTCTCTCTTTCTTTTTACTACTGTGGCGTAAATGTCTTTTGAATGATTTACGAGCAATATCGTTACCTTCTACGAATTGGGCTAAGCTGCAATATTTGACAGTTTCAGTCGTTGCCGCTAAATTGAAAACTTTATTTTCAAAACCAAACTTTTCCTCCAGATCTTTCTTTTTACTTTTGTGCAAAAAATTGAATATCCTATCATCATACTTTTCTAAACTAGGATTGCGACTATCCATTTGGAGTTCCGACGTTGTATCAGAAGTAAAAAGCGTAGTTTCGTCGGTGAAAGTATTTTCGATCTCACCATTTTTTCCTATCATAGCTAATATTAGATCTTGTCCGAGAACGGAGCTCATATCATCCATTATTGATTCTCCGTGAATGGTCTCTGAATTTGGACAAGTGGTTGTATCGGATGTTTCGGGAGAATCTATATGACAAATGTGCCCATTTACATCTTCTCCATCTAGGTTTTGTGGTGCTTGAAAAGGCTTTTGATCTAAAACATCCGAACTGACACTACATTCTTCATTGCTCATCGCTGAAAGAATGTCCGACAGATCTTTGTCGTCTGAAGTGGGATCCGGGCTTTGTCCACGCTTTGCTGGTGATTCTCTAGACAATCTTCTCTTACTCGATGTCGGAATTTCGCTAATTTTCGTTTGTTCTTCGTCGATGTCGATGATTGTCATTTTGTCCGATTCGTACGCTTGCCCCCTTTGGAGGGGTGAGTCATAGGACTTTTCATTTGAAACTACTAAACAGGGTACCTTAAATAAACTAACATCACAGATTTCGCTCGAATCACCGCGACTCTCATTTGATTCTCTGAGCTTCATCAGATTTGCACAAGAGCCGGAAAACTCGAAACTAGGAGCTAGGCCGCGAAACAGAAACTTGTCACTTAGACTAGGTAGCTCCATACTCTTGTTACTATTGTCATCCCTCGGTTCACAAGCACTAAGTTGATCGGGAGATTTACTAGCTTGACTAATGCACATGGGAAATAGGCGAGCTAAATCTTCATCTACATCTGGTATACTGAAAAAACACGTAGAATATTTCTTTGTTTTTGGATTCAGATCATTGAAAATAAATTTTCTAAATAAATATATGTACATATGTATATATATATATATATATATATATATATATATATATATATATATATATATATATATATATATATATATGTCTTGATTTTTACCTATCGCTAGGGGGTCCCATTTCTGAGGTAGCCGAAGAGCGTCTGCTACCGTCAGCAAATTGACGTGGAGCTGGTAGCAATTCCCAAGAACCAGAGCCTCGAGGCTCATATGCTGCCACCTGCCATACGTAAATTGTTTGAATATGATGTAAAAAGAGCGATTTAACGGATTATATTAATTTTACTTTGAGTGTATCAGGCGGATGTAAAGCGGTATTCACTGCTTTTCTTAAATTGTCAGCCCTTCTTCTGATTTCAGTAGCTCTTGAGCCAGCCAACCGCGCCCTCTCGTTTACTTCTTCCTTTATATTTACAAAAAAATAAACCATAGAGGTAAATATGTATATTAAATTGATGTTCGCTTTGTGTATGATTAAAAAAAAGTTAAGAAAATTACTTTATTGATGAATACGATATGACATTCTTTTAATTAATACAAAAATAACTATGTAATTTTTTAGATAACCAGCTTTATGTTCATATGTACATATATATTTTTCTCAATCTAATTATACTATGCATACCGGTATGATTTGTAGCCTACGATTTATATTATATATACATACATACATACCAGTAGCGTGCGGTAAAATTCTCCCCGTTTTCGTCGCACAGGCTTACTTACGTCTGTGCGAGCAGGACACAAGACGATGCGGTATGACGTCACAGAATCCTCTTGTAGCCTACTCTCACAAATGTAAATAAAGTTGTGATAGAAACAGAGAAATTTCCACCGCACGCCACTGATACATACATATGTACCAGTGACGTGCCATGGAAATATCTCCGTTTTTATCGCATAGCCTTACTTACGTGTGCGCGAACAGGTTACCAGATGACTCGGTGTGACGTCACTTAGTCCCCTTGTATCCTGTAAGTAAGGTTGTGAGATGAAAACAGGGAGAACTCCATGGCACACCACTGATATGTACATACATACATATACATATCTTACTATATACAGATCAGCATTGGAAATAGATTACACTGACAAATTACCGTTGAGTAAATAATAGCATACAATAAACATAAAAGTAGAAAGTATCTTCTATCTGTGAGCTACAAATCATTTGGTTTTATTAGTACTAGAAGCACAGCAGTTTTATATCGAAATATATCTACGTATAGCACATAGCGTTTCTAAGTGCCGCATTAACACCATCGAATACCTTTTCAGTCTTTTCTCGAGCGTGTTTTTCTAGAGTGGTGCATGAGGGTGATGGTGAAGGGATAGCAGGCAGACGCAGTGCATCTAGTAGGGAAGCAAGCCGTGCTTGTGTTTGTCTTGTGGTTTCACTATTTGTTAACCAAGTCAGCTCCTGCACAGCTTCACATAGGGACTCGGTGGTGTAGCTACCCGCCACATTGGTGCACCCAGCTTCCACACTCTGCACCCAAAGGGAAAATATTATAGTTAAAGTAAATAACAACTACTTAATTCAAATTGAATTTTTGAATCAAAAACCCACTTGACCGATGGTATCGAGATAGGCGTTGATAGCCTCTTCGACAGCATTTGTTCTATTTCCTCGTTCTCCAGTAGTTGTACCTCCACTGCTCGAGCCAACGGTCGAACCTAAAGGACGCTCGAACGCCATTATACTCCATCTGTCGCGGTAAAATTAACTGTCGATTAAGACATAGGATTTTTTATATAATTGTACAAAATTTAAAGTGTGGACTTTACCTGTCTAACATTTTAGCTGAAGCTTGCTCGTATCTCTCCAATAACAGTGGCAGATGCGCATCGTCGTCACAGGACGCACCCCAACCCAAAACTCTAGCAAGGTCATTCCCTGTACCCAAAGGAAGCACAGCAACTTGACATTGTTTCTGTAAAATGGTTGAAAAAGTTTTTGAAATACGAGCCGTTCTTTGTAAATGCGAACAAAGTCTACATGGGGGAAAAATCAATTTTCCCAGCTGTTACCAGGGTCGGCGTTGGAGGTTTCGACGCCCGAGGCAATACGTATTAAAATATTAGGTACAGTGAATATACTCATTAAATTGCGGCCCAAATTAAGTTTATTGTCAATTTCAAAATATATATTTAGAATTTTAAATTTTATGCTATATCTATTACTCGACAAGTTCTGGATACAATTATCGTTTTTCATGGTAGCTTACCTGCTGACATGTTTTGGATAATATTAAATCCACTCACCTGTGTAAATTTATGATTTAATAGTCAATGCGATAATTTCAACTACCATTAGGTATAATTTATTGTATCATTCAAGTTCTATCCCTACTAGTAGACGTTGTATTATCAGTGGAGAATTATTCTTCTCGTTCATGTTTCACGATGCGGTATACAAATAAAGTAAATAATGTTGACAAATTATATGAATTATTTTGCAAGCTTGATCTTATTTTGAATGAAGGTGTATTGAAAACCGCAAAGTCGAGAAAACTTCGATGAATTTCGCATTTGATGAAAGGCAATAATTTTCGTTGTGAAAATTCTCCGGCAAAGGAAATTGGAATGGGCTAGAGAGAGTTTAAAATGTCGAAGCTCCAAAGTTCAAAAGTTGTGATTCTTTGTTCAAAGGTAACATTTACCTTCTGTTTTGTTATAAATTTAAGCCTTTTATCCACTTCAAAGTTAAATTCAAAGAATGCTGACGTAGATACGAAGATTTCAGTACCCATCCAACACAAATATATTGAGAATGATTCTGACAATATGTTGAGAAGATTAAAACGACGTCAAAACTACATAAAAGCAGAAATGATAGTGCCTCTAATGTTGACATACATGCATATTTAGATTGTCAATTTCGGCAAGCACCCATCCCACAGACCCATCACCGCTGCAGACCAGTACTCTGAATGGATCCAAATGCCTGAAGAGCTTGAGTCCTGGACCCGGTCCTCCTCCAGCCGTCAAGTCAAACACTTGTGCCGGATTCAGCAATTGTTTGAAGCGACGCAAAAACTTCACGCCTTGATTGTCTCCTGTTACCGAAGAAAACAATCTAAGTTAGTCATAATATTATAATACATATATATTAAGTGGTATGATTTATTTTTTAGTGGAAAACTACCTGATTTCGAGTTTACAAATACTAAAAGTGGACTAGCGTGTGGTGGACGTTCCGGTCTCCATCCATCGTCTGCTGCTGCGTGCAAAGCTGTCGGCGGCACGAGAGATACTCTCCAAGGTGGTAAAGGACAACGTGCTCTCCAACCAGGTCGACAGCTGGAATGAACACATACTCTGCACCACAAACATCGCCAATCTTGTAACCTGAAAAATTCATTTTTATATTGTTTAAAATTATCAACCGTTGATTCAGTTTCAATCTACACGAATATTTTCCTTATACAATTAAACATTGCTCAGCAGAATTAGTAAAATATGTATGTCTTCGTGAGATAAAAACATTAAGTTTTGATTTAATTTGGAAGTTATCGAAACGTTTGCATTAAATGCTAACCATTAGCATTACAAATATCCATAAATATAATAAAATTACATACGTATGTATGTATATTAAATTTTTATATATAAATAGTGATGACAAAAAAGTACGTTTATAAAATGTCGGGGACTATTATACCCTATTGACAGTTTCATATAATTGAATTGGTTTGTTTAATATTAATCAGTTTGTATTCTGTAAGGATATACATACATATATGGATCTGGAATATTGATTGCATACATTGTGTGTATGCTAGTTGCTATTTTATAATAAGATTTTAAGAAAATCCCTTATTATGATCATCATCATCATCTATGTATAGCCGCCCACCATTCACTGCTGGATGATCCAACACGCTTCCACTCGTCTCTGATTTGCGCAACTCTCATCCATCTCACCCCACACATTTTCCTGATTTCGTCTACTCATCTTCCCTGCAGTCTTCCTTTCACCCGTTTGCATTCTCTCGGGCACAATTTTAGCACTTTTTGTCCAACTTTCGTCCATTCTTCTAGCCACGTGGCTCACCCATTGTCATCTCAATCTCTTTACTCTATCCACTATGTCCACTACCCTTGTCATACTTCTCACCCATGTGTTCCGCTTCCTGTCTTTCCTCGTTATACCGAGCATACAGCGTTCCATACTTCTTTGAGTTTATTAGACTTTGTGTATCACCTTGGCGCTCAATGTTTTTATTATAGTTTCACATTCATACGTCATCACTGGCAAAACGAATTGATCGAAGATCTTTTTCTTCGGCAGAATGGCATTTGTTAATTTAAAAACAACATTCATTCGTCCAAATGCACCCCATCCTAATTTCACACTCTTTATTTCTTCTTTTTCTTTACTATCGGACATGTCTATTATCTTATTGATAATTTACATAAAATAAATATAAAAAAATTGATTTTATATTTTTTATACGAGTATAAACGTAAAATTTTTGTGTTTGGAAACATACCTCAACACTGATCCACATGTCTTGTCGCAGATACCGCACTTAGACGCTACCGGTAGATTTCCCTCCATCCATTGATGAGGCATCGTGATGTTCTGTAATCGAAAAAATGTATGTAATGTTTTTTTATAGCTCCTTACGGTCGTACATCGCATTTTAGATGGGTTAACGTTCAATTGAGCCGTAAGTGGCAGCAACTACGGGGCTCGTTTAACGCGTTTGGGGTAAAGTCGCCACTAAAACTACCCCCACAGGACCTGTATAAAGAGAAAGCGTTTACGATCGTAAACGTGTTTAATTGCGCGTGACAGTCATCACGCGAATGGATGGTCGTAAAGTGAAGCATGCTTCGCAATACGATGACACGTTTATTGAATAGCACTTTATACGTCTCGTAAGCGCTCGAGCTCATTGAAAAGGATTATGATCGAATTTTTTTTCAACCTACCTTGCATTGTTTGTTTAGCGAAACAGATTAAATTGAGTGCTGATGAGATTATTCCGGTCGGATGGCCGAGAAACGTTCACTAAACTCTTGGTTTATAACATACATACATATGTATGTATGTAGATAGGTAAGCAAGTTACGTCGCAAAAGTAAATCGCTACCAGGATAACCGCCTGGTAGCAATTCACTTTGATATTGTACAAATTTTTTTTTTATGAGGTTTTTATTATTATCATTAAAAAAAACATTCGCGCAATAATATTTGCGCAATTTTCTGTACGCCGAAGCACGTGAGGAGAGGTATTCTGGGAGATTTTCGGGATTGCGCACGCGATTTTCGTAGCGGCAGTTATCCTGGTAGCGATTCACTTTTGTGATGTATCACCAAACTATGTAGATAATCGTAAATACGTATTTATGTATATACATATACATATATGCGAAGAACTATACATACATACATAATGCAATATTGTGTAAAAGACAATACACAATATTGCATTATGTATGTAAAAGACAATACGCTTCTCGAATCCACATACAAATAGCCGTGAAATTACATATTAAATATATTTAAATATGTACATACATATATATAATCTATATGAATCTGTGCACGTGCTTTCGTTAGGAGACATTTTTATTTTAGTATGTCTCAAAATGTGTGTAACAAAAAAGTAAATTTCACTAACGACGCATTTACTTATGACATATTGCTAATTTGCGAATGACGCATTTTATATTTTTATTCATAAAACGTGTTTTAAATATGTATGTATAATATATAAAATTACATTTATAATTATTATTTTTGTATATACGGTTGATATCAGAGGAAGTTTGTCCTAAGGAGCGCTGGTGCGGTAGCCCCCCCCCCCCCCCTGAGTCAAAATTATCAAATTTATAACAATAAAATAAACGAAATGTAGAATGGTTCAAAGAAGGCCACAGGTGGGAGATGGATGGATGAAAACAGAAAAATATTTGGGGTGAGATGGATGAGAGTTGCTCAAAGCAGAAACGAATGGAAGCTAGTTGGAGAGGCCTTCATCCAGCAGTGGATGACGAACCAGTATGAGGACGATGAAGACATGTATCACAGCCACACCGTAGTACAATGGTAGAGCTTTTGTATACCAGTATATACATACATAGATAGGTCGTGGGTTAGAGTCCCGGTCAAATACGCTGCTTTTTCTATTTCTATTTTTTATTTTTGTAGCTTAACTGTTGAGACGGATCCAACAAGTTGATATCTTCCCCATCAGTTTCTCGCAAATTCAAGCGATTAGAATCTCGAATTTGTTGAATCTTATAAAAAAAATCTACTTACATAATATATTTCTGGCAAATTTGCTGTGTATCAAAAATTTGTTGTTTGTCCATAGATGTCTCTATTCGTATTCTATTATATTCTATGTATTGTAATGTTCGTTATGTACTTACATATGTACGTAATCGGTTAACTCCCAAATCGAATATACCTATAAGAGGGTATTTGTTTGAAAGGTCACCTGTTCGAGACCGCGAATGAATTTATACAAAGTTTAAGCTTTTTATCGATTCATGTATTGTGTTAAATAAACATTTCCACATACGATTCTTGGATATTGATAGTTATTTTCATCGATCGGAAAGTGATGGTTAATGCCTTTTCCTTGGGTTCAAGTCCCTTAAGGGCTAAAGATCAACGTTCCTTGCTTCAAAGCATTAGCACCATATGAATTATTTATGTCGTGTCTCGATATTCGCAAGATGTATGCCACCAGCATTGACAATTACCGGTAATTGAAAATATTTTAATACAAATAGTTTTATGCCCGTTGAAATTTCAACGGGTGCTTTCGGATTGATACATGATTTAAAATAAAGTTACAATATGAATAGTAATAATTAATCGGAATCGGAACTGAAACAGTAATTTTAAAAGTAAACTAAATAATTCATGTGTAAGGTCGAAAACAACTGTAAAAACGCTGTATTCCAATTTTTAATTTAATGCATACAAAAGTTTAGCTATTATAATAAGTTTACAAAATGTAATATTTTCCGATTATAAACAAACGGTCATTGACCTCGTAATGCTGAATATTATTATTACACATAATAAATTACATACATATATGATGTGCATTTACCACACATTTTCTGGGCGAGACGATAGCCGAGTGGGTTCGCGCCTGAGCGCGCTTGATATCTTAGAATTCCGAGAGCCAGGTTCGATCGAAAAATAAAATCAATTTAATTTTTCGAATATCGTCAAAATATAATAAATCTTAATTTTATTAAAAAATATATGTAATTGTTTAATATGAAAACAAAATAAATGGTTCAAAACCTCGCTTAATAAAGTTATTATAATTACGTATTTTTATATGGCGAGAATGAAAATTTTCAATTAATGTTTACAAAAAAAGGACAATTTCAATTCGGACCATGGCGTAATCGGTTAACTCCCAACTCGAATATACCTATAAGAGGGTATTTGTTTGAAAGGTCACCTGTTCGAGACCGCGAATGAATTTATACAAAGTTTAAGCTTTTTATCGATTCATTATGTTCGGCTAGCGTTAGGACACACACATACACACACACACACACACACACACACACATACACACAGAGAGATTACTATCTTTATATATAACTAGTGAATAGCCCGATGAAATATCATCGCATGGGTGTAAAATTATTATATACTCGTATAAAACTAAAAAAAAAATCCGGAACCGGAACCGTTATTTTCGTAGACTCTCATAGATAGTTTTCAATTCTTTATTTGTAATAATTTTCAATTCTTAAAGTTAACGTTAACAAAATGTTAATTAAAGTTAACAAAATGTAATATTTTCCAATTATACACAAACGGTCATTGACCTCGTAATGTTGAATATTATTATTACACATAACAAGTTACGTGCATATACATATGATGTGTATTTACAACACGTATTCTGAGCGAGGATATGGCGTTCGGCGCGAGCTCGTGAGAACATCGCGTTTGGATCGGAGGGTGCGAGGTTTGATTCCCGGCGCCCGCGGTGAATGAAATCAATTTTTTCTCGAATATCGTCAAAATATAAATAATTTAAATTTCAATTTAAATTTAATTAAAAATAAATATATAAAAAAATGGTTCAAAACCTCGCTAAATGAAATTATTAAAATTACGTATTTTTATATGGCGAGAAGGAATATTTCAATTAATGTTTTAAAAAAAAGGCGAAATGAAGAATTGGATTTGGCATGATGTTCGTGACCATTAGCTCAATTTAGAACTATATTCAGGCTATTTGGGGTGATCGGTTCGAGTCGCGACAAAGTCGTCTCGTCGAAAAATGAATTTATCGATTTTTATCGATTCATTCATTATGTTCGGCGAGAGTTAGGACACACACACACACACACACGATATATGATAATAATATAATAACTCTATAATATAATAATAACTCTAGACGCGTTGCACTCTTTTCACTTGATCCTTTCAATACTAATTCCCAAAAATATTTTTATCTGCAGCGCGTTTATCGTATGTTTAACGGAGAGCTGAATGAGGTTGATCTGTTTGGTATTTCCCTACATCAATTCAGGTCTAACATCAAGAGAATCTTGACCGATTGATTCATTTTTTCTCCTATTCTATTTTTTCAATATTTCCATTATTTTTATACTTTTGTTTAGTTATGTAATGTGCTATTTAATCATATTATAGCTTTCATTCTTTTCCTTTTCATTTGTTTATTTTGTATTTACCTTTTTCATTTGTTTTTTATATTTGTAAATTTCAATTTCTTCTTATATTCTATCTTATAACCTTTTCCAAATATTTTAATACTATAGTTTAATTATGCAATGTACTACATATTTTGTCATGCCTTTATTCTTTACTTTTTAATTTGTTTTCCTTATATTTATCTTTTTCATTTTTGTAAAAATCTATTATTGGACTCGGATGTTACATATATTATTTATTTACTTTTTGTTTTTTTTATACCTATCTCTGTACATCCTGTCTGTTGATTTTTCAATTAATAAAATAAAATAAAATAAAATAAAATAAAATAAAATAAAATAAAATAAAATAAAATAAAATAATATCTTAGAAAACTTACCCTTACTGGGGTAGCTATGAATTGAATCAAGTTTTGTTAGTCGTCCCGTATAATTTTAGTGCGTGTTTGATTGTGGGGTCTGATGACGTGACAATTTAAATTGGAAAGCTATGCTGAACTCAATATTTGAATTTCGGGGTAATTATAGCATATTATATAGCATATAATATGCATGTGTAATTATAGCATGTGTAATTATAGCATACACATGTGGAATATTAATGTATGTATTTTATATTATATTATTTATTTATGTATGTATGTATATGTATATATGTACATATTTTTTGTTTCTTTCATTTATTATTATATTTATATTGATTGTACATAAAATATTTCTTATTTATCTCTCGTAAATTCGTGTTTATAAGCATCTCGAATTTGCAATAACGCATGCAATTCTTGTTCCCGTTCCCGTTTCTCGATGCGTTTCTACAAGTGAATGTTTCAGTTTCAAATTAATACTTAATAATCAAATTAAATTATAGTAAAGTAAAGGAACGCATACGTGACATACAGACAAACATTGATTACTATACATACTAGCTTTATTACCCGGCTTCGTTCGGTATTTGTAAAATAAACCGCTTAAAAATGACTAATCTAATAGTAAACATTTTATTAAATTTATTTATATTATTTATATTAGCCAGCAGCATAGCTCGGACGTTAAGCTTCTGCTTACCGTCAAGAAGGTGCCGGGTTCTATCCCTGAATGAAAATGAATTTTTCAGAGTATGCTGTTGGTCAGACCTGGATTTGTGCTCCAGGTTGATCGTTTCCTATCAGAGTTTGCCAATTTTCTCTGATTTCATTGTTGAAACGGTTCCCGGAAAAAAAAATTGGCTAAAAATCCTTCCTACCTACTATGTCACCACTATTTGAAAAATTTGATTGATGTACAATAAAAAATTTATGTACAATTGACATCTATGATGTCTCGTTAATTTGCGAGTTTTTTCAGTGTCTCGCAATTCAACGACTTATAATAAAAATGCTGTATTTGTATTTGTAATTGGCCAGGAAGGCGCATTGGGATTTACCTGTAAGGCCTTCCTGGTATATATGTAAATAAAATAAAAAAATAAAAAAAATTTGAATACATAGTTTTATTTTATATAAATTTATTTGAATACTCATTTGTTTTTTTTTTATTAAATTGACTGTCAAGAACAAACAAACATATATAGTAAGTCTCTTATAAAAAATTATATATACTCCCCCGGGGTCTGTGCCCTCTAGGGCTCTGCCATCGGCGAGAGATGTTCTGGAGCATCCACATTCCTCATTGGAAGATCAATAGAGATTGCCATGCTCAGGAATGCGGGTATCGACAATAACATATTCAATATCAAGACTATTTGTTGCCGGAAAAGTCTACGGTGACATTAGTAGAGTGAAAGTACTAAATGCATTGAAGAATTAGACTGCTCTAAATTAAATGACAAAACACTATATTCTGGAACTCTATAAAGCATAAAATAAAATAATTATGATGAAAAAGCTTTTTATTATATTAAAATCAAGTTATTCACGAATAATTTTTTTTAAAAAAGAAAATATAAAAAATAAGTAACATAACATAGCATAGTGGGGATTTGCACTACCTTACTAATAGACATATTCGAGTTTTTATGTATTTTTTGTTAAGCATGCAATATAAAAAGACATTCAGTACATACATATGATATGACTATTTATAAATCACAATTTGTGCGAGGATCAATAATCGTCGATTTCTGTATTTTACTCATGAATAATATAACGAGTCCACATACGAAATATAAAACGATTGTCCCAAAACAAAATATATTCATTATTAATTCTAAATAAACATAAATAGCAAATAAGGACACGTTTAAATATATATATATATATATATATATATATATATATATATATATATATATATATATATATATATATATATATATATATATATATATATATATATATTATATATATATATATATATATATATATATATATATATATATATATATATATATATATATATATACATACATATATATATAGATATATATATATATATATATATATATATATATATATATATATATATATATATATATATATATATTTATAAATTTATGTGTTTAATACTACAAACATTGCTTTCACACCCCCAATTAACTACACATACCACGCTATAACAGTTTTTGGCATACCGTTTTCCAACTTTTCCCCTCAAAGGTCATATAAACTTTTCTCAAACTCTACATATAAATATCCTCATCATTGTATTTCAGGTTTATTCACACTAAGCACGCAATATATAATAGATTTTTGCAAAAACGAGTCAGTAGTAAGATCAGAATAAAGCTAACTCTATCAAAGAGTTGTTATATACCACATAAATGGCACCGAAAATATCAAATTTTTATGGCATTTTCTATGGAATTTTATTGCTCTATTTTGTAACCACCATAGCGAAATGTCGATAAACTGGCGTTTCGTTCAAATTTTAGCTTCCATATCCCTCTCTCACCCATTCCCTTCCGACTTTAAGCTTCGATGGTTACATTTAATTCGAATTGCGATTGAAATTGTAGTACCGTGAACGATCGCAAAATTTCATCCGGGGTCGCCTTTGTGTCGACCCAAATAATATTATAAAAAAACGTCTTCACCATACGTATTAAAAATGGCCTTCGTATAATTTTTTCCAAGTTACGTGAGCTTTTTTTCATTAAATATAATAGCTTTTAAAAAACAGAATCTGTAATTCTTGATCCAATAGTAATTGAAATTTAAACATCCACTATTATAGCAGCGAAGTAGAGGTTCCGGGTTCAAGCCCTACGTTGACCTCGATTGCAGAGAATTTCTGCAATGCCGCTGGTCAGATTTGGATATTTGTGACTCCAAGTCGATCGTTTCCTATCAGAGTTTACCAATGTATCTGATTTTATTGTTGAAACGGTTCCTAACCAAATTGTTGAAACCATCCTACCTACTATTTGTCACCACTATTCAAATATGATTTCAAACTTATAATCTATAAATTTATATGTGATTAATACCATAGGTGTCGCTCAGGGGCAAAACTCTTAATGGCATCATGGTAAAACATAAATTTTATTTAAAAATATAATGAAAATTATCACAAAATTTCATCTTTTGAAAATACGTACATATATAAAGTAATAAAATAATTATTTAAACAATTTTCTTTTATATTTTTTGTTACAATAAACTATCATATCTATGTACTTCAAGCAATATGAAAAATATGTTTCGCTTGAAGTTGTCCATCCACAGATGCTCTTGGAATTTTTGTGAATTCATTGGAATTCATCTCAAATGCATACTTTCATATGTACCTGTACATATATTAATTACAAAAATTGCAGCATTTTTATTACACAAATCGCTGTATTTCGAGAGGCTGAGGAACACGAAATTTACAATTAATTAATTACTAAATTAATCAATTAGAGACAACTATGGATTTTGACTTGCACATATTTTTTTTACATACTGTACATAAATCAAATTCAGATATTTGTGACAGCGGGTAGGACGATTTTTGCCAATTTGATGGTGTAACCGTTTCAACAATGAAATCAGATAAATTGGCAAACTCTGATAAGAAACGATCGACTTGGAGTCACAAATATCCAAATCTGACCAGCAGTATTAAAGATTAACACGGGATTGAATCTGGTAAACTCTCGATGCTAAGCATAAACGCAACCACCGAGCCATACTGCTGGCTGGAATATGTTTCACACCCTAGCGAACAAAAAGTACACATAAACGTACAACTCTTGTACGTATATATATGTACATATATGTACATACATGTCTCCTTTTTTTCCTATTGTTATTATTCAAATGTTCAACGCGTATTGATAAAATGAGTCCAAGCGGAACTGAGAATCTCAAGGGACGAGTGAGTATTCAATTTGCGTGAAAAGCTATCGAATTTCTTTTGAGGCAAAATGTATTTAAAAATCGTTATCAATCACGCATTTTACAATAAAATATTATTTCAAAAACTATACTTTTAAAATCAAATAACATGTGTAACAGTGATGAGTCGATTTTTTTTTGATAATATGCCACCACAAACAATAAATACGTTCGTGACCTATTTGGGGCAAATACCACGTGTTGAACAGTAAATACATACGTCGTATTTTATTTACTGTTCCCTTATATTTTATACGACGCGGATAATACCCCTATAATATGTACATATGTACATATCTATTGGTGTATTTATATATGTACGATAGCATGTGTACATATGTATAATATATACATTACTATCAACCAGTAGTAAACATTTGCACCGTAGAGAGCATAAATGGTACTTAATAATCTCACATTGTCCTTATTTTTCAACTTTAAAGTCTTCATATCTTTGTAAATTCGTAAGATTTTATTACTTGAAAGTTTCTCCAACATTTCTTCAAATATATTATCTAAAATATAGAGTGAAAAAAGAAAAAGTTATGGGCGTTTAAACAATTAAATTCTAGCATAGCGAGAGGGTGGCGACAAGGGAAAAAACGATCGCAATAGTGTGGATAAATCCGGCAATGTGGACAATAGACGTCACCGAGAAAGATGGAGTATTTTCGAACGTGTCTATTACGATTATTTTTCACCATCGTAATGGCGGACTTGATTTGCACATATATTGATGACCAAAACGAGCAAAATAGCAAAGTTTGAAAACGATCGGATAAGAACCCCAATTTCGTCACACGAAATCAGACGTAAAAATCGAAAGCGAAGTAAGAAGAGCATAGTAATAATAAAAAATCGGTAATTGGATTATTCGTCACATTGCGGTGGTCACAAAGACAATTTTTGCCATGAAAATCGCGAATACACAATATTTGGCACTCAAGTTCTCGTTAGTATGATGGACTTTTCGGCTGCCAGATGTTCCGTTATAGAGATTTTAATGACTTTGTGACGAGTGCTTTGTGACCAGTAATCACCGAACCAATTTACCGTCCGGATTCAAATTGCACTAAAATCTGGAAAATCATTTTTTTTGTTTTTAAAGTTAAATTTAAATACATAAAAAAATCTTACCCCATGCTCATCTTCGATGATGTGCGATCCGATGGAAGCCAGCGTGGTCCACTTGCAATTCGGAGGCGTTCTTCCGGCGCATCTCTTGTGAGCCTTGCACTTGCATACTTCACACGACAGTCCATGGGGTGGCACGCCATGGAGAGCTTCTCTGCACACGTTGCAGTATGTGGGCCTCGCGTGTGACGTTGCATACCTGAACACCATAGAATGGATCCATATTAAATCGCACACCTACGACACCAACGCGAAATTGCGCAATAAAGTTTTTATCACCACGCGTTACTGCCAGAGCAATATTTGTAGCTATAAAAACGTGCATTTCCATGTGGTTAGCCTACAAAGCCTATCTTACTATCATGACGCGAATGTGGTTCGGGTATAAAATTTCAGAGGTATCTAAGGCTTCCACTTTGTATACACTCGTACAAGGTAGTACCAATTTTTTTGCTGTTCGGGATGTCCTTATCCGATGGATATAAAAGAATTCATAAATGCGTTATCTAGTTCGAAACCACCCAGTACCTTCCACCTTCAATGCACAAATTTGATATAAAATTTCTAATGTTTAAAGATTTTTCCATTCTAGGAAAACATTCATATATTCATAAAATGGAGGCAAGCTGGAAATGTGTTTTGACGTAGAAAATATGTACATATATATGTATGTACATATATACATACTAGATATTAGAGGCATAAAACGGAATACGTGGGTAATAAGCAGAGCTGGCTCTTGGATTTTGGCTGTGCAAGGCGCCTAAAAAAATATTAGAATGGAAATAAAAAATCCAAATACATCAATTAAAAAAAGAAAACAGTACAAAATAAAAATAGGAAATAACAAAATTTTGTAAATTTATATATGTAAATTGAAAAGGTTGAAAATTACAAAAGTTTTTAAATTTTGGAAAACGGATTCTTCTTATATTGGATCGTTATTCTCATATAAGGCGAAAAGTTGACGGTTTATGAATGTTTGTCTGTGAATGTTTTTCGATTATCGAAGTGCCTTTTCTTTTACGGCGCCTGTGTTTGCCAATCACTTCGCAAACGCCACGAGCCGGCTCTGGACTAAGAAGCCTGACAAAGGTGGTTTATATAATGATGAAAGTAAAAAATTGAAATGGTAATGGGCGGGTCACGTAGCTAGAAGAACCGAAAATAGATGGCCGAAAGAAGTGCCCGAATGGTACCCGAGAGAATGTAAAAAGTGCAAGGAAGGCCATAAGGGAAAAAAATAGGTGGGATAAGATGGATGATAGTTGCCCAAAACAGAGACGAATTGAATTGTGTTGGGGAAGCCTTAAATATTCAGCTGTAAATTATGGTGTTGATGATACAGATAGTATACTAACTACTGATATATGTACATAGCAATATATCGAGTAAAAATTACGCTTTTTAGTAATAATAGTCAAATTTATACGAAAAATGTAAGAAATTTGTATAGTCCTGTATTGTCCATAATAAACGAGACCATTATTAATTTTAATGATGCTCACAAAGCAAATGAACAAGACAATTAAGAAAAATAATCTTTGTAAAACAGTAGTTCTGGTATTTTTATTTCCGTAAGAAATCCTAAATGAGGGCATACTTTTTAGGTATTGAACGAATGGTTCTAGCATAGCTCGGAATAAACTGCACCACTTCATCATAAATTGTACTACGAAATTTGTTTAAATTTAAGTATCGTTGATATTATACGAAATGAACATTCCTACCCAGAAACAAATATGTGATCACAGATTAATAAATAATTTTGATATAATTTTTACAATACGCATATGTAAATATGTACCTACTCGTACTTCTGTAGCATTGTCCAGATTTAAAAAAAAATTACAAAAAATGATAAAATAACCTTTAGCTTAAAGTCTATAACAAGTTGTGGTTAAATTTCCATTTAACGAGATAGTCCTTTGTGCGGGTGCGATGAACGGTTTCCCGACGACCACCATCCTCACCCCGCTCTCTCTCTAACACACACACATAGACTTTGACCTGACAAAGAGGTCTCTGAAAGCTGTTTCGCAAATATTGGTGGCCGTTCAAAATTAACATAACAATACGGGCCCAAACCCGGGAATTTAAATTAAACGTTAGCGGACTCATCTTGCGCGCTCGGAATATTTGTTCGAGGCTTCGGTACTCGCACGTCAATTTGTCGAAGTCGTAATTTTTACGACATATACTAAAGCATGCGACAAATTTGATAATAATCTCGTCAGAAAGGCCATGTGGTCGGGATGTTGGTGGCAAAAAATATTACAATCTACTTTCTCGGAGCAAGCGCCTCAAAATTCCGACTATCCGTATACATATGTATGTATGTATGTAGGTGGATACCCGAACAATACCACAACGAACAGGCAGATGGCGTTGAAATTAAGTTTCGGAAAGTTTCGGAAGCAATTTACGCCTGTTATATTATCAACATCCTTCACCATCAACTGTTGGATGAAGATTCCAAACCTGAAAGAAGTCTGTACATTTCATTCCACACATTTCTCCTGTTTCATTTATATATTAATCTATGTATGTATGTATCTACCAACTATTCGTGTAATCATGTGTTTCACGAGATACAAATATGTATGGACATCAGGGCGATGCGAAAAACGTGAATTTTGGATTTTTTTCGATGGACCTATTGAATAACTATCTTTGTATCAATGAAGAGTTAGATAAAAAAAAATCATTGACTTTAAACAATGTTCTATGCCTCCAAGCAATCGATTAATCTCGACAAAAATTTCTTAAATTTAGGTTTTTTTCATATCTCTTTTTATAGAATAGTTTTAATTAATAGTTATAGATTTTTTTAAATGTTTAAATAATTACAGTTAACATTAATTTATTTTACTTTAAATGAGTCATTTTTGATTAATTTTAGCTGATAAACGAGAGTTCAAAGTTGCCGTTACAAATTCCAAAAGTCCCCATACAAAGCGCACCGCGATTGCAATGGGGGAAGCGATTTTTCAGAAAATCGTAATTTTTTTCATGTTCCCGTGATTATTTTGAAAATGAAAGTCGTTTAAAACAAAAAAAAAATTCTAAAAAAAGTGATATTCATATGTATGAAAAAAACCCATCTTTTCGAAGTTTTCGTCAAGATAAATCGATTAGTTGAAGGCACAGGACATTGTTTAAAATCGATGATTTTTTATTTATTTAACTTTTCCTTGATACGATGATAATTTCCCATTTAATATTAGGTTAATAAAAAAATATATAATACTAATTCTTGGAAATGCTTTGATTCGACTTATTAAAACGCGACGAAAGAAAAGATAATTGACGAAATCCGAAGATGTTCTAAGGAGACCTATTAGCCTGTTGAGCTACTGAGAATAGCGGGAGACTAATCGAATTACGAGTTACGTTAAAATGAAGCTATAAATGATTTATTATATTCATACAAATTTGTATATATATTGTAGATCAGTATATATCATTACGTATGAATGAATAAAACAAAAGTTGAGATATTCACTAACAAAAAGGTTATCACACTTTAAATTTACTTCAACCTTTATAACTTATTAAACATAATCATATTATTGTATAAAAACAGCTATTAAGCTACATGGTTTAAAAAAAAAAAAAAATTATTTTTTTGTCTATTGAATAAATACGATATATGTACATATGTTGAATATCTATTGATTTATGATTGATTGATATGACAACCAAGTAAACAGATACAATTTATCCAACACAGCTTTGATGATGATACAAAGACTTTTCTAATAATGTTCAGGGCGAGGGATGGAGTCAACTTAAATTTCGGACTCAACGGAGTTTTTTTTATTAATAATCCAATATGATGGGATACGTGGCAGGGGTGATGAAATGAGATTCGTAACAGCTTAACCACCGTTGATTAAAAAAAAGCAAATTTTATAAAACATAGAGTGAAAAAAGAAAAAAATATAGACGAAAAGGGAAAAAACGTTCAGAACAGTGTGGACAATTGCGACAATGTGGACGATAGATAGATAGCGGTATTTTCAAATGTGTCTATTACGATTATTTTTCACCATGATAATGGCGTACTTGATTTCCACGTAGTGCCCATAATTATGAAAGTGGTCTATGTCAAGAAAAAATAAATTTTATCGAAGCCCTAAACGGCAATTGCTCATGGGGGCACAGAGGGGCGAAGCCCTAAACGGCAATTGCTCATGGGGGCGCAGAGGGGCGAAGCCCTAAACGGCAATAGCTAAGGGGGGCGCAGAGGGGCGAAGCCCTAAACGGCAATTGCTCGTGGGGGCGCATATGGGCGAAGCCCTAAACGGAAATCGCTCATGGAGGCGCAGAGGGGCGAAGGGGCGAAGCCCTAAATAGCAATAGCTAATGGGGCGCAGCCGCATGGGGACCTGAAGAGGGCGCAGCCGTCATCGAACAATTGATTCGATTTTTTTTTTTTTTCGATTCATAGGCACCGATTCAATGTATTTTTTAAAGGGCAAAGGCTCAGGGGGCGCCGAGGGCAAAGCCCTAGAAAGAAAAGGCTCAGGGGCGTGCCAAAGGGGAAGCCCTAGAAGGAAAAGTCTCAGGGGGGCGCCGAGGGCGAAGCCTTAGAAGGCAAAGGCTCAGGGGGGGCCGAGGGCAAAGCCCTAGAAGGCAAAAAAAATTGGATTATTAGTCATGTTTAAGTGGTTTATGGGGCGCAGTCGTCATCGAACCAATGATTCGATTTATTTTTTTTCGATTCATATGCGCCGATTCGACTTTATTTTTTAAAGGCCAAAGGCTCAGAGGTGCGCCGAGGACGAAGCCCTAGAAGGAAAAGGATCAGGAGGCGTGGAGGGCGAAGCCCTAGAAGGCAAAGGCTCAGGGAGCGCCGTGGGCGAAGCCCTAGAAGGAAAAAAATAAAAAAACTTAAAACTTAAAAAAAAAAAATTTTTTTTTTAATAAAATCTTTACTATTAGATTAGTCATGTTTAAGCGGTTTATATTATAAATACTGAGCGAAGCCGAGTAATACAGCTAGTACAATATAAATGTTACCGATCGTCACACTAGAGTAGTGGCTCTCAAGTGCGGCCACTAGTGGATTTTACTGCGGCCACCAGCCACTTAATAGTAAATAATACTAATATTTAAAAAAAATTAAATATATTTTAAAAACTACAAAAAAGTAACTTAACAATAATAGAAACCATGCTCATCATTGACAAACTAAAAAATATAGCGAAAAGCCTTGTGACAGAAGTTGAAAATAACAATTTTTTAATTTTATCTTCTGTTAGTGATTTGATAGATAAGATGACAGACACAACTTCAAAATTTAAATTTAAACTTATAATAATAGAGTGTCTTAAATCTCTGAATCTGGAACTTGACAAAAGGTTCGAAGAATTGAATTTTTTTAAAACTGTTTCTTTTGTATCTTCCCCTTTTATCATGATGACAAATGAAAATTTCATAGTACTACAAAATAGATTAAAATCATTTTCAGTATTGATATTAATTAACTGGGCTAACGTAAAATATGCATTATTAGAAATTAGTCATGATCAAGTACTTAATAACCATTTTAATAATATTTCGGTTCAAAAATTTTGGTTGGAAATATGCGTTGACAATGAAACGAACCAATATAAAGATTTGGCAACAGTTGCTTTATTAATATTGTCTATTTTTCCCACTACCGTATATTGCGAAAGATCATTCAGTGTAATGCACTTTATTAAAAACAAATTTAGAAACCAGCTGCAATGCGGCTTGCATTGGAAGAAAGGAGTATTGAGCAATTTCCATTTGCATTATTATTAAATAAATAGATACCAAAATGTTAAAATTTATTTTATTTTATGAATAAATTGATTCATTTTTTTTGTAACTCCACTTTATTTGATTAAATTTGGTGCGGCCACCAGACATTTCCATGGGACCACTATTATCACCTGTGCGGCCACGGTAAAATTTCGCCTGAGAACCACTGCACTAGAGGTTGTGATTTCTCGACTTTTTTTGATTCTCGAGATTCGAGAATCTTTTTTTCATTTCAATTCGAGAGATTTTCTTTTTTGTTTCGAATCTCGAGAATCTCGAGAATTCTCGAGATTCTCGAGAAAGTCTAATTTTTTTTTTTAATATAGTGAATTGATTTTTATGAGCATATAAAATCGATCATATAAAATCGACAACATCAAAAGGACACAAACATTACATATGTATATTATATCAGGGGTTTATAACTTTATTAAAGACATGATGAAAGAAAGATATATGTAGAGAGACATTGAATAGAAAATAAAGTAAAATTATATAAAAAAAAATATTATAAAAGAAGGCACGAAAAGAAAATAAAAATATACAAAAGTAATTTAAAATAGTAAAAATAACAATATGTAACAAAGAATTTTATAAAATTCCCAGTTTCGCCACCCGGCTTTGCCCGTGTTTTTGTGACCAGACAAATAATAAAAATACTGAACATCTATGCATATTAAAATACTGAATATACATTGATTAATATATAAGGAGCAAATACACGAATAAATAAATAATATATCAAAAATCTTTGTTTTACGTGTGTTACAGTGGGGTCATATTGTCAGTGAAAATATATTTTCACTAGCGTTTTAGTGATATCATAACCGAATCTTTCCCACTAGTGACTAGTACCTACATACATGCATATACATATATGTAACTTTAAAATGGTGCGATTTCTTTGTGACATGTGTAACTTATATGATGACCGGATAATAACTTACCGGACAAATATTAAAAATATTGACCATCTATACATATTACAATACTTCACAAAATTATTTACGAGTTAACAAATATACAAATCAGTCAGTTTATTGAACAAAAACATGTAGTGATAAATTTAAAATATTCTCGATATTTTCCAGATTCTAATAAACGATTTCTCGAGATACGAGAATCTCGAATTTTCACAATAAAATATTCTCGAGAAACGAGAATCAAAATTTCTCGAGATTTATCGATCACAATCTCTACGTCGCACGAATCTCAAAAAAGAATCTGTAGTAATGTGCTCCATGTTGAGTTTTAATAAATTTTAATTGGTATTATATTTTTATATTCGTATTTTTGGTCTTTTTTTTTAATATTCATGTTTTTTCTTTGTAATTTTAATTACAAAACATTTTTGAATTCTTCTATTATTTTTTAATTGTTGTGTTGTCTTTTAATTGTACATATATATGTATATAAATTTTATTGAAATTATTTAAAATTAAACTTTTCATAAAAATAGATGCTAAATAGACGCTAAAATTGAAGATTTTTAATGCCCTAAAACGCTAAAATGCTAAAATTGACACAAATATATGCCCAAAATAAGTGTTTCTAATCATTACCAATGATGTTCTCCGTTTAGCATATCCGGGGGTCCACCGGGGACTGCGCTCTTCAACGCCGACAACCACTCCTCCATGTCTCGTCTTGTTTCCGCGCACAACACTAGTGACCTGCACGGTGTTATTACCTGTAATATAAAATTCAAATCATTTAAATACACTACCTATACACATATGTATGTTACAGTAAAATTATAACAGCAGTGAAATTATAATTACACTGACATTTCGTGAAATCATATCTAATTACATTTTCACTCGTTATAGTTATATTTTCACTACGGAAATTACATATTCACTAGCCCCTATTAGTGAAATTATAATATTTAACAGTTGCAGTGACAATATTGGATTCAAAAGCAAACATATCATAATATCTAAGCAGCCAACACTTTATATAAGGTTAGGTTAAGTTAGGGTTGACAGCAGGACGTACACTATCGCATGGTGCATTAGCGTTCTAATTAAAAATTCACTGCATTGAAAAGTGAATTTGTAATTCTATTGTTACATCCGTACTTGCTGCTGGAGTCAGTGAAATTATAATTTCACTGTATCATATACATACATATATGATAACTCTCGACGAGGCGACAACTGTATTCAATTATTGAATCCTAATTGGGGAGATTCGTCGTAATTGGACTAGAATTTTCAATTGCATTGATTCTTCTGAATTTAAATTCGAGAGGCGCGTTTTGGACTTTTGTCGCAATAAACAATCCATTGTTGGGCGTGTGCGCCATTAGCTTAATCGTGTCGCCTTAACGAAGCGCATTCGAGAGGCTAGAGGGCATTTCACTTCGATCGTTCGCCAAAAAAGCGGAGAAAAAAATGATTTTATTTAGTTAGGCTAGCGTGACGTCACGGGCGGAAGATTCTCCGAGTAAGCACCCATCCCGACGACGGGTCTCCGGGTCGCTTCTACCTCTCATTCCAATCTCCCTCACCCTCCTCTCTGGAGCTACTCAGACACAACCGTTATCCCGTCATAAATTTCTCCGTTGAAGCATTATTCACCAAACAAGACTCGTGTAAGTCTATCGTGAAGTATGTACGAAGATAATATCGGGGCGATTACGATTTATTAATGTTGGTTCCTAGAATGAAACATTCGACTGAAATTAAGTTAAGCTTCTGCCTAGCACCGAGAGGCGCCGGGTTCGATCCCATGAGCTGAACTCGATTGAAAAGAATTTTTCCAAGTATAAATTAGCCAGCAGCATAGCTCGGACGTTAAGCTTCTGCTTACCGTCAAGAAGGTGCCGGGTTCTATCCCTGAATGAAAATGAATTTTTCAGAGTATGCTGTTGGTCAGACCTGGATTTGTGACTCCAGGTTGATCGTTTCCTATCAGAGTTTGCCAATTTTCTCTGATTTCATTGTTGAAACGGTTCCCGGAAAAAAAAATTGGCTAAAAATCCTTCCTACCTACTATGTCACCACTATTTGAAATTTGATGGATGTACAATAAGAATTTATGTACAATTCATAGATGTCTCGTTAATTTGCGAGTTTTTTCAGTGTCTCGCAATTCAACGACTTATAATAAAAAAATTCTGCATTTGTATTTGTAATTGGCCAGGAAGGCGCATTGGGATTTTCCTGTAAGGCCTTCCTGGCATATATGTAAAATAAAAAAAAAAAAAAAAAAAATAAAAAAAATCTGTAGTGCTGCTGGTCAGACGTGGATATTTGTGACTTCAGGTCGATCGTTTCCTTTCAGAGTTTGTCATTTTTTCTGATTTCATTGTTGAAACTGTTACCGATTGAAATTGGCTAGAAATCCTTCCTACCTACTATGTCACCACTATTTGAGTATGATTAATGTACAATAAAATTTAAGTACAATTCATAGATGTCTTGTTAATTATTCGAGCTTTCAGTTTCTCGTAATTCAGCGACTTGTGTAATAAAAATGCTGCATTGGTTGTAATTGGCCAGGAAGGCGCATTGGGGTTTACCTGTTAGGCCTTCCTGGTATATATGTAAAAAAAGTGCCACATCGCGACGGAATATATTGTAATGTGGGAGAATGAGAGAGGAAGTCCACACCTAATGAAGTTCGTGCGTGGACAATGGAGATTCCTGATTAAACTAACGGGACACACAAAGTAAGCTGGAGTTCACACAGACCTGGGTGAGTTGATGTGTAAACAATAAATAGACCGATCAGACCTTTAACTCTTTGAATGAAAAACAACGCCGATTGGCGTTTTTTTATTTTTTATTTTATTTTATATTGTAGCAAGATAAAATAGAGAGTCTAAACACACCTTTACAAAACTCCAAATCCTCGGCGGTAGTTATCTAGGGTAGTGATCTAGGGTTTAGATTAGCTACAATTTCATTTGGATCCTGAACCCTCCCGTATGCAACTATGTAATTTACAAGACTAAAGGTGCAGATACAGAGTTATACGTGGCACGTGAAGTATTTTAGATAGTTTTGCACATGTAAACAACACTGGAACGCCTAATCTGTACGAATCTTATATGAATTATATGACAATTATATGAAGACATGCCCATCACATCTGGAGTAGGGCTTCCAAGCCGGTTTAAACCAAAACCGAAAAGACGGCTTTTTGACCATTTTTCAAAAAACGGGGTTTTTTTTAGCTTGATCAACCGGTTTTTTAAGGTTTTCTTTAATTAAGGTTTTTTCCTCAAAACTAACAATTATCAATTTGAAATTTCTATGAAAGATTAAAATAAATGTGTATATACAAATTTTCTTATTGAATAGGCGTATATTTCTTTGAACAACAAATAAAGTTATCGCACTCAACAGTGGCTTTGCGATTTAGTTATGGACAAAGACCAGGTCATAAACCAATAAAATATTATTGAAAGTAGTTTCAATAATCTACACAAGGCCTCAAAATTTCCTCAAAATCAAAATTTCGGCAAATTGGGTTTTCCATAATTTGTAGTTTTAGCGTGTTCAGGTATACAAGTATATAGAAAATGTTATCGTAAGTAAGAATTCGTTGTTGTTTTAAGCTAAAACAGATGTGTAAAATAACTTTGAAAGATGGAAATATTTCATATTTAATTACGTTTAATATTTCATATTTAAAACACAAATTCATCTCAGCAGTGTTCTTATTCACGATTCCACGATTACAGTTTTTCTACGAGGTAAAACATTATTTTTTTAATATATGCTTGATAGTAGCTTCTTTGAATCATTTAATTATTTGTGCGTATTCAGGATCTACAATTTTACGACTGTGATAATATATAATACAAATTTTATTATTTGTAATATTTGTAATAATAATATATAATATTGATCTTATGAAAGTTCATAATGTTTATATCTCAATTTAATTTATAAGCAATTCTTTTTTTGCATAGTATAATATGTATATTTACAATTTTTTTTTCGATATAAAAATTTAAATCTTAATTTTGTGTAACCGGTGAAAGCCGGCTTTTTCTTTTAGGCAGTTTTTTGAACCCCTACATCTGGAGTCTAGTCTAGCCCATGCCACTCTTTTGAGTGTTCTTTTATAAGTAAAGTTTACAACTATA
This sequence comes from Arctopsyche grandis, assembly GCF_051622035.1. Classification (NCBI taxonomy): domain Eukaryota; kingdom Metazoa; phylum Arthropoda; class Insecta; order Trichoptera; family Hydropsychidae; genus Arctopsyche; species Arctopsyche grandis. The sequence continues at coordinate 20,786,306 of NC_135357.1, forward strand.
CCATGACGACATGAAGTTCACTACATATGTAAATTGACGAGAAGATGTAACATTCTGAATAGGAGTATATGATGTGTACTATGTAAAAACCAATAAATAATATGAATAATATAATTTTTTTGTTAAAAGTTAATTTAAACAAACTTACATATTACATATTTCACTCCATTTTTACACGTATCTAAATAAAATCATAGCTTAAAATACAATATTTATGTACATATGTATGCACATGTAAGCACGCCGTTTGTGCTGAACTCTTTAGGTATAAAATTTTCATAATATAACGAAAACATCAAAGATATGATAACTGTACGATTTCAGATAACTAAAAATATATTACATGATGAAATAGTTTGATAATAAAAATTAAATGATCGACTCAATTCAGTAGGCAGTAGTAAATTGGTCACTATAACGATGTAAAAAGTACTCTTAGCTACACAAAAAATACTCCGTTTATATTGAAATAAACTTGATCGTTACAAGCAGTATCATTTTCCTAGATGCCGGAGTATATATATATATATTTATTTCTTAGCACGAATCTCGATTTTTCTCAGGAAAATTTCAAAAGGTCGCGAAAAGCTCCGCGGGTTCAAGGTCGCCCGTACACCGACGTCCCTCTCAATAATGCAAAGGTGACCGTTCGGGAAATTCCCGGGAACGAACCGCAATGTAAAGAATCCTATGTGTAATAAACGTAAACATTGTCCCGTAACGGCTACGACCCTGAGCCACTTTTAGCGAACGAGGAAAACGAAAATCCGGAAAGTTTTGAACGCGTCCGCATGATAAATGGCACCACGCACTGCCCGTTGCCGATGGTGTACGCGTTTGTTGAACAAGACCATTTTCAAGTGGAGACAAACGAGCTTATATATTTTATTTCGGAAGCGGTTATTGAAGGATTTTAGCCCGAGCAACGCTAGATCCTTTCTTGAGTGCGGTGAAATGGTAAACGCTCAATAATTCCGTGTTTAACGTAGAACCGCAAACACATTTTATTGTATATTTTCTTTGACAACGTAACTGGAGAAATGTGTTTTCTATCATTACGATTATTTGCGAGATTACAAAAAAAACAATTAACAAACATTAATTAAAATCTCTAGGGGTGGAATTCAAAACTAGTTGTTTTTTATGTGAAAACACCACATTAAAATAACCGATGTCACGCAAACGTCAACCCTCTTTGACTATAGCAATGAAGTAATTTTGGGGAACCAACTTTAGCTGGAGCAGTTTATTTTTTACCGATTATATGTTTTACCTCCAAATTATTGCACTACATTGTACATATGAGCCGTTATATTTGAAAGTCAGCCAGACACTTATACGTTGTTAGACTGTTCTCGTAAACTCGTCGCATTGGAGCGATCTGTAATGACGAGTGTACATTGATTGTAATAAAATAAATAAATAAATATCACTTCAATTCTTTATCCAATTATATTATATCACTTGAATTCTTTATCCAATTATATTATATCACATTAATTCTTTATCCAATTATATTATATCACTTTATGTTTATCCAATTATATTATATCACTTTATGTTTAATTATGCATTTTCCTATGTAGTCATATTTTAATTTTTATTCTTTTATTTTTCATTTGTTTGTCATAGATGTACTTAGATGTATTTTGTAAAAATCTATAATTTTGGCTCAGGTGTTGTTTTGTTATATTTATTCTTTATTTTTATGAATTTCTACATCTGTTGCCTGTTCATTTTTTAATAAATAAATAAATATCTGCTTCGTACTCAATTTCTACAGTACTAAATACTTTCTTGTAACATTTACGATTAAAAATGTAGCACATACTTTTTATTTACAAATATAATATAGTGGATAGTATAAACACGAGAATATATTTGATATTAAATGGCAAAGGTTGATTTTTCCACACGACTTTCAGAAAAGAATGAAAAAAGCGAACGGACGGACGAAATTTCCCGACTTGTTTTTGACGTGTGTGAAATTACGCTACATACATATTCTTTTCAGCAGTGATTTGAAAAATTGCACAGTTTTTTGAAACGAACTTAATTTATTACTTGATATATTTATTGTCACATTATTATTTAAACTGAAAATCACGATCTATTTCTAAAAGAGTACCATCAGTAAATCACTTTCGAATTCTAAAGCACTAACAATTTATTCATATCAAACCCTATAAATAAACTGCAGCCCATATTCAACGATAGTGAAAAAGCATACATACATATATGTATGTATGTACATCCATACATTCATAATGTACATCATGTATTTATATACCTATACGTTCAATTCAGATTATATTTTTAGGCGGCCCACAATTAGTAAAAGGCTTGAATCATGTGTAAAATATGTATGTAAATTAATAATAGTCTGCAGTTTTTGCTTTGTGGTTCTTAACTCGATTTAACGGTGATTGTGTGCGACAAAAGGTCAGAGAGTGATGTGATTAAACGGCTACGCTCGTAACGTTCGCAATTTGCGTCTTCTCTAAGGTCACGTTCTCCCAGTATACGTACGTATGTTATACATATGTAGATGTAAATGAAACTTCATAAAACCCCACCTGATTAATCACATCTGACCCTGCTTTGACACGTGATTCCCAAGTTTATCCGGGATTTTAGGTCCACCCCCTTATATAAAATATTTCAGTTTGATAGCATAAACAGTGTTAAAAAAATCTCCAAAATGCACACACACACACACACACACACGTTCTAGATGATGAAATGTCAGTGATCGATTCTGAGTTCGAATCCGTCAAAATCTCGAGTTAGAACTTTTGCATGATCATAAAAATTCATCTATTGTTACTACGTACAATAACCGCACGATTTTTTCCACATCCCTAAACGTATCAAGCTGAAAATTTATATTTGTATTCTTTATCCACTAAATCATAGTTGATGAGGGTTTGGTCAGAATTCATAAGCCGGAAGCTAAAAATTAAATATTGTTTATTTTAAAACAAAGTTTAATTTTTTTATTTCGATCTTTTAAATTATTTTTATCTTCTTGATTTTTAATGTGTATAATATTTATAGTGATTTACATATGTACGTACATACATAAAGTGAAAATGTGTTGCACGTCCAAAAATTGTATAATTTTTCCCTCAAATAACCATTAATATTTTAAAGGAATTATACATTTTTTTTCAGATTGTACAATTCTTGTGTACAAAGAAAATAGAAATAAGATTAAAAGAAATAATAAATGATTTGATGTTCATGCTGATTTTTTTTCTGAATCGTGTAAAATTAATAAATAAAATAAAATAAAAACTACAAATTTCTCAAAAAAATTGATGTGCAATTGAATATTTTCATTTCTTCTTTAATTTGGTTAAAAGAAGAAAATTAATCAAGATAAAAAATTTTATATAATATAATATTGTATTAAACAGTTATTTAAAATAGTTCGTCGCCGTACACGGTTGCAATCGGTCGATGTGCGTTATCGCCTTATCGCGTTCGATATAACATTTATAAATTTTATAAATATATAATAATTATTATAATAAAATTTAAAGTTGCAATAATATAATATAATAAGTGAATATACAACAACAAAATCAAACTGTTGCCGCGCTGTCACCGGCGCGGCGCAGTTTTGCACCCGTTCTGAAAAATGAACACAGATAATCCAGTGCCACTGGCGCAGCAGTACGATCCGTATGATCAACTTACACATATATGCCAACAATATGAAATCAGATGCAAACAATATGAGATAACTATAACCGATTTAAAGAAAAGAATTGAAACAATGGAAAAAAAATCCAGGCCTTCTACATCTATTCTAAATAGGAGCAAAAGTCTTGACAATATGAATAAAGACTACCACACGGATGAAGAAGAACTTGAAAATGAACTTAGCCAAAATGCAGAGAAAAGAAGTAAAAAAAGAAAAATAGATAAAGTATTATCTTCCCCGCAAAATAACCTGAAAGAAACACAAAAACAGAAAACCAATAAACCTAACAAACAACCACTTCCACCACCTATTTATGTGAGCAATGTTATTGACTTCAATAAGTTTAGAGCTCATCTATTATCAACAACAGAAACACCACCCATTCAATGCCAATTTAAATTAATTTCAAATAATAGTATCAAAATCACTACACAAACCGAAGAAGATTATCGCAAAATCAAAAAAACACTAAATGATTTAAAACAACGTGAATGTAAAGACAACGAAAACCCCCTTCACAATCTAGAGTACCACACCTATCAACTCAAGAATGAAAGGTGCTATAGAGTGGTTGTTAGAGGTTTACCGCCATCAACAGACGTTAATGAAATAAAAGATTCTTTCAAAGATAAAGGATATGAAGTGGCCAATGTGGCAAATATTATGAAGAAATTTACAACCGATGGTGAAAGACAAATAAAACATTTCCCACTATTTTTTGTAGACCTGGTGCCAAAAGAAAACTGCAAAGAAGTATATGGTATTAAAGAACTTCTACATTGCAGAGTAACAATTGAACCACCAATGAAAGTAAAAGACATCCCTCAGTGTACAAACTGTCAACAACTTGGGCATACAAAAAATTTTTGCAATCGACAACCTAAATGCGTCAAATGTGCCGCAGACCATCACACAACAAAATGCAACAAGCAGAAAAATGTTCCCCCAACTTGTGCCCTGTGTGGCCAGCAAGGACATCCAGCTAGCTACAGGGGGTGTGAGGTCTATAAAAAAAAGATAAAAGCATCACAACCCAAAAAGGTAACAGTAACACAACGCGTACAACAAAATCAAATTGAAGTTGTTGATAAACAAACAACTGTGGACAAAACATATAGTGAAGCAGCTAAGTCCCAAGCAGACAAAAGCAAACAAGATATCGGGCAGGAAAATAAATCAACTGAACCTACCATCGGTGGCATGATGCAGTTGCTATGTGACTTTCAAACTGAAATAAAACACCAACTCAACTGGCTCATAACCAGAGTGGAAAAAATTGAAAATCAGTGCAAATCACCAAGTAAACATAATAAAAATGACAGATAATTCCCTACGCATATTAACATGGAATGCAAACGGACTCAATCAGAGAGTCCATGAACTTGAAGTGTTTCTAAAGACAAACAACATCGATCTAGCACTAATATCAGAAACACACTTTTCACAAAGAAGTTACATAAAGATAAACGGATACTCGGCTTATTGGACAACACATCCTAGTGAACGAGCTCGCGGTGGTACTGCTATTTTAATCAAAAAAAATATCCAGCACTTCGAACAAAAAGATATCAGAGAACCATTCATGCAAGCTACTATCATCACAATTAAATATGGCAATGCTGACTTAAATATTGCTGCAGCATATTGTCCTCCAAAGCATACCATCACAAAATACCAATTTATAAACATCTTTAATTCCCTTGGGCCAAGATTTATTATTGGAGGAGACTACAACGTTAAACATACAGCTTGGGGATCACGACTTATAACTCCTGGTAAAGGAAACAACCTTCTATACGCGATTCAGAGCTCCTCGTGCGAGTATCATTCCTCACAAAAACCAACCTTCTGGCCGACCGACAGTAAAAAGGTACCAGATTTAATTGACTTTTTTATATCCAAAGGAATAGCCCCAAACCACATTGAGGTCGAAGGAATAGAGGACCTTACTTCTGATCACACACCAGTGCTAATGACACTGAGCACACTGGTAATTAAAAGAATAAGGAGACAGAACCTGACAAATAAACGCACTAACTGGGATATGTTCAGGAAAAAACTAGACCAATCAATAAATTTAATAGTGAAACTTAAAACTATAGAAGATCTCGAACTACACACTCAAAATTTTATTGACTATGTACGAGAGGCTGCGAAAGAAGCTACACCTGTACCAAAAGAAAAACCAGACCAAATCATTAATTACCCCATGGAAATTAGACAATTGATTAAAAAAAGACGTAGAACAAGACGAATATGGCATAGAACCAGAAATATTGCAGACAAAAGAGAATTTAACCACATAAGTAACAAAGTTAACCGACTTATTAAAGAGCATAAACAAAATTGTTTTGAAAAATATTTGGAAGGTTTGGGCCCTGCAGCTGATAAAAATCACTCACTATGGAAAGCAACTAGGAAATTCAAACGACCAATTCTACAAATACCACCTCTGAAAAATGCGCAAGGAGAGTGGATAAGAAGCAACAAAGAAAAAGCTGAGCTGTTTGCACAACACTTAGAGACAGTATTCCAACCACACAATATTCAATCTGATGCTGATTATACACCAATGTATCAACCACAGCAACTAATCAAAACTGTCACCCCTATGGAAGTAGCTAAAGAAATAGATGACAATATAAATCCTAAAAAGGCACCTGGAATTGAAGAAAACTCACCGGGACTATTCAAGGAACTTTCAAAAAAGGCTATTATCATGCTAACATACTTATACAATGCATGTTTCCGGCTCAAGCATGTGCCAGAGTGCTTCAAAACTGCTCAAATCATAATGTTGAAGAAACCTGAAAAGTCACCCGAACAAGTGACATCATACAGACCAATATCCTTGTTGCCTGCGATCTCTAAGCTATTCGAAAAACTATTATTAAAAAGACTCAAGCCCTTAACCGATGTTCCCGACTTCCAATTTGGATTTAGGTCGAAACATTCTACCATCGATCAAGTGCACCGTGTTATTTCAAAAATAGAGCAATCGCTAGAGGAAAAAAAGTATTGTCCAGCTGTATTTCTTGATGTCTCACAGGCCTTCGACAGGGTATGGCACGAAGGACTTATCCACAAAATCAGCAAGTCATTACCTGGAAATTATGTCAAATTACTGGAATCATACTTATCCGGACGCAAATTCAGAGTTGCTCATGAGGAGGCATTCTCTAACTTTTTCACAGCCTCTGCAGGAGTACCACAGGGAAGCGTAATAGGGCCTATACTGTACCTGATATACACTGCTGACATCCCGACAAGCGAAGAGACATTCATTGGAACATTTGCAGATGACACAGTCATTATGTCATCGAGCGAGTCACAGAAGGAAGCATTTGAACGCCTGCAGCGTGCACTGGACAAGATCAGCAAATGGACCAAGGACTGGAAAATGAAACTCAACGAGCTAAAATCAATGCAGGTCACATTTGCACTGCGACGAAATAGTGTCAGCACTCAGACTTTCATAAACGGAATCCAAGTTCCACAAGCTTTGTCAGCTAAATATTTAGGACTGCATCTTGACTCAAGGCTTACGTGGAGGCATCACATTAAAAAAAAAATAGAACAGATTCGAATTAAACAAAGAGAAATGTATTGGCTAATAGGAAGACACTCCAAATTAGACCTACAATGCAAAAAACTGATATACCAGGCAATCGTGAAGCCAATATGGACATATGGCATACAACTGTGGGGATGCAGTAAGCCATCCAATATCGAAAAAATGCAAAGATGTCAAAACCAGTTTTTGAGGATTATCACCGATGCATATCGCTTCGTCACAAATGAAGAGATCCACAAGGACCTTAAAATCAAAAAAGTAAAAGAAGTCATCCGAGAATGCGCCGGGAGGCACGAGTTGAGACTGCACCGTCACCCTAACATAGAAGCGTTGCAGCTATTGGACACAACTCACCAGCAGAGGCGTTTAAAGCGAAAAAAGCCTCACGAATTGGTGTCTTAATGTGAGAGATTCAGAAGCCCAATTCACAATTTTGGGGACGGAGTGATGATTCCGTAGTGCCCGTACATGATCTGAAGAGCAACGATATCGCTGGTGATGATTTATCGGGAATCGATAAGATGGCACCAAAAAAAAAAAAAAAAAAAAAAAAAAAAAAAGTTATTTAAAAATAATTATGATAAAAATAATAAAAACAAAGCGATTAATTTGCAAAAAAATTCTTCTGAGCATCAGTGGACGGACAAAACGGGACAAATCAAAAAATTCTACGAAAACGACGGGACATACATACATACATACATATGGCCACCTTGTCATACATCGGTAACGTTAAACAAAAAATTTCTTCGATTTAAATAGTGCCAACAGGTGATTTATCTCAGAAGATGATATGGAAAATTAGGTTTTGTTATTGATATTTTTATTGATTTTAATTATCACTACTAATTATTATTACAACTTAAAGCCCAAATAATCCGAAAAAAACTTATTTTTAAATAAATAAATAAACAAATCATTCGAAAAACTTTAATAAAAACTGAATCATCTACATATTTTCCTATATATTCATACGTATTCAGCACCGGGAATCTTCAGGTCAATTTTAAAATTGATAAATATAATTTTATATCTTATTATCAATAGATACAACATATGTATGTAGCTTTTACAATAGGTCTATGTGGGAGAGGGGTAGTGATGAAATGCTAATTTTTTTCCGCCTAGTGCACAGTAATTGAATAAATCGTTTTATTTAATTATCTCAAATCCCCACGTGTCTTCCGCGTTTTTCGCATGTGTAACTTTATCGCACAGAGAAATAATAAATTTAATTTTCAAATCGTACTCCTCAAGGATGAGTATATTACAATACTATTTTATACAAAACTCCTGCGTAATCTGTACAACGATTATTATTTTCAAACATGTGTGTGTATTCACACATTTCAACATCAAATCGAATTGATAAGGAAGATGAATCAATATTAATTTTTTTATGTCACGTTTACAGAAATAAAATTTGGTTATTTCTAAAAATACACGATGTGCGCCGTTTTTATACACTAAAAGGTTAAAAGTGACAGAGGGAATGATAAATGTATTCGTTTACATTTTTTGAAATCATTGACTTCATTTATTATAATTTATATATTTTTTGAAGATCCGCCTTCCTCGACGTATTTAAAGGATAGGTCGTAAACGAAATATTAATTACGAAACTCTCCCGATGCAGGATTTCACCCTTAACCTTTTCAGTATACGCGTATTCGCGAATATGTAGATACATATGTACATATACCGTTTTATTGTTGGGACGTTTCATTATTAATTTTCGGGGACAAAAATTTGCATTACCGATTATATATATTTTATTTACATACAAGTGCAAACATATACATACATATACAAATATGAAGTTTTGTTTTTGTGAAAATTTCGACCTCAAATTTTCTACTTTTAGTCAAAACTTTTCTAAATTACTAAACATATTATCAAACAGAAAATTTATATTGACCATACATGTGTGTACATATTATGTACATTCATAGATTTATAGATAGGCACTACACATATCAGAATTTATAAGGTTTTGAAAAATAGTATGGAAAATTGAAATGTAAAAAAATGGCAAACCAGAAGTAAAGCTTATAGCTATCTAAGTATCTACTGAGTACAATATCTATTTTATATTCCCAAGTTTCAAAATTATTTTATTATCTATCTTACATAATCTATTATACACTTCATATTCCTCAAATAGAAAATAGCGGGTTAACAAAAAATTAGATTTTTTTTGCTTTTAATTATTATTTTTTAACCATTTGTACAATTCATTCCATTTCAGTTTTTATTGTCCAAAAATACCGATCCCATCACATCCAAAGTGTAGACGCAATTATAGCCTCTCTTCTTTGTATTGTTTTAAAATTGTCATCGAGGTCAACAAGGACGTTGGTAAGTTCAACATGAGTTGGAAGACCTCAATTGAATGCAACAGTCTGCCATTAAGATACCCTTTCCATTTTCAGTCCCCATTTCATCGCAACAGCTCAAGAGTAGTAGAGACGAATTTCGATATTATTTCAATGAACCGTTGACTTCTCAGAGTTGTTTTCACAATTTAAACCGAATTCGTAAACTTAAGTATAGTTCATAAAACTTTGCGGAATACTCACTTGGAAACTGTGGTTGACGTTCTTGATATTGCACTCTGAAAAGCTGGGACCTATCAGCTCGATTTCATCGAAGAATGAACTCTGCAAATTAAAAAAAATATATGTCATGATAATGAAATTTAAATTTTATAATTATAAAAAAGATGGTAAACAATGAGAGTAATTTGCGCCATTTAATGGTAGCAAATTTGGTTTGCGGCCATTAACTTCGAACAGCTTTAATAAGACGTAATAATAATTAATTAATGCTACCCCGCTTTGAAGTCGTCGGCATCGAGCCCAATTAATCGGTACCCCTACACACACTTATTTACCAAAGGTTTCTCACAAAGAAGGTATTGATTATTCAAATAAAATAACGAAAGATAAATGTAAAATACATACATACATATATCGTAATGTTCATTTAACGAATACATGTGTACATTTATTCCATTTGAGAAAGTTTACGGTGGATATGGGATCGTTTCACTAAACTATTGTTTAATGTGTTCAGATAGGCGTATTTGAATAATGTAAGTTTTTAAGCTTCCTTATGTTTTGACGCAGTCAAATGGAAAAATTCATTTGTTCGCAGTGGACGTGAGCTTAAAGAGCAAATAATTACTGTTAGAGTATGAAAATGATAAAAACGTGAAGTTTCAAAGAGGAAGTGAGAAACTATGCCGCAGGAACTGAAAATTAAGATATGATTAAAATTGTATAATCGGTACATAAAATACAATATATTATATATGTATATGCACATAAATATATATGTAAAAATTATACATACACACATAAATATGTATGTACATGTACATAAAAAGCAGGACTGATGCGCATGTGACATGCTCCGTTGTTACCTACAATAAATATTTTACTACCGTATCCGTACGGAGAAGTATCATATTTTTATTATAAAACATGTATATTAATTCTTAATATATGTATATGTTTTATGAAAAACACGAAAAAATACCTTTTTATTTAAATTTATTTCATAATCCACGTTATAGTAGTCCCCAAGAACAAAATCCATTTTTTTTCCTTTTAACTACGTACCTATCATGACTCGTACATCCCAAGTCGGGCCCCTGGGCTAGCATGCTTAGGCCTCCCCCCTCCAAAAAAAGTTTCAAAATTAAAATTTAAAATAGTTCAGAGACGAGATATGACTTTTCTTATAGATCTATGACCAGTAAACACGAATCTGGTAATAAAAAATGTTGATTGGTTCGAGATTCGGAGATACATGTGTATATGTTTTTTGTTTTTGGTGTTGTTCGGTCGATGTCTCAAAATCTGTCAATTTAAATTTTCAGCTTGATACGTTCAGGGTTGTGGTCACAGCATTTTTGACCTTTCTATGGGGAAAAAATCCCACTTCCGATTCATTAAATTTAGTGATTTTTTTTTTATTTTTACTTAAAATCACTATCTTTATTATACACAATAAATATCAAGAAGATTAAAATCATTTAAAAGGTCAAAATAAAATAATATAATAATGAAAAAAATACTACTTCCGGTCTACGAATTCTGACCAAAACCTTAGCAGCTCTAAGTAAGTACATAAAGACTACAAATACAAATTTTCAGCTTAATACGTTAAGGGGTGTGGACAGAATCGCGGCGACAACATTTTTGACCTTTCTAAGAGGAAAAAATCCCACTTACGGTTTATTAAATTTAGTAATTTTTTTTATTTTCATCACATTAATACAAGAATTATACGTAATGTTTTTCGTGAAGAACACATGTTTAAGGGATCAAAAGAAAATAGTGGAAGAAAAATCGAACAAGAGGAAACTGCCACTTCCGGTTGAGGGATGCTTACCAAATACATACATAACATGATATTACGCTTAAACTTCTAGATATGACATTTTAGTTAAATAAACCAAAAGGCTTCTGAGAAAATCATAAAAAACCTCGATTCTCTAGAGTAAAAGTAATACTTCCGGTTCAGATAAAAATATTTAAAAAATATTAAGTTATAAAGATTATTATTTCTATTGCATGTAAAAAATTTCAGTCCGATTCAGTTAGCGGTTTGGGAGATAATTGAATTCAAAAACTTTAAAAAAATAGGACACCTACATAAGGGGAGGTACCATTTCCGGTCAACTTAAAAATTTGAAAAAAAATTACGTAGTGTCGATAAGAATTTCAGTAACCGATACTAAGTTTCAGTTGGATAGGACTAACGATGTTCAAAAAATCCCCAAAATACACAGACACACACACATTTATTCTACATACATAGATCATGAAAACGTGATCAGTAATCGATTCTGAGTTCGAATCAGTCAAAATCTCGAGTTAGAATTTCCACATGATCACAAAACTTCATCTATTGTTAACTACGTACATAGATAAAGTAATTAAGTAATTGCTTGTGCGCATTTATTTGTACGTAGATATTATAATGGTAACCTACATATGTATGTATACATATGTAGGTAAATTACTAATCAACTGTACATCAGTGCATTTCCAAACAATTAAGAATACGCTGCTTATTGCATTTAACTAGAACAAAATCACAAATTTTTCTATGTAGGGGCTCAAAAATTGTTCGGTTTGAGTCGATAATTAAAACCAAAAAGGAATTATAAATCCCTTGCGCGATAATTTATTAGATTGTGTCATATACATATCTATGTATATTTCCGCTTCGCACGCGTCCTAAGGTCGATCGTAAATTACCTGAACCCTAATTTTTTGTCAACGGCAAAATTGGCAAATTTAATTTACGCCCATTTGTATGATCATATATGTACATATAAGTTATATATCTGTGCATAATAATTTGAATAATTTGATAATAGTTATTCTGCAATATAAATTGTATAATTATTTTCAAAATATTATATAATTGTAAAACCTATTCCAATCAACGTGTCATTCGACACTAAGCAATTAATTTGCTTTAATCAAAAGATGAAACACGGCTTCTTTTCCCGGAGTATTTCTACATATTAGATTTCTAATATAATCAAAAGTTCATATGATATAAGACAAATCATATCTAATTCCCTCGAAATGGTGTATAATTCCCTCGAAATGTGACTTATATAAAGTGTGAATAGATTGGTAGTCACGTTTTAAGAAACATCTACGCATGTACATACATAATAATGAATTTAATATTTATAAACTAATAACCGCTAAGCAACCATTTCATATTTATTTATTGCATTTCAGTTTAACCTGCAATGTGATATTAAATAAAAATATTAAGATATATTCGTATATGTATATATGTATGTATGTATATAGGTATGAGTTGACCAAACTATATAATATTTTGTTGTATTCTGATGGAGCGTTTTGTATAATTGTGATGAAAACCATAATGTTGATATATTTTATGAAATTGTTTATAAGTTTGTCATGTTATTTATAAGAAAAGTTTTTGTCGATATGTCGTTGAGTGTTAGGTCCGTAAGTTATTTTTCGCGGAACCATAATCCTACTGGCGATGATGGTTGGTAACCAGCCTTTCAAATATGTATGTACATAGATCAATGCAGTTTTCATAATCTAAATTATGCATTTCTTAAAATAAAACCCAAATTTTCAGCTAGATTGGATTTTGTCCCAGTATTTTTCTTGAAAAGCGGTCAGAAAGCTATAACTGAGCCTCTGGGCTTTATTTTTAATTTGTGTCTTAAATCTGGAGTTGTTTCAAATCAATGCAAAATCTCTTAAATAGTTTCCGTTTTCAAAAAGGGTGATAGGCAACTAGTAGGCAGTCTACCTATAGCCGTTCTATTCCCTCCCGCTAAACTCTTTGAAATAATTCTCCACAGATACCTTTATAGGCACTTTTACCATTGATCAATAGCATGGATTTAGACGGTCCCGATCGACAGTTACAAATTTACTCTGTCAAACTTCGTTACAAAATCACTTGATGTCTGACAGGTCGATGTTGTCTATAGGGATTTCAAGAAGCCATTTGACCTTGTTAATCACCAGATTTTAATTGTAATAAAAATGGGACTGTCTGGGGTTATCTATTATTTTTTTGAGCCTCTTGAAATCCTATTTTATTATAAATAGCAGGCAATATGTATCATACTGCGGCAAAGTTTCCGACGAATACCCTACCCTTTCTGATGTTTCTCGGGCTTCTAATCTGGGTCCCCTGCTCTTCAACATATTTATTAATGTAATTAATCACTCTGAATTTTTATTCTTTGCCGACAATCTCAAGTTATTTAAATTTATTGATGCCCGTTGTGATTCGGCTGATCTTCAGTTGGATTTTGATGCGGTTTTCAATTGGTCAACGGGGAACTTGTCGTCGTTCAATATCGAGAAATTCTGCTCTGTAAGCTTCACCAGATCAAGAAACTATTCTAATTAACCTTACCATTTAAATGGCATTGGACTAGATTCGGTTGTGAGTTTCAGTGATCAGTGTATTACTCCGTATCCTACATGATGGTTTACAGTCGCTATCCTTGGCTCTATCCTAGTGCGTACCTGCTGGGAGCACTAAGTTATAATTCCCTCAAATCACAACGTATTTTGGGAAAGCATTTTTATAAATAACTGGTTGGTTTGGTGAGCATTCTTCAAATTCTGGCAGAATTGAGCTTCAATGCCCCCAGCCAACTCAGTTACATTAGATACCACAGTTTTTTCTCTTCTCCTGGGGCACGTACTAATTTGATGTCTTCGTCGTCTGTAGCTCGGGACATCAAGTTCTTCAACCAGATTTCTGTTAACTTGAATTTTTTCAATTTAAATTATGCTGATCTGGTTGAGGAATTGTTTAATTTGATATCGTAAATGTGTTCTCACATTTAATTGTTCATATTTCATTTTCACTTCTTATTTTTCTATTATGTTTGTTCTTTACTTTACATTATTTCCATGCTTTATTTTTGTTTGCATCTTATTACATTTTGATTTTTTATTTTTATTTTTATATATTTTGTTTTTTCAAGTATATATATGCCTAGCTATAGTGACGCCCTGGAGGATATCTGAAATGTCGCTATAGCTTAACTGTAATAAATAAATAAATAAATTTAATATACATATGTAGTACGTCGATGTATGAAAAAGTCTCGTCACGACTTCCGGTACTCTAAAATGGACCCAGAGGGTGCGGGACGATCCATTAGCGTATTATATACAAAACAACAATGTGTATAAAAACTTCGGTGACCCGTTTTCCGGATTAAGATTGATGACGGAGATGACAGGCAACGTGAGAATTTCTAATGGTCTCTTCCGCCCCATATGCGTGCGTTATAAGTTAACCCTAAATCGTTTTACTATTGCTCTCACCGAAAACAGGTTGTACCGAATTTGCAAACTACCCACGCACTAATATATTTCTGGGTTGAGCGATTGTACAAACAAAAGTGAGGACGTGTGCGAAATTCGTTCATGTTTGCATTGTATTTTGCACGACTTCGATTTTGTGCGTTGTAACAGAGTTTAAATATCACCTGCATTAAGTTACATAAACTATTTATTTAGAAAAAAATCTTATTATTTTATATTACAAACGAATTAATTCACTATTAAGAAACTATTAATTAACTATTAAAAATTCACTTTTAATCATCTCTTCAATTTAATTGTTTTCGTAATTGTATTTTAATTGACGCTCGAAGTTGTGAAAATCTAATATATAATTTCGAAAGAGACTTTGTAACTATGTAAGTATATAATGTTAATTGGTAACATCGAAAAAAAATCTAAGTTTTTATGACGACGATTCGATATATATTTTTTTCGATTCAAATAAATTTAATAAAAAAACAAATTAATATTTACTATTAGATTCGCCATATTTAAGCTGTTTATATTACAAATACTGAGCTAAGCCGAGTAAAACAACTACAATAGTTTACTATAACTGCAAATTTCTCTTTAGACTTATATAATATAATTCACGCTACATTAATACGGGAGGAAAAGCCTGTTCCTCTTGTTCCTGTTGTATCCTGCTCGCGCAAATTAAGTGAGTATGTACCGTTTACCATGCACCCTTTTTTTTTGATCTTTCGACTTAAGATCTTTCGATTTTCGATCTTTGCCTTCTGATATTTGCGTTTTCTGTAATTTAACATTCTGGCTCGTCCCGGAGACCGATTACTAGTACATAAATCTTTAAAATTTAATTTAATAATACTTTACAGCATAAAATATCGTGTGAAAAAAAATTTGCTGTTTTATTCATATATATGTAGGTAAATTGTTTATGAAAGCCTACAAAAATGACAGTGTTTATATTTTTAAAGATGAGACATTTATGTATATGCGTCGTACAAGATTCGACAGTATTTTCTGGTCTGTAAAGCACAATTTAACTTGCGCGTTTATTATTTTTTACGGTGTCAAAGGGATTGTTGCTATTTGTGAAGAGAAGGTTTGCGTGTTTTGCATCTCCTTTAGCAATTGGTTACGTCGTTTCATTACCATAACGGAGGTCTGTTTCAGTCTTCATAAAAAAATGAAATAAAATTAGAGAAGGAACAGAAATTTGCCTTACGCCATTTAATATACGAACCGGAAAAGATAGCTTCTTTACCATTTTTGTGAGGTGACGTCTTCCGGTCGGAAAAATACAATGCAACCTTTGATGTTTTCACTGAAATTGCATTTAACTCTCAATAAATCAGTAATGGAAATTACAATAATGGAAAAATACTGGGTATATATTTACTATATGTACATATCATATACATACATATGTAAATATTTACTTGTATATAAATTAGATATATTTTTCTATATAAATTTTTTATATAATTTTATATAATTTATATAAATTAGATATATTTTTAATAATTCATTTGATAAATTTTTCCATTAATATTAGTACAGCCACATCAAAATACTCAAAATAAATCAAAAGAGTGACGCGACAGTGTGTTTTCCGTACGTCCTGAATTGCTGAAAGGAAATCGAGATCGAGTAAATATTGGGTTCTTTGGCTCTTTATCTTGTACTCGAAAGGAAAATTCAGAACAAAGCCTCTTATCTGAGTCTTTAGAAAGCTCGTCAAAAACGGGAACTTTTATAAGTGACGAGGCGACGCAACGCAACGTTCTAAACTCAAGGTGCTTATCTTCACTTTGGTGAATTCACAAATTCATTCAATTACCGCAATCTCCAATTACACATTTTGATACCACTTTTAACATTTTCAATGTATACAAGTACAATTTAAATAAAATTTTTGTTGCTAGTTACGAGTAAATACCTACAGTAATTAGTCGAAATAGGAAAACGATGAATTGACTATTGATATTTTAATTATCAGAAAATAAAAACGTATGTATTGTACATATATATCTTCGTATCTATGTTATTATATCATTTAGGAAATAAATCGTGATACTAGATATTTTAGTGATTTTATCTAATAAAAGCTAGAGTACCGACCGATAAAACTCACATTACGATATTTCACCTACGTATAAAAGTATCTGATGTTAATGTGATCAATTTCAGAGAAAGATTTCCATTATATGTGTGGTATCAATTACAGTATGTGCCGAGAATACTGTATGTACTTTTATTTATTTTTGGGATGTTTCATAAAAATATGCCTGTAAATATATGTATAGGTACATACATATATTTAAATGAATAGATAGCTTTCAGATAAGACAACACCCTGTAAATCTCAAAATTCCCAGTTTAATTACGAAATTTCAATAATGTCTACTTTAACAGATACAGAAATATTTTTTCTAGACAAGAAATCCGATATAATCCGTTAGTATCCCCCCCCCCCCCCTCCATCAAAAGCTTTTTTTTTAAACGCAAAAAGCAATTCGATAAAACATGTAAATGATTAAACAAACAAAACAAATTGAAGATATGAAGGGATATTTTTCCCATCTGCGCACATACGTATGGAGATTGCCATTTGAAATTGACAGATAAAAAAAATCTATAAATAGTTTTTTCTTCGAAAATCAGCTGCCATATCCAAGTTTTATAAATAAGATTTTTTATTGTAAATAAAATTTCTTATTTATCTGAGCACACAAAATGGCATATCCATAGCAGTATCCTGTCACTGACAGAACACAATTTAAACTTGTAGCATTTATTACAATTGAATAATTTGACTGGGAGATTTTCCATAAATAAAATACTATAGATAGAAAACAAATTCACATACTTTTTTTTTTAATTTCGACGTTGATATTGAGAGACAATCAACACAATATTTAATGTTTTGTAAATAAAATTGTATAAAAACACATAAAAGCACGACTCGAATTGTTTCTGTTTTTATTACAGACTATTAATTGAAATTTGCAAAAGAAAAATAAGTATTTTCATACGAAAATAAGTTATTTAGTTAGTATGTTAAGTGTTTCAGTGATAAAAATGAATATTACGTACTTCAACATTCTATTAAAAACAGTAAATACTGCGATAAGTATGCTGATTTAATTTATGAGAAAACGTTTTATTGACTCGCTTTAAATTAAAATAGAAGCTATTTCGACTTTCTCGCGTTTTACGCAGCGGCGAATGTATTTATTCGAGTTGTGAGGTCGAAGGATTTTGCACACTTTCCACTCAAATGTCAAGTGGCTGAAAAGTATCCTAGGGTGCGTTAAACTTGTGTTCATTCCTTTTATCATATGTATGTACATACATATATCTACATTTATATCAGCCACTAGATATTTACATACATACATTAAACGTAGGTACGTATCTAAGCATGCATATCATAAATATAATTTTTGGTTTTTTAAATTTAATGTATTTTATTTTTAAAAAATCAATACTACAGTGACTTGATAGGTAGCCCCAAAGCGTAACTGTGGTTATAATCAAAATAAACATAAAACAAGAATAACAAAAATAATAAAAAAAAAATATAAAGCATGTAAGAAATATGTATAATAAAAAACAAATAAATAATAATCATAATTATATCGTTATTACATATATAAGTAGGATGTGTTTGACCAACTCAACATGACTGGTATTGAAGAGGTTCAAGGAATGTGAAAGTAAGTTAAGGAGTCGAACAGCTCACGAGAAGGGAGAGTTCATGAGCACTTTGGGCAACAAGATATCATGTTTTCGTAAAACCCGATGATTTTTCGGGGCCAAAAATTTTATGAAATGTTTCCCAAGAAATAAATCTCTTCTCTTTGCCAACGAGTTGAACCCCAAAGATCCCCAAGATCCCAAGTCCCTTCGTCTGGGGGTGTCGGAGGCGTCGGGAGCACTGGGGGCGCTGGGTGCGCTGGGGGGCAAAGGCATCGGGGCGTCAGCGATGCACAAAACGTAATTCATAATTTCAAATTCGTAATCACTTCGTAATTTCTAATTCGTGCATCAATTTCTTTCCGAAACCAGTCGTTTCAATTTCTTTAACTTTATTTTTATTCGCGTTTCAATTCCTTTTCGAAACCACCCGTTGAAATCAACGGGCACAACACTAGTTTAAAATATTAGCTATGTATGTATGCATGCTTAGCTCTAAGCATAGTAATGCTCGGAGAAAAGCCTGTCACGACGGTAAATATTTTGATTTAAAAACAATTATTTTAGCAATTGTCAAACGTATCCCAATAGCCAAAATTTTTCGATTTATTATTCGTTTGTCATATAATATTATTCATATTAGTATATATACGTACCAACATATATCATATTTTAATACTAAATAATAATAAATTAAAGGTTAAAACGGTGTCATAAAATCTAAAATGAGCGTTTGCCAGGGTTGAAGCTCCACCGCTATAAAAAGCACGGTGTTGGTTTTTGCCGAGTTTATGATAAAATATACAATTAACATTTACCTGGCCATTCTCCACAGACTGGGAGATTGGAACACCACAACTTTCTCCCTTCTCCCCAAATGATCCCCATCCCTTCGCGCTTGCTGTGTCGACAATCCTTAACGACACCACGACATAACATACCGCTAAATAGCGATATGAATATCAGCATATGTACATATGTACATATGTATGTATGTCTCGTAGGTAATGATCACATATGAGGAAAAATTGGTAGCATTTCAATTCGTATTATTGGATCAAAAGTTACAAAATCTGATGATTACCACGCAGAGCATTCTGGATGGATAGCTTTTCGTGTAAAATTGAATCCGAACATCTTTTTTATTCATTTTTTTTATCGATAAACGAACGTGAACTTTCACAGATGAAAACTGTACACCTTTGACGTTTAACTAAAACTTATTGACAAGACCCGTTTTAAATTATTAAATGATAAATAAATTTAAATTTGTGCAATTTAAGATTCAAAATTCAACTTTGATTGCTCAGCTTACTAGTCACCTAAAAAATAAATAAATGACGAACGATATTGATGACGTCTATTGATTGTTTGTTTTTAATTGACACATATTTAAAATGGTACATAGGTGTACAATTGATCTTGTCAATCGACACTTAACTGATCCAGGCTTATGCTAACAGTTCAAAAGGCTTTCAGAAATGTATCCACGTTGAAAAACATTAAATCGGATGTGTTTGTACATACATATGTAATGAATTGAGAGATTGCAAGCGAGTACTTAATAAATGTTATTTAATCCCAAAGACAAACTCAAAAGTTAAATTGAAAATGCGAGCATATCGACCGTGTAATGTTGAATTCAAAACCAGCATCTCAAACTGACAACGCTCGAGTAAATTCAATACAACAATTGTTGTGCTGGACATCTATTGACATAGTCGTCGTTAACATCGTGTCAGATGCAGCTGACGATGACAAAGGCTCACAGATTCCATTACGAAACAGACATTTCGGTTTTCCAGTTTGGACGTTGACTGATTACGTAGACACTTTGTATATGTATATTTGTTTTCGTACTACGAATGTCACCGTTCTTATTTTGTGAATCGAATCTTTATGTAAATATGTATAAACGGCGGAAAATGGAAGTTTTTCTCTTTTCCTCCAAGGGAGGGTGGGATTTGTTTGTTTTACGTAATATAAATGGATTGTTATCATTTAAAAAACTGATAGAGCCATATTTTCGAAAAAAAAAGCATTTAATTGAATGAATCATATTGAACAACTATGTATGTATATATATATATATATATATATATATATATATATATATATATATATATATATATATATATATTGTACATACGTATGCATATAAATTATCAACGTCAATATAGAAAAACTCAAACTATTTTAAACATTGGTCAGCAATTATAGACCTAGCAACTGTCTTTCATAGACGAAGCTTTCAAGTCTTTCTAAGCTAACACTGAAAATTTAAGCAAAATCGTGTTTTTTTTTAATATATATGTATTAATTTTATGCCCGTTGAAATTTCAATGGGTCCTTATAAAATAAAGTTACAATATTAATAGTAATAATTAATCGGAATCGGAATTGAAACAGAAATCGGGAATCGGTGATGCAATAAAAAATATTAAATTATGCAATAAAAAATAATAATAAAATTCTAAAACCCGAAGTCAACATCAAAGTCGAAATCGGAATCGGAATCGGATAATATGAAAAGTACGTATTTTTATATCTCGTGACGTAATCAAAAAGATTTATGGAGCTATGTATGTATGTTTAATTTACAAAACCCAATACCCACAATTATGTATAAACAAATCCCGGTCATTGACCTCGCAACCTTGAATATTATAAATTATTGAATATTAAAGTTATTTAGAGCACTTTCTTTATCTGAACTGTAGTCGATCGGTCTGCGTACAGTGCTTTAGTCGTGCGGAGGTAGGTTCGATCCCGCGATCTGATATTAATTTTATTTTTCAAATATGGTTAAAATATAAATTAATTTCATTTTCAATTAAAAATATATATTTAATTGCTTAATAATAATAACGTACATATTTTTATATGGCGAGAAGAAAAATTTCAATTAATGTTTTAAAACAAGGGCCATTTCAAAATTCAACGTTGGTTTCATCGCTAACTCCCTGAACTCAGGTATACCTTTAAGAGGATATTTTTATTCGCGCGAGGGTACGTGGGTTCGATTCCGAATGAATTTATAAAAAGCTTAGGCTTTTCATCGATTCATTATGTTCGGCTAGCGTTAGGACACACACACACACATACACGCGCGCGCACGCACACACACACACACACACACACAGAAGAGCGTCTGTATATATGTAATGTATATGTATAAATTAATCTTAGTCATCATGTGTATCACAATATGTAGTAAGCCATGATTCCAATGTATTATACTTACATACATATGTATGTACATTAAATAAAGTGATTTTTAATTAATTTTCTATAATGAAGTTTGAATATTTAAGCGCAAGCTTAAATATTGCTTCTGCCTGGAACACTTGCTCAAACTTTGGCCAGCAAAACTCAGCTACGTAAAACTTTGCAACTTTCTCGAAATTTGAATAGTGATCCCGGTATATATTTTAAGAAAGCTACTAAAATTTCTTTTCAGATAAACAAAAAAAAACTCTAAATACATACAAGCTCTGCAAGGTAATTTATCAAGAACGAAGCTTTCCTAATCCCATATTAGATTGATAGGGATTTGGCAACCGCTATATTGGTCGAAGTTATCCACCATTTACATTATTTTCCAAGGCACCAAAATTGTGTTTACTTCACCTAATAACAATTACTACCGATTCTTTATTATTTTGTATTTATAAAATTTAATTTAATAATTATCATATTCCGTTTTTTTATTTTACATTAATTTATTGTTACTCGTTTAGGCAACGAATATAATTAATAATAATATATTTTTATGTTAGAATTTCTGTTATATATTTCAAAAGAAATATAACTACTTTCGACCGTATTCAATCTACATATGTACATACATACGTGTGTATACTGTTAAAAGAAAAAAAAACTTAAAAAATAATAGACATTTATCAGTAAGTATATTAATCAAATGTAAGCATAAAACTTATATTTTAATTAACTTTCTATTTATATTCTACAAAATACATTATATAATGGATACAATCCATGATTTGTTACTCCTTTTATATCGATAATATAATACGTTTAGGATAAGTTTTTCACGTGCATACGTACGTAAAGGCACATTATAAGATATAAATGGTTATTGATAGCTTAATCACTAAATGGCAATATTTTAGAGGAACTTTAATAGAATTAATGGGCAAAGCCATTTACTAGTGCTCTCTCTCTCTCTCTCTCTCCCTCCTCCCAACATTAATTTTGAACCTTACCGTATTAACAGGGTAATTCATTGCGTTTTGACGCTATTTTCCAATTCTTGGTGCTTTTTGCGTGATTTTTAATCATTAATTCGTTTTCTCGGCAACAATTTCACTATATTATATTCATCGCTTTGATATTTGAATACATTTTTTTGATAAGATGTTCGTTTTTGAATAAACGATCCAAATCAGAAATTGTGCATATCCTTTGGGCGCTAGCGTTATGGGAAAAGGTTAAGAATCCTTTTGTATTTCAAAGAACACTCATTTAAACCCGAAATCTCTATTCAGTTTCGTAATGACTTCGTATGGAAAGTATCTTATACATACATAATATCAAAAAGACTTTTGTTTAAACTTTAAAATATTTACATTTTAAATATTGATTTTAAAACTTGAATTAATTTTTCTTCGCTTAATAAACTAAATTGAAAATAATAAGAAGTTCAATTAAAAAAAAATGTACATATTATTTATTAAACAAAAATGAAATATTCGATAGAAATTGGCGAATTGAAGCAAGCAAAACCCTTGTCTTCGGTGTTAGCGTGAATCGCAAGTGTAACTAAGCCTTTTTTAAATGGATGTTTTCCTTGTGGAAAAGGTTTTTCTAAACCGGATGGTTACCTAAAAGGCTCCGAGGCGAGACCGGAAACCGAGGCGTCTTCCGGCGTTGCCCGAATGATTGATAGACCCCATACCATCTTTGCAACCAACCAATAATGGAAAACGGATTTACTATTAAAAAAAAAAATCGTGTTCAAGTCATTAGGAATTTTCGAATGTATTTTTTTTAATTTAATACAACCCAAAATTAAAATTAAAATATAATTTGAACACTAATAAGACACGTAGAACACTAATAGGCAAAGTTTGAAATTTCTTAAATAGATTTTTGCTTAGTAACTTAAGAAATTTAGCTCTGATTATCTGTTTATTTAAATAGTTGTGAATTGAAAAAAAAGAGCCAATACTCTTAGTAATCGATACGTGGGTATAATATACATACATATGTATGTATGTATGTGTACATATGACGAGTTAATGCTCCATTTTACTAATCTTGTTCTGTGATGGTATCATTAGCCTTAGGATAGTCCGGTCTTGTATTTTCGCAATCCACTTAAGTGGTGTGATTTACTGATTTATCTCGACTATCCCAAATTAAGTCTAATGCCTAAATATGTTAAGAATTAGATGAGAATTAATGCGATTTCCATTAAAACCGAAAGCGCAACATGTATCGCCTATTAGTTATTTCTGGTTAAAATTTAGTGATTGATGGGTGTGTCTCGAAAATTAGCACACACCACCCAAGTACATATGGGATGGGTTTCACCCCTACCGGAGAGCTTTTATTAAAATTGACGTTATTCGACCAACGAGGTCGTCGGCCAAATCCGGACCGTATGTTCATATTAAAACCGGTCCCATTTGGGATCAAACGTGAAAGCTGTACAAGTGTACATTTATCATACATTTGTATTTATGTATGTACATATCTATATGAATAAACGTGCACTCTCGATTATCTGGGCTAATGCTGGGGAGGGAGGGCACGGATAATCCGAATCATCAGATTTTGACTTGGTTTCGAGTATAATATCATATTAACAACACAAATTTTTGTTTCATAATTTGAATACTCATTATTTATTAAGTAAAACGCTTATAGTTAGGCAGATGTGTGGCCTTTAGTACCTATAGCACTGTTCGACACGAAAAATGGTTCAGAAACGAGATATGACTTTTCTTATAGATCTATGCACACTGAACACGAATCTGGTAATAAAAAAGTTTATTGGCATGAGATTCAGAGATGTGTTTTTTAAATCGCGCGATTTTTCTATATCTTGGTGTTGTTCGGTCGATGTCTCAAAATTTGTCAATTTTGTGTTCAAAATGAATATTGTAGTCTATAGTCGGGTATTTTATCTTTCATCTGTAGTACTTTTCAGCTTTCAAATCTCTAATTAGTCGTCCAGTTTAAATCAAAAGTCAAAAGTACGTATTTTCCCTTGGGATTTTTTCCCACTGTTGATACTATTTTAAAGTGAATATTTTCTATTGAAATATATTTATTGGGATAATGGGCTGAATTTTAAATCGGTAAAATTGCGAGCTAATAGGGATAATATATTAAATTTGTCTGTATATGGGAATTAAATATATATATATATATATATATATATATATATATATATATATATATATATATATATATATATATCTGTATTTAGCTACGTACAATGTAAGAACGTTATCGAGTGAAGGAAGTGTGCTTGCATTAGAGAATGAATTAGAAAATATCAAATGGGATATATGTACATAGTAGGACTTAGTGAAGTAAGTCGGAAATAGCAAAATCAAATAATCTTAAAACGTGGAAAACGTGGTCTCTACTGGAGAGGGCTACCAAATGGTAGAATAGGAGGAGTAGGGTTTCTTATCAATAAGAAAATAGAAAAAAGTATGATAGAAATAAGCGACATATCGGAACGTATGTGGTATGTAATATTAAGAATCTCGAGCAGATACACTTTCCAAATCTTCCAAGTGTACGCCCCCACATCTAGCCACTCAGACGAGGAAATATAAGACTCCTACGAAAAACTGCAGGGCGCATACGATAAAAGCCACCACCACTTTAAAATAATCATGGGTGACTTTAACGCAAAAATAGGACAAAAGGCAAATACAGAAAGAGCAAGTAGGCAATTTTGGTACCGGCCAAAGAAACGAAAGAGACGATCGCCTCATAGAATTCGCAGAACTCAACAGGCTCTTTATCACTAATTCATTTTTCAGGAAAAACACAAACAATGAGTAGACTTGGGAGAGTCCTAAAGGAGACAGAAACGAAATCGATTTCATCCTAACAAATGCCCTGCACTCCGCTAAAGACGTTAGTGTTTTAAGTAAAGTAGATATAGGTAGAGATCACAGATTAGTCCTTGCCAGGATGGCCATTAATATAAATTGCGAACGTAGGAAATTAAAAAAAGGATGCAGTAACTCTCCAGATTTCTAGGAAAAAGGAATTCGAACTCGAACTTGGAAATAGATACGAGAAATTAAACCCAGAAGCAGACATCGAGGAATTGAACACTGTAATTAGTTCGGTTCTAACCTCAACAGGCAAGAAATTAGGTAGATTCAGGAAACAGATTAAGCTAAGCAAAATTTCAGCGGAAACAAAAAACCTAATTAAGCATAAAAGGAATTTAGATAGGGATAATAATAAGCAAGAATACAATCTAGTAAATAGGGAAATTAAAAAGAGAATAGTCAGGGATGTCAGGGATTTTAACAGTAAGCTAATAGAAAATACCATTAAGAATAACCGTAGCCTGAAAAAGTGCAAACAGGATCTTTTCTTAGGCAAAAACCAAATGATCGCAATCAAATCAGAGAGCGGAGTAATAATTAGGAATAGAGAAGAGATCATAGACAGAGTTTACACGTCATATGCAAAACTATACGAGAACAACAACGGTCAATTTCCCGCTCCGGAATCGGCACACGGCCAAAGGGTTCCTGCAGTATTGCCTAGCGAAGTAGAGGCCGCGCTAAAAACTGCAAAGAACGGTAAAACCCCAGGGGAAGATAATATTCCCATTGACTTACTAAAATGTGGCGGCTCCCCCCTAAATGCAAGGCTTACAACAGATTAAAACAGATGTAATATAATCAAGTTAATTCAATAAATGCCAGATAGACGCGAGTCGTAGTCAGCGAACTCTATTATAGTATATACATATGTATGTATGTTCGTAATAAAAATACATGAAGTTTTGTGATCATGTGAAAATTCGAACTCGAGATTTTGACCGATTCCAACTCAGAATCGATCACTGATCATGTTTTCACGATCTAGAAAAAATAGTGTTTTTAAATCAATTATCTCCCAAACCGCTAAACGAATCGGACTAAAATTATTTACATATAATAGAAATTATGATTTTTATAAACTAACTAGCTTTATTACCTGGCTTTGCCCGGGATGTATAAAAAATTTAAAAAAAATTAAAAAAAAAACATATTTATTTATTTTATTAGGGGCTGCGCCCCGGTGGTGCCCCATGGGCCTGCGGTGTCCCCGACAGGATCCCCATGGGAGCTGCGCCCCCTGCGGCGCCTCCAACAGGGCCCCATGGGTGCTGCGCCCCCTGCGGTGCCTTCGGCGGAGCCCCATGGGGACTGTGCCCCCAGCGGGGCCCCATCTGGCTGCACCCCCTGCAAGGACTTTGAATCCGTTGAGTCGAAAAAAAAATAAATCGAACGTGTTGATCCCACCCAACCAACGACGGACCCAACCAACGACCACCCAACCATCGGTTGACCACGTAACTACCTCGCAACGACCACGCACAGGCACAAACATTAGTGTTTTATATAGTAGAATAATTTTTGAATATTTTTACTGGAACCGGAAGTAGTACTTTTACTCTAGAGAATCGAGGTTTTTTATGGTTGTCTCGGAAACCTTTTAGTTTATTGAAATTAAATTTAATATCTAAAACTTTAAGCTTAATACCAAGTTATGTATAAAATTTGGTAAGCATCCGTCTACCGGAAGTGGCAGTTTACTCTTGTTCGATTTTTCTTCCACTATTTTTTTCGACTCCTTAAGCATGTGTACTCTGCACGAAAAATTGTAATTGTAAATTTATAATTCTTGTATTAATGCGATAAAAATAAAAAAAATCACTAAATTTAATAAACCGGAAATGGGATTTTTTCTTCCTAGAAAGGTCAAAAATGTTGTGGCCACTAGTCCATATCCCTCAACGTATGAAAATTTATATTTGTATTTTTTATGGACTAACTTAGAGCTGATAAGGTTTTGATCAGAATTCGTAAACCGGAAGTAGTATTTTTTTTTAAACAATACTTCTTTATATTATTTTGACCTTTTAAATTATTTTAATCT
Source organism: Arctopsyche grandis (assembly GCF_051622035.1). Classification (NCBI taxonomy): domain Eukaryota; kingdom Metazoa; phylum Arthropoda; class Insecta; order Trichoptera; family Hydropsychidae; genus Arctopsyche; species Arctopsyche grandis. The sequence goes on from NC_135357.1 coordinate 20,814,294, forward strand.
TCTTGGCATTTTATCTGTATAATACTGATAATGATTTTAAGTGATGAAAAAAATTTGAACAAAATCCAGCAACCGGAAGAAGAACTTTTGTCTTGTGCAAGTTTCCATACATTTGCGCTGAATTTGTATCGAAAATGCTGTCAGAGCTATTAGTATTTCATAATGCTACCGGTATGTATGAATGTGTCTGTATGGTTCAATATCGAATTTTGTTTTGTGACCTTCTTATATTCCTCAAATACATAGATAAAGTCATGGGTTGGCCACATCCGAACTTTTTCGTTTATATTGTAAATATGTATCATTTTATGATACATATATTCATAAGAAAAATAATTGAAATCGAACACTCAATTTCGTCAACAAGAATCTACATTCATACGATCGCATTATTTCGAAATACACGCTGGGCTGAATTCAGATTTAGCGGTTGATATTGCTTATCAAAGGAGGCTTTCAACGCCGAGGAAGACACGGTACAAAATAAACTTTCCCCTTTCTATTTATTTTTTCCCTTCTGGGTTCGATTTTCTGCTTGGAGCTATTCATCTCAGTCCCGAGAGAGGACGTGCGCTGAAATATTACGAAGACGACCGAGACACCGTCCATAAATCCTAGTTCGGGACTCCACCTGGATTTTATGGAGAGTTCGTCCACTCTGTCTACATATGTATGTATGTAGGTATTTTGATTCGACCTAATTGAAAACGTGCGCAGAAACACATAAGGATGAATTACAGGTGCTAAAAATACATATTTATCGAATAAGATATATAAATGTTTACAATATATAGATCAGAAATAAATTTTATATTTTCTTTGCTCCCTATTCTATTAAAATGCATCCTTAACAACTAGGAAGATTCACGGATAAACATATACTGTTAATGAAAACGTTAATACTTTACTTCATGGCTACTTATGCAATTCCCATAGGAACTTGTTAGCGTATGTTCGAAGTAGAGTTTCCTACCCGATTATTTGAATTTCGAATATATTCGGCCTATTTTGAACTATTCGTTATTCGAATATCTGAGCAATTATTCCAATAATATTCGTGAAATTTTTTAATGAAATTTTAATGAAATATTTTACAAATTTAGAATTTTTTTAATATAATACAATTTTATTTTTAACTCGAAATGTGTAACGCAACGATGTATTATGTGAAATACGTATTATCGTCGACTCGGAGTCATTTTTACAAACCTACTTTACGTTTCACATTAAGACGTCTTTTTACATACCTCCTTTGCATTTCACATGACTTTCGTGTTAGTGGTCATTTTATATATCTCTTATCTCTTATCCGATCGTTTTCATACTTTGCCATATTGCTCATCAATATACGTTAATGTATCGTCTGCCATTATTTATATCTCTTATCTTTATCACATCAGTGCAATGGATTCGTAGAACTTGACATTGGAATTCCTCGCTTTAGAAATCAAACTTATGTATTTTACGAAAGAGAACTTATTGCAGCGTTCATTTGAAACGGAAACGGAAATACAGTCCGAAGCGCAATTTTTATGGATGAGCAAAAATATTTTGTTTCATTTATGTTGTTTTGAACTTCAGTTGTGTTTCGAAGTTCGTAGTGAAACGTTATCGATCCGGGTATTTTTCCTCATATCAAACAAATTGATTGAACGCGCGTGCACGTTATAAAAGGACGTTTTTCAAATTAAATTTTAAACTATCTTTAAACTATAGGAGTCATCGGATTAACGCACGTATCCACAAAGTATTTTTTAAATTTTCAAAGTACATATTTAACAATGTATATTATACTACTAGTGAATAGCCCGATGAAATATCATCGCATGGGTATAAAATTATTATATACCCGTATAAAACTAAAAAAAAATCCGGAACCGGAACCGTTATTTTCGTAGACTCTCGTAGATAGTTTTCAATTCTTTATTTGTAATAATTTTCAATTCTTAAAGTTAACGTTAACAAAATGTAATATTTTCCGATTATACACAAACGGTCATTGACCTCGTAACGTTGAATATTATTATTACACATAACAAATTACGTGCATATACATATGATGTGTATTTTCAACACGTATTCTGGGCGAGGATATGGCATGCGACGCGAGCTCGTGAGGGCCAATGCGTTTGGATCGGAAGTTCCGAGGTTCGATTCCCGGCGCCCGCGGTGAATGAAATCAATTTTTTTCTCGAATATCGTCAAAATATAAATAATTTAAATTATAATTATAATTATAATTTAATTGAAAATAAATACATAAAAAAATGGTTCAAAACCTCGCTAAATGAAATTATTAAAATTACGTATTTTTATATGGCGAGAAGGAATATTTCAATTAATGTTTAAAAAAAAAGGCGAAATGAAAAATTGGATTTGGCGTGATGTCCAAGACCATTAGCTCAATTTAGACCCATATTCAGGCTATTTGGGGTGATCGGTTCGAGTCGCGACAAAGTCGTCTCGTCGAAAAATGAATTAATCGATTTTTATCGATTCGTTCATTATGTTCGGCGAGAGTTAGGACACACACACACACACACACACACACACACACACACACACACACACACACACACACACACACACACACACACACACACACACACACACACACACACACACACACACACGCACACACTTGTCTTTTGTCTTTTATCAATAGATTTATACGAAAACAATGAGATTAATTAAACTGACCGCTGACCATGTTCGATTGAGTCAAAGTTCTTGAGGGGGAATATTTTCGGAGTTCTGTGAGTTTCAATTGCGTTCGATTACGTATGCGAGAGCTTAATTAATTTTGGCGATTAATCAGCGTTTTCTCGACATGAAAGTCGTCCAGAAAAAACAAAAGGGGGGAATAACCTTACGTAATCGAATTTCTGTGGTTGAATCCCCGTGGAGGATTGTGCGATAGCTAAGGAAGAGGACGAAAAATAGCATAGATAAAAAGCGTAGAAAAACCCGCTATTCGTCCCTCGACCCCTATTTACCAGTGAACGTCGAACTACAACAAAGACCCTCAAAGCACGTGCCTGAAAGCACAGTCTGAAAGCTTTGAGGGATTACACAGAGCTGGAAATATTCGTAGGATGAATTAACGACAATCTCACAAGACAATTGTCACGGTGCTTCCGCAGGGGTTTATCTGGAATTTCCACTTTGAATCCATAAAAAAAGACAACGTAATAATAGGAACGAAAAATCTAAATCGAGAAAATGTGTACCACGATCAGGAAATAATTCAATGAAGTATAGCGGTAAATATTTACACAATGAAAGAAGCCATAATTATATCTCGGAAAAGTTGGTTTTATATCAATTTCTACCATTTCGATAATTTTGTACATGAAATACATACATATTTACATATCTGTATGATATAATAAGTAGGAATCACATATGAGTCCGGCTAAAAATAAAATTAAAATTAAATATTTACGAAACAGGAGATGGTTTGTAAACAAGTGTTATGTAAAAAAAAGTAAAACGTGCGCGCATGGAAAATTTTTCAGAAAATTAAATTTTTACGACTTCTTCACTTCGAAAAACAAATTGTAATTCATTGTCGGTACGGTAAATTTTCTAAAAAAGTGTTACATAAATGAAACTATGGTAATTTGAATAAGTAAATAAATAAATTATTGGTTTAAAATTCACACAGTACATTCTATATCCAATATATAATTTCGAACGAGACTTTGTAAGGTTTGGGTGGGAGAATCCGTGACGTTATTGAAAAAATATAATTTTCTATGACGACGATATCGATATCGACTTCGATTTCGATTTCGACCCCTTTTCCAAATCCTGTTCCGAATTATTTATTCAGTTCCGTATCCAGGTTGTTATTCATTTTCGGATCTAGATTCTTTTTTAAGTTCCGGATCTGAATTCCTGTTTCAGTTCCGGATCCGGATTCCTGTTTCAGTTCCGGTTCCCTTATCTATAAAAAAAACCATTTGTTGTGTGTATGTATTTCTGATCGGTTTTTTTTTCGAATCAAATAAATTTTATAAAAAAAAACAAATGAATGTTTACTATTAGATTAGCCATGTTTAAGCGGTTTATATAACAAATACCAGCAAAGCCGGGTCAAAACACTAGTATAATATATTCGTATATTTAGCGTACAATTTGATAATTTTCAGATGATTGGAACACTAAAAAATAAATCGAGGAATACATGTTTTTATTCAACTTTTTTACATTAAATATTTATATTTAAAATTATATTTACTATGGTGCGGTAAAAAATATTACGGGTTTTACCTCAAGGTGACACCTATTGCTAAGTTTGTACATATGTATGCTCTTTATATATATGTATTTAAAACATAATTATTATAAATTTGAAATTATATTCAAATAATGGTGGCAAATGAGGATAGGTTGCCAATTTCGTTGGAACCGTTTCATGAAATTAAATGAGATAAATTAATAAATCAGAAACGATCAGGTTAGCAACACCAGACCAGGGATTGAACCCACGACTCCTCAGTTGATAGATTTATACGCTTACCATTGAGGTACATATTGCTGGTTACTTTATTTTTGATTTTGATTTACTTTGAGTGTAAAAATTGAAAAGATTACATTAAATTTGAATTAAACATGCATTCAAGTTTTAATCTTAAACGGAAGCTTATTTTTTTAATTCCAAAGTTTGAAGCGCCATTGTGTAGAAATGTGTTCGTTGGTAACTACGTTACCAGTTGGTTTATGACAACACGGCGTTGAAGAGACGTTAGTTAAGCTCCAACCACTTGCATGCTTTATTCTGGCATTGCAACGCATCCGGGTTTAGCTAGTACAATATCATATATTTCTTATGAATGCAAATAATAAACGTAATGTGATGGAACCCATGAGTTTCCAGAAAGGAAACCATATTCGAAGAAGTTGTTCACACTAAAAAATGTACATATAATATACGAGAATATGTATATATGTATGTATATGTAGATACAAACGTTGATTGTAAAAGTGGAAATGGCATCCGATGGGTGCGATTATTTCGCGCTCTAAGTAATATATGGATATTGTGTTTTGCTGAAAATGTTTCGCAAGAGTGTCAGCTAAAACACTAATGGTATTTTCCTCTAGCACTCTAAAAAAGAAAAGCGAACGGAGAACGTGTCTCGGCGGAAGCATAGGGCGATGGTTTGCGCTCGAAAACTCTGCGAAAACGGAAGCTTTCAACGTTTAAGGCTTTAAATTTCCGTCGTGCCTATAATTTCTAAAGTCATATAAATGCACACGCATCCGTATCATGCCACTTAGCTGCGAGAAATATTGCATACATAAACTAACACCAAACTACACACAAAAATATGTTGCTATTAACACTTGCTCCACTGTGATGGATAGCGAGTGACCAGGACTTATACTCTCCAAATATACTGAATCATATTTTATATATTCTTCATCAAAACCTCTATGATGCCAATTATATCATTACGAAATAAAAACAGGAACAATTATTTTAGCGGGTAGTCTTTTTGTACACATGCCTCACATATGCTATAGAGAGGGGGAATTCAGTAAGCGCCGCGCTCAACAGTCAGTGTGACAATGATATCCACCTTGGAATGACGGCTCTGATTCAGTGGCTATTTTTTTCATTCCTTGCACTTCTTTTATATTATTCAACGTTGAATACATGATAAATTGATTTTTAAAGGTAATATTTGGCTCGCAAATTTTGCATTATTTTAACTTAACACACATTTTAAGTGGACGCTTGACGTCTAGCACAGTGGCTAATGGATTTTCTTTAGCGCAAACAAGGCAAGTGCTTAAATATGCTATTGTAGACGTGTGATAGTAACAAAATTTTTTTACTCACCTTATTTTTATAATTGTAAATTTGTAAATGTAGTAGCAAGGAAGATTATAGTTTACCTATAACAAAGATAAAAAAATCAATTCAATAAATATTTTTATTAAATAATGTTAAATTCAGATTAAATTTAAATCACAATATGTATGTATGTACAACTATATATTTGCAAAATCCATGATCAAATACAAGGATAATGACGGGAATGCGGCTTACCGCTTAGAAACATAGATTTGACAATGTCAACTTTGTCGTATATGTAACATTTTGCTGTTAAATTATGCCTCTGTAGAATATTCATATTAAGTGGAATATTCTGTTAAAACCCTTTGAGACCGTTACGTATCACGTTGAGAATCATAATATGTTGTTTTTGTAAGAAAATTTCTGGTAAGTTAAATAATGGTTGTTAACATATCATATGTAGATAATGTAAAGAATAATCTTCAGAATGAGAATTATTGCCAATAAAATATCGCAAATAACTTCAAAATTACTAACCTTTATGATAAAATCTTTATTATGATTTTATACATATGTACATAAACATACAAATATTCATATGTATGTACAAATATATCACAATTATTTTTATATAAATTTCTAAATTACAAAATTTGTAAGTGCTGTATTTTATTTCCAAGAAAAATGACTATAGTTATACTTCAGATTTAATAAGTTAGCCTAAATTACAAATAACACTTGAAAATCTACTGAATATCACATTTTGTTCGTACTTTGCGTTCATTATTATATATGAACTAGTTTTATTCCCGTTGAAATTTCAACGGATGCTTTCGGATTTATAAATGATTTTAAATAAAGTTACAATATGAATAGTAATAATTATTCGGAATCGGAACTGAAACAGTAATTTTAAAACTAACCTAAATAATTCATGTGTAAGGTCGAAGACAACTGTAAAGTTGCTGTATTCCAATTTTTAATTTAATGCATACAAAAGTTTAGCTATTATAATAAGTATACAAAATATAATATTTTCCGGTTATAAACAAACGGTCATTGACCTCGTAACGTGGAATATTATTATTACACAAACAAATTACATCCATGTTTAATGTGCATTTAGGACACATTTTCTGGGCGAGACGGTAGCCGACTGGTAGTGCGTGAGAGTGCGAGCTCACGTTCACGCCTACATTGGGAACCCGGGATCGACATCTCTTATTTTCACGAAAAATAAATTCAATTTTATTTTTAGAATATCGTTAAAATACAATTAATTTTAATTTAATTAAAAAATATATATTTATGAAAACAAAAAAATGGTTCAAAACCTCGCTAAATAAAATTATTACAATTACGTATTTTTATATGGTGATTACGAAAAATTCAATTAATGTTTTAAAAAAAAGGCCAATAATATTTATTTTAAATGTAAACATGTAGATTACTGTTTAATTCGTATTTGTATAAAATTTAATTATACTATTAAAACTTATAATATATTTTTCATAAACTATCACCATAATATTAAATTTGATATTTTCGTATTCTTTCAAATTTCACTTAACAGCTATTAAAGAGTCATTTTTTATTCATTTTTATTCAGAATTTAGTCATTTTTATTTTCAATGTATGCATATTTTCTGTTCATTATAATATGTATGTAAATTAGGGTTTCTGACCCGGGTCGACCCGGGACAGACATTCCCGGGAATTAACGGAATTTTTGCTGTCCCGTGTTCCGGGAATTCTTATCTCGAATCCCGGGAATAAGATTTAAAAAAAATTGAAAATATGCAACATTTTCACGACTGCACGAAGGGAAATAATAAATCTAATACACAAAGAATAGTAGTATATTCTCAAAGGTTTGTTGTTTAGCAGTAAGTACAGCGCATTCCCCGAACGTGGAAGTTTTATGAGCATAAAGGTTCTGAGCATTTGGCCAAAATCGTTTCTTGTAATTCTACTTTTGGAAAATCTCAATATTGAAGGACTTGACCTTACCGATTAATTATTCCAAGAATTGAAAGTTAAAATCGAAGAAAGAAGAAGCCTGTAACTGATTTCTAATTTTATACCGAGCAAAACATTCTTTAAATGTATATCCTACGCCGTAGGATATACATTTAAATAATGAGATATAGTTTCACCGTAGGACCTACGGTGAAACTATTATGAAGCGAGTATATCCTTCTTGTATTGATGATTCCACAATGGAAGAAACTCTTTTAGATTAGGATGAAGATTTAACAATTGTGTGTTTGACGATGAATGAAGAATTAAATAAGGAGTTATCAAAGACAAATATACAAAATAACATAAATAAAAATAACCTCGACTTTAAAACGAAATTAAAATATACATGCTGACAAGAGAAAAAACCGATAATTTAAAAAAAATGTTTTCGTCCCTTTTAACAATAAAACCGACTTTGACCGAAACTGAAAGAGTTTTTTCCATTGTTGGAAATTTTTGTACCAAATCTAGAAATAGGCTTTCGGATTCTCATTTAAATATTTTAGTATTCTCAAAAAGCTACTTTAAATAAGTTTTTTTTTTATAATTACATTTTTTCCAGTTAATAGATATATTATTTTTATTTATTAAAAAATCAACGGACAACAGGATGTAGATATGTATAGAAAACAAATAGTAAATATATAATATATGTAACATCCGAGTCCAATAACAGATTTTTACAGAGATTATAAAAAAAATGAAAAAGACAAATATAAGGAAAACAAATGAAAAAGAAAAGAATAAAGGCTATAACATGACAAAATAGAACATTGCATAAATAAACTATAGTATTTAAATATTGGAAAAAGGTTATTAAATAGAATATAAGAAGAAATTGAAATTTACAAATATAAAACAAATGAAAAAGGTAAATACAAAATAAACAAATGAAAAGGAAAAGAATGAAAGCTATAACATGATTAAATAGGACATTACATAACTAAAATAAAGTATAAAAATATTGGAAATATTGGAAAAAGGTTATAAAATAGAATAGGAGATGAAATGAATGAAGATATTATGTATTGTTTACATTTTTTATATTTTGTAAATAAATAAATATTTTTTTTATTGATAAAAAATATATTTAATTGAAAAAAAAATTTTTTACACGTGTCCGGGGATCCCGGGAATCCCGGGAACGATTCCGGACTCCGTCCCGTGTCCCGGGAATTGAAAAAGTCCGGGAATACAGAAACCCTAATGTACATACATATTTTTATACTATTTTGTATATGTATACATAGGTACGTATAATAAAACTCAGATATTATTACTACAGTTAAAAGACATTTCGGGAGACACTATAATATACATAGTTATACCAATAACCACTACTTGACATTAAAAATTTTATTGAAAAATTTGGTACAGTACTGTAACTTATTTATGTATGTACTTGTAACTTATTCTTTAATAACATTTAACATAATATAATTAATCTTTCATACATATTATATTAATGTATCTATGTACTTATAGACAGGCTTGTTATGTGTGTAATCTAAATGTCATTGAATTAACAAATATACATTTATAGAATTTACAAATATACATATACATATGTATATGTATTTTACATACAATACAATGTATGGTATGGTTTAATAGCGAGATTTTGATTAATACATTTGATTAAAATTCCATCAGGCTAGGTCGCTTTTATTAACGTCTCTAAGGTCGCCTTACAATTAGTAATATACCGCATATTGTTGATGAAATTTTACCACAGCCGAGCAGGAAATGGCAGCGAGATTAATCAGACCTCAGATAATCGGGTTAATTTTTATCGAACTAGATAATTAATTAATTACGAAACATCACGATCACCTTTGTGTGCTATATATAGGTATATCGTGATGAATACAGCAAGCTTAGAAATCCACTAAATGACAAACTATTGTATATACGTATTTCTTATGACACGACATGAATTATTCATGGTATTAACGTGTGCGTGCGTGTTCAAAGATACATGTGTACATACATATGTACATACGTTGTATACTGTAGACCAGCGTTTCTCAACCTGGGTCCACATTGCTCCCCTTGGGAGGCACAGACCCTCTCAAGGGAGACACAAACCAAAATTTTACTTTTGGGGAGGCATAACGAGCTCTAGGTGTGGCACTTTCAGAAAATAATTATAAAAAGTTTATATGAAAATAATATCGAAGAAGAGCTCAAATTTTTTATTCGTCATCAAACTGAATATACGTTTGCATTTCGGAAAATATACTGGGGCTGCTTTGATGTTTAGCAAATATCGAAGATTTATCGCATATCTGAAGAAATATGTGCCAAATATTTTTTAAATAAGGTTGAAAAGGCATTAACATTTTAATAAAAACATTAAATTTCATTCAATCAAGCCTACTTCGAGATCGCCTTTTTCGACAAATATGTGAGGACGATTTTGTTAGTAGCGTACAAAATATCGAAATAAAAATTAAATTTAAAAATTGAAATTAAATATCAAAATTAAAACTATTATTATTATATTAAAATTAAATTCAAATATCAAAACAAAATTATAATCAATATATTAAAATTAAAATAAAATATTGAAAGTTAAAACAGAACATGCCCAATTTAAATAAATTTTCGAGATTGACCTAAAATTAGATCATCAACAATCACACACAGGTAATCCTCGACTTTTGTTTGTCGAAGATGTTTTGAGTTACGAAGATACGCACTAAGATCGAAAAAAAAAATCAAATTATTATTTTTACTTCCCCGTAATGCGAAGTTACTGAGAATATCTCATGTATTAGTATGGGTGACCGAGCGATGGTCGCAAACCGGTGCGTTGTCGGTATATCAATCGAAATTTTTTTAGTCTTCAATTGTTTCTCTCGTCGAAATAAATCAATTAATTAAATCATTTCAGAGGTAAAATTTATCAGATAATGTCTTCAATTGTTTCTCTCGTCGAAATAAATCAAATAATTAAATCCATCTCGGAGGTAAAATTTATCGGATAATGTGTGATTATTAATTTTATTTCGACGAAAGAAAAAAAAACCCTTTGACAAATCACCGACATTTTTTTTTGTTAAATGTTTCCGATGGCCGAAACACAGTAGTATATCGTGACGACTTATAAGAAACAATAACAAGGTTTTTTTCGCTCGTAATCAGAGAAATTATAATATTTCTCTGGTTGTAATGCGTATCGTCGTAATTCAAAACATTGTTGTAATTCAAAACATCAACGATGATCTAATTTTAGCTCAATCTCGCTCTTTAGCTTAATTTTGATATTTAATTTCAATTTTTTAATTTAATTTTTATTTCGATATTTTGTACGCTACTGGTTTTAAAAGTTGGCCCAAAATCGTCGTTGGTTTGGTGCGTACGGACCATTAATCGTGTTGTTATACTTTGGAACAGTATTGTGTCATTAATGAGTGACAATCGATTTAGGGAAGAATTGGTTGGTGCAAAATGCGATATATTGTATTTCTTTATCAGATATATTTGAGAAATTTAATCTCGTAAAAATTAAAAATATAATTATTGTTTTTTTTTTTGGAAAGCTCAATCTTTTCAAAATTAATATTGGACGACGCGAGTCAACACAATATCTATCATTGGCAATTATTTTTAATGAAATACATGATGTTTATATATATGTATGTACATACATATATTGAATATTTGAAGCAGCTTCATGAGGATATGCAAGATAGATTTAATGATACAGGTTTTCCACCTTAAATTCAATATTTTACATTTCAAATTTAATATTTTTTCATTTCAAATTCAATATTGGAATTAAATGTGGAGTGCTCAATGATTTCATGCTACATAATTACATCAATATTCATTGCCGCAATCAATAAATATTTAATTTGAAATGGAAAATATTGAATTTGAGGTAGAAAACCTGTATTATAAATCAAATATTCCCAATTGGGTGATTGCAAGAAAGTCTGATAGATCTTCAAAATAATATGAATGCACAAGTAGTTTTTAGTTAGTTATTTAAACTAAATAACGATAATTTTTGGATAAACACTGGAATAGTGAGTATATTTCTCATAGCTTTGGGAGAAGGCAAGTTTATATGTCACTGCATTTCCTACATCTTATCTCGTCGAATCTGGATTTAGTCGAGTTATGCATCTCCTCTCAAAAGCTCGTAACCGTCTTGATGTAAAAAGAGGCGATCTCCGTATGTCACTAAGAACACTTGAGCCAGATATGTAGATTTTAATATGTAATTTTTTTCGAAAAAATATGGTGGGAGAAAAATATTAAACGCAAAAGAAGGCCACGGTCCAAAAAAGGTTGAGAAACGCTGCTGTAGAATGTAGGCGTTCGCAATATACAGGAACAAAGCCTTCAGTTTTGGAGACCTTTTATACCTACGTCAAATTAACAAAGAGTTTCAATTGAAAAGCTCTATAAATATTTTATACACATATTTCGAAAAGACATATTTTATTTACTCCAACATAAGATATGTACATATGTACAATTTATAAAATGATGATGCAAAAGGGAAACAAAAAAAGGACAGATAAAAGTCATAAAATCGACAGCACTAAAGCATTCACATGTAAATATGTACAAACTGCCAACACTGTTTATTGGTCTACCGCAATAAAAAATTTCATATGGGATTCGCCATTATTATTTTACAAGCCATTATTATATTTTAAGATGATCCGTTATACTGTTCGAGATGTCAATTTTTGATATTGAATAGAACCATACGAAATTTGATTAATTACCAATGAAATATTGATTAATTATTGTCGGTTAAACAATCATTATTTTAATTAATTATTTTCATAATTACAACGTAATGTCTTGATTTATTCTACGCCGTGTGAATTCCCTATTAGCGGGTGTCAAAAAAAAGTAAATAAATGTTTGCGGGCTCCTTGCTTTCACAAATTTTCGTGTGAAATGAATGGTTTTAGCTATTAAATATACATTTATATACGTATGTATTTAAATAATTGTCAAATGAAAAAAATAGACAAGAAGACTCAATGCAAACATCCAGTTACATATATATAAATTAATATAAATACATATATGTATATTCGGAAATACATACATATGTATGTAAGTATGATATTTTCGGCCAACTTTATCTTTGATTTGAAATTAATGATAGACTCAGCAGCTCTTTTGAATAGCGGATCAAAAAGAACGTAGGGTGACGATTCATTCGACTAATCTATACACACTAGCGGCTAGTGACTAGCCGATAAAACATTGTCTTCTAAATTCATAACCAGACTTAAGCGGCCAGGACCCACAAAAAATAGTTCATAAGTAGGACAATAGTAAATCTTTTTTTGTGGGCTAAAGCATCCTGGCCGCCTAAGTCTGATCATAACAATCCAACTAACATAAAATTGAAATTAATATATTTCGGTACTGCCATTATAAACTCCGATGATGTTTAGAAAGCAAACATAAAAGACAACAACGATGAAACAAATGTACATACATACATATGAATGCATATGTATTTGTAAAATAGCACCTCGGGTATTTCCTTTTATTAATCTGTTCACAGGGGACAAAATACGATCTATGTATATTGTACAAGGTATGGTGATTAGAGTTTCCAATTATTCGACTTCATCAACTATTCGAATATCGAATATTCGAATATATTCGAATAGTTGTGACCAACTATGAAATTAAACATTATATCCTGTAAAATATTATATACTATGTAACCCATTTTTTATATTACAAATAAAAAAAAAAGTTTTAAACAATAGAAAACAGTGTGAAATATTAATTCAAAATAATTAAAATGAGTGGGGTCCACATACATTAAAAAAAAAGTAAATTTATCGTCACACATAAACATTATTTTAAAATTTAATCTCGCCCTTAATTTTGTTTTTATTATTGCTGCTGTGGAGAACACTCTTTCAGTAGCAGTGGACGTTGGCTTAATTGTTAATAAAAATTTTTGAAGGATATCTAAAGCTTCGGTTCGTTTTTTAAAGTTATCCAAGTACTTGAAATTTTTTTTTAACCTTTTAGAATTATCTTGGAATTTGAATAACGTTCTTTTATAACGTGCACGCGTGTTCAATCAATTTATTAGATTTGAGAAAAATATCCGGATCGATAATGTGTCGCTACGAACTCCGAAACACAACTGAAGTTCAAAACAAAATAAATGTAACGAAATATATTTGCTTATCCATAAAAATTGCATTCCCGCTTCAGACTGTATTTTCGTTTCCGTTTCAAATAAACGCTGCAATAAGTTCTCTTTCATAAAATACATAAGTTCAATTTCTAAAGCGAGGAATTCCAATGTCAAGTTCTACGATTCCATTGCACTGAGGCGATAAAATGACTGCGAGTCGACGTGTTTTTTATTTTACACAATACACTGTTGCGTTACACATTTCGAGTTAAAAATAAAATTGTATTATGTTAAAAAAAATTCTAAATTTGTAAAATATTTTATAAAAATATCATTAAAAAATTTCACGAATACTATTGGAATAATAGCTGAAATATTCGTATAACGAATAGTTCAAAATAGGCCGAATATATTCGAATATCGAATATTCGGATTGGAAACTCTAATGGTGATATTTATTTTAAATTGCGGTAATACATGAATGTACTTACATATGTATGTACATACGTAGGTAGTTATGAACAAGAAAGCCACCGAGCTTTCGCATGCAACAGGGGAGCATTAAAGCGCGCGCGGGTGGGCTTAATTTGACTCAATGTTGACATATAAGCCCGAGTAAATATTATACGTCGGTATGCATACACACATACATACATGTATTAGGGTGTGTACTATTAATTATAGTTAACATTCGAAATACCATCATCGTCATAAGATAGAGTAATAAACGATGCTTATCCGACTCGATCTAACGACAATATCAGCACGCAACACTCGTTATTTTACTATTCAATTAACGCTAGTGCACATAAAAACTCAATATGAAGCATACTATTATGTATGTATGTAGTTTGTATTGGAAGACGTTGTCGTCGAATATCTCTCCGTATTATTTTCGGTATAAGATATTCTAGTAATTTTTTTTGTGCGTGATCTCACAAAATTGTCTATAGAATTATTTTCAGTTTTGGCTATTTTTTGTCTATTTTTATTTTATTTCATTTCAATTTGATACAATTTATCAAGATGTGTAATACAACATTATTTCAGATTGTTGCATTGATTTTAGAGTTAAGCTTCAGACCCGAATAAATTGTAATGGGGCTTCTCAAATTCTCGACTTCAAGTTTAAGTTTCCGAGTATTAATTTGTTTAAACGTCTGAAGTATTTAAATATATCAAAGGTTTTTCTATTTATAGGTGAAATTTTCCATTGAAATATATGTATGTAAATAGCAAATTAAGTAAAGAATTATGAATACTACACGAATAAATTCAATATTATGTTCTAATTTGTTTTAAGTGAAATACTTATCGAAATATTCACTTTCATAAAAGTAATGTACACTCATTATAAATACATACATATATATTACGAATAAACAAATCATTCAACTTAACATAAATGTATTCAATATTAAATAAATTATCCCAACATTAAATAAATATTTCCAACATTCAACAAATTTATTGCACACGAGAAAAACTATTATAACTATAATTCATTATATTTCAGTAACTTTTTATTTGTTTATATTTAATTTTTTAAATTTGTTTATATTTTTGGAAAGTTTTTATTATTTAAGGTGTACCAAGTGAATATTTTATTTATTTAAATTGGCACACATTCAGAAAAAAATATAAAAGAAAGCAGTACAGTTAGACAAAAAACATACAAATATAAATGAAAATATTATATTCCAAGTAGGTACAGTGAGTACCACATGGTAATATAAAGAAAACAAAAAATAAAAATTACAAAAACATTAAAAATAATAAATAATGAATGCCAATGAAATATTGAATGAAATGAAAGCAAATCAACCACATGTTTTATATATTTAAAATAAATAGTACCCATATATTTTAAGGTTAAAAGTATTCGAAATAAAGTTACGGTGTACCAAGTGAATAGTATAATATCCAATTTAAAGTGAAAAGTAGCTAAATTTAAGTTCATTATACTTAGTGAATACTATCTAATATAAAGTTCAACTATACATTCCCCATCGAAAAAAATGAAAAAATGTATGTATAAATATTGATATAAAATTAATATCCTGTTCAAATCAAATTATTGAATCAGTCTACAGACTCGTTGTTATATGTTTCAGCATGTAAAATAAAATTAATATATTCATAATTTATTTTAAAAGAATACCAAAGGAGACAAGTTTATCGATTTCAATGTCGAGAAATATAGACGTTTGTGGGTTCACGTAGACTACGGTAACGTAAACGTTTCGTAGACTTTCCATGTGCTTTTTACGATTACGTTTCACGTGTTTCCGTAGTATCTACGCACAGAAGCATGCAAACAGACACACACACACACACACAGACACAAAGATTTGTAAATATAGCCCGATGAAGTTCCAAAATACTTACATGATTTGAAAAATATGTCTGTATAGAGATATGATTGATTTAAAACATAGAAATAGTTTATATGTAGAATCTTTCATCGGTGAGGACATCGAAGTCATATACGCCAAGTTCAAAAAGTGTACCGTAGATAAACTTCAACGAATAAAATTAAAAAACAACAATTTTTTTTATGTGTTTGATATGAAAAGTTATAGCGTGCTGTTGCTTAAGCCGTTTTTGCGTTTATTTATTTACGTTTCTAAAAAATATCAATAAACGTATATTATTTATAAATGAACGTATATAAATAAAATATGTAGCGATTTTAGCGGTACTGCGAAGCGAATGAAGCAACCGCCCAGTGCGAGGCTTCGGCCCCGACTGAGGCAATAAAATCCAGTCGTTCCAGGGCTGGGTTTTACCACCCCCAAAGTCCCACCCCATACACCTTTATGGAAGTCTCCCGGTCCACCTGGTTCCCCTCATCCCTCGCACCACCCGAAGTTCACAAATTCGACGGTGGCACCGTTCAAAAATTCATATTAAAAATCAACCGACAATTCCCACAATTCACCCCCTCTGGAGTGACGTCATCATCAAATGTGTCATGTCGTATATATGTAACTTACACGATGTTTCTGTGAATTTATGCATGATGCTATACCGATGAGCGAATTAACGGGAACGTAACTGTGACGTAGATATTGTAAAGGTGCGTAGACGATTTTCACTAATGAAACTTGACGCGGGCTTAGATAATTAAAACTTATTGAAAGTATCGATCTGATGTTTTTATGTTAGAACTGACACTATGCTTCTATACAAAAATTACGTAGATTAATTTATTATACCTCTACTAATCTTCCTAATTAATTTTTGTAAATTAATCAATATTTCACTTACTACATATGTACATTGTATGCATGTTAATTTATTTAATTATTTATTAAACAACATTATTTTATTTTAATAAATTATTTTATTTTAACATGTCTGTATAAAATTTTTGTTTTAACAACAATTTTATACAGACATGTAGTACATATATATTTTGAAGTCAACGAATCATTTGAAATTCTGAAAAATTAAATAATTTAATGGATACCCCGAAATTTATAATCCCCGTATTTCCTTAAGTAACATTTTCCATTAACATTTACATATAAATATTATATTAAAAATCATTCTAAATGCCAAATTCCCAATTTTAGTTCGCCCTTAAATTCAAAACATGATTTATATACAATATTTTTTACTGAAATATAAAAAAAACAATTTTTTATGTACCGAAGTCAATCCATCCGATACCTTGTTGAATTAAAGTTAAAATTAACAATACAATAACAATAAAAATAATAATACAATAACAATAATAATACAGCAATAACAGTAAAAATAATGTTTCAGTTTACTGTACATACATACATATAATCGAATAAGATTAAATTGAAATAACTTTTCCGAGAACATAATATGCGGAACGCGTTCTAAGGCACACCACACTTCAGAAAAAAATCATATTGTAATATTAAAATGCAAAACAAGTACGGAAAGTATCGCATAGTTATTCTCGAACAAAAAATGTACTCCACATTTGTCTGCGATATGAGAATCTTGGTAAAGATTGTGGATAACCGAGTTGCTTATGTGAATGTCGGTCGACGAGCTTTTCGCGTGCCGAAAAAAATAAGTTCGCCGTGTAAGTTTTCCGCGGTGGAAAACGCGAGATTTCCTCCACTGCGAACTTAATGCCAGTGATATTTAGTGAAAGTTCTAGAATTGATTATAGAACCCGTCTCATACTCTTCCAGTCGTACATTAATGGGAAAAATTTCGTTCATGGAAAATTCTCACAACGTATTTTGACATAAAAGAGTACTTCAAAACAAACTGGGTCATTTTTATATTCGCGCTCTGGCTGAAATAAATATACATATGTACATACATATTATATCATAATAGTTTGATGCCCGTTGAAAATTCAACGGGTGGTTTCGGAAAGAAATTGATATTTAATATGAAGTTAAAATACGAATAGTAATAATTAATCGGAATAGGAACTGAAACAGAAATCGGGTACCGGGAATCGGAACTGAAACAGGGATCGGAAATAGGAACAGAAACAGGAATCGGGATTCAGAACTGAAATAGGAATTGAGAATCGGAACTGAAAAAGAAACTGAGAATCAGAAATGAAAAAAATAGAATAAAATAGATACAAAATGCATACAAAAGTTTAGTTTACAAAATATAATACTTTCCGTTTATAAACAATATTATTATAAACGGAATATTATTATTGCATATATAATATACGCATTATTAACGTTGAATTAACGTTGAATATTATTATTAACATTAACGTTGAATATTATTATTACATATATAATATACGCATTATTAACGTTGAATTAACGTTGAATATTATTATTAACATTAACGTTGAATATTATTATTACATATATAATATACGCATTATTAACGTTGAATTAACGTTGAATATTATTATTAACATTAACGTTGAATATTATTATTACATATATAATATACGCATCTCATTGGTTGCGCCTCTTATACGGATCTCATTGGTTTCGCAAAGATAAAACTTGCACGGATGAGACAAAGTTTACTGAGTAAATTAAATATAGCATTCTACTTCGTTATTACCTGCAGTATTCATTAACAGAGTTTTGCCTTTTTGTTTAAAACCCGTAATAAATTTCTTTTGGTGCTCTATTTTGCTCTGTTTCACGAAAATCTCATATGTATGCATATCAAATGTATGTACGTAGGTGCGTGTATTTTTTATCATTTGCTAATAAAATATACATATTATACAAGTACACCCAAAAAGTTTTTGCGGCGCTCTCTGTATATGTATCTCTGTTTTCTTTCAATATTTTATACGGCAAATGTTCCCAATGGAATTTTTGCGGCGGAATTCGAGGTGCCGTCTCTTATTGAAGGACATCACATATGTGCTCAAATTTTCATTTTAAATGAAAAATGCAAGTCAATACAAGAAAACATACCTACGTATAATAATTCAACCACCACACCCACCGACAAACTCATAAAGGTACCTGAGTTCTGCGCTAAAAGCTTTGCTTGTAATGAAATAAACTACAGCTACACACCACAAAGCACGATGCATAATCTGTAGTATACATTCTCGTACTGTGCAAATGTACATCGTATGTCGTATGTACATATGTACATATCATATTTATATGTGTGTGCGGCTAATGAACTGTCCCCGGACAGCCTGTTGAGCTTTTCTGGCGAACAAAAGCGAATTTTAAAATGCAGACGATAAGCTCTTTTGCACCGACATTGCTAAATCGCTATTAACTCCTCTCGCTCTCGACCGCCCCTTTGTGCCGAAAAACCTTTCACATAACGATATTAACGCTCTCTCGAATTTACGTTAAATTTTAACGAGATCGGATCGCTAATGGCGCCGAGACTATCCCTCTTCTGTACGCCTCTTCCACTTATGTTGGAAAAAATTAAATGATTTTAAAACGTCTGTCCGATGCAGATACAGCTGAATGGCTAAATGTGACGCGAAAACACGAGCTGGCTCGGTCAACAGATTTTAAGTAAAATTTATAAGTTCTATATAATATTATACGTAAATAGGTACATACATATGTAGTAATTGGAAAATTTTATCTCGTTGACCCACATATATCGGGTTATGTCTAATCCATGATTTTATTTTATTGTAATAAACTAGTGGCCTGATGCACACACTTGTGCACTCGGTAAAAGATCACAATTCGGATCACCGAAAGCCGCCATTTGATCGGCCGACATAAAAAAAAGAATTATTAATTATACATACACGCAGGCGCAAAGCCCACTCTTATGCCCACTGTGCTGCGTCTCTTTCCATGATATACGATTCCAAGGTGAGAAAGAAACACGGTGCATGTTTAACAGCATGCACTTTTATTGTGTGCATGCCCGCGATGCGATGGTTTCTGTAAAAAAAAATCGCCCAAAAATGGGAACGAGAAAACAGGAATGAGTGGCATTGCAACACAATAATTTCAAATGTTTTCGCGTCGCCATCTACGTTGTTAGAGTAAAATAAACAAACAATTGAATAATTTGAAATATTTTCGCCGCCTGCGTTTTTCCGACGCAGTATTAATTTGATTAATTATTATTTTAAACTGAAAAATTCACTTATTGAACTATGTACATCGAGAAACGGGAACGGGAACGGGAATTGCATGCGTTATTGTGGCATTACAACGTATGCTGGGTTCAACTGGTACGATATACATATGTACAATATAAGAGTTACATATTGAAAATTCAATATTTACAGTGGGTTCAAAGAAAATAAAAATCGATATCGTGCATAGGGTTGTGAAATTTCTCCGGATTCCCATACAGTATTTTAATAAAGTAAAATTAAAATCAGGTATATGTACATATACGAATCATTTCGTAATTTAAAACGTGGATATTTAAGTGATTTAACAAGATTTCAATGTAGGCATGTATTGCTTAATATCTGGATATCTGGTGATCCCCATTAGATTGCATGGAGTCAAAACAGACCCAAAAAAAGAGAGATGGGGACACGCTAGTTGCCTTTGAAATGTGATGCAGAGGCGAATGTTGCGCATTCCATGGACCGCAAGACGTTCGAGCATCTCCATTCTCCAAGAGCTGGCAGTTTCAGAGAAACTCTTCACAACCAGGATTGTTTCCTCATTTGGCCATATTTCCAGAAAGAATTTAGATCTCGAGAAGCTGAGAGGGCAGTCTCCCACAAGATGCGTTTGTACGTTTTGATTTCGATTTGCGGCAGCTTAGGGGTGGCAGCCTAGGGGTGGCAGCCTCGTGGCGGCCGCCTAGGAGCGGCAAATACAGGGCAGCCGCATAGAGGTGGCAGCTTCGAGGCGGCAGTCCCTAGGCTGCTTCGAGGCGGAAGCCTGGGGGCGGCAGCTTAGGGGTGGCAGCCTTGATTACTGTTTCAATTCTGTTTTAGATCCGATTACTGTTTCAATTCCGAATCCCGATTCTTGTTTCAGTTCCGGATCCCGATTATTTATTTAGTTCCGGATCCCGATTACTGTTTCAATTCTGGATCCTGATTCCTTTTCCAATTCCGGTTCCCGATCCCTGTTTCAGTTCCGATTCCCAATTCCCAATTTCTGTTTTAGTACCGATTCCGATTAATTATTAATATTCGTATTGTAACTTTATTTTAAATCATGTATCAATTTGTTTCCGGAACCACCCGTTGAAATTTCAACGGGTACAACACTAGTTTCTTTACATAATGCACCTAAATACGTACATATGTATATACATACATTGTACCACGTATGCATGTAATATAATATGGGTACAGGTGAGCACTTACATTAAGTGATTTTAACCGGAATCCTTGAAACAATTAAAAATTAGTGGTTGTAGACATTAATCGACAATTAAAAGCTTCTCGGAACGGATCGTCTCTCAAATGTCAAGATTCACTCGGCGTTAAGTTAAGATAATGTTCGCGTAAGTCAATATAGTGTTAATCCAAATTACACAAAATAAACACATATTATACGTATCTACCAGGGCTATGTAGTCGGACCATTTCAAGCAGAGTCGGAGTCGTAAAAATCAACCGACTCCGATTCTTATTGTTTTCTTTATTGCAGTAATTGTCAACTAGAGTCTCGAATTACATATATTGAAGTAAATCCACTAAACTAGCTAAACCCGGCATGCGTTGCAACGCCACAATAACGCATGCAATTCCCGTTCCCGTTCCTGTTCCATTTCTCGTTTCCGTTCCCGTTTCCATTCTCGTTCCCGTTCCCATTTGTCGGAAAAACGCAGGCAGCGAACACCTTGGTCGCGACGCGAAAACATTTGAAATTATAGCATTTCAATGACACTCATTCCCGTTTTTCCAATTTCCGTTACCATTTTTCGACAATTTTTTTTCACAGTAATCTTCCCGGACATGCATACAACAAATTCTAAAAGTTCCATCGTAATCAGTTCAGTGGTTTAGGAGCCTATTCGAAACACACACACACAGACATTCAATTTTATATACAGTCCCAGGACAGAATATTACGCCACCCGATTGAACCACGTTCCCGCCCATTTGTAACGGTTATAAATAATTCACAATAATATCTTTTGTACTAGTTTTTTTTTTGTAAGTTCATCCTTATTTGCTACTCTATTCACCAACAAAAAATAATACAACATTATCCTTCAAAATGTCTTCAAAAATAAAAGTGAAATGATAGAAATAAGTTTGCTCCTGAATTTCGTAAAGCATATACGAGCGTTTCTGCGAAGGTTTTTTATTATTTTGTTAAAAACACCGTGATTTTTTCTTTTGCTGCAGCTTTAATGTATTTTTAGCGTAAGTTGGTGATTAATTTGTAAAAAAATTACTTTCATTTATGTTTTAAATTACTTTGTGAGTCTTAAATAGATTTTTTTTAGATTAGTCGAAAAGCAATTATTTTTAAAGAAAAAAATGCAAGTATTATAGCATTTTTTTATATTCTTTGCAATAAAAAAAAATACAAATTATATAAATAGCACAAGTAATATATGTACATATTATAGGTATGTCATATGTCAAATGTACATAAAATATTTAATGCAACCATTATCTATCCTTTTGAACAAATTTATTGAAATAGCTTCGACATTTTTATTCGTACATTTTATTTCCGTTATATGCGGTATATTATATTCAAAGACAACTCCAAATGAATATTCTTGAGAGAAAAAAAAGTTTCGAAACTGAATCAAAATAAATAGCTCTATAAGTTTAGTGCGCGGTATCAGATATTGCTAAACTTTCACATCTTCCTAAATTGTCCCTCTGAATATATTTCTAAAAGTGAAATCGTGATTACTTTTAAAATACGTGATATATTTAAATTTAGATAATTTAAACTTTCACCGAACGATTTGAATCGATTCGAAAATAGCTTCTACCAGTTGCGATTCAAATTTATATCGAAGGGAGAAAAAATAATTTTTCATTTTTCATTTTATTTCAAATTCGAAATTATATTGGGATATATTCACCGTATTTGAACTATATACATATTTATGCTTCTAATAAAAATTTAGCAAGATGATTGAATATTGGTCATCAAAATGTGAATAAGAGAAAGCGCAGGGTTTATGATTTTAGTGTTAATAATGAGACAATTGGGTTTTTCTATTATGGATTTAGAGAGCCACAGAATAAACAAGTTTGAAAAGCGTTGCAATCATAGCGTGATAATCTAATATATAATTTCAAAAGAGACTTTGTATGTTAGTATGTAAGTATCTTTGGTTGGGAACTTCGTAAACAAAACAATGTTTCCATGACGACAATTCAATCGGTTGAATATTATTTATTTTTTCGATTCAAATAAATTTAATAAATAAATAAATGAATATTTACTATTAGATTCGCCATGTTTAAGCTGTTTATATTACAAATACTGAGCGAAGCCGGCTAAAACAACTAATATAGAATAAACAACAATATGCTTTTCTGTCAAAAGCCGCCGAGCGTTTCAACGCTGAAATTTCCGCACGACAAGGATGTCCGGTGAGATACCATTTCAATGGAAATTTTAAGAGAGAAAATACACGAATTCACTACTGATATTAACAAAACTATGTCCCATATTTTGCAAGGTAACCTTAATTCAAATAATACTTGAAAATACAAAATACAAAATTTTGGTAAAACTGTCTAGTTTGCAGGTCAATGACTTGTCGACTTTTCTTTGAGAACACTCCGCGCCCAAAACCGGAAACTCAATATCTACGCCTCGGGATATATTTGGACGCATTTTTCATAACTTTTTCTCGTTGAGCCTTCCTTTTTTGCTTCTACTCTGCAGGATATTGTCATGTCGTAGAAAATTTGAATTTCGTTACGAAATTTTCTGGAAAACTAAATAAGGGCGTTTTCCAATGCTTCTCATTCGGCAATATATCAAGTTAAATTATTTATCCGAGCGCTATACCGTGATTTAAATTAAATGCGTTGTCGCCGGAATTACTCATTAAACCATTTACATATTATATATATGTACATATGTATGTACGTAGATATATTAATGTACGTTCATCCTATATAATATATGTAAGTATATACATATGTTTGTGTATATATATATAGGTACAAACATGCACGTCAAAGGATTTCAATTTCAGACTACTTATACTTTGACATTTTAAAAACAAGAAATTTTAATCTCCAACTATATCGTTTCAAGTATATTCTGTAAGGCAAACTCATACATATATATATACAAAGATATATCCTAATCCGATTTAAGCAATTAATTATAAAATTTAATAACAATAAAAATAGATCTTGGTTTTTAAAAACATTTTAATAGATTTCATATTTAATTTTATTATTGAAACCCACCAAACCTTTTAAGAGGGAAACCCTCGTCAACGTTTTTATTCGAGTGACTAACTCCGGCTTCATAATGAAGGTTCAAATACGAGAAGCATAAGTATATCATCGAGTTACCAGACTATTATCTCAAATTCAAAAGCGTATAATTATCATTTGAAATATAAATCGATTTTTTAAAATTCAAGCACCGTTATTAGTGTTTGAATTTTTTTTATAATTATACATTTTAGCCGGAATATTTAAAATACATGTATGTATATGTAGATACAAACAAACATTTGTATGTATATTCAAAAATGATTACATAAAAGCAGAATCCCTAATCGGTTTAGGAACTTTATTCAAATAAAATCACTTTAATAAATGTATATGTATGTGCATATGTAATATTTATTACACAATACGATGATGTCTATACGTCCTTTGGTTTGAATTACTACACGTCTAATTAGATAAAACAAATTTATTAATTATTCTAGCTCTAAAGAAACTTGTGTATACCCCCACGTGCGAGATCATTTGTCATGCTGATCACCCGTGCCCCCATTTTACACCGTCGGGTCACGGAACGGTTTCCGAAAGCAAATTGATTTTCATCTTATGCTTGTTAGTCGGAAACCTGATCGTGATTTGTATGTACACGATGGAAACCCTCTTCTAGTTGTACTATTAATAATCCAGTAGATATCATACCTAAGAGCAGCTTATTATTTTACATATTGCGCCATAGTGACTAAATATGTATATATTTGTATATGTAGATTACTCCAATGCATTATTATGTCCAGACAAAAATACAAACATATATAAATATTTATGTACAGATATATAGAAATATTGAAAAAAAATACAGCGTGGACTAGTGGTTAGCATAACATAGTGGTCACGGGTTCAAGTATCACTAGTTTGTTACTCCAGGTCGATCGTTTCCTATCAGAGTTTGCCAATATATCTGATTTTCATTGAAATGGTTCCAACGAATTGGCAACCTCTACCCATTTCTCGCAATTTTCCAGTATTCAACATCTCAAAATTTGGCATCTTAATTACTGGTTCAGTTCCGAATCCGAATTCCTGTTTCAGTTCCGGATCCGGATTCCTTTTTCAGTTCCGGATCCAGATCTCTGTTTCAGTTTCGGATCCCGATTCCTTTTTCAGTTCCGGATCCGAATCCGGATTCCTATTTCAGCTCCGGATCAGGATTATTTTTTCAGTTCCGGTTCACTTATACATATATATAAAAAAAACATTAATTTCTAATTGGCTGTCATTTAATATTATTTTTTATCGATTCTTTGATTCGATAAATTTAATAAAAAACAAATGAATCTTTACTGTAAGATTAACCATATTAAATCCGTATAACCATTGAAGCCGGGTAAAACCACGAGTATAATATAATATGAGCAACATACTTTCACGAGCATAGTAATTACGAACGTACACCTTGTAACTTTTAATTTATTTAAAAAAAAAAAAACCAGAAAATCGATGTGTTTTGTCATTCGTGAGACATTCAAGACTGACATTCATATCTAAGTTTTGAAATACAAAAAAAGTGTCAGGAATTCCAAAAATCATCGGAAAGGTAAAAAAATATCGTGAATAATTCAATAGAACTTTTTAACTGTGTGAAAACATTTCCAAGTGCATACATACGATATTAATAAATACAAGTACATACATACAATACGAATAAATACAATATACATAATATAACGTCAAACTGTGTTCAATAGACGTTACCTGGTGCTATTTAGAACACCTCACCGTATGAGCTATAACACAAAACTGTCTCGTTTGTGTTTCTTGTAATAAAAATAAATATAAGTGAATTATAAATATGTACATATGTATACATGTTTATGTAAAACAGCTTTTTGTCTAATGTCACTCCTATCGAACGGAAATAGGTTCTACTTCGTCGTTCTAGGTCACCTACGTAAAAATGTTTTCCCCATAAATTCATTCCTTTTCAAAATGAATGCATACTATAATACATGTAGAGTACTCAAATTTACATTTTTCTTTCGTCAATTCCATAACGTGTGACCAACATTATTTTTCAACGACCTAAATATTTATATATACATACATACATACATATATATGTATATATATATATATATATATATATATATATATATATATATATATATATATATACATGTATATATTTACAAATTAGACATTATTTAAATACCATTAAAATCGATGTACGTACATATGTATGTATGTACATATTTAATATTCATATGTATGCATGTGTACCTTTTCTATTTCCTGTAACCTTAGATTTTGTGGCTGGTAAGCGACGGAAAAAAAGTAAATTTACATTTAAGGTAGCGTGGCGGCCGGAAAATGTAAACAAACGGTTTTTCCAGAAATGTAATCCGGCGAGAACCAACAAAGGGGCTGTTTAAATAAACGGCACCATGATTGAAAATCCCAAGATCGCATTTTTCTTCGCATATAATCAGATTTGAAAGGTCAACAAGCAGTGGATTCGATGAAATTAGTCGACATTTCAACATTCAATGACGTCACAATACGAAAATTCTTTTAATTTTATATTGAATTACCAACCGAGACATATTATCCATTTTGATACTATTGAGATTATGTTACTAAAAAATAAAAGAATTATTTTTAGGAATAATTGATATTTAT
Source organism: Arctopsyche grandis (assembly GCF_051622035.1). Lineage (NCBI taxonomy): Eukaryota > Metazoa > Arthropoda > Insecta > Trichoptera > Hydropsychidae > Arctopsyche > Arctopsyche grandis. Next base: position 20,841,720 of record NC_135357.1, read on the forward strand.
AAAATTTCCTACACAAACACGCAAATTCACCATTAAATGCCATTTTAGCGATCTAAAAATCGGATGCTATCAAAATAAAACTGTTAAATCAATCTCCTTTGTTTGCAATGTCAAGTCCACATATGTATGTATACTCATAGATCAAATCACTCCAATAAGACATCAAAATTTATACTAGACCTTAATCTACAGTTAAAGGTCAACAATTTACTAATTTATAACACGTCATCCAAATGAAGAACTTCACAAGCTTAATTTTGGCTACAATCAACTCTGACGCGACCACTCCAAATGCCTGAATTAATTATAATTCAGTGTATAATTCAGAAGCCTACGGATCAATCGCTGAATTAGTAATCCAATATTTTTACCGTGTGTCTCCTGTCTCACAAAAGCCGCACGCAGCATACAGCACTTTCGTAAAATGCGACGTAAACACACACACCGGGGCTGCATTTACGGTCATAAAATGTCGTCATCCGAGGAAGACAATTTTACAAGAACTATGTAAATGATGAAGAAAAATCTTATTCCCATTATAGGTTGGCCCAAATATTTTTTTAAATTATTGTTATGTTAGTTTCATCAAGCTTAATCAAACAAAATACACACTACAGATATTCAATTTCTTTCGAAGAACGTTTATTAATGATATATTATGGTAGGAACAAAAAACATAATAAAATTTAAGAAAATAAAAAAGGGTTTTTATAATAGCACTATAAAATTATAAAGTTTTCGCCAATTTTACTCCATATCAATTCTGTTACTCGACTATTGCTGTAATCTTGATGTTGGTAATTGTAAAGTCGAACAAATTGCTCAACTTCTTCAATAAATTCAATAGAAAAATCCAAAAAAATCCTAATTTTTATTTAGCTGTCAATTTTCGAGCAACAAAGAATGAACACGTTCAATCTTTGCAAAGTGCAGCGCGCATGCTATATACCATTAAAATATATGAGAATAATAAATGCTTCCTGAAGCATTTGCAGCGTGCACGCTGCATGCGTCTTTGGTGTGCGGCCGAGCTTAGTCCTATCGAATTGAAACTTAGTATCGGTTACTGAAATTCTTATCGATACGACGTTAAATTTTTTCAAATTTTTAAGTTGACCGGAAATGGTACCTCCCCTTATACATAGGTGTCTTCTATTTTTTAAGTTTTTGAATTCAATTATCTCCCAAATGGCTAATCGAATCGGATTGTAAATTTTTTACATGTAATATAAATTATAAATTTTAGACCCCAATATTTTTTTTATAAACCGGAAGTAGTACTTTTACTTTTTGCCGGAAGTAGGTTTTTTTATGTTTTTCTCAGAAACCTTTTGGTTTATTGAACTGAAATTTCATATCTAGAAGTTTAAGTTTAATAATAATTTATTTTTAAAATTTAGTAAGCATCCGTCAACCGAAATTAATAGCTTACTCTTGTTTGATTTTTCTTCCACTTTTTTTTCGACCCCTTAAACATGTGTGCTCTTCACAAAAAAATTCAAGTACTATTCGTGTATTAATGTGATGACCAAATTTTATAAACCGGAAGTAGTATTTTTTCCTCTTAGAAAGGTCAAAAATGTTGTAGCAACAATTCTGTCCACACCCCTGAACGTATCAAGCTGAAAATTTGTATTTGTATTTTTTATGTACTGTCTTAGAGCTTATAAGGTTTTGGTCAGAATTCGTAAACCAGTAGTATTTTTTTTAAACAATATTTCATTATTTCATTTTGACCTTTTAAAATGTTTTATTCTGCTATATATTTATTGTGTATAATATTAATAGTGATTTTGAGTAATAAAAAAAATTTGAACAAAATCCAACAACCAGAAGTAGAACTTTTGTCTTGTGCATATGTTTCCATACATTTACGCTCAATTTGTATCGAAAATGCTGTCATAGCTATTAGTATTTCATAATGCTGCCGGTATGTGTGAATGTATCTGTACGGTTCAATATAAATTTTTTTTGACCTTCTTATATCCCTCAAACACATAGATAAAGGTAACATCCGTTTATTTTTATATATAAGAGAACCGGGACTGAAACAGGAATCTGGATCCGGAATTGAAAAAGGAATCCGGATCCGGAACTGAGAAATGAATCCGGATCCGGCATTGAAAAAGTAATCGTGATCTGGAACTGAAACCGGAACCCGGATTCGGAACTGAAACAGAAATCCGGATACGGTACTGAAAAAGGAATCCGTATCCGGAACTGAAAAAGGAATACGGAACGGGAACGGAAAAAGAAATTCGGAACCGGAACTAAAAAAGGAATCGGGATCCGGAACTGAAACATGAATTGGAATCGAAATTTGAACAGCAAAAAAACATTGTAGTCATAGAAAATTAGATATTTTCGATAACGTCCGGGATTCTACCACCTTACATTACATTCATTAAACCTAAAAGTCTCTTTCGAAATTATACATACATAAAGTAGATTGCACGAGCATGCATATAATAAAACAAACATTTTATCCATTGATACTTCGTACACCGATAAAAGTTAATTGCAAATAAGGAAAAGATGAATTTTTCATACCAGATTGGAAAACCACGCCCGCTTCCAGTCTAATGCATTTAACCGGAACTGGTCGCTAGGCAACTCGCTCCAAAAGTCGTAATGTTTCAATTTTAGTACGGATCTGTGGGTCATTTTGGGTCGTCGTCCAACGACCCTTTGACAACCATTTTCCTCTTACAGAAGGCATATTAATGGCCGATGATAGTCGCTCGACTCGAACCCAATTAGAAACTCACGTGTTCATTTGTCAAAACTAAGTCATGTTAAAACATACGTACATAATTATATAAACAAATAACTATAGATATATTACACCTTGTATGTTAGATTATGAAACAAATTTCACATAGCGCGTAAGCGATGTGTGAAAATTAATTTTCGGGCATGAGAGCATGTCACTTTGATATCGGTACATCGTTAGGGCGACATTCTTCTATCACCCTAATGCACCCTAGCAATAAGTGCGGACAATTTTCCAGAAATTGCTTCAATAATGAGCTTAATCGCGTGCCTCCAGACGTTACATCAAATCGATTCGACTTGAACGATTTTCCCTTACATTTTTCTCAAACCTCATAACACTATTCCATATGTGGTGTAGCTACATACACATGCGAATATAATATGTATGTATATGTACATAGATGTACAGAATAGAATATGTATGTATATGTACATTTTATATACTACATATCATATATATAAAGACGGTAATCTGTGTGTGTGTGGGTGTGTGTATGTGTATGTGCCCTAACGCTCGCCGAACATAATGAACGAATCGATAAAAATCGATAAATTAATTTTTCGACGAGACGACTTTGTCGCGACTCGAACCGATCACCCCTCACTCAAATACCCTCTTATAGGTGTATTCAATTACGCCACGATCCAATTTGAAATTCTCCTTTTTTTTTAAACATTAATTGAAAATTTTCGCTATCGCCATAAATACGTAATAAAATTATTTTATTTAGCGAGGTTTTGAACCATTTTTTTATATATTTATTTTGAATTAAATTGAAATTTAAATTTAAATTATTTATATTTATATTTTAACGATATTCGAGAAAAAAATTGATTTCATTCACCACGGGCGCCGGGAATCGAACCTATGACCCTCCGATTTGTGCCAAACGCGATGTGCTCACGAGCCCGCGCCGCATGCCATATCCTCGCCCAGGATACGGGTTGTAAATACACATCATATGAATATGCACTTAATTTGTGTTGTGTAATAATAATATTTAACGTTACGAGGTCAATGACCGTTTGTGTATAGTCGGAAAATTTTACGTTTTGTTAACTTTAATTAACATTTTGTTAACGTTAACTTTAAGAATTGAAAATTATTCCAAATAAAGAATTGAAAACTATCTATGAGAGTCCGGTTCCGGTTCCGGATTTTTTTTAGGTTTATACGAGTATATAATAATTTTATACCCATGCGATGATGTTTCATCGGGCTATTCACTAGTGTTATATGTATATTACAATCGAACCCTTTTAATATGATATTTTCTACTAATTTCAAAAAACAATACAAATTTTCAACCAATTTCAAACGACATATTTATTGGAAAATCTTGTTATACGAAAGTGTTTAAATATTTTTTAATATTAAAATAACAATTTCGTAAAACAACTAAAATAAAAAAATTGCTTTTAAGCAATTTCCTTCCGGATTACAAACATAATTCGTCATATCGCATATTTCGTTCGCTATTCAGTAATATGCATCAGTGCATTCATCATCATCCCGGAAAGGTAATTAAATACATTATTCGATAATATGATAAAATTCCAGACTTCCACGCTGTAAGATAATATGTTCCAAATGAAGAGTGAAATATTTACAAATGCGTTAATATTGTGTGTAGATATGTTGTATAAACTTTCGAGGTTTTCGATCGATTACACCCGCGGGGGTTAGCAATCTATTGCGAAAGTTGGCAAATAAAATTTACGCTTGTTTTACAGACATCGTATATACATTAAATCCGCGAAATATTGAAGTAACTAACTTTCCACACATAAATTATTACTGGTCTAAATACAAAAATAACTGCCGAAGTTGATCCGTCCATCACATCCATTACAACTTATGAAACTTGCGAAACTGGATGTAGATATATTAGTAAATGTGTGTAATACATACATACATACATACATATATATATATATATATATATATATATATATATATATATATATATATATATATATATATATATATATATATATATATATATATATATATATATATATATATATATATATATATATATATATTTATATATATGGGTGTTCTTATGTACATATATGTATGTACTTCCATTGGATTTCAATTTCGAAAACCAATTCAGTATGTTTGGTGATTAATTGATCATGTGAACACACACATAAAATGATTTCGAAAGTTTCTCTGTAAATAAAAAATAAGAAGAGGCTAGTAAAAAAAATAAACAATTTCGGAAAATTCTGTAATGTAATGTTGCATAAGTCGATATTTTAAATCAATGAAATGACAATCAGAGTCATTTCAGAGTTAGTTATACAAATTCTTTTATGTGTAGATTCATTATAATTCTACATTTTAACAGTGGCAAAAATTTTGCAAATGAATGGTTCTTAGTATGAAGTCGTCAAATGAAAAGTTACAGTTCGTTAAATTCGCGACCTCCTTGATGAATATTCATTATTCACTTCTAGAGCACACAGAGTTGATTCAACTTTTTTTACCCAAAATTAAGCAAGACTTTCGTGAAACATTAAATAATCCCTGAATAAACCTGTGCTATCTATAGGAAGATTATAAACCTAACCATATATAAAGCATTTTAATTATTAAAAATGCTAGTACTATTTTACCGGAAATATCAAACTTAGCATTCATTGAACACTCTTTTCTAAATAAACAACAAAAATTAATATTGTCATATTGAATATACAGAATATGTATGTGCTGAATTGTACTTATACATATGTACATAATTTGTACCTGCAAAAATATACCTACATACATATATTTCAAATTCAAGCCCAACAGCACTACCATTATAATTGAACCCGTTTAAGGCCTTTGTGAAGCAGCTGTGCATAATTAATTATGTGTACAGAAATTGAGTAACTATTGAAAGAGGAACGAGGCTATTCTACGTACATACATACACACATATACCGAAGAAAACCTAATCAAAGGAAAATTTAATCAAATAAAGCTTCATCTAATTTTATGAATCTTACGTAATTGTTACCTGAATATATTAATTTAGAGAGCCACTTTATGTATTTACATATGTATATGATATGTATACACACAGATATTACAAGGTACGAATATCCATGGAGATCTAGCCTAACGAAGTACATACATATACATATACATACACGTACATAGCCATAGTGACGACTTGGAGCTAATCTGTAATGTCACTATGGCGAAATTGTAAATAAATAAATAATATGAACATCTATGTATAAGTATTTATAAATCACATTGTGTGTCTCTTTGGTTTGCAACTGTGGCTTAATTTATGATATGTGTATTGAATTTTAAATTTGTACCTTTTAAGATATACACGTACATACAATATTCTTAAGTTATTGTATATATGTATTGGCGAATTTTGAAACTAAGTAATTGCTTTTTATTAATAGTTGATGACAATAAAGTTTAATGCAAAAAAGGAGCATGAAATTCTGATTTTTTAAAATGAATTGTGAAAAAAACTACATAGTCAAATAACTAATAATTGAATGAACGAATTTGACATCAATATAATTATTTGACCGACATCTGAGAGCAGTAGAATAAAACTAATAAGTTCATTTAAGAATTTTTGCATTTTGATTTAGTCTCATGTTTCAACTCGACTCTATTTTTTTTTCTTTAATAACAAATTCAATAACCCAAATATGTCTAATTTCTTAAAATAAGCCTAATCTTCCGAAATCGGTTTGTATCCAGAAGCGCGACGAAAACTTTTTCTCATAGACAAGGTCCTTATTATGTAAGAACATGCTCAATTGGCTGTGGCTTTTTAATATTTCAAAAAGGCTTAAATTTCTAAACTAAACTTTTGCTATAAAAATTACGGTCAGTGTTTAGGGTCTCACCTTTCCATTCATAAATTATTTAAAACCATCTGTAGGTTTCGACATTACGACATTAAAAATTAATGTAATGAAAGTGCGCTCTCCATGTGAATGTAACAGGTGTTTTTATTCTATTGCCACTTAACAGGTATTTTTGCTTTTTTCTTTTTACTTTAGATCTACATATGTTTTTATTGAAAACATTAAATATGTAGATACTCGTGTTTTGCCTGGTGATATCGAAAAGATTATTAAAGAAAATAGTTGAAATATCAAAGTTCATAAGAAAAACACAACTTGATTATTTCAGAGCGAAAGTCCACTCGAGGTACATATATACACAATTAAACTTTTTATACAATTTTAATAATTTTTTCTTTAATTTGAAATTTCGTAATTATATATGTAAATATAAAAAAAAACATTTTTTTAGTATTATACATATTCGTTATATATTCATACATTGACGGATAGAGTAGATACATACATAAGGTGACCCGAAAAAGACGCGCACGACAATGCTGCGCCGACATACCCGCGCATAACAATACCACGCAGAACAACTCGTCAATGCCACGCTGACAATCCTTATTAATTATTTTTTTTGTCTATTAAATCATTATTAATATTTGTGTATTAAATCGATTAATAAATAAAAAGCGCCAACAATGCCACGCTGAATATAACTACAAAATCAAATAAAAAGTCCTTTTTGGTTTTAGTCGATATTGCAGCACTACTCATACATAGATAGAAATTTACTAGGATTCGTTAGTTTTTGAAAACCGGGTTTTCTACTATATTTTCAAAATTCAAAATTTAAAATTTGGCAAATCGGTTACAAGTATGAAGTACAAATTTGTTTTTTGTGAAACGGGGATAAAAATGTTTTTTTAAAAATTTATTTCTCAAATTGGAAAACAATAAAAATGTAAAATTAATTCCGATTTAATAATAATAAATAAACTTCGAGTGGATAGTGTTAAATAGTGTTTTAATTTTTATCACTAAAAATCAAGTGACGCGGATGTCTAATTATGCTTGAAATATTATTGAATAAAAAGAATTTACTTTTGTCCGGCGCGGTTATGTCGGCACGGCTATGTCGGCGCGGCCATGTCGGCGTGGCTATATCGACACGGTTTTGTCGGCGTTGAATTATCATGCGCGATTTTGTCGTGTGCGGTTTTTTCGGGGTGCCATAATATTACAATACCTGTATATCTATATCTATGTATAAAAATCAATGTTTGTCTGTTTGTCTGTTTGTCTGTTTGTCTGTTTGTCTGTTTGTCTGTTTGTCTGTTTGTCTGTTTGTCTGTTTGTCTGTTTGTCTGTTTGTCTGTTTGTCTGTTTGTCTGTTTGTCTGTTTGTCTGTTTGTCTGTTTGTCTGTTTGTCTGTTTGTCTGTTTGTCTGTTTGTCTGTTTGTCTGTTTGTCTGTTTGTCTGTTTGTCTGTTTGTCTGTTTGTCTGTCTGTTTGTCTGTTTGTCTGTTTGTCTGCTTGTTTTTTTGTCTGTCACGTATGCTTTCCTATAACATTAAACCAATTGCGATGAACCTTACAGGAGGTATTGTGTGTATGTCCGCGATGGTTTCTGTAAAAAAAATCGCCCAAAAACGGGAACGGAAACGGAACAACGGGAATGAGTGGCATTGCAACGCAATCATTTCAAATATTTTCGCGTCGCCACCTGCGTTGTTAGGGTAAAATAAACAAACAATTGAATAATTTCAAATGCGTTCGCCTAGCCGCCTGCGTTTTTCCGATAAATTATCATTACTGTAATTTTATTTTATTATTAAGTATTAATTTGAAACTGAAACATTCACTTATCGAAACACATCGAGAAACGGGAACGAGAATTGCATGCGTTATTGTGGCATTGCAACGCACGCCGAGTTCAGCTGGTTTTATATATTTATTGATTTATTTATAGGTACGTACATACGTAAATCAAAAACTCCCCAAAATACAAATTTTTCTAGACCATGGAAACGTGATCAGTGATCGATTCTGAGTTCGAATAAGTCAAAATTTCAAGTCCGAATTTTCGCATTATCAAAAAAACCTCATCTACATATTGTTAATACGTGTATAGATAAAGTAAAAAGTACTTATAAAGTGGTACAAAGAAAATTTCCCAGAAAATTTTCAAAAAGTCATAATCAATTATAAAATGGTAGATGGGTTTATTAGTTTCTCGTTTATTTAGAAAATGGGACTTTTCCGAAAATAAATTTATTCAACCTACCTCTCTGTATTTTGCATAGTACAGGATTCTTCCCCTCAGGCGAAAAAACCGTCGTTGCCATCTCTGAAAACTCCAAGTCTGCTTCATCAGGTAACCCTCTTTGATCGTTTTCTATAACACGGAATAAATAACATGAAAATTAATAAAATTATCTTTCGTATTTCTCAGATTGTATTTGTGATCGAGTCGTATCTTTGTGAAAAAAGAGTGTTCGTATTTTACAATATATACATATGTATAATTCTGATGGTATAAAACAAAAATTTTAATTCCTAAAAGAATAGCAAATATAAAAATTACTGCTATGAGTTGTTTCGGTACTTTTTCGTCTATTAAATCTATTAATAAATATTTTCATTAAATTTTCTCTCTATCCGAAAAATCGTAACTCAACAAATGAATAATAAAAATTACTGTACTACTTGTTTTAAAATTTGCAGTGAATGAACAAATGAATACATCTCGATATGGTTTTAAAACTTAGACTTCATCCTTGAAAAACCTATTTACAATATTTCAATGATAATTATAATAATTGTGCTCTTTTTTTATTATTACTCAATGTATTTGTATTGTTATTACGCAATGTATTGGTTCCGTTACCATTACCTATTTTACACATTTTTACTTTTTTCTTTTACTTTAGCTCAAAAGCGATTTGTATTTTAAAGTTTCAAAATATAATAGCTATAGCTATGTATGTATATTCGAATTTTAATAATTAAATAAAAGAGTATGGAAAACTGAAGCAAGAACACGACGGGTCGAAATCGTTCATTGATTTTAAAATGGAAATGCATTATCCCTTTTTATATCACACACACATTATATTAATTTTTATTCGTTAAACATTCTGTTTTTTATTTGTTGGAATAAAATTCGATCAAAATTACCCGATATTGTATTTACGACAAAATTTAATTGTTTTTAATCCACAATTCATGTTTCTATATTTTATATTTCATTTTTAGGGACCACACACTGGCTTAGGCAAAATATAAACACTGCACATTTATTTTTGAGTATATAAATTATCTAAAAATGTATGCGCCATTTATTATTACATCAACCATAGCCAAAAATACAAATTATATTTTCAGTATTCATTAACATTATTTAGTCACAAAAATTAAATAAGCAGTTACATATAAATGAGTTGCAACCATTTGTCTGGCAAAACACTTTTTCATCCAATAGTCGCATAATTTTCACATGGCAAACAGAAGAGATAAACACGTTGTTAACGTGACAACTGCTCATACTGGTTCTTTGTCACACTGAGGAACCATATTCGTTGAAACCATGAAAATAAACAAACAACCCTAATTAGATCAAGACAAATAAACTAGACTTTGGGAGCCGGTTAAACTATTTCACTTAAATTACAAATTTATTAATATTTATAATTTATCAATAACGATTGTTATCACAATTTGATTGATATTGTCACTACGAAACTTATCACGGATGTCAATGATTTTTATTATAAATTTTAGTTCAATTTAATATATTTTTAACTTGAATATAGCTTTTTGCGTACACTTAAATATTTGGATATTTGTATCTTGTAGAATCAGTTGTGGGTTCAAAAGGTAAGCCGTTACTCCTTATCGTGAAGTATTTTGAGGGTCATCGCCCACGTGTTGACAACAGGTAGCCGGTCTCAATTAGGTCTAATGGAGGCGACAGGTGTGTCCATCTACATATTTACATTGCGATGACTATGCCGAAAAAGCGCGGGTACACAGTGATAAAACATATGTTTTGAGCTCTCAATTTACTCTCAATAATTCCAATTACATACATAAATACATATAAAAAAATATATGTAAGATATTATAAATTTAAAAATTACTCTTTTAATATTTTAATATGCATTAATAGTATTTGAACACGAATTTTGCGGGATTCGACGATTTGTATTCAAACAAAATTTTATAATAATTTTATTAAAATAAAAAACATCAATATCTATTCTATTTCAATTCTATTATGTATAAAATAAAAATAAATATAAAAAATAAACAAATCATTGCGCATAATGTAGAAAAAAAATCGAATTAACTTTTTTTTTTAATTTAAAAATGAAATCAATAATTTTGAAAAATTATATTCAGAAACTAAGCAAACTATAAAATATCAACAGATAATTTTCATATACTTTGAACATATATAATTTTGATTAAGTAAATTTTATAAAATAATTTTTAATGTAATATTTAAGAGGCCATAGCTGATTTTACAAAAAAAATAAAAAATAAAAAAAAAATATATATATATATATATATATATATATATATATATATATATATATATATATATATATATATATATATACACACACAAGGATATAGAGCACACACATACACATACATACATAAAGACACACGTATTTTTTTCACGTTTAGCACATAACCTTAAGCTAGAAGTACTTGGACTCCTGTAAATTATTCAGATTTACACGTGCTCCTCTGTGGAAGTGTGAACGAGCTAAATAATAAAAATACAGCGTTTCCCCGGGCCAATCTCAACGGATATCCAGGGACAAACTATCACTCATCATACCCGTCTGCTTGGACACTTATTAAAAATTGGCGTGTATATTGAAATAAGCAATGAATCAAACAAGCAGGAGGAGGATCGTATCGAGCGTGTGGAGTGTCGAGTGTGGAGTGTAGAGTGTGGAGTGTGGAGTGTAAACAAAGCTGGCGGGGTACTAACAGGCGCGGGCCCCGGGGGCGAGTCCCCCGCGGAGCGCGCGCCCCCGTAGCGCGTGGGTGGGGGCTCGTCGTCACTATCGGAGGTGTCGGTGTGGGTGCGCGGGGGCGCGGGCGAAGCCCCCGGGCGCGCGCCCGCCGCCATCAGCCGACACCACCCCGCGCCCCGCGCCCCGCGCCCCCTCACACCACCACCCCCTCCACACTGGGGCTCCCCCGCATTGCGCATGCCCGAAACCCCTCAACTACCCCATTCCTCCCAACCCCACCTACACTTCCTATTACCAGACAACGAATCCTTCGTTTTTACAAATTTCCCTAAGAGTAGGTACACCTGGATTTTACACACACACACCGGAAGTGGTAGTTTCCTCTTGTTCAATTGGTCTTTCACTATTTTTTTCAACCCTTTAAATATATTTGCTCTTCACGAAAAAATTTAATTATAATCAATGTCAGTATCAATATCAATAATATCAATGTGATGGAAATAAAAAAAAAAAATCAATACATTTAATAAGCTGGAAGTGGGATTTTTTCCTCTTAGGAAAGTCAAAAATGTTGTGACCACACGATTTTTTCCACACGACACGAAGTTGAAAATTTATATTTGTACTCTTTATGTACTAACTTGGAATTGATAAGGTTTTGGTTAGAGCTCGTAAATCTAAAGAAGTATTTTTTTTAAAACAATATTTCATTATTTTATTTTGATCTCTGTAACTATTTCTATCTTCTTGATATTTTAGGTTTATAATATTTATAGCGTTATTTGAGTTCTCAGCTTTAAACGGTATAGAGGTGGTCGATAATTTTGTCTATCTGGGGTCACTCATATCTAACAACGGCGGCATTGAATTGGAAATACGGCGCCGGATTACATTAGCAAAATCGGCAATGTCACAACTAACGAAGATTTGGAAGAATAGAGCCATTACAACTGCTGTCAAAATCCGTCTCGTGAAGAGTCTCGTTTTTTCTGTCTGCCTTTATGGTGTCGAGACGTGGACTATGAAGGCGGCGGATAGACGGAGAATCGATGCCTTCGAGATGTGGTCCTGGAGACGGCTACTGCGCGTGCCTTGGACCGACAAACGCACGAATGTGTCTATTCTTGAAGAATTAAAAATCAAGGATAGACTGTCAACAATATGTCTGAAACGTATATTGCAGTTCTTCGGCCACATTGCACGAAGAGGTGAGGAGAGCCTGGAGCGGTTGGTTGTGGTTGGTAGCGTCGAAGGCAGAAGAGCCAGAGGCAGATCCCCCGCACGCTGGACTGACCAAGTATCTGCAGCGACGGGCGCTTCCACGGTAGCAAGTCTTCGCCTGGCCGAATTTATAACTGAATGGAGGCAGCTGGTTGACCGGACATCATAGTCACGATCCTCAGTGATGAGGGAACCGACAGCAATATATTGAGTAAGAAAAAATATTTGAACAAAATCCGGCAACCGCAAGTAGAGATTTTGTCTTGTGTAAGTTTCCCTACATTTTTTCACAATTTGTACCGAAAATGCTCTCATAGTCGATATGTGTGACTGTTTTTGTATGTTTCAATATCGAATTTTGTTTTTTATACTTTTTATATTCCTCAAATACAAAGATAAAGTCGTGAGTTGGTCACATCCGAATATTTTTTCCAATTTTGAAATGTGCCGAAAATGTAATACGGATAAGATTTTCCTATGAAAAAGTAAAAAAAAGGAAAAATACACACGAAAATAAAATCAAAACGATAAATATTTAAATATTTATAAAAATCACTTAAGCATAACATTTTGATTAATATTTAATTAATATTATTATTCCTACTAAAATAATATTTTCCAGGATGAGTGGAATAAATACACAATTTCATTTGTTTTGAAAAAATAACTCGAACCAATGTTCATTGAATTTCAGTGGATGTGCAATTTAGTATGCAAAACATCTTTGAATAAATATATTTTCTTTGAACCACAAATCATTTAGTCTCGTCGTCTGCAGTTTTTCATCCATTTATTAGATAATGGTTTTTGATAAAACCTCCACGGAAGTTTTTGACAGAAAGGTTTTCTTTGTTTAATTGGAGTATTTTTTTCTACTACATCTCCTTGTTTTATTTGTACCGCATCGCCTTGTTTTTTTGGATTGATTGAATTGGTTATTTCTATTGTATCTCCTTGTTTTTTTCCCATAAAAATAATATCACCCCTGGCCGACTTGATCACAAAGAAAAATGGATGATCAGCTCTGAACTCTTGCGGAAGGCTTCTAGTCATGATTATTGCTAAAAATATTTTATTAATGTATGCAAAATAGTATTCATTACGAAAATTCCCCAAATATAAAAAAAGTATTATTTGAAAAGTATTATACATATATGTGTAGGTATGATAGATTGTAAATATACCTGTAGCTGCAGCAGCTTCAGTTCCCTCCTCGTTCACTTCAACGAAAGCTTTTTGAATTGCCTCGGATACGTAGAGTTGCTTTGAATTTTTAATGAGTCCACTCAAATCTGCTTTAGATGGATCAAATATTAAATTTACTCCCACCTAAAAGGAAAACATTTTCCTGGCGTAAATAAAGTCGATTAAAATCTTCCAGAAAATAAAATAAAATACTAACTTTAGGTAAAACTTTGTTTAGGTCAATTTCCGTTTCAATTTTAAACTTTGGAATTGAAACTGAAATCTTCTTCGAAACCAATTTGTCGAAAACTAATGACAAGTCGCCACTTTTCAACTTTTCTTCCAAACCGCTTAAACCGTCAACTTCTGTCGGTAAAATAATTACCATTGACATTTGTTTTCCACTGTAGAACATTTCCAAAGCCTAAATATATAGATACTATATTAAAATGTGTCTAAATATATATCAAGAGTACAATTAAATCAAAATGCTTATATTTTAATGTATGCACCTCTGCATTCCATTCCGGAATATAAGCATGGGGGAAAGTATTTATCTGTTCCATCATGTCAACTTTAACTGTTTTGTTAGAACTGATATAAAAATCTTCTTGCTTCGTCTTCAGCACGTTAAATCTGTTTTCCCAATTCCCCTTCGAAAAATAGGAAATAATAACAAGTTTGGATCAATCCGAGATATTAATTTTGTTAAACGACCAATAAACAATTACCTTAAAATAAATAGCATTAACTAACACCAAAGAAGTGCTGCCAGAAAGTGAACTTGACTTAATTAGCTCTTTAATTTTGCTATTCGTTTTTTGTTCCACCTGTAAACACCTTTATATTAATAATAAACTCACATATATGTATAATTTATAAATACATAAACTTATGTGTTTCAATTTAAATAAATAATATGCCGATAGTCAGCCTACCCAAGTGTTGATTATTCCAGCCGCTTGTCCAGAATTTGCAAAATCAACGTTTTGTACATCGGAGTAGAAAACATCAACAGCCAAATTTTTAAACGTTGGCAACAGAGATAATCCATTCATTATGAAAATATTATTGGCGATATTCAAAGTTACACCTTGGATACTGTTTAGACTTGAGATGAACGGCTTAAATTCATTCGTCGTCTGAAATTTCAAAACAAAATAAACACTCGAATACTTACATATAATAAATTCATTTAACAGAGTGCCTATTAAATGCACGCACATACGTAATTTGAATCGGGCAAATTGAGAGCTGAGTAGAGTTCCTTCTGGGTAGCACCTCCTGCTCCCAATGATAAAAGTGCAAGAGCTATTTCGGCCGAAATAGGAGACATGATCGAACTAGCTCCAGGCGCCAAAGCAACAGTTTCCTATACAATTCAACTTTTCATATGAAAATCGTATTTAATGATTTTTAGTTCATATCAAAATAAAATAAATCTAAGCACCTTATAAAACTTATCAAAAAACTGGCTGGAGGACTCCATGAGGGTGATCGCATTTGCATAGTTTGAGTGAATAATGAGCAGCGCCAAGTAAAATACTAATAAATTCATTTAATACATGTTCTTTCATCATTTTATTTCAATGAAAAATTATGTTCACATTTTCTTACCTTTGAATTGCAGCATTTTATAAATCGTACGGACGATTCTAGTAGTAAATGTATACTGCAAGTTGAACAGGTGTATGTGTATACTGTGGACAGTTTGTAAAAATGCTGTATAAATATTGTTATAAACGACTTCTAAAGCAAAATTACTTTGAATTATTTTTATATCCATAAAAACATGCTAATATTTAACGTGGGGGAGCAACCATTGACTTCTAGTAATCCTTGATGAGTACTTATTGTTTCTAAATTGTATGTATTATACATATGTATGTTTTATACACACGGCTGTATCCATGGGAGAGCTATGGGCCCTTCATTAAAAAAAAAATTATAATTATGAGAATAATTATTGTATATCAAGATATGTTTATCACACGATCATGTATGAATTATTTGCGCCTTGAATTTAGCACACATATGTATTTTATTTATTTTATTGAAAAAACAAAAAAAAAATTGAAAAAAATTTACGTCGTGTCCATAAGAATTTCAGTAACCGATACTAAGTTGCAGTTCGATAGGATTAACGGTGTTCAAAAAATCCCCAAAATACACAGACACACAGCACACACACACACAGACACACACACACATTTTTTCTAGATCATGAAAATGTGATCAGTAATCGATTCTGAGTTCGAATCAGTCAAAATCTCGAGTTCGAATTTTCGCATGATCACAAAACTTCATATATTGTTACTACGTACATAGATAAAGTAAAAACAGTACTAAATCACGACGTATATGCATATATATGTATGTATATAAATATTTCTCAAAAAATCGCAAAATTAATTTAATAATTTGGTACAAAAAAGTCGTAAAAGTAACGAAAAATTATTTATTCTATTCAACTTGATATTCTAGTATGAATTCCCTTGATAAATATTTCTTTTAAATGTGAAGAATATGTACCTAATATTCCGTGAGCTCTTAGAACGAATAAATATAAAAAAATTGGTTTAAAAAAAAGCCTTGGAGGAGTGGGTTTCTGTATTCCCGGACATTTTCAATTCCCGGGACACGAGACGGAGCCCGGGATCGTTCCCGGGACACATGTAAATAAACATTGCTATTTCAATTTAATATATATTTTTATTAATAAAAATTATTTATAAAATATAAAAAAATAAACAATACATAATATATCTCTTAACTGGAAAAAATGTAATTATAAAACTAAACTTATATAAAGTAGCTTCTTAAGAATACAAAAATATTTAAATGAGAACCCGAAAGCCTATTCTAAAATTGGTACAAAAATTTCCAGCGATGGAAAAAAAACTCTTTCAGTTTCGGTCGAAGTTGGTTTTATTGGTAAAAGGGACGAAAACAATTTTTTAAACTATCGGTTTTTTCTCCTGTCAGCCTATATTTTTAAATTTATTTTTTAAAGTAGAGGTTATTTTTATTTACGTTATACATATTTGTCTTTGATAACTTGTTTAATTCTTCATTAAAAGAGTTTCTTCCATTGTGGAATCGTCAATACAAGAAGGATATACTCGCTTCATAATAGTCTCCACGTAGGATATACATATGTTACATTCGCTTTTATTACAACATTTATAGAATGTTTTGTTAGGTATAAAATTAGAATTATTTGTGTTAAAAAAATCAGGTTTGGGCTTCTTCTTTCTTCGATTCTAATTTTCAATTCTCGGAATAATTCATCGTAAGGTCAAGTCCTTCGGAATTAAGATTTTCCAAAAATAGAATTACAAGAAACGATTTTGGCCAAATGCACAGAACCATTATAATTTTTTTATATATGTATGTACATATTTACATATATATGTATGTACATATTTACATATATATGTATGTACATATATCTATGTAAGTGGTAAACCTGATGAAATATCATTGCACAGAACCATTATGCTTTTTTTATATATGTACATATGTATATTGTATGTACATATATCTATGTACATAAGTGCTAAACCTGATGAAATATCATCACATAGGCTATGCCAATCAAATTATTCAATAAAAAATAATAATAAAATCTTAAAACCCGAAGTCAAAATCGAAGTCGAAATCGGAATCGGGAATCGGATAATATGAAAAAAAAATGTTCAAAACCTCGTAAGGAAAAAGGTTTATGAGCTTTGTATGTTTAGTTTACAAAAACTAATACCTACAATTATGTACATACGTATAAATAAACCCCGGTCATTGACCTCGCAACCTTGAATATTATAAATTACATATATATGTAAATCACAATTTAAATTTCATTAAATTTGGAACGCTTCCTTTGTCAGTCGCCGTGGTGTACTGGTCTAAAGCGCAGTCGAGCAACAGACCGGCCTGGTTCGATCCGCAATCTCAATTTCAGTTTATTTTTCAAATACCGTTAAAATATAAATAACTTTTATTAAAAAATATATATTTAATTGTTTAATATAAAAAACAAAAAAAAACTTCAAGACCTTGCTAAATAAAATTATTATTCCGTATTTTTATATGGCAAGTACGAAAAATTTTCGATTAATGTTTAAAAAAAAGGTCAATTGAAAATTCGATATTGGCTTCGTCGCTCACTCTCTGAACTCAGGTATACCTATAAGAGGATTTATGTTCGCGCGAGGGTACGCGGGTTCTATTCCGAATGAATTTATACAAAGTTTAGTTTTTTATCGATTAATCATTATATTAGGCTAGCGTTAGGACACATACACACACACAGACATATACACACACAGAATAGCGTCTTTATATATATACCCGTTGAAATTTCAACAGGTGCTTTCGGATTGATGCATGATTTAAAATAAAGTTACAATATGAATAGTAATAATTAATCGGGATCGGAAATCAGTTATGCCAATTAAATTATGCAATAAAAAATAATAATAAAATTAAAAAACCCGAAGTCAACATCGAATTTGAAATCGGAATCGGATAATATGAAAAGTACGTATTTTTACATCGCATGATGTGAGCAAAAATGTATGTTTAATTTACAAAACCCAATACTCGCAATTATGTGTAAACAAACCCCGATCATTGACCTCACAGCCATGAATATTATAAATTACATATATATTAAATTTAGAATGGTTCCTTTGTCCAGCCGTCGTGGTCAAATGGTCTCAGTCGAGCGGTATTATAAAATCGTACTAATCTTGTATTGTGACCAACCTATAAGATATACTGACCATTCGTCAAAATAAAACTGACTATTGAACATTAATACTAACCATTTACGTTTAAATATTGACCAGTGTCGTTCTTAGACCCTAAAGCGCCCTCGGGCAATTTTTACTAAGCGGCCCTAGAAATTTTTTTTAAAAAATGGGTTACCATCCTCCTTTTTCCAGACTTGGGACCGGCAGCGAAGTGGTTAACAAGGTTTCCCAACCCCAGGTGGATTTAAAAATAAATAAAGAAAGTAATATTTCAGAAATGAACTTTCCAAGCCTTTCTTTCTGCAAAATCATTAGTTAAAGCTGAAAAATCAAGATTTTCAGTAGATAAAATTTCAAAACTGGAAAGTCTATCTTGTGACACTGTAGTTCGGAAATAAGTTTTAGCATTCTTTTGGCACTCTAATCTAAAATGTTTTAGGGTCTTTGGCGCTCTAATTTTAAATTTTAAAGCACCTTCGGCGCATCAAGCGGCGCCCTAACATACCGGTGCTCTCGGGCACCGCCCAGCCCACTGGTAAACCGACACTGATACTGACCATTTACATTTAAATACTGACCGTTTAATATAAATACTGACCTTTTATTATTTATACTGACCACTTGTATACTGAAAGGTGGATACTGACCGTTTAATATAAAATACTGGCCATTTATTAGACTACAATACAAGCCTTTTATTTATATCCTAAAGTTCGAAAAGCAACACTATGAGTTGTCGACTACGAGTCATTTTATTGTTTCTTGTGATATTGATTCGTATATAAAAGCAATTCAATCGATCAACCCAGATATGTCAGAAATTGTCTTTATAAGATGTGATTGAATAATTTGCAAATTTAATGTCCAGGAAGGACATTTGAAATTTATATAGGTAATATCATTTTTAAAAAAAAAACAATAACTTACCCTTTGGTAACTTTTGCATGCAGGTCAAATTTTACCTTTTATATCCAACATATTATAGTGTCTATTATGCTAAAAATTCAAAGATTTTTGGGTGAATCATTTTAAATTTTCATCAAAAATATTTACGTTTGCAAAATTTTAAGAACACTTGCTCGACTTAAGTGGGTCAAAAATGGAAACAAGTAAACAAAACCATGCAAAATGAAAAATAGCTTGTTATTTTTTGCTAATTTATGTCAATAATGTTTAATATGTATTAAGGTTGTTGATTAGAGACTCATACTGCTTCAGCTCCACCATTTTATTCTTCAAATTTACCTTTCAAAACGCAATCTGTAGTCAGTTCTGCATTTGGATTATATTTAGCAATAGTTCATACCGGTAAACGAATCATATTCATTCACCGTGTTATTTGATGCCAAAAAATACCCTTTAAAATAATTTTGTAACTATTCCAAGTATATTTTCTAATTTTGTAAAAAATTCTAGAAAATTATGTATGTATGTATTTGACACAATTTCGTCACGTTCTTTGATATATGCAGGATTAAAACGAATATACATATACAGTACAATTGGATGTTCATATACATATATGTATGTACATATAGATTTCCAAAGATTTTTTGAATCCTCATGTTTAATTAATCATCTTATTAAGTATGTACATAATTTAAATGTAAAATCTATATTTTCGTCAACCAATAGCAAAAGTGCTATAAAAATGAATATTGTCATGTAATTTTAAAGGTACATATACATGTACAGGATCAATAAAAAATATGAATATGTGTCTAATTAGCATTTATTGCATATTTTTATGATACAATTACATAATTTTACTTGGTATTGTCATAAATAACCTCTTCATCTTTACTAATATTATGACTATCAACTAATTGATTTAAATCAATAGAAGTATCTTCTGCTTGCAGACTGTTGATTCTCATCGAATTTTCTGATTGTTGGGACTGTTGAAAATCTTCAAGTTCATTCATATTAAGAGAATGTATACCAGCTGGTAGTTTAACAACTGTAACTACTGGACTTAAACTATCTGATTCCTTGTCAACTACTGGAGACACTGATGTCGAATTTTGCCTAGAGATCTCGTTTTGAATATTTTTTACCTGGAAAACATAAGTGAGAGTAGATTAAAATTTTTAACATGAAAAATCTATGACCTTCGAATGATTATCAAACCTGCAGCGTTGGAGAATTCTTGGTGGAAGTTATGACATTGCTACTGTGAGTACGCATATGACCTACGAGAGCTCCGCTGGAATGGTAACCACGACGGCAAACGTTACAAATGTAAGGACGTTCTCCGCTATGGATACGAGAATGAACACGCATCCCTCCCGATGTGGTAAAACCGCGACCACATTCCTTAAAATTCCAATGCAAAATTAATTCGTGTGTTTCATAAATTTTGATAAAAATATAAACATGCAGCTTGTATTTTACCGAACAAACATAAGGCCGATTTTTATCATGCGTGCGTAAATGAACAGTTAGATCGCGAGCAAATGGAAATGAACGTGGACATCGAGAACATTTATTTGATTTAGCTGCGGTGTTGTGTCTTCGTATAATATGCACACGTAGGTGTTCAGCACGATTAAAGCCACAATTGCAAATTGTGCACAGATGTGACCTGAAAAAATATTAAAGAATTTCGAATTTCATTAAAAAATCAGAATTTATACGTTTGAATACAATATGGATATTTACCTATCGCCGGACGAATGTGTTTTTATGTGAGTTTCTAAAGAACTTGTTAATGGAAATGATTTTTCGCAATGTGGACAAGAATATTGACAAGTATGACTCTAAAAAAGAATGAATTTTGTAGATTAATATGCTGACATTGTTTCCATAGTTTCCATGTGCATATTTTCGTTGTTTACCTTCGGGTCTACCTCACGGGCCGGAATGTGAAATTATCGAAAACGCAAATATCGGAAGGCAAAGACCGAAAGATTTGCGCGAGCAGGATACAACAGGAACAAGAGGAACAGACTTTTCCTCCCGTATTAATATGCGCGCGCAGAATTATGTTCAGAAGCCTGTTCCTCTTGTTCCTGTTGTATCCTGTTCGCGCAAATTAAGTGAGTATGTACCGTTTACCATGCACCCTTTTTTTTTTGATCTTTCGACTTAAAATCTTTCGATTTTCGATCTTTGCCTTCCGATAATTGCGTTTTCGGTAATTTCACATTCCGGCCCGTCACGGAGACCGGTTTACCTTCATATGTTGATCGAGTTGTTGGAGGGTTTCGGCAAGAAAACCACATATGTTACAGGCAGATATGAAATGATCTTGTGATGAACCTACATCCTTGGCGTCTATTTGTCTGTGTTGGGCGTGCATATGTTTATTTAGGTTGTAAGGAGCATTAAACGTTTTACCACAAACAGAACACATAAGTCGATCCTCTGGAATACAAAATTATAATACCATATATGTACACACTTGAACTTAGCCCCTTCCATCAGTGGCGTAACTACTATGACGCGGGAGTATGCAGTGCATGCGAGCCCTTAGGGCCGGAAGGATCTCCAAATATTAATAAATACATTTAAAAAAATAAACTTATAATTAAAAAATAAAGGAAAATCGATTTCACTAAATGAAAACAGTCAAAAGTAAGTATAAAAAAATTCTGACTTGACGAACTTGCAATATTAACAAAGAAGAAGTTCAAAAAATGTCTTTGAAAGATGTGTTTTTACATATAGGCTAGGAAGGACATTTAAGATTTGGAAGTTTATTTATTTAATTGAAAAAAATAGGGGGCCCCTTTTTTAACTTTTGCATGCCGGTCAAATTTTTCTAGTTACGCCACTGTTTTCCACTGATTTTTTAAATTCGTTAAAAAAATTATTGTTCAGACTACTTCATTTCTAAAATACTAGTGTAGCAATAAAATAAATATATCTCAATATCGGTTTAATATTCAGTTCCGTAAACGGAATTCTGTTTCAGTTCCGGATCTCAATTATATTTTCAGTTCTGGATCCGGGTTCTTGTTTCAGTTCCGATTAGCCATGTTTAAGCGGTTTTTATTACAAATACCATACGAAGCCGGGTAAAACAACTAGTATGATATAAAAAAAAGTGTGCAACTATACGTAAATAAATAATATTAATAATTTCGTAAGGTATGATATATTTCAAATCTGGAAGATGTAGTGCTAAAAGACATTTCTTGCATTCCCGAGTATGTATTTAATTCCATTATTTTTCTTGTGTTTTGTACATGTGTACTTTGCACAATCTTGCATTTTTTTTCTATTTGTGGTATGTCTTGGAAAATAGCTCCAAGTTTTGCATTATTATAACTTCGATTATAACATGGAAGGGTGATACTGAGCAAAATCTGTTCTGCAATATCCATACGAAACTAAGAATTTTCTTTTTTCTTTTCATTGGATAATTTTGAATACAATATATAAGAAATAAACATAGCCATTTCAAAAATGTAAAAGAAAAAAATTTCTATATATTTTTAAAAAATTCCTCATTACTGGAAAACATTCCAATGCCTGATCTACTCCTCCCATGCCGTGGTAATAATCGATGATACATTTTGGTTTGTAAATATTATTTTCTTCAGTTCCCACATTTTTGATTCTTCTTTTTTAGTTTATCTATGTACGTAGTAACAATAGATGAAGTTTTGTGATAATGCAAAAATTCGAACTCGAGATTTTGACTGATTCGAACTCGAATCGATCACTGATCACGTTTTCATGATCTAGAAAATGTGTGTGTGTGTGTGTGTGTGTGTGTGTGTGTGTGTGTGTGTGTCTGTGTATTTTGGGGATATTTTGAACACCGTTAGTCCTATCGAACTGAAACTTGGTATTGAGAACTTAAAGTCGCCATTAAAACTAATAATAATCAAGTATCTGATTGCTATTTTTAATTTTGACCATAAATATTAACAAAAATGATTGATACCTGAATGTATTTTGAAATGCACTTTGAGTTCTGTAACAGTAATAAATTTTTTTTCGCAATTCTTGCATGAATATGGGCGAATATCTAAATGTCGACGTATATGAACATTTAGTCTGTAAAAAAGTAAATAAACGTGAAAAATAAATAAAAAACGTGACAAAATATATGTAAAATATATACAGAATTAAATTAACCTATCTTTGGTAACAAAGGCTCGTCCACATTTTTGACACAAAAAAGGTAAATCTCCCGTGTGTGTTCTCTCGTGATTTTGTAAATGATGTAAAAGGTTAAAACCTGCAGAAATAATTGAACATTACATAATTTAAATTGTTATTTTATATATTGAAGCGCTGTATGAATAAATGAAAATATACCTTTGTGGCAGTGTTTACACTGAAATCGTTTGGTCAATTTGTGCTGTATCATGTGTTGCCGAAGATTTCGAGAGTGTTTGAATGTCTTGTGACAAAAGCGACACTCGTGTGTACCACTAGAATGATTTACATTAGTATGTACTATCAATTCATGCTCTGTAGCGAAAGTCCATCTGCATCTACCGAACTAATATAAAAAAAACGTTACTTTTATTTCAATCACAAAAGATATATTATTTTAATAATGAGGTAATATAAATACTGTATATTACCTCATTATCATTATTATTAACAATGTATGTATATGTATACTTGGCAATAATATGGTTTGTCGGGATCATGAGTAGCTTCATGCCGCTGTAAATCATTCAATTTTCTGAAGCATTTTCCACATATGCTGCATTTGTGCTTCAATTTTTTGATTTCTACATCGAAATGTTTTCATACAATTATTTATAGTAAAAACAAAATTAAAATCATGTTTTAATATATTATATACTCTACCATTTATTTTTACTTTATCTATGAGATCTTTTATTGGGTTGGTTTCTATGGAATCATTATTGATGAATTGTTGAATATTTGATAATTCTTCATCCTGAACCATATCTATAATTTCATCTAGAATAATAAAAAATAAAATGCTTTTAATTAAAATCAAAATTGAATAAATGTATAATATTTCAATGTGGTCCAACCTTGATTTTGTTGCATTTCAATATCTAAATATGCAGGTGAATTTTTTTCTATTGCTGTTGAATTGGGCGATTCTTTGACTTTCATGAAATGCTTATCAATCAGATGTGACTGAAAATTGTATAATACATTGTATAATTGTTGCTATTGTTAAACCAATTATTATAATAATATGTAAATAACCTGGAGAGATTCTACATCAATAAAAAGCTGTCGACATGAATAACAAAATAAGTCATTCGATTTTTCATCAATTTTTTTTTCAATATTTTCTTTGGTATGTAACTTCTGTTTTTCCTGATCTACCAAACATATAAAGTAAATAAAATACTACTAATTATAATACCACAAATATTAATATCTTATCCATTTGTATATAAATATATAAATACATATAAAACCTAGTTCATTTGTAAAATTTTGATTGCCATCATCGGTAATCATATTTTCCAACTTGTTAAGAGACACTTGAACATCACCGGGCGAATGTCTTGCCATGTGAAACCGTAAGGTACGGATATCGCACCATCGGCTTCCACAATAGCCGCATTGAAATCTTTCTAATTCATTGTGCATCTGTCTGATGTGCGGATTTATGTGTCTAAAATTAATTTATGGATTGATTTATATGTATATGTATGGAATATCAGTTGATAAATTAATAATCTTATACCGTTGATGAAGAAAAGTTATGCTGCAATAACGACACTGCAACTTATCATTGATGTGTGATTCGGTATGTTTCGAATTATGCTTGTCGAGTTCATTCCAACTAAGGAAATGAAGATCACATTTCCGACATCCAAATACTAAAGAGGTTGATATTCGTCTATTTTTCTATAAATACCAACAAAAACATTGATTTTCATAAAAAAAAATTGTAAAGTAATAATTAAATCATTAACTGACTTTCTTTATACTATTTATACATTGTATTTTTAAATCTTTATCCTTTAATTTTAATTTTAAAACATCACAGGCAGAACTTCTTCCAAGTTTTTCAGTTGCAAAATTAAAATCACTAGAAACGATGGAATCATCTGAAAACGATGGAATCAATAAAAACTTAATTTTCTCAAGATGTACTTTATTGTGATTCTAAAAAAATCTTAAATAACTCACCGCCATAATTTACATACAATGAAGCATTTTTATTTTCATCGTCCATTTTATGTGCGATATTGGAATCGACATCAGAAAGTGGATCTAGTAGAAATTGACGTAAGCTAATGTCCGCACTTTCACATTGGCTCTTGAAAGAATATAATTTAGTTAACTGAGTTGCACAAGACTCACAAAGTTGAGCAGGTAAACCATCATTTTCAGTAATCTAAAATGTATATATTTTATATATGTATATTATCTCAAATAGTATAGTTTAAATATCTCACAAAGGCCAAAGGTTTGGTCGCCCGTCCTACATATAATTAAATGACAAACATTGACATAACATACCACAACTTTAGTGCAAGACATGATCATTTCATAAAATCGTGGTGAAAGGCCTTCTTCAGTAATAAAAAGCCCTTTCATTTTAGAACTCTCTTTTAAGCAAATTCTACAAATTTTATCTAAACTCAATTTAACACTGCTATTCATTTTTTTTTCGCTGTTTATTCAACGTAGCAAAACAAGTATCTCCTGCTACCATTTCACTGAAGGTTATGTGTCAAAATGGCTATATATAGTGTTGCCACAAATATATAGTGCTGCCACATTAAAAAATTAATGCTTTCATTGGTTTGGTAACAATTTCACGGTTCGGTGATTACTAGTCAAATGTGAACCTGTCACAGGACAACCGGTCACGAGAAAACTGGTCACACCCTATAATCGGTCAACCAGTTTTCTCGTCTGTGACCAATCTAGAGCGACCGGTTGTCCTGTGACTAGTTCACATATGACTAGTAGTCCGTTTACCCAATTTCACACATCACGAAAATTTCTTACGCAGAATATCTAGCACTTAGAAATTCCATCCACCGAAACTTATCCACCGGAACTATCACACTTACGAGAATTCTAGTGCCAAATATTCCGTATTCAGAATCGTCCTGTGCGAAATCGCGAACGTGTGAAATAGTCTGTTTACCTTTATTACTATATTAGCACTTAAAATATTTTTCCCATAGTAATACCTATTTACAAGATGGCAATATTGTCTTTGCTTAGTAGAATGTCATACAAATTAGCCTCGTGTAAATGCAGCATAAGCAAAGTAAATACCCCAGTAAGCAAAGTCAAAAGATGTAATATATTATTATATTTAGTTGCAATTAAATTCATCCAAATAATTCAAAAGCTTTCCGCGAAACCTACGTAGACGGGAAGGGGGATTTCCGGGTCGGAGTGAAAGATGCAGTGAGTAGTAATGGCAGAAGTAGTTAATTGTTCTGAGGGCTTGTTTTTTTTTTTTAAAAACGTGCCGGAACTCACTTTTTGTCAAGCTTTTAGCTAAAGAAAATTATATTCAAATTAAATTTAAAGCAGCTTTTATAGCTATGTCATAATAGGGACGTAAAGGAATGAAATGACGGGATGCATTGATCCAAGTTGATCAATTTCAGAGGCCGCCGTTTACCGCTTTGGGCCAATGATAATGTGTCGATCTGTCGAAGAAATCACGCCGTTCAAAGAAACAAACGGCACATTTAATCATATAAGGAGTGTAGTTATAACCCTCTTTGTAATTATGTATAATCCTTTTTAATTTTAAGTTACAAATAAATTGACAAAATTGAACAACCGGAAGTTGAAATTTTATCTAATTAACCCTTTGAGTGCTGACGTCTTTTCTGTTGAAAGTCCACCACGCTGATAATTTCGCCAACATTTCCAACTAGAATTATTTAGAAATCTGATAGAAAACATGTATAAAAATTGAAGCTAATCCAAACAAACCCTAGATCACTACCGTAGATAACTACTACCGAGGATTTCGAGTTTTGTAAAGGTGTGTTTAAACTCTGTAATATATCTTGCAACAATATAAAATAAACAAAACAAATGTATTAATGAATGTATTTTTCCAAAATTAGTTCTATCTTCTTCATTTTTGTTAAAATGTAATGCTCACAATCTAAATGTCAAGCCACAATCTAAAATACTAAACAGTTCCATCGAGAAATTCTGCTATGGTTATAAATTCAGAAATTCAGGTGTAAACCAGTCTTTATAAACATTGACACGGTATATACGACCCATATTCATTGCATTGTTTTCGATGCTACCTGGAAAGGCTTAGTGGGTAGTATTCTTGTTTACGTTGTACATGCTCAAAATATAGCGCCTATCGGCGTTTTTCAGGTCCATGGACTTGATGGTAAAACGCCGACTAGCGTTGGTCAGCATTCAAAGGGTTAAATATCCAATATTTCTCAAACATGTACATATGTATATAGCCAGTAGAATAGCTTGGTGGTTAAGTTAATGCTAACTACCGAGAAGTCCCGAGTTAAAGTGCTAGTTTCATCTCGATTGAAAATAATTTATTCAGAGGATTTCTGAAGTGCTGATGGTCTTACTTGAACGTTTGTGACCCCAAGTCGATCGTTTCTTATTTTTTCATACCATCTTTATCTTCTGGTCAGCTGCGAAGGTTTGATGGTCCGTACGCACCAAACCAACGACGATTTTGGGCCAACTTTTAAAACCAGTAGCGTACATAATATCGAAATAAAAATTAAATAAAAAAATTGAAATTAAATATCAAAATTAAGCTAACGAGCGAGATTGAGCTAAAATTAGATCATCGTTGATGTTTTGAATTACAACAATGTTTTGAATTACGACGATACGCATTACAACCAGAGAAATATTATAATTTCTCTGATTACGAGCGAAAAAAACCTTGTTGTTATTTCTTATTAAAAGTCGTCACGATATACTACTGTTTCCGCCGCCGATGAGACATTAAACAAAAAAACTGTCGGTGATTTGTCAAAGGGTTTTTTTTTCTTTCGTCAAAATAAAATTAATAATCACACATTATCCGATAAATTTTACCTCTGAGATGGATTTAATTATTTGATTTATTTCGACGAGAGAAACAATTGAAGACATTATCCGATAAAATTTACCTCTGAAATGATTTAATTAATTGATTTATTTCGACGAGAGAAACAATTGAAGACTAAAAAAATTTCGTTTGATAAACCGACAACGTACCGGGTTGGGACCATCGCTCGGTCACCCATACTTATACATGAGATATTCTCAGTAACTGCGCATTACGGGGAAGTAAAAATAATAATTCTTTGATTTTTTTTTTTTTCGATCTTAGTGCGTATCTTCGTAAGTCAAAACATCTTCGACAAACAAAAGTCGAGGATTACCTGTATGTGATTGTTGATGATCTAATTTTAGGTCAATCTTGAAAATTTATTTAAATTGGGCATGTTCTGTTTTAACTTTCAATATTTTATTTTAATTTTAATATATTGATTATAATTTTATTTTGATATTTGAATTGAATTTTAATATAATAATAATAGTTTTAATTTTGATATTTAATTTCAATTTTTAAATTTAATTTTTATTTCGATATTTTGTACGCTACTTTTTTTATCCTGCTGGTTAAAACGTTGGACCAAAATCGTCGTTGGTTTGGTCCGTACGCAGCATGAGACCACGCTTGCAAAAGCCCACCTTTTAAGGGGTTGAGACCACGCTCGCAAAATCCCGTCTTTCAATTGTCTGAGCATATTATTGATCGCGTTGGAAAACGACCAGACAGTCCGATTTAAACAGCCACCGTGGGTAAACTTCACGCTTGACGTTATCCTCGTTCCCATTTCAGCTCATATGCTCTCGCCTGATGCGGCTTCGAATGAACTTGGAAAAGATAGTAGGAAGGCCAGATAGCGTTGACTGGTTCATAACCTCAACCACACTAAACATATATAACATCCTTACAGACTGTTTTCATTGTGTTTAACTTTTCCTGTATAGCGAAGCTACAGTCCCCATGCACAATCTCTGCAACCGAAACCTGGGAAGACGCCCCGATACGGAGTTCCCACGAGGAAGCTACCGCACCGCAGCTCTACGCTCAGCTGATCATCTGATGGTAATTTGTCGTTTTAGCGTCCTTTATGGTTAGACCAATTTAAGTTGGCAGCACTGCATGCTGTGTTCCTCACGCACACATACTCATTCACAACTAGGAATGAGTGGTTTGGTGATTACTAGTCAAATGTGAACCGGTCGCTCTGGATCGGTCACACGTGATCACCCGTCACACTAAAACTGGTCACACCCGAAAATTGGTCACACCCAAAAATTAATAATTGGTCGAATTTTTGGGTGTGACCAGTTTTTTCGTGACTAATTTTCGAGAGTGACCAGTTTTAGTGTGACGGGTGATCACGTGTGACCGATCTAGTGCGACCGGTCGTCCTGTGACTGGTTCACATATGATAAGTAGTCCGTTTACCGGAATGAGTATAATTGTGTGAGAAATGCAGACATGCTGCCAACTTAAACTAGTATTACCATAAAGGACGCAAAAACGATAAATTACCCATCTGGTTTCCGAACTAAATGACAACATTTGGTCCCCTAGCCGGGTGCAAACATTATTAGAGTTTGCCAATTTATCTGATTTCACTGTTGAAACGGTTTGTCACTAATTTGACAACCAATGTAGCATGTGTCACTTTAGGGCCGCCTGTTAAGGCACCAGGGTGAAAATATAAATTTAATAAATAAAATGTATAGAAAAAGTCGAGTTTTTTATTGGGTGATTAATTTTAATTCACGAGACGAAAAGTCAGAAGAGAGACAAAAGAGTGAGAAAAAAACAAGCAAACAACTGACAAACTCTGCTGTGCAGAGTTTTTGTATCATTTTTGGAGGCTGAGAGCGATTCTATGCATTCTACTTCTATGATCATATCTGATTTAAATATTCACGTAAATAAATGTAAAATATTGATGGCTTTTGTGAAATAAGTGGAAATTTAAAAATAAATGTTTTATATATTTGATAAAATACAATAAAAAATCTGGTTATATTGAAATATGTATTTATTAAACTTACATTAGTTATTAAAAAGCAGCAATAGTTAAAGAGTTTAAAAGACTTGATAAATCTTTGTATTAAGCGAGTGCAACTTCAATTTAAAGAAGATCGACATGTGGTTACCTAAAAAATAAAAATAGTATTAAAAACGAAACAGTTCATGTTTATATATATGTATATATATAATAATAAGATATTTATGGTAAAGCAAAACACGTACACTGGAGCAAGCAAGCAAAATACATGCAAGGAGTCAAAACAAAGCACTCAAAATTTTATTGATTTATGAATCATTTTTTTTTCATTTTCAGCTACAAAATGCAGAGCCCATTTCGTTAATTACAAAAGTTTCGTTAATTAAAAATGTTTTTTTTCGTTTAAGTTTTTTTTAATAAATGAATTTAAGTATTGGAAGTGAAGCTAATAAATAGTAAATAACTTGTATGAAATGTTGTACCATTAAAATAACAGTCAAAAGAATTTTTTATTCGCATAGTAAGACAAATGTGCATTCAAATTTTGACAATATTTTCATTCACACATACATTCAAATATATTTAAATTTAAATACATATACTAAAATTTCCAGAAAATTACTACAAAATATAAAATGTAAAATAAATGTTTTTAGAATCAAGCACTTCTATTTTTATTTATGCCAGAAACCCCAAATAAATTGAAATAATAAATTAATTTAAAATAAGGACCTGTGGCTATAAATTTGAATTACGTAGAATTTTTATTAAAAATCTATTTGAAGTATAATCTCTTTTACATACAAACTCATATGAACATTATCACATCATATCGTTTATGAATTGTGAACATTTGATTCCACTTCTTCACTAGCCAATAGACAAAAAACGCCAAATAACCAAAGCATTAAAAAAAGCTTTAAAAAAATAAATGCAAGCAAATCAAAAAACAATACAATAAAAAAAATTCTAAACTCTACAACGAAAATTTCAAGTGTATGAAGATATTATGTAAAAGTATTTTTGGGGTTCAGTCTGATTATTGAAATAATAAATATTAGCTATTAAGAATTAATAATGTAAAATCAGTGAAAGTTTTTACTATATTTAAATTGAAAATTAAGTTTAAACCAAACAAATATAATGTATTCCAATAAGGGATGTATGTATGTATAATATTGAAATTTGACTAAATATTTCATACTCAAACAATAACAAAGAAAACAATATATAAAACGTCTTAACATTTTTCATAATACCTATTGCTTAGAATATCCCGTAAAACCGCCATTAAATATAATACATCCATTATTAGACTTTATAATATATGTAAATGGATGACTTGCATAAAATTCAGGCATTATATTAAATGATTCAGCTACAACAATTACTTCTGTAAACAAAAATAGACGATTCGTATTACATCGAAATAATTTGTTTTAAATGCACGCTAGAAATGTATAAGTAATACTTAAAATTAATACCTTATTAGTTATAGTTGCCGTTAAAAGAATGCAATTATATTCATAATGCATGCAAAGTAAAATTTAAAAATGTATATAAGGATTCTATAATAAAATACCTGAACAGAAAAATATTATCAATTGATTTGATTAATCGATCCCATGAACAATACCATATCGTTATTTGATCTTAGCAAAAAATAAAATGGATGATCAGCTGTCAATATTATTTTAAGCAGACGTCCACTTCTTCCCCTGATTTGCATTACTGTAAAAATGTTGAAAAAAAAACACATATTTTAGCCACTGTACCCACATGTATTGCGCATCATACTACATACATATAAAAGCTGTCTGTTGGCAGTGGTGTCACCCTAATGGTTTCCATGGGTTTTTGGAAATCCGTTCTTAGAAATCTAAAAATTCATATAATTTTTGCCAAAAATTATACAAATCTTGAAAATTGTTTTTGATGGTTACTACTTCAAAAAGGTCGTAGTATATTACATAGCAGGTAAAGAGAAACTATCTTTTTTTCCGTTATGCACAAGCAAAAGTAACTGTTTAAATTGTCTGCAGTCTACACTCGGAACTATCCTTCCTAGTAATAGTCAAAGAGAAGCTTGGTAAAAAATAGATCCAGATTTACACCAAATAGTAATTAATATAATTGATAAATTATATATTATCTAAATATTTGAAATTAATCAATTCATTAATTTATTTCAAATATTAATATTTTTGAGTATTTTATAGAAGTATATTTGTATATTTTTATGCTTCTAAAGGTTATTTTTTATTATATATGGTATGTTTTTATTTAATTCATTTTTTTCATTTAACTTTTTGAGATTTTAAAATTTCAAGCTCTTTTAAGGAAGAATGCGAACACTGCGAACTTGAAGAGTGTCAAAAATTTGAATTAGAAACGTAAAAATATCAACTTACACTAATCAATTCAAATTTAACAGCTACTGGATTTATACAAATAATCATTTGAAATATTATAAATTCAAGTTATATGTAAGAAGAAATTTAATCCAAGTCACTATTACGTAAAAAAATTGGAAACCCGTTGTTCCAAAATTGGGGTGACACCCCTGTCTGTTGGTCTATTTATCTATATATTCCTGAAAGACAATAGTTACATATGTATATCGTCTTGATACATATGCAGTGAGAAATTAAAAAAATAATTTCTCGGATAAATTTAAAATTACGAGATTCGAAGAAACCATTTAATAATGCATAGAAATAAAAAGTAAAATTTTATGAATGAATGAATTTTTGAGAAAAAAGTTAAAAATATTTTCGAAAGGTACTGAAGATCCAAAAACGTTGGAAGTTTCAAAATTCACTAATTTTAATTTCATGAATTTGAATTTTTAAAAGCAAGTACCAAATATTTTTCTTAACCACCCGCTAAATGTCAACGAAGAAAACTAATCTTATATGGTTTTTAGTTCACCTCCAGTTGCATTTACAAATACAAGTAATAAAGAATTTAGGTCTGTGAGACCTATTCCATAAATTAAACTTAACCCGCCTGAAAATAAAATTTATATAACAACTAGCTGAACCCGGCATGCGTTGCAATACCACAATAGCGTATGCAATTCCCGTTCCCATTTGTCGGAAAAACGCAGGCAGCGAACACATTTGAAATTATTGCGTTGCAATGACTCATTCCCGTTTTTTTTTCACAGTAATCGTCCCGGATATGCATACAACAAATCCTGAAAGTTCCATCGTAATCGGTTCGGTGGTTTAGGAGCCTGTTCGAGACACACAGAAAGACCGACAGACATATAGACATTCATTTTTATATATATGTACATATATAGATTATTGACAGTGAAATCATTTTGGAATGAGTACCTATGTACATATGTACATATATATTGAATAGTTTCATTTAAGGCTTTGGTGGTCTCTATTTTTTTACTAATTGTGTATACCTTTGTGTAAATTCACTCTTGGTAACAAATGTTAGATATTTGTAAACAAAATCAATTTTCAAATAAATTTAACCAAAATTTTTTTTTAATCCATTTTTCCAGATGGTGCTGGTCAATTTTTTTTATCATTTTTTAAATAAAAAAATACCAGATGTGTTAAATTATTTATCAAGTAATAAACAGGTTTTTAATTAAAATCTAACCATTTTTAAGTGGGCTCATTCATTTTATTAATATTGACTTTCAAGATAAAAATTATTAATATAATTGATAAAAATATTAATATCCTTGCTAAAAATAAATATAATATGTACAACAAAAACAATTATTGGCGTAGAACCAATTGAAAATTCTACTGAAAAAAATTTTTAAAGAGCTGCTTCATTGTCAGATACATGCATCCTGCTCGCGCACACGTAAGTGAGGTTGTGCGATGAAAACGGGGAGATTTCCACGACATGCCACTGGTACATACATACATATATACTATTTTTGCCTTTTTGCGAACTCTAAATCTGTTACCATATATTGTGAAGGAAATTTAGAATTATAATAATTATTTTGATAGGGTATTATTGTAATTTTTTACATATAATTCCAACTCATTTGTTTGCGGAAAAAATAAAGAGTTATGATACTGAAATAAAATAATTATAAAATGAAAATGATCAATTAAATAAAGTATTACTGTTAAATTAATTAATATTAAAATAAATTGGTTTGAATTTTATTTATATCGTCAGATAAGTAGAGGACCTCGTTTGTATAAGAAGATTTAGTTGGTTCTTAGAAAAATCTAGTATTCATACAAAGTGTTTCAATCGACATTAGTAATTAAAACTGGGGAATTATAAGTAAATAAAAATTAAATGTTATAAACTATAGTCACAGATTTCGATTTAAGCAATGAAAATAAACCAAACTTCATAGCACCAGACTTCACCACAAAACCGCCTAATAATGAATTTGTAAAATGATTATGGTTTTATAATATAACTTTAATATCTTGATCAATTTAAAATAGAAAAAGCAATGCACTAAATTATACCAATAATTTTTACTCCAGTTCATGTACACACCTGTACAGAAAATGCCTATGCAATTATTTTCCATGAAAAGATCCTATGAATAAAATTGAATTAGTTTTTGACTTTAAAATGAAAAAGAAAGGATGGTCTGCATTAACTCTCTTTATAGTAACCATACGGAACCTCTTAGCTATGACAACAAAACCTGCAATTATATATAAACACACCGCATTCAGTAATATATATATAATATGATCATAGATCAAAAATTGAATAGTAAAAGAAAGAAGGTTAATAAATAATAATTAGCCCATGTTTTTAAATAAAAATTATGAGTTCAGCTAGTTTTTGCAAATTCCCTTAGAACTCGAAACTCAGGCTATTGGAATCCTGACGTCCTGTTTTTATTATTATTAGAATTTTTATCATTGTTTTTTACACATTGTCATTCAACAGGTGATTTCGGATAAATAATTAATGTGCAAATTAAAAAGAATTTTCATTGCTTGACAAACAATGACTGGAAAACGATCATTTCGAACATTCTGTACCTTCATGAAATAATTTAATTTTCTCGTAGATCAGTGATGATGGGTACATTATGTATACATATATCGAAAATGAATGTAATTTTCATTGCATCCGAATGTTTTATAGTTCGTTAAATATTTCAATATTTCAAAGTTCATGAAAAATATTTGATGTATAGAAATTTTCACTTCATAGGAAAAATAAAAATAAATGTATCTTTTAAAAACAGACGACATAGTAAACTAAATAAAATTTGAAATAATAATCTGAACACTTTTATTTTTACCTAATTTTCTATAATCCTAAAACCCTAAGTAATAGTTGATGTAATAATAAGTTAATGCAATTCTACCTATAATGCATACAAAAGGCAATTTAAATAATAATGTAATTATAATTTAATAATTTAAAATGCCAGAAAAATAATATACAAAAAAATTAATATATCAAAATAAAATATTACTGTGAATAAATGTTAGAAATATTTTCTTGTTCTTTTGAAACATATCTAGTATATAATTTTGAAAGAGACTTTATACGTAAGGTTTAAAGGTTTGTGTGGGTGCATCGAAAACAAATCAAAGTTTCTATGACGACGATATCGATATCGTTTAATATTTTTTTTTTCGATTCAACCAAATTAATGTTTATTGTTAGATTGTTTTGCCATGTTTAAGTTGTTTATATTACAAATACCGAGCGAAGCAGGGTGAAACCACTAGTATAACATATTTTAGTTCATACTGGTAATACCTATTCAACAAATCCTCTCCAAGCTCCTACAAATATAACTCTACAGTCTTTTTTATATGCGAGAATGAAATAAAATGGATGATCAGCTCGAAAAGACCGTTTGCCATACCGCGTACCACCTAGTGCATTAATTTGGAAAGCTGTAAAGACAAAATATATTTAAAAAAGGCATTAATGATAATCCGAAAAATCAAGTGTTTAGTTTAATTAAGGAAAACACAGTGTTTTTTTTTATATTTCAATGGTATAAAAAAAATAAGGATACGTAAGATATTCTAAATGTATGTATAGTTCTAACATAAACATAAACCAGGGGTCGGCAGAAACGGTTCATGTCATAAAAGAATTAGATAAAATACATGATAGATGTTCATCGAATATGCTGCCTTTCCCAAAAGTATATATGAATAAAACCATATTTAATGAAAAAAATTAAGAGAAATATAAAAAAAGACGAGACTTAAATCACTTTAAAATTCATAAATTAAACGAATTCATCCAATTTGAGCAAAACCCGCCAGTTCGTTTTCAAGTTCAAATTAACAAATATTTCAAGAATATCTTGTGTGATAGCATAGGGTAAAATATGACAACCATAACATACATATGTATGTACATATGCATATGTTTAGAGCTAATTGAACTAACAATTTAATTTACTTGACTGTGTTAAAATGAAATATTCAGTCAACGAAAAATTTCTTTTGGGTTATTTTGAAACAAAGAGTTATGTAACTATAACTTTAAAATATGATAAAAAAAAATCAATCCAAACACCTTAGTAGAAAAACTCCCCATCCTGTTATATAAAATAAAATATATATTTAATAACCTTCATATTTTAAAATAAAGTTAAAAAAACCATTTAAAAATATTATATATGATTTTTTTAATATATGATTTTTGATTATATCTCTCTCGTCTATTATTCAACATCAGTCCTGTAAACATAATTCTTTCTTCCGAATTTTTTATCATGAAGATAAATGGATGATTTGCCTCAAAAATAGGGGGAGCCGAAAAGAAATCGATCTCAATGCCTGTAGTTAGTTTTAGAAATATTTTCAATATTAAAAATTTTCATACGGACAAATATACACTTCATAAATTGATATACATATTTGATAATTAATAAATATAAATACGTCTACGTCTTATATTAACAAATACTAAAGCATA
The DNA here is from genome assembly GCF_051622035.1 of Arctopsyche grandis. NCBI lineage: Eukaryota > Metazoa > Arthropoda > Insecta > Trichoptera > Hydropsychidae > Arctopsyche > Arctopsyche grandis. The sequence goes on from NC_135357.1 coordinate 20,879,342, forward strand.
ACTTACAAATTGTCTCTTAAACATGGCGCTTATTGAATTATATCAAATAAAATTACTAAATGAATAAAACTATTCCTTCTGATTCATCTATGAATTTTTTAATTTATATATCATTCAGATAATATACATTAAAAACCAATCACCACACACAAAACCATGTCAGTAGATGTAAATTAGTAAATACCAATGAGTTTGTGTTAATATTTTTAAATGTTGATGAACAGGAAATAAGCAATAAAAACAGAATTAAATAAACATGTTTTATTCTTCAATGAAAATAGTATGTACAGCATAAAAACTATTTATTTCCCAAGAATTTTCCCACGAATGCAATGTTATTTTCTTGATGAAGCATGTAATAAAATGGTCGATTCATTTCGAAGATTATATTTTTGAATGGAATCATTGGAGCAGCACAACATGCAATCATAAATCCTAGGAAAATCCAAAATGATACAAATTAACCACTAATTTTGTAAATACTACAGAAATCAATCATAAAAAAAATCACAATATTATTCAAAACTCGAGAGTTGTTCTTTTAAAAGATTATTTGGCAAATATCACATAATCATGAATTTAGTAAATTTTACTTGCTACATAGTTATAAATTCAAGATTACCACTATGCACCGGTATTTTAGTTTAGTAAATCATTTTTATCACAATACGTATGTAGCCCCAAAATATTATTGTATTGACTCCACTATATAAGATAATCGTATTTTTTGAATCTCTTGAAATCTTCTTTAAAAAAATGCGATAAGAAGATCACATCTTATGATGTAAAAATCATGTAAAACTTGGCATAAAAAAATATTGGATTTTTTGCATCCCCTTTAAATATTGGGGCATCATCAGCAAAAAATCATGAACATTTATTAAAATATGCAGTATAATATTTTGTACATATGATTAATAAAACATTTTTTTTATTTTATCCTGTCAACAATTTTAAAAAAATACTTTGGGATTGTTAGTATCTAAAGCTATTTTATTACATAAATTACCTACGAGTAATTTAAGATTTTTAATTAAAAAAATATATATTTTTCTGTTTAAAATATGTACATCATATGTACATATATACGTGTAGTAAATTTAATTTGATGTCTAAATCTAACAACCACCGTGTGTGCAAGAACTTTGATAGCTGGTAAAATTATAACAATCCAAAAATTATAGTAAAAAAATAAAACAAAACAAAAACAACTACATCATTTGTAACCAGAAATTATAAAAATTACTGAAAGATTTTCAATCTAAGTAGTTCTATATGAAAGTTGCGATTGTCTTCATGCAGTGTTAATTAAATTAGGCAATAATTAAATATATCCATAAAAATATATTATAATAATATTGGCGGCTGGCAATTGTTGGGTTTTCCATTAATTACATTAATAAATTATTTCAATAGTGGATGCTCAAAAAATCAAGAAAATTATAATGTAATAATATGATAAAATATTAATAAAAACACAAAAGTTTTATTTTACGTATGTTTAAAACATGACATCAATTTATGAAATGGATTAACGCTTGGACAATTTTACCTGCTGCCATTATATTATAGATATGTATATGTATATACAAATAAATACATGAAAATGTATACCAAATAACCAAACATGCACATATTTTTGTAAATTACCTATAAGTGATTTTAAAATAATTTAACATTTCCAATAAACAAAGATTTATTTTCCTGAGTTTTTAAAATATATATAAATGGATGGTTAACAGTAAACTGGATTGGGGGTCTAACATTAGTAAACATTGTAAATCCTATGACTCCAATAGCTGCAAAAATTTTGAAAGTAACAAATATTATGAATAAAAAAAAATACAATACAACTTATATGGGTCTACCTCTCGGGCCGGAATGTGAAATTACCGAAAACGCAAATATCGGAAGGCAAAGATCGAAAATCGAAAGATCAAAAAAAAGGGTGCATGGTAAACGGTACATACTCACTTAATTTGCGCGAGCAGGATACAACAGGAACAAGAGGAACAGGCTTTTCCTCCCGTATTAATGTGCGCACGCAGAATACGGGAGGAAAAGCCTGTTCCTCTTGTTCCTGTTGTATCCTGCTCGCGCAAATTAAGTGAGTATGTACCGTTTACCATGCACCCTTTTTTTTTTGATCTTTCGAGTTATGATCTTTCGATTTTCGATCTTTGCCTTCCGATATTTGCGTTTTCGGTAATTTCACATTCCGGCCCGTCACGGAGACCGAACTTATATACGTATACTTATATAGAATATTTTTTACCGTTCGAAATCTTTAAAAATAATATTTTGTGTGTATTTGTGTGTGCGTAAGTTAGTAAATATTATACTCTGTACAGTGAATCTGTATTTGCTAATAAAGTGATATTTTCACTAATTTAAATATATTATATCTGGCAGAGTTATTTATGCAGCTATTCAACCAATGTAAGAAGCAGACATTAAGATTCTCACGAATGTATATTTGTATTCACTTCATTAGTCGTCAGTAGATAATTTAAACATATTGCTATTAAAATACGTTCTATAATATTCTCGATAATTATTACAAAACTTATTATTGCATCAATTCATAATTACGTTAAAGGTAAAGAGATTCTGTTATGTAATTAAAATTTTATTCATTAAATAAAAAAGCAGAAACTTATAGATTTGTGAAGACAACAAGAATTGTATTCATATCGATAATTTTTAGTCATAAAAAAGTACATAAATAGTCACAGCATTACCGTAGTCCACTATCACCTATGTAAACTCTTGCTTCAATTTAAATATTGCACTAAAATTTCAAAACCGTTTCATTTGTCCAGAAAACACAACAAAGTCATCATTGCTTTTGAGATAAAATGTAAAAGGATGATCCATAATAAACAACTTTGGTTGGACGATTTTAAATGATCTTGAAGATCCCCCAGATCCCATACCTATGAATTGGAATATAATGATCAAATTTGATTATTTGAAAAAATTTGGCGTCATATTAATGAACACGGTGAGATTGGTGAATGTGCCCAAACTATATGCTTAATGTAATTTTGATAGTTGATAAAATTATAACAATTCAAAAAGTATAAAAAGAGAAGAAGAAAGTTATAAAAACTACTGAAAGATTTTCAATGTAAGTAGTTGTATATGAAAGGTGCGATTATCTTCATGCAGTATTAATAAAATTAGGCAAAAATATTGTATGATAACATTGGCGGCTGGCAATTTTTGGGTTTTTCATTAGTTAAATTAATATATTATTTAAATAATGGTTGTTCAAAAAATCATGAAAATTTTAATTGTTAATAAAAACACAACAGTTTTATTTTACATACATACACATGCTAGAAACATGACATCGAAAATAAAAACAACTAAATGGACTAATAGGACCATTAATACCTGCTCCCATTATACTACATATATATGCATGTATATGAGGGTTCGGTGATTATTTCGCACACGTCACTAGAATCTCGATCACGGAATATCTGGCACGCAAAAATTCCATCCATCGAGAGTTACCCACGTGAACAAATACTCTAACGAGAATTCGAGTGCCAGATATTCCGTATTCGCAATTTTTGTGGCAACGATTATCTTATGCGTGATCGCAATGTGCGAAATAGTCCGTTAATTAAACAAACATGCAAATAATTTTGTAAATTACCTATAAGAGATTTTAAAATAATTTAAAATTTCCAATAAATAAAGATTTATTTTCCTTGGTTTTTAAAATATATATAAATGGATGGTTTGCAGTAAATTGGATTGGGCGTCTAATATAAGTACTCAATGAATATTCCACGACTTGAATAGCTACAAAAATTATGTAAATAACAAAATTATAATATTGTACATATGTACATATGTATTGTATATTCTACATATTTAAATATTTGTACAATAATTTTACCATTCGAAATCTTTAAAAAATCATATTGTGTGTGATGTATGTGTATTTGCTAATACAGTTACATTTTCATTAGTGTAAATATAAGTTATGGTTGAGTTAAGTTAAGTCAAAATACCAAAACGACAATTAATAGTATTTTTATACTCAAAGAATGCAACGACCAATTCATGAAAACGGCAATAGGCTTCCACCATTCATGAAATAAGTATTATTCTTAACAAGCTCATGTAATGAGGAATTTCACAAATTGGGTATAACATACGGTAAAGGTTAAGAGATTCAGGATTAGAATTTCATTCACTAAAAAAGCATAGTTTTCTTTTTAATTTGTGAAGACAATAAGAATTATATTTACATAAATAATTTTTAAAGTGCCATAAAACAGTCACAGCATTGCCATAAGCACCTAAGTTCTTGCTTCAATTTTAAATATTACAATAAAATTTTCAAAACCGTTTAATTTGTCCAGAAAACACAACAATGTCATCATTGGTTTTGAGATAAAATGCGAAAGGATGGTCCATAATAAATAACGTTGGTTGGACTAATCTAAATGATCTAGAAGATCCCTCAAATCCCACACCTATGAATTAGAATATAATGACAAAATTTGATTTGAAAAAAAAAATTTGGAGTTCTTTGAAAAGCGATAGTAGTAAACATGATAACATAACAACAACGTAACATTTGTGAATTTGCTCAAACCATATCTGTATGTACTTGATTTACAAATAAATTAAATCGCTTTTCAAAAAACTAAGTAGATAATTTAAAAAAATGCTAAACATAACAAAAATATTCTATCAATATTTTTGAAACATTCGATTGAGTGATGAAAAATAGTTTCAAAATCATGACTAATTATACCACAACGAAAGCAAATGCACCAAAAATAAAATTAGAGCAAAATAATGATGATTTAGTGAATTAATACAATAAAAGCGATTCTATAATAAAATCCAGTCACGAACTTGAAAATTGCAGCCACGAAAAAACCGGTAAACGAAAAATCTACTATTTCATTAGAACATTTTTAAACGCAGGAAGTCATAATATTTTGAATTTCGTGTGCGCAATTTTCCATTTTCGCAATTTTCGGCGACCGGTTCGTTCGTGTCACCAATGTTCGTGGCTGGTTCTATCCGTTCACCAATAAAAGCACAACTATTCATGATATGTAAATACATAGCAATACTTCATATGCCACACATCATGTACAAAAATAATAAATGAAATATTAAATAATGAACCCATTAATTAAAAGTGTTTTCGTTAATCAAGAACGAAAGTTGGAGGTTCTAAGGCGATTAGATACCGCTGTAGTTTCAAATTGAGTTTTTAAGTCATATGGCATATGCAGTGTTGTTTATGTATGGTGTATCAATAGTGCAAATGCCATACTTAATGCCATGCTAATCAAATTTTTGAATTGATTATAAATCTGAGCAAAATATTGCGAAAGAATCATTGTGGTATGACAAACAAAATATTTTTTGTAGAAAAATTGAATGCTATTAAAAGTTTTACTTCCATATTGAACCATTATAAAAGTGGTCAATTTGCTATATTGCACATACACTAATGATACAATCAGTTTTGAAAATTTTATTTTATATTTATGTATTTTTAAAAAGGGATACACAGATATATATGTAAATTTAGGTACACATTTTTTTTATTATTACCATGTTTGAAGTTTTCCCATAAATATTATATCACCGTTATTGCTGTTCTTCAAAAGAAATACAAATGAATGATTTGCATTGAACGTTCTACTTGGTCGAATTGCATCAAGAGTAATAAAAAGTCCTGCGATAAACCCTCAATTAATAAATACTTTGAACAACACACTTTCTATACTCCCTGGTTGAAAAAACTCAAAAATACTAACCAATATGAACCGACTGATCACAAATATGATATTGAAATTTTTTATACGATCAGGTTTTCAAGATATGAGCAAGTTATAATTTTCTCAATATTTAATGTTGTGAGTGTTTAAAATTAATATTTTAGTCAATATAGAATTGTTTTTTCTTTTAATTTTCATACGTGTATTATAATTTTAAAATTCTCATCATATTCATGGTCAACGGGTGTGAATTAGTTTAGATTTTTAGGTTTTAGCAGAGGAGTTGAAGAATCACTTTTGAACAGTGTTATTCTATTATTTAAATTGTAAAATAAATAGTCGAGTGTTAAAATAAAACATTTTTTTATATAATATCTTATGTAGCTGTGAATCAAATATCAGAAGCAAGTTTGTATGTATGTATGAATTGTTCTGTCTGTACACATCGTTATAGATAATTAAACTTATGTTAGTGATTCTGATGAAAATGGTATGTATGTTTATGTATTTGAATTATTTGATATTTGCCATGAAAATTTTCCAATCAGAAATAAAATAAATGGTAAATCTTTATATAAAGAAAAAAAGTGACATTTCATTAAAAAATAAATACATGTGTGTATATAAATTAAAATATTCTCCTCTCCAAAAACTAATAACTGGGTAACGGTGCAATTGATTGAATTCTATTAGATCTTTTTCAAAACATGTTTTATTAATATTTATATATATTTTATATTACATAATATAATTAATAATGAATACAAAATTATTTTGAATAATATTTATCATTAATGTGATTGATTAATTACAAATTTTAATACTGACAATAAATTATTACCTCCTGTGTTTTCAGTAGATACATACATATGTATATTATTATAATTTATTTTATCTCGGCTAATTTGCCAACGAACAATGGCTTGTGGTCTGCAACGATTACAAAGTAGAAAGGATGATCTGCACAGAAATTCATTTGAATTGGCATGCAAAATGCCATCATCACCATTCCTAATAAACAAAGTTCCTGATTATACTTTTTATAAGTTTTAAATTTTCAACGAGTATTAAGTGGAGACAGTCAACAAATATAAAACGCTTACATTTTAAAAACTTGATAAATTTGACAAGTAACGCGTATTTTGAACCTCATTAATAAAAAATAGTCTATTAACTCACTTTATATATTATATATATATGCACATCTGTACTTCAAAAGTCCCAAAAAGTACACCCAAGTAATTAAGTATCATACATACTTTCAACAGAAAATATAATAGTGTGGTAAAATAAGCCCAATTGCCATTAATTCGAAAGATTTTTTGCATCCAGATACAATATATGAACAAGTTACAATGACATGTGCTATTTGGCTATAAATATCTAGACAAATACATTGTATTATATATGTATAATAATAATGTGATAACTTTCACCGTTGCACATAGCACTAAAAGAACTGTATGAAAGGTGAAATATAAAAATATACTATCAACAAAATTAATATTTCTGATTGGAGAAATTTCATATAAGTTGAAGATCAAAAATGTATGATATGTATGTATAAGAATTAAATCCACGTAACTCGACTAATAGAGTTCAAAAATTGTGGTATGGTATTTAAAAGCAAAGAAAAAAGTAATAGTCATCTTCAATGTGTTGAAACAACACATTGAAGTTCATCTGTAAATTAGGAAGTAAATATATGTATATTTGCAAGTAACATGCTACTCATGATATAATCAAAAAAAAAAAAAAAAAAAATATATATATATATATATATATATATATATATATATATATATATGTGTATATATATATATATATATATATATATATATATATATATATATATATATGTATGTATGTATATGAATATATATTTATATACCTTAAAGTAAATAGTATTCTGTAATATATTTGGGTAACACTGAATTTAGAGCAAAATGCAAAAGTTTCATTATGAAAAATTTATTCATTTATAAAATATGTATATGAATAATACATGCTTAAAGTTTTACAATGAAAGTCAAGAAAATAGCTATGATTTATATTATATTATGAAAAACTGTCATAGAGTCTTGTTCGATATAAAAAATCAAATATGGCAATTTTTCGTAATATATATTATACATATCATTTTTTTTATCATACATATATAGAAAGACATTTGTATATAATATTTTAATGCATTATGTAGTTTGTACCTTGTTAATTTTAATACACAGTTGAGAAAAAAGGTAAAAATTAAATACTGTTAAATATCAATACTGAAAAATATTATATATATATATATATATATATATATATATATATATATATATATATATATATATATATATATAAATACAATACTATTAAAACTGAATGAAATTGTGTTAACTTTGAAAAAAAGCATGAATCTGAAAAACTATTGTTGACTTGTTGGTGGTTTAATAACTTTGCCAACAAATAATGGCTTGTGAGCTGCCACAATTGCATAGTAGAAAGGACGGTCTCCACAGAAATTCTTACTCATTGGCATACCGCGACACATTAGCATCATTCCTGACAGACAACAAAGTCACATTCATTATTACTGTATTTTCAAAAATACACAAAACGAAAAGTGCAAAATATGGCCTCATTTAAGGTTTCTATGGGTTTGAACTATGCTGATATGAACCATTAATAGTTTTCATTTATTTCTCAATTCAAATTCAAATAATTATATTTCAGTGTTAACAACTGAATAAAATTGCCTTAAATAATTTTAATGTTTATGGCAAAAAAAAATATTTTCAGAACTAAAAATTAATTAAAAACTGTTATATGGAACTTCTTAATGAATAAACTTAATTAGCAAGGTTCAACTCATAATATACACGGAAAACATAATATGGACGGAAAACACTATGAAATATGTATGCATTGAAAATATATCTGTCTTATTGCACTAAGTTAAAGAGAAAAATAATATAATGATTCAAAATTCATCATGCATGACAGTTTGAACTTCGTCATCTTTGACATGGCTGTTTTTGGGAAATGCAAAGCGACCGATAAACAACGTGTTTGATTCATTATCTCCTGTTATATTTTTACTCCGTAGTACGTAAATAAATGGATGATCGCATATGAAGGTTTCACGCTGGGGTGCACATCTTTTCAATCGCACAACGCCAACTATCCAAAATCAAATACAATCAACATATGTAATTTTTTTTCATTTTATGTGATATTAAAAGCTTTTACTCAATTTAAGTGATATTATAAAATATGTAGATACATTACTAAGAAGCATGAATATGAATGACGGACACAAAACTGACAACACACCATAAAAGCTTTCATGTCCACATACTAACGGTTTTCCGAACGATTTGTATTATTCTCTCAGTTGATTTCTCTCATACATACACTGTACGTGAGAAAAAAAGCTTCGATCTACATATGTCCTGAGCATTCGAAAGACTATTAGTGTGTGGATAAAAATTAGATAGCAAATGTAAATTAAAAATTCAGTGTTTCCCAAAATATCACTTGTAAAATAGAAAATTTAAAATATCTTATAACGTTTATGCACTTATATACACAACAAATAACGAAAAAAAATCATTAATTGCTTCAATTACACGTGTATATTACATTTTTTTTAAATTACCTTATATTATTACATCAAACTTTCGAGATATGTTCTATGTGTGTATGTACATATTAAGTGGTACCTACTCAAATCACTTATGATTATTTAAACTTAAAATTTTGTGTTATTAATTATATTAAAATAACTAAATACAAACATGTTACGATTTTCAAGATGGTACTGCTGTTTAAGAGATTCTTTTAGTACAATTTGTGATAGGTTTATTTTATATTATAATACTGATTTTAAACTTGTTAAATTACTACTATGAATCAAGTTAATGTATTGCAATTGAGGCAATACAATATATGTTTGTATGTAAAATCGAAACAAAATAAACTCACCAGTTGCGGCAGCAGCTTCTGCTCCTTCTTCATTGACTTCAATGAAAGCCTTCTGAATAGCTTCAGACACATACAATTGTTCATCATTTTGTAAAAGACCTTTCAAATTAGCGTTTGCCTGATCAAATATCAATTTCATGCCGAGCTAAAATTAAAAATGTATCAAAAACTTTAAAAACGATCGTTCAAATCGTAAATTTGAAATTATAAATCAGCAATAAAATAATGGTGTAACACATTAGAGTGAATTTCAAACCTTGGGTAAGACTTTCGTTAAATTGATTTCAGTTTCAATTTTAAATTTAGGAAGGCTGACTTGAACTTCAACCGTATGCAACTTATCAAAAACGTCTTGTTTCAAATTTGCTGTTGCCAATTTTTCTTCGAGACTTTTGAGTCCTTCAACTTCGTTAGGCAAAATGATGATCATTGACATGTCACTCTTTTCATATTTCATTTCCAACGCCTGAAATTTAATATTTTAATAACAAAACAAGTGAAACTAAAAAAATCCTTGTAAAAATGCAACAAAGATATGTGAAAAGTAGGTAGTAAATTAATTTAAGCTTAGTACTTGAGCATTCCACTCTGGTAGATCAGCATATGGGAATTTGCTGGATTGATACATCATATCAACTTGAACTTTATCATTGGAATTCAAAAAGAAATCTTGCTTGCGTGTCACATCTTTTTTGAATTTTTTTTCCCAATTACCCTGAAAAGTATAACTCATAATAGTTAATATTCATAACTGATTCAATTTGATAATACCTCAAATTCTCAATACCTTGAAATAAATAGCATTTACAAGAACCAATCGTGTCATACCATCAAGTGAATCGGCAGAAATTAAGTCCTTGATTTTATCGTTTGTCTTCTTTTCAACCTATTTAACAATACATTTTTAACAATTCATTTACAACCAAATTTACGTAAAACAATATTATGATAATCCACAAACCCATGTATTGATAGTAGCAGCAGCTTGCTTTGAAGCTGAGAAATCAACATTTTGAATATCGGATGAAAATATATCAATAGCGTTTTTTTTAAACTCAGGTGCTAATGCAAACATTTCACCGTCTTTAACGAAAACTTTGTTCGCGATGTTCAAAGTTACGCCTTCAACACTATTCAATTTGGCAATCGCTGGTTTAAAAGCAGATTTTGTCTAGAATAAATGGAAACATACATATTTTAATACAATAAAATCACTTAGTGTGAGAATTCCAAAGTTTACACTTCACTACATACAAATTCTGAATTAGGTAAATAAAGTGCAGTGTTGAGTTCCGTCAAAGTATTACCACCTGCTCCCAAAGAAAGAAGTGCTAATACAATTTCCGCAGACAGGGGAGACATAATCAAATTTTCCCCAGGTTTCAATGCAGCAGTTTCCTTTAAAATATAAATAAAAATTGTAAGCTCAAGTAAAATATAAATAAAAATATACACAAAGTAAATTTTATAGATAAATGTTACATGTTAAATCTTATAAAAAGTTTTATAGATAAATGTTACTAATAATTTGTAACATACCTTATAGAATTGGGTGGAAAATTGGTTGATGGAAGTGGTGAGAGTTTCTTCTTGAGTTTGATCCATTGTTGTAGCTGCTGAATTTACTAATGTCAGTAGCGATACAAAGAAAAATGCTGTAAATAATAGTTAAAAATTTCATATTAAAAATAAATTAAAACGTAAGTAAAATTATGAAAATATACAACATAAATAAATTAAACGCTTATAAACTACGACTACTATTACTATGATTTTGAATTGAATCTACTGTCATGATTAACGTCTAAAATCTAAATATATTTCATTTCAATTTATGATAACTATCACTTCAGAGAATTCAAATAACTTATTTGGTCAATTGTGTAGGCATAATAAAATAAACGTATAACCTTTAGTATATATGTTTTGAACTAGTATTCGTAAAGACCAAAACATGTAGCGAAATTTGGGTGATAGCTTTTCTTTTTAATAAGAAAATAAAAAAATGTATATACTTAATGACGCATCAAATAAATGACGACTCGGTAAATCCAACAAGTGTGACGCAAGCAACATCTATAGTCTCAATTCAAATATGACATCGTCACAAACCCACGAACATCACAAAATGACACATGTCAAATAAAACTTTTTATATTTGGCCACAACATATTAAATATCGAACATATTAAAAATGTTTGAGATCATCTATTTTCTACGGTTTTGCGACAAAACGTCTACGGCAAAACGTCGACCGACACATCGTCTACGACAAAATGACAACGCGACATAATATCTACGGACGAAATAATCACGCGATATAACAAACCTTTAGTGGGCGTAAGTTTTTTTATTCTTTTGAGTAGGTATACCTACTAAATTAAAAGTTTTAGTCGCTATAACCATTTTTAAGTGTCAATTGTAAATGTTTTTGAAAATCAACATAATTACGTACATCATATTAGAATATGTCTAATGTAGGCTTAAATCATACAAGACTTAGTTTTTTTAGTATTAAAAGTAACACAAAGATTTCGAAATACATATGTAATCAACGTTATTATGTAAATAAGAATACGAGTAAATCAATTTGTCGTAGACATTGTGCCGTTCAACGTTTTGTCCGTAGACGTTTTGTTGTGCAACCATTTTCTACACCATGTGACATTAATGACAACATTTTACGCCTTCTACGGTGCTCCTGTTTAAAAATAATTGATAGCAGTATTAACTTTTTAGTAACCGTCATCTATTGACGTATCTACATATTGTAGTGGCGTGCAATGAAATTATCTCTCTTTTTGTAGTACAACCTTACTTAATGTGCGCGAGCAGGATACAAGGGGAACAGCATTTTCCTCTTGTATCCTGCTCGCGCACATTATGTAAAGCTGTATGACAAAAAGAGAGAGAACTTCACCGCACCCCACTGGACTACATACACACAAATTACATCTATTCGCCAAAATAAATATTAGCGGTAGCGGTGAAAAACTAGCAAACAAGAATGATGCTTTGTAACAATAATAATAAATTGGCCTGGTGATTTTCAGTCGGTCTGCAGTATCAATGTTTATACTCGTTTTATGTGAAAAATGTATGAAATTTTGTATGTCGTATTATATCTCTTCTGATATATGTATAATATATACAATGTTCATAAATGCATGCATGATTAAATGATTATCTATATTCCGTTTCATAGCAATTATCTATCATTATATAACACGCGTGAAAATAAAAAAATGTACATGTGAAAGGTATTTTATCGATTCCTGAAAAATTAACAGAAAGTAGAACGCACCACTCTGTCAGTCTAAAATATAAATATGTATATGTATATGTATTCTAATTCTAATATTGATTTCACGAGTGCCATGATTAGTGGCACACCTAGGAAACGTGGCTGCTCCCAAAACTATAGAATCGATAGAAATACGATTTTTTTTTCAAAAATTCAAGAACAAATTAGTTTTATTGGCTTTATAAATAATGAATTTACAAAATATATTTTTATGAAAATTGTTGAAAGAACTATTACCTGCATAATATGCATATTATGTTCTAGTACATCGAATGAATATTTTAGAGGCAATTAACGTAAATATGTATAGATGTATTACGAGTATGTGCAGTAAGATATCCTGATACTTTTGCGAAATATTTATAGTAAATTTTTCGACCATTCATTAAATCTTCGGCGAATACTTTATATCACGAAAGGAGACATTTTTTCATCTAATGAAAATTAAATTTTATGGATCGTATTGTTTCCTAATTTAGCTTTTCGGTTTAAAAGGCATATAACCAGTATTTTCGTATAAAATATATGTATACAGAAGGCTAGCTTCCCTGACCTCTATCCCAGAGGCACGCAACCTCTTGATATTCGCGGTACACATTGTTTACGACTCGTGGTTTGTCAGCTACGTACATACATATGAACTTTATCAGTAGTCGCTAGCTAGTCCATACATACATAGGTGACAAAGCGCTAACTAACATCGGTTTTCTCCCTCACACGCGATATCGCTCGCACGCGTTAGATCAAAGTGGTGCCCACGGTACAATAAGGGCCGGGGCACGCAAGTTGCGATGGTATGCTATATCCCAATGCATGCACACTATAAGATAGGTACATATTTAATTTAAAGATGATTTTCAAATCCATAGTTAGCACATCGTTGTGATATTTCAAATCTATAGAGTTGTCTGTAGGGAGCTCACGAGGTCGAAACCCACCCGGAGAGAAAAAAAAACTTTTTTCATATGAATATAAACTTTATAAATTTTATTTAGTTTTAGTATCAGTATGCATTTATATAAATAACAAATTTCATGGATGCATTAACATTTAACATCTGTCTAGCCTATTTTAAAACCATGGATATAAAAAACGCCCACTTGGAAACAGAGCAGACAGTTTTTTTTACTGCATGAAAAAATCAATCGTTTATCTAGTAAATTTCAATTACACGTATCTAATCTTGGAGTATTAAGTTATCATGCCAATTTATTATTATATCAAATGATAGATTAGGTCGGTCTATTTTATTTAAACTTATAGATATCAAATTTCAGTTCCATGTACTAAATGATTTCACAGAAAAACCTCAAAATTGAAGAATATAAGTACTACTTCCAACAGAAAAAATATTTAATAAAATCATTTTCTTTTTTACTAAGATTGTCACATGTATAAACGTTTCAGCTCAATGTATTCAGCGGCTTAGGAGATAAAAAAAAATGAATAAACAGATTATGCAGTGACCTATCGATCAATTTAATTGAACATACATGTTAACCCCTATTATGAACGTAACATATATAAACTTATATGTATGTATCTACTATGGATGTATTTAGTGTTTTTGACATAGATATGTATATTTTGACATCCTCGAGTGAAAAACATAATGTATACGGTAAAAACAGAAAACGGACTATTCCGCACACTGTAATCGCACAAACGATAATTATTATCGCGCATACAGAAATATCTGGCACTCAAGTTCTCTTTAGTATGATAGTTCGCGTATGTAATTCTCAATGGATGGAATTTTCGGTCGCCAGATGATCCGAAATCGACATTTTAGTGACGTGTGTGGATCCTTTGCTCGGAATAATCACCGAACCGGTAAAAACATATATGTATGTACATATAAATATGTATAAATATACCATTATATTTAAGTTAACAACAAATCTCATAATATTAATCGGTACTAGCAAGCATTCAATGAAGAAAAATATAACAACAACTTGCCAATTTTTACTTAGCGGCGAACGACGTGCAAACGGCTCGCCGACACTAGTCCAACTGAATCACGAAAAGCGATAACTGGTATATACCATAGGATAAAAATACATGTATGTATATAGTATATGATGATATATAGGTAAACTACATTTTTCAGAAATGTATTTATGTTATATTCCATTTAAAAATGTTCTATGCATGTTCTATTAAAATCCAAACATGATTTGGCATACAGCATACTTCGTATCGATATTGTTACTGAGCCAAAACGGAGATTAGAATTTTATGCTCGATCGAATTCCCGTAAATTTGTTGTTTTTCAAATTTTATCATTTCATAAGTCACCTCAACATTCAACAGGTACATAAATATGGCATGCATATTGGGGTGTTAATTATTTTCAATGCCTAGATTCTATACATAGTCACGTTAGCTACATTATTTATTACGTCATCGCATTGATGGGCGAAAAAAATATGACCGTGAATATTCAACGCCTCTCAAACTGCAGCCTCAATCAAATTACTGTTGTTTTTCATTCGATTACTCGCTAATTTACTTATTTATTAAAACACTAGTGTTTTTACCCGGCTTCGCTCGATATTTTTAAGATAAAACGCTTAACCATGCCCAATCTAATAGTAAACATTTTATTAAATTTATTTGAATAGTTTTATTTTATTTAAATTTATTTGAATATTCATTTGTTTTGCTACGAACAAACAATAGCTACATAGGGAGGAAAAGCCTGTTCCTCTTGTTCCTGTTGTATCCTGCTCGCGCAAATTAAGTGATTATGTACCGTTTACCATGCACCCTTTTTTTTATATTTCGACTTAAGATCTTTCGATTTTCGATCTTTGCCTTCCGATATTTGCGTTTTCTGTAATTTAACATTCTGGCTCGTCACGGAGACCGATATTCTCTGAATACCATAAATACGTAATCAGATAATAAAGTTGGATGCATATCAGTCAAATTTCGAATTTCAAGTTTCTCAAGAAAATAGTATTTTATCTGAAAATGATACTTTATCTAAATGATTATACAAATTAATCAACTGGCTTTTGTTATCTAAGCTATACATGAAATTTACGAGTTAAAGAATTAAATAAAATATCTAAGTAGTTATATTATATCACTATTCTGTCTGTCTGAAATAACGCTCGCCGTACATAGTTTCGATTCGATATATGTTGTTGGCTGTTACTCACATATGTACATATGTGAGTAACAGCCAAACCTATTTTTCTATTGGTGTTTTATATTGCTTATACATACATATGTAGGTAGGTAGGTAGTTTTTACCATTTTTTTCATATTAAACAATTAAATATAAATATTATTTAATTGTTTAATATGAAAATAATACCGCGTACGGATCGAACACAGGACCGACACATTTCTTTTATTTTTTCTTGTATTTAATAACTTAATATGCCAACACCTATGTGATGACTAAAGAGCGGACCCAGAGCGCGCCGTCCATTGTTGTAAATGCTTTGTTAAAGGTTCTCCAAACCTTTTTTTTGCACTCTAGCTTTGTAAATAGAGCCAAACCGCCCCGATTCCTGGAAAAAGCACGCTCTATATCCGTAGTCTAATGATGACATTTCATCGGGTACAGCACTAGTTTCTTATAAATGCCTTATATTAACCATAAATACATACATACAAATGTATGCACAATACCTATATCACGACCGTTTCAGTTGTAAATAAAATAAGGTGGACCTTTCTAACAATTCGCTCCACAGGTCGAACAAATTCTATGAATTTTACCCAAGGAATATCATTTATCAAAACAAAATATATGTACTCGTACTTCCTTCGAAATCATAAAACCTTTTTTTTACATAGCTTTATTGCAGCGATTCTATTTCTGTTATAATAGTAACTATTTCTGTGAAATAACCGACTTCATTAAAATTTAGGGGGGGTAACTACCCTCTCATGCCCCCCCCCCCCCCAAATGATGTCCCTGCGGCCACTCCTAATCTTAATGCTTTGGTACCAGTTCATTTTTTTTTCGAGTTAATTTTTCGAGTCTTCATCAACTCAAAGTTTGTGCCGTATCCCGTAATAATTACAGTCAATGTCATTTTTTTCAAATAAAGGTTAATAACGATTTCAAAATATGTACTATCAATTTAGACTTCAGATTGAAAAAACAGTCATGATCATGTGGTCCAATGATAACAAACACTATTAGTCATGGTTTACAATATGGAATATTTTCTGACTCAAAGATTGCGAATAGCGAATTCGCTTGCAATGTACAAAAATATCCATCGAAACACGAATCCTATCAATCAGTATGCTATGAGAAAATGAGAAAATCTGTGCGCAGTTTTTCATCACTTCACTATTTTAGAAGTGTAAAGACCCCCAAATTATACATCGACTGTACTGGATAAAAGCCCTTGGTCTAAATGTAGGGTTAATATGTTATGGCGCCATGCAGACCAAAGACTCAATCGATACGAAAGTATAATAGAATGAAAAGCATACATACGTAAATTCAAATGTTCCAATATTCTTTTACTAATTTAAACAACTTTTCGATTATTATAAACAGTAATTTATTCATTAAATATTTGTATTTTAGTTTTAGCAATGTTACTATACACATATTACAGTTATATTAATGTAATATGTATTTTAAAAAAATACTTAATGTAATATAAAAAATATTTTATAAATGTGAGACATCTATGTAATAATACTATAACTAATTGTGTATTTTACTTATTTGGCATAGAAACCAACCAAAAGTAATTCATGGGAATCACAAAGCATGTAAAAAGGTTTTTCTACATACCCATAATATTTATTTTATGTACTTTGTCACTTTGCTATAAAAATATTGAATGATCCTGTATTAGTTTACAAGATGGAATAATTAGAATCAAGTGAATATCAAATTTATTGACTTAAAAAAAATACTAATTTATAAGTGATAAGAGATCTGACCCCAAGTTCAAGCTTCAAGTTCAAACGGCACTACAATCAAATTAATAAGAGAAAAAAACAAATATTTAAATGGATGAAAAAAAACGAGCGTGCCAAGCCCCATATTTTTTGATTTTCTTATAAGGAAAATAAATCACACTTGTGGTTTATCAATTTTGATCATTTTTGTATCTTGGTACTAGTGGAGCACGGTGCTCCACTAGTACGAGTTTTTAGCTCGCAATTTTACCGATTTAAAATTCAGCATATTTCCTTTTAAACGAAAACAAAAAAAAAGTGTGGCCAGTACAGTATTCCAATAAACATGTTTCAATATAAAATAGTATTAACAGTGGGAAAAAATCTCAAGTTAAAATACGTACTTTTGACTTTGGATTTGAACTGGACGACTACTTAGAGAGAATTGAAAGCTGAAAAGTACTACAAATTAAAGATAAAATACCCGACTATAGATTCCAATATTCATTTTGAACAAGAAATTGACAGATTTTCAGAGACATCGACCGAACAACACCAAGATATAGAAAAATCGTGCAATTTAAAAAACACATACATATATCTCCGAATCTCGAGCCAATCGACATTTTTTATTACCAGATTCGTGTTCACTAGGCATAGATCTATAAGAAAAGTCATATCTCGTGTCTGAACCAAAAAACAAGTCGTCATTTGTTGAAGTACAATTGTTAAGATCAAGCTACTTTAAAAATAATATTCAATAAGTTTCTCCCAATATTAATAAATAATAAAAAAAATGTTAATGCTTTGCATATTAGTTATTGACTTTTTTTCTGCATCTATTTATATTGGTATAAGTATAATTATCTTATTACGTCATCACTCATTACATTGATGGATGAAAAAACATGACCCTGAAGTAATTCAATACCTCTCAAACTGTGATCTCAAATTAAATTATTTGTAATTTTAGATAGATTTATTTAAACACATAATATGTACGTTGCCATATGTGGGCACAGATTCTTGCAATCGATTTTTGACCCACCTACACCAAATCAATTTATTTTAAATTATGGAAACACAAATATTTCCAATGACACCTAAATTTTATATGAACATTTTAGTTGAACGCTCCCCCCTAAAATTATTTTAAAGTCTTTCAATTGTTAGTAAAAATTGATATAAGCTACATATGTATGTTGGAAAGCATCAACTGTTTACTTGGTTACCTTATCAATTAAACAACATTCAGTAATTGCACTATTTATTGTATTTGAATATGTCGTGTTGAAAAATTAAATATTTAAAACCATGAAACTTAAAATGTTATTACACAATATTATTTTTTATCTACATATTTCTTCATTTATTAATTAGCCAGCATAATAGCTTAGTGGTAAACGTATAATGCAAACGACTGAGAGGTCTCAGGTTCGACCTCTATTGAAAAGAATCGTACGCTGTATGATTCGAAGTATTTCTGCAATGCTGCTGGTCAGACTTGATTGTTTGTGACTCTGAGTGAATCGTTTCCTATCAAAGTTTGCCCATTTATTCGCATTGTTGAAACGGTTCCTCACCAAATCGGCCACCTACCGTCTATTTGTCACCACTATTGAATATAATTTCAAACTTATAATGCATGTAGTACATGTGTACATGTGAACAAGTCTGACCATAAGTGTTGCTTTAGGGCAGCCTACATATAATGACACCATGGTAAATATACATATAAAAAGAAAAAAAAGCATGTATGTATATATATCTGAGATTTATATACATGTTTTCATAAAACACTTCATTATGCACCCTCCTGAATTCATAGCAAAATGACAAATGTACACTGTTTTGTCTCATGAACGTATATTTTATATTATATTCATTTTATCCCCATAAAATATAAGATATTTAAATTCAATTAATTATTGATTACTAATACAGTAAATACAAATAAGCATTTGTGATATGAAAATAGTGGGTTTACCTCACGGGCCCGAATGTGAAACGCCGGAAAACGCAAATATCGGAAGGCAAAGATCGAAAATCGAAAGATAAAAAAGGGTGCATGGTAAACGGTACATACTCACTTAATTTGCGCGAGCAGGATACAACAGGAACAAGAGGAACAGGCTTTTCCTCCCGTATTCTGCGCGCGCACATTAATACGGGAGGAAAAGCCTGTTCCTCTTGTTCCTGTTGTATCCTGCTCGCGCAAATTAAGTGAGTATGTACCGTTTACCATGCACCCTTTTATTTATCTTTCGATTTTCGATCTTTGCCTTCCGATATTTGCGTTTTCCGGCGTTTCACATTCGAGCTAGTCACGGAGACCGGAAAATAGTATGTAGAGCGATTTTCCTAAAATAAAAAGTGCCTGAACTCGCAACTTGTAAAGATATTTATTAATACTTTTACCTTTATTAAAGCTGCACCATTGATACAGTGCACAATGAGGATAATATTTTGATTATGGTTATTGATTCGTCAATAATCAATGAAATTTTATTATTGAATTTAACGATTTCTTAAACGCCATTCCTGTATATATATGCCACCACGAAACTGCATTGCATATGCAATTATGTATGTGTGAAAGCCATATTACATAATACATACACATTAAAATCATCGCATGAATATGAAGTATAGCAATT
The DNA here is from genome assembly GCF_051622035.1 of Arctopsyche grandis. NCBI lineage: Eukaryota > Metazoa > Arthropoda > Insecta > Trichoptera > Hydropsychidae > Arctopsyche > Arctopsyche grandis. The sequence continues at coordinate 20,899,924 of NC_135357.1, forward strand.
CCATAGTTTTGTTAGTTACATTTTTCAGCAAATAAAACATAAAAGTATCACTAAAATATGAGAAATTGAAAGATTTATTCGAAAAACAAAAATACGTATTCAAATAACAGTTGTATCAATACATAGCTGTTAATAAAAAAATAATTTTCAATACGCAAATACATTTTTTTTCATTTGAAGTATTTATCAAGTAAAAGAAAAGAAATGATGAATGAAATTAATAATATAGGTATTTTAAATAACCATAAAATGTATGGAGTTGCAACTTCATCGATTTAATAAAAAACTTTAATTACCTAAAAGCAATTTAAGAGCAGCCATGATGATGGATCTTCACCGATCGGCTGGCAGAACAAGACTGATTTCCAACGTGTAAACCAGGATGTACATATGTATATACATACATCAACAATTTTACGATGATAATTATTATGGTATACCTACTTACAGTATATATCTGTACATTAAATATTATACGTACATATATACGAGGTACTGGATAACTGAAAATAAAACAATGATGTTCAAACCTGAAGTTTTACATATACATACATATATACACTATGTAAGTAAAATATAAATCTCATCTGCTCATCAACAAGGCACATGAAAACAGTTCAGTCTCTCATCGACATACATATGTATGTATGTGGTATACATGTATGTTAACTTATATAAATACAATGGAGAAAGATAAATATATAATTTGTCTACCATAGCTGAAAATGACCTCTATATTGCTATAATTTAAACTATACATATATTTTGAATTGAATTTTATTAAAAAAAAATTGTATGATATATTCAAAAGATTACTAATAAAAACAATTCTGTTACATTTTGGGTTGTTGGAATGTAAATAATATTCAAATTAATATAAATTAGTAAATTTATGTAGCGTTACATGTAAAATATATTGCATATATAATATATACTTATGCGTACATATTTATGTATGTATATGTGTAAGTAAAAGGAAGTATAATTTGTTAATAATTAATAACTTTTTATATTCTAAGCTCATTATATAAATCATAATGTTGAATAGTAAACCGATTATGGGTTTTAAAACCAATACAATAAGATATTAAAATGAATTTATCTCTTTATAATCGTCAGAGTGTAGCTAGGATAGTTTAAGCCCAAGGGGTGGGGGGGGGCAATTATTCTACTAGCGCCCCTAATCTTTGTCTATCCCCCCCTAATCTTTGTCTATGTATATTTTATTTACAATTTTCGAATACGTCCATTAAGTCAAATATCAACATTACGTTTCCTCATTTAATATGGGCAGCAAATAAATTAAAAGGAGAATATTGTCATTTACGTAAATAGGTAGGGCGAATGGCACCCCTTCTTGTAACGCACGTTTGCATTTTAAATAAACCTTAATTGTAAAATTTCAGATAATTTTGCGCTCGGGGTCATCTAGCCCACACTACAGCCCTGATAATCGTTGAAACTGAAATTATTGTTAATTAAAAATATTTAAATATCAATAATTCAGATGTGACAAGAACTGTGAGAAAAATGGTCTAAAGACAAGAAACAATATCTTTTCTATACTCCTATTTTTAAAAAGATTATATATTTCACATATATATGTATGCATCAATTTCCCTAATTTTTTATCTATAATTTGTTTTAATTTACATCAATTCTGATGCCAGAAATTACTTTTAAAAAATTACTGATCATTTACATACAATTCAAAATTCAAATTTAAGTAAAATATTACCTTAAATATGATAATCAACATCTATTATTTAATATTTTATGTATAAAAATTATCAAAGTCACCTTTCCAAAGGTTATCTACATACATATATGTACATGGCCATCGATGACCACAACTTTTAAAGCTATTTATCATATTATAATATTAATTATATAATATAATTATCGCGCAAGACAACTAACAAATACATGTGCACGTTTACACAACAAATTCATAAAAAAATTGTTCACATATTTTGTATAAATTTCATTGCAAATAGCCTTTTTAGAAAAGATCCCATTCAACGGTGTTGAAAAATAATAAATCATAATAAGTACAATCTTAATTTTGAGGTAAAATTTCACTTCATTTCATTCGTAAAAAATATTGTAATAAAAATAATATTTTTATGGAAAATAACATAAAATATAAAAGAATCAGTTTTTTTTACTTCCATACTAATACATTTTTACTTAATTGCTATAGGTACTATTAGAAAAATGCAATTATTGCACCAAATATTACCACCATTTTTACCAATGTCTCACATACTAATTTCCAACATATGTACTCTAAAAATTACTTTTGAAAGACTTTTTTTGAGTTTTTATAATTAATTGAATCTCTATAATACCGAATATTTATATATCGATGATAAAAATAATACATAAGTATACATTAGTTTAGGATTTATATTTTTATTAATAAATACAGTGTTGAAACAATGATTAATTCAGATATGATTATTATTTCGGATGAATTTGAAAATGAAAAAGAATCTTATTCGTATTCTAAAACTATGTGACGTATAAAATGAGATCTTATCTGTAACCCTTATAACGGGTGTAAAAACAGTCTGGAATATTGGACGCAACTTTTCAAATACATGTTGGTTATATGAAGAAATCAAAATTACATATAGTAATTATTATTATTATAAATAATAATTATTAGCTTTATTTTCATAAAACTTCTTATCAAATAACATTAATTTCCTGACATATCTGATTTCTCACTTTCAAGATTTTCAGTAAGATAGGTCGTGATCAGTAATCGATTGAGTAAAAGTCAAAGTCTTCAGGTTGAATTTGCTCACTAAAACTATATCTTTTGATATATCATATACTATATCTTGCAAATTCAAGTATATGGTAAAATGCTACCTGTCTCTATGATACTGTATACACATTATTGTTGATTGATGTTTTAATTGGCCAGGAAAACATTATGTACAAAAAAAACATTATGTAATAATTCTATAAAAATATTACGTGACTTTACATATTAATGTACATACATATGTAGCTAATATAGCTAAAACAAAATCTATATATTTTTTTAACTACTTTAAGCTCTACATTTAACAAGTCATCCCAAATTCAATGTTAAGTTAATTAAATGTACATTCGTATGTACACATCTACAAACAGGCATTGCATAGTGCGAGGTGTCACAGTATTCAATGCCAATTGTGATTTTTTTTCAATATCTGTAGTCACAATAAAATTATTTTATTATGTTACATATATCAACACATTGATTGACGAAAAACGAGGACAATGAATCAATTCAATGCCGGCCAAACTGCGATCTCGATGAAATTGTATGGTTTTTTCCATTTCAATATGATTCATCATATTTACCGGAATATTCGAAAATTTTATGTAAACATTTTTACCATTTTATCTATACTTTAAACAAAATATCAATAGATGAAGTTTTACGACAAAATTAACCATTAGATTCTGACTGATTTGTAGCTCATTTGAATTACAGTTCATTTCATCCAGTTCGATTATCTAAATTAGTATACTGATTAAATTATAACACTACTTTTACCATTTTAAAATTTCACCTGCACGCTTTAAAGCTTTCTTTTTTTGGATAGTCAGATAATGTCGAGAGCTTTACTGTACCTATCATATACAAAGTGTCAATTCATCCCATATACTGAATGGATTTAGGGGAAAATTTTAAATTAAAAATAGGGGATCTAAAAAAATTACAACAAAAGTGAAGTTTCACTTTCAAATTCACGTTAAAATTTTTCACTAAGGCAATACATTAAATATATAAATTCGGTTATCGTGGCAAAAAAATGAATAGACATAATACACATACATATATATGTATATATTATGTAAACAATAAATTACGCTCTAATTTAAGATGGTTTTTTTCATATTATAAAAAGTACATCCAATATATACAAGAGTACATATAAAGAGTTACATCCAATATTTCAGACTATTTTTACACCAATATATATACAAATAAATAAAAAGAACTTTGGGAGTACTACACATTTTTGAAATTTCATAATGAAATAAATGCAAACATACATTCATTCTAATTTTTTAGTTAACAATATATTTAATTACAAAATGTATGTATTTCATAAAGGCACCATAATTAATGGAATAGCAAGTTTATTGTGTAAATATTTAAGTATTAAATAGTCTATTTCAGTTATATACCTATAGAATCGTTTTACCATTATTCATTCCTACAGTAAAGCTTTCTAAATATTGCTCACAAAACTATTGATTTATTTACAAATTGATGACAAATTAACATCTACAATGGACTAACTTTTTTATTCATAAAAAGATAATGTAATATTCAACTCAGGAACAGTCAAATTAATAAAACACAAAAATAAATATATGTTATTTTTTTCATCAACAGAGGCATCCTAGCTAATTGGTCAATGTTGTCAATGACTGAGTAGTAATATTGTATTGTATATGCTTTGAATAAACTTCTGATTTTTAAGCAACCAAATTTCTCCAATTTTATGTGGTGAGACGAGTTTTACCTTTAATTTGCTACATTCAAAAATTTTATAGACAACTCACCTTTCTTAAAAGCTGTACAGAGCAAAATTATCGTTTCAAACAATTTATATAATTTACAAAAGAATATTGGAATACACATTGATGGATAGAATATGAAATATGACAAACTCCATTATTCGAATTGTAATTCCATCTCTATTTTAGCAAATATAAATTTGCATCGATCGTTTATAGTTCAATATATTTGTAGCACAAAAGAAAATAACGAAGAAAGAAATAGTATAAATAATAAAGTTGAGAAAAATCACAATATTGAGTTTACCATTTTAGGACTATATTTCTCATATTACATTGCATAACAGTTGTGCTTTTGTTCAATTGTTCACTTCTTATCACAAAGAATAAAAACAGGATATCGAATACATTTGAAATACTCTTATGACTTGTGTATTTAAAAAATCATTTAAATCCTTATGTATCACAAATAATAAATCTCAAAAAAAATGTATTACATTTTAATACAAAATCATCTATCTCAAGAAAAAGTTACATTTAATAAATAATAAAAGTACAGCAAAAACAATAATTCAATCAATTTCGCATTAAGGGTAAGTAATACATACATACACAATTGTTTCCAAATGAGGGGACATTGTTGAGGAATCTCAACATAATTTTATCATATTAAAATAATATATGTATGTACATACATACATATACAAATGTAGTATATTTTTATTAAAAAATACAAAACATACAAATGTTAATTATAACAGTTAGACTTAATGGGTTAACAGTTAAACTAATATGAAAAATAATCTGTGAAAGGAAACTTGGCCAGAATATGAATGTTTTAAATTCTCTTGAAAGTAATTTAAAAGAGGTTCACCTGTAATTTGTATTAGTCACTACACACATGAAAAATATAAATAATTTTTACTATTAAAAAAATAAATCAATTCACAACAGCTACACTAAAATTGTTCTCCACAATTGGCGTTGAGCTGGTAAGGAATGATTTTAAAATTTAAATGTTCAGCAATCAAATATAAAATACATAATGATGTATAGTTTTTTTTTTTTAATAAAAGGCATCACATTATATTGACCACTATAGAGAGATCACAGCTAACTAAAATTGTTAATCAGCAATCCACACGTGATCTATAAATAAAAATAGAAAATATATAAATATTACATGTGCATTAATAAATGACGATAAATAAAATAATACGTACGCTGCTTGGTTAGGTGTATCTATTCTATTTTCTGTGTCGATCAACCATGTCACATGTCGACGCCCTAATATAATTAAAATAATCGACAACACGAAAACAGTACAACCGATTCCTATAGTTAAACTTTCCCTCCACGGTGCAGGTTTTACTAAAATTCTTAGAGACATAGAGCGCCACACTGACTCAGTCCATGTAGAAAATTTACCGGATGTAAAATCATAGTCTGAATTAAAAGAATCATAATAAGTTTTAATTTATTTAAATTTTTGAGAAATTTTAATAGAAAAACAAATAAACCTGTTTCGGTAAATGCTGGGCTTCCTGCTTGGGTGAAATTTATAATGGATCGAATACACATCCCATCACCAAACCATCCTGCTACCCATTCATAATACACCTTACAAAAACAAAAATAGATTTGTTATTTTTCAATCAATTATTTTTTTTCATTTATGATTGTATACATACAGATTCGTTTTCTAGGCTTTTGCAATCGTCCTTACTCCTTGATATATTTGCTCCCGAGAGAAAAGCTGCAAATTGAGCTGTAGCGTGGGCGATAGGTGAGTACCACACAGACACTCCGACGTAAAGTGAAGCTGGTGGTATGTTTCCAACAGGCACTGATGGTGGTAAAGCAGAAGGAGACTGTGCTACTGAGAGTAAATGACACGCAATTGTATCCAAATAACAGTGAAGAAGTTCATCTACCTGAAAAAGATAAATATCGAATATAATACTAAGAACAAACTTCTCAATCGTATATCTATGTACATATACATATGTAGGTAAGCATATTTTAACAAATAGGAAATTAATTTAACCTACAATGAATGGACTAGCTCTAATTTTTCCATCATAAGGCTTATCGGTGACATGTTCATAAAGAGCATAAGCTATTGCAGTTGATATGTCAGCTAGTCGTACTTGAACACTTCCCGCTGGATATTTTGAATCTGGGAATTCTACACCATCAGATCCTGTATATAAATTAAAATATTACTTAATGTATACATTAAAGTGTAAAGACTTTATATTTTTCTCTTATTTATAAACTTTTAAAATGCTTTAGATTTTTATAACAGCATAAGTAATGTCAAACAACACCTAAATTGCAGCTTTTAGCTTATCTATATAATAAAATTTTTAAATTGCCTCTCAGAAGGCAGAAAAAAAAATTGTTTTCGTTCCATCTTAATTTAATATACTAATATCAAAAGGTTAATCAATTAAAAGAAAAATTTATTTTAGTTGAAATCAAATGAAATACCTCGCTTTACATCTGTTGATAAATTTGAATATAAATAATTCAAATTTAACTTGTTATCCAGAACCGATTGGTAGTATTTGTTTTTAAAATTAGGACCATGATCTGCAAGAACAACGGATGCCATTTGTGTCACTGAAGAATTCAAAAATCGAAGAAAGGAATGTACAGATGATGGTGGAATATTGTCTCCTACTTCTAATATTGGATTTGAAACATTTCCATTACTACCCATCAATTTAATTGATTCTATAAAAGATTTTACCTGTAAAAATATTAAAATTACACAAAAGTAAATTTGAAATATAACGTTTATTAAATTACTATAAATACATATACTACTCACTGCGTTGCGTCTTTCAGAATCGTTGTAATTGGGACTAAATGCATGAATATCTTGTCCATTTTGCAGTTGGCCTATGTGTAAATGGGGTCCAATAGACATTGGTAATAAAGGAGGTGCAGGATCAGGACCCGTGTACGGGAAAGAGTCTGTAGAAAGATCCCAAGCCATTCTCTGAGACCCAATATAATCGTAAGTTTCACCATTAAGCGCCATAAACATTACATTTTTATCTAAAAATTAAATGTTATTTATCATTTACATGTACATGTATAATTTCTATACGATTTCGCGTAGCAAAATTGACTTACTATAATTTTTATACTGATCAGCCGGAATCATCAATCCCAGCACATGGGCAGTTGATAAAAGTGTGACTAAGCCTGATACTGTTGTTACACTACCACCACCAAATCCTATACATACATAAATATTAAAAAAAAAAAAATATATATATATATATATATATATATATATATATATATATATATATATATATATATGTATATACCATAGATACATACAATTTGATACTAAATTCAAAATTTTACACAAAAGACTGAAATGGCAATATGTTACCTTCTAGCATAGTAGTAGCATCCATCCCTGCTGTTACAAGAGCGACAGTTCCCTTTGTTTCTGTTATATTTGGTTTGAATAGTATGAATTTATCTTCAAAAACAGAAGAATTGTGCTAAAAATTATATTTAATCTCAATTATAGCACAAAACAATATTTCATCTATAGATACATACTTTAAATACAGATAGATTAAAATTATTTCACTGAAACGGAAATAACAGATTACCAAATAAATTACCTGTGAATTATCTTTCTCAGAATATGATCCTCTAGGAAATAATGTAGTGAATATTGAACGGTCTGATAAAGGATCACAATAACGGATTGGACTTAAATTTCTCACAATATTTGATCTAAAATAGTGAATTAGGATTAATCACATTTACCTAATCAATTTATTATTTTTGTATTTTGTGATACTAATATCAGATACAATACGAGTAAACCCATACCAAGTCACTCCGACGAAGAATTCGGATGTCCGAGTGACTTGTAAACGTGGTTGGCACGTAATGGCCACTCAGAAAATTTTAAAATGTCGGATCTGGTACTACAAGGTTTAGGAGCTGTCGCAGATATGATGATAAAGAGCTATAAATTCATAAAACTCTCTCCTTTTTAGCGAACAGATGAATCTGGACCCGCAAATGGATTTAAAAGCTCGGTAAATTGGGTGATTACACGACAAGTCGTTCACAGAAATTCCGTTCATCGACAACTCACTCACAGCCATTGATTTACCGACAGTACGTTCACAGATACTTCGTTCACCGATAATTCGCTCACTGACGCTTCATTCACGACTAATTGCTCGCGGCTTTTTGTTCACGACCGTTTGGTACAGACGGGTCTGAGTCGCTGCATCGAAAATGACTTGAACAAAAGTCGAAAGATCGAAAAGATGGTGGAGTCAACGAATCCCCCCCCCATACCCCTCCCCCTGGCGAGCGACATACGAGTGTGAAGAGTATATCCGAATATGTGTGCGTTAGAAGGAGACTCTTCACACTCGTAAGTCGCTCGCCTGGGGGGTATGAGGGGGGATTCGTTGATTCCGCCCATCTTTTCGATCTTTCGACTTTCGTTCAAGTCACTTTCGATGCAGTGATGGCCACCGTTCACAGACATGTCGTCTACAGATAATTTTCTAACCGACAATTCCTTCACAGATGTTTCGTTTTTAAAAAGAAACGTCCGAGCTATTTGGTCTGAGTATACTCGTATCGTGTCAACCTGATTTAAAAAGTAAATATAAAATATACTATACCTTCGGATACACACTTCACTATTTACGGCAGCAAACATGAATGCATCCATTTCAACAGCGCACAATGATCTTGAAGATTGCGTATTCAAATCAAAAGAATTAAATCTGCAGAAAAAAAATTGAGATTTAGCAATTGACAACAAAAATTTTACATAATTTTTATTTCTATTACCCACTTGATAAAACAATCATATATTTTATTAATATCATCTTTTTTATCCGGTGGCAAATAAAATATGGAAAATGGGATGTCCCTATACATTAATCCAGTACCATACGGATTCCACACATTTGAATCATTCGCAGAGTTGTGACAAACATTTTCTGACGATGTCCATTGTGAACGAATATTTGGACATCTTTGCTCATGGGAGAAAGATTCGATTCTGTAAAAAAATAAAGTATACATAAAAACTATAAACACAATAATAATGCGAAAATATATATTGCAAAGAAACACACGTATCAGATCCATTATTATAAACAACAATTCCTGCTATAATATCTGAGTGGCTTATGAGTAGATTAACAATTTCTTCATTAAAAAGTTTCATTGGAAGTAAAACAGCGTATGGAGCAGCTGTGCCATTCTTAATTATCCATTCAACATCTTCAATTCCAGATATAGCATGTACAACACCAACAGAACCACCACGTTTGGCTAAATTAAAATTAAAGAGAAATATGAAGTAAATAGTGTAAAAGTAAAATCATTTATGGTTTCACAACAAAACCTCCCCGGACAAAACGGCGAACTTATCTTTTTGTCCATAGACAATATGTCGCGTTATCATTTTGTCGGGGACGTTGTGGTGTTCGGCGTTTTGTCCAAGGATATTTGTCGTGACACCGTATTCACTTACAAGTACAACCAATTTGATGAGTTCCATTTAACCGTCTATAACAAGCTCCACCACTATATAAAGACTCATACATCATATCTCGAAGCCTTTGACCGTCAACTGTAAACATAAGTATAGATATACACATATGACTATATTTTTGTAAATCTGAAAAAATTATATAATGATATATCAATAATTCTACATTGACTTTTTTTTATTTTGGAATATTCAATCCCAAGCAGGGAAAAATCAAAACCAATAAATAATAATTTGTATTGCTTTATATCAAGCTTTAGATCCAAATCTTAAAGGAAATTTGGCGCAATGACTCGAGTATATAAGTTACAATCAGGGCTGCAGCGAACCTATGCGATAATTTATTCATGAAATATTAACCGGAATAGAGAAGGTTTAGATGCATTTCTTTTGGCAAAAACTTTTTTGTCCTTACAATTATTCTTTTTGCATTTTTAACCTCTTTCCTGTTTTTGACAGTCCCAGTGTCTCATTTGTGTCACGAAGAAAATGGTCAGCCTACACACGCTGCAACTCTCCGCAAATCAAACATGTAGTTTTAGTTAGACCAAAGATATAAAATATTACTGAATTACATACATGCGTTGAGTCATAAGCTATAGTGACGCCCACTTTAGGAATAAAATTTAAAAAGAGTGTGTGCAATACAATGCACGTTCGATTTAGAGAACCAAGAGGCGATGATTTGAAATGTCAACTGACCGGCAGGAGGATGAGTGACCAGCAAAAGGATCGCGACGGTTCCCAGAAGCCTCAGGAGTGCGACTCCATATCCACATCCACATCCATTTCCACCCCCACCCTCCTCACTCCCACCAAGCCGCATGGCGAGTCTCAACGATTCTACAAGTTAATGAGTTCAAATTCAGAGATCTTGAATGTCAACCAACAATACTGGTGTCAATCTCGAGAGACCGAGGAATCGAGGGTTGCCAGTCGCTACTGCCGACATCTGCAATGATGACAACCGCACGAGCAAACGTCACATTTGCACTACTAGCTGTCACTTTTTCATAATTTTTATCTAACCATTACATTGAGCGTGCTCATATAGTTTTCATCTTAAAAAAAATGTCCCTAAATCGTACTCAAGTAATCAGTTGATGTCAATTATATGTTTCGTTCTAATGACCTATATTGTGTATTTTTACATAATTATTGTTAGGGGAAATTTGATGCCTACTCTTCAAGTTGATTACATTATGTGCACAAAAAGGTGCGTGTGTGAGAGCATGATGCCATGTTTCGTCACGATAGTGCACGTCGCTACTCAGCCAACGTCAAAAACGGGCATAATACTACATTTACACGAGGCTAATTGTTGAGACATTCCACTAAGCCAAGCCAACGTTGATCTCGTGTATTGTCTCGGAATGCCTATTTACACGAGACCAATATTGGCTTGGCTTAGAGGAATGTCTTTTTCCTCGTGTAAATAGGCGATCCGAAAAAATACAGAAAACTGATAAAAAAAATGTTAGGTTTGTGCGATGATTCTCAACGAGAGAAAACCATGGATATGTAGGCGGGGTAGGTATGTGTTGACCGTATCCCGGCCTAACGAAACACTGTTGTGCTAGTTTTATAAAGTTTTATTGTTTGCCTATGGTTGTACAAAGGTATGGTATTTGTGGGCAAAAGTATGTCGTTCAGCGGTCTCTGGATATGGTAGAGTGTCGCTGGCTCGGCATTCAGCTATGTTCAGAAGGTCTCTGGATGCGGCAGTGTGTTGCTGGCTCGTTGTTCGGCTATGTTCGGAAGGTCTCTGGATACGGCAGTGTGTTGCTGGCTCGTCCGGCTGGTTGATCTTCCAAGTCCGCGTAGTGTAGTGGTGGCTGGTCAGGAGCTGTATGTCGACGCTTGCTGCTGTGGGTCGACTGGCGTTGTTTGGGTTGTACCTCCTTTTATAGTGTTTCTGGAATCACCTGATCGATGGTGGTGGTTTGTTGATGCGTAAGAGAGGAATGCACTTTTGCCGAGGCGTAGAATTTTCTGGAACGATTGGCGCCGTTCCGCTCGATGTATTTTAATGGTGGCGGCGTGTTTCGACCGTTTTGGTTCCACTCGACTGGTAGGGGCGTTCCGCTTGAGTTTAATATAATGACTGCAGTTGTGTGTCGTCTGGGTTTCGTTCCGCTCGAGTGTGAAGGGTGGATCATTCTCGAAGGATTTTGGCATCGTTCCGCTTGAGTTGGATTTGGCGCCGTTCCGCCTGAGTTTAATATAATGACTGCAGGTGTATGTCGTCTGGGTTTCGTTCCGCTCGATGTAGTTTGTTGTTGCGGAATATTCTCGAATGTTTCGATGACGATGACGATGACGAGATTCCTACAGATATCTTTCTAGCTTCTGATTTGCAATTTATTTTCGTGCAATGCTTCAATATTACAAAGTTTCGTAACGTGCACAGTCGAATAAATCTATTCCATTCGACTTTTAAAAATCGGGACTCTGGACATCAAATAAAAAAATGCGCTGCAGATTATTTTTACACGGTGTATAATATTAAATTCCCTAAAATATTGTTTGCCTTGCTTTTTGTTTAAAAAATGAACAATAACATTCTCCAAGTCCATTTCGTTTGTCAGCTGCTATTGGCGAGCATACCTATTTATTTATGTATGTAAGGAATCATATGTATATGGAGGGTTAAAATTTAAGCCTAGAGTCGACCTTGGAACAACCAGTTTACAGCTGAGCAGACACGGCTGACTTCTTGTAGAGAATGCTGGCTTCTGTCTAAACATTTAAATATTCAATAATTCTCCTTTGGGGTCCATAACCTTGTCATGGTTGAGGGGGGGGGGCTAGCCATTCTAACTGATAGCAAGAATGGACCAGGATTGAAAAAACAACTGTTAACAGTTTAGTAAACAAAAAGTATATATGTATGTATGTAGTGCGAAAGTGATTCCAAAAAATGTAGCGGAGCGGGCGGGGGGGGGGGGGAGAGTTATCGGTAAAAATCCGACACTTTCTTTCTGGAGGATTGTCTAATGGTCCGTACGCACCAAACCAACGACGATTTTGGGCCAACTTTTAAAACCAGTAGCGTACAAAATATCGAAATAAAAATTAAATTAAAAAATTGAAATTAAATATCAAAATTAAGCTAACGAGCGAGATTGAGCTAAAATTAGATCATCGTTGATGTTTTGAATTACAACAATGTTTTGAATTACGACGATACGCATTACAACCAGAGAAATATTATAATTACGAGCGAAAAAAACCTTGTTATTGTTTCTTATAAGTCGTCACGATATACTACTGTGTTTCGCCGTTGATGAAATATTTAACAAAAAAAATGTCGGTGATTTGTCAAAGGGTTTTTTTTCTTTCGTCGAAATAAAATTAATAATCACACATTATCCGATAAATTTTACCTCTGAGATGGATTTAATTATTTGATTTATTTCGACGAGAGAAACAATTGAAGACATTATCCGATAAAATTTACCTCTGAAATGATTTAATTAATTGATTTATTTCGACGAGAGAAACAATTGAAGACTAAAAAAATTTCGTTTGATAAACCGACAACGTTCCGGGTTGGGACCATCGCTCGGTCACCCATACTAACATATGATATATTCTCAGTAACTGCGCATTACGGGGAAGTAAAAATAATAATTCTTTGATTTTTTTTTCGATCTTAGTGCGTATCTTCGTAAGTCAAAACATCTTCGACAAACAAAAGTCGAAGATTACCTGTATGTGATTGTCGATGATCTAATTTTAGGTCAATCTCGAAAATTTATTTAAATTGGGCATGTTCTGTTTTAACTTTCAATATTTTATTTTAATTTTAATATATCGATTATAATTTTATTTTGATATTTGAATTTAATTTTAATATAATAATAATATTTTTAATTTTGATATTTAATTTCAATTTTTTAATTTAATTTTTATTTCGATATTTTGTACGCTACTGGTTTTATCCTGCTGGTTAAAACGTTGTACCAAAATCGTCGTTGGTTTGGTCCGTACGCAGCATAATGAAGGTTTCTCACCTTCACGAAAACAATTAGGTTAGAATACGATTGAAGTAAACAGCAGGTTAGGTTAAGCGTATTTCTTTGTGACAAATCCATGGTTCATCTATTAATAAAACTGTCAGTGCATACATATACACATGCATATGTTCCGTTACTATCGTTTGTTTATCTGAAATAACTTCGAGCTAATCTTTAGTGCAGTATGACGTTTTTACAAATGCTGACGTTTATTTTGTTTGCAATGCACATTTGATGACTCATGCAAACACCAACCACGCCCGGTTCCGATTACCTGAGCAAACATCGAGAAGTAGCGCATCAATAGGTACTTAAAGAATACAAATATAAATTTTCAGCTTGATACGTTAAGGGGTGTGGTAAAATTTTTTTTTGACTTCTTTAAGAGAAAAAAATCCCACTTCTGGTTAATTAAATTTAATGATTTTTTTATTATATTTTCATCACATTGATACAAGGAATTATACACAAAATCGTGAAGAGCAGACATATTTAAAGGGTCGATTAAAATAGTGGAAGAAAAATCCGGTAAACTGCCAACAGGAGTAAACTGTCACTTTCGGTTAACGGGTGTTCACGAAATTTTACACACACTCGAACACACAGAGCCACACACATTTTTCTATATTATGTAAACGTGATCAGTGATCGATTTTGAGTTCGAATTTTCACATGATCACAAAACTTTATCTATTGTTATTACGTACATATGTACATAGATAAAGTGAAAAGACAGTCGGTAGAAATTAAGTTAATTGATAATTTTTTAGTGACTCAGTTTGATGGTCGATTTTTGTTGACCATATGAAGATTTTTGGAAAAAATTTTCGCCTGCGGAGCTTTTTTCATTTTTTACATAATATTTTTTTATAATTATTTTTTCAAAAATAAGCTTATTTTTTTCATATTTTATTACTCAATAAGGTGTATGCAAAGAATATTTTCCATTTTTATTCCGATATAAAAAAGATTTTTTGAAAAAAAAAATTTTCCCTTGATTTTTAGCGTGATGGAAAGAAGAAAATTTTGTTATATAGGGGGGGGGGGACAAATTTTTTTAACCCTGGGTGGGTTTTTTTTCTTTTTAACAAAAGAAAAAAAACTTATATATACTCTTTCGTACCAATGTTTCTGCTTGGCAGAGAATTTACCGCCATCTATTGAAAATTTAGTTAGTTAATTAATTTTTCTATTGATGTTTTATATTTTTTACATGTAGGTAGGTAGGTATTTTTTACCATTTTTTTCATATTAAACAATTAAATTTAAATATTAAACAATTAAATTTAAATATTAAATTAAATAAATTAAAAAAATATTTGAAAAAAATTCGACCGCGTGGGAATCGAACACACGACCGAAGACACGTTTCTTTTGATTTTTTTTTATTTAATAATTTAATATGCCAACACCCATGCGATGATATGTGATAGGGAACAACACTGGTAATTAATAATATTTCGATATTGTGAGTGACTTCGTGAGCAGGGTGTGATGGGCGGTGACGTAAGCGTGTGGAAAGCGCGGATTGGTTAATGGTTAGCGGACGGCAACGAAAATCGCGCGAGCGAAGTAGCAAGAGCGAGCGAGAATGTCGGGACGCAGCTGCAGCGAGAGAGAGATGGAGCGACAGCTTGACAACGAGAGGGCGCTCGCGTCGCTATCTATCGCTGTCGCTGTCGTTCCACACGCTATCGCGGTCAGTCTGCCGGCAGCCGCTCGTGGCAGTTAGCCCGGGAAGCAGGGAACGGGAGCGGAGACCGGGGCGAAAACATGTCTTCCGTCGAGTTGTGTCGGCTGTGCGGCGAACCGGGCAAAGCGACCGAGCCGCTGACCGCGCTCTTGCGAAGACAGATCAACCAGTGCTTCGGCATATCTGTGAGTAAACAAAGAGTTGTCACACCGCGTCTCCATCTCCATCACCACTAAACCACCACCACCACCACCACCACAACCACCACCACCACGTGCATACAAAGAAGGGAATGTCGCTCGAATAGGCGCACAACGCACAACCGCGGTGCGCACGCAGTTGCCAACACCTGCTTGCTAGCGCCACTCTGGGCCAAAATACAACCATGTATTCGATCCTTTGTGGTTCGGAAATTGGGTGAAGCGAATATTTTAAGTGTGCTCGGACTGACGTCAAACGTCTTTTCAAATTTCAATGTCATGTCGCGCACGGTAAAAGTGAAACTTCCGAGTTGTAAATTTTGATAAATAGAGTTGGCACTTGTACATTGTATGTCAAGCCAGTGTTGTGCCCGTTGATACTTCTACGCATGGTTTTGGAAAGGAATATGTATGTAGAGTATTTTTCAAACTTTAATGCGCTTTATAAATAGTATGCATGCGCGCCGCTACAGAACTGAGCGTACATACCTGCAGGTATTCAAGAGTCTTATCAAAGTTTGAGAAAAACTGTGTATAAAAACTAAAAAATGTTTCAAAATGTGTAAATTCGACTCGAGATATATGTATAAAATCGCTATTCTTCCTGTGTGTCTGTCTGAGATAACGCTCGCCGTACTAAAATAGTCATTTTGATTTGACATACATATGTACGTCACAGCTAAACCACTGCCAAAACGTATATACAAATACAATAAAAAAAACTTCTATATACATATATACTATTTACTACCACTGTTTCCTCTTGGCAGAGAATTTACCGCCATCTATTGAAAATTCATTTAATTAATTAATTTTTCTATTGTTTATATGTAGGTAGGTAGGTAGTTTTTACCTTTTTTATATTGAGCAATCTATATATATAAAACACTAATGTTTGGTGTATGTATGTATGTATGTGCCAGTGCGTGGTTGGGTGGTAAAAACACGTTCGATTTTTTTTTTTGCGCAGGGGACGCCACAGGGGGCATAGCCCCCATGGGGGCATGGCCCCGCCGAAGGGGGCGCAGCCCTCATGCGGCCCCACCAAAGGGGGCGCAGCCTCCATGGGGCCCCTGTCGGGGGCGCCGCTCCTAATAAAATAAATAAATATATTTTTATATATATATATATAAATATATATATATATATATATATATATATATATATATATATATATATATATATATATATATATTATTTTTTAATTTAAAAAAAAAAAAAATTATTTATTTTTAATTATTTTTTTTATACACCCCGGGCAAAGCCGGGTAATAAAGCTAGTTAAATATAGATATTAAATTAAATATATTTAAAAGGAATTTGAAAAAATTTCGACCGTGTGGGGATCAAACACATGACCGACGATACATTTCTTTTGATTTTTTTATTATTTAATAACTTTATATGCCAATACCCATGCGATGATATGTCATCGGCATAGGCCGACGCGACCCTGCGCACCATTGTTCATTTTTATGGTGAACCTTTTTTTTTGCTATCTAGCTTTGTAGTTTGCCCTGTTTCCTGGAAAATAGCCCCAAAACGGCCTCTTTCCTGGAAAAAGTACGATCCACCGCCGAAGACTAGTCATCGGGTATAGCACTAGTCGAATAATAATTAGAGGTAGGACCGAAAGCGTGCCGTTCATTATTAATTGTTCGCTGTGCTTTGTTCAATTTTATGAAGAACCTTTTTTGCACTCTTAGCTTTTTAAATAGACCCAAAACGCCCTGATTCCTGGAAAAAGCACGCTTCCTATCCGCCTTTTAAATTAATAATATCTGATGTAGCATAGGGCTGTGCAACCGTAGGTAACCTGGGCCGCACTGAGAAAAAAAATCCGCGGCCGCATCCAGAATAATAAATACAGTACATAAAAAGTTTTTATTTTAATTTTATTCAATATTTTAAAGAGCCGCAGGCAAATTTTTTTTTAATTATTTTGACTTTTTTCATTACTGTGATCATAAATCGGATTATTTTCTACGTTATTTAGAATACAACGCAGGAAAAAAAATAGAACTTATTTTGGCTCGGTAATTATTCTTCAAAAAGCAATCTCGTGCAATTCACTAAAATCACACAACATCTTGCACCAAAAAACTCCATCAATCGAAGGCTACCCACGCGAAATATTGTACTAACGAGAACTTGAGTGCCAGATGTTCCGTGATCAAGATTTTAGTGACTTGCGCTAGATCGTTTTTTGTGGAATAATCCGTTTACCCTTATTTTATATCAATACTAGCTGAACCTGGCATGCGTTGCAATGCCACAATAATGCATACAGTTACCGTTCCCGAGCTAATTAAATTAATTAAATCGTGGTAATCTGACTTATTCGGCGTTAAACAGCGGAAAAACGCAGGCGGCAAACACATTTGAAATTATTCAATTATTTGTTTAGTTTACCCTAACAACGCAGGTGGCGACGCGCAAACATTTGAAATTATTGCCTTGCAATGCCACTCATTCCCGTTTCCGCTCACGTTTTTGGGCGGTTTTTTTTAAAGTAACCATCGCGGACATACACACAATAACTCATGTAAGTTTTATCGCAATCGGTTGAATAGTATAGAAACGCATACGTGACAGACAGACAAACATTGATTTTTTTATAAACATACATCTTCTCTTCTAATATATAATTTGGAAAGAGACTTTGTATATATGTATGTATGTATGTATCCTTATTCGTCGTCGTCGTCCGTAGATCGGTGACGTCATCGAACACGTGATTCGATTTTTTTTTTTCGATCCATAGGCGCCGATTTGTTTTTTTCGATTCAATGGATTCACCCCCGCGGGGGCGCAAGGCGAGTAGTTTCATGGGGCCCCACCAGAGGCACCACAAGGAGCGCAGCCCCGTGGGACCTCGAAGGGGGCGCAGCCCCATGGGGCCCCAAAGGGGGCGCAGCTTTATGGGGCGCAGCCTTATGGGGCGCACTCTTATGGGGCGTAGCCTTATGGGGCGCAGCCATATGGGGCGCCGCCTTATGGAGCTCAGCCGCATGGGGCCCCGAAGGGGGCGCAGCCTCATGGGGCACAGCCCCATGGGGCCCCAAAGGGGGTGCAGCTTTATGGGGCGCAGACTTATCGGGCGCAGTCTTATGGGGTGCTGCCTTATGGGGCGCTGCCTTATGGGGCGCAGCCTTATGGGGCGCTGCCTTATGGGGCGTCGCCTTATGGAGCTTAATTAATGGCCCTAAACGGCAACTGATCATGGGGGCGAAGCCCCATGGGGCGCAGCCTTATGGGGCAAAGCCCTAAATGGCAACTGATCATGGGGGCGAAGCCCTAGACGGCATTTAATCATGGGGGCGCGGAGGGGCGAAGCCCTAAAAGGCATTAACTAAGGGGCGAAGCCCTAGACGGCAATTTATCATGGGAGCGCGGAGGGGCGAAGCTCTAAAAGGCATTAACTAAGGGGGGCGTAGCCCTAGACGGCAATTAATCATGGGGACGCGGAGGGGCGAAGCCCTAAAAGGCAACTGATCATGGGGGCGAAGCCCTAGACGGCATTTAATCATCGGGTCGCGGAGGGGCGAAGCTCTAAAAGGCAATTGATCATGGGGGCGAAGCCCTAAAAGGCATTAACTAAGGGGGGCGAAGCCCTAGACGGCATTCAATCATGGGGGCGCGGAGGGGCGAAGCTCTAAAAGGCAACTGATCATGGGGGCGAAGCCCTAAAAGGCATTAACTAAGGGGGGCGAAGCCCTAAAAGGCATTAACTAAGGGGGGCGAAGCCCTAGACGGCAATTAATCATGGGGACGCGGAGGGGCGAAGCCCTAAAAGGAAACTTATCATGGGGGCGAAGCCTTAGACGGCATTTAATCATGGGGGCGCGGAGGGGCGAAGCCCTAAAAGGCATTAACTAAGGGGGCTACATACCTATACATATACATACCTATACATAAGGGGGCTACATACCTATACATACCGAACCTAAGCCAGGTCGAACAAAACCTGACAATTCAATCGCAACAAAGCTGTGAAATGCCAGATTTGTCCACAAACATTTGCCATCATCTCTCCTTTTCACCGGTTGTTGGACCAGAATCCACACTCGTGCTACTCGTGTCCACCGAATCTCCACTACTAGATTTGCCTAAATTGTGATAATACACATAGTGTATCATTTAATAAAATTTAAACCAATAAAACACATTTAGGGAAATAACAGAAAGAAATTAAGTAGGGAGCAAATGTTTGCAGTGGTTTATTTATAAACTGACTCCAAGTTAATTTATTATAAATTTTGATGAAAGTGAATAAAATAAGTGAATTAAAAAATTTTATTTGAAATCCGCTAAAACATTTTCAAATACAAAACAAGATTAAGAAGATGTTAGTCGTAAAACCGATTTCATTAAGGTTTTTAAAAATACCAAAGTATAAATTCTACTACCTTCGAATGCTTGATTGTGGTGAATTTGATGCGGCGGTGGAGATTGATTGTTGTGTTTTAATTCTTGACCTTCAAGAACAGCAAGCAAACATTGGTGGATGCATATATACTGCTGTTCCGAAGGGGGCGCAGCGGCATGGAGCCCCGAAGGGGTCCCAGGGGGGCGCAGCCTCATGGGGCGCAGCCGTCATCGAACAAATGATTCGATTTATTTTTTTTTCGATTCATAGGCGCCGATTTGATATTTTTCGATTCAATGGATTCAGACCCGGGGGGGCGCAAGGGGTGTAGTTTCATGGGGCCCCGCCAGGGGCGCCACAGGGGGCGCAGCCTTATGGGGCGCAGCCTTATGGAGCTCAGCCGCATGGGGCCCCGAAGGGGGCGCAGCCCTAAAAGGCATTAGCTAAGGGGGGCGCAGAAGGGCGAAGCCCTAAACGGCAATAGCTAAGGGGGGGCGCAGAAGGGCGAAGCCCTAGAAGGCAAAGGCTCAGGGGGGCACCGAGGGCGAAGCCCTAGAGGGCAAAGGCTCAGGGGGGCGCCGAGGGCGGAGCCCTAGATGGCAAAAAAAATTGATTTTATTTATATATTTTTTTTTTTTTTTTTAATTATTTATTGAATATTAACGTTATTTAGAGCAGTCTTTATACCCGTATCATGGTGTAGTGGTCAACGTATATTGATCTGGGCGCGAGGGGGGTAGGTTCGAGTCGGCGTCCTGGAATTGATTTTATTTTTCAAATATCGCTAAAATATAAATTAATTTCAAATTTCAATAATTTCAATTAAAAATATATATATTTAATTGTTTTATATGAAAAGAAAAAAAATGGTTCAAAACCTCGCTAAATGAAATTATTAAAATTACGTATTTTCATATGGCGAGAAGGAATATTTCAATTAATGTTTAAAAAAAAAAGGCGAAATGAAAAATTGGATTTGGCGTGATGTCCCCGAGACCATTAGCTCATTAAATCCATATTCAGGCTATTTGGGGTGATCGGTTCGAGTCGCGACAAAGTCGTCTCGTCGAAAAATGAATTAATCGATTTTTATCGATTCGTTCATTATGTTCGGCGAGAGTTAGAACACACACACACACACAGATTACCGTCTTTATATATATGATGTTTCACTTGTTTAAAAATTTGTCACTGAAAATCGCCACATCAATAGATTCTATTTGTAATATTTTAAGTTTCGTCTCTTACATATGTATGTATACAATTTTGTTTACTTGGCTCTCTAGCGCCGTGTCGATTTCCAACAGGTGACAAACTTTAAAATTGGTCAAAATTACATAAAATGACAAATTTTTGAGTAAATGTGGCTAAATTTTTGAAGTCAAAGAGAAAGTTTAATTTTTAAAATGAGATATGTACATATTAAGACACCAACCGTGTTTTTTGATTTTAATTTGAAATTAAAGATGAAACTTTCGTTTTTTCGGATGTTGGGAAATTTATTTTAATACACAAGATAAAAGCTTTTAAAAACATGTGCTTTTAAAAATATCATCAACAAGGCATAATTTTAAAATGAATAAATTTTCAATTTCGCTTCATATTTACAGATTGAGACGACGGATGAATTGCCGCAAACATTATGCTTCAAATGTCAAGTGATAGTGAGTGAATTTCACTCTGTTATGATCAAGTATCAAAACAAGCAAATATCGCTTTTTAATCAATTCAAAAATAAAGAGGTGAGATATATTTACTTTATTTTTAATTTAGAAATGAAAACTTTACATGTAAATTATATGAGATACTATTTTTCAGACATGTAAGGATGCGATTAAATCATCGGAAAACTTAGACATCAAGCTTGAGCCATCAGAAAATTTGATACCTTCAAGTGAAAATAAAGTAGTAGACAAAAATGTAGATGAACCAATGGAAATTGACGACGTGAAAGTATCGAATTCTAGTCCAGAAAATTTAATTGAAAATAGCCTTTCATTTGATGGTTTAAACACAATAGATTTGCCCGAAGAAAAGGATGCACCTAAAGTAAACCAAAACATTGAAAGGAATCAAATCATTCATGTCAGTGATAAGATTGAGGATACTATATTAAATAGTAGAAGCAATCAAAATACATTTAATTCAAATGATAATGTTGATAAATCAACATTAGTCCCTGTCTGGAGGGTGAAGTACAATTGTACAATTTGTAATGAAAGTTTTGTCAGTAAAAACCAATCTCGAAACCACAAAAAAAACATGCATAAAAACATTGTCGATATTTGCGATCGGCTATGTACCAAAATTTGCCTTGTCGCTCTAAAGAAACTGCCTATTAATTTACCTAACAAAGCTGGTTATTCATTATCACCTTCATGGATTCACCTGGGTAAAAATAAGATACAAAAGTTGGATTTAAAATTAAACCATTGCTACCTTTCGAAAATTCGTCAAGAGATAGCTAAATGTCTTACAAATAATTTGGATAGTGCTGTGGAAAAAGAATTAGATAAAAGTTTAAATACTTTATCAAGTGTTAAGAATGTGATAGACCTGACTGTTGAAAATGTAGCAATTCACAATAGGATTCTTAAGAAAACTGATAATGAAAATGAGTCGACTACAATAACTGGATTTAAAAGTGACCGTATATCATCACCAATATTAAATCAAAAGGACATATTGGACATAGAAAAAGCAAACATTGTAAAATTGGATGAACAGCTAAATATCTCTACATCGAATAAAGGTAAACAAAAGATATATTTATTTATTTAAGCTTTTTAAGTAATACAGTAAATTTATTAAAGATCTGCCAACTGAGAGTGGTAGTTTTGATTGCATTTTTATTTATTTTTTGTTTTGGTAATTTTGATAGAATTTTCTTTTTAATTTTCAGATCCAGCTAACAATTGTGATGATATAGCTGATAATACGTATGCATTAGAACCTAATGAAATTTATAAAACTGTGGCTAAATGCTTTTCTGAATGCTCAGTAAAAAAAGGAGATTTTAATACAAAATTTCTAAATAGAATAAAATTACGTTCTATTGGTGTGTTATGGTTAATGAATGAAAGTTCTCCATTTAAGCTTTATTTTAGTAAGAGTACAGACTTACAGAAACATACTTTGAAACATAATGGATTATGTGCTACTATGATTGGACTTAAACCATATACCAATAAAATCCAAAATCAGGTACCAATATCTCAGACGATGTTAAATGTGAGGTATTTTAAAATGTCAGAAGAAGAAAAAGCAACGATGAAACCGAACACAAAAGAACCACAAATACCGTCCCAAACAATAATTTCAAGTAAATCAATTGATCCATTTTCAATGAACTCTTCTTCAATGACAAGTAAACAAACTCCCGAGTCCTATAATTCGCCTATTACTGAATCAAATGTTACGATGCCAAAAATTATTTCAACATATTCACTTACACCAAACGGAGAAGAAAAAAGATCGAATATACCCAATGAAAATATACAACATAAACCAATGATTAAGTGTAAGCCAACTGCACTCCTAATGGCTAATTCTAATCAATCAGCAGCTTCTAATGGTTTTCTTGGTATCCCAAATTTTGTTAAACCACCAAACGAAAAATCTACATTAACTAAAAATTTTCAAGACCAATATGAAAAGAATGTTATTTTGAACTATCAGTACAATCAAAATAACACCCCAGAAAGTAGTGCAAAACGGTTTAAAGTAATTAAAAAATATGACAACAAAGAATCCGAAAAAAGTATTTTTGAATCTACACCTTCTGCTGAAATGAATCAACCTTTCAATGTAAATGAAGATGTAAATAGACTGCCCACTGTTTTATTAGATATTAATCGTAATTCTGGAATTGATATGTTTTCTAAAATTTCAAAACCACCATCGAACAATTCAAATAATCCAAATTCTAGAACTTTTGTTGAAAATGATAATTTAGTAGATTTTGAAAAAGTTATTTCTTCACCTGTATTATTTAAAAATATTGATTCTCAGCCGGTCCAGAACAATTTATCTTCGTCATTAGTGCCTGCTATATTTGTATCAATGCCAGAAACTTCCATAGCAGATAATTCATCAACTAACTCTCTAAATATGTTTTCTAATTCATCTACTAATAATTCGACAATGCCAGTTAACAATATGAATTTATCATGCATATCAAGTTTGAAATCTGGATCGGGTATGATGACAATTTCTCATAATAATGAAAATGAACACTTACCAAACTTAATGCCAGTTTCTAATGATTTTAATAATCTTTATCAATATCAGCTTTTCAATCCAAACAATCGGCAATCTCAAAATGTTACTGAATCACCCCAGCAAATGTCTCAACCACCTGTATTCATTAACCCATCCTCTTTTTTCATTTCTCAACCATCCCAATTTGTCACTAAACCATCCCAATTTGTTACTCAACCATCCCAATTTGTCACCCAACCATCCCAACTTGTTAATCAACCATACCAAAGTGTTACTCAACCATCTCAATCTGTTATCCAATCATCACATATTGTCACCCAACCATTCCCACAAACGAAGCCTTCCCAACCTGTTCAAAAAGCATCCCCAATTATTATCAAACCGTCTCAAATTATCAGCAAATCACCACAATTTATGGTTAAACCACCGCAAATCATTCCCCAACTAGTCCAGCCTGTTACTCGTACGCCTCAACTTGAAATTAGTACACCTCAACTTGAAACTGAATCTCAATTAAAAACTCGCTTAATTGAACAATCTGATGGTATTAATGGACCCTTTTTTCAACTTGTAAAAGCAATAAAAGACAAAGGTGTCGTTCTTTGTACCCATACTGATGATAAAAGCGTACGTAGTTTAGTAAGATTCAAAATTTTAATAAACGAGATGTACAAAGATAGCAACCTAAGTAAAACATTCCACGTGAAATTATCTTTACTTCAAAATGGTACTTTTTTGTTGAATGTAACTAATGCAGAACTATTACCTGAAAATGTTAATGAATGGTCTTCTCAATACCAAAGCCAATTAATTAGAGCTTTTCAACAAAAAACTGTACTCAATACTATATCAATAATGGCTTCTTCAAATCCATTTAACATGGAAGGAAAAACACAAAAGTTTCTTCAAACATTAGCTGACTTTGATTTTTCATCATGTAAATGATAAGTTGTATATTTTGACTTAGACTGCATATTTCAAAAGCATTACGCGTTCATATACATATGTACGTATGCACACATTGGTGATAAATATATTTTAACTCAAATGTGAGAAAAAAATATAAACTGAATGTACATAATTACTAGTAAGTATCCACACAAGTAATATAGGGAAGAAATGATATTTAACATTTCTTCAGAAGTTACATAAAATAACTAATGATTGTGTTAATGTGATGGACTATTACGCCCATTTTAATGATTTATATGCCAATTGTATTATATTTACAATTCATTTCAATTTGATTTTGATTTTTAAGTTTAAACCAATTTAGGAGTCGTTATTTTGATACTGTGTACATACGTACATATATAATAACGTGATTTGGATTTTAATTAAGTTGCATTCTAATGTGATCACTTTTGTTGTATACAGTTTATAATTTTAGTAATATGGAATTATTACAAAAACACATTGTAATTTTTTGTATATATGTATGTTATATGTATGTAATTACAATATTGTACTACAACAAAAATCTTTATTTTGTTAATTGTGTAAAAAAATTATTTGCGTTTTTTTTTTTTCATTTTAATTTCTATAACCATGATATACTATTTTTCAACCATCTATGTGAATTACTTTTAAGAAATAAAATTCAAAAAAAAAATTGTTTTGTTAGTAACCTTTGACTGCTACAACAACGATATATCATCTCACTCTCACGCTTGCATTTATGCCTATAAAAGAAAGAGAGAGAAGGAGAAACCAACCTGCCTCAAATATATTGCTTTGTGTGGTGTCTAAAAATAGATTTTTTGAACTCCACATTTGTTCTCTTCTCGATCTCTTTCTTTCTTGTAAGCAAAAAAGAAAGAGAGAGTGCTAGGAAAGCAATTATATCGGCAATAAAGTATAATATCGTCCTGTGCTTTCGGCCCATGAATTATGTTAATAAATAATATATAATTTTTTTTTTCTAAAAATTTACATTTATTTAGCATTTTTCGCTTGGATTTTGAAAATCCTTGTAGCAGCCAAAGAGTTAATACACAAAAATATTATATGTTTGTAAATATCATTGTATTTAAATTCACATCCTAGTGCTACCATAACCTGATATGAATTAATATGTTTAATTGTAAATAAACTGAGTAAAAAGTCACATTACATCAGTAAATTTATTGAACTGAGGAACAAGCTTAATGTGACATCGGTGACTGTTTCCCCAGGGCTGTGGAATCGGAGTCAGAGTCATGAAAAATGAACCGACTGACTCCTTTTTATTATTTTCTTTAAGTAAAAGTGTTACGGTTTGTATAAGTTACAAGTAATAAACAATTTTTGTATGTGTATAAAATAATTTCATTTGAATTTGATTTTACAATTTATTGATATTCCATTAAATTATAGTTATTTCACTTTTTCTCACTTTGCCACATTTTTTACCACTATCACAAACTGATTTCATTTCATTTGATGAAGCTATTGAATCACATTTTTTCGAATGTTTTCTACGGGAACTTGTGCTTCTAAAAGATTTTTCACATTTGTCACATTTATAGGGCCGATCTCCAGTATGAATATTCGTATGCTCCTAAAGAAATAAAACATTTAACCACATATGTAAAATAATAGTATATCATCAGTTTGCAAACTAAATAAAAAAAAATAATAATAATAAAAAAACCGAAATTGGACATTGCCACTGGGTAATTGATCCAAATCAAACCAAAAAAGGAAAAAATCAAAAATTTTACTGAATGTTTTCAAATAACAGATTGTAAAAAAAAAACTGTTAACTAAAAAGTTTGTAAACTAGAGATACAAATTTCATAAAATTGTTTAGATCTGGGTAAAACTGATACATACGAGTGCTTGAGATCGTACTTCAGATTCAAGCCATATCGGTTGAATGAAAATTAGTGAGTAATTTGAACTGCGACGATTTATAAAACTTAAGATGTTTTTTTTATTTTAAATTTAAATATAAATTGACCAAAGACATTTTAAGTTACTGACTAATACTGGCTAATTATTTTATTATTTGTTTGGAAACTAGCTCAAGAGAAAAATTAAAATTTCAATTTTTGTTTTACTTTTTTCTAAAATTATAAATTACCAGGAAACCGGTGTTTAAATTAAAATTTACAAATTAGATGGTGGTAAATTTGGACTGCCAGTAAACATTTCTTTTCCCTAAACATATTACAGGTGACATTTTTATAGTATAGTATATGTACCATTAAAATTCAACTAAACTCAGTTTTTCTACTGAACTATTTGCTTAAATGTTTATACAGTTTGATAGCTAAAGTAAAAATTAACTTTATACAAACCTTTAATATTTCGTTAGTTTTGAATTTTTTATTACAAACAAGACAAACAAATTTTCTTTCTCCAGTATGAGTGGTGAGGTGATATTTTAAGTTACTATGTTGTTTAAATCTAAAAGTGCAAAAGTTATTAAGATCATCTATTTAGTGACAAATACTATATTTATAATTACATATCATAATTTCAATACGTTTTCAAACAATGTGAGCATTTGTAAGGTCGTTCATCTGAGTGTGTGCGTAGATGTGCTCTCAGATCAGTGTATGAGCGACCACACTGATTGCAAGAATGCACTCCGTTGATTGCATGTGAACGAGAGTGCACAGATAAGTTTCCTGCCAATGCAAACTCTTTACCGCACACCTACAAATTCATTTAATATCTTAAACATATTTTGGAGAAATCAAAAGAAATATAAAGACACTCTGCAATTACTTTGCATTTGAATGGCTTCTCTCCGGTATGTAATCTCATGTGTTCAGGAAGATAGCTTACGGAAACAAATTTTTTTCCTGAAAATTAAAAAAGAACTTTATACCCATTATAAAATATATAATACATATTTAATCTCAAAATACTAAGCGTTTAATAAAAATTGAGCATACATTAACTTTGAGGGATAAAATAAAATAAAATTACCACATACAGTGCACTGAGCACGACGTTCTCCAGTATGAGTGCGCTTGTGTCGTGCGAGTCCACCATGACTAGTAAAAGCTTTGCCGCACGTATCACACACAAATGGTTGTTCACCGGAGTGGCGACGTTTATGTGTCACCAATGAGCCAGGTTGCGAAAATTTCGCATCACATTCTGAGCATCTACTTTTAAGAATCAATCATAAACATTCAAATTCAAAACAAGTACGAGTTGTAAACAAAACCAACGCACTTGTAAGGTTTTTCACCAGTATGAACTCGCATATGAGTCTTCAGAGCGCCGGCTAAAGAAAATCGTTGACCACATATATGGCAGCAGAGACCTCGTCCTCCGGAATGTAAAGAAATATGACGTTCCAAATTTGGTCGGATTGTAAATCTCCTTCCACATATATCGCAATTATAATTTTTTTTATCTACAACTTCGTAAGATAACAGGTATGCATATAAAGAAAAAAAAACTAAAATAATTGAAAGAAATAGTATGAAGAATGTATTTTGACAAAATAACTGTCAATATGTGATAATGGGTTTGATGCATCCGCTCTAAAATCGTCAGATAAACGAACGATAGATTAACAGAACGGCAGCTTTAAACGTAATTCTCGTTTTCTCGAATGATAGATTGCACATCAGATGACGAGTAACCTTTCGATGTGCACAGATGCAATTATTAAAATTGAGTTGGATCTTTCAAGCGAGTTTAATAAGGCAAGATTCGATAAGTTCCGAATCTTGCCTTATTAAACTCGCCAGAAAGATCCAACTCAATTTTAATAATTGCATCTGTGCACATCGAAAGGTTACCCGTCATTTGATGTGCAATATATCATTCGAGAAGACGAGAATTGCATTTAAAGCAGCCGTCCGTTAATCTGTCGTTCAATTTGTCTGGCGATTTTAGAGCGGATGCACCGCATCCGTGATTTTACGTTTTTTGAAGTAAATAAATAGTTCTTATGTTTGAAATACTTACTTTGAAGTTTTGGTATTTTTGTTGAATCAATATTAGATGGTGGAATTTCATTTTTATTATTTGGCAATTGTGAACTATCAGTAATATGATCTAAAAAAAATGTATATATATACATACATATCAGATGCATATAAAAAGAATATTCCAAATCGAATTAATAACATATTACCATCACCATCACCACTCTCGTTGTGTTCGTCTTCGATATCGTCAATTTCAGTTGAAATTACTGATTTTAAATCACATTTAACTGATTTGCTCCGAAAGCCATTTTTTACTTTTGTCCAATTTTCACACTGTACTGACTGCAATTGATTTTCTATAATATCTCGCACATTTTCTGTATCATTGACTTTCGCCGAAAATTTTTCGTCGGTAGATAAATCGGATAGATTTGAACTTCTCAATTTAAAATCTGATTCTTCACACTGTTTTTTAAATACGTAGGACAAATTCAAAGTATGGATACACTCATTACATATAAATCGTGGAAAATTATCACATGGCGATATCTAAAACATTTTTAGTGCATCTCCATTGCGATTATTAATTTATTTATATCATATTATATTCTACGAAAATTATGTACTAACTTTAATAGTAATGCATAACGACATTAATTTATCTGAATATTGAATAAAATTATCTTCGGCATTGAAAATAGACTGGAGTTCACCATTTTTCAAACAAAGTCTACAAATGTTGCAATTTTCAAGAACGTTTTCTGATATATTCATTCTGCAATGCGTGTTAAGCGGTAAATGTCAGTTTGACAGTTTAAGTCTCAACAAGCGACCATAAGCACATCAATTATTTCTGTATTTTATTTGGTTCGGTGATTACTGGTCACAAAGTACTCGTCATAAAGTCACTAAAATCTCTATAACGGAACATCTGGCAGCCGAAAAGTCCATCATACTAACGAGAACTTGAGTGCCAAATATTGTGTATTCGCGATTTTCATGGCAAAAATTGTCTTTGTGACCACGAAAATGTGACGAATAGTCCAATTACCATTTTATTTGATTACATAGAATCGAAGGTAAACGGACTACTAGTCATATGTGAACCAGTCACAGGACAACCGGTCGCTCTAGATCGGTCACACGTGATCACTTGTCACACTAAAACTGGTCACACCCTAAAATCGATCACGAGAAAACTGATTGACCGATTTTAGGGTGTGACCAGTTTTCTCGTGACCAGTTTTAGTGTGTCGGGTGATCACGTGTGACCGATCTAGAGCGACCGGTTGTCCTGTGACCGGTTCACATTTGACTAGTAATCACCGAACCATATGAGTCACTGGCTTTAATTCGGAATAACGTTTCATTTAAATGTTGACTTTGCGATGGAAAGTCATAAACAGACAAACTAATACCGATCATTTGTATGTATTAAATAAATCCTTGTCGTATTATTAAATCTATCGCGTTACAGACAGATTTAAGAAATATTTAAGTACATACATATGTATATATGTTTTCATTTCATATACTTACTTATGTACTGAATAGCCGATTTAGAATAAAACAATAATTCAGATGTTCAAGGAAAATGTTTGTATTGAAAGAATGCAATGAAATGAATTACAGGGTATTGAATATTTTGGTATCAGTCCGGTGACAAACTAATACCAATTATATGAATTCGACCAATTTTTAATTTTTGGGTGTGACCAGTTTTTTCGTGACCAATTTTCGGGTGTGACCAGTTTTAGGGTGTGACCAGTTTTTGTGTGACGGGTGATCACGTGTGACCGGTTGTCCTGTGACCGGTTGTCCTGTGACCGGTTCACATTTGACTAGTAATCACCGAACCCTAAATACATATGTAGGAATCTCGTCGTCGTCATCGTCATCGAAACCTTCGAGAATATTCCGCAACAACAAAATACATCGAGCGGAACAGCATCAAGCATTCCAGAAAATACTACGCCTCGACGAAAGCAAATTCCCCTTGTACGCATCAATAACTAAATGCTCGTACAACCACTTCCATCAAGCATTCCAGAAAATACTACGCCTCGACAAAAGTGCATTCCTCTTGTACGCATCAACAACTAAATGCTCGCACGCATCAATAACCACTTCCATCAAGCGTTCCAGAAAATTCTACGCCTCGACAACAGTGCATTCCTTTCTTACGCATCAACAAACCACCACCATCGGTCAGGCGATTCCAGAAACACTATAAAAGGAGGTACAACCCAAACAACGCCAGTCGACCCACAGCAGCAAGCGTCGACACACAGCAACAGACCAGTCGACCCACAGCAGCAAGAGTCGACCCACGGCAGCAAGCGTCGACATACAGCTCCTGACCAGCCACCACTACACTACGCGGACTTGGAAGATCAACCAGCCGGACGAGCCAGCAACACACTGCCGTATCCAGAGACCTTCCGAACATAGCCGAACACCGAGCCAGCAACACACTGCCGCATCCAGAGACCTTCTGAACATAGCTGAATGCCGAGCCAGCGACACTCTACCATATCCAGAGACCGCTGAACGACATACTTTTACCAACAATTAACCATACTTGTGTATACGTGTTACTACCAAATAAATACCATATTAAGCATATAGTTGTATTAATACCGAACACAGACGAATCTGTCTACAATACATGGCGGACTGGTGGTGAAGAAGACCTTCACAATAAGACTAGTTCCCATACATAGGTTGATAATTATTTGGTTCGGTGATTACTGGTCACAAATTACTCGTCACAAAGTCACTCAAATCTCTATAACGGAACATCTGGCAGCCGAAAAGTCCATCATACTAACGATAACTATCATAGTAACGAGAACTTGAGTGCCAAATATTGTGTATTCGCGATTTTCATGGCAAAAATTGTCTTTGTGACCACCTCAATGTGACGAATAGTCCAATTACCAATTATTTTAGCAATACGTCATGGCCATCAAAATTGATGTTATTACACATCTGACAGCTGTCAAAATCTGAACATTTCTTGGGCGTTCTGTTTTCTGTTTACTGCTTTTAGAAAGCAATTCTTCTTCGATCTCGAGAGGTAATTTATTTTCAAAGTTTATGATTAATAATTTCAACTACTATTATAACTTGAAATTTTATATAGTTTATCGCTAAAGCCCCCAGCACATAGGCGACAAATCGCTGTGATTTGGCCGATCCGTGAAATGTCACACACGTGTAGACAAATCGTCAATCGCGAGTGACAGATCAAGCCATTTTATTTGATTACATAGAATCGAAGGTAAACGGACTACTAGTCATATGTGAACCAGGGTAATTGTGTAGGTCAGACAAAATCAACCAGATTGGCAGATAAATCGCAGTGATATATCGCCTGTGTGTAGGGGCCGTGTAGGACTTTATTGTTGACAAAGAAATTGAATATCATTCAAATGTGAACAAATATTTGTATGATCATGGCTTCGGTGTTTATAACATCATTAATATTAATTTACAGGCATCCAGTATGGCTGACTTGCCGAATAATAAAATATCTGAGGGGATTACAAATAATGAAGACATAATTAACGAGTTGACAAAAGATCTCGAGTCATCTTTGTTGACTTCGGATACAGCTGACAGGTCATCTTCCTCTTCAAAATCAGATGTGAGTGAAAATTTTGTCATCGATCCAGATGGTAGGGGAAACACTCCGGATAATTCGCAACATCCAGATTTTAATTTGAAAAATACAAAGTCATCAAATTTAGACGATTTTGAAAATCAAAATGAAGAAAAATCCAGTCATGAAAGTGATGAAGAGGATTATGAAGTTACTTTAAAAGATTTGGAAACTTCGCTTACTGAGTCAGAGAAATTGGATAGAAAATCTGAAGCTGAGCGTTTTAAAAATGAAGGTAATGAAAAATTCAAACTTGCGAATTTTGAAGAGTCCATTGAATTGTATACTATGGGGTTGAAGATTTGCCCGTTGGCTTATAACAAAGATAGAGCGATTCTTTATTCAAATAGAGCAGCTTCAAAAATGAAACTGAACAAAAACAAAGCAGCTATTCAGGACTGCACGAAAGCAATTGAAAATGATGAGTCATACATCAAAGCTTATTACAGGTTAAAATTAGTGTTTTCTTTACATTACTAATAATCAATTGTTTTTATTCTTCATATGTGAATAATTTTGTATTATTTTATATTTTAAGGCGCGCACAATGTAATGAACAAACAGATTTGCTAGATGAATGTTTGGCAGACTACAAGAAAATTCTAGAACTTGATTCGCAGCATCTAGAAGCAAGAAAAGCCATTGTACGATTACCGCCATTAATAGAAGAAAGAAACGAACGTATGAAAACAGAAATGCTCTCTAAGCTGAAAGATCTCGGCAATTTAGTTCTTAGGCCATTCGGTCTGTCAACAGACAATTTCAAGTTAAATCAGGATCCAGAGACAAAGGGATATTCAATAAACTTTCAACAAAATAAATGATCATTTGTATACTAGTCTTGTTAGTTTTTAAATTCACTTTGTAAATATGCTGCGGCTGTATGAAGTATTTTTAATTTTGGCAAGAAATGAATTGTTTTTATAGGGAACAATTTCAACTGAGTATAATTTTTATTTTAAAACCCTCATCGCATAACAATAGAGTGAAATAAACTAAATTTCTCGTTTCAATTCTTTCATATAAAAATTTTAATTTTATAAATCAGTACACAAATTATTATCTATCAAATAAAAAATCATAAATTTTAATTAAAGTGCAAAATACAACCCCACATTCTACTATATTGAATTTTCTATTTATTATTTTACGTATTATACATTAGCAGCTTGTCGTACTAGCTATTCGATTTTTTTTGCATTTTTTAAATATTATATTGTCGAATATATATAAATGTATATCAGTATATGTATGTATGGATTGTGAAGCTTTTTTCATGTATGTATGTTAATATTTTGGCTAAAGAAATATTCCTGTTCATATTGCGTTAAGCAGCACCCTCCTCAGCGGTCTTTAAAAAATACATGTATGTACTGGCATTTCATAAACCCAATAAATCTGCTACTCAATGTCTGACCGAAAACATCAATGACACAAATATTTTTGTATTAATGAAATCATTCAATTCTATACTATGTCATTCTATTAAGTGTTCGTTTATTGAGCACATATTTTTAATTTAAATTTGATTATACTGGTTGTATAATATATTTAATTTGTGCTAAATATAGAAATTCATAACTTGTTTCATAATTTTCTTCACCACTTATTATTTTGTATCTCTTATCATTTAGAAAAAAATTTGATTGAAGAATTAAAATAAATTGGCCTTGTGTTTTACATTACAAACTTCCTTACTACGTATATACATACATATCAGTTAAAGGGGTAGGAGCAAAGTTACTTGGCCTCGTCTTCTGGGTCCAATAATCATATTAGTTATGATCTTTTGTATATGTGACCTGAAAATATAAACATGAACACATACTATATATTATATAAAAATAAATTATTCTCGATTAACCACTTACATATCACTTATAAGTAGTGACCATATATTTTTGAATAAGATAAAGGACTTGAATCAAAGAACTTAAAAAACGGTGTATAATTTTATAACATTTATAAATTACACATCATTGAAATTTAAATAAAATTAATTTTGATATTTTTCACAAAGAATGAATGTATTTAATAATGCAGGTTCGTGTTTTAAAAGTAATAAAATTACATAATTGTCCTCGATCTTTGTCCATAGAGAGGTTTCTCGTAATAAGACCCATTCAAATACTTTCATTTCAACAAAACATTTCAGGTTTGATAAAATTTATAAATTGCATCTTTTAATATTTTTGGCTTTTTTTAAATCTAAAATTACTTTTTTAATATTTATAGGAAACAACTCTTCATTTTTTTCTTTCAATCAACTTAAGCTTCAATTATTTTAAATATAAGAATGCTTCACGCATTGACATTTCTTGTGATTCAATTTTCAATATATATTGGTGAAATTTTGAAGCTAGTCTTGAACAAAAAATAACCATTCGTCAGCTAAAATTTCATTAAAAAGAAAATCAGAATTATGGGACATTTTTCTAGTTTCAAATGTACGATTTTTATAACTTAAATAGTTTTAAAATCCTCTCTAAAGCTATCGTGTGTTAGCCATCGTGTGTTGCTGTAACTAAGCATTTGTTTATATTGAACCTTTGCATCAACACAATTCTTTCAATTGTTCCACTCTTATTGTATAAATGTAGAAATATGAATACATTTTTGCTAATATCACTTCATATCTATTGGAAAACAGTCGACACTGTGACCCAAAACATGCGACCAAAAAATCACAGCTACTAAAAAGATGCAACTGGCCTCTACGAGCAACGCGATTGTTACAAAATTTTATTGATTTTTAAATGCTTTTTATCATTACTAAATTAGGTTCACAATACATCTTATATATATTTTAATAGCTAGTGATCTACTGATCATTTTCTATTTTACAATTTTAATTTAATTTTGCTAGTATTCATAGTATTATTTTATTCTAATGTTAATGTACAGCATAATAGGAAAAATTGCTCAAAAACCTATTTACAATTCTTATAAATGCTCATAATACATCTAATACATAATATTAATTAAAGACTCTCTAAAGTCGATGACCTAAAGCAGATTGTGTTTATACCTGAAGGGTATACACATTTTGTTGTAATCACCGAGACTCTTCACAAGTATGTTAGTATGGTTATTAGTGATTCTCTCATAGAATCTACTGGCTTGTTTGTTATTAATGTCTGTAACAAACGGAATATTATTTATGGCATGCAGTTTTTTCAAGTTAGTATATATGGGTGTATTATAAATTATTTTTAAGGATTTATTTTGTATTACTTGGAGCTTGGAAAGGTTAGTATTCGAGGCGTTATTCCATACAGGTGAAGCATAGGTAATGGTAATATGAGCGCGCGATATAATTTTATTTTATTTTGAATTGATAAAGAACTATGACGATTAAATATTGGGTATATTGAGGATATGCCCCGCAATTGTCACAAAATAAAATGCGTCATGTATAGACAAGTATGCAAGTCGCACTTCAGTACGTA
Source organism: Arctopsyche grandis (assembly GCF_051622035.1). Lineage (NCBI taxonomy): Eukaryota > Metazoa > Arthropoda > Insecta > Trichoptera > Hydropsychidae > Arctopsyche > Arctopsyche grandis. The sequence continues at coordinate 20,936,509 of NC_135357.1, forward strand.
ACGAAGAGTGTCGAGTCATCGATTTTGATTTTGATTTTTAAATGCTTTTTATTATTACGAAATTATGTTCACAATACATCTTATATCTATTTTAATAGCTACTGATCTACTGATCATTTTCTATTTTACAATTTAATTTAATTTGGTTATTAATCACAGTATTATGAAAATTTTCTTGGGATGACTTATCAAATCGAGATGAATTTTATGAAATAATCCTTTTAGAAGCCTCTGACTAATAAGGGAATGTACCCAATATTATTGTTTACGTTTTCTTCCGGTTTAAGCGCAACAAGAGCCACAAAAAAACACGTTTCTGTAAAATCCATTTTGAAACTGATAAAGTTGCGACTGTTTAGTCGCAAGTGCTTGCACCGTAATATTTTTGTGCGATGTTGCAGTCGCGCAAAATAACGATCGCGCGACAGAAAATTGCAATTATGTTTGGGGCCTTAGTTGTTAATAAAATGTTGAGCAGGATATCTAAAGCTTCGGTACATATTTTGAAATTATCTGAGTACTTGAAATCTTTTAAGATTGCCTTAACTTGTTGGGCTTTGGTTCATCAGAAACAAATGACATAGCATTTGACAATTTTTGCTGCAGTTTTGGACTTGATGAATTTTCACATATTTCTATGATTACTGAATCCTGAGAGGAATCTTGACTTGAAGCATCATCATATAAAAATATCCAAGCTTCGAGCTAAAAATAAAATTTACACTTAAAAATTTCACATTTATAAAATACTAGTTGTTTTACCCGGCTTCGCTCAGTATTTATAATATAAACAGCGCAAACATGGCGAATCTAATAGTAAATATTCATTTTTTTTTTATTAAATTTATTTGCATTGGAAAAAATATAATATTCAACCAATTGAATTATCGTCATAGACAATTTGTTTTGCTTACGAAGTTCCCAACCAAAGATACAAACTTACAAAGTTTCTTTCAAAATTATTTACATATTAGATTTTACACAAAATTTTCACGAATATTATTCGAATAATTGCTCAAATTTTCAAACAACGAATAGTTGTTTAATTGGAATATTTGATTACGCCACAATATGGTGGTTCCGCGACAAATCACTCATGGATTCTACACTCAACGGTTTATAGTTTTTGATCGATGCAATGAAACATGTATCAAATCATATAGAGTTCAAATTAACGTGTAAATTATGATCACTGCCATCGTTTGTAAAAGCAGATCATGTATCAAATCATATAGAGTTCAAATTAACGTGTAAATTATGATCACTGCAATCGTTTGTAAAAGTAGATCAATTATTTTGATAAATCTGCGGATTTTCAAAAGCTTTTATTTAGTTTATAGTACCGGTAGTACCAAAAACTTGTTTTCGGTCAAATACCGATACCACCGGTTTCGGTAATTTCGGCATTGTAATCCCTAGTGACGACAACAGAGTGTATTACCCATATTCGTTTTTTTGACAATGCTTTATATTGAAAATGTTTGACAATGCTTTATATTGAATGGAAAGTCCGTGAGTGATTTGTCGTGACACCCAATATAGTTACATGTAATGAAAAAATGGTTCAAACTTTATTTCAATAAAAAAAATTTATTTTAAGCTTCATTGTACTTATTTAGATATAAATTTACAAGTTATCCACCTCAAATATATTATTGAATTAGTTGAAGAATTTGCCGTTGCGTAAATGGTTGAACATATCTGATTTTGTTGAACAATTATACTGTCATGTTTTCGTGAACCTTTTACACCATTCTCTTTCACTCGTATTAGAATTGAGTGAGTGTAGGCGAGATAGAAGCATTAACCAATGGCGAAACAGAGGTGGAGCGACAATGTACTTTTGTAAAATCAGATTACTACTTTAATACTTTAGCTTCAGTCATATTATCTATTTAAATATTATATGGAATTATGATTTAATAGTATTATGTAATATTAAAATGTAGTTTTAGAGAATATTCATAAAAGGTGGAGCTTCAACTGTAAGGCGTGACCTGGATTGTGTGACTCCTCCCTGAAATGGTGGGGAGAACGTTCCAATCTCTGGAGAAGTCCCTCACAACAGGACTCCGAGATACTTTCCAGTTGCTTTGGTGTTGTGAGGGACTCTTGATCCTCTCTCTCTCATGTGCAGTGTTTCTCAAACGTTGACGACGGGAGTCGATGCAGATTCGTAGTGAGATAGAGCCCAAGTACAAAAACCATTATCTGGATGTAAACTGAACAGGTAGCTTTTTTGTGTTGCCCAATCTAAAATACATACACACATACAAAATATCTTTCTTATCCGTATTTAAAATTGATTTACTCGTGGCTGACTACGGTTTTACAGCCGCATCAAATACATGCAGAATTATAATCCATCCAATGATTTAACTAGGTAATATACATATCTTATGTGGTAATTGGACTATTCGTCACATTGGGGTGGTCACAAAGACAATTTTTGCCATGAAAACCGCGAATACACAATATTTGGCACTCAAGTTCTCGTTACTATGATAGTTATCGTTAGTATGATGGACTTTTCGGCTGCCAGATGTTCCGTTATAGAGATTTTAGTGACTTTGTGACGAGTAATTTGTGACCAGTAATCACCGAACCATCTTATGTATGATAATAATTGACTGTGAAAACTTCTTATGCTCGTTAAAAGTTTTCACAGTCGATACTTCAAACTAAACGATAATAAAAGGGATGCAATTCCCATCATCTTTAAAAATATATAAATCTTTAGTATCATTATACCAAGTATAAATTTATTCCTAATTTATATATCTATACATAACAGATTTATCATTTTGTTTTATACTTGACCTCTCAAAATATAAGTACATACATATGTGCCTTCCTAGGAATTGATTTAACAATGAATAAAGACAAAAATAAGAATATTGAAAACAATTTTATTTGTACAACGTACAAAATCTCATAGGATGTTTATAAACGATTTTTTTTTTCGAAATATTTTTCTCAGATCATTGAAAGTTATGTTTTTTGTTGATTTTGTTGTGCTGTAATTTAAAATCCGTTTTGCGCCTTTGGCTTTAAGAGATTATAAAATAGTTCCTGTAATTTTTTTAGTCGAGATAATTATAAGATGTTTACATTTATTTAAAAATTACAGATTACATACAAACATATGTATTAGTAATTCATGTGCAGTGTCTATTTCTTAATTTCATAATTCGCAGACTAATATATTTAGATAGATCATTAGTTAGTTTCAAAACATTGACTTAATTATTATTTGTGCTTATTCACTTATATATACAATTTGATGACTTACTGTAATATATCGTAAAATTTACAAATATTACAAATAGGTACAAGTCAAGTTAATACACATATGTAATCTTCCGACTATTGGACAAAAACGACATATTCACGCCTTATAATACCAAATTGATTGCTAGAATCATTTTCACATATAATATCGTATAGTTAAATAAAACGATTTAATAAAAATATAAAAGGTGATAAGTTAGTCAAGTAACAAGAACAAATAAATTTAATCTTCGTCATTATTTAATTTTTTATTCGATAATTTATTAATCGATTGAGTTAATTTTGATATTTACGAAAAGTGCCTACTTAGATAAGTATGCGTATCTATATGTATTTACATAGTTACAGTTTTTTCCCACTGTGTATTTTATCTCTATAACACAGGAAATTTCAAAACAAAAGGTCTCCTTTAACAAAAAATCAATGACACGTCTAAAAGACCCGCATTCTGTTATGGATACCAGCGAAATGCGATATAATCTTGCACTTCCTCCTTTACTACTAAATACACTATCCGTCGGTTATTATGCGTAATTTCACATTTAAAAATTAAGTTGTATAATCTGAAATTCTATAAAATTTGTGTGAATTACTCCTATTGTAAAATGGACATTAGTACTGGTTTTATCAGTACAGTATTGTTTTTTTGGGTATTTCCCCAGGTAATTTGTGAAGAAAACCAGTACATTTTTTTCATCAAATAGTAATTTTTTATCTAACGGATTGAAATATTCAAACCCATTAGCAAAAATCATGCCTCCTACCGAACGATTTGAACGAAAAAATGCACCTACCGAATGATTTCTTTCTTTGATGAACAATATATCGTCTAGTGATAAAACGCAATTGAATTTTGAAATAAAATTAAAATGTTTGCTAATCATTAAGTATAATTTTAACCATACATACTTGTATAGAATGTTGCAAGAGCATTAAGAAAATGTATTAATTTTTCATAAATGTGCGTCCACAATTCTCTTATATTTGTTAACATTTTTTTATAATTAAAGTAATTAGAAATAATTTTAGAAAAAATGTACTGAATTTGAATTTGAAAAAAATTTTCACATTACACCATTGCTACTCAAACTTGGACTATTTTTATTTGTATTGTGATTTGTGATTATTAGAGTACGAACCCAAAACGCGCTGCTCATTGTTCAATTGTTGTAAATGCTTTCTAAAAAAGGTTCGGGAAACCTTTAACAATGCATTTACAACATTTGAACAATGAATGGCACCCCGGTTATCCGGGCTTTAGTGATTATACGTATTACTATTCTTGTAACGAATTTTCGACTCACTTACACCGAGCCAATTGACTCATAATTTTGTTAAAACAAATATGTGTTTCTGATGATATTGTAATTTTCAATCAAAATTTTATTTGACTCCCTCTCAAAAAATGATACAGCTATACTATGTACATATGTTCGAAAAAAATGGTATGTGCTAATTTTAAAATGAAATAAATATAGTTTTCATCTATTAACTTTTATCCACCCGAGCAACGCCGAGTAATCCTGTTCGTATATTATAATATATATAAATTATATTATTTATTCCTTCGTCAATGGTCCGGTCCGCAAACTACGTATTTTCAGGTGATGTAAAAATATGTATTTTAAGTTGTCCTCAAGTGATGCTAAGTGTTGATAAATTATTTACATGTCTAATAGACATATTCTCATTCTTATGAGTAGTCACCGGAGCCTGAGGGGGCCGTGTATTGTTCAAAGGTTGTAAATGCATTGTTAAAGGTTTGCCGAACAATGGATAGCACTGTGACTATCCTACCTCTACTTATGACACACAAAATGTATATGCTACATTCAAAGTATATTAGTCTAGAGGTAGGATAGTCACAGTGCTATCCATTGTTCCATTGTTGTAAATCCTTTGTAAAAAAGGTTACGCAAACCTTTAACAATGCATTTACAACCTTTGAACAATACGCGGCACCTTCTGGGTCCGGTGATTAATATTACCAATTGTAATACAATTTATCTGGCGTTTTAGATAATTCATATTTGAATACAATTTCACTAGTAGATTTCAACAGGCGAAAATACAGTTTCACCGGTGCTCGTCAGTATATAATAGCTTTGACAATTGAGTTTCGATAATTCAGATTTTTTACAGAATTCTTTAGGATTCAACAATGCATTAATATTACTCACCATAACGAAATATGGAAAAGTGTTTCATATTACGATAGCCCTAATGATAATGTGTTCAAACCAAAAAGGGACTTTTCGACTCAAATTACTAGTCAAGTGACAAGCAGTACTGTGAATAAAATACGTCGCAATCAGGTCGCATTGAAAACCTAGGTTTTGTAATAGTGGATGAAAGACTAATAGAATACATATTGACTGATTCTGATCAGCCATATTGTAAATTCATTGTGTCATTTGAAATAACTACGTGGGATAGATGAAACAAATTTTAACTAGTCAAAATATATTACAACTGGTAATACACTTTAATTGTACCGTAAAAGTGTACATATTGTTTTTCTCAATCGAAGATTGTTCTAATTTGTATTTAAGGGTTAGAACCTTATTCGACATTAGAGATATTAAAGTGCCACTACGAGTATAGATGTAGTACTTGCATATTTTGACATTAAAGTGACACGAGTAATAATCGAGACATGTCTCTTGTTGTGGTCCAGTCTATTCGTAACGGTGGTTTTATTTTGTGGTGGCCCTCATCAGATTTATCATGTCCGCCAATCTGGTGGCCCTCGTCTGATCGAAGACACGAATCGTTCACAATCGACGCGTCGCATTGACGTGCGCACAATACGTCCGTGAATGTTTGTTTATTATTTGCAAGGACAATGATCAAATGGTCCGGAAGACGAGATTCTGGACGCGATATCATTTCAATGAACTGTTCGGTACTCGTCTGTCTATCAGGGAGGGCAAAATATTATATTCACCTTTTTTGTTCTCCGTAGATATAAAAGATTGACGGAGATAAGCGTAATTCTCAATGAGCGCAGGTATACATATTTAGTTCCCCAAATTCAACGTGCTTATGAATATGTGGGCAAAATTTACGACATAAATATTTGTTTTGGGTTTAAAGTTCACAGCGGGCGAGTCGACAGTTAAGAAAACTTTTTTTTTGTATTATTGCTTCCATGCTAACTAGAGCATTCATTTCCTACACATATTTCTTTTGCAAGGAAACAGCGATTCGAAACATTTTAATTATACCTATATCTTATTCCTTACAAGAGAAATTTTCACACTAGTATTACTGCCATGAAGACTCCGTACACAAAAAATAAATAGTAAAAGAAAAACAACATAAATGTAATTAAAACTAATAGAAAACCATAGGCAGCACTCGTGTGGGCACTCCTCTTGTGGGAAATAGTCCGTTCATCCGTTATACTCAGTTATATAATATTATAATGAACAGGCAAACAAATATTGAATGTTCTCATTATGGCACATTTTAAATGCGAATATCAATATGAGAATCGAGCGAGTGTACATATGTAGATTCGTTTTTTGCTGTCGGTTTTTAATTAATACTATTATTGTGCCCGTTGATATTTCAACGGGTGATTTCGGACAAATAATTGATGCGTGCATTAGTTATATGAGCCGTTATATTTGTAAGTGGCGGAAGTCAAAAACACTATTTCTGTTTGACTTAATTCACAAATTGCTATCATTTCTTTCACTTCGATATGTCCAGAGTCTCGGAAAAGAAGAATAAATGTATTACAGGACATCAGTATTTTTAAATATTATATATATTTAATGTTTTGCGAAATATTTCTCGGGATGAAGAAAAGTGGCCACTTTTAAATATAACGGCTCATATTATATATATAAAGACGGCAATCTGTGTGTGTGTGTGTTCTAACGCTAGCCGAACATAATGAATTAATTGATAAAAAGCCTAAACTTTGTATAAATTCATTCGTCGAGACTTTGCCGTGGTATTGAACCCGTTATCTCAAAATATCCTCTTATAGGTATACCTGAGTTCAACAGTCTCAACCACGACGCCAAAGTCGATTCTTCAATTGGTCTTTTTTTTTAAACATTAATTGAATTTTTCGTTCTCGCCATATAAAATACGTAATTATAATAATTTTGTTTAGCGAGGTTTTGAACCATTTTTTTTTGTTTTCATATTAAACAATTAAATATATATTTTTAATTGAAATTGAAATTAATTTATATTTTAACGATATTTGAAAAATAAAATCAACTACAGATAGCGGAGTCGAACCTGGGCCGACTGTTCTACATATTACTCCACTATGTAGACCAATGCTCCATGGGGGCGGACAAAGGAAATGTTCTAAATTTAATATATATGTATATGTAATTTATAATATTCAAGGTTGCGAGGTCAATGACCGGGGTTTATTTATACATAGTTGTAGGTATTAGGTTTTGTAAACTAAACGTACAAAGCTCATACACCTTTTTCCGATTCCGATTTCAACTTTGATTTTGAATTCGGATTTTATAATTTTATGATTATTTTTTCATGCATAATTTAATTGGCATGACCGATTCCCGATTTCTGTTTCGGTTCCGATTCCGATTAATTATTACTATTCATATTGTAACTTTATTTTAAATCATGTATCAATCCGTAAGCACCCGTTGAAATTTCAACAGGCATAAAACTAGTGTATAATAATAATAACGAACAACAACAATTGTCAATTGTCATCTGAATATGGAACTGAAATAGGAATCGGAAATCTGAACTGAAATAGGAATCGGGAATCGGAACCGAAACCGGAACCGGAACCGGAATCGGATTCGCAGTCAAAATCAATATAATAACTCTTAATAATTCTAAAATTTGTTTTTTGAAATTTCCATACTTGTCGATGCACTCGCCACGTACAAACATCTCGTCCGTTTTTATATATGTCTGTTAAGATTTTCTCCAGAATCGGGACACTTCAAATACCATGAGCCCTGGGAATCCCCCTACCCCTACTAAAATGTTTTAGTAATGTGATGAAAAATCAAATCAGGACCATCAAACAAAAACTCGAGTTCATTGTTTGATGGCCCGCCTAAATTTTGATTCAACGCTCACGGAAAAACACGGACTCTCAATTCGCTCACTGACGAACACGGTCAATCAATGCACTCACCGACAAACACGTTCATTCACGCAAACTCAAGACCCACGAACACGGATTTTGTTAGCATCAAATGAGAATAAAATACGCAACTAGACAGCTGAGTTTTTCGTTGTATTAGTAGGAATTATATAAAAATTTGAGATTGGCACACGTGTCGACGATCAACAGTCCCTGCATTTGTTTACCTACCGCACATGTGAAAGGGCGCAATGGATCAACGCTAATCCCACTTGAGCAGACTGCCCATGTTGTTTCCGATTCACTAATCCACGTGGCACAAACACGTGTGAACTGCATCCATCAAAAAAAAATCTCGAAAAATATAGAATGCGATTTCTTTACCGTGCTTGTTACTTAAAATTGAATTAACATTTAGGTGGCCATTTCGTTAAAAGAAACATTACCTACATATTAGTAACTTCCGTGTCCGAAATTGATGAATCGGCAAGACGGAAGAATTGTCGCTTCGGTATTAAACTATACATAATATCATATCAGTGTCATTATTTGTTATTATTATATGACATAAATTTAAACAAAACATTGCCTTGGTTTAACAAAGAGTTTTCCTTACTTATTTATGATTCAGTCAGTATTGCGGTACAGTATGTTGCAGACAGTGTGTCAGTAGAAAAATCTACACTGATGTATCCACTATAATTATTGGTTGATAGTGCCAAAGTTGTTGACTTATTGAAATCACCGATGAAAATCAATCGAAATAATCGAATCGTGATGAATCGTAAGTGCGTTAATTTATTTTGTACTGTAAGTAAGTCGAAATAGGTACGGCATTTTAAGATTTTTTTTCTGAATTTCTATATAAGTTACATATGTGTAGTGTCATATTAATACAACTATACAGTGTAGTCTAGTTGTCTTATTTTGAAATTGCAATCAAATGATTAAATCTCTTTGCGTATCATTTGAAACAGTATTAAAACCTTAACGAATGTTAAGGTTCGTTTATAATATTTGATGTTCATGATGTGATTTTTTTCTGAAACTTGTTTTCCAAAAAGATATTCTCAGTTTCTTTCAATTGTTAAAATTATGTGCAAGTGAAATTTTTTATTTATTTATTTGATAAGTAATACTATTTTAATCAACAAGTACATTTCTTTAAAAGTAGAAAATGAGACAAGAAAAAAAATTAAATAGAATATAATATTTTATTTTACAGTTATTTAAGAATAATTATGATGAAAATAATAGCACGAAGTGGCTTTTTTCAGAAACATGTAGAATGAATGAATCATGTTAGAAAATATTTGAATGTTACTTTAAAATTAATATGTTGTATGTATAGTTATATAATAATATGTGCTTTTGGAAAAAAACAAATTGATCTGGAAAACAATGATGAATATTGATTTGATTTTTAAGTGCTTTTTATTACTACGAAATTATGTTGACAATGCATCTTATATCTATTTTAATAGCTACTGATCTACTGATCATTTTCTTTTTTAAAATTTTAATTTAATTTTGTTAGTAATCATAATATTATATTATTCTAATGATAATGTACGGCATAATAGGAAAAAGAGCTCAAAAACCTATTTACAATTCTTATAAATGCTCATAATACATCTAATACATAATATTAATTAAAGACTCTAAAGTCGACGATCTAAAGCAGATTGTGTTTAGGTAATCTGTGTGTAATCACCGAGACTCTTCACAAGTGTGTGATGAATATGGAAATATTCATATGTATGTATGTTTTATAAAATTATTGTGTGCGTCAGTGGACGGATAAAACGGGACAATTCAAACAATTTTACAAAAACGACGGGACGAATGCAAAGTACGTAAAAAATGCGACTGTCCCGGTTAAAAAGGGACGTACATATGGTCATACTATTGATACCAGACAGCTCAAGCCGATAGCTATACGAAAAATATTCGTTAGTACATTATATATTCACATACTAAGTGCGCAAACACACACACAGAAGCGAACATCATTTTTTTTTTTTTTAGATAGTATTGCACGTGTAAGAAAATGGTAACACGCATAATCTGTGCTATGGCACCCAGGCCAAAAATCGTTGTAAGTAGAAAAGTACATAGGACTAAAAATTAGCGTAGATAAAACTACATATGTATATTAAGTATTACTACAACAATAGGGCAGTAAAATTAGTTAATATTATTTATATCAAGGTCAAATCATAGACATTTCCGGTAATAAAGAAGAGGAAATTAAAAGATGTATGCAATTTGGATGGAGTGGATTTGGTTGAATGAATGCCGTATTCAAATCTACAATAAAATGCCACTGTGCCTGAAGAAAATGATCTTCAATCAATAAGTGATAACATATGGATGCGAAACTTAGGCATTGAACTCCAAAATGCTGCATTAATTTCACTACACTCAAAAGTGTGGAATGCTGTATGCTTGGCATAACGAGGGTAGATAGAATACGGAATAGATACTTGGGTTCGAAGTCTGAGAAAGGTGGTGGATGTAATGGTAAGAGTAAATAAATTAAAATGGCAATGGGTGGTCACGTATCTAGAAGAACGGAGGACGGATGGACGAAAGAAGTGCTCGAATGATATCTGAGGTAATGTAAATTGGTAATGGAGATGGTTGAGAGTACCTCAAATTAGAGACGAATGGAAACGTGTTGAAGAAGACTTCATCCAGCAGTGGATTACGAATGGCTGTGAATGATGATGATGCTATGGACATTTATGTGACGTATCCGAAACAGCAGCAACCGCACGATCTGTTCATATTATAGAGCAGTACACATCGCCGAAACGGATGAAGCAGAACCGGCTTTATTTGACCACTGGAAATATTCACGCACGACATGACGTCATAGTAGCGAGTGCACATGTACTAACGAAAGTGCGCATGCGTGTATGAATATTTTGGGAAACAGCATATTTGGACAGTATTGAATCGGCGATACAACTCTAAATTTCGATTCCCATTGGTCGGCGAGCATTTTTAAAAACCTCTATCAATCATACGCAAGACAACCATCCGATCCGAACCATCAATAAAGCATCATCGAGAGTTGCAATAAAATAAGCGTGTTTACGAAGCTCGGTAGTAGCCCTTACTTATGTACATATGTACATTCATAGCCAGCGGTGTGGCTTAATGGTAACGTATTTAGCACCAATTGATTAGTGGGTTCGACCCGCTATACTGCTGGTTAGATTTGGAGGTATTTGTGACTCCAAATCTATCGTTTCTTACCAAAGTTTGCCAATTTTATCTCATCATTGTTGAAACAGTTCCTCAAAATGAGCAAAATGCACAAATCTTCTGTATTTATTGTGTGTATAATTTGTACAAAATCTAAATCCATAGATGTCTCAATGGATTAATTTTGTAATTAATTAATTAATTAATTGTTATTTTGTGTTCTTTGCTTCTGGAAATACAGTGATTTATGTAATAATTAGAGGTAGGACCGGAAGCGCGCCGTCTATTGTTCCATTATTGTAAATGCTTTGTAAAAAAGGTTCGGCAAACCTTTAACAATGCATTTACAATATGTGAACAATGAAGAGCGCGCTCTGGGTCCGCTCTTTAGTAATAATAAAATGCTGCATTGTTTGTATTTAATTGTCCAGGAAGGCACATTGGGGTCTTCCTGTCAAGCCTTTATGGTATATATCTATGTAAAAATAAAATAAAATAAAAACAGCTCGGGTTGAGGCAGCTCTATAAGCGGGAATCGGGGCTTTTGCAACCCAGTATATGTAGAAGTATGCCTCGCGAGGTGATCGCGCAAAGTCCCTATGTACTCAATATAATTTATTACCATATGTCAAATTGAATAAATCAATGGCATTTCAAAAGCATAAATGGAATACGATCAAAGTTACTTGTGGCTGTTGTGTGTACATACACATGTATTTTAAAACCTGATCATTCGAGCCGATAAAAATTCGAAGCAGTGCGCATTGCTCGTTTCAAATTGAGCATAATAGGTACGTACCTATATACAATTTACATGCATAAGTACATGGCGAAAATCGTAACGAGCCGTACAGAGGGAGAGTACGTGATGTTTTTCCGTTTCCCTGGGGCTACATTGTAGTCGAATGGCAACAATGTGTCGCCGATAAACGGAGAACAATGGTGAGAGCAGTCGTTCTAAACTTCCACGCATGAAAATAACTCATGTGGATATACATATGCATATGTATGAATGTATGCATGTATTTATGTACATTTACTGCGAAATGTCGCACGCAAGCAATGAAAATGAGGCGAGAGTTGAAAATACACTAAAAATGTTTGATGCATTGACTTTTGCTCTGCATTTTAGTACAGCATATGCCTATCCAAATTTAATTACTTAGTTCGTTTATACTAGTTCAGCTCAAGCCGGCAACTGGACATAAACATCAGTATGAAAATATTATTTTTCGTACGAAATTCATGTATAATCCTCGTATCAATGTGATGAAAATAAAAATAAATAATTAAATTTAAGTAACCGGAAGTGGGATTTTTTCCTCTTAGAAAATGCAAAAATGTTATGACCACACGATTTTTTCCACACCACTGAACTCATCAAGCTGAAAATTTATATTTATATTCTTTATGTAATAACTAGTCACCGGACCCAGAAGGTGCCGCGTGTTATTCAAAGGTTGTAAATGCATTGTTAAAGGTTTGCCGAACCTTTTTTACAAAGGATTTACAACAATGGAACAATGGATAGCACTGTGACTATCCGGTGTCTAGTAATAACTAGTGAGTGGACCGGAAGCGTGCTGTTCATTGTTAATTGTTGGCCGTAAAGTTGGCCGTTTTTTGCACTCTAGCTTTGTAAAAAAACCCAAAACGCCCGATTCCTGGAAAAAGCACGCTCCCTATCCGTCCTTTAGTAATAACCTAGAGTTGATAAGGTTTTGGCTAGAATTCGTAAACCGGAAGTAGTAATTTTTTTTTAAACAATTTTTCTTTATTTTATTTTGACCTTTAAAATTATTTTTATCTTCTTGATATTTTATGTTTATACTATTTATAGTATAATAAAAAGTAATTAAAAAATTTAAACAAAATCCGACTGTGAGAATTAGAATTTTTTCCTGTGTCAGTTTCGAATTTGTATCGAAAATGGTTTCATGGCCGGTACGTGTGAACGCACATACATATGTATAAGTACTCTAATTTTGTTTTTTCATTATCTATTTTTGTTTTTTATACTTCATATATTCCCCAAATACATGGATAAAGTCATGGGTTGGTCACATCCGATTTTTTTACATACCTCCTTTACGTTTCACTTACGATTATTTAATGGGCAGTGGCTGTAGGTAACGGTAGCCCATGATTATTACTAGACACCGGATAGTCACAGTGCTATCCATTGTTCCATTGTTGGAAATCCTTTGTAAAAAAGGTTCGGCAAACATTTAACAATGCATTTACAACCTTTGAACAATACGCGGCACCTTCTGGGTCCGGTGTCTAATTATTACATTATCCTTGATTTTAACAAGCTTTTTACCATTAAAAAATCGGTTATAATTGCGAATAATCGACTAATAAGGACTACCTGCAATGCTGAATAATATAAACAGACCAATCATTTCGTGGCCGATTTCTGGGTAACGCGTGTGTGACTTGCTGGATTTAATTTTTATTTACGTTGAATTTACATAAAATATTCCTTTTTAACACAGTAACGACACATTTTTCACTCTTACCCATTTAATGATCATTTGTCAGTATTATAAATTCTCCCTAAAGTGGAAGTGTGAGCACATAAAAAATTTAATATACGGTAAATAGTGTTACACATACTTACGTGTACATATAACAACTCTCAATCGTTTATAAATGTACATATAATTTATATAATAATTATAGACTCGCGAAAATGCGAGTCATGTGTTAAGAATTCGTATATTTTCGAAACGTTTCGCGTCCATTTTAGAAGACAATTGTTTTTGCCGCGCCTTTTTAAATATTTGTCTGGCTTTTCGGTCGATCGTAAAAGCTCGTTCGCCGACCAAGAACGTCACGAACGCGCCTGTTTGGACTATCCATCAAGGGCTATATACGAAAAGCACTTTATAGGACCTATAAACGAATACCTGTGTCGGAGGAAGCACCTCACATAAACACACGTCCAAAAATAACTCAAATACTTTTAGTACCTAAAGGAATTTTAATTTCTCTAAATTACAAGAAAGAAGCCATGTCGAATAAGTTATATTGATTAAGTAAACGAAAATGTATTATCTTATCTCATTATTAAATCTTCATCCCTTTCTTTGGACATCGAATATGCACGATCCTCAATAATAATTAATTGATTGCACTTTTTATGAATACGTGTATTTTATTTTATTTTGTACTTTTGACAATATTTTAATCATAATAAGGGACTTGAATTCTAATTGTCAACAGTTTGAGTCTCAAGCTTCAGCTCCAGGCTGCTCGATTCGTGCCTGTGAATAATTCATATTTTTTTTGTCATCCACTTCTCTTTGTTTGTTTATTCTGCCGTACATCACGGCAAGTTACCACGTCGAGGAGTATCTCCTTTCGAACACCTACATATGTATGTAAGGCTTAAAATAACGAACAGGTTAAACTTTTATCGTTATTTATCTTTTTTATGTAAATAGTTTTAGCTAGACTACTAGCCGCCGCTTTTGCCTTCGGTAAAGCTTTAAAAGCTTTCCTAAATTCGTAATCTTCTTGGGAAAGACCTATTTCGTGATTCTCAGGTGTATCTACTGGGAAAATTCCCGATTTTATCGGAGAGGGTATTAAAAAAGATTTAGACGGTGCAAAGTAACTCGGAAGACATTTTTGGCCTTTTTAAATAATTAGGAAATGGATTTGTCAAAAGAACGGATATAACCAATGACGATCGTGGGAGAACGTCCAGTACATGATAATTGTCAACTCCGAGGGATTATGAATAAACTTACCTGGAAATTATTTTTCAATGCTAGCACATAAACGAACTACAGATCTTTACCGAAAGACAATTTAACGTGGATTATAAACATCACAATAATACATATTTTTATTACCGAAGCAAAAGTTACCCAGGTCAAAATCGACAATTAAATATTGCACCCTTTCAACATACCTAGAGTGATATTATATTTCTATATACATAATACATATGTATGTTTTTAAAATATATAACTGATACAAAATTGTTTTAAGGATTTGAAAAGTTTGATACTTTTATACAGTACAATGATTTATTTAAAATTTACTGAATACTTTGTATTTTCTCAATCATCCATCATCAGGGTTGGCAGCGGCGGATCAGGGTTGGACAAGGGGGTGGTGGGGGTTGCAATGATATTTATTGCAGGCGCGTGCTTCCGATAAGGTGTCAGAGCTTAAACGAGCCGAACAGAAGGTATCCTAGGTATGAAAATACAAATTACCCTTACAGGGCTGCAATAAAATATGAACAATGAATACCAAAGATTCAATGGGTGCGACAAACCGCTTCTCAAACTATTTTCAAAAAGTGTATCAACGCATTTATTCTCCTCCCTCTAAAATAAATCTATTCACAAGTAAATATAATTCACTTTTTATTTAAAAATATTTTGTAAATAAAAAAAATTTATTTACAAAATATTAAGCCAAATCAATAAAACACATATTTTAATTATAGTTTAAAATAGTGAGAAATTAAATTCATTGCAATGCAATGGGAGCTTTAATTATTTGCTCTTGAGATTCGATGTACATATGAATGTGTACAATTTGTGAAATCATATAGCGCCCCACAGTTTAATGTTCGTTTACAACGTTCATTCATGGCATGGAAGTATAGTATGCTTATAGTAATATTGAAAATTTCGCATATTTTCACGTAGTGACTCCAATAAATACACCTGGGTTTCAAGAAATGCCAGCAAAAAATAGAAAGAAAAATAAATAAAACGTGATTATTTATTTTCTTTTCTCATTCAAACAAACAAAGTAAGCCATTGATACCCAAAAGCTGTATGTCCACTGTACATAGTGGGACGTCGTACGATTTTCTTTACTATGTACCTATGCAAAAAATCATTCAGAAGGGGAGGGGGGGGTGAGGGGTGCAAGGATGTAGTACTATTAATATAGTTACTACATATGTAGTAGTAATATATTTTTATAGATACGAGATGATTAAAGGTACTACATATAGTAGTATTCAAATTGTCCATTAAAATATAGATAAAAATAAGAAAAACGAATATATTGTATGTACATATGTATGAATACATATAATAGTAAAAATAATAAACAGAAATCAGTAATACGTTTTACGTATACGTACATATGTATACGTAATGTTCAATTGTACATACATACATACAATATATCATTATTATTAAATT
This sequence comes from Arctopsyche grandis, assembly GCF_051622035.1. Lineage (NCBI taxonomy): Eukaryota > Metazoa > Arthropoda > Insecta > Trichoptera > Hydropsychidae > Arctopsyche > Arctopsyche grandis. The sequence goes on from NC_135357.1 coordinate 20,953,291, forward strand.
TAGCTGTGGGCTAATGGGGAAAAATGAATGATTATTTATATCATTCTAGCTCTTTGAATGCTAATGGCTGTGTATGTATTGTACATACATATTGTATATTAATTATATATTTGTACATATATAATTAATCTATAATAACAGTTTGGAATAAAGCATTAAATCAAAATTTTGAAATAAAGTAATTTTACCGACTTCCACTATACATAATTATAAAATAACCTGCTGATATTATTGATGATTTTGGAAGAAAAAATGCATCCAAACATTTTTAAAATAATAGACTCAATCTAAAAATAATCTCGAAATGAAATCAGTTACCTATAATATACCTTTACATAATGACATTATATAACAATAAGATACTTCTTAATTATGCATATACAGTAAAATTGATGAAAGAGACCAAATTTAAGCAAAATATTACTTGTACCACATAGAAGTCCGTACATAGGTACATATGTATATATGTGAATAATATTTTAGTTAGAATTTGAGTTGTTATATATGTATATGTACATATATGTATGCCAAACGTTTGGCATGGTTGCAACATCACGTATGCAGAACTGTGTGAGTGTATTTGATTGTCCAACACTTCAAATATTCAAAAACAAAATTACTTACCTGTAAATAGATAGACCGAATGGTTGTCGAATGCGAGGGGACTTGGGTCGGAAAGAGAAAGAAAATAAATCTTTTGAAGATAACAATCATTTTTTGGCAGTAGGGATTAAACTTTCGGTGTGCTAACATCTCTCGTTTCGCGTATTCTTACGAAAAATGAAGTTACCTATCCATAGGAAACAAACAGTTTATTCTGAATTATATGGTAATTTTTGCATTTGTTTTAAGTGTTTTAATTTTAAAAACTTCAACTGGTTTTATAATCAAGTGACCTTTTCATAATTTTCACTTGATATACATATATGTATGTATGATGTGTATCATACATATGTACATTATGGGCTTTACGACCTGTAATTCAAATCGTAAGTACGCATATTTTGATTAATTCGTCAGATAGACTCAACATCAATTAATTAGATGACAATATGTGGAGGACAAGGATTTTTGCAATCAATTTTTAACTTCTTACATGGAACTAATTTTCTAGAAATTTTGCTCACACATACTTCCGATGGCAACATACATTTTGAGTTGAGCTTTCCCCCTAAAATATATTATTTACTTTATCTGGTACGTAGTAACAATAGATAAAGTTTTATGATCATGCGAAAATTCGAACTCGAGATTTTGACTGATTCGATTTCAGAATCGATTACTGATTACCTTTTCGTGATCTAGAAAATGTGTGTTAATATGTGTGTCTGTGTATTTTGGGGATTTTTTGAACACCGTTAGTTCTATCGAACTGAAACTTAGTATCGGTTACTGGAATGCTTATCAATACGACGTAAATTTTCTTCAAATTTTTAAGTTGACCGGAAATTGTACCTCCCCTTATAGGTATCCTCTTTTTTTTTAATTATCTCCCAAACCACTCAACGAATCGGACTGATTGTTTTTTACATGTAATAGAAATTATAAATTGTATACACTAATATTTTTTAAATATTTGAAGTAGTACTTTTACTTGTTTTTTTTTTTTTTACTTTGTCTTTGGAATTGTTAGCGAGAGTTGATAAAAGATATTTTGTATAAATGGTATCTGATTGTTTGTTTACCATATCAATTGATATGGTAAACAAACTTGAATTTTGAATAATTATTCAAAATTCACGCCTTAGATTATACTGTATTACATTATTGTATATTGTACTACATACGTGAAGATGTTGTATTTGTGTTGAGGAAAAAAAACTTTATAATGTACACATGTAAATATGTAAGTATGTTTATAATATGAACATACATATATGAACGTATACATTTATTTAAATGAATCTTTTTTACATGAAATTATAGTTACAACGCAACAAATACGCGACATAAATATTTCATGATATGGGTTTAATTTTTCACATTGATTTTCTATAATCAATGTGAAAAATTATATACACGTTTTTCAATTGCTCCCAAAGGCTTTTATTTCAATCAGAATCTAACAAGAATAAACTGGGTAAATCCAAATGGACCAATCCCGTTGTATCGTGAGGTTCCGCCCCCCTAATAGAGATATTCGATGGGCGTGACGTCACAGGATTTGAGTTAGAAAGGGATGCAAATGTGCACCAGCATTTGTTCCAGAACGAGATACCGCATACATTTAATACGATTGAATTTTAATTATTTAATTATGTTTTCCCTCCTCATCAAAAATGGCATTGCAAGTGGTTTTTCTACATTGAATCGATATTTTTTATCATATGGATTTATCCCTTTGAAAATCAGTCAACATTATCTCCCTTGTTATGCTTGAATCATTAGAACGACATCTTGTGACGTATAAATTAACAAAAACTCTTATTTTAATTCTACGTATATTGTGCATAAATTCTTAATTTAAAATAAATGATTTTATTTAAATTACATTACACAATATTTTTTGCAATATTGAACTTTGCAATGTGACACATACGACTGCAAATGGCACGTATCAAATGTTCTCCTTTTTTGTACTATCTACAATAATGAGATCATTCGTGACCAGAGCGTACTATTCTTCAAAATCCAATGTCATTTTCCGATATCGGAAAAGTCATTTGTCGCAGTGTAACACACTTCGTTGCTCTCAAACGTCCTCTGCGAGTTTTCTGAGCGGATGAAGATGAAAACTACAACTGCTTGCGTCGAACGATCGGCGAAAGGTGATATCGATTTTCGATTTTTATCTAAAGCGTTTCAGATATAGGGGAGTATTTGTTTGTATGAGTTTTGGCATCGAAGTGAACATAAATCTGGGTCTTTTCATCAATTCAATCGTTCGCCCTTCTGTCGTTCGGATGAACGTGATTTGCATTATTCATGAATTTTGTTTCGATGCCATTTTGTTTCTTCTCCTCTAAATACCATAACAATCTGGGGTAGATTTTACGACTGTACCGAATTTTGGCTGAATGCTTTATATAAATATTTCTTTATAGGCATAATAATATAATCAATACTTACTACCAAACGTTATTTCTACCAAATAATATGTACTTTTTCGCTTTTCAGGTCGAGATAAGATCGACGTTGAGGTGATGAAGGAGAAAAGTAAAAATGCTGCTCGTTCTCGAAGGGAAAAGGAGAATGCTGAATTTGTTGAACTTGGTCGCTTGTTGCCGTTGCCGGCAGCCATTACAGCGCAACTGGACAAAGCATCGGTCATCAGATTGTCAACAAGTTATCTCCGTCTTCGACAACTCTTCCCAGATGGTACTTATGCTCATTTGGTTTTTAACACAATAATACATTATGACACGTAAAATAAATCATAATGAAACAAAACATAAAAGCGATATATACGACCGGAAATGGTACCTCCCCTTAATTATCTTCATAACATCTCTTTTCATCTTCTAAGCCGTTCTATAGATTGATTTGAACCTTTTTCACAATATAATAATGAATTTTTAGACAGTGACAATGTTTTTAAATATTTTTTCCCAACGGAATACAGTACTTTTACTCTTGATTTTCGAAGCTTTTTATGTTTTTTTTCCGAAAGCGTTCATTAAATGTGTGATTAATTTACATTTACACTTTTAATAAGATGCTAGATCAATATTTTTGTAACATTGGAATAAGTACATAGTTTGCGTTCTATTCAAATTTGTATGTTCACAGGTTTGGGAGATGCGTGGGGCGCTGCTCCACCCCCCAGAGGCCCCAGAGATTTAGCCATTAGAGAACTAGGTTCACATCTACTTCAAACTTTAGACGGTTTTATATTTGTGGTAGCACCCGACGGTAAGATCATGTACATTTCAGAAACGGCGAGCGTTCATCTTGGACTCAGTCAGGTAATAGCATCACATGTAACATATTGCTTATGAAATGCATATTTAGATTAAACACACTTAATTTTAAATTCGACTGTTTTAGGTTGAGTTGACCGGAAATTCCATATATGAATACATACATCCATCTGATCACGACGAGATGTCAGCGGTTCTTTCTGGCGATCCAGCTAGCTTAGATGGAGTCAGAAGTGTTCACGTACCTCCTCAGAATCTTCACGTTCAACACAATCCTCATTCGACGCCTAGATGTTTCGACTTTGAATATGAGAGAGCATTTTTCGTTAGGATGAAGTGTGTTTTGGCGAAGAGAAATGCTGGCCTCACAACGTCCGGATATAAGGTGAGTTGAAAACAGTTTCAAAACCACTGAATTCGGGATGTGTCGAAAACTAATGCGAGTGCATAATCCAGGGGATACGTTCTTGAGCACACGCGCTACTGTGGGTTAAAAAAGCTATCGAATTTCTGCGCGTGTACGCAAGTTGAGTAAGCCAGAGATGTTCGACCGTTTTTTTTTTTTGATTTACACATATTTGTATATAATGTTGCTAAATATGTTTATTAAAGTCGAAGATTGAAAACAATAGTTCTAAAGTCTAATATTATTCGTATTAAAACTGACTTTAATGTTACAAAATCAGTGAGTAATAAAATTTTTACTAAATCTGTCACTTTAATTTCAGCATTCAATTTTACCGTGGAATATTTTATACTGTAATTTATTTTTTTAAATGAATGCGAATAATATTATTTTTAATTAACTGTATCGTTACATGAAAAAACGTAGATAAAGTAATTATGCAACTGCACGGATCTAGTGTGATAAAAGTGCATAGGCATTAAAATTGTATGCCCGAACTAGGGATTGCAATTTGCCCTCAAATTTCATTTAGCGGTAAACGGTAAACAATTCATGTATTAGAAACTGTGTGTGTTTACTAAAAACGTTTAAATCAAATCATAAATAATTAAAAATAAATTTCAGGTGAATAAAGTCCATTCATAATAGTTTTACTTTATATATGTACGTAGTAACAATAGATGAAGTTTTGTGATCATACGAAAATTCGAACTCGAGATTTTGACTGATTCGAACTCAGAATCGATCACTGACCTCTTTTTCATGATCTAGAAAAAATTGTGTGTGTGTGTGTGTGTATGTGTATTTTGGGATTTATTGAACACCATTAGTCCTATCGAACTGAATCTTAGTATCGGTTACTGAAATTTTTATCGACAAGACGTAAATTTTTTTCAGATTTTTAAGTTGACCGGAAATGGTACCTCCCCTTATAGTTGTCCTCTTTTTTGATGTTTTGACCAATCATATTCATTTATTTAAATTTTGGATCATAATTGAAACAACCGTCTGGTCGCATTAACTACGATTTAGTTAGTATGTGTTGCTACTTTTTAGTAAGCATCAGCGTAGCCACTCTTACATACGTATGTATCTTTTTGGACATTTAATTAATAAAATGAAATTTTATTTTTTAGTATTTCTTAAGCCAAAATAAGATATCACACACATAATACTTAAGTGAGGGCTTAGTCTTGATTTAATTGGGGGCTGAAAATTTTTCGGATGTTTGAGAAAGCCTAATTTATAATATGAGCTCGATGGGTCACTGTTCGAAGAAGAGAATCTTGAAAAGTTTTCATATGTAGATAAATATATATTCATAATAGATTGACATTTTTGCTTGTGAGGAGTCAGGGTTTTTCAAATTGATCTTTATTGATTTTTTCATCTGAAAAATTTTTAAATTTTGGTTCCTTATTTATTTGAATCGAAACCTTTTGCTCAAAGCCGACATGGAATCTTAAAACCCTTGAGTTTAATAGAATTTAGAATTCGTTATGTTCAATTAGCATTAGCGCATGTTAAAAACACAATAATAGTTTAAATGGTTCTCGGCTAGATATATGCCTTTGACGGAATTGTAATGTAAAGCATTATACTTGCTGTCAACAATTGTGATTCAATATTGCAATATTGAATAATCAATTAATTAAAAAAAAATTCAAAACTTATGGAAGGGTACGAAAATTTTGGATTTTTCACGAGAGGGAGCGCTACGTTTTTGGTTTTCACGAAAGGGAGCGGTGCTCCCGTCCATTTTGAGCCCTGCATATGGGTAGTTTTCAAGTGAGTCGGTTTCAAGTGTTATTCTTTTGATTAGTGAACCAGTACACTTTCTACATAATGCATATTCTATGAAGTCAATTTGCATAGTTGCACTTTGTGAATGAATTAATTTAATAGTTAATTAACAGTGCCGAGTGAGCCGTTGTAGTTCAAGGGCTCACGACTCATGCGATATGACTATACATATGTGAATATTCCACTTTGTATATTGAATCGATGGTACCAAAATATAAAGTATTTGTTTCATTTTGTTGCAGGTGATTCACTGTTCGGGATACTTGAAAGCTCGTCACGGTGGTGGAGGTGGTCTTCGGCTCTTGGGCTTGGTGGCCGTGGGGCACTCTTTGCCTCCATCCGCCGTCACCGAATTGAAGCTGCATCAGAACATGTTCATGTTCAGAGCTAGTTTAGACATGAGACTGATATTTTTGGATGCCAGGTGAATATACATATCATATTTTCGGATGAAGAATTGTGTCACAGACCAATGTTAACAACTTAACATCCACTGTTTCCATCGATCATTGTTCAATTTTAAAAAGCTTATTTGTTCATAATTTACATATGTCACCATTATCAGTTTTCAATGTTTCATATGTTACGGGGCCAAGTTTTTGCAATGGATTATCTTTATTTAAATACCTTGAAATTCTGCCACTGTACGTACATACATAATTATAATGAGTCATGTAATATTCAATTTATTAGTATGTATGTATCTACATATATATCAGGTCAGTCCATAAGTTCGTGCGCATTTTCAACATGCACGGGACTCGCGATGACTCATTACTAAACCAAAAAGATTTCGAACCTGTCAAAATTCGTCATCGCTTGACTAATGTATTAGTCAGTCTGTCACCAATTTTCGTAGACATCGGACGCATATTAGTATCCATAAAAATGAATATCGATAATAATCAATACAAATGTGCTGTTTTATACTTTTTATTTTCGTGTGGCGAATCTGCCAGATCTGCAGCGATAAAAATTAATAGTGTACATGGTGAAAATACTATCAGTGTAAGGACTGCCCAGAAATAGTTTAAAAAGTTGGTAAAAGCAGAATTTATGATGAATCCCGTTCAGGACGTCCTGTTAATTTTGATAACGATTTCTTAAAAATCTTGTGGAGTCAGAGCCACAATTAACAGTGGATCAGAGAAAGGATGGATTCATCTCATGGAACAGTCTTTCGTCATTTTTCATTTAAACATTTCCTGTCCGTCATTTCACTATTTAAAAAAAAATCCTGAAAATGCGCTCGAACTCATGGACTGACCTGATAGATATGTAAAAATCAATGTTTGTCTGTCACGTATGCGTTCCTATACCATTCAACCGATTGCGATGAAACTTACAGGAGTTATTGCGTGTATGTCCGTGATGGTTTCTGTAAAAAAATCGCCCAAAAACCGGAACAGGAACGGGAAAAACGGGAATGAGTGGCATTGCAACTCAATAATTTCAAATGCTTTCGCGTCGCCACCTGGGTTGTTAGGGTAAAATAAACAAACAATTGCATAATTTCAAATGTGTTCGCCACCTGCGTCTTTCAGACAAACGGGAACAGGAACAGGACCGGGAACGGGAATTGCATGCGTTATTGTGGCTGCAATGCAACGCATGTCGGGTTCAGCTAGTTACATATAATATTTCGAATGTATGTATGTAGTTTTTTAGTATATTATATGTACATACTTATTGCATTAGTGTTGGTACAACAGTGTCAAATCTCCAGAGAAGAAGTATGTAACATGAGCTGGGGGTCAAAGGTATTCACTCTGAGGGCAAACTCATAAAAACGAAACAATAATAAATAAAAAAATAAAAAAAGGTACGCGTCTGGGCGAGACAAGCCGTGAAACAAACTGAAATAAAAAAATGCGCCAAAAAGCGTTAAATAGTGAACAGCTGGTTTCTTGGAAAAGAAATCCGAGACACAACTCAATTCAATGGCAATACATTACTAGAAACAAATTAATATTATCTTATTACATAGATTAAGTTCTGTGATTCAATTTCTTTTAAAAAAATGTTTCTTTTAATAGTTTTAAATGTTACAGTAATAAAATCATTTTTTTCGATAATAAAATTTTCAGCATGACATGCTTTGCTACTATAATTCTCCCCTTTATGTACACTCATAATCATAACAAGTTCTAAGAAAATTAATTAGAAATATGTATTTTGAAATAAAGATTTAGTATGACATAAAATTTATATGTCGCTGTCTTAATTTAAATTGTTTTGTTTTTTGTTTTTTTTTTACACTTTAAAAATCACCTTACATGTTCCGGTCGTCCTGCTTTCATGCTTGACTAAAATTCACTATTTATACCGTAATAAAAGGAACCTTTTGTTCACTATACAGAGACCGACAGGCACTCGGGATTGACTTTTATCGCTATTCGATGTGACGAGCGCAGAATACATTTTCATATTCATAATTAGACGCGTCCAAATGCTATAGAAAATACAACTAGTATAAGCTTTAGTATGTAATTGAAAAGAGACTATTCAACTACATGATATGTACTCGTACATATGTATCTACCATCATACATATATACCCTCGATTATCCGGGCTAATGCTGGGAAGTACGGGACCGGATAATTAAAAAATACGAATAATCCGAACTATCAAATTTTAATATCGTTTCTATTGTTTGAGTGACTATATAAACGACATCTGCATCGAAATCCCGGATCATTTGAATCGCGATCAAATCACTCGGATGTTTTCCCGATCCATAATTTTCAAATCATTTAAAATTTTCCATTAATTTCCACATTTCCAATATATTACTTGCCTCAATCTCTTCATAATTCGATAAAAATCTTTCTCCATGATCAAACCAGTGCTATTGGTTTTACTTTCTACCAAGCTTTCGCTATTCCGTATTTATCACCCAATATACTCATTTTTTTCCAGAAGTTGATCAAGTCATCATCTTCCTCAGTAAAAGTTTTGAGACGATGAGCACGGCACAGCCGTTTCATTGATGATATGAAATCTCGCTCCATATGTTGAATTGGACTTGTAACCTAAGGCTGTAAAAATTAGCTATCATAAGACTGAAAATCAAAATTTTTTGCGTGTTTATAAGAAATTATAAAACTAAATGAACATATGTATCTAACGAAAAAATCCTACCGATCAACGAATTATCCAAATATACTCATCATTACGAATTCTCATTCAAAAATAATTAAATTTAAAGAAAAAAATTAATTAATTTCAAGCACGGATAATCCGCACCCGGATAATCGAGATAACACTGTACTCATGTATACATATTTAAATACATAAGTACATGATTAATTTAAAATATGTTAAGAGAATCCATGGAAAAGAATACCCCATAAATGTAAAGATTTCTGTATCTATCGAGCTTATTTAATTTTCTACTTGTTTAAAATGTATTTTATTTATTTTATAGTTTCATCATTACGAAAATTCAAGCGCAAAGATTTATTAATAGTTTTGAGAATGTGTGATATTCACTCAGGCTAGTTGATTTTTTATAACGAATACCAATATTGAACACGTGCTACGAAGGTTCAAATTACCAAAAAAAAAAGACTAACGTGTCACATTGCAATATTTATATGTTATGAAGTATGCATTTCAATTTGGAATGGAATAATCAAGAAATTTTGATTGCTTACCTGTATAATTGAACAAAAATATCAGTTTTGTGAAAATTTATTTGAAAACCTGTAAAATATGAAATATTAGTGTACCCAAATATTACTGTGAATAACAGAAATACTCATTGGAACTGGGCAAGTTTGTTTATATAATAAAATCATTCGGTAATTCGATATAAGGGGTGGTTCGGCGTTTTATGCCGGTGGTATACAAAATATTTTTTTACAAGAAAAACATTTAGTGTCCTCCGTCACCCTCAATAAATTTGAACCCCTCAAGTGTTTCGTGACAGATTAGGCACGCGCGCTCAACTTCAAACATTTTTAACCCCTTGTCGGTTGCAGGGTGGCTGCGCTGACTGGCTACGAACCTCAGGATCTTATCGAAAAAACCCTGTACCACTACATCCACGGTATGGACATTCTTCACATGCGCTACGCACACTGTATCCGTAAGTGCAATCCTTCCAGTATTATATTTATGCATGCGCAATACCTGGGTCGATGTCCGTTCACATTTTTTTTTCTTTCCAGTACTTTCCAAAGGTCAAGTCACCTCTAAATACTATCGATTCCTGACAAAAGGTGGCGGCTGGGTGTGGATGCAGAGCTACGCAACCATCGTTCACAATTCGCGCAGTTCTAGACCGCACTGCATCGTTTCTGTCAATTATGTCCTTAGGTATGCAAATTTGGTATTTTATATTAAACATAGTACATATCGTCGGTATACTGGCAGAAAACTTTAAGTCTAAAGTTGGATGTTTTGATATTGTTAAGTCAAAAAATTAATAATGATTTGGGTCACAAAATAAAAAGCTTCAAACTTTTTTTTTCCTCAAAACAATGATTAAACTTTTCCACTTTGGCTTTTTTTCCCAAAACCAACCAGCAGTTTTGGTTAAAAATTTGGACGTATTAAATGAGATAAAAATAAGAATTTTGGTTCGTTTTCTCTGGAAAATAGTACCTGACCATTCGTGTGACAACTAACGACGGAATTTATTTTGGTACAATTCGCTTAAAAATATTTACTTTATTGCTCTTTATCAATAAATTAATAGGAATACGTATGCTCTTAATATGTTTTATATCCATAATTTCTATCTATTTCATACAGCTTTCTCCCAATATACCAACGATATATTCATATCTAAGCAATAAAGGCAACTTTATAAGTTACATACGTGTATTTCGAGCATGTTCTAGCGGTATAGTGACCTTGGGCATTCATGGCTGCTTATTAGTCTATCAACATTAAAAATGAACTATTGTCTCATTCTTAGATACCATTTGAAATAGAATAGCCATCTCCTAGTCACATAACTATTGTATTCATTTACAGACCACAAAGACTACTTATATATTTGTGTAAAAAGACTTCAGACTTATTTTGCTCTCATATCAAGTTATAAACCGATTATGCCTTAATGGTTTTAGATTTTTTTTTACTTTCACCAGTCCACAGGTGTTAAAAGGTTGAAACCCACTTGCATATAAAGCAATTTTAATACCTATCCGAGATCATGAAAAACCTATTAATACATTTACAATATATACTTACATATGTTGGGATTGAAATTACCATGATTAAACACAAAAAGTGTTTAATCATGATCACAGATTAAACACTTTTTCAATTTTATACAATCATATATAGATTTTGTCGGTTATTGCAGTGAAATAGAATCTAAAGGCTTAGTCCTGGCTGCCGAGCAAGGATCTGCCACAAGTAGTCCACCGGAAGTTGTTCAGGATGTGCAGACTTCCGGGACATGCGAACAGCCTTCGAGACCGAATCATAATCACCATATTCACACGCCATCGCACGTGGACAACTATGCCGATGGAGGAAACGATAATTATCAACACCAACATCATCATTCCGTGTACCCGGAGTACATCGGTGTAGATCTACTGCAAGATTTAGCTAATCCCGGAAATCCAGAAGGAGGTTACGATCTGTTCTATGGCGGAAGTTATGGGGCTGGTGAAGGTGGCGAACAACACAGCATTGCCAGCGTGGGTCAGCGTCCTTTTTCTGCTGGATCTTCGTCTTGCAGTTCGGCTGAAAGTGGCGACGGCTCCAGGCAGTATATGCCTACTTCCGGTGGACAGATGTATTGTCATGAAGACGGTGGTCAGTTTCAACCTCTTCAATGCTATGCACAACAGTCAGCTCCGCCACCACCACCACCACCACCGGCCTACACGAGTGTTATCGTCGCTACAACTCAGCAATACCAGCATCCTCATGCCATTAATGATGAATTTGTCCATTGAGCATGTCATATCAGTTTCGCGATGGTAAGCCATAAGGTGGATTTAGGCGTAAACGGTAATAATAGATTATCAAGCTATCGGAATCCTACCAATTTATGTATAATGCATAAAGGTGACCATTCGTACTGGTTTTACCAGTACAGTACTAGTATTTTCGGTATCTGCCTGTTAAGTCGTGAGACAAAACCAGAAGACTTTTTTATCTAATAGAACTTTAATTTATCAAATAGTACCTAATAAATTAATTGAATGATATCGTACAAAAAATATTGGAAAATTAGTCGAATAATTTCTCTGTTCACCAGGAACAAATGCATCTACCGAATGACTTTTTTATTTGATAAATAATATGTAGTCCAGTGATAAAACGTAATTGAATGATGGAAATGTTTGCCAAATCACAAGTATAATTTTAACCAGGCTCGTGTAAAATTTTATTAGAGCATTAAATTAAATGAATTCATTTTAATTTTCATCATAGTTTTCATCATAATATAAAAAAAAATCTAAATGGGGCGGCATCGACAGATTCGCACGTAGAACTGACGAACTCTTCGGGACGGGTCGATGACTTTTTTATCTTCATAAATGTGCATCTATGATTTTCTACTGTTCGTTTAAGTTCTAAATAATTGAAATATTAAAAAAAATATATATATATATATATATATATATATATATATATATATATATATATATATATATATATATATATATATATATATATATATATATATATAAACGTCATGTTTTTGAGTTTGAAAAATTGGTCACCTCAAATTAATGCAAAAGTAATATGCATCTGTTCTGATGAATATGGGCGTTTCATAAAATGACGTCAATATTATGATAAATGATTTTAAAACATACTCAATGATATTTACAATTATGAAATGTGTAATCTACACATTATGTACATACATATACATATAATATGTAGATTAAAATCACTTTCAATTTTATTGACATATTTTTTATACAGATATAATATATTATTAATACAAATATAATATATTAAGTATTCGATATTTTTTGTGAGAAAAATTTGAACAGGTTAATGTTATATTGGTCAGTATTTATTTAATTAAAATTATGAACTTTTCATTTCCTTCATCACAAACGTGCTTATTAAATGATTAAATGACACAAAACTTCAATGACACATATTTATTGTATGGAGGAGTATATATTATGTATGTACGTACATACATATATGTATATATTTACCTCTCGTCTCACTAATTTAAATATCAAAATTATAGCTCCAGTATGGCATGTAAAATCACAAATTTTTATTTGAAGTTAATACGAAAACAAAAATTTCGAATCTACATTTGAGATTCAATTGTTTTGTGTGTGTGTGTTTTTTTTAATATAATTTAATGAAAAATGGATTTGGCTTATATTTGAATCAGTATGAAATAACTGTTAACAATGAAATTAAAATTTTTAAATAAAAAAAACTATCAATTATGATAGATCATCAATAGGCATTATGTTCCCTACCATCTACGGTAAAACAAATTAACTGCTTTGAATATTGTTAAATTTTTTGAAAGCTTTCAAAATACCTTACTAATACATAAGTAATTAGACTGATTATTATTATAATTTTGTACAAAATTATCTTTACAGTCAGTATTATTTTATTTTAGATATAGTGTGTAAATATGTAATTTGTAAATATATTCACTGATGTGTTGTCATGTGAAGAATGAATAAATATTTTTAGAATACATGATTTAAGCATTGCATATCGTCGTCATACAAGTAATAGTGTCCAACTGCATTTTTCGCGAAAATTTGCTAAATAATCATCTGACATATGTATGTATCTGCTTTTAAGATGATTATTTAGCGCATTTTAACGATAAATACAATTGGACACTTTTACTCGTATGACGACGATGTTATTTTAAGAATATATTTTTACCATATTATACACATCTGTTGACTTTTAAGTTTGTTGTATTTAGGGATATGTCATGTTAATGTATGGCATGGATTTTAATATATTTTTATTTTTATTAATATTAGGTTCAAAATTTCAAATTGTTGGAATCAATAATTTTTTTACGTAATTGATTATTTAAATATTGATATAAATATATTTATTTTTTAATATTATCTTTATACATATTTCAATAGGTATTTATTATAATTTGATTTCTTACAAAATATCGTTTAGAAACGATTTTAAAAGTACACAATTATTCTTCTTGAACCGATTTTATAATTATAAAACGTATTTAATTTGACTCTCATGGTAACCAAAGATGTATCTATTATCTTAATGGACTGTACGTATGAACAAATATGTAACAATTAAATTATGCCTACTTTCATATTAATAAATTATGATTTTTAATTAATAATATTATTGACTTTTATTATATTTATGATAATTGACATACTCATACCATATATGTACATATATTATACACAAAACTTTTTAGGGTATCCTTGCATTTCAACGCTCAAATAATAATAAAGCATATAAATTGAAATTCAGCATGCTTCATCCAAAGGTGAGTGTGAATCAAATTTCAGATATTGTCAATCTTTTGTTTAAAAACACTCATCTACTTAGTATTAATTATGAAAAATCAAAATATAAAAAGTTATTTACAATATGTAACTGCAATATCAAAAATTATTTACCCACACTTTGATTTATTTTTCATCAAATTTATATTTACAAATTTGGACATATCTGTGTAGAAGTAATATGTAAACTCAAATTAATGTACCTGTATTTTTGTTTTTCATAATATATATTTGCAGGGGTGTAATTTTTATTAATAATGATTAAATAAATATGGAAATAATAGCGGATACTGAAATAAGGATGTTATTTATTATTATAGTGTTTTGGTTTGTCAATTATAGATTTAGTTTTGAGCCCCTGTCGGGGGGAGGGGGGGGGGGGTATCGAATCTCGGTTCCGCGAACAAAGAGCGAGAGGTCGTTCCGCGGATCGGAAACATTTTATTTTATGGTTTCAGCCCTTTTATCACCATTCTACGAATCGGACGACATTCAACACGTCAAACTGTCTCATTGACAATATGATCCGTAAACTTTACGACCATCCGTCGATTCTCAAAACTCACGTTTTAAAAAAATCGAAAATAATTGAGGGGTAGGACATGATGCATGAACGACAGTTAGTCAACGAGTCAGTGACAAAAGACGGCACGTGTCCAAAATGAATTTTATACAATGCGGAAGATTTTGCGCCAATTAAAGTATACTGATGTCCGGAAACAGATTGGGGTCACACACAATGGTTCAAGATTGCTTTGGCGTTCAATATGAGTAACTTCGCGTATATGAAGGGTAACTACGTGTACATTATTGGATGTATGACATTATCTTGTTTTTTTTTCTCACTTTAAACTAATGTCTATTTAATTTTATTATTTTAACAAATGCGTCAATGATCTTTGTTGTTTGGTTGGGCTAATAATATTCATGGTTTTAAACAAGAATTTCAAAAAAAATGTGATGGTAACGATAGCTTTGGTGATATGTTCTAAAAAAATATAAACAATCGCAAATTACTAAGCTTCGGAAAATGGTTTTATTTGTATTTACCTCTTACAATGATATCTTAAATCATAAAAAGTACAAATCAGATCCCCTACGAAACATCAATTCTCGTTAAATGAACTCTTTATTTTTATACTTGTCATAGGATCATCATAGTAATCATTCCAGAAACATTTTCCAATATCTCTACTATGTTTCGACAAATCAAAACTTTTGATTCAATATTTATTTACTGATTATTAATCTTATTCTAAAACTATTATAAAACTTTTCATGTTATTCAAAATTGATGACAAATTATATTCAAGTATAGAAACAAAGAGTTCATTTAACGAGAATTGATGAAACTAGGCCCACCGAAACACATATATACATATCATAATTATTCTAAATTTGGGTTCAGAAGAAAACATCATTAGAGAAAACGAATGAATACAATAGTCAATAATAAATAACTGTTCAACGGTCAATTGAATTTTTTTCACTATATTAATTTTAATATCGATCATTAATTAAATTCGGCCTGCTTGGTCACCCTTAAAACAAAGCTCTCGCCAACTCTGCGGGGGCTTGAGAAAAGCTCTTATTAAAGGATTTGTCGCTTGTTAGTTCCTGTAGTGGTACCTTCCCTTGACAAGGGGAACTGTATTGCAAAGCAGGGGGTTGAAGGACACGTGGCGCCAACTAAAAAAGGAATCCCGGTGCGTTTGCCCTTATTATTTTTATAATTGTTGACTCAGAGATATAAAAAATAAAATGAAATATTTGTTTATCTGCATAAGTATGTAACCTCGCCTACAATTTATTCTAATATACAAGAATTTTGTTAAAATGTGTCATGTGACCGCAATATGAATTAATCAGGATCGTGGTAACAAATAGTAGCGCTTGAGTGAAAGTCGTAAAATAAATTACTTTAACATATGACGCCAGTCGGCGTGAAAAGGATACTTTTGTAGGGTGACGAGAAACGATCAAAGGGCGCAGATGATCTTTATTGCGGTTGGCTAACCCAGCTTTTCATTCTACTTGGTCAGTTACAACAAGTTCTACCAAATTAATGGTTATTAAATTTGAATCAAAAACTTGAAACACCCTAATTTAAGGAAAATTTAAACTAAGAATAAAATTTCTAAAATGGAAGTTATTATATGTATGTATGTAGTAGTTGATTTATAACTTACTAGTAGTTTCATTCAGCTTCACTCGGTATTTATATGTAATATAAACCGATTAAATATGACAATCTAATAGTTAACATTCGTTTGTTTTTTTTTTTATATTTATTTGAATATTTAGCGACAGCCAATCAGAAAGGATTTCAACGACAGAAACGAATTACACACATAAAGGCCTTTGTTTTAATTTATACATAAGATTTAATTTCTTGAAATATTTTTATGATCACGATGTCTAGGTATGACAAATTGATGATGCTAATGTAATCAATTTTCAAGCAACGTGAAGTTTTAAATACATTAGACAAGTGTATTCGAATAATTTTATTAACACAAAGCTTATATGTAATATGTGTATGCGATGCATGCCCATTTTCGGCATGTGCTCTTCGTCTGGTTATAATCTGCAGCAATGATCATTATAAATAAATCCCCAATAACGGCAACAAAGACCAAAGAATAGCAATAGGGTGATTTTGGAGGTTCGAAATGCGTGCATAAAACAAACACTTTCACAAAATTATAGCTGCATATTGTGTGGGATTATGTTACTTGACCAAATATACTTAGGGCTTAATAAATCTGGTTCTATTGTCTTTGTCTGTTTTATTTATCTTCTTTCGATTAGGAAAAAAAAAACGGAAGACAAAGGGTTGGGTTGAATATAACTGGAGTGGTGATTAAAAGAGGATGTCGCTTCTTCGATTTTTATTGTCTCGGCGACAAAATGTGCATTATACCTATTATTACAAGAACGACAACGGAAGAGAACCTTTGTTGTGTAAAGTACACTTCAATTTGTGTTTACTAAGCGATTCAAAACCAATTATAAACCCTAGTATAATATAAGCGAAAAATAGACAAATTTGCAGTTTTGAGACAATAGTAAAAACAGTATTTAAAATTTAATTATGTAAGTATATATTTCCATGTATAATATTGTAATTTAAAATATATTTTTAGTATAGTGTGAATTCAATTGATTTATCGAAAAACATAACCATTCATCGAAGTGTAAATAAGTATAATATGTACACGTAATTGCTGAACTTTTTCAACCGACACCCATAAACAGGGGTAATCAATCTGCACGGTAGCGTTCCATTGTACAGTAAATGCTTGCACAAACAACCACTTTGCAACGAGGGGACGAACGATGCTAAAAGGGGCCAGTCCATAACTAGTGATAGAGTGCATTCTCTGTAGACAAGTATCATTACGCTATATTCACCATTTTATATATCTAATCCTTAATTTGTAGGATACACACTTATGTGTACGTACACTAGTGTTGTACCCGATGACATATCATCGCATTGGTGTTGGCATATTAAGTTATTAAATAATTAAAAATAAATAAAAGAAATGTGTCCGTCGGTCATGTGTTCGATCCGCACGCGGTCGAATTTTTTTTTCAAATACCTTTTAAATATATTTAATTTAATATTTATATTTAATTATTTAATCCAAATAGACCTACCGTCCTTTTAAATGGACAGTAGGTAATCTGTTACAAATTAAAATATTTTATCATATGAGAACGTTAGTATTGATACAATTTTTGATTTTGGCAACATTAGATGGTATGGCAATAACAATGCATATTTTTTTTATTAGTTGCCCTTAGGCTTTTGTGCCGATAACACTTTTGAAAGTTTGTCCACATATTTTTTATAACAATACTTCCATCATGGATAATTCAAGGTATTTATTTAATTTTATTGGTGATCGATATGAAATTTTTTTGTGAGATATATAAACTTCTTCAGACATAGCTTTTAACATATATATTATAGAGTTTTATCTTTGTATTGAAGTAGATACAACTGTCCTTTATAAAGGACGGTAGGACAATGAGCTACTTAGAGAGTGTGCGCTACATAGTTATTATATTATTATATTTTATATTTTTAGCATTCGAAAAGGGACCCCCAAATTATATATGTTATTAGAAGAATTGGAGACAAACGATCAGCTTGAGGTTCCTGATAAAATTTTTATATTACCACCAGAGAATGCCAATGACTGTTACTGATGAAGATTCTGGGGAAGAAGATAATGTTATTTTGGATAATTTGGTAAAAAATACCTACATACCTACAGACATATAAACAATATAAAACAAGGATAGAAAAATCAATTAATTAATTAATTAAATAAATTTTCAATAAATGGTGGTTAGTTTGATCAGTTAAGAATTTTTATGTCATGTTTATATATTTTTCTTTTCTTCTATTTATGTATTTTTCCTTGTATTTCATGTACTTTTTTCCTTTCTTAATGTTTTTAGTATAAACACTCGTCGCTTTGGAGCAATCTGTTAGACGAGTGTGCTTGATTAATTGATGTATAATAAAATAAAATATTATTTCTAAATGACTTCGGTCTATTTTCCTAGGGGAAACATTCGCTTCGAATAGTATATATAGAACTTTTTTTCTTTTATTATTATTCGTATTACATTGTACGTCATTATGTTGGAAGCACGTATAGGTGTATGTCGAATCTAAGCGACAGACAGACACACAGACACACATAACAGCGAAATTATATATATGATATACGTTTTGGAAGTGGTTTAACTGTGACGTACATATGTATGTCGAATCGAAACGACTATTATAATACAGCGAGCTTTATCTCAGACAGACAGACAGACATACAGAATAGCGATATTATGTGTATATAATATTTTCAATATAGATTTTTACTTTATTTAAATTAGTGTATTTTTACATTTTTTTGTGTAACTAAAAGTGAACAAATATACGTCACGCGTTTACATGCGTCACCACTCAAAGACAAGACAATTAGGGCGAAATCAGACAGAAAGGAACGCGGCACATGGTTTTTTTAGATACTTTTAAACATGTGAAAAAAATGTGGCACGCCTAGCAATTATTCAAGGCACGCCTAGCACACAACGTCCCAAAATCACCCCTTGTAGTATTTTTGGTAAATTCGGTAAAAATGCAACTATGGTCTATGACAAAGAAGATTTTAAACATAAAAGGTTTTTTGCTAACATTATTGAACGTACCTACATATGTACATACTATTTATGTCATTATTATTTCGTACGATTTTATGTCTTCGACAAGTTCACTTACATTTCTTCAAATATGGGATACACGCACCTTTATCGATTACTGTCCAGCAAGGATAAACACAAGGATAAAATTTTACCGAAAACATTCCAGGGGGTGATTTTGGGACGGTGTGTGCTAAGCGTACCTTGAATATGTGGTAGGCGTGCCAAATGTCTTTCACATGTTTAAAAGTATCTAAAAAAAAAACATATCTCGCGTTTCTTTCTGTGTGATTTCGTATATGGGTTTTACACCCGTCTTGCTCATTTGATGATATCCGTATGATGTGTAGCTAAGTGAAGATTGTGAATTTTAATGGTAAAACAAGATATGCTTCACAAGGTTTAGAGTTAGTTACCTTCTACAGTGATTCATTTTCTGGGGATGTTTCACTTTGTGGCTTTCCCGACTTTTATTTCAATTGATATTTGACAGTATAAAACAATACCTAAATGGTATAATGTAGAAAACAGTATATTGACATGGTTTTTAAAACGAGTGAACATATCATTCGATTCGCTTGCAAGATTTCGAATTATTCTAATTTTTTCAGGGCGCAACTCTATTGTTTAGTTCGTAAAAAAATATATCCATCCCGTTACTTTCACACCCTTTATTAGAATACTTCAAATATAGTCTACATTTATGTATGAGGGTGTTTATAGGGAGACACGTGGTGTTCGGAAGAGGAGATGCTGGTGGCCATGGAAACGTCACACTCCAGCCGCCTGAACAAACAGGCACCGATAGCGCCTTTACTACCAAAAGTCAGGGTGCTTCAATTTCTGCTATCATATCGCCATTTTATTATTTACTATCATATCGCCATTCAATTATTTTAAATTTTGAACTTGTAATATAATACCTGGCGATATTTACTCGTATTTATCGATTAGGTAAATTTATTTGTGTCGATATTTAATACACACCACAAAAATATGAAAGTAATTAGAATTGTTCATAATTACCAAATACAGATTTGAAATAATGGTTGATTTATTTATTAAAGAGAATTATAAAATATGTATATGGTTTCAAGAAATATTTGGGCTCACCTGTCACGAAAGAGCGAAATATCAATACAAGTTTATAAAGATAACATCGCTGAATAAATTTCTTTCGGATGCTTCAGGTTTAACGCCTTCTAATTACAAATTATGAATAAATATTAAAGTACATCAAAAGTTTTCCAAGATTAAGCTAGCTCAAAAACCTAGTTATTATATAAAGTTGGAGTAGTATAAAATTTTTCTATATCTGTGTAGTTTACTGTAAAAAAACACGTTTACTTTTTGTAATCACTACTGTCCTTTGATTTCAGTAATTACGGATTTCAAAAAATCTTGAAGTTTTTGGTGAATCATCACAAATTATTTGTCGAGTTTTTCATGGGTTCTGGTTTTATTTTTACAAGCACTCTATTTTTTTTAGAAAAATAATATAATAAATGCATATATGTACATATCAGTACATCACCATAATATTGTATTTGTATCGATATTATCTTAAATCAAAATTTTGGAAAGGTTGTACAATACACAGATAACTTAAAAATCATAAAATACAAATATAAATTTTATTCAAATAAACAAAATAATTAGGTCGATGGTTATCGCATATGCATAATACATACTTTGAATTGAAATAATATATTAACGCCAATTGGTAGTACATATTTTAATATATTGCTATCATTCAGCAGTGAACAGAATCATCGAGAGCATAAAACATACTCAGATAGGGTCCTTAATTTTTATTAACTTTAAAATCCATGTGGCCAATGACTCCAGACAAGCGTTCTCCCTAAATTAGTAAAAGAAAAATTAAGATTGATAAAATAAATTACCATGCAATATAAACTTACATATACAAATA
The DNA here is from genome assembly GCF_051622035.1 of Arctopsyche grandis. Classification (NCBI taxonomy): domain Eukaryota; kingdom Metazoa; phylum Arthropoda; class Insecta; order Trichoptera; family Hydropsychidae; genus Arctopsyche; species Arctopsyche grandis. Next base: position 20,974,976 of record NC_135357.1, read on the forward strand.
TACATTTTTAAAACTTGTTTTTAAGTTGCACATCTGTTTATAATAAAAAATCAAAGCACAAAGAAACAAAGATCAATTGTTGTACTGCCTTGTATTTAAGGTTGTCAACGAATGTCAATAAAATTATGTTCGCGAATTTTACCATGTAATGTATTTTCAGTATTGCAATACCGGATATGAATGGTGGACGCTTTTGATATCAAACATGAGCAGGATAGATTATTTTGAAACGTGGTTTTCTCGTAGATGTGTAGTTCCAGTAGAACGCGTGAGGAACAAAACTATCTTCCAGCTACTTCAAAAACAAAGTGAAACTAATAAAAATCTTCTAAAAACAATAAATATCGGACAAAACGAGTGGCAAAGAGTTAGCTGTCACCATCTCCAAAATATTCGAATTTTTAAACATATCTATGTATAAAGATTATATTTCACTATGGACTAAGCGGAAACAATCGAAATATCTATCGGGGGCCAAACCTCGCAAAATGGAAAAGTTTCAAAGCGATCGGAAGAGTTTTAGGAGTTTTACAATTTGCAAAGTGACACTAATAAAAAACCTTGTAATAATAATAATAAATAAAAAAAACCTTGTAAAAATAATAGAGAGCTTATTATTACCGCAAAGCGACGAAAACTTGAATATTTTTGCCACGTAATTCGTAATCTCAATTATCGCCTTCTACAAAAAGTAACGGAGAGGAATGTAGAGCACAAACAGTGGCTTGAAAGAAAGAGGCTTCTTGGCTCTATAATATCAGAAAATGCAGTGGCGTACCTACTGACGCGAGAGTATACAGTGCATGCGGGCCCTTGAGATCGGGGGACCCCCGAGGGGATCTCCAAATACACTGTCTGACAAATGACGCCTTTTTTTTTGGTTCAGAGACGAGATATAATTTTTCTTATAGATCTATGCCCAGTGAACACGAATCTGATAATAAAAAATGTTGATTGGCTCGAGATTCGGAGATATATGAGTTTTTTAAATCGCGCGATTTTCTATATCTTGGTGTTGTTCGGTCGATGTCTCAAAATCTGTCAAGTTTCTGTTCAAAATGAATATTGGAATCTATAGTCTGGTATTTTATCTTTCATTTGTAATACTTTTCAGCTTTCAAATCTCTCTAAGTAGTCGTCCAGTTCAAATCAAAAGTCAAAAGTACGTATTTTTACTTGGATTTTTTTCCCACTGTTAATACTGTTTTATATTGAGTATTTTCTATTGAAACATGTTTATTGGGATAGTTTTCACATTTCTAGTGTGTGATTATACATACGTGCACAAGTTAAAAGATCGAAGTCGAAGATGGTCGTGTAAAGAGGTGCTAGGAGCAATGTCAGATTGCGTGACGTTTGGGCGTTGAAGAGGTGGGCGCCGGAGTGAGAGCGGCTCGTCAGTGCCGTCGGGACGGGGAGCGCGTTCGGTGACGTCAGATTCTGATTCGGATTCAGATACTAAGGAAATATGCAAACAGCGAGGGCTCGATTGGTGACGCGACTGTTGACGGGTGCGGCGCGATCTCTGGAAATCACCCACAAAGCCTCTCCATCTCCATCTCAATCGCTCTTCATCTCCAGACGACATCTGCAGGCGGCCAGCGCAACGCTCAGCAAACCACAGTCAGTATCCATACATACCTATCTCGCAATCGTCAGCTATCTATTCCTATTTAAAAACTTCATTATACTAAAAAGAAACTTGCTTTATTGAGTTTTTTTTTTGGTATAGGTACTCACCTCACTAATGAGTAAATGTTACATTGTTGGTTTTCTGATAAGTGATTTTTAACTAAATGTTTATTTATTTCTTCTATATAATTAAGATGAATGTTTGTTTGTCCACTACACAAATCGACAGTTTCAATGTTGAACTATCAAATTTGTTATGTTACTACCTACCTGGGCAATTCAGCTAGTAGAAAAATGGGTCTACCTCACGGACCGGAATGTGAAATTACCGAAAACGCAAATATCGGAAGGCAAAGATCGAAAATCGAAAGATCTTAAGTCGAAAGATCAAAAAAAAAGGGTGCATGGTAAACGGTCCATACTCACTTAATTTGCGCGAGCAGGATACAACAGGAACAAGAGGAACAGGCTTTTCCTCCCGTATTCTGCGCGCGCACATTAATACGGGAGGAAAAGCCTGTTCCTCTTGTTCCTGTTGTATCCTGCTCGCGCAAATTAAGTGAGTATGAACCGTTTACCATGCACCCTTTTTTTTTGATCTTTCGGCTTAAGATCTTTCGATTTTCGATCTTTGCCTTCCGATATTTAGCTTTTCGGTAATTTCACATATCGGCCCGTCACGGAGACCGTAGAAAAATATATAATATGTACATAAAAAAACTTTTTAAGTAATACATAATCGATACGCTAAACTCTATTTATTATTAAAAACTTTGCAATATCAAACGCAGATTACAAAAAATCAGATAAAGGCTTTATCTTTTTTTCTTACGAATTATATACATTTCAATGTAGTAAATACCGTTCCTAAATTTAAGAATCAGCATATATAGTGTATTCAGACCGGAGAGGTACAATGGCTTCATGAATGTATTTTTATTTAATCGTTTATCATATTCAGACTGACCGCAATTTAAATCGACACATCGATTATAATTATTATATTTACATACAAACCTTGCACAAACAAAAATAGTATTTTCAAAGTTCATCAACAATTAAATCGCTAGAAATTGAAGGGCAGGAACTTCTATTGCATAATGCAACATTCTTCTTGAAATACGACACGTTTAGAATTCACGATCATCAATCTCCGATCGTAATGTAAGCGACTACGAATCGAATTATAATAAATTTGAAATTGAATGAATTATTAATGTTGCTACGAATACATACATACATAGACGGAATGTATTTTTTTACAAGGCTATTCTTAGTTTCACTTCTTATTATTTTCATCTGCAGCATATCTCAATGTATGAAGTCACGTTTTCTCTTATCTTTGTACTTAAAGTTACAGTTTTTACAAACTTGTGTATTCTATTCATATAGATTAATTTTACATAAGAAAAAACTGGTCGTATTGGTTTTATGGGCTTCGTTTATAGCCTCAGTTCGACTTTATACGTTGTTTATATTATACTTACTGACCTTCGAAGATTAGCATTTTAAACATCATTGACTTCTTCAATGGTTCTTAAGTATGTACATGTATATTTGAAAAACTGGATTGTATTGGAGGATTCCTTCAACCACAAAAATATATACTGGAACGCCATTCCAATGTGTGTGTGTGTGTGTGTGTGTGTGTTCAAATATAATATAAAACCGGCACAAAATTTGAAAATAACATCGTAGTCTTTTTTAGGGTGACTGTAACATTTGTACGAGCGAATGGTGAACGTATACCAGTCAAAGCGAAAATTGGTGACACTCTTCTCGATGTAGTGGTAGACTCAGGAATAGATTTGGAAGGATATGGTGCATGCGAAGGTACACTTACGTGTTCGACGTGTCACGTCATATTGAAAAAAGAAGATTTCGATAGGTGGGAATATACATTTCTTAATAATACAATCGAATTTACTATAAAATTTATCATGTGATGCTAATTTCAGATTACCGGAGCGGCCCGGTGACGAAGAGATGGATATGCTGGACCTCGCTCACGGTTTGACGGACACCTCTAGATTGGGTTGTCAAATTACGCTTACGCAAGAGTTAGATGGTCTCGAAATACAAGTACCGGCCACTATAAACGACGCCCGCAAATGATGATTCAATATGAACATGTTTATAGCTAAAAAAAAACCGCACGAATTCGTTCGTGTTAGCGCAAATATGATTATTTTTTATTCCATTAAGGGTAATAATTGAAAATTAGACATCTCTGATATGATATGTATTGTTATTACAGTCTGTTTTTGTTATTTAATTTTTAATTGAAGCAAATTGTACACGTGCTTCTTTCTGTGCATGTGTAGTATTTTTGATAAATGAGCAAATGATATTATGAAATGTTAATTTTAAAATAATTTTTATCCCTTTGTTTAGTGAACTTACAAGGTCAATAACAAAATTTAATATGAACACTTATTTTACGTGTGCTAATTTTTTTAAATGTTTTATATATACCATGTGTAAAATAAAGTGTTCCATTTTATAATACTTACTAATATGTATTCTTTACAATCCCCCCCCACCTTATAACCTTATTTACTTATTTACTGTGCTAAAAAAATCTGCTAGCCACTGTGCGTCCAGTTAAAAATGTGAGTATTAAGTTAAAATAATGCAAAATCTGCGAGGTTAATTATTGTAATTAGCTATAATAATCATTTTATCGTGTATTAAACTTTGAATAATATAAAATAATTGCAAGAAATGAAAAAAATGATTCGTCATTCCATGGTGGATATCATTCTCACACTGACCGTTGAGCACGGCGTGTACTTTATTCCCCATCTCTCTCTCGCATCTGTGAAGCATGTGTAAAAGGTGCTTCTTGCGAAAATAATTATTTCTGTTGATATTGATTAATGTAAAGGCATAATCCGAAAAGGCATAAGACATAAAACATTTTTCATGCTGCCGAAAGCATTTCTTGCTATTTCGATCTTTCTTATCTCCATTTCGGAACTGACGTCCGTATTGATCATTGCTCCTACGTATTTGTATTGTTCGACCTGTTCAATCATTTGTCCGCGCACACTCAGGTTTAATGGATCCGTCTTTTCTTTACATATTACCATTGATTTTGTCTTGTTGATATTAATAGACAGACCCCATTTTTGACATGAATGATCAATTGCGATCAATAACGATTGTAGGTCTTCGGCACTCTCAGTCAATGTTGCCGTATCATCAGCGAAACGGATATTATTTATAATTTCGCCACCTATTTCTACTCCTATTGGACTATCGACTACCTGGTTGAATACCATTTCCGAATACAGATTGAAGAGCATGGGCGACAATACACATCCCTGCCGTACCCCTCGACTAATTTCTACTTTTTCGGTTTCCAAGTCTTCAACCTTCACGACAGCAGATTGGTTCCAATATAGGTTCTTCAAAAGGGCGATATCCTTTGCATCTATCCCGGTTTGGTTTAGTGCATGGATTCATTTATCATGTTCCACTCTATCAAATGCTTTTTCAAAGTCGATGAAACAGATGTATATCCTCTTTTTGAAATCCCTACACTTTTGTAGGAGTATGTTCATGCAGAACAACGCTTCCCTTGTTCCTAATCCTCCTCTGAATCCAAATTGCGAATCGCTTATCATACTTTCGCACTTACGCCTTATTCTCTCTTGGATGATTTTGAGAAGTATTTTAAGGGTGTGGCTCATTTAACTTATCAATTGCATTGCAGCCGGTTGGCTTATCTTTTTTTGGTAAGGGAATAAATGTTGACTGCAACCATTCTTGAAGAATTTACCAGTTTCATATATTTGATTGAAAAGTTTCGTCAGTATTCGAATGCCTTCTACATCCAATAATTTTAATTATTCTACAGGAATAGAATCCTTTCCTGGAGCTTTTTTATTTTTGGCCTTTTTGATTGCATATTCAACCTCAGATTGTAATATACTCAGACTTGATGTTTGAAATCCTTCCCCTATTTCTGGTTCAGTACAGCTCTGGTTAATTGTAATCTGCGGTTCGGCAATTAAAAAAAAATATATATATGAGGAAAAAGATGAATGGGGTAGTTGTCATACATAAGAAAACTTCATTGTATCATAATATTATATAAATATATTCAATAATATGAACATAAATTTTGTTACAGAATAGTCAGCGTTACATAAAAACTCATTAGAATGTAAAGTAATTTGAATATGTTGTATATTTTAGGGCGAGGTTGAACAAAATCTAGAAAATATATTTTTCTTTAAATATTTTAACATTTGTACATATGTATATAGTTAAATAATACTTTATTTATGACATCTAATGACAAACATATATTTAGATATATATACATATGTACATTAGGCTGGAGCGAAAAACGCGAACTTAAATAATTTCCTGTGCCTCTAACCAATCGATTAATCTCCACTAAAATTTCGAAAAAGCGGATCTTTTTCATATATCTTTGTTTTAAGAACCGTTTAGATTTTTTTGCTATTTAAAAATAAATAAATTGTTAATATTGCAGTTTAATTGGGTCGATAATGATAAGTTTTGACTGATTAACGAGAATTCAAAGTCACCGTTTTACCAGAAACTTTCATACAAAGAGTGTAACACTCACAGCGTCCATTTCTATGGAAGAAGCGTTATTTTTAGAAAATCGTCATTTTTATGCCAAAATTTTTTAATATAAGCAAGTTAAATTAAAAATATAAGAAAGCCAAAATGTGATATAATATTTTGACGCTAAAATTCATGTTTTACATCGTAACAGTCATAATAAAGAATTTTGTTAAATGCATCTAGAAAAAAAGGCATTTTTATACGACAAACACCAAAAAATGTCGAAACCTCTCTGAACTACGAGATTTAAATTAATAAAAGTCTTCTTCAACGATTTTCACGTTCGCAGACTGATTATTTATTTGATCTTGTTTTAAATATAATTCAGCAATCTGACGAGCAGATGTAGCCTCTTCTGCTGTTTTGTCTTCTCTCAAACGTATAAACCTGCAAGATTACAAAATTAAAATGATATTTTACCGCTTGCCACTATACATTAAAATAGCACAAATTCAACATACCTTGGGAACCGCAGTGATATTCCTTTTTCTGGATCCACTAAACCAACGGCAGCTTTGTGAACTGGCGACAGTGATAAGTCGCCACACTTCACTTCCCACACTAGATTTGGCACAAACCAATGATCAGGTTCTAATGCTTTGTCAAATCTGTGAAAACAGTGAAATGGAAAATGTAGGACTGCATTAACAAAGGCTTCATTTATAAATAGCTGATAGTCTAATAGTGACAATAAAAATAACGAAATAAATTTATTTCTCTGGGCGAAGAGCATAAAGCCTCCCGCAAACCGACGTCAAAAAATGCACAAATAAAACACAAGCCAATGTAAGATAAACTCATATTAATTAATCACCTATAATAGTTTTTAGGTGCATCTATTACGTGTTCTTTTAATAAGTTTGAATATTTTTGTAAATCTTCATCAGAAAAGCCTGTGCCTATTTTACACAGAGTTTGATATTCATCAGTATCCCTATCGTGGCAAGCCAACAAAAATCCTCCGTAAACGCCTGCACGCTTTCCTCTACCAAGGTAACCACCCAGAACCACAGCATCAATAGTGTCACCGATGCCCTCAATGTAGTCTTTTTTTAACTGAAATAAAGGAAGTAAATATAACATATAAAGATTCATGAAATACACAAATTGTAATAGTCAATTGTAAGTCAAAATAAATATGTAATAATTTATATGCACGAATGTGTACATTTGCCAAGTTTTTACATATACATATCGTTGAATTGCCTTAATTTTTTCACTATATTAAATTTTAATTTAAGTGAGCAAGGTTTTCTTATTTTACTTTTAGCCAATTCCTCGACCTTCTGGCAATTTCATATGTAGCATCTTTTCCCATCAATGTTTTGATCATAAGTCCTTCACAATTACCGCGTATACTTTCTTCTAAAAATTCTTGAATTTCTTCAGTGGCACTGCAATCAAGACTTGTAGCAAAATGCCACTCACCTATAACAGAGTACAAAACAATTCGATTTCAACTTGTTTCTAAGTATTAATAACACTGAGCAACAAAACATGACCAGAACAGACACTAATCAATCTTTACTAAGTTTGACCCACTGAATGTTGGTTTTTATGATGTAAATGATAATTATTTTTGTTGGTTTCTTCTCATTTACGAGATAAGAGCGTTTAAAAAATCTTTAAACTCAAAATTTAGTATTGCTGTGTCAAAAGTGAGTATTGGAATCGATAGTCAGATACTTTTTCTATTTTATGATTTTTTTATTGCTTTAAAATAGTCATAATTAATTATATAGCGAATTTTTAAAGTGGAAATATCCCTTTTTTATATTTCCAAAAGCCAAAAATCTGTAAAAATTGCGCATTTTTTAAACACCTTTTAATGTTGGAATTTAGTGAACTTAGTATAGATTGAGTGTCATCGGCGCAAAATTTTAATACCTTCAGTTTCAATAAAATTTTCTTTGAGAAGCTGTCTTCTCTCTTCTAAAGGTTTTCGAACCAATGATTCCCCATTGAGATATAGTAAATCGAACATAAAAATGCAAACTTCAACTTTTATCTCAGAGTTTTTTGCTTCTTTGCGTTTCCTTGTCGATAATATCTAAAATACACACATGTAATTAATAATCTTCATACGAAAACAATTACATACATCTACTAAAAAAACAAAGAAAACTCACTTGGAATGGTAGAATTTGTTTTTTTTCTTTATCCCAAGCTACAGCTTCACAATCAAGTACACAACTTGTAACAGTCGGCTTGAGTGCTTTGCCAAGTCGCGACAAAATATCCGGATATTTAGTAGTATTGTTTTCCAAGTTACGACTGTAGATTGAAGCTCCAGGAATATCCACTGTATTAACGTCACCATTTTTGGTGCATGGAATATGAATTTGAGCTCTCTCCCCATCATACTTCCATTCACAAGTAAACTTCAAATTTTCGAACCTGCAAGAATTAAATAATTACCAATATATTTGCCTGAGAGGTGGAGAAAAGTATACACAAGTAATGTTAGTAAAGGGATATGTGGACAAAAACCTGTGGAGAACTTCACTGATGCCTTTTGTGGGGTGTGCCAACATTGGTTTTAGAGGAATACCCGGTGTGAGTTTGCAATGAAGTGGAAGCTCCATCACACCATGTTTCAATATTACAGGTACGACGAGATTATAATTTGGACATTCACAATATGCAGTTTTGAGTGTAAGAGCTTGCTCATCTATAATCCCCTAATATTTCAAGGTGTAATAATTATTTTATAATTAGTATAAACTTAATTAACTATAGACAAGTCGTACTTTGAACTTCTCGGCAGTCAGGCCTTTCGAAGCATTTAGAAGTTGATCATTGGAAGATTTACATGGAGGAGTAAATGAACACGCTTGAGCTAGAGCTTGCAAAACAGATTGCTCAGCCAATCCAATACGTAGTTTTCCAGCAAGAGATCTAAAACAAAATTTGTTTTCTTTCATAAATGCTTTTTTTTTTTAATATATATTATATTATATTGTAATATATTTATATATACATACCGTATTATATATTTGCTCTCACAATCTTTGCAAGCGACAAATATGGACTGAATTTTATCAAGTTTTTTTGACATCGTCGAGTGACCTTAAAATTATTTTTTTTAATAATATAATGCCTTAAATTCGATAAAATAATACACAAAGAAAGGCTATAATTTATTGTGAAAATTTCAGAATTAATCAATATGGACCTTTATCCTCTCAATAAAATTGAAAGTTTGTTTCGTATAAAATCTATAATATCTAAAATATTAAGATAAGATAATCTCTTTATATTGCGGATACTCGCTGATTCCTGCAGCAATAATTATTTGATGTTTTTATGGATCTATCTATAATATTATTTTTACAAGATTTCCTTAGTTTTTTGTATAAATTACCTGTCATCAAAGCAATTTCCTTGAATTTTTCGAAGACCTTAATTACAGTCAATGGTGGAGGACGGTGCATTATTCGTTGGTCGCATCGGGACCGCTCTGCAACTATACCGAGATCACCAAAACTGTTACTGTCAGTCTTTATCTGGGCTACAGACCTTCCAGTACTTTGGGCTATTGCTTTTATCAAAGTAGTTTCAGCGACACCTGAAAGCATTATGACAATAGTTTAAATACTGAATAAAAAATTAGTCTATCACTTATTTATTATACTACATATAAAGATAATGAATATGAAACATTGTGGAGATATAAAATATTTAAAAGGCAAAAACGAGACTGTATCTGTATATCAATACTTTGTTTACACATAAATATTAAATAATAATCAAACCAAATATTGTTGTCAATTTAATCACATTTTTTATCTATGAATGTCAACAAATAAAGCAATAACTATGTAAATCGTGTAATCTTGATTGATTCGTCACATTATCATAGGAATTTGAGATACTCGAAGCTAATAAAAAGGAAAAAAGATTACCTAGTTCCAAACTTTCATATGCAGGTGCGAGTTTGTTTAATGTTAAATAAACACAAGGCAAAAGATCATTGGGAGACAAAACGATCACGGACCTAAAAAAATTGCACAAAGTCTCGACAATCTTCAATCGAGCTGATGTCTTTTCGATTTCTTCCAAAGTTCTAGCCAGTGCTATGTATGGAACTTTTTCATTTATCTTCCAAATCGCATCATTTATTGGATGATATGATGAACTTGCTTGGCAAGGATTGTAATTTTGTGTCTTTCCCGTTTCAGTTATTCCAAACCATTTTTTAGTATTTGATTGGGTTGAAGATACATCATTTTCAATCTTCAGTTTAGTATCTGGAGAATTATTAGAATCGGAATGTTGCTTTTTTTTCAAATTTTGTTTCTTATTGGAAGGTGTATGATTCTCTTTTTTTATATTTTCTTTAGTACCTGGAGAATTATCAGAATCAGAATGTTGCCTTTTTTTTAAATTTTGTTTCTTATTAGAAGGTGAATGATTATCATTCTCTATATTTTCTTTAGTACCCGGAGAATTATCAGAATCGGAATGTTGCCTTTTTTTTAAATTTTGTTTCTTATTAGAAGGTGAATGATTCTCATTCTCTATATTTTCTTTGGTATCGAGTACATCTACAGTTTTTATCTCAGTTGAATCATTGATAGTTTTTATATCGGTCAATGCAGTAGTAGCTGGATGCGTTATTACATCTTTTTGTTTACTCGGCGAAGACGATTGAGAATCGCCATCACTATTAACTCTTAGTCGTTTTTTCTTCCTCTGAAAATATACATCAAATATTTAATGCAAAGTATCGATTTAACTCTCCTGCTCTAAATGTCTTAGTAGTATCAAATAGTCAACTTGAAATTGATTAGGATTTCAATTCAAACGTTAATACATCTACATATGTACTGTTTATTTAGGGAGAAAGTTCATCAAGCCTTTTCTAATTATTGTTACCATTCAAACTCATGTTTACATTTTACACATACTTGTGTTAAATTGTTATGTAATTACTATAACTATGCCTCAATTTTAAAACAATATTAGAGTATAAAAAGAAAGAATTGATTGACAATGCCAAATATGAGGAATTTCGTTTGAATTCGATTTATTCAAGACAAAAGCTTTTAAAAATAATTTAATTAAGTTTCAGTAAATATATATATATGTACATATATTATATTATCAACATAAAAAATACATTTATTTGTGAAAACTTAGTTATAACAGTGATTTAAAAAGCGCAGTTTAAATAATATATGCACACCATCGAAATAGAATGTAAAGATAGCCCTCTTCCGTAGTAATTTGTAGATCTAAAACGTGTCATACAGCAGGGGGATTTACGGGTCTAGGAGGGTTGAAAGTGGAAGGAAAAAGAATTTTGCAAAATGGCGTCAACAGACAACTGTTGCAACTAATACATTTTTTTTGCGGATTTTGAAACATTTTCACGGTAACACTTTTGGCGAGCATCTATACATTATATATCGATGATGCGCACACATATGTAGCAAATATTGTTACGAATTTTAGTCGAACACACTCACAGATGTGGGTATTCATATTAAAGTTTAGGGAGGTAACTATTTTGTCGGCGGGTAGGGATAAAGTGTGCATATATAACGACGGCTTTCACAGCAAATATGAGTTGTTTTATACTATAAACACCTGTGTCTTGACAGGAAATATCTCATCTTCACTGGAAGCGCTCTGTGACGAGGGTCTGCGCGGCACGAGAGCAGGTGGAGGCACGGTCGGAGAAGTGCTGGAAGGCGGTGATATCTTCGTGAAAAAAGATTTGATATTCCTCTGAGACATGATGCTGCGATTGGGAAGTCGTCTGGAATAGAAACGATAAAATATCATATATGTATAGATAACACGTAATTAACGTGCGAGTGAAAGTAAAAGTACCTGGAGAGCGCCTGCGCCCCCGAGAGCCTCAAAAATGACAACAGCGCACCGAATCTGACGCCCCTGCAGCTGTCAAAGCTGGTTTGCGCGCCAAATTTCACCCCTCCCCTCCACCCCCTTCCCCGCTGCCATCTGCGTTTCTGTCATTTCCCCTTCCGCTTATTCCATGTCATGTACACTTTGCACCGATATGATTTTCTCGTAATTGCATCTATGTATTTACATATATACATATCTATCTAGTTAGATATTTAGTTAGCCTGAAAATAAATTGTCTCGATCTGGTGCAATTCTTTTTGATATCGTCAAATTCGGTATATAATAGCATTATACTCGAGCTAGAGAGATGTAATAACAATAGAAGGGCTCTTACGAATAAATAATTGTTGTCAATATTACGCGGTACGTCTCTATAAATACGCTACAACGTATGGAATACAATCGGATCAATTTACTTATACAAATGTATCCCATGATGTTTATTGTGTGTTTTTGAATGCATTGTGCAATTTTTACCGATGCTTGCCCATCTTGCGAGTTATATAAACAAACAGAGAAGTTTTTATCGGATATACGTCGAGCACTGAGGATCAAATATGACTGATGCTAAAATTATTTAGGATTGTCTGTGGACAATCGTCACTTGACAACAATATGACGCCTGAAGCCACTTCTATTAATATAACATTTCTTTGACTCAAGCGGTCAAGGAATTAGAGGTTCTAGAGGCTTGGGGGAAATGACGTATATTTGTGTGTATTTTCTAAATCGAAATCTGAGATTGAATCCCTAAAAATTTTCTGAAAAATCATAATTATAAATATATAATTTTTTTACACCTTTTTTCAATTTTCATCTGCTAGGAAAACGGTTAATTTTCAATAAATAGCAGGAGATGTTATAAATGGGTTCCTTAAAGTTAATCTATAGATAGATTATCCAGCATGAAAATAACGTTCCACCTTCAGTTTGCGAATCTGATTGAACGTTTAATTTAAAATGAAAATGTTTATTTTTGTTTTTTTAGATGTACAAATAAACATTATTTAAATAAGAACATGTGGGGGATGAACGAATGAGACGACTGGCATGTTAATGCACGTGTTTATTATATGACAGCTAAAGGCAGAGTGAGTAGCGGCTCTCCGAACCCAGCCGAGTTGGTCCCCACTCGCAGGAAGGCAACCAAACTCGACCATGTCGTATAAGCGAGCCGCCACAAACATATTTCTACCTTTAAATTTAGCGTTTGTCGATAATAGGATGCCATTATGATGAACAATATTTTTTTTAGTTTTTTTATGATTCAACTTTTTTTTTCCATGGTGTATATAACAATAGAACAGTCGAAATTCCCGTTCGCTGGCTCCAGACGAAATTTTACAGATTTATTATTTCTCGCTTTGGTTACAGACTTGACTCGGAAGCTCAGATTTTAAGGTCGAATTTTATTTTGGGTGGGCCGAAGGGAAGTTAGGCTAAATGAAATAAAACGTGAATTAGGCACGTTTAACGCTTAACCTCAATGCTTAGGAAACATTCTTGTGTTGCGCTATCGCTCTCACTGAGGGAACAGTCTGGTGGTTTGAACAGCTGATCTCCGGCCCGAGATCGGTCCGAGAAAGGAGAAGAAAATACGGACGGGGAGGAAAAGAGTGCGGAAAGGCGACGGGCTGTGCAGCGAGAGGGGCGGAGGGGATAGAGTGTGGGGGCGGCGGGGGGCGAGGGGTCAAAGGGGGGCGAGGAGTGCGGTGCGGTGAGGTGCGGTGAGGTGCGGTGCGGTGCGGTGCGGTGTGATGGACCCTTGCGTGGCGTGGTTCCAGCCCGAGCAGGAGGGCCCCGCTCAACGGGTGTGGCTGCGCGTGTGGGACGGCGGCTGGGAGCCCGACGAGGAGCGCCGCCGCCCCCCCGACAACCGCGCCTCCACCTACAACATGAACGAGAACCGCTCGCAGCTCATCGGAGAGTTCGGCGGCTGTCCCTGGCGGAGGCACGACTTCCGCTACAGCCGAGGCGTCATCGGGTACCACCACCTCCACCACCTCCACCAACACCACTTCCCCTCACTCTTCATCCCCTACCCCCTACCCTTACCCCCATCCCATATCCCCCTCACACACTCGCACACCTTGCACCATCACATAACCTCAAAAACTAGTCGCCCGCCCCTCTCAAACGTAAACAATCTTTCGGCGCGGCTGTTCACCCCCATCCGAACGTCAAACGTCAAAACCATGCGACTCTTATCACATTCCCCGTCTTGACTTGTATTCTGAAAAGAAAGATTTACTTGAACATAACGCTAACGAGGCTGAAACAGTGCTCTCCCTTTTTGTCGAATCGAATCCATACACTATTTAGGAAATGTAATACAATCCTATGAAAAACAAGTTAGATATATTCTATACGTCTAAGTTTGATATATTTTATTAATAAGTGTGAGATGTTCAGCTTTGCACATATCAACGCCGAGTTAATTCTTCAGTCGCGTCTTAACCTGTATGTGATACTTTTCTTCTTTTCTTAGCCTTATCCCATTTATTTAGGGTTGGCTTTCCTAGTGTGGCATCGCCACGATCGTCTGTTCTGTGGTAGTTTAAAATCTTGGATATTTTTCATGACAAGCTCCATCCACATGAGTTTTGGCCTACCATGTCTTCTCGGGTATTTTGTCTCAAATGCTATTTTTCAGCAACGTTTCATAAATCGTGTCGATTCCACCTATCGCTCGGTTAGATGGCTCAATTTATGTTTCATCTTTATCTGAAAAAGGTCTTTCAGCTGAAAACACGCAAACCGATGACAACCACTAAAATTCCACCAAGCTATTTAAGTAACTGTTCTTCAGAACGAGCCAACATAAAAAATGCTCAGATGTCAACGGGAGACTAACTATCGTGACCGATTTGTTGTGAACGAAACGTCCGTGAGCGATATATCGGTGACCGAAGTGTCAGTGAGCAAGATGGCGGTGTATGAAATGTCGTGAGCGAATTGTCAGTGAACGAGATGTCATGTACATATATATCGAAAAATAATTTAATATACATTTTGAGTTGCAATAAAATGTTATCAGTTTCTGATGAAATGATACCTAAAATATGACCCTCACATATGTACGTACATATATATTGCTAATTAAGTAATTTTATTTATGTCTCATCGTTGGACTCGAAAATTATTTAATATAATTATTTTATTATTTACAAACTGCGTTATAATTTCAGGCTGCACGAGGAAATCGAACAGTTCTACGCATACATGTCTCCGACACCTGTAGAACATAAAGTTAGGGCACACGCCGTTCGTCGAATTACAGATGCCGTACGCCGATTGTGGCCGCATGCGCGAGTGGAAGTCTTCGGTTCGTATCGTACGGGTCTCTATCTTCCTACAAGTGACATTGATCTAGTCGTAATAGGTAAAATTACAAATTTCAATTCATATCGAATGCTTTGGTGTACGTTCTGACTTAACGAATTGTGATTTCAGGCAATTGGGAAAAGTTACCTCTTCGTACGTTGGAGCGGGAATTAGTCGATCAAGATATCGCCGAAGCGAACTCGATCAAAGTGCTCGAGAAGGCGACGGTACCCATAGTCAAAATGACAGACAAATTTTCAGACGTCAAAGTGGATATTTCCTTCAACATGTCGAGCGGTGTGAGAAGTGCTGAACTCATTAAAGAATACAAACAAAAATATCCTGTTCTATCGAAACTTGTTATGGTTTTAAAACAATTTCTTCTTCAGAGAGATTTGAACGAAGTGTTTACGGGCGGAATCTCTAGTTACTCGTTAATTCTCATGTGTATAAGTTTTTTACAGTTACATCCTAGACCTGAAAAGTTCAACGATCGTGCTAATTTAGGTGTTTTATTAATAGAGTTTTTTGAACTATACGGACGAAAATTCAATTATTTTAAAGCCGCCATTCGAGTTAAAAATGGCGGGTGCTACGTTTCCAAAGATGAGATTCAAAAAGAGATGCATGAAGGACATCGACCTAGTCTATTGTGTATAGAAGATCCGTTAACTCCCGGTAATGACATTGGACGATCCAGCTATGGTGCTCTACAAGTAAAATCAGCTTTTGACTATGGCTACATTGTTTTGCAACAAGCAGTGACACCTGCCCTCGACAATTCCATATTGGATTGCAACAAACATTCCATCCTGGGTAGGATAGTAAGAATTACTGATAATGTTTTGCAGTATAGAAGGTGGGTGAAAGAAAATTTCAAAGCTAAGTTCTTCGAACAACAACAACATCCAGTAGTACAAATGCCTACAAACTGTTTCACACCGTCTGGCAGTGAATCTAGTCACACTGATAGTGACTTGGTATATATTTCATTTGAATATCAATATTTAACTTTAAAAGCTAAGACGAAAATGAAAGGAGTGTAATGCAATTTTTTTTAAACTGATTATTCGTATTTCCTGTCTATTCTGTATCAAGATATACATATATCACACCACATAACATGTTCTTAACGATAATTTCAATCCAGTAATTTTTCCTGTCTAATAAATGTTTTGAATAATTAGAAATATTTTCCACTGTCGTGATCAAAAAAAATCAACAGACATGTAGCAACAACTCATAACCGTCACCGATATTGTTGTGAATTTAAATAGATAAGTAATTTGTTTATTGTATTCTGTTATAATGCCTACAAATATACAGAGCAGGTAGTGCATTATACTCTGTTCAAAAAGTCTTCAAACTTTTACTATAAGTATTTTAATTGTTGGATTGTAAAATGAATGCAAGTTAACAAAAATATTTTATTATTTTAGGATCTGGAAGAGCAATCAAATAGTCGTATACCATCTCCAAACAACAACACTATGAACACACCAAGTTTTCCACCTCCAGCTCAAATACTTTCGAACATAGTACCTCTGTCTTCCGAGCATCGGAGAGCTTCTCAGCAAAATGTCATCATACAGCATATAACATCAAACCCTGATTTCAATACTGTAACATCGACGGGTGTTATACCTCTACATTACCATCATAACCCCCATATCCCTGAGTACTATTCAATGTCGAACGGTTTGAAGGGCATTAGAACAAATAATAGTGCTACTGTCCAGTTGCCCCATTCATCTAGTGTCAGTGAACCTGGTGGTCGGTCGAATTCCAATCGCGTGATAGCTTCGAGTAATACGAAACAGAGACGTTATAATAGTTCACAAAACGTAGCCGTGCCAAAGCAAATGAAGTCCAATAATGAAAATCAGTTGACAATTCATAATAATGGCAGATATTCTCCGGGTAGGTACAATCAAATTATTCCTCACAATATGACAACGGGACGGCTGAATAAAAAACGGAAACCTTCAGGAAATCCTCACACTACTCAACAACAACAACCCGGAGGCAACATGCCTGCCAAGAGACCGCAAGAATACTCAAGCTTGGGCCGATGATGTGAACTTTTTTTGCCTGCTAAATTCAAGCATGCGTGTGAAAATCGTGACATTACGAACTTACTTTCGAAATTTTAATTTTATTTCAGATGAGTTCATATGTGCTAGTGTGAAATGTGATTGAAATTTGTATTTGATATTTAAAATCTTTAAATTTTATAGTTAAATTTCACAGTTTCTTTTGTAAATATTTTTATTTCATTTGTCTAGTTCGATATATATATTTATTTTAATACTCGGATATGAAAATATTGAAAAGTTAGCCATATATTATTTTAATTTTGTCATGTACAGAAATTGTTTTTATCGAGACTAAGAATATTGCTTAGGTATTTATTTTGATCAGTTACGCGCACACATTGTTGTGAATTTTTTCACATTCGCTAGTTAAGTCAAGCGTAGTATATAAATGGCATGTCACTAATATTAGTTGTATAGTGTACATTTTTTTTTTTTTTTTGATTTATTTTTATTGTTAAATGTTGCAAGTATGAGTTTTATTGTTTATTTGCTTTTTCTGATCTATTTGTAATAATATACCTGCATATATAATGCATGTTACGTAATAATTTCATTCATAATTTTATTTTTTACTGAATTTGAAAAATAAATTTTGTATCTGAATTTTTTGTAAGAATAACTTAACTTTTAACATCTCAGAATACCTTTTTTATGTTACTGTGCTGATGAATTTTCCACCATGTTTAATTTTTTTTTTTTGTAAATCAATAATGTTGCTTTTGTAATTCATCACGTATGGTGCAATCAATTCGCATAATTTTTTAAAAAAATATTGACACTCATTGCTCCAGTGATAATGTAAATTAAAATATACATTTAATAAAAACTATTTTGTTAACGATTTTCTTTATTATTTAATCTTAAAAGCAAATCCTATCCTGTGGAGACTTGAATGGGAACTTTTATTATATTACATTGAAATCTTTGATCAATTAAAACTGTTTTAAAATAACAATTTAACATTGGGTTTCAATTAATTTAACAGCTTTACTGTAAATATTACTATTAATTTTGTTAATTATAAAATTTAACGCATATTCTACCACAAGCAATTAAATCTACATTACATGTATGGACCATTAATAAATGTAACGCAACTTCTGATTCTGTTGTACAGTTTTAGGTGGAGTTGCCGAAATGACAATATTAAGTTTGAGTAGGTTTGTTTGGGTATCAATTGGACTGAAAATCAGATGATTAACTGGAGTTGTGAGTTAACGTATGATCGACAATCATTCGATCTAATGAGCCAAGATGTGACTTGTAATTTGTGATTTGACTATATACACATTTTGAAATTTTTTTTCATTGGTCATAATATATAACGTCCATGAATGGTTCACTATTTTATATGTACCTATACATTGATGTTATTTTTCAATGTAACAGCTCATTAAAATTATGTCTACAATTTTGATATGTTATTGTCGCTTAGGTTATCAGACATACTGCAATAATATGTTTAGGTGTTTACTGTTGTCAAATCTCTAATTATGTACATACATGTTTCTAAAGGTAATTGGATTATTACGCACATTGCGATCGCCCAAAAGACAATTTTTGCTAGTAAAATCGCAAATACGGAATATTTGGCACTCGAGTTCTCGTTAATATGATAGTTAATATGACTTTTCGGCTGCCAGATGTTCCGTTATAGAAATTTTAGTGACAATAATCACCGAACTACATACTAAGGGCGAAAACATACCGAGAGGCACGCGGTACGTGAAAAAATAAACAATCACGTATAACATTTCCTGCGACACGCAATCCCAAAAATCATCCCCTGGAATGTTTTCGGTGATATTTTATCCTTGTATTGACACAGGTTTGACGGTGATCGATAACGGTTATTTCATTATTTGAAAAAAGGTAGGAGAAACTTATCGAAATACTAAGATCGTATGAATTAGCAATGAACTGGGAATGCCCTTTCTTGGCTGGAAGCCACGAAGGCGTGCCATGCCATTCCCTTCAGTGTGTTTTCGCATTAATACATTTCTAACGGAAACATTAAGGGCATAAGCAGTCAGTAATGCATTTAGAGGGTGAGACGAGGCTTTGCCCTCTTCCAAATAAAAAAAAAGAATAAATAATGAAATACTAGCTATTTTCAAATAGCGGCGTACGAGGTTATTAAAAGGTTTGGAATAAATATTTTATTACTGTTTCATGCGTTTTATTTAATTTTGATATTTTTATCCATTTAACCCAAAAATGTCCGCGGAAATAATGTTCAAGCGACAAAATGTTCAAAAATCCTAAATTTTCCTATTTTAATGGAAAAAGTAACTTTTTATTGTATTATATGTTATATATCTATCGATGTATATGGTACTTTTTATCGTATAGATCGCTGATGTTATTAAATTAGTATAAATTACAGGTATTCTCAACCGCACCAACATATTCTTATTTAAATTGAACAATTACATTTTAAGCGAATGTCATTGTGACTCATTGAATATTATTTTAAGATGTCATTGAATTAGTTTAAATGTAAGGGGTTCTTAGCCGTATCCAATATTTACTTATTTAAATTGAAAAAAAAAAACTTTCTAAGCATATGAATTGCAGATTACATTGAATTAGTTTATATGGCAGGGCTTCTCAACCGTCTTCAAAATTGTCTTTATTTCAAATGAATAATTTACTTTTTATCGTATACATCGCGGGCGTAACATCCGCGATCTATAAGATAAAAAGTACCATATACATCGATAGATATATAACACTAGTGTTGGACCCGTTGATTTCAACGGGTGGTTTCGAAAAGGAATTGAAACTCGAATAAAAATAAAGTTAAAGATATTGAATCGACTGGTTTCGGAAAGAAATTGATGCACGAATTACGAATGACAAATTACGAAGTGATTACGAATTACGAATTACATTTTGAGCATCGCGACGCCTCCGGCACCCCGGCGCTTCCGTCGCTCCGGGGCCTTCGGCACCCCGGGGGCTTCGCTCCCAGCGCCGCCGACGCCTCCGGCGGCCGCACCGCACCCAGCGCCCCCGATGCCTTCGGCACCCCGGGGGCTTCGCCCCCAGCGCCGCCGACGCCCCCAGCGCCCCCAATGCTTTCGGCACCCCGGGGGCTTCGCCCCCAGCGCCCCCAATGCTTTCGGCACCCCGGGGGCTTCGCCCCCAGCGCCCCCGATGCCTCCGGCACCCCGGGGGCTTCGCCCCCAGCGCCCCCGATGCCTCTGGCACCCCGGGGCCTGAAAAAACTGGGAAACTGAAAAAACTGAAAAAATGAAAAAAAAAAATTTGTTCCCCATACTGGTGCAATTGGTGCAAGTCCAAAAGGTTCAACGACAAAACGTACCCGAAAATTAGTGCACTGACAAAATGTACCCGCGACAAAATGTTCACGAGACAAAATGTCCACGGAAATAATGTTCAATCGACAAAATGTTCAAAAATCCTAAATTTTTAATGGCAAAAGTAACTTTTTATTGAATTATATTTATCGATGTATATGGTACTTTTTATCGTATACATCGCGGATGTTATTAAATTAGTATAAATTACAGGTGTTCTCAACCGTACCAACATATTCTTATTTAAATTGAACAATTACATTTGAAGCGAATGTCATTGTGACTCATTGAATATCATTTTAAGATGTCATTGAATTAATTTAAATGTTAGGGGTTCTTTGCCGTATCCAATATTTACTTATTTAAATTGAAAAAAAAAAAACTTTCTAAGCGTATGAACTGCAGATTACATTGAATTAGTTTATATGGTAGGCAGTAAATTATTTATTTGAAATAAAGAAAATTTTGGAGACGGTTGAGAAGCCCTGCCATAAAAACTAATTCAATGTAATCTGCAGTTCATACGCTTAGAAAGTTTTTTTTTTTCAATTTAAATAAGTAAATATTGGATACGGTTGAGAACACCTGTCATTTATACAAATTTAATAATGCCCGCGATGTATACGATAAAAAGTACCAGTACAAGATACCATATACATCGATAAATATAATACAATAAAAAGTTACTTTTTCGACTAAAATAGGAAAAATTAGGATTTTTGAACATTTTGTCGCTTGAACATTATTTCCGTGGACATTTTGTCGCGTGAACATTTTGTTGCGGGTACATTTTGTCGCGTGAACATTTTGTCGCGGGTACATTTTGTCAGTGCACTAATTTTCGGGTATATTTTGTCGTTGAACCTTTTGGACCAATTGTCGCGTCCCCATTTGTATGGGAGCCGACTGTCATCTGAGTAAAACGGATTTCTTCTTTAATTTGATTACCCACTGCGGTTATATTGTATATTTGGGTTAAGGATAGATGTCACTACAACACTAAATGAAAATATCATAATTTTTTTTAATAAATTTAATAGATATCGTTCGTCAAAGAGCTCGCGACTAAAGGCGCGCGTGGCGTATGGCAGATACACCTGTTTGCGCCTTAAGGCGCTTGTGGCGTTCAAACGGCTAGTAATCACCGAACCAGTGAAACAGTAGTTGCAACACTACATGAGACTACTGGCAACATTGGAACTTGACGTCTGTTTGAATGTTACTAGTGACGGTTTCGATTCGATGCTATGTCGGAAGATATGAATAATGGTAAATATTACGTTGAAAAATAAAGTTGATTATCTATAAATATATATTTAATAGCAATTAACTCGTAAATAACTGATAACACCCAACTATTATTACGCACCTGACAATTCATTTGAGAGGTTATGTTTTTGTGATCATTTTCATATATTTGGATTATAAAAGTGACGCATGTGCTTAGTATGTTTGTTATTTTGAATTCATTATTATATTATGAAAGCATAACATTGAAAATCGTTACTTTTCTCAAAAACAGTCACTTCCCCATTCATTGACACGTAAAATAAAATAGCTCGCCACATAAAAAAAAGTAAATAAGAAAATCAAATTGTGCGCATTTATAACGAAGTATCTTAAAGTTTGTGGAGACTTTTCCTGGCATTGAGACAGTGAAGAGTTGGCGAACATGAAAATTTTTTATTAAACGAACGTGGTATATTACTACTGAATTGACACGAATATAAAGTGACCACCCATTTAAAATAATTTTCCAGCAGCATAGCTCGGACGTTAAGCTTCTGCTTACCGTCAAGAAGGTGCCGGGTTCTATCCCTGAATGAAAATGAATTTTTCAGAGTATGCTGTTGGTCAGACCTGGATTTGTGACTCCAGGTTGATCGTTTCCTATCAGAGTTTGCCAATTTTCTCTGATTTCATTGTTGAAACGGTTCCCGGAAAAAAAAAATTGGCTAAAAATCCTTCCTACCTACTATGTCACCACTATTTGAAAAATTTGATTGATGTACAATAAAAATTTATGTACAATTCATAGATGTCTCGTTAATTTGCGAGTTTTTTCAGTGTCTCGCAATTCAACGACTTATGATAAAAATGCTGTATTTGTATTTGTAATTGGCCAGGAAGGCGCATTGGGATTTACCTGTAAGGCCTTCCTGGTATATATGTAAAATAAAATATAAAATAACGTGTCAATTTCTTTAGTTGCAAAGGAAAACTCGGAGGTGCCGATAGAGGAGCAATGTAGGCGAAAAATGGAATCAGTTGTAAACATGAGAGTTAGGTATGTGGAGCATTTGAAGAAAGAAGATAAGAAAAGGGCCAATAGAGAGATTGCAATACTAAATAATGAAATGCGAAGAAAAATTACTCCAGGAAGAGAAAGAGTCTTGGATTCAACAACTAGAGTTTTGCTGGAGAAAACACCGGTCACTCTTCTTGCATTTAATATTAGCGAACAAGAAGAGCTGTTGACAAATATTCAAACTCTCGACTGTATTCTAAAGCAGATCAGAAGCGATAGTAAGGGCGCTCTGCTACGTGTACCAATTTTGTCTAAGGTTAAAGAAAAATCATAATTTTGACCAGTTAAAACTCATTATCATTAATTTATATTTTTTATTATAATAATTTTAATATTACATATTGTTATTAGAACTAGCAAGTTTATGTAAAATATTCAGAAAATACAATTACATTATATAACGTGAAAACTCATTTTTAATAATCGAATCCGATTATCCATTAAATATACATATGTATGTACATATAGGTGGATACAAAGATATATTGTATTAGTGTTAACATTGAATATACAGATCATTCGCCCAAAAGTGATCTGTTTGAATGCATTATTACTAAGTACTGCATATATGAATTCGAAAGAAGGGACAAAAACTACTTTCCTAAGGCGAATGCTTTGTACATCTTCATGTATGTTGATGCAGGTATCTTGTATTATAAAACTAATAAAGATACTGTTTAAACATTATGAAAACCGGTTTGATTTTTTGGATACAGACATATTAAATGCGTTATTATTATTTCTATCTCAATATTTTGTTAAGAGGTTCCAAATATGTTGGTGTAGAGAACATTCTGAAACATTTGTTAGGGAAATTTTTAACTTAAACTTAAAATTATTGGTGCCACTGCCAAAATAGGAAGGTTTCAAAATAGAAGATTGGATAAAGAATTAGGTTAGTGGTAATTGTATTTTGGGATCTGTGGTATTCCGAAGGTGGTGTGCAGCTAGAGATAATGGCACCGAGGCTGCCGGTGGAAGAACTGTGGCTTCCCGTTCCAAAACACTTGCAGCTGCTTCGAGAGCTTCCACCCAACCCAACGCCAATGCTGCTCTACGGACTCGGTTTACTTCCTAGAAAATATATTTAAATTTTAAAATACATATAATACGCACTTGTTTTAATATATGTATTTTTATATTGAAAAAAAAAAACATACTTTATAGAAATGGTGTGTTTTTTCTGGCAATTTTCGAGCATGTCTCAATAATTTATGAAGGTCAGTCTGTAAACCAGCTGGATGAACCCAAGCAACGCCAGCGCCAGTTCCACCACCAGCAATGGAGTAACTTCTTCTTTCGGTTACTCTCACTGGAAATGCTTCACCTGCAATTAATGAAATAATCGACATCCATTGATGATTATTATTGTGATATTCAATATCCAAATTTTTTAATACTAAATTACAAGATTAAAAAAAGTTAAAATTTGTTATTTATACCAACAATCACGTAATGAGAGTCAAATTGTATATTTTTTACTAATACAGTAGATATATATGTACCAATTTCTGCTGGATCTACCAGTCCGAGTTGAGACAGTGGGCCAAGCCATGGCACAGCATCGTCGCCTGGTGGTAGTACACTTAGCATTAGATTGGATTTTTTTTTGGAATCTGCCCACGAATGTACAAATCCATACCAGTCATCTCCAAGTTGCACCAAGCCTGCCATATTTTCGACCTGGATATAAAATATCAATTAAAACATTATGTAATAAAGAAGAACAAATTTACCTAATTAAGATGACTAACCTTTAATGAGCCGTGGAGCAATACACAGAAATTTGCGATTTTACCATTGTCACAAAGGTCTTCTTCTGGTGTATTAGGAGGTTCAGATGAATCACTCTAAAATATTTAAGAAATAAAATCTTATATTTTGGATTAAAATACAGAAGCGAAACTTCCTTACGCAAAACGTATATAAACATCAAGTAAGGAATAGGTTGAGTTTGTAAGGTAATTCTCAAGGAGGGGGGAGGAATAAGAAGAGAGCTGTCCCACAACTTAACCCTTTGCCCGCGGCAATAAATATAGCGAACAAGCCCTGTACGCGGCACCTTTTTCGCGAATTTGGCAATCGAGTTTTCGACCTTAAATACAGATTTTAATATTTACTTAAGTAACCAGATATAGTAATTAACACAAAGTATTGTTTTAAACAATAAAATACATAATATATCTCGTAG
The DNA here is from genome assembly GCF_051622035.1 of Arctopsyche grandis. NCBI lineage: Eukaryota > Metazoa > Arthropoda > Insecta > Trichoptera > Hydropsychidae > Arctopsyche > Arctopsyche grandis. The sequence continues at coordinate 21,000,332 of NC_135357.1, forward strand.
TTTTGGCTTAATTGTCAAATAATCATTCTTCATACGATTGAGACGTATTTTCTCAATTGTATAAAGACGTGACGTCACATAAACGAGGTTTCATTATGGTTCCACAAAAAACTAATTTTGACTGGTATATATTCATTTTAAGCAAATTGAATAGATGGCATTCAACTCTCAGTAATATATTCAACCAATTTTGAACCTTAAACAGTTGGAATAGGCGCATATAAGCCTCAAAATCCCGTGCAAAGTTCAGAAATTCTATGGAAGACAGCCGCGCTACAGACTTGTCGCCCAAAGCTTCCATAGAAGACGGCCGCAGGAAAACGGTTAATGGAACAAGAGTGGGTTTCGTAATATATTCAGCTGTGTAAATCCAATTTATTCTACTGTGCGTAAAGAAGTTTTCACTAAAAAACAAGATCAATACCTTAGAATTGGGTGTTGGGGTTTTTGGAGCCTGTGGTGAAGTAGCGGGCGCGAGGGGAAGAACTAGATGACGACTGAGTGCCATTGGTGATCCTAAATAAGTTAGGTTTGTTATGTATTTTTGTTGTAAAAGTTAATTTGATATATTTTATGAGTAGAAAACAATACCAATATCTTGCATTGCCACGAAACCGCATATTTCGAGGGTATTAGTCATGGTGAGTCTTACTGAATCGAAATCGGTAACATACATATGGGGAAGGGGTGACGGAGCTAAAGTTATACGAGATTCTAATGCTCCGCATCGGATAACTCCACGCCACGCAGCAAACTGTTCGTTACAAAGTCGACGAAACATTGCATTTACCTAGTGAAAAAATTAGACAAAATTATATATGTAAATAATAAACCTTCGTAAATAATAAACATAATAAAATTGTATGTGAAAAATAGCCGACTATTAGTAGATTTTTACCGTAGACGTGTTTAATGATTGTTCTGGAATGTATAATGTGCCTGGAGGTGCTCCACTCGCACCACCCACCCTTTCGATTAATTTCCGATAAATAGGCGTAGCTGAAACAATTATTATAGTATATTATATTGTTTCATTCGGCTAACTTTTAAAATAAGCTTGTGTAGAAAATAATCACATGTTATAAGAGATGGCTCATTAGGCGATGCAATACACACTGTATGAAGGGTGCATGGAAATGCTGCGGGCAATAGTGAAGTAGATGTTGTCGTACCGGCACATCCATCCGTCACCTTTAATTTAAATATGAATATAATATTAGGTCTGAAGTACCTAAGAATCAATTTCGACGGTAGATATTTTTCATCGATACCTACCATTATAATATGAGTGTGTGTTTGATGCCCCCATTCCGATAAGACTAAGTGATATGCTCCTTTGATGGCTCCCTCGAGGCATGTCTTATCAAAATCTTCCAGCAGTCGTAATTTTTGTTTGATCGCATCGTACTCACGAGTGAAACTGCATACGACTGTAAACAATAATGAAGTTAGTACGTCGATTGGATCATTAATCAAATACCAATATGAGAATGATGACCTTCGTACAGAGACGAAAATACGATTAAAGCGACAAATTCTAGTCTGGAATGAGCCGCCAAATGATCCAAAAGCGTGATGATGCCGTTGATTGATAGGGAAGTTCTGGTGGTATTTCTACCATTGTCTTGGGTCACCGGTCTCGTCATGGATAACGAAACGTCGAGCAGTATTACGATCGGCATTTTCAGTAATGGATTAGTTAAGGTTTGAAGTTCAACTCGAATCCAAAGCACATTGAGTGTTGCGATAGTAAATCGACAGAGAATCGCCGACCCGCACACTTAACCTGAACACTGCAAATGACAACAGTGGTAGAAAGCAACGAGTGTTGCAAGCGTGAAAAATTTGCGTATAGATCGGTGTGGCCGTTCGGTGATTACTGGTCACAAAGTCATTAAAATCTCTATAACGGAACATCTGGCAGCCGAAAAGTCCATCATACTAACAAGAACTTGAGTGCCAAATATTGCGTATTCGCGATTTTAATAGCGAAAATTGTTTTTGTGACCACCGCAATGTGACGAATAATACAATTACCCGGTGTGGCATATGTAGAGATGGGAAAAAATGGGAATTTTTTTTACATAAAACTGTATTTTTTTAACACATTCAGCCCGGCGCATGATTTCATACATTTGCCCATGTGGCGGCACTGTCATGCGTATCGGCACCCAATTACGCGTCACGGCATTAAATCACTTTATATAATGAGTTGTCCCTAAATCTTTAGAATTTTATAGGAATTTTAATGTTGGGGTGCTCAATGGAGTAGAACCGTAAAATTATAGTCTGCTATAGCACTATCCGCGTGGCCACCGGTGGTACACGCCGGGTTAAACGTGTTAATTGAGATTGACCAAAATAATACAACATATTTTAGTACATATGTAATAATTAATGAAAGGTCACATTAATTTAAACATAAAAGTTTTTATAAAATTATTTGGATGTCAAATATAATATTTATTTAAAATTTATTCATACAATACATTTAATATAATACAAAATCCACTTTAACATTGAAAATTTGATGTATTTATATTTCAACAATAGATAAATGAAAATTTGATGCATATATTGCTTTAGCAAATGCTTTAACAAGTTGATGACATTCAGAACCAGTAATATTGTCAAAATATTATTCTATTTGTCTTATGCTAGGTAAACGTGCAGTAGATGCAAGGCATGAAGATTGAGAAGTAGTGGGCTGATCTATTGCATCTATATAAGACAATAATATCGGTTTCCATTAAAAGTGATGTCGCAACTAAGTGATTTTTTTTCTATTTTCTTGATATTAAGCGCACGTAGATATATGATTTGTCATTTTTGTAGCATTTGGAAAGCTATATTTTGCTTCACAATATCTACATATAGCTGCAAACTTTTTACTTGTTTCGGATTCTTGTTGAATTTTTTTAAAGTGATTCCAAACTGTTGATTTTGGTCGTTCCATTTTCTAGTGGGATGAAAATATGAATAAATAATAGAATTGTGGGTCTCGGGGGAACAGGGTAGTTCCTCCCCCACGAGTTAGGGCCGAATGGTCGAATGACAGCTCCACTGCCGTAACCATGGCGACCGGTGTTGCCACCTTCTTCTATGGGGTCGCCACAGAATTATATTATTGAACGAACGAAACCAAATGATATTGAAAATAATTTGTTATCTTGGATGAAAACTCTTTATATCCAATATTCCAAATTCCGAAACCGTCGTAGTTGCCATTTGTAAACCGCGTATTTCGAACAAGCGATAATAATTAATAGGTTATTTACGTTAAGCATCCGACTCAAACACAAACTGGAAATTTACAGTACCGCCACTACATGAAAACGATTATATTCATTCAAGTGTTGAATTTGTCAATAGCATTGACTCAATGCGAGTATATAAAAATGTGTCGATTTGTAAATCTGATTGATATACATTTTTTTCAATTTTCCCCGGGAAAAAACCCGGTTTATTCCCGAGAATAAAGGTCTGTTCATACCTATCAAGCACGACCCGTATCCTGCAGGTGTCATGCAAGTGCGGATAGTATTCTTTGGTACATTCTATATGGACGCGCATGAAGGTCTGTTCATAATTAACAGCACTGCACGACTCCGTCTCAAATATGTTATTTTATTACATGTATATTCATATCTACCTACACGTCGCGGTCACGTCACGTTTACAGCAATTTGGCCGAGTGCAAGGCAAAATCGGCTTACTTATACATTAGAGACCATAACGATACGGCGCAATATTGCTTACGTCGTATTGTCGAGTACTTGCAATATGAATGCATACACGTGCATTCGTAGCTACGCGTCAGAATACAAGTCAGCAAAAATGTTTCGACGTTTATCGAACGAAAAATTATGTATAATCGGGTTGTTGTTGAAAGAAGAAGCTCAAGAAGGCAATAAAAAAGCACGGAGGTGTTTTGATGTGCATCCCATGTTAAAAAATAGAAAAACCGAAGGAGAGTTTTGGACACTGTATAAGGAGCTTGTGGATGATGGACAAATTTTTTTTAAATATTTCCGTAAAAACTTAAATTTTTTTTTAAATATTTGCGCCAAAACCATGTCGAAAGATTGAACAGCTGTCAACTGTCACTATCGATAATTGGTCCAAAACAGCAAAGCGGCAGACTCATGGCACGTAATTCGCGTGTATATTTCCACGATGGCCAAAAAAACGGATACGATACGTTGACGGATGTTGCTGTAAGGTCGGAAATGTCGGGTACTGCTGTAAGCCTGCCGTGGCGTAAACGTGACGGCTGGTATGAATATACCCATACAAAATGTACCAAATAATACTTTTCGTACGGCCGGATACCTGCTGAAGTCGGTACGCGCTGACTAGGTATGAACAGACCTTGAATGGGCAAATGCGCATGCGCGAATGGAGCATGAATACGTCCATATAATGTACCAAAGAATACTATCCTCACTTGCATGACACCTGCAGGATACGGTTCGTGCTGGATAGGTATGAACAGACCTTAAAGCGGGTTTTGTCCCGCCGGTACATCTCTAGGCATATGTAGCCCGTGAACTAATTTTGTAGTGCCTACAGCTTGTGAGTTGTGACTTTTACTGGAGAATAAATAACAATAATTTGAATCAAACTTTAATAATCTCAAGCTTCATCATTGTTATTTGGTATATGGTGCAAGAAGAACAAGTAAAAACAATGAGTTGAATATTCTTATCGATAAATAAAGCTTCGAAGGGCATGGCCGCGAGCGAAATCGTTAAGAGCAACCGGCGCGGCGCGGCGCGGCGCGGTTGAGGTTAGATCGGCGTTCGTTCGAGTACGCGCTCGGCTGTCAAAGGCGAGAGATTCGAGAGAGTCCGTTGTAGAGATGAAGTTGGTGCGGTTCCTGATGAAGCTGAGTCACGAGACGGTGACTGTGGAGCTGAAGAACGGGGCGCAGGTGCACGGAACGGTGGCGGGCGTAGACGTGGCCATGAACACCCACCTGAAGGGCGTGCGGCTGACGGCGCCGCGCCGCGAGCCGCTGCACCTCGAGTCGCTGTCGGTGCGCGGCAACAACGTGCGCTACTTCATTCTGCCCGACTCGCTGCTGCTGGAGGTGCTGCTGCAGGACGCCGGCCCGCGCCCCCGCAAGAACAAGCGCGACGCCCCCCGCGCCCCCGCGCGCCCCGCTCGTGGCCGCGGCCGCGCCGGCCGCGGGGCGCGCGCCCCTCGCCCCACCGCCAGGCCCCACCGGCCCCACACTCGCAGATAGATTACTTTCACTCTCTACCCATACATGTAACTCTAATTTTAATTATAATTACAAATATATTCTTTTAAATATTGACACTTCTTCTTATTCTTAATTATATTATTATATTATGTACTCGCATTGACGTTTCTAACCGTTTGAATGTTTCAGTATCGTTTGTGCAACTATTATTCATAACGCAATGAAATATATTTTCCCATTCCAAATATTACTACTCGATATGAATCACTATTTCAAATTTTGAAATGCATCAAATGAATCAAACGAGTCGGCCATCTTGTACTGACTTTTTTGCTCTTTTTTTCTATCAATTGACTACATATTTGCAGGATATTATATCGTTCTATGAAGATTGAAGAATGTACATATATCCTGGATATAATATCCTTCTTTTTTTTTGTATTATTTTTTGGTCTATGAAGAGTATTATTTATTTATTTATTTTTTTAAGACTTCTTTGGAAAGGCAGCAAAGCTGATGGACCCAAAGGGTTTAATAATACATTAACACAGTAATAATAATACAGTAGTACAGAAATACAAATATCAAATAAGATGATAAAAATAAAAAACAAAAAATATTAACAACTGAAAATAAAGTAAAGAGAAAAAACAAAAGACAAAAACCCATTTATTTTAAGAAAATCATCAAGTTTATTTTCATAAGTTAATGTTACTAGAAGTAAGTAATTCATTAGATGGACTAAACCAAACTAACCATTATTTAAAAAGAAAGATTCTCTAATTATTTTTTATTAAATATCTTTTTACAGTCTGAAAGAAAGACCTCTCCGATGAATGTTATTGTTAAACGTTACAAAGTTTATTATAAAACAATTGTAATGGTTATTTATGACTTTGTAGACTTCAATTAGATCACCTCTCATTTTTATTATAATTCAAATAATTCTATTCATCATATACATACATAGTTGCATTTAAGAAATTCTAGCAAATTACTATATTTGGTCTCATAATTTTCATCATTTAACTACATGCATATGTATTATATGTTTGCACATATTTTATTTCACATAAAATAATTGTACATTGTTACAGCGTAATTCAAATCCAATACATACTAAGAACCTGAGCCTTTCACGGCGTTTAAAATATATTACTGTCTAATTGCATACTCAATATTGTACAACACATTGTTGATTAATATGTTGTAAATCTTGTATCTATCTAATATATAATTTCGAAAGAGACTTTGTATGTAACATTGTAAGGTTGTATGTAACATATGTAAGTAACATATGTAATATATAACATACGTTTGTATGTAACATATGTTGTATGTTACATACAAAGTATGTAACATATGTAATGTTGGTTGGGTGGGAACAACATTTAAAAATTTTTTTCAACTATTTTTTTTTTCGATTCCTTGGCGCCGATTCGATTTTTTTTCGATTCGAAGGATTTGAAGTCCGCAGCGGCAGGGGGCGAAGCCCTACTCGATTTCTCTTCGGATTCTGGTATACATATAATTTCGAAAGATTATATGTTTGTTTGTTCGTGAGAGTCAATTTGATAAAAAAAAACATGAGTATTCAAATAAATTTATATAAAATAAAACTTCAAATAAATTTAATAAAATTTTTACTATTAGATTAGTCATGTTAAATACCGAGCGAAGCCGGGTAAAACCACTAGTTTTATTATAATGATATCAGTTTTACTCACTTATTTTGTTCAATAATAAATAAAAAGGGAGTTACATACACATATACATGTGTATGTACATGTAATATATTTTTAGAAATTGAAAATACTGTTGCGTAGGGGTGGGTGGAGAATCCAAATAAAAGGCCAAAGTGGCTTCACAACATTTATTGGGTGATTAAGGAGATCCATGCACTGCCAGTGCTCCGTCCAGATTGCCTTGGTATGGCCTAAGCACTAGCGGATCCAGGAAATGGTGGAGATTGGGGCCATTTTGGAATTGATATTGGCCTAATTTAGGGTTGCCATATTTTCCCGATACCCCGTCAGGACATTTTGGTGGAGGAAATTTTTTTTCGATTTATTTAATTAGATAACTGTTATCAGTGCTGTAATATATAAAATAAGCGCCGCAGGCGAAATTTTTTTACGAATAACTAAAATAAAATTTCTAATGTAAAAATTAAAATTCTATATTAATTCTTCGATTAATCCAAATTCAAATACTTCAATGAGATGTTGAAACAATTGAAACGTTGTAAAAATATTATAAATAAGTGAAAGTTCCCTAAACGAATCATTAAATTACTTTAAATAATTTTTTTTTAATAAAAAAAAAAAAATTAACTGATTTTAACACGAAAATTAAAGAATTTTTAAAAATAGGAAACCAAATATTCAAACGATATTGAATTGATACGACAACTGTTTACAACTTTCGACCGATTGCTTACAAAGTCGTATCGAGACTAGCTATGAAGAGATTAATTTTTGTCAGACTTTGTAGAAAGCTAAGTAACACGTGTAATGTTTTTTGTTGTTTTCCAAGTAAAATATACCAATAGCAATAGCGGCACAGATTTCAAAAAAACCTTTTTTTTTGCTAAAAGCCATAAATTATGAGAATTTGTATAGCAATTAGCAGGAAGGATACTCTTATCGTGTGCGCCTAGGCAAAGGGCTTGTTGCAGTATGCAATAACTAAACTATGGATGAGCGTGCTTTTTCCAGGAATTGGGGCGGTTTGGTTCTATTTACAAAGCTAGAGTGCTAAAAAAAGGTTCGGCGAACCTTTAACAAAGCATTTACAAAAATTGAACAATAAACGGCGCGCTTTGGGTCTGGAGTCTAGCAATAACAATGGAACTCTAACTCGGAACTAAAATATATTTGTAAAAATAGTGAATAATATATCGTCCAAGGTGGGTGCTATGGCACCCAGGGCACCCCCTGGGCCTAAGTACCTGTTTGTAAAGGGCAGGTCGCTCAGTGCATCTTCCTCGACACCTTTGTTTACCTATGGTTATAGTCACGTGCCAGATATGCAGTCCCACGGTCTCGCGCTGTTGGTTCTGAGAACTCTAGCGGGGATGCTACTTGGCCTAATCCGAGGGTCTCCATTGTTGCACTCGAAACCACTTAAGCCGCCTGATAATGCCGATTGCACTTAAACCTGTAGATAAACCTCGAAAACCAATTATAACGGCGGCTCCTTTTAGCATATGCTACAATACATATCAATAGACTTCAGTAAATACATATTAATAAACATCCACAAAGATATTTATGGTTAAATTTGTAAATTTGCAGCATCTTATACAATTCAGTGAAATCTGAGATTGCTGAAAACTCGAGATTTGCGAGAAAATGGGTAAGGTTGCTAATTTGTTGGAAACGTTTCAATAAAAATCAGAAAAATTCCGATAGTAAACAATCGACCTGGAGTCACAAATCCAAGGTCTGGCCAGCAGAAACCAGTGGGATTTGAACCCGTGACCACTTTGTTCAAAGCATTGTATGCTAACCACTAGTGACAAGTCTATTCTGCTGCATACACGTTTTTAGGGTTTGGATGAAAAGCTTTCCTACTTGTTCCGATATTACATCGTCATTATCATCGCCCAGCCTTGCAAATATTCCATCGATGACTTCAAATATTGCACTCCGTAGCCCTTCTCGCAAAAATGTCGAGATTATTGATGCGAATTACAGTTGTGAAATACTAATAAAAATATTCAATCTATTTAATAAACCTTTTACTATCCCTCCTTTTAATACGATACTGTAACGTAGAGATTAGGTGGATGGTGCTCGTGGACCAATGGCTTACGAGCGCTAATCACCTGATCTCTCGTTCGCGCCAAAATGTCCTCGCCGAATGAATATGCCGTATGTAACGGCCAATGGGGTCGCCCCACTCATCGACCAATAGTTTATTACATGTCTATGTATGTGTGTTGCGCCCAACGGGTATAAATATGGGGAGCTCTCGGCCTGGAAACCATTCCGACCTGGAGCGCCGACGAGAGCAGGCGAATAAGCGACTTCTACAACCCTCTCCGATCTTCTTTCTTTCTTCTTTCTTTCTCTCCGATCCTGGAAGCCCCCTCTTCACGTCCACGCAAAAATACTTTTAAATTATTTAAAAATGAAAATTTTTTTTAAATTAATTTTTATGCGAAAAAACAAATGACAATGCTTAATCATTTTGCTAAGAGAATTTTCGTCACAGTTTTCGGAGACAAATTAAAACACAACAATTGATTTTGTCCGATTTTCTTTACCGCAAATTAAGCACGCTTTTTATACATATGTATATTAAATTTTGCGAAACACACACACATTTTTACATACCTCTTATTTATATGTAGTTAATATGAGATATTGCGATGGCCTCGGTAAAACACAGTGTGCAAAAAAAGCAAACTGCATCATTTATAAACATAATTTTGGAAATATGTAGGCAGTATTCGAGAAATACTATATTTTATGAAATATTTTATTTCAGTGCCGTAATAATTTAGTTGTCGACCCAACCTATAAATCTTTTTTTTTAATAATAAAATAAAGTCAGTGTTGGGGTTGTAATAGTTTTATTAGTTCATCTCGAACAATGTCCATCGTTGGTTCGTTTGCGGAAACGTGGTCGGCAGCCAAGTGGGTCGTTCGGGTCGTTTAAAAACCATTAGTGAATGAAGATATCATTCGTCAATAAAATATGTGAAGTACTTCGGCATCTGTGGGAACGGGTCATTCCAATCAACAATTGGAGACGAACACCCAGAGGGTGACTATATTGAATTGCCCGTGACGTAATCGCATTTTCCAGTCCACGTACTGTTTCAGGTGTGTTCTTTATTCAATTTATCTTCTGACACGTTGGATAAAATAAAATGTGTATAAAAGAAACCTACATTTTACGTTTTCCGAATCCAATTCTCTCTTTCGATATCTATCTAACTGAACTGGCTGATAATGTACATACATATGTATGTAAGTACATACAATTGAAACTATTTACATATATGTATATGTAATAGATTTTAGCGCGAAGATATCGAATGCACAAGTTTTTATTATAAAAATCAAGTACACAAATTTATTACAAGGAATTTTATCACTGGATCACATCTTGTTCATTAAAGAAAAAAATCGGATGTAACCAACCCATGACTATCTATGTATTTGAGGAATATAAGAAGGTCACAAAACAAAATTCGATATTGAACCGTACAGACACATCCACACATACCGGCAGCAATATGAAATACTAATAGCTATGACAGCATTTTCGATACAAATTGAGCGCCAATATATGGAAACTTGCACAAGACAAAAGTTCTACCTCCGGTTGTCGGATTTTGTTCAAATTTTTTTTATTACTTAAAATCACTATCAGTATTATCGTCTTGATATTTACCCAATAAATATCAAGATGATTAAAATAATCTAAAAGTTCAAATTAAAATAATGAAATATTGTTTAAAAAAAAAATACTACTTCCGGTTTATCAATTCTGACCAAAGTCTTATCAGCTCTAAGTTAGTACATATAAAATACAAATATAATTTTTCAGCTAAATAAGTTCAGGGGTGTGGACAGAGTAGTGGCCACAACATTTTTGACCTTTCTAATAGGAAAAAATCCCACTTCCGGTTTATTAAATTTATTGATTTTTTTTATCTTTATCGCATTGATACAAGAATTATACTTCAATTGTTTCGTGAAGAGCACACATGTTTAAGGGGTCGAAAAAAATAGTGGAAGAAAAATCAAACAAGAGTAAACTGCCACTTCTGGTTGAGGGATGCTTACCAAATTTTATACATAATTTGATATTAAGCTTATACTCCTAGGTATGAAATTACAGTACAATAAACCAAAAGATTTCTGAGAAAAATATAAAAAACCTCGATTCTCTAGAATAAAAGTACATATTACTTCCGGTTCAGGTAAAAATATGAAAAAAATATTAATTAAGGGTATAAAATTAATAATTTATTTTTCATGTAAAATAATTCCAGTCTGATTCGGTTAGCGGCTTGGGAGATAATTTAATTCAAAAACTTAAAAAAACCTTTAAGGGAAGGTACCATTTCCGCATATACGCGTACACTACTACTACTAGTACGGAATAGAATCAGTCATCACTAAAAATCGGATAGTCACAGTGCTATCCATTGTTCCATTGTTGTAAATCCTTTGTAAAAAAGGTTCGGCAAACCTTTAACAATGCATTTACATCCTTTGAACAATACGCGGCACCTTCTGGGTCCGGTGACTATGTAGTCATCACATATTCGCTACAGAAATAAAAGTCCTTTTTGATAATTGAATATACGTATTTTATTTTGATATAGATTATTATTATTTAGAATTTATTTATTTATTAAAGAAAAAAACAGATTTTAATAATAACAAGAAAATAAAACCAGTAGATAAAAGTAATAAAAATAATAATATGTCGTTTAATCATATAAATATGAGAAAAACATAGTAACATAGGAATGAAAAAATAGTAAAAACGAAATATAAAAGAAAGAATACTAATATAATGAAGGATAAACAATATTCTGAATGGATCTATTAAACTGACCGTAAGTCATATTAGACATGTCGATATCCGTATGATCAGCTATATAGTTAAATAACCTGTGCATATTTTAGAAAATTACATATTGATACAAATAATACAAATTTTAAATTAAACACCATTGAAAAGAATTTGCTTATTAAAGCGTTGACGGTTACTTTCTCCTTTAATTTTTAAAGTAGACATTTTACTTAAAAACATATTTTTCGATTATTGCTTTAATAAAATGTGGAGCAAATATACTAATGGGGTTACCTAATAGTTGATTTATTGTTTTGTTGAATATTGAAGTAAAAAAATGCCTTTTCACAAAACAATACATCTCATAGTACCTATATTTAAAGCCAAGAAAAACACCTATAGTTCACATTTAAATTTAAAGATAATATAAAAATATTGATATCACTGATATTGTTGCATTTTGAATTTTATAAATTGTAATATTAAATCATGAACAAAAAGTTGAATCACATTTTACAATAAATTATGTAGTTGGGTTATCAGTAGAGATCGGACCGGAAGCGTGCCGTTATCTACAAATCAACGGCCTCAAAGTTTGAGAATCTTTTGAAAGAAGCATATAAGTTAATGACTAAAGAGCGGACCCAGAGCACGCCGTCAATTGTTCAATTGTTGTAAATGCTTTGTTAAAGGTTCGCTGAATCTTTTTTTTTGCATTCTAGCTTTAAATGCTCAATATAAAGTAGTGTTAACAGTGAAAATACGTACTTTTGACTTTTGATTTGAACTGGACGACAACTTAGAGAGATTTTAAAGTTAAAACGTACTACAAATGAACGATAAAATACCCGAATATAGATTCCAATATTCATTTTGAACAGGAAATTGACAGATTTTGAGACATCGACCGAACAACACCAAGACATTTAGTAGATACAAATGTGAATATCACCACCACAGTACTAATGAGGGATACCGTCCTGATTTTCCAGATGCTCTTATACACTGGTCATGATTAAAGCCAGGACCCAGAGGGTGCCGCGTATTGTTCAAATGTTGTAAATGCATTGTTAAAGGTTTGCCGAACCATTTTACAAAGCTTCGCCCCTCCTTTTACTTCGCCCCTCCGCGCCCCCATGATTAAATGCCGTCTAGGGCTTCGCCCCCATGATCAGTTACCTTTTCGATCTAGACGCCCCTCCGCGTCTAGATCGAAAAAAAAAATCACGTGTTCGATGACGTCACCGATCTACGGACGACGAACGAAGGATACATATTTACATACATACATACAAAGTCTCTTTCCAAATTATATATTAGATAGAAGATATAAGATAGACTAGTGTTGTACCCGATGAAATATCATCGCATGGGTGTTGGTATATTGTGGTTAAAATACATGTGTCGGTCTTGTTTTTTTACTTTACTTTTCATTCATTTACGATTTTCAGAATGTATGTACCCGAAATAATTAAACAATAAATTATCGACGCTATTCATTTTTACATATATCGTAAATGAAAAAAAATCGGATGTGACCAACCCATGAAATTATTTATGTATTTGAGGATAGGGCTTCCAAGTCAGCTTAAATCGAAACCGAAAAACCAGCTTTTTGACTATTTAAAAAAAACGAAAACCGGTTTTTTTTGCTCAAATCAACCGACTTTTTAAGGTTTTCTTTAATTAACACTTTGTATGCGGGCCATATTGCAATTGCCCCTCGCCGTATAGCGGGTAATTCTGATAGAAAAAATCATAAATTGAAATGGAGGAAAATTTAAAACATTTTTGAATACTTTTATAAATGTTTTTAAATTGAACAAAACTTTTAAGCCTGACACAAAACCTTTAAAACTTTTAAACCTGACACTGACACAAAAAAATCCCCAAAATACACAGAGACACACACACACAGTTTTTCTAATTCACGAAAATGTGATCAGTGATCGATTTGAATCAGTCGAAGTCTCGAGTTTGAATTTTCGCATGATCACAAAAATTCATCTATTGTCACTACGTACATAGATAAAGTAATAAAATATTAGACAGAATATGTCAATTTTCTTATTTAAACATATCTTTTTAATTTTCAGTGCATCCGACGTACTAATACTATGTTTTATTGCAGCAGTAAATCGAAAATTAAGTCGTAAATCGAAATTGAAAATTTTCATTACTCCGCGCCGTCGACACATGGCAATTTCCAGGGGGATTTTCCGATTTGGAGAATTTTGTTGGACAGGAGATAGGCAATTAGTTCTATATTTAATTGCAATTTACAGAACTACTAGTTGATGACCTGCGCTATAAATTAGCTTTTGCATAAAATAACCTACTTACACGAAAATGAATGTTTGCTATACAAGCAACTACATACACATATTATAAGTACATATGTATGTACATACATACATATGTATACATATGTACATACATAAACCAGTAGCGTGGTCTAGTGGTGAGTGTTGAATTCTTTTGTGCTTGATGTCACGGGTTCGATTCCCACTAAGAGTCTTGTTGTTGGCCAGATCTTGGTTTGTCGAGGTCGATAGTTTCTTATCAGAATTTGGCAATTTTTCTGATTTTCATTGAAAAGGTTTCTGTAAAATTGGCGTTTCCTTCCTAATTTTCTGTTGCAAAAATTGAGTTATTGTTATATTGTTATTATTATATTAGGAGTATTCATCGGGACTTCTAATGAGCGTACGTGCCCTCTCGTTTATAATCAATCAATCCAGTGTTTCTTAACTATTAATTACAAATTCTATTTTATTTATCGAATATTAGCTTTATCACAATATCACAATGTTTAAGTGTGCGCGTTGTAATTCTGAAGGCTTAGACGGTGTTCTATGTAGTGGCTGTAAATTGAAATTTGATTTCCCTTGTTCTGGTATTACCAAAGCGGGCTATAATAAACTCGGAGGGGATCGTCAGCTCCAGTGGAAATGTGCTTCATGCAAGACGGGCCTTATTCCAACCCCTCCCGGAAGCGTCACAGCGTCGAGCTCCCCAACCCCAGTATCGATGGATCTTCTGTTGGCTGAAATACAAGGCATCAAGATGGACTAAGCCCCTCTCAGATCAATGTCGGATGACATAAAATCCCTGAAATCTGATGTTTCTGATTTGAAGAACTCTTTGGAGATGGCCCATTCCTTAATAAATGATTTTACACAGAAGATACATAAACTAGAGTCTAGGTTAGATACTCTAGAAAAGACAAACCTTGAGACAGCAACTATCCATAACAAGATTGATCACCTTGAACAGAAATTAAATGAGAAGGAACAATGGTCAAGAAGAAACAATATTGAAATCAAAGGGGTGCCACTCTTTAAAAGTGAAAATCTGATTGACACCATTGTTAATCTGAGCAAGAAAATTAATTATCCCATAACCCCTAATCAAATTAACTTTGTTGCGCGGGTTCCTTCCCGTATTAATAATAATTCTAAACCGATTGTCGCCTCTTTTCATAACTATCATCTTAAAGAAGAATTTATGCTGGCAGCACGGCGTTTAAAGTCACTTTCATCGAAGGATCTCGGTTATTCCGATGACAAAAGGATTTTTGTAAATGACCACCTGACCGTTTCGAACAAAATGCTGCTGACAAAGGTGAAGGCCCTGGCTAAGGAAAAACATTTTTGATATGTTTGGGTGAAACACTCAAAGATCTTAGTACGGAAGAACAACACCTCACCGATCACAGCTATACATATACTCGGAACGAGATCTAATAAATATCCAGTGAAACAATCATCTAAAATTTTACATTTAGTCAAATCAATTTTTCAAAGGTTGATAACCATTTGCAAATCAATAAGTTATTGTAGTATTGTTGCCATTCTGACGGTTATGACGATGGTTGGTTTTGGTCGGTGTGAGCGGGTATACTATCAAGAGTCAGAATTGACTGCGAATAAAAATGACGGATTTCATATATAATGAACTAGATAAAAAAAATATTATTGAAGAAAAAACATATAACAGCTACAAAGAATACTGTATCCAACAAAACGACATCAACTGCAGTCCTTTAATTCTTCATATGTACATAAGAAGCATAGAACGGAACATAGATGAATTTTTAACAACTATTAATAATGATCTCAAGAAGCCAGCATGCATAGTGTTAACAGAAACTCATTCGAATAGTGAAGTGACGTACTATATACCGGGATATACTTATGTATCAACTACTAACCGTATAAATAAAAACAGTGGGATCGCTATGTTCATGTTCATCTTCTTCTTCTAATCTATAATTTGGAAAGAGACTTTGTATGTATGTAAATATCCTTCGTCGTCGTCCGTAGATCGGTGACGTCATCGAACACGTGATTCGATTTTTTTTTTTTCGATCCATGGGCGCCGATTTGTTTTTTTCGATTCAATGGATTCACCCCCGCGGGGGCGCAAGGCGAGTAGTTTCATGGAGCCCCGCCAGGGGCGCCACAAGGGGCGCAGCCCCGTGGGGCCCCGAAGGGGGCCCGGGGGCGCAGCCTCATGGGGCGCAGCCCCATGGGGCTCAAAAGGGGGCGCAGCTTTATGGGGCACAGCCTTATCGGCCGTAGCCTTATGGGGCGCAACCTTATGGGGCGCAGTCTTATGGGGCGCAGCCTTATGGGGCGCTGTCTTATGGGGCGCAGCCTTAGGGGCGCAGTCTTATGGGGCGCCGCCTTATGGGGCGCCGCCTTATGGGGCGCCGCCTTAGGGGCGCAGCCTTATGGGGCGCCGCCTTATGGGGCGCCGCCTTATGGAGCTAAGCCACATGGGGCCCCGAAGGGGGCGCAAGGGGGCGCAGCCTCATGGGGCGCAGCCCCATGGGGCCCCAAAGGGGGCGTAGCCTCATGGGGCGTAGCCCCATGGGGCCCCGAAGGGGGCGCAGCCTCATGGGGCGTAGCCTTATGGTGTCTTATGGGGCACAGTCTTATGGAGCTTAGCCGTATGCGGCCCCGAAGGGGGCGCAGCCTCATGGGGCCCCAAAGGGGGCGCAGCCCCATGGGGCACCAAAGGGGGCGCAGCCTCATGGGGCCCCGAAGGGGGTGCAGCCTCATTAGGCCCCAAAGGGGGCGCAGCCCCATGGGGCCCCGAAGGGGGCGCAGGGGGGCGCAGCCTCATGGGGCGCCGCCTTATGGGGCGCTGCCTTATAGGGCGCTGTCTTATGGGGCGCAGCCTTATGGGGCGCCGCCATATGGGGCGCTGCCTTATGGGGCGCCGCCTTATGGGGCGCCGCCTTATGGAGCTTAGCCGCATGGGGCCCCGAAGGGGGCGCAGCCTCCTGGGGCGCAGCCCCATGGGGCCCCGAAGGGGGCGCAGCCTCATGGGGCGAAGCCCCATGGGGCGCAGCCTTATGAGGCGAAGCCCTAAACGGCAACTGATCATGGGGGCGAAGCCCTTGACGGCATTTAATCATGGGGGCGCGGAGGGGCGAAGCCCTAATAGGCATTAACTAAGGGGGGCGAAGCCCTAGGCGGCATTTAATCATGAGAGTGCGGAGGGGCGAAGCCCCAAAAGGCATTAGTTAAGGGGGGCGAAGCCCTAAACGGCATTTAATAATGGGGGCGCGGAGGGGCGAAGCCCTAAAAGGCATTAACTAAGGGGGGCGAAGCCCTAAACGGCATTTAATAATGGGGGCGCGGAGGGGCGAAGCCCTAAAAGGCAACTGATAATGGGGGCGAAGCCCTAGACGGCATTTAATCATGAGGGTGCGGAGGGGCGAAGCCCTAAAAGGCAACTGATCATGGGGGCGAAGCCCTAGACGGCAATTAACCATGGGGACGTGGAGGGGCGAAGCCCTAAAAGGCAACTGATCATGGGGGCGAAGCCCTAGACGGCATTTAACCATGGGGACGTGGAGGGGCGAAGCCCTAAAAGGCATTAACTAAGGGGGGCGAAGCCCTAGACGGCAGTTAATCATGGGGGCGCGGAGGGGCGAAGCCCTAAAAGGCAACTGATCATGGGGGCGAAGCCCTAGACGGCAATTAACCATGGGGACGTGGAGGGGCGAAGCCCTAAAAGGCAACTGATCATGGGGGCGAAGCCCTAGACGGCATTTAACCATGGGGACGTGGAGGGGCGAAGCCCTTATCGGCAACTGATCATGGGGGCGAAGCCCTAGACGGCATTTAATCATGAGGGTGCGGAGGGGCGAAGCCCCAAAAGGCATTAGTTAAGGGGGGCGAAGCCCTAAACGGCTTTGAATCATGGGGGCGCGGAGGGGCGAAGCCCTAAAAGGCAACTGATCATGGGGGCGAAGCCCTAGACGGCAATTAATCTTGGGGGCGCGGGGGGCGAAGCCCTAAAAGGCATTAACTAGGGGGGGCGAAGCCCTAGACGGCATTTAATCATGGGGGTGCGGAGGGGCGAAGCCCTAAAAGGCACTAACTAAGGGGGGCGAAGCCCTAAACGGCAATTAATCTTGGGGGCGCGGGGGGCGAAGCCCTAAAAGGTATTAACTAAGGGGGGCGAAGCCCTAGACGGCTTTGAATCATGGGGGCGCGGAGGGGCGAAGCCCTAAAAGGCAACTGATCATGGGGGCGAAGCCCTAAACGGCAATTGCTCATGGGGCGTGGAGGGGCGAAGCCCTAGAAGGCAAAGGCTCAGGGGGGTGCCGAGGGCGAAGCCCTAGAAGGCAAAAAAAAAAATTTGATTTTTTTTTTGATTTTTTAAAATTTTTTTTTTGATTTTTTTTTGATTTTTTTTTTTATTTATTTTTTATTTTTTTTAAAATTTTTTTTTTTAATTTTTTTTTAAAATTTTTTTTTTTTTTTAATTAAATTAGCTTAGTCATGTTTAAGCGGTTTATATTATAAACACTGAGCGAAGCCGGGTAATACAGCTAGTACTAAATAATTGTGACATATTATGCGAGGAAGAAATTCATATAAATGGAACAAACTGCCTACATGTACAAATTAAGTATTATAACAAAAAAATTGATATTATCCCTATATATAGAACGCAATCATCTACTGTCTGTTTGTTTATAGAAGAACTAAGACAAATATTATTAAAATTTAAAAACGCAAATGCAATAATTTTAGGTGACATAAATTTAAATATATCACACGATTATACATCGAAGAACAAAGAACAAAACTAAACATGATGGCGGAATTAAATTTTGTACCGTGTATTTACTCTTACACTGGAAACATAAATGGGCAACGTCCATCGTGCATCGATCATATTTTCACAAATATAAAAGATATAAATAATATAAACTCGGGAATTATAAAAACTTCAATTACCGACCATTACATGACTATGCTACATTATATTTCAATGACACCTCAGACGATAAATCAACATTACAAACAAACTGCTAATACTAATAATGAAATATCTGTTATTAATAATGTATCTTTGATAAATAAATTGTCATCTGAACTTTGGTTAGATATTCTCCGAAATAATAACGTTAACGAGTGCTGTGAAATATTTGAAAATAGATATATTAATAATGACTCGAAAAAAATTATTCAAATAAGAAATTCAGCAAAATTTCTTAAAATCAAACCGTGGATAACACATGGACTAGTGGTATCTATAAGACATAAAGAAAGGCTTTACAAAGAAACAAAAAAAAAACCACTAGATATAAAATTAATTAATCATTTTAGAAAATACAAAAATAAATTAGTTTCTCTCATAAAAAATACTAAAGAAAAATATTATAAAAACAAACTTGATGATTCTGAAAACGACAGTAAGAGAGTTTGGATAATAATCAATGAAATTCTGGAAAATAAACAGAAAACTAAAAGTAATACCATAAAAAATATAATAAACTGTACTGAGGAACCCAAAAAAGGAGCAAACGCTTTTAACGATTTCTTTGCAAATGTTGGAAAGACTCTAGCTGATAAAATTACTGTAAAAAAAAAATATATATTGAAAAAACTGCGAACATAGAAACTAAACTAGATCTCTTCGAACCAACCAATCCGTCTGAAATAGTACAAATTATATCAAATATGCGAGGTGGCTCTGCTTCCGGTTTTGATGGTCTCTCCGTAAAAACACCAAAAATAATTAAAAATTACGTTTCTACACCAATCTCTCATATTATAAACAATAGCTTTAAAACGGGAATTTTCCCGAACACATAAAAAAACCATAATTACTCCAATATTTAAATCTGGTAACCCAGAGGATATTTCTAATTATAGACCTATTTCACTCTTATCAAATATATCGAAAATTTTTGAAAAAATTGCTAAAAAAAGACTAACTCTGTTTATAAAAAATAGCTCGATCATAAATGAAAATCAATTCGGATTCACAGAGGGAAAAAGTACCCAAGATGCCATTGCAAAAATTTCATGTATTATCCAGAGTACCTTAGACAAATCAAATAAATGTATAGGAATTTTCATTGATTTAAAAAAAGCATTTGACAGCATTTCCCATAAAAAACTTGTATTAAAATTAAAAGAAAATGGCATTGACCTCATAGCCCTTAAATGGATAAAAAGCTATTTAAGAGAGAGACCTCATATTGTAAAATTAAATCAAACATATAGTACACCACTAACAAGTATATTTGGCATTCCTCAAGGCACGGTCCTCGGACCATTACTTTTTCTAATATATGTAAATGACATTTTCCAACAGAAAATAAAGGGTGATTTAATCTCTTATGCAGATGATACTGTATTATTAGTAAAAGGCCAAACATGGGAAATAGTTAACAAACTTGCAAATGAATATATTAATACTTTAAAATCATGGTTTGATAATAACCTACTCACACTTAATGCAAAAAAACAACATATATATTATTCTCATTACAAAAAATACCTATAGAAAAAGTTAATATTATAATCCATGATGAAAAATGTGACAATGTAAACTGTAAACTACATGATCCTGTTTGTACTGTAATCAACTCTTCTTCTGAAATTAAATATCTCGGTGTTATCACTGATCAAAACATGAAATGGACAAGCCATATTACAGAGCTAGTAAAGAGAATAAGGAAATGTATATATATATATATATTTGTTAGGTTAAGAAATATTTTAAATGTGGATATAATAAAAAATGTGTATTATGCCCTTGTCCACTCTCTGCTTATCTATGGAATTATAGGTTGGGGAGGATCCTACAAAAGCAATCTAAATTCAATAAAAGTTTCGCAAAAAATTATTATAAAAGTAATACTTAAAAAAAACTCTACTTTCTCGACAAAATCGCTTTTTAACCTATTTCCAGTACCAAATATCGATGACATATTTAAGCAAGCTTCCATTATAAAAATGTGTAAAGAAAAAAATAACAAAGAATATCAAGAATTTTATAAATTAATGAGAAATGGAAACCAATTTATCACACCAAATTTTAAAACAACACAAATGCAAAACCATTATATTTTCCAAGCCATAAATAACTATAATAATCTCCCTTCTGAATTGCGCTCTATTGTTAACCAAACAGAACAAGTAAAAAAAATTAAACACTTTTTCAAAAACAACTTACACTGAAAAATTTTAGTGTAACTTTTATATAAAAAATATTATAATAGATTTTAAGAATTTATAATAGAATCGTAGCTCCCTTATCAGGCACAAGAGCTACTCTTATCTGATAAGGAATACATGTCCAACTTTGAAATAAACATTATATCCTGTAAATATATGTATATGAATAAATTAAATAAAAAAAAAAACTCAGGTTTCACCAGATTTCTCACCAAAGATGACTCTGTGGTTGTTTATCGAATGTAAAAATTCGTATTGTTAAATGAAAAATGTTACTAATCGTATTTATACAATGAGTATTGTTGCGTAGGGGTGGGTGGAGGATCCAAGTAAAAGCCAACAGTCGTTTCACAGCATTTATTGATGATTCAGGAGATACACGCACGGTCACTGCTCCGTCCAGAATGCCCTGATATCGCCTACGTACCGCCTTATAAGGGGTAGATCTCTCAGGACGTCTAATCTGTTTACCTACTGTATAGTCACGTATTCGGATATGTATTCCCACGGTATTAGAAGTGCAATCATTGTTTAGCTTTCATGCACTTAGCTTGTCGCTAATCCCTAAACCACTTACACCGGTCTCACGGTCTCTCAGGACGTCTAATCTGTTTACCTACTGTATAGTCACGTATTCGGATATGTATTCCCACGGTATGAGAAGTGCAATCATTGTTTCATGCACTTAGCTTGTCGCTAATCCTTAAAACCCACTTATACCAGTCGCACGGTATGCATTTAGTTAATCCGTTAACAGATATCCGTTACAGATAATCTTTGAACGGTCACAGTCTCTGGGATTCTATTCGCTTAATCCACGGCGTACGTTACAGTATAAATATGAGTTTTCAATGTCTTGTAATAAATTAGCAATAGTGACGACCTGGAGCTAATCTGTAATGTCACTATGGCGAAATTGTAAAAAATAAAATAAAATATGTTTGTAAAAGTAGTTTTAATAAAACTAAATAATAGCATGATGTACATACATTATATGTACATACATATAAGCTTTGTATCAATATCATTCAGGCAATATTCCGCATTGAAACCTATATTTTAGGTTGAGAGGTGAGGCAAGAGGATTTGAATTATTGAGGTCCAATTTAACAATTTGTGAACGCCCCTACGTGTAAACTTTGATATTCTTTATGAATACGTCATGATATGAATTGAAAACAGGTAGACAATGCGTGACACGGGTCAGAGCAAACGCAAGGGGGTGTGGGAGGCTATTGTTCCCGCTCCAAAAGGGGGTTTCTGGCGTAAAGCTTTCAAAGGACACACATGGTCGAGTTATAAAGGATCGCGGCCTCATCATAAAGGATATAAAAGCCGCGGCCGAGATGTGGCCCGTTCACGCGAGACACGTGTGCATGTGCCGCCATCTTGCTCTTTCCGCAGTCACGCCAATTCATAATCAAGTGGGCGCGACGGGTTGGTACTGCCGACTAAACGTTCTACCGCCATTTTGAATAAGGTAAAAATGCTGTGGGATATAGTTAGTCCTTTTAGTTTCATTCGCTTTTACGACCTACCATTAGAAGCCATGTATGTAGTTGCCAACAGGCGAGAGATCGTGTACGCTATCCAAAGCACAAATTTCCTATGGCCAGTTAGGGTCATTAGTAAAGCCCGGACCCTGAGGGGTCTGTATATTGTTCAAATATTGTTAATGTATTGTTAAAGGTTTGCCGAACCTTTTTTACAAAGGATTTACAACAATTGAACAATAAACGGCACGCTTCCGGTCCTACCTCTAGTCATTAGTTTGTATCTGGGTACATGTTTGATTCGCTACATGCAAAAGTTTGAATGAATGAGTGACGTACACTTTTGATATCGTATAGTAGATGTGATGTTGTGGCGACGATGCGCTATTGAAACTTTTAGAGGTCATATTTACCATTGAACTTTGCCTATAAAGCTAAGTAGTTTAAATACCCTCTAAGAGAGACGGAAGCAACTCTACGGCCCAGCACTTTCCGGGGACTGAGCGAAAAAGGGGACAAGCTGAGGTTGAGGGGGTGTAGATGGGCCTTCGAAGGGGCGAAACGATGCCTCGAAAAAACAAAAGGGCCGAATATAGGCCGTAGCGACGAGTAAAGCTGTTAACTTTAATGGCCCAACTTGTTCGAGTCTGTCGTGAGTATGAATAATTAATTTCGAATTATAATTTCCTTGGAGGGGAGGACAGAGGACGAGAAAAGGCGGGGCAGCAGATGCTTTTCCATTTGACACAATTCCATTTTCCACTTGACTCTCGGGATGAAAATGAAACAATACTGTTGTATCTGAAAAATCGCCTTTGTAATCCAATTTTTTGTTTATATTGACCATTTCAGATTTCGATTTAATTTAATTTCAAATTGAATTTGAGATGCTAACTGCTATCTTTTATAATTAGAAGCTAAGGAGCCCATATTAAAACGTTCGACAAAAACGCACTTCTGAAATTATTTCGTAAATAAGTACACAAACCTATATACCACCTTTTTGTTTGAGAAATTCGATCAAAAACACAATCAATATAAATTGGAAAAAGGTTGATATTATTGAGACTTTTATCGACGCTTTTAAATTGAAGGAAATGTAAAATTTTGTAGCCGAGATAAAACTTTTATTTTCCATTGAACTGTTTATAAGTACATATAATGGTTAATGGTATTTCGTGTTAAGTTATTTATCAAAGGAAGCATCCTTTTCTTGAAAATTTACAATAAAGGAAAGGGATTAAGAGATTCTTGATTTTGACGACAATGCATATTAAACGTTTGTGATCCATAATACATATATCAAGAAAGTTTATTCGTCTGGATTTAATCGTATCCCGAAACTTGCAACAATGATGGCTTTGATCATAAGGAATCTTCGAGGCATGTTGACGAGTTTCCGTGCCGCACCTAATCGTGGGATCTTCGCTTCCTGATCCTTCGCACGGAGATACGCATTTATTACGACACGTCTAACGAGTCTCCCCCTTCTCATTATCCAACCCCCACCCCCTCCATTACCATTCCATCACCCATATTATTTAAGCTATACCAGTAGAAAAACATAAGTATAGAAATTTAGTTTCATTTTTATTTTTTTAATTTGTGCCAGTGGCTTTACAGTTTTTCTAAATACGCCACTATAACCAGATATACATTTATTTATTTATACAGGTATACACCCATTTTTTCATTACAAAATACCAATTATAGGTTTCCGCTAGTAGTAATAAACTAAAGGGCAAACATACACGTAGTCGTACATAAATCTTGGAAATTAACATAAGAAGAAACAGAGAAATTAAATAATTAAATGTGAGTATTAAATTACACAGTTAGTAAGATAAGTTCTGAAAAAAAATTGGTATAAATTGCATAAGAGATAAATTATATAATCTTGTTTAAATCACTGGTTTTGGTTATGATCAAAACTTTGGATGTATCGTTCTTTCTTATGGGAATTTTACCATGTTTAATCCAAGTGTACTGATAGTTTTTTTCTTTGGCCGTTTCCTTGGTAATAGTGAGTAGTTGTTTGGATGCTGGTGTGAGGTGGTCATTGACATAAATTCTGTGGGACTTATTTTCAAAACCAGATATACAGGATAGCGATAGTCCCTTTTGGGTTCTTGATGCCGCAATAAAATCTTCCTTCACGTACCTGTTGATGAAACTTACTACAAGTAATTTATCCGAAGAAGTGTGGGTTGTGACTGTGAAGTGCAACAGAATGTTGCACTTCACAGTTTTGGAGATGGAATCTAAAAAAGTGTAGACGTTTTCAATTTTCTTATAAGGAACTCCTTTGATCTCAACATTGTTAAGCCGTAATCTCTGTTCATTGCTTGTGAGTGAATTTTGCAGACTCTCGACCAGATTCTGAAGGGGCTCGATATCTTTCACCTTATCCTCAACTACGCATAACCTATTTTGAGCTTCTATGATGCTAGAACTGTTAAATTTGCAGGAAGTTTTGAGGTCAGAAATATCAGTTTTAATCATTTAATGTCTTCTACGAGTGACGGCAGGCAGATAGGTAACGTTTGATATCAAGGATCTCCTTAAGTAATGTATCCAGTGAAGGCGAAGGTGACTCGGCCAATGGCTGAGAACTTGGTGGACGGCATCGCAGACACTTCCATGCAGCCCTTTTATTATCTCTCAATTTTTTGTAGCCGCCTTCCGTGATGTTGGAACAACCAAAATCGTAGTGTTAATCGGGTCTACGCGACGAGCCAGAATGTTAAATTACAGAAAACACAAATATCGGAAGGCAAAGATCGAAAATCGAAAGATCAAAAAAAAAAAGGGTGCATGGTAAAGGGTACATACTCACATAATTTCCGCGAGCAGGGTACAACTGGAACAAGAGGAACAGGCTTTTCCTCCCGTATTCTGCGCGCACACATTAATACGGGAGGAAAAGCCTGTTCCTCTTGTTCCTGTTGTATGATGCTTGCGAAAATTAAGTGAGTAATCCCGTAATCCCGTTTACCATGCACCCTTTTTTTTTTGATCTTTCGACTTAAGATCTTTCGATTTTCGATCTTTGCCTTCCGATATTTGCGTTTTCTGTATTTTAACATTCTGGCTCGTCACGGAGACCGGTGCTAATCGTAGTACCACATTGAACACCATCAGTGAATTGCGATTCACAGGATGCACAACTCTGCATAATTGCCAAATTAAATTGAACTAAAGGTTGACAATCTATGAAATTCACTCCGGGAAAATTGAAACTTGAAATGATACTGAATTTGATTTTGATTTTGTGAGTATTATTCAAGGCCAATTACAAACATCCATTCATAGAGATATCTATGAACAAGTTTTGAGATGCCGTAAAATCAAATTCTATGAGAAATAGGACAGGATTGCCAATTTATTAGAACCGGTTTCAATGAAATCAGATAAATTGATAAACTCTAAAAGAAAACGATCGACCTTGGAGTCACATATCCAAAGTCTGGCTAGCAAAAAAGCCAGGGATAGATCCCGTGACAATACAATTGAAAGTATTACACACAAACTACTGGTCGATGCTGTATTATTTTATTTTACATATGCAATGCGCTTTCCAGGCCAATTATGTATAAACATCGATAAACAATTTATAGAGTAAATTTTACAGAAAATAATGGAGACATCTATGGATACACTTGATAAATTTGCATTTTTGCAGCATTTTACAAATCAGCTGATTCAAGATGCCGAAAAACTCGAAATTTGCGAGAAATATGTAGGTCAACCGTTTCAATTAAAATCAGATAAATTGGCAAACTCTGATAGGAAACGATGGACCTGGATTCACATTTTCAAGGTCTGGCCAGCAGCGCCAGGCAGGAATTCAACCCGTTACTTTTTAAAACTATTACATGCTAACCACTGATCTATGCTGCTGGATAATTTTTACACTTTCAAGATACAGGTTAATCTTATAAATGTATATACATACATGTATGTATGTACGATGTACCTACTATTGTATAATAATTGTATATCTGGTATGCGGTATGTGAATTGAACTAAGAAGGGATGATTTATTTTCTAATGTAAGTCGCTTTTTTGCCTATATTTACATAAATACTGGACACGCTCACAAATATTGCCATCGGTAAAAACGTTTTCCCTTTGAATTCCCTTAACGCGGCTCGCAATATGGCCGGATAAAGAGGGGCCATGGTGGTGTTGCCCCATAAAAAAATCCCCGGCGAATATGCGGACGGCGACATCTTGTCACGACCCTCTTCACCTGTTATGTCTTTTCGGTACAAACTGTGAATATTTAACGCCACCTCACCCCTACCACTATCGCACACCCACCCTTAGACCTATCCCACTTCCTTTTACGGGGATAAGAATGAGTCTTCGATGAGACAGCTCGCCGAACATATGATGATAGATGCGATGTTTCAGTTTAGATAGTTTAAAAATTCTGACTCTTGCATTTGCTCGATCGGAACTTGGTCTACTCTTTTTCCAACGAGAACAATACGGTTAATTTTCGAGTAAAAATTTAAATTTGTGTCGAAAGCCTCCCGCAGTGAGACGGGTCGACATTTTGAGGGATATTGGGGTCTCGGGGGCCCCGTGCGAGTCCAACCCTGAAAAGTCCACCACATTTTCCGCCGATTCGATTACGCGCGGCTAGGGGCGTTTGCATAATTGATGTCGCGGTCGCGAACCGCGCTTTGCTACCCCTGTTCTTCTTAACGTACCCATAACGACGCGTCAACTCTGTGCTAGCGAATGTATGTATGCATGTATGTATGTAGTTCCAAGCTAATATTTCTAAATTTCAAAGTTTCACCAAAAAGTTCAACATCGTTAAATATGTATATTAGTGAAAAACTGAATTTAGTATGAAGGTGTGATTCGAATGTGTTAATTTTCAGTTTTTTTTTTGAAAATTGCGATGAGTGGGATGTGGGGAGCATAGGATGACCAAGAATGTACTGGTAGTACATACATACATATGTAGGTGGGAGGAACAGACGGTCGTTGAGGAATGAAGTTGTAAAAAATGTAGAGGGTACAACGCCGTCGACGAGAGCAGAATTAAAAATGAAACCGCGATCCTCTCCCCATTCCCACTACTCTTTACCCTATGCCAAAACAATGGCGACTTTTTGGTAAAACATCTGTTGCAGAGGATGTCTCGAAAGTGACATATTTCAATTTGTTCTCTAGAAGTATTGTAGAAAATATAATGAATCAAGAGCAGTGACGCTATATTGTAGTTTGGCTATTTGCAAAGCTTGTAATTTTTTTTTATTTATTTTACTTATTTTTATTTTTAACATATTAGCCACAGTGAAATTACGGAGAGCTCTAACGCATCACTGTGGCCAGTCATACAATCATAATATCATAATAATATTACCTTAATCATAATAATGACAACCTGTTATATCTTGATGGAAAAATCATTGACATTTATAATTGATAATATCAACCACTGGCGTTGCTCAACAGCCACTCAACCAGCTTAGCACAGTTTACATTAAAGAGATAAATTTCACCAGCAACCCGGTTGAGCAGATATATCGCTCTAGATATTGGAGACGTTTCCAACATATTTGTGCGACCCACAGTAGAAGAAAACAAATCAAGATTCCTCAGAACTTACTAGGTGCATCAAACTTAAATTCATTAAGAACCTGAGGATTGTGTACTATTCCATTTAATAGCTTAACAAAGTGCTTTCCCAGAAACATGACGAGACCCCAATGAGTTGAAGTCTAACGCCCCTAATAGGAATGCACTAAGATATAGCCAAGGATAACAACCATACAATTTCATATAAAGATATCTGAGAAACCGTTTTTGGATTCTCTCAATCTTCAATGAATGAGTCATATGGGTAGGATAATATGATTCTAGAATGCTACGTACTAGAGATTCATAAAGAATTTTAAGCACCAACGCATTCTGGATAGGTTTACTAACTCTTAGTAAGAATTCCAGCATTTTTATGGCCCGCAAACAAATATTGTCTATGTGCCGTTTAAAATAAAAATGATTTGGGAACATGAAACCCACATCGCAAAATTCATCCACAAACTTTAATTCAACACCACTTACATAGGCGATAGGGATAAATCAAGCGATTTGAAGATCTTGTCACGTTGAGGACACAGCATTTTTGAATGCTAAAAGTTAATTTATTTTCAACTTAACAGTGTATCTAAGTCCAACTGGAGAAGAGCTGCGTCACTATGAGACTTAACTGTCTTAAAAAATTTGAGGTCATCAGCGAATAAAATATAGTCGGAATACTTTATTACTTTGAAAATGTCATTAATGTAAAAAGAACAATGTCCCAGATTGGACCCTTGAGGTACCCCAGAATATGAAATAAATTCTCTTGAGGAATTGGCGTGATAATAGACAAATTTCCTCTAATTTTCAAAGTAATTTTCGAGAATTTGCATTAAGCCCTTTGATAAACCAAAACGTCGTAATTTTACAAATAAAATATTATATGGTCCACCATATCAAAGGCCTTCATGAAAGAGTCGTTGCACGGTTTAAAACATTGTTTATTAATTGGAGAGCCACAACGAACTAAACTGTTCCGAGACATTACACGCTACCAACCTCATCATTCATTTTACGCATGCCTACCAACTTAATCAACCACACATGCATTATTCTAGATTAAAAAACTAAATGCCACAAAGTTTTACAATCACAGAGTTGATGAGATTGTTTCAGCCTATTTGTTGACCGTTTTCCACGTGTTCAATAGAAAATGGTCAGTACTGGATGTACATATTTCACGTAATGATCTTTTGACTAACGCTTCTTTATTCACGCTTGATGTAAAACGGAAAATGTTTCAGATTCGTCGAAAAGAGATTACAAAATGGCGCGGGACATTATCCTTTCCTGGGCGACGCATTAATTATGAACACGCAATTAATTAAAACAACTATTAATTCATATTAGAGTGACGCGCCCGCGGCCATTACTCTTTGCGGCGGAATATGGCCAACGGTGAAACCCTTTCATTAATCAAAAACTGTCTTACTTGTTACACTCGCGCGCCATCTTGCGGTGAGACACTGAAAACTATCCGTCATTATATTTTATTCAGTCATTGTTCGAATAAGCTAATAATATAGCAACACTTTGACAGATGATCCAGAATGGCACTAAAGCGACACGAGTTTTGTTCGCACGTCTTAAATAATAAATCGTCATTTAAATATTATTATTGTTCTATTGTACGCGGAGGCGTTAGCGTTTGTGAATCTGTGTGTTTTGTGTATTAAGACTGGATAAAGTTTTCGAAAATTTAGGAAATTTAAACGTAGCAAATTTTCAAAAAGATTCTCTCGAAAGAGTCCTCTCGATTTACGAACGTCGTTTCAGTACTGACATTTTCGTTACAGCGAGCGTGGCGCAAAGTCTATACAAAGTACGAGAGTTCTATAAAATATGTGCAATAAACTTTGAAACTACATTTGCTCGTGCTATTATTCTATCTTAAGCTACTGCCACCAAGTGTGGTACATAGATAGTTTCAATAATGATGATTTATATTATATTTGAACTTTCCGTAAACGGTTAAAATAAATGTAACTTTCTTTTTTTTAACGTTTAGTTTGACATAGAAAAGTATACACTACAGTTTACTGATTTCGGATTGTCATCTGTACGAAGTATTCTTTTTACTTACAAAGTATAGATATATGTATGTAATATATTTATTAACCAGTGTCTTTTCTGAAAGCTTTTACAAAAAATAAGGTCTCTGATTGTATTTTTTCGATTTAAATGAAACATAATTGGAAATTCTAATTGGTGGGGTATTTTATTATACGCAACGCTACGTTTCAATTGTTTCCGAGGATTTGAATTTACGAAGAAAATATATTTAACGTTCCCTAGTAACTCACAGCTAATATTATTGCAGTTTCAGTTGTTCGGTATCCGGGTTAAATTAACGAAATTGGAAACAATATAAATATAGTAGTAATAGATATCAGTTAAATTTTTATTTCTTTTAATTTTTAATAGACATACAATTTGATACTCGAAAACGTATCGAAATTTTCGGTTTGAAAAATAATTAAACACTTTCATTTGTTTTTTCATACAAAAAAAACACTCGACGTTTTTATTTCGATTTCAGTAAAAGATTATTTGGTCGTGAAGTACATATAAATGAAGTCGTTTGAGGTATGTATCAAAATTATTTACATACATATGTTAACATGGGACAATATCAATAAACTTCGCATACATATTAAAAATGTTGTCAAAATGGTTACAGTTACATATGTTGGTAAACAGTCGCAGCCATTATAAGAAGACGAAGAAATATAACTATGTATATACTATAGGCGGTAAGTTGATATGAATTTTAAAAGGTCGCAGGTTTTTGACCAAGCCGCTAATGCGGTCAAAGATCAATTATAAGCATCGGCACTATCTTTCGCATGAATTATGCCATATACATAGGTACGTACTACCTATATGATGTGTGCGTTGTATTTATGTATGTTTATCCATTCGGTTGTGTAAAACAACCGCAAAAACGGCTGTCGGCAGATTGGCCAGGGAATTAGCCGCAGCTTGGTAATTGGCTGTCGTACAAAGCAATTCCTGTGTCCCCGAAGGGACACTCGCCGCAAACTATGTGCTTTAGCGGCGGCCATTTTGATTTGTATGGTGTATGTATGTAAGTCCCTAAATATGTATATTTTCAACTTTTTTCTAACCGTTAATTTTATTATTCATACCAAATTATTTGTAAGCCAATTAATATATTAGAGATTGTGAAATATTCGGTTCACATTCTGAATGAGTGAATATTTTAATTTCTGTCTGTGTACAGTGTTTGGTGGGTTAAAGGATTATCGATCCGTGCAAACGTGTGATAGTATCGAAGACATTTATAGGTGAGATTTGCGGTGCATTCGCGTCTGTAAAGACGCATTATTTTCATGCATCGGGGATGCACTTCGAAACAACGTCCCGCCCATATTCGGGGATCAACGTCACTTTTACGACGGTCGTAACTTCCGCGCGAAATCTTCTAATTTGACCCGATAAGTACGTTTTATGGACCAATGGTCTCTGATGACTTTAAGGGTTTTTACTATCAAGTTTTAATTCTACACAGCTATGTACATATGTATATTTATGTATTTGTAGGTACGGCTTCTGTTTCTGTTTGTTTTTTCAATTAAAAATAAATACATAACTCTCAAAGTGTGAATGTTATTTTATTTGGGGCTATTAAAACTTTGGCGTTAAACTTTCGATCTCTATTATGGAAAGAAATTTTATTATCCTTTATTTTTTAAATTAAATTTTTTTTAAATTATTTTTTAAATTAAATCTGAAAACTTTTCGTAGTCTACCGGTGCCAAATTTTGTATACTGCTAAACATTATTGGAAAATACTGTGAAAAATCACAACTCTTAAGCTCAAGTTAATTGAGATTTATCGTTTTCAATGAAACTAAAATCCTACACGCTAAGCGTATGGAATTTAAAATTCATATCTGTGAGTAACAAATTAAGATTAAGTATCGATATTATGTAATTCGGCGATATTAATCAACCGGAAGTGGAATTTTCTTTCAATCTTTTTCAACTTTTTTTTAACCTTCAAATGGTTGCTTAAGGATCTCGGTAAAATTTTGTTAAAACGGAAGCGAGATTTTTTGTTGTCGAAAAGTTAAAAATATTATTAGGTTTTTTTTACTTTATCTATGTATGTACGTAGTAACAATAGATTAAGTTTTGTGATCAAAATGTTGTGCCCACTACTCTGTCCAAACCCCTGAACGTATCAAGCTGTCATAGTTATTAGTATTTCATAATCTGTCTGTACGGTTCAATATCGAATTTTGTTTTGTAACCTTATATTCCTCAAATAAAGTCGTGGGTTGATATTTTTGTCATACAGCCTTGCTTAATGTGCGCGCGCAGGATACGGGAGGAAAAGCCTGTTCCTCTTGTTCCTGTTGTATACTGCTCGCGCAAATTAAGTAGCTAGCAGCATAGCTCGGTCGTTAAGCTTCTGCTTAGCGTCGAGAGGCGCCGGGTTCAATCCTAGGGCCGGGCCTCGAGTGAAAATGAATTTTTCAGAGTATGCTGTTGGTCAGACCTGGATTTGTGACTCCAGGTTGATCGTTTCCTATCAGAGTTTGCCAATTTTCTTTGATTTCATTGTTGAATCGGTTCCCGGAATAAAAATTGGCTAAAAATCCTTCCTACCTACTATGTCACCACTATTTGAAGTATGATTGATGTACAATAAAATGTATGTATAATTCATAGATGTCTCGTTAATTTGCGAGTTTTTCAGTGTCTCGTAATTCAACGACTTGTAATAAAAATGCTGCATTTGTAATTGTAATTTTAATTTGTAATTGGCCAGGAAGGCGCATTGGGATTTACCCGTAAGGCCTTCCTGGTATATATGTAAAAAAAAGTGAGGATGTACGACGGGAGAGAGAGTTTTACCGCACGCCACTGATATACATACATATGTATGTATATACTAACCGTTTTTCATATGTATGCATGGTAAACTAATATTTTCGACTTTTTCACTGTCGACTTTTTTACGGTCACCCATACATACATATGTATGGGTGACATACATACATATAAAATGTATAGATAATGGATAAGGTACATATTCATAACTATTGGGCACGATCTGGCAAGAATTCTGTTGGTTTGGTTTTTTTGGCGAGATCATCGTTCTATAATTTTAAAGCGAGAAATTTATCTATCATAAAAAGGGCCAGTGAAAACTCACTACATTTTTCAACGTCCCATTTTCCGGAATGGCGGATCCCTTTATAGGATTTTCCATACTGTCGAGACGGTAATCCTTCCTTTCGCCTAGAGGAGCTCAACCTTTTCCTAGGTATAAGAATTCATGTTTATGAAATAATTCAATCGAAAAATAGTTGAAAATTTCGCTGACGAAGAAAATATTCTTATATACAGCTTTTTACTTTCCTTTTCTTATGTATTTGCTGTGAAACATTCCGTTTTAAAATGATGAATATTCTGAGAATTGTTTTGGTGAGAAAATTCTTCAAATCGAAAAGTTTTCCGTACTTCCAGTTCGGGTTTCAGTCTGAAAGAGTAAATTTAAAGAGACAGGTAAAGGTAAAGAGACAGGTGTCTTGTTGTCAATTTTTTTTAAATTAAACGTATGTTATATACATAAATGAACATTATACATTTGTATGTAACTGTAAGATCAATGTAACATATCGGTACAATTATAATATTAAAAAAAAATTTAATTGAAATTTAGTATAGACAAATCAAAGTACAATGTCTAATTAGAAGTGTATACTATTCATAACTTGCAATTTCTTTATATATTATATTTAAAATACAGTGGCGTAGTAATCATAAAACATAATATTATGCAGATATCTTGATTTCACAATATTGTTGAGGCGTTTCCTTAAAAAATTGATATTATTAAAAATTCATCACATCCACCATCAATTATTTTCATACTAATGAAAAAAACCCTTTTCAAGAAAATTTCACTATAAAAATGTCTTGAAATCAAATATACAGAAATATTTCACATCTTCTTTGTCGTCATGTCTGAGGTTCGCGACTTTCCCGTCTTCTGACTTCTTCCAGACCTCTCGACACCCCACAGCTCGCACCGATTCAACTATGGTTCTCCTGATAGTTGGATTATTAGTCACATTGTGGTGGTCACAAAGACAATTTTTTCCATAAAAATTGCGTATTCGCAATATTTGGCACTCAAGTTCTCGTTAGTATGATAGTTATCGTTAGTATGATGTACTTTTCGGCTGCCAGATGTTCCGTTTTGGAGATTTTAGTGAATTTGTGACCAGTAATCACTAGAGGCCGGAATCTGAAGGGGCTGTATATTGTTCAAAGATTGTAAATGCATTGTTAAAGGTTTGCCGAACCTTTTTTACAAAGCATTTACAACAATTGAACAATAGGCGGCACGTTTCCGGCCCCTTCAGATTCCGGCCTTTAGTAATCACCGAACCGGTTCTCCTAGTGGTAGCCCTGACCTGATCAGCCCATCTTGTTGAGGATCAAATAACTGGAGGATACACCTAGATAACCTAGATAGAAGACATATGGATGACAGCCTATCGCTAACCCACAGCTCTTGCAAAATGAAGGCATTAGTTCTTCTTAATGTCCAGGGGATTCTAAGCATCCGTCCCTAGTACCAAAAGTGTCTATTATCTACCTTTTTAGAGCGCACAGCGTCCATGTGAGACCAAAACTTGGACACATTTTCGTAGACACGGTCTTTCAAAATTTAGCTCAGTTTCAACAATGAGCTTTTCTCCTCGCGGATGTGCCTTTTAAATTCGGTTTAAAAATACTGCAAATTTACAAATTTGATCATAGATTTTAATTGATATGTATTTACTCTGTATAATAATACAAATGTACAATGTTTCTGGCTAGGAAGGCGCATTGGGTTTACCTGCTAGGCCTTCCTGGTATAAATTAATTTATTTTATTTTATTTATACAATTTAAGCTAGTTAGCTAATTTTAACAAATACTATTTTAATTTAATACATACCTAATTACATAAATCCAAAATTATATGTATATACTAGTTTTATGTCCGTTGAAATTTTATCGGGCGCTTTCGGATTGATACATGATTTAAAATAAAGTTAAAATTTGAATAGTAATAATTAATCGGAATCGGAACTGAAACAGAAATCTGGAATCGGTTATACCAATTAAATTATGCAATAAAAAATAATAATAAAATTATAAAACCCGAAGTCAACATTGAAGTCGAAATTGGAATCGGAATTGGATAATATGAAAAGTTTGTATTTTTACATCGCGTGACGTATGCAAAAATGTATGTTTAATTTACAAAACCCAATACCCACAATTATGTATAAACAAACCCCGATCATTGACCTCGCAACCTTGAATAATACTTTTTTATGCTTGATGTCAGAGCGTGTTTTAGATATTGTGGAGCTTTGCGAAATAATTGAGAAATATTTTAAATATTTAATCTATATATATAAAATTGAATGTCTGTTTGCCTGTCTGTCTGTCTGTCTCGTATAGGCTCCTAAACCAACTAACCGATTACGATGGAACTTTCAAGATTTGTTGTATGCATGTCCGTGAAACTTACTGTGAAAAAACCTCTTAATAATAATATTCGTAATTAAGATTTGTAGTATAGAATTCACCATTGTGTAGTCAAGGAAATGTGTTCGTTGGTAACCACGTTACCAGTTGGTTTATGATGACACGGCGTTGAAGAGACGATAGTAGAGCTCCAACCATCACTTGAAACGGGAACGGGAAATTGCATGCCTTATTCTGACATTGCAACGCATGCCGTGTTCAGCTAGTTAATAATAAATATTTAATCAATTTTTTTTTTCCACAAGCACGAATTTCCGTGCACCAGGTCACTATTTATAATATAATGCAACATAATAAATAGTGATTGCTCTAACCGTAGAAAAAATAAATGCAAATCAAAATACACACATGTGTACATAATATATGAAATCGTGATTTTGGTATGCCCGTTGGGAAGACGTTTTTAAAATGGGAATTCCTGGACACGGGACGCCGCTGCGTTTCCCGAAGCACGCCGAGATGAACCGACGATGACCGAATACGTATATAGACGATGGGTTCGGTTCGGCGTTCAGTTGTGGCGCCAGTTCGGGCCCGGCGCCGGCCCTGTTCGGCCGGACGCGCCCGGCCCACTTCCGGTGTTCGCGCTTTCGCGGAAAACCCCACTTCCGGTGTAAACCGTTTCCCTCTTGCGACTCGTGCAATCACACGCCACGCCACTGTGCTAAGTATTGTATTCGTTCGTTGGTACTTCGACACACACGCACGTGAGTTATATAAATATTTCGATATGATTTATTGTTATCAACGTTACGTGAATTCCGACGGGGTTCATTGCGCGGACTGTGCGGATTTCCGTGAATTTTCCGACTTTTTTTCGCCGCTGTTTATTTAAAGACGAAACAATTTAAATTTCTCTTCTTATTGCAGCTTATAGAAATATTTTCATTTCATACAGTCGCGCCAAAAGTCGGTTGTTTACACTAGTAAATTTAATTCAGTTTTTATTTAAATCTCTTTTTAATGTTTATTATATTTTTTGTTACAATTGATTGGAAAATATTTAGTGATAAAGAATAACTTTCATGTATAAGAAAAAAATCAGGAATTGATTTTATCAATGTGGCTTTCCATTATCGGCCATTTCGTCTGGCGGTGACACGTGTCGTATTGTTTTAATTTTCCGCGCGGAAAAAGTCACTCTTCACGGTGGAAAATTTTCGCGGAGGGAATCTGTACTGGGAAAACTTTTTTAATTTCACTTTCCGGAAATTCGGGTAAGGGTACGAATCGAACTTCGTCACCTGTGGAGCTGTTGTCTCTCTCGCACCACTTTTTAACTGACGAAAAGCTTCGATGGGAAAATTCTGAAGTAATACGAAAGTGTCTCGGGGAGCCTTTATCCGGGTATTTGCGTCCGCAATCTCGTTAATTAAAGATTATTATTTCGAGAATTACAAAGTAAATTGTTTATATTTTATTCAAAATATAACTGAAATATATCGCAATACATACATATGTACATATGTATGTACCTATGTACTACTTCCAAATCGAATCAATTTGTAAAGCAACAATTAATTGTACATACAAATCAATTAATTTCTATTAATCCTATTTTTCTAAAGTACAATATTTTTGAAGCTTTATATACGAGCAGCGCTTTTTATCAGTTTATCTTTTGTGTGTAAGGGTAAACAGCACAACTGCATCTTATTAAAAAAAAATATGCCTTTTTTAACTATAAATATCACTAAACATATAATGCAAACCAAAAACACTACTAGTATGGACGTAGATTTATGGTGATTCAATTTGAGTGGCGTATATGTATGTTTCTATAGGTATATTAAATGTAAATTTGCCATTTGGAATGATTTGAACAATTTCTCGCGCTCTTTAGTGAATTCATTATTTTAGAGTTTGTTCGCACTAAAGGAGGACTTTTACCTTAGTGAAAGGTAGTATGTATGGATACGAAGTTAGTCGAATTTTTTGGCGAGTAAACAAAAACTACTGGGTCTTCCGATGGCGTACCGCCAAACCAAGCTGATTCGCACATACATACATACATACCTTATCCCTTGCGTGAATGAGCTCTGTAGACCGGACCATAGAGAAATGTCGTGGGTAAAACTTTAAATTTATTACGACAAATATAAATAAAGTCAATCAGGAAAAAAATATGGTTTCAAGTCAAATCACTCTACGACAGTCTAGATCGGTGGTTCTCTCGGGAAATTTTATTGTCGCCGCAAAATTGACATCGGTGGTCCGATGGAAATATCTTGTGGCCGTACCAAATTTCGCCTTTGTTGTGATAAAAAAAATTAAAGCTTAATTTTATTTAATAAAAAGGTGGATTAATTTATAAGATCGTTTAATAAAAGGCATTTTGGTAATTTGGCAAAATTAATGAAGCAATTCTTTGAATTGTTTTGAATTCTTTGAAAGTTATCAATTCTTTGAATTGTCTTGATTCATGCTCAAGGTATATGTATGTAGATTCGAACAAAAATTTTCACCGACTTTATATACCTACTTGGACCTGAATCATATTCAACAACGTATATTTACCGTTGGCCCAATTAATTTAATTGAATACTGAAAAAGAAGTTAATCTCGTTTGTAGTCCTCGTTTGAATTTTTCATCATCTGAAATGGGGAAGATACAAAAGACAGTTCAAAAAAATCAATTCTTAGAACCTTTTATCAAGTTCTATATTTAGAGATTGAAGACACTATTATTTTAGGTTGTAATTTTAATTTAGAACTTATGTTTGTAATATTATCTAGGAAGCCCCAAATCAAAATAAAATAGAAAAATTGGCATTTTTTACATACCTCCTTTACGTTTCACTTATTAACTTCTAACACAAGCCATTTAACTTTTTTTTTTTTAATTTGTTTATGATGAACATGGTTTCTATTATTGCTAAAATGCTTTTTGTAGTTGCTTATAAATCGAACTAATACGCGACAAAAATCCTTAGAATAAAATTGACCTTTTTACTAATTTTACTCTTCTGAGTTCAGAATCGTTTTTTTCGTCTGACGAAGTTTGTGTTCTTATCCGATCGTTTTAAAATTTTACCATTTTGCTCGGTTTGGTCATCAATGTAAGTGGAAATGACGGCCGCCACTACCATGGTGAAAAATAATCGTAATAGGCACGTTTGAAAATATTGCATCTTCCTTCACAATGACGTCTATCGTCCACACTGTCCCATTTGTTCACACTGTTCTGATCGTTTTTTC
Organism: Arctopsyche grandis; assembly: GCF_051622035.1. Lineage (NCBI taxonomy): Eukaryota > Metazoa > Arthropoda > Insecta > Trichoptera > Hydropsychidae > Arctopsyche > Arctopsyche grandis. The sequence goes on from NC_135357.1 coordinate 21,039,447, forward strand.
CCTTTTCGCCCCCCTCTCGCTATGGCAGATTGAGCACCATGCCATACTCATGATCAAAGTTTACGGAGAGAATTGGTGATTTCTTAATTAGGTTTTTTATACATTTGCATATAGTCTTAATTATATAAATAAAATATAGGAGAGGTTAGTTTTTAAAAAACATTTTTTTTATATACATATATTTTTTATGGGTCTACGTGACGAGACAGAATGTTAAATTACAGAAAACACAAATATCGGAAGGCAAAGATCGAAAATCGAAAGATCTTAAATCGAAAGATCAAAAAAAAAATGGTGCATGGTAAACGGTACATACTCACTTAATTTGCGCGAGCAGGATACAACAGGAACAAGAGGAACATGCTTTTCCTCCCGTATTCTGCGCGCGCACATTAATTTTTTTTGATCTTTCGACTTAAGATCTTTCGATTTTCGACTTAAGATCTTTCGATTTTCGATCTTTGCCTTCCGATATTTGCGTTTTCTGTAATTTAACATTCTGTCTCGTCACGGAGACCGATTTTTTATATAATCACTTTGAAGCTTTTCACTTATTTTCCATCTAATCTGTTTGTTATTGAGTAATACATGAGCCGTTATAAATAAAAGTGGCATTTGTCCACTTTTCTTCTTTTCATTTAACAGTCTTTAAAAATACTGTAATACGTTTATTCTGCTTTTCGAGATTCTGGACATATCGAATTAAAAGAAGTGATAAAAATTTGTGAAAATTGGACACCCGCCACTTTCAAATAAAACGGCTCATATTATGTGTTTCTTTGTTGATTTCACATATAGACTTCAGCAAGCTCGACAATTTAAGTACTGATATTAATTGCATTTAATACTTTTCTCACTGTTAATGCCACATTTTCGATATACATATAATTTTTTTCTTGATGCTCAATTTGGCATACGAAATATTTTATTTTTACAGTCTTCGTTAAACAAATAAAACTGTGAAATATAATTCTATAAAGCGTTGGCGGCTGCAGCAAAATCTGCCGGTGACCGCTCATGAGAACCACTGGTCTTGATATGTACATATGTATGTATGATAGTTGGGACATGTATGTATGTATGTATATACATACGTAGTACATACATACATATATACCCATATCCACGTTTCTGTCAGATTTTAAATGTCTATGAAATGCGTTGTGTAATTTTGTCACACGACGTGCCATCAATTTAATAAATTTCGTCATTGTCGTATCTCCGTTGTCGACAACTCGATTATGTCACTTAAGCTTTTCTACGCGAGCGTGTTCGTTCAATTTGCACGGATTTTCCTTTCGGGGAAATTTTATTCGGCGCGTAATCGTATTAAAATCCGTCGTCTCGTTTGCCCACCGGAAGCAATCGGAATGACGACGATGTAGAATCGGATACGTTCATTCGAAACACATCTAAACGTGTTTGATGAGATTCCGGCATACGAAGCGGAACGATCCAATTTATGTATGTACATATTTTTTTGTATACATTTTGTCTCTAGTAAATATGAAATTTCGGTAATACTCCTCGAGACGGGGAAACGAATCACATTTTTCTCATATTTATGTAGCTTTTATATGCATCACTTGAAATTATTCCGTATTTTGTTGTATATATGTACATATGTATCTGTGGGTATGCTCACATCTAAAGTAATTGTATAGTAATATTTACTTTTAATTCGGTAGCGAATAAGTTTGATCACGTACGAAACGCGCTTTCGTAAAGTTTTCGGACTTAATTCGACCAAATAAATAATACTGACGGACGTGCGATATAATTAAAATTATCCTAGTTCTACGTGAGAATAATTGTATTTTTTACGTGATGTGACTAAATAAAATAAGACGATTCTCTGTTGCGAAATAAAAGCAACTGTATTTAAATTACGCATTTCCGCATATTCGTTGAATTTGCACCAAATACATGGCTAATATTCTATAATTTGACAATTTTGTTGGTTTTAAACTTAATTTCACGAAATGCCATGGCTTGTGCCACGTGCTTTATACGCGTTTATATGCTGCACTGTGACGAACGACTCGAATTGATGTAAACGTCACACACACGCGTGCGTGCGTATAATATATTCATATCGAGAAGTGAATTTATGATAAGGGATTTCGGATATAGGCTTTGTGCTTCGACCCGACGATGGGATATATTGAAATGCATGCAAATTTCGACCAACAAAGGATAGAAATGGCAGAGAAGAAAGGAGCTGCCGTGGTTTTCTTTTTACTTTTTTTACTTTATTTTTTTGGCAAACACGTGAATCGTCATTTATTTGGGTCAGGTCAGATCGAGAATCTGTTGTATACATACAAGCAATAGTTCCGTAGATTCAGTTGATAAAAAAACTTGTGTGACGATTGCTTTATTTCATTTGCACGTCACAATATAATATATGTATACATATGTAAGTCGCGTACAAAATTATCTTTGAATAAAAATCGGATGTCTTAAATTATCTATCTTATATATGTATACATATGTATTACATATCATGAAGATGATATTCTTAAATATCAATTATGGTTGATATTGCACCAAAGGTTTAATTAAGACGATAAATTTCGGCGAAGCATTCCAGTGGTTCGACCGACTATTTGGTCGTTGTTTGTTCTTAAAATATGGGTCTAATTACGACGCATGGCTCGGCTGGGAGGGTTATTGCATATTGGGGTCTTTCTCGCCGGGTTTTATTTTGCAGGTTCTATAAAGGGACAAAAAAATTAGATGGCGAATCTGCTGGAAGGAAGACAAAAGATCCATTTGGCGTATTTGCATGATCGAATTACAGAACGATGCTCGCACTTTAGGAAGGTGCGACAGGAGCAGCGTAAGAATAATAATAATTTTGGAGAGGAAAAATCTTGGGAGAGCAAACAGACGTCAAGTCGAGTGGACGTGGAAGTCAATAAAGTGAACTGTAGCAGTGGTAGTGAAGGACTTCTCCAAAAATGAGATGTGAGCCGATTATGGCGCCCAGAGCCACCTATATTATACGGATAGCTCGAAGATGGGGCGGTTGATACAATCTGGGATTTGAGAGCTTCGATAGATGGAACGGGGGAGTACGGGGGGGGGGGGGGGGAGGGAGTTTCTCGTCTGAAGGTGAGGACTGGTCCTTCAGTGGCTACGAAAAAATTCGCGATAAAGAGGCCGATCTGATAGACACCTTGCTTCGACGTTCGAGGATTTGAGCTGAATAAGAAAGTGCTCCACCTCAATTTTATTTTCCTCCATATTAGCATATATATGTATGTACTTTAGCGGTTGCCACGTGGGCTATTTTCAGGCGTAGTTTACATTTGTGAATCTTTTTTTTGGTTCAGGGCGTGAACCTTTTTTTTCGACTAATAATACCAGTCAAGAAACTGATATTGTTCTGGCATATTTTGAATAGAAATAACTGCAATGAATACTTATGGTATATTATTACCTGCCATGCCCGTTAATTGAAAATATTTTTACAAGGCTCTTCTATGTATGTATATTTCAATTCGCTCATTGGTCTGATATTGTAGGATACATTGGTTCTACATTCTTCCAATCGTTTTGAAACTTTACCATTTTGCGCGGTTTGGTCAACGATAGAAACTTAAATCGATTCTGATAGTTCAGTGGTGAAAAATAATCGTAATAAATACGTCTAAGATTGCGAAAATTTTGGAGACCTTGACGTTTAGTGGTCAGTAGGCTCATATGTTTGACTTTCCGCCACCCACTCGTTTTGTCAGATTTTAATTGTTTAAACACCTATAATTGTATGCAATTACTGTTAACTAAATACTTTTTTTCTGTTCATCACGATGTTCATTTTATTTAAAAATATTACTTTCAAAGCTGACGAATAGTTAAAAACAGGAAATAATGTTTATTACGGATGGACGGACCAATATCGTTAAATATGAGTGCAAGCCTAAATAAAAGTTGGTATTTACATATGTATATACATATGTACCTCCCCGAAAAAGAGAGAAATTTCGTCTAGACGAAAAAGCGAAAGCAACCTAATATGAGACTTGTAAAAAGGAAACGATTTTATCTAAAATATTTACACTGTAATCGATTCATTTTATTACAATACTAGTGAATAGCCCGATGAAACATCATCGCATGGGTATAAAATTATTATATACTCGTATAAAACTAAAAAAAAAATCCGGAACCGGAACCGTTATTTTCGTAGACTCTCATAGATAGTTTTCAATTCTTTATTTGTAATAATTTTCAATTCTTAAAAATACGCAGACTCCCATAGAGAGTTTTCAATTATTTATTTAAAGACCTATTTTTTTCTATTATTATTAGCTATCGCCCCGAGCGATACTGCAAATCGAAATCGATTCACTCGATCCATGACACCCGACTAATTCCGACTTGTTCCGACAACTACCGAAGATATGACTCCGTTTTGATTGGTTGTCCATACGTTCTGTACGATTATTGAATATTAACGTTATTTAGAGCAGCCTTTATATCCGTATCATGGTGTACTGGTCAGTGTATATTGATCTGGGCGCGATGGGGGTAGGTTCGAGTCGGCGTCCTGGAATTGATTTTATTTTTTCAAATATCGCTAAAATATAAATTAATTTCAATTTCAATAATTTCAATTAAAAATATATATTTAATTGTTTTATATGAAAAGAAAAAAAAATGGTTCAAAACTTCGATAAATGAAATTATTAAAATTATGTATTTTTATATGGCGAGAAGGAATATTTCAATTAATGTTTAAAAAAAAAAGGCGAAATGAAAAATTGGATTTGGCACGATGTCCGAGACGATTAGCTCATTTAGACCCATATTCAGGCTATTTGGGGTGATCGGTTCGAGTCGCGACAAAGTCGTCTCGTCGAAAAATGAATAAATCGATTTTTATCGATTCGTTCATTATGTTCGGCGAGAGTTAGGACACACACACACACACACACACACCCACACACACACACACACACACACACACACACACACAGATTACCGTCGTTATATATATGATATAGTATTTGTTTATGTATTTTATTAAAATACATATATTATATTTTATATGGAAAACCCCTGTTAATTGCATATATAGAAAAAATAGGCCAATAGGATAATACTGGAAAAATGAACTATGCCCGAAAATAGCCCGGGTGGCGACTAGTGATGTACTTAGTCCGGTGATTGGGAAATCATTTTTATGTGTATAATGTGTATATTGAATTATCCAATCGGAAAAGATTTTATATGAAAGATGCATAAGACAAACAAGAATGGGGGAAAACTGTACGTTGTGAAAATTTGTTAATGAGGAAGCTTCATAATGTATGTATGTAGGTATATTATTCGTTGATTACATTTCTTGGGTCGACTATAGTAAATGTAGGTTCAATATACCTAGGTAGTTTTAGGTTGATGGCAAAAGGGAATAAAGAGGGGCAGTCTTTACACAGGAAAGTGGGCCCTCCCATTGGCGTTCCAAAATCGTCATAAATCTTGACAACGGCGGGAAAAATGCCCATCCGGTGTGGGAACCGGACCAAAAATCGTAAAACCCCATACAACCGTTGCCAAGAAATCTGAGATTGACTACCTGTTTGGCCAAAGCGATACGCGATTGTCTCCCTTAACGTCCACCGACTTACAGACTAAAATGTCGTGTGAAAACAGTGAAAATTCTTAATTAACGTATCGTTATTGTTTTCTCGGTTATAAATAAAGTTGGTATTTCGGATTAAGTGCGCGCTGATACTGTTTCGCAAAGCATACACGATGATGCGAACAATACTTACGCATCGGTATATAGACACAACAAAAGGCTAGCTTTTAACCCTTTAGTGCTGAAATTTATGCAATGTTTATGCAAGGTCGTGCTTGTTTAGGCCAAGAGGCCGGTGTGAAATTAACTCGCCCCGTGCGCAAAGTGATCCCCTCGTTTCACTTATAAAATAACACTTTCATGACCGAAAACCCTTACAGTGTCGGCCGGACAATTCCGCAATTAATAATCAGTCGGGCTACGTGCATTAAATTAAACGAGAAACTAATCGTAACAAAAAAAGAAGAATTTCATGGAACCCTTTAATTATAAATTATACAACTGAATGTGTATTTAATTAATCGTTGGCTAAAATTAATTAATGTCTGCGACTACAATACACGTTTCAAAATATAGGGTGTATTACAATTATATTTCGAATGTTCTATTAAAATATTTGAAAACTAGCGCTATAGAATAAATCAGCAAGGACGGGGGGGATATCAAAATATTTAAAATTTTGGTTTTAAAAATCGTACATATGTATGTATGTATAAATTATCCTCATAGGACTTGTCATTGACCGAAAAGTCTTTATTCCAAAATTTTTTCTAGTTCTCCATATGATTCTGGATCTTCTCAAATGTATACTTTTTATCGCTTTAATCGGTTTGTTGTGATGACAGATCAAATGGAAATAGGGAATAATATGTTTAAAAAAAGGAAGGCTTATTTTGCATATTGCGATCACGACACGACAGTCGTTGCCACAAAAATCGCGAATATGGAATATCTGGCACTCAAGCTCGCGCGGTGATTTTCGATGGATGGAATTTTTGGGGTGACAGATGTTCCGCGATCGAGACTTTAATGATGTGTACGGGATCGCTTTGTGCGGAATAATCACCGACCCGTTTTTACCATGGACGAGTATGTAGATTTCCAAAAATAAATATTACAATTATCAGAAGTTCATAAAAACGATAGAGAACCATGACAAAAACACACATACACATGCCCATTTGTATGTGGATGACCAGGTGAGCGTGAGGGGATAGAATGAGGAGGCAGTATGGGGATGAGCAGTGCCGATTTTAGTGGGACTGGGTCGGGCGGTGCCGAAGGGCGCCACTTGATGCGCATGAATTTAAAATTAGAACGCCAAAGGCCCTACAAAACTTTAGATTAAAGGGCGAAAGGCGCCTTTAGAAACTTTCTAAACTGTTAACATGCTTACACTATGTTCAGCTTCAATATATCGCTGGAAGATTCTAACTGATTCACGTGCAATTATATTCCTTGAATAATTCCTTATAATCTGACACGATGGGAAGCGAATATAGCAAGTGTCAAAGCAGTTTGTTATCAAATTGTTGACGTTCATGATGCTTTGTAGCTCATGAAGCAACCACATTAGCGGATCAATTAAAAGATTTCAGTTTTCCTGTTTCATTAATTATTTGGTACGATGTTATTTTTCAATTAAATTAATTTTTAATTCTTAGATACAACTTTAATGTCAATGAAAGAGAGAACAGTTGAACAAATATCCAGACATTTTGACATGCATTGCAAAGAATATTTTTCTAAGACGGGGTCGGACAGTCGATGCATATCAGACGACGATAATAATTGGCGGTCTGCTCTATTTTAACATGCGAGCAGCGACCGTCGATGTCGGGGTCTATTTGCGGATGCGACCCTGACACCTTTCGTGTCGCAAGTCACTTGCCCTGACCAACTGACTGACACATTACCGACAGACAATCTGGCGATGGCGTTATAAGTTACATGCGTGTATCTACTACATACATACATATGTACATATACTCCCCAATTAAATTTTACGGTGTTTTTGAGAGAGAAGCGCTTCGCGCAATTCAATTATGCACAACCTCGGTATTTGACTATTCAGCAATGAAATTGTATAGCAGCGCAATTATTATGGTGTTAAATTCTCCAATAAATAGACTGTAGTCAGCTAGAGTCTATGTTGGTTGATTTTAATGAATCCTCTATAATGAGGAAATTTATAGGCAGGCATTCGATACGTTAGATAGTTTCTGCGTTTGTTTCAATTTCGTATTTATTAAACTTACATATATATGTATGTATGTAAGTTTCGAAATACTCGGCAAAATTATGAAATAAAAATCTGGAAAGCGCACCGTTGGGGATTCGGGGACAAAAGACGTTTTTATCGCGGCATGATCCTCAATATCGGAGCCGGGAAGTTTTTGCGAGGATTTAAAACGGGAATGTTTATCATATCTCTACAAAAGAGAGGACGATACAGAAAGTTTTTTATTGGACTAATAGGATTAGAGAGGATTTCCAACCGTTTCGGATGTTCACAAAAGATACCTTTGCTTTGATAATAAAATACTAAAAGTAAAAACACTAGAAGTAAACTTTCTCAAATACACGACAGACATGATTACAATATGCTTTTATTCAGAATAAAGTTGATATTTTACAAGATTTTAATTACATATCTATGTACTTTCATTTGTTAAGTTATGTAGGTGAATTCCTAATTCCACTTGCACTCTTCTGATCGCTTTGACATTTTACCGACCTATGTAAGAGGGCTAGCTCTTGTTATGTGAATGATCTCCCAAGCTCTCGATCCCACATATATTTTTACTAATATATATATATATATATATATATATATATATATATATATATATATATATATATATATATATATATATATATATATATATATATATATATATATATATGCCTATTGGACAACATGTATATATATATATATATATATATATATATATATATATATATATATATATATATATATATATATATATATATATGCCTATTGGACAACATGTATTTACAATTATCATGAATTCTATTTTCCTACTAATATTATTTTTTAGCCCTCACATAGTTTTATTACGAACATATGTTTCTTTCCAATTTTAAAAGTTATTGTTATTTTAGCCCTCACAAGGCTTTATTGCGAACATACATATGTTTCCTTCGAAATTTTAAAGTTATTATTATATTTTTTTTAATTGGCATTTATACGTACCCGTACAAATACTAATCACTACACGTGCCCGTGTTATATCTTTCCCATGGTTTTATGACCATTACTTATTGACGCCTCTCCTAACATAATTATCGATTAAACCATGTACTTCACACATATGTAAAACCCCAACTTTATTACTTATCCTCCAGATTGTTATTTAATTATAAACCCTAAATATATTCGGGTTTAGACATGTGTTCAAACTGTTCTGTGATTGGTTGAACTCAACCAGCAGATTATACATATATACATATACTACTACCAGCCCTTTGTTACTCACTTGCGATTAAACTGCCTAAATAGTATTACATACATAATTAATAACTTGTGATTAAACTGTCACTAGTAATTTGTGTTATAATTCCAGACTTGTATCATGCATCTCAAAATATGTCTGCATAAATCTCGTTTACACAAACTGCTTCTTTCGGAAATACAAATTTAATAAGCATATCAAAATTGTGTTTATGATTTTTGTCAACACCTACTCTTCCCCCGTAACACCATCAATGTAGAGAAGAACTTAATCATTAAAAATGACAGGAATCATCTGTCAGATCGACGGGATGACAGCTAGCTATCCAAACGCACCTTCCTACTGCCCAACTCACAAGTTTAATAGTTGAACAGTTATAACAGTTATTTTTTTTCCCTCTATCTCATGTAATTACGAAGCTTACATATATGTATGTATAATATATGCAGTGACGGCACGTGCATAGGAGTTGCAGATCTGCAGTATCCCCAGAAAAATTACGAAAAAAGTGCGTTTAAAATAATTTCGATTGGAAATTTGGTATTTACAACCTGTGCATATAAAAATGAAAGTAAAAAAAGTGATTACTATGACTATTCAACTTATACGTATAGTTTCGTTCATGATTAAACTCCTCTAATTTCATGTTGAAGAAATTAGGTTACTTCAATGTTAGCTAACCTCCGTATGTCGGTAAGATATCAACGCGACCTGAAGAGTAGAAGTGGTTCAAAATCAGATCACAATTTTTTGACGGGCAGGAATGTCACTGAACTAGCAGAGTGAAGCTAATGAAAAGCTTGTAATTAAATTAAAAATGCTGAGCGTCGTGGTAATTTCTTGTCATCTGAGATCTGGTGGACAATCCGCCACCACTACACCTGGTTCCGTGCCAAGTTAAATGCAGTGTAAAGGGACGATCCCAGTCAGTTATTTGATTTGATCAGACTATTTCGTAAGAGAACCTCCTCTCTTTTGCTTTCCCTCTAGGGTTCCGGTGACCAGCAGCTTCTCGAGACTCTCCAAATTCTTTCTAATAATGTGGCCAAGTAGGAAAAACTCCAGTTTCTACATGTTATGGAGAGTATTTCTGAAAATACTAGCTCTTTAAGAATGGAGATGTTCGTGCGTTTTGCGGTCCATGGAGTATATGTATGAAAAGTCATTATATGACTCTTGAGATCGTATTCGGTGACGCTGCAGCTGAAAGCAGCGCCGAAGACGTGAACGACTAATGCGGGTGCCTTCTAAATCGCAATTCGCGCTATTGAGCTGCTCATTCGGCAGCGATACTGCTTATTCCACATCCGTTGCATTACCTACATATGTACTCTTACATATGTATGTATATATGTACGATATTTTTATCGGACGCTGGTCGTAAGCAGCACCCCTATGATTTCAAGCCACGAAACGTATATATATATATATATATATATATATATATATATATATATATATATATATATATATATATATATATATATATATATATATATATATATATATATATATATATATATATATATATATATATATATATATATATATATATATATATATATATATATATATATATATATATATATATATATATATATATATATATATATATATATATATATATATATATATATATATATATATATATATATATATATATATATATATATATATAATATATATATATATATATATATATATATATATATATATATATATATATATATATATATATATATATATATATATATATATATATATATATATATATATATATATATATATATATATATATATATATATATATATATATATATATATATATATATATATATATATATATATATATATATATATATATATATATATATATATATATATATATATATATATATATATATATATATATATATATATATATATATATATATATATATATATATATATATATATATATATATATATATATATATATATATATATATATATATATATATATATATATATATATATATATATATATATATATATATATATATATATATATATATATATATATATATATATATATATATATATATATATATATATATATATATATATATATATATATATATATATATATATATATATATATATATATATATATATATATATATATATATATATATATATATATATATATATATATATATATATATATATATATATATATATATATATATATATATATATATATATATATATATATATATATATATATATATATATATATATATATATATATATATATATATATATATATATATATATATATATATATATATATATATATATATATATATATATATATATATATATATATATATATATATATATATATATATATATATATATATATATATATATATATATATATATATATATATATATATATATATATATATATATATATATATATATATATATATATATATATATATATATATATATATATATATATATATATATATATATATATATATATATATATATATATATATATATATATATATATATATATATATATATATATATATATATATATATATATATATATATATATATATATATATATATATATATATATATATATATATATATATATATATATATATATATATATATATATATATATATATATATATATATATATATATATATATATATATATATATATATATATATATATATATATATATATATATATATATATATATATATATATATATATATATATATATATATATATATATATATATATATATATATATATATATATATATATATATATATATATATATATGTATGTATATTAGTTTTATGCCCGTTGAAATTTCAACGGGTGCTTTCGGATTAATACATGATTTAAAATAATGTTACAATATGAATATTAAAAATTAATCGGAATCGGAACTGAAACAGAAATTGGGAATTGGTTATGCTAATTAAATTATGCAATAAAAAATAAAAAAAGTTGAAATCCGAATCGGAATAGGATAATATGAAAAGTACATATTTTTACATCGCGTGACTTAAGCAAAAATATTTAGTTTACAAAACCCAATACCCACAATTATGTATAAACAATCCCCGGCCATTGAACTCACAACTTTGAATATTATAAATTACATATACGTATATTAAATTTAGGACACCTCCTTTGTCAGCCGTCGTGTATCGTTCAGCGTATACTGCTCTGGCCATGCGGGAGATTTCAATTAAAAATATATATTTAATTATTTAATATGAAAATGAAAAAAAATGGTTCAAAATTAAATAATTATAATTACGTATTTTTATATGGTGAGAACGAAAAATTCAATTAATGTTTAAAAAAAAGGCCATTTGGATGTTCTACGATGGTTTCATCGCTAACTCTCTGAACTCAGGTATACCTATAAGAGGATATTTGTGTTCGCTTGAGGGTTCGCGTGTTCGACTCCGAATGAGAATTTATACAAAGTTTAGGCTTTTTATCGATTCATTCATTATGGTTGGCTAGCGTTAGGACACACACACACACACACACACATACTAGCTTCTTTATATATATATATATATATATATATATATATATATATATATATATATATATATATATATATATGTATATATAATAATGTATGTACGTATGAGGCTTTTAACTCCGTACTTCCGACACATACCTAGAATATACATATGTATGTTCACTTTTGGCGCGATCTGTATAAATGCGGTGTCATTAATCAATCGCAATAACCATTAATTAGCGTCGAACATTAGTCAGACGTCATAAATAAATCGCGTTCGATATAATCGTTCTAACGATAAATTACGCGCACTATCGAAAAAGGCCATGCGGGGATTTAACCCGTTCGCAGCAGCCCGCCCATCCTCTTCGTGTCGCGGACTTTGGATACAATCCCCATATTAAACCGTAAACTTCGACGACATTGTGTAAGTGTGTGTCCGATTGTGGCTTTCAGATCTCTCTGGCAAGAATGTTCGTTCGGTCGGGTCCGATTCAATTGCCGATCCTATACAATCGTGTTAATTAACCGCAATAGTTTCTCGGAAACAAATCCGAATTTGGCCACATTCGATAATATTGCCGTTCTAATCCCCTTTGGCGTTTCGCCTATTCGACTAGAATTCAATTCGAAACGGTGCAAAATTAAATGATTAATTTCGCACGGCGACACACTCGAACGGTTAACGATTTAGTGATGATATTTTGGTGGCGAATAGATATTGTAAAATGTAGACAATTATAGGGTTGCCATTTATGTAAATTTTGTATATGTAATCTTCTTACGAAAATTTGAATGCGGATTTAATGAAATGGAAATTTATGTATAGGTGCTTGTCGTTAAAACTTTTCTGCATAAAATATGTATAAGTGCTTTAGTCAATAGAATGGCGATTCCATATTAATTAAGAGAATAAGGGAATTGAAGTTAACACAATTTGCCTCGTGTGCCTGGCTGTATGTTCATATGTATCTTACGGAATAAATATGTTTTCTTGAGAGATGTTGCTAAACATTACACAAGTGAAGACAACATTATTTTTATTCCGAATATTTTTATATAATATTGCATGTTGTGAAAATCAATGTATGGCAAGTTGTTTTAGCAAAATAATATGTACAATAGGTAGACAAAAATAAATAATTTATTCAGTCGAAAATATGAAATAAATATATACGTAGCTGTTTTATCTATCAGCGCAGTATTGTCACAATTGTCACAATCAGGGGCGGCTCGTGACTTTAAAAACAGGTGTGGCAGTGCCCTAGTTGCCTTTAAAGACGAGCCGCCCTTGGTTATAATAATTTTAAACTAAAATTATCGAAGTTTGAAGCAAGTAAAGACAGTCATAATGATGTAATATTGAATGCACTACAGTATAATATTTAAAAATTTTATGTTGGTTAGTGATTTACAAGTCAACTTAATTATGACTCATCATCTCCTTAATAATAAAATTGGTTTTAGTAAATAAAGACTTCAAATGAAGTAATGTGTATGTATGTATGTATGTATGTACGTACATAAGTATGTAGGTATATGGAAGGTTGAGAGTAATAAGCGTGCAGACGATCAAAATAACAATAAAACCGACTTTTACGATTCAGCATTGCGCCATAAAAAATACAATAAAATGCATACCGATCGATTCCGCTTCATTTAACGGTATCTTGCCCCCCCCCCCCCTCCTTAGCTACACCTCAATCTTATATGTACGTTTCGATGTTTTTGTGCAGTGAATGTGCCAACCCTGAAAATGCAAATACAGAATGTGCGGCTTCCGAATCAGACAGTAAGCTGAAGGGGGTGGAAGGGGGCCATAAATTAAATCAGATCTGTCGAGGATTTCCACTTGAATTATGCGACAAAAAGTGTGTCACGTGTCACGGTGATCCGTTAATTCGAAATCTTCGAATTACATCGAATTTTCGAGGATAGCTCATTTTGAAAATTCGTTTCATGTGTCGTGAATTCATGGAAGCCGCTTACAACCAAACTAATGTTTGAATAACCTCATAACCAAAATAAACACAATAGGGGTTCGGCCACTTTGCCTCTCGACTCCCATCTTTGCAGGTCCCTCGAGTACTTGATAAATAAATTATGTGAGAAATATTAATATTTTGGCAACGGCTTAACCATATTTGTCAGACAAACAAAAGGACAACGAAACATTATTAAATTACATAAAATAATCCCACTACCATATAATGTGTGTACTTGTTATAATTGTATGTGTGTGTTTGTTGCACGTGCGCCACTGAAATTTACGGAGTGATCGAACAATTATTGTGGGATTTGCTCTAGTCATTTAATAACTGTATTATGTTTGTAAATGTAATTTATCGGTTCATTTGTTCGTATTAGTACCACCAAATAATCTAAATCGAGCTGATTGATTATAAATCTTTTATATAATTTTAACCCGGAAGTTAAGTGGCATATTACACCTGCTCATATGTATTTTTATGTACTTATATATGCGTATATATCATCATCGGTGCAGCGACTATTTCGCACACGTCACTAAGAACTCAATAATTCGGCCAACCGAGAGACATCCACGCGAAATATCACGCTAACGAAAATTCAAGTGCTACATATTCCATATACTCGATTTTAACGGCAACGATTGTCTTGTCCGAGATCGCCATGAGTGAAATTGTCCGTTAACCATCATTTACAACCATTAACCATCCACTGCTAGATGAAGGCATCCCCGACACGCTTCTATTCGTCTCTGTTTCGCGCAACCCTCATCCATCTCACCCCACACATTTTTATACTTTCGTCTCCCCATCTTCTTATTACATTCTCTCGAGTACCACTTCTTTTGTCCACTTTTCGTCCATTCTTCTATCTATGTGACCCGCCCATTTCCATTAAAATTTTTTCACTCTTTCCACTATATCCACTTGTTATACTTCTCACCAAAAGTATTCCGTTTCCTATCATTCTTCGCTATACTGAGCATACAGCGTTTCATACTTCTTTGAATGTATTGAGTGTATTGTGTAATATCTAAGCGTTAAATGTCCACATCCATATGTCATCACTCATCACTAACAAAACATATTAATCGAAGATCTGAAGTATATATGTATGTATGTACATATATGTATGTACATAAATATACATTAAAATACCCAATTATATAAAATTATTAATTATATATGTACATACATAGACCGGGCTTAATAGCTGCATATTAGTGCTTCCAGTCCCGGAAGATTACTTCAGCACCGGGATTGAGGTGCTAGGAATCTCCAATCCCGGGATCCCGGTGCTAGCTAGCACCGGGAAATCAAATGGATAACAAAAAAAAGGAAAAAATGTTCAATTGCATATTTTCATATTTCAAAACCGTTCAATTGCATTTTGCAAACTCTCCCGACGTTTCACGCAAAAAATACTCTTCATATTGGCGTTCTTGTTTTGAGAGTTTGGCTACATTCTTTAAATTTTCGGTTCGCATCCATTTCTAGATTTCTAAGATTAAATAAAAGACATCCTTTAGTGTAATTAAATAAAGTAAAAACATCACTTTGATTCATTAATTCCTTTTTTACAAATAGTTTGTACCGTCTAGTAATTATTCATCGAAACAAAAGAGTGTGGATAAGAACCCAAATATTGTCAGATGAAAAAATCAAAAGCAAGGTGAAAAGAGAATAGTAAAAAAGAGAACACCTATAATGAGAGGTACCATTTCGGGTCAACTTGAAAATTTGAAAAAAATTTACGTCGTATCGATAATAATTTCAGTAACCGATACTAAGTTTCAGTTCGATAGCACGAACGGTGTTCAAAAATCCCCAAAATACACTGACATACAGACACACATACAGACACACAGACACTCGTGAAAACGTGATTAGTGATCGATTCTAAGTTCGAATCAGTCAAAATATGCTAGAAATACCATTGCAGTTGAGCACAAAATCTGCGACACAATACAGGCCTTTTATACAATTTCGTGGGAACGGCAAGCCGGCGTCAAAACGAGTCAGAGAAAGCAAATGGACTATGACTGTCATTGCTTATCCCACCATTGTTCATTATATAATGTTGTTTTATGTTTTTTCTTCATTATTTTTGTAAAAATAATATTTTTAAAGAAATTTTGCCTTAACCCCGGTATTCAGACTAGTTTCAGCACCGGGATTCACGGTACCAGAAAACACCGGGATCCCGGGCACCGTTGGAAGCCTTAGTACATATGTAGGTGCATGTACATATATAGATTGTAGACGAAATGTTGAGAATAAAAGCACGATTTATTATTATCGATGTAGGTATGTAGATCTGTACATACATATGTACATATGTATATCCTTTTATTTATTTTCTTTGGTATTTACGGCTGCTTTGCTGCATTTCAAATGGAAGGTTGAGGAATAATATAAATGATTTAATATATTTTTAATGAAAAACGAGAAGAATTTTGCATTTTTGAGGAAGAAGCTTCCCCTTCTAAGCTAATATTTGGTAAGAAGCTACATATTTTCCCGTGCGGTCGGTTTTATTATATTTAATACAAAATCAGAGCGTTCGTGAAATTTGCGCTTAAGTTTATCATAATTCTGCGTTAATTAGAAATATCCGGAGCCTGGTGTGGCGGTTGTGAAATTCGAAACCATATAAATCGAAAGCCTTGTGCGAAACCGCAAAGTCGAATTTTGAAAGACAGAATTAATCTCATCCCTACGTTGTGCTTTGTAATTACCATAGTTAAAAGTCACATTAGAGGAAAAATCATCACCGCAATTTATTACCTAAGTATGAAATTACACTTGGATTCATATACATATATGGGTAATCATCCTATGCTTAAGGTGGGTATCGTGCTTAAAGGGTTAATTTAGCTTTTCGAAACGGATTTTGGGCACTTACATACATACATAGACGCGTACACTAATCATGGCAGACTACACATGTCTTAGCCCAAATACACATGTAACGAAATTAAATTTCCCGATGACATACATACATACATATGTACTGTGAAGGTACAATATCTTGACTCGTGTTGTTAAGAGAAAGTCGGTTTAAACTGTGGAATGTTTAAAATTTGAATTAAAAAACGTCGTAAAAATTGATCAAGCGGAGGTTAAAGAATATGCCGTCATTCAGTCGACTTCTCGAAGATAGGATTTTAACGTCCGATTGCTATTTGTGTCTCATCTAATATATACTTTCGAAAGAGACTTTATATATATGTATGTATGTATGTATGTAATATTCGTTGGAAACTTTGTAAATAAGTCAAAGTTTTCATGACTACATGGGGACGGGGGACGAACCTTCGCCCCCGACGCACCGGGGGCAAAGGCCTGGGGGCATCGGGGGCGAAAGCCCGGGGGCGTCAAGGGCGAAGGCCCGGGACGCGTTGGGGCAAAAAGCCCAGGGGGGCGCCGGGGGCAAAGACCCAGGGGGGCGCTGGGGGCAAAGGCTTGGGGGGGCCGCCAGATTCTGGTATAATCTAATATGTATATAATTTCGAAAGAGATTTTGTATGTATGTAACTATATTTGGTTCATAGAATCCGTGACGTTAAATTTAATAAAACAAAAACATATGAATATTCAAATAAATTTGAAGAAAACAAAACTTTTCAAATAAATTGTTTACTATGAGAATGGCCATTTTTAAGAGGTTTATATCACAAATACCGAGCAAAGCTGGGTAAAACCACTAGTATTTTATAAATTGAGCTAATTTTTATTCCTTATCTAAATGAAAATGAATACGTTTGAAATCTATCCCCTCAGTGCCAAGCCCAACGTTTGGTATTTCCTATATTTGTATGAACGATTGTATGGATATGTGCGCTTATACCGTACGCTTCGTACGGTATAAGCGCACCAAATCACGTACGCTTCGTTTTGCGTCAAGTCTAGTTGTACACGTAGAAAATGCTTGCCAAGTACTGCTGATTTATCTTAATTTATAATACGTTGCCCTTAATTATCATCAGCATAATTTCTTCGAATAAAAAAAACCACTTATTCTACAGTGATACATAATTCGAAATACAGAAATACACACAAAACTGTCGAAATAATTTGACTATGCGTTTTTCCATTAGCCCAAGTATCTTTTTGAGTCTATATGTATATAGAAAACGTTCAACATAAGCAAATTATACAGATACTACAAACTACGGATATAGAAGATATATAAATATCTCCGAATCGTTGCGAATCTATACTATAAAAAGCCGCTGTCAAAGTGTACGAGGAAATGACAGAATACATCGATATCAAAGGAAAGTAAGACAAGGATACATACTATCCCCAATGATCTTCTAAATTTACTACAAATAAATATACTAAATATACTACAAATAAATATGGCAGAAAGTCGAGATGGATTACAGATATTCAATAACAGAGTGACTGGATCATGTAATAGATATGGTTTAAAATAAACATAACAAAAAATAATATGAATATCTGCAAACACCCATCTGATGGATTGACATGCGAAGTTGAACGAGTGCCTCTGAAGAGGGTCAACAAGACCATATGTATATCTAGGTTGTACTTAAGATGACAAGTGGGATCACACGACTGAAATACAATCTGTGAAAGGAGAGGCCTCGGATGAAGGACGACCTGACTGAAAAACCTGAAACAAATTATCACTGCACTGTTCCGGGTGGCGACCAACAAAATCATCATTGCAAACATGATACCAACGTCCGGTAATGGATAAGGCACTACAAGAAGAAAGCATTAGGAAATCATTAAGTCTACATATGTATATTACTAAAAAAATGATATCTGTTATGTTATACAATAAAATAAGCTGCAATGTGTTGTTCAGTCCGTTTCTACATAGCGATAGAAATAAGCGACACGTTTGAGAGAAAAATCAATGCGAACCGATTCTTCAGGGGTCGATAGCATTTCTTCAAGTCGGAATCGAATTTAAAACGGCCTCGGGACGCTTTCCGTCGAGAACAAACATTTGAACAACAAACGTCCAGACTTGATTTTGCAAAGTTTGAACATTTTTCAATCATCTACAGTAAATTTCATCATTAAAGATATGCAAACAACTTTCTGTTTGATGAGCTTTCGACAGCAATAATGATGATCATAAACAACTAAGCAATGAAAAACATAGATTAAGTAAAAAATTCGGATGTGACCAACCCATGACTTTATCTATGTTTTTGAGGAATATAAGAAAGTCACAAAACAAAATTCAATATTTAACCGTACAGACACATTCACACATACCGGCAGAATTATGAAATACTAATAGCTATGACAGCATTTTCGATACAAATTGAATGCAAATGTATGGAAACTTGCAAAAGACAAAAGTTCTACTTACGGTTGTTGGATTTGGATTTTTTTTTATTACTATAAATCACTATCAGTATTATACACAATAAATATTAAGAAGATTAAAATAATTTAAAAGGTCAAAATAAAATAATTGAATATTGTTTAAAAACAAACACTACTTCCGGCTTACGAATTCTGACCAAAACCTTATAAAATCTAAGTTAGTACATAAAGAATACAAATACAAATTTTCAACTTGATAGGTTCAGGGGTATGGACAGAATCGTGGCTACAACATTTTTGACCTTTCTAAGAGGAAAAAATCCCACTTTCGGTTTATTAAATTTAATGATTTTTTTCTTATTTTCATCACATTAATACAAAAATTATACATGAATTTTTTTGTGAAGAGCACACATGTTAAAGGGTTGAAAAAAATAGTGGAAGAAAAATCGAACAAAAGTAAATTGCCACTTTCAGTTGACGGATGCTTACCAAATTTTATACATAACTTGGTATTAAGCTTAAACTTTTTGATATGAAATTTCAGTTCAATAAACCAAGAGATTTCTGAGAAGAACATAAAAAACCTCGATTCTCTAGAGTAAAAGTACTACTTCCGGTTCAGATAAAAATATTTAAAAAATATAAAAATTCATAATTTATATTACATATAAAAAAATTTCAGTCCGATTTAGTTAGTGGTTTGGGAGATAATTGAATTCAAAAACTTAAATAAGAAAAGAGACACCTATAGGGGAGATACCATTTCCAGTCGATTTAAAAATTTGAAAAAAATTGAAATCGTGTAGATAAAAATTTCACTATACTAATTTCAGTTCGATGGGACTAACGGTGATCAAAAAATCCCCAAAATACACAGACACACACATTTTTTCTAGATCATGAAAACGAGATCAGTGATCGATTCTGAGATGGAATCAGTCAAAATTTCGAGTTAGAATTTTCGCATGATCTCAAAACTTCTTCTATTTTTACTACGTTCATAGATAAAGTAAAAATACAATTCAAAAATTTGAATGCAATTACGTACATATGTATGTATATTGATGTCATTTAATTACTCATGATAGGGATGTTATAATGGATGAAATTGTGCATTTGACTTTCACGCAATAAATTCGGGTCAAGGAAATATTGGTGTAACGTGCGAGGAATGCGTTCCCGGTATTGCGAGCCAAAAATAATGGAACGGAACACGATAAGTTTCACGTTCCTGAACGCTTTCAGGACTTCAGGGAAAAAATCGCTTATTCACGCCGAAAATTTTCTGGACGAGCATCGTAAAGATTTCGTGGAAAAATTTCAAGGAATTTTGGCGTTGTGCAAGTACACAATTTCTAAATATTGCACCGCGAATTCTTCTTGTATTTGTCTCGTCGTAGGTGACAGAAATTGTTGCTCTATCGAATCCAGTACACTAAATGCTGAAGACCGTAAACTCGATTTGGCTCTTCGCGTGTCACGCACTGTCGAACTATAGATTTAATTTAACGTGACAGTACACTCTTGCTTGTTCCCCTTGACCCGAATAAGTCATCATGTGCCAACACGTGGTTCTGTCGAATCGGCAGTGGTCACAAACGACTAATTTGGCAAGTTCGCCAAGTCAAAGAGTGGCGGTGAAATATCGAAATTCAAATCATCAATACTGAGGCACAGTAGAATCATTAAGATCGCTACTTCGCGAAGCTAAACTTTTTAAATATAAAACTAACATATTTTGTTTTATATTTGTATGAAGTATCCATACAGTTTGACTGTGTTTTAATAATTGTGTCGCAGTATATTTTTCAAATTTGCATTTGCAGCCACACTATTTGTTCGGCTGAAAATAGTACAGATGCTGATAGCAATACGCTGGATTACGTGTTGGACAATATCTGCTCCATACATTTCAGTTTAATTATAAAATATGCGGTCAGCCGGTTTTTAAAGTGCAACTATTCATATAAACACTCGTACAATCCTTATACATAGATAATCATTTATCAATTTTATTTCATTCAAACATACATACATATGTACATATGTATGTACCGATCCGCTGTAGAGTATAGTCGATCGTTTGCTAGCAGTTTTAAAAATATGAGATCGATTACTGACTAGTAATTTATTATTTATGTAGTTACGTGTTAGGTAGTTCATTCACGAGTAATTATTTATGTAATACGTAATTATGCCTAAGTAGTACTACATAAATAATAACTTGTGATTGAACTGCCTAGCTCTTAACTACATAAATAATTACTTGCCAGCAATCGATCTCATATTTTTAAACCTGTTAGCAAACGATCAACTATGCTCTAGAGCAGACCCAAATGTACTAGCATCATATCAAGGAAACGTTAATTTGAAAAAAAATATTTAAACAGTGTCCTGTGCCTCCAACTAATTGATTTATCTCGACAATACTTGCGAACACTTAGGTTTTTTTTTTTTGTTAAGAGTTTATTTTTTTAAAATACTTATAATAAAATAAACTCTTAACAATTACTTATTCCAGTTTGATCCATTGTGATTGGTTTTGAATGATTAACGAGAATTCAAATTCGCTGTTTTACCAGAAACTTCCTTACAAAGCGCGTCAAGCTCACAACGGCCATTTTC
This sequence comes from Arctopsyche grandis, assembly GCF_051622035.1. NCBI lineage: Eukaryota > Metazoa > Arthropoda > Insecta > Trichoptera > Hydropsychidae > Arctopsyche > Arctopsyche grandis. Next base: position 21,061,996 of record NC_135357.1, read on the forward strand.
AAAAAATCGTCATTTATTTCATATTCCTGTCATTACAAAACATGAGGGAAAAATATGTAAATTTAATGAAATATAAGCAGGCCAAAACGAAGTACATATTTTAATGTGAAAAATGGCATTTTGGGTCAAAATGTATCCTATGTGTAAAATGTGTTGTATCTGAATTTTTTACATTATTCGGCACTATTTATGTATATTTATGCTGTTGATATTATTAGCTGAAATTTCCAGAGGTTGAGATTTACTGTCGCTTAATCCCCGAGCTCAATTTATGAATTTAATCTGACCGAAATGAGCAAGAATGCTTTATGGGACGCAGAATCGGTGTAGTGTTCAGCCTTAGCTTTATAACTGAAGGGAAGAAAAGACAGTCATAAATTATGACTAATGTGTTGTTGTCATGCCGGTTGTTTTCGACTAGGTCTAGTGACTCACATTATATCCTGATAATACGACAGATTATGGTCGGTGAGCGAAACTCGTTGCCAAATACTAGCGTGCTGTTCGTCAAGCGGACACGCAAAAAAAGCGATGTTTGACGTTAACTAATGTTCCGAGCATTCTCCACAAATTCGTTAACCCTTACGCTGTCGAAATTCACGCATCGATGCGCTCTCGCACTAAGGGTCGATTTATTGTTTTTTTTCGGGTCACTCACTACTTTCGCCCTCACTTTTATGATGATAAGTTTTGATTGCTATATAGAGAATTCCTTTATCCACGTCAAGCCGTTACGTTTGACCTACATGAAATTTTTCTCCGTAATAATGATTTGGAGGTTTCTCGAAATAGTTTTGGGAAATTCTGAACACACGTTTATATGTGTGATATTTTGGAACTTGTTTGCAGAACCAATAATCTCAATATGGTGTATATTGTATGTACGTATATAATCTTAATATTCTTACTGGTTGAAAAGTTCTGTTACGAACCTCTAACCTACGTGAACCTATTGGTAAGAAGATCAATAGAATTTCATTTTTTTTATCTACTGCAAACATCTGTGAAATAAAATATGTATACATACATATATAGTAAACGTGTATGAAAAATATCTACTTACATTACAATTTTCATTTGAAAAGGACTGACATTATTCAGATTCAATTTTTGGCAGCAATATAAATTTGAATGACCATATTTAAACTATGTATATGTATGTATGTATGTACGTAGGCGTTGAGCTAATTTGATTTATTTTACATATACATTTTCATATTTACATACATACATACTTATGCTATTATCATCATCATCTACAGCCGCTCACGATCCACTGCTGGACGAAGGCCTCTCCAACATGCTTCCACTCATCTCTGTTTTACGCAACTCTCATTCATCTCAACCCACACATTTTCCTAATTTCGTCTACCCATCTTCCCCGCGGTCATCCTTTTACACTTTTGCATTCACTCGAGTACCATCACTTATTTTGCCAACCTTTCATCCATTCTGCTAGCCACGTGGCCCGTCCATTGCCATTTCAATCTCTTCACTTTATTCATTATGTCCACTACCCTTGTCATACTTCTCACCCACGTTTTCCGTTTCCTGTCTTTCCAGGTTATGCCATGCATACAGCGTTCCATACTTATTTGAGTGCATTGGACTTTGTGTAGCATATTGGCGTTCAATTCTCAAGTTTCACATCCATACGTCATCACTGGCAAAACGCATTGAATGAGCATATAAATATATGAGTATTTTTTAAACGTAAAAATATATACAAATGTACATGTCACAAATCTTATGTCTGCGAATCAAATTTCCGAATCCTCGTATTAATACCAGGTTGACGCGAAAGGAGTGCACTCGGACCAAGTCAACTAATTTGGTCACTCGGACATTACTCTTACGCTAATCGGACGTTGCCACGTTACGAGCTGTGTTCGTGACTCTGTCTGGGTTTACACGTATCGTGTCAACCCTGTATAAGAAGGCATTGAAAAATTTCTAAAATTCTAAAATTTTTGAACATTTGATACAAATAAACACCCGAATTTTTCTGGTGATGTACACAATAGGAGCTAGACTCAATCTCAAATATATATATAGATCAAAATTGTACGTACATATGATCAACGTCTAATCCAATTTTGGTTTATATCAATCGGAAAATTTGTTCGAAATTCATCTCAGACGATTCTCTGAAGTGCAAAGTCTCAAACGGAGACTCCTTTGACGGCATAACTGCACTCGGGACGGCGGTCGACGACGCGATAGACAGAACCCGAAATCACGCAAGATAACTCCCCAAGTCGATATCCTGTGAAAATATCACCCGGCCAAGTCGTAAAGAGGGACACCGGTATGCGTCTCCGGGGACAAGGAGGGCTCAGGCTTGGGTCGTAAGAAGCCGCAATCGAAAGTTTCAGGGGGCACAAAAACTTAGGGGCGCAGCCGCCACCACCGCCGCCTTAAATCGGCTCCTAATGGCTGCTGGGGATTCGGTATATAAGACCGTTCGCCAACTTACCCGGCGGTTATTGCTTTATGCAAATTGCACCAACCCCTTTCCTCGCCTCCATCCCTAACACCCATCACACCACCAACACACGTAGAATAGCTCTCCGAGGTACCAGAGAAACCCCTGATGCAATTAGGCCGTCAGCTTGCCGCCGAGGTGACCCTTGCTGGGTAGCAATTAGTCGTTGTGACGTGTGCCACACTAAGGACCGAATTAGCATAATAATTGTGTCAGTCTTTCTAAACAATAAAAAAATATTACCCAGATTCTGTATAATCATAAATCAAAAGCTTTGTTGTGCTACTTTCACACCTCAACAAGTGTCAATGACACATTGTCTAGTACGCTCTGAAACAACAAGTGCGAATATATTCAAAAGGTTCCTTAGCAAAGTGAAATGTATCTAATATATAATTTTGAAAGAGACTTTGTATATATGTAACATTCGTTGGGAACTTTGTCAAAGTCAAAGTTTCCATTACAACATGGTGAAGGTCTAGAGGGGGCCGCCGGATTCTGGTATAATCTAATATATAATTTCGAAAGAGACTTTATATGTATGTAACTATCGTTGATTCGTAGAATCCGTGACGTTAAATTGAATAAAACAAAAACAAATGAATATTCAAATAAATTTGAATAAAACAAACCTGTTCAAATAAATTGTGTACTATGAGATTGGCCATTTTTAAGCGGTTTATATTACAAATACCGAGCAAAGCCGGGTAAAACCACTAGTAACAAATATAGCAACATACATATGTAATGGGAAGGCGAGGAATTGAAATGTTGTGTAATCTTTTATTTATTTATTTCAAAATTTAGTTAATTCTTACAAAATCCAGACTCATTTAATTCGCTTTTGGATCGGAAATCAAAATTCTTGTATTGCTCGATCAATAGTACCTATAGGATGAAATTCAATGTAAAAATACTCGTAAAATATAAATTGAATGTTTGATCGGTTATTTCGAATGCTCTGTGAGTGTGAAAATTGATTTTTAAATCGGACAAAGCATTCAATTTCGATTTTTCCCTTTCTATTTATTCCCAAGTTGAATTAAATATCGGCGTATGTATGTATGTGCTCAATTCACCAGTTGCTCGAACTCGATAAATGTGCAACAACGGAATTGTTTACCAATATTATAATCAAATGGATGTCCATCGAAATTTTCTCACAATAAAACCGCCCTGTCAATAAAAATCATAAAATATTTTACTATGTATGTATGTATATGTATATGAGAAATTGAGAGGAAACTGTAAAAAACCCGTTCCGTATGTGTGTCTGAGATAACGCTCGCCGTAAGAAGCGTGGTAGCGAGGAGGTGAAGGGGGGGGGGGGCGTCATGTGATAATACACACACACACACTTATAATTTCTAACGGGCTGGGTAAGTGAACGTGTATTGCGCGCATACACGTTTACACATATTTTTATATATGTATTACGCAAAAAAACACTTATCATGGTCAAAATATTACGAAAAGCGTTCGTAGGGGTTGAAAAAGTTAAGAGTTCTCATTTTTTGTTGTTTCAATACCCTATTGAAACGACTAAGTTACCAAAAACTTTCATTGGTCACATATGTACATATGTATATACATACACATCATTTTGATTTCATATCACAAAATAGTGAATTTTTCTTAAATTTTGACCTTCTGTGTAAGATATCTTTTTTGATTATCAGTAGGTATATATTTTTATAATTATAGGTGCATATTTACTTTATGTACATGGTACCTCCCTTTATAGGTGTCCTCTTTTTTTAAGTTTTTGAATTCAATTATCTCCCAAACCGCCAACTGAACTTTCGTCTTGTGCAAGTTTCCATACATTTGCGCTCAATGTGTAAAGTCATGGGTTGGTCACATCCGAATTTTTTTATAATATACTATTATAAAAAAATTCGGATATATATGTTGTACGAGGTTACACAATATTAACTGAGTCTACGATCTCAATTCCGACGACGGCCGATTCCTATTCGAATTTTCTGAAAAGGCTTTTGTTACTCTTGTTCAGCATTAAATTAATTGCGAATTTCAACGTTATTGATTTTGCGTTCTGCGCTAAGAATATTATCGTGAAAATGGAGTGATGATAGTAGACAACAATAACACTTAGTTATTGCGAACCGACGTTTCTATAGAATTTCTGATAGTCGGCCTTATTCATTCTGGAATCTACCTATAGACCCAAGTACCTTTGAGTATTTACTTGTGTATGATGTTCATACATATGTATATTACACATATAAAAGCTGAAATGATGAGTGTCTATTCACATACCTACATGTATGTACATACATATGTAGTATGTATATGATAGTGGAGATGTTGTTTATTTTGAACAAATGGTCAAATCATTCGTGGGTACACTATAGGGCCTTTACAAAATTTGAAATACTCGCATACTGAAATAGCACGAAGCAATATTGCGTCTTTCACAAGCATGTACATTAACAATCACTTTGACCTGAAAAGACTTATTGTAGACATTTTCATTGCAAACTCAATGAATATTTCCCTCATTTCGAAATAATCTACTAAGAAATTTGTAACGAAACGTCATCTCTGATGAAGAAAATTCGATCAAATCTTAATTGAATTTGTTGAAATAATTTTATAATTTGTAATTTGTATGTATTTATGTACATAACATACCTAGTTATAAAATAATATAAATTATACATAAATGTAATACTATGTGTTCGTCGGAGTTCCGCAATACGCCTAGACAATTAAGCTAAAAAATTCGGATGTGACCAACACATGACTTGAACTATGTATTTGAGGAATATAAGAAGGTCACAAAAAAAAATTCAATACTGAGCCGTACATACACATTATGAAATACTATGACATCATTTTCGAAACATATTGAGCGCAAATATATGGAAACCTGCACAAGGCAAAAGTTCTACTTTCAATTGTCGGATTATGTTCAAATTTGTTTTATTACTTAAAATCACTATCAGTATATACACATTAAATATCAATAATTTAAAAGGTAAAAAAAAAAATTAAATATTGGTTTTTTTTTTTTTTTTAATATATACCAAGAAGGCCTTACAGGTAAATCCCAATGCGCCTTCCTGGCCAATTACAAATACAAATGCAGCATTTTTTTATTATAAGTCGTTGAATTGCGAGACACTGAAAAAACTCGCAAATTAACGAGACATCTATGAATTGTACATAAATTTTTATTGTACATCCATCAAATTTCAAATAATGGTGACATAGTAGGTAGGAAGGATTTTTAGCCAATTTTTTTTTCCGGGAACCGTTTCAACAATGAAATCAGAGAAAATTGGCAAACTCTGATAGGAAACGATCAACCTGGAGTCACAAATCCAGGTCTGACCAACAGCATACTCTGAAAAATTCATTTTCATTCAGGGATAGAACCCGGCACTTTCTTGACGGTAAGCAGAAGCTTAACGTCCGAGCTATGCTGCTGGCTTTTAAAACAACAATATAGAAATATCGGGTGACCGTAAAAAAGTCGACAGTGAAAAAGTCGAAAATGTTCGTTTACCATGCATACATATGAAAAACGGTTAGTATATATATATATATATATATATATATATATATATATATATATATATATATATATATATATATATCTGTGGCGTGCGGTAAAACTCTCTCTCCCCCGGTCGTACATCCTCACTTAATTTGCGCGAGCAGGATACAACAGGAACAAGAGGAACAGGCTTTTCCTCCCGTATCCTGCGCGCGCACATTAAACAAGGCTGTATGACAAAAATAGAGATAATTTCACCACATGCCACTGATATACATATATTATATACATAGTACCGTTTACCATGCACCCTTTTTATTTTTTCGATTTTCGATCTGTGTCTTCCGATATTTGCTTTTTCGATCTTTTCACTTTCAGTGTCATGAGGTAGACCCCAATTTGTTTCCGAAACCACCCGTTGAAATTTCAACGGGCACAACACACTAGTAATAAATATTATCTTTCGGTGTGTGACGGGCCAAGGAAGGTGGGTTGAAATATCCTCCATTCATTTCCGGGGTGTTTTCGTTGATTGATTCGCAACCCGTCCGTCGACACTTTCTTTCGTTCGTTTACATCTGTTCGAGTCCATTGTGACCACTTCATATCCGGTTCGTTGGAAAAAAGTCGGGCTACGTAATCGATACATTTTTCATCGTCTCCGCGTTGCACCCCCTCTCGAGCACTCTCATTCTTTTAACCCTCTTGGTGACGATAAACCGTCGGCATCCGCGTGTGTCGACATTGTCCGAAAGCTACCAGGAATAGATTTGTGTCGATGTTGTGGCTATAACTTATTAATAATCCGTGACAGCAGCGGCGGCACGCGCTGGCACACATTTTTGTGACCGTGGCGCGTATTTATAACGCAACGAGCTGCGATGCCACTGGTGCTGGACAACTCTTTCATTCAGTGCATTCGCTATTCAGTTAGCTGCATTTATGACCGATTGTTTATTCAAAACAGCACCGTGGCAAAAAGTGCCGAGGATTAAACCACAGCATGTGATTTCACGGGTATCTAACCCTGAAAAGGATCGTACGTACATACATAGATATATATGTACATACGTACGAACATAGGCATCTGCCCAGCCGGAAAATCAAAGATGAAAATACGGGAATGAAAAGGGCAGTGTCTGAACGTTGCGGATTGAAAAAAAAGTCATGAAATTGACATGTCTGAAAAAACAATGAATGAAGAGATCTCGTTGTATAATAAAATAAAGACGTATTTAATATAAATTTTTGGGGTTTCTGCGTCTGACTTGATCCGTTCTTGATCTCCAATTTAGAAGAAATCTTGCCGTCAATGTTTATGGTAACGAATGAAGATAAAGCACGCGTCTATAAATCTCATTTAGCAATACGAATCCACACAGAAACAATAAATATTTTACTAGTGTAATATCTAGCGAAATTGCCGTTTAAATTGGCGAATGTTTCTTGTTGAATACGAACATTTAATACCGAATAGTAGTGGAATTTATGTTCTTATTAGAATTCGTCTATGTTAACAATGTAGCATATAATAGACAAATGTGTTGCAAAATTAAATTTCTTACATTAATTAATCACAAAAGTAATTACGAAATGTTTCATGACATAAATAAATACCAGGGCTGTCGGATAATTGGGATAATTTCAAGCGGAGTCGGAGTCCGGCTCCATATTCTTTTTACAAACCTCCTTTACGTTTTTATTATTATTTTCTTTATTACAGTATGTGTCAACTAGAGTCTCCAATTTTATAGAAGTAATCCACGAATAAATTGAAATTTAATATTTCCTTTGTAAAAATAATGAATGTAAATTACATTATAAATAAAATCATTGAATACCACGTATTTTGATGTGTTGTGGCCAAAACCGATAGTTTCCTACGTCTCGTACTTTTTTTATTCTCATTTTTACTGTAATTATTAAATTGATTTTTTTGTGTATGAAATTCATACGCATACACTATGAATGTATTTAATTTTTATTTATACTTATTTCATTATCAATAGTTCAATAAATTGGGTCACATGTCAACTTTCAGTTATTTTTTTATATATTTTAATTTTTTATATTTTGAAAATCGCTATTTATTATTAGTAAATAGTGTTTTGCCCGTTTATATCAACGGATGGTTTCAGATAGGATTTGATACACGAATTAAAATAAAGTTATATATTATATATAAATATAAAGCAAGGTAATTAACGCGCGTGCACGTAATATTATCGTAATAAAAAGTGGGCGCAATACACGCTCACCAATCCAACCCGTTCGAAATGATGAAAGAAGTGTGTGTGTATGTATGTGTCACCCGTCGCTCAGCCAAATGTCGCACATGCCTGTCTTCGATCGGCCTGATGTCCCCCACCCCCACCCTCCCCAATTTCTCGCTACCACACTTCCCCGTTTCTTGAATACTTCGTTCTGATTGGCTGCGTGTCCACGCTCTGCCAAATACATACACACATCGCGTCCGTTTTTATATTTACTAATAATTTCATACGTTGACAAGAAAAATCGATGTTATTAAAATCGTTCAAGTTGGAGTTGGAGTTTGGAATCAGAGTTGCAGTCAAATCATCGGACCGGAGTCGGTGTCGTTAAAGTTTAAACCGACTCTTCGGCCCTGAAAAATATATACATAGATATATAATTTTTTGAAAATGAATTAAGTATTGAACTAGAACTTTGCGCGCTTATTTAAATCGCACTCGATCGTTGGGCGCTCGGCGATAGGCAACTACAAACATCACGCCTATACGATTACAAGAACAACATAACTCAACAAATATACTATACATGATTCTGACTTAGTGATGCTTGATGATGTTTGTAGATTGTACATCGCCGAGTGCCCAACGTTTAAGCGCGATTTTATGTAAGCCTGAATAAATAATTGAAGACGAACGGTTTAAATAAAAAATAGCTTATTACGGACTAACTTCAATAGAACTGATTACGGACTAACTTAAATTCCAACATTGAAGAGTTTATATACTCTTATTTAAAACAATGAATGTGTTGAAGACACGTGTTGCACAATTTCGGTTAGTCAGTACTTAGCTATGCCACAAATCAATGGTCCTATATATTAAATTAGGTGTGTCTTATCTACTAGTTAGTCGTTTTTATTGTTGATATTAATTACACATCATATGAAAATGAAGGAGTCATACATAATGGTGTCATACAAGTGACGAATTGGTAATATTTGAATATAGTGAATATAATGGTAGAGGGTTGTCCTCAGCCCTTAATTCGCGCAACGACCATGAAACCGACTAATTTAATTTGATATTTATTAATAAATATACTGTATCAATAACAAACTGATCATAAATATAATATGTATTTGATAGATAAATCTTCACAAAGTATCACATCGTCTGGACATTTTTAAATGCCCGGGCACACAATACACAATGTGAGTACGTCAGCAGTATCACACCATTAGTCTGCCCGTCAACTGGTTATCAAGATTATGTCGGCCATTTCTCGACATCTGTCACATTCAATTCAAACGTGTATATGTGTGTATCGGGAAAATTCGTTTCGATGTTGAAATGTCGGAATATCTCCTCTAAGAACTTTCGGAAAACCCTTTATAAAGCCTTTATATTATTTTTAAAATACAGTACATCGCCTTCTAACTAGGGATCCCAAATATTCGTCGACTTCAACTATTCGAATATCGAAAAGTAAATCAAGAGCTATTCGAATATTCGAATATATTCGAAACTTAAAAAAAAGGTAATTACATATAAACAAATCATAAATTTGAATGAATCGTCTTATCATAGTTGCCATTGAATTCCAACTAGTTTTTATAGCCAATAATAATTTCAATTTTTTATTTTCCTTTTTTCATTATGATTTCTTGTAAAAATGTATATTTCGCCGGTGACTTCTTAAATATTCGTATTATTTTTCTGATGTTTTCTAAAATTTCGTAGAGATTATTATCGATCTAAAAGTGATTTTCTTCAAACATTTCCGTATTTATGTAATTAATAAAAATCTTCTACATTATCTTCATTTTTGTCACAATTATCCCCATTATACATATATGTATTTCATTTTCTTCATAATCGTCGTCTTCTTCTTCATCTCTCTTTTCATGTTGATTTTGTGTATTTAGTTTATAAAAAAATATACATATACACGAGTAATATTCGAATAGTTGATGAAATATTCGAATAATGAATGGCTGAAAAATCAGACGAATAATTCGAATAACGCTGTAAATTTGCGATGTATGTTGGTATATACATATATTATATTGCATATATCGAAATCATTTTTCGTAGAAAATTGTCATAAATCAACGGCGAACTGCGATCATCGTCTGGTGAACATTTCTCATTCAGTCGACTTGCGAAATTGTATTTGGAATGACATGTCGCAAGCCGTTCGAATGAGAGACGTTTGCTTCTCCGAATAAATTTTGATAGAAAATGCGAGTTGCGTGACGAAAGAGGAAAACGAGAGTGGAAAATTGACGTTATCGATCGTTATGGTTCGAGAAAACTGAGAAAATTCAAAATACTATAATTTCCACACAAAGATTTACGAAAAATTCGTTGATTTTTGATGAACTCCCAATTCAATTGAAAATTTATTTTCTATTTGTTATTAAGGCTTTTATGTTTACAAAATTATATATAACTTTATTGCCTTACGCGTGAATCGTCTTATAAATCTGAGAAAGCAAAACTTTATTAATTAATTTTGCAATCGTATACTTTCAAACAATTTAAACTATAAAGTTTATCTTGTGTAAATTTAATCTGGAAAACGTTTTCAAAATATAATTTTCTAAATAAATAATCGCAATTGTTGAATTTCCCATGGTATGAAAAATAGTGTAGGTACATACATTTGGAACATTCTGAAATTCAATAAAGATTTTATTTTTAAATACATCGTAAAATATTTTATTGCACTATTATCTTAATCCAAAAATCTGATCTCATTATATGAGCCGTTATATTTGAAAGTGGCATAAGTCCACTTTTCTTCATTTCGGGAAATATGTCGCAAAACATTAAATATAATGTTTCGCGTTTAAAATATTTAAAAATAAAATAGCATTTAAAAATACTTTAATACGTTTATTCTGCTTTTCCAAGATTCTGGAGATTATCTACATAATCTGGAGATTCTCGAATTAAAATAAGTGATAACAAATTGGGAATTACATGTTTAAAATGTTTTTGGAACTGAAAATTAAACTTAAATATAACGGCTCATATGTATAAAGAAAGCAGCAGTTTTCATCCAGCGTTTTTAATATGGGTACATATTACAATTTATAATTTTCATAATTCGCTGGTTTGATTTTCAAACCGCTTTAAATTTGTTTCAGTATTGCGACCAGTGCTTGTCAATCTCGGTTTGCGTCCCCTATTTAATTATTATTATTTAGGGCGTAGCGTCGGATCCAATTTGTCCGACCTTTTTCGACCTTAAGGGTCCAAAAGAGGGTCTGAGGTCACAATGAATCGACGAACACGAGGATCCACATCCTCTTCCGCTCCGAAAGGACCCATGTAAATGAATTGATCGGAAAATATGCTCACCCCCAAATTCACCAACGAAACTTTTGGTCGGTCGTATACTAATTAAAAACAATAATTTATTCAACAATATGTATGTACATATGTATGTATGTATGTACATCGGATGAGATTTAATCCGACGTGTAAAATGTGTTTATTATCATTCACTGTCAATCTGATGGGCGATTTGCTAAAGTTTGTTTTTAAAACAATCTCAAGTTGCGAGCTTGTTGATACATTGCACGTTTATTTGACGCGCACAAACGAAATAACCAATTTAACGATCGTTCAAGAATATTCTGTTTGTATATAAATAGAATAACGTTTATTACAGGATTAAATTCATAGTCTCTAATCAATCGAAAATGAGATGTTTTTGTAAATTTTAAAATTCTATAATTAGCTTTCAAATATGATAAGGTACATATGTATTGTACAAATATGTAATGAATTTGTTTAAAATGAGCGATTAACACTCGAATCGATTTTTTTTGCGTTGTCTTTCAATATATGAGCCGTTATATTTGAAAGTGGCGGGAGTCCAATTTTCAGTTTCAAAAACACTATTTCAGTTTGACTTAATTCACAAATTGCTATCACTTCTTGTAATTTGATTTGTCCAAAATCTTGGAAAGCAGAAAAAATAATATTACAAGGCACCAGTTTTTTTAAATATTGTAAAACGTTAAGCATTATATTTAATGTTTTGCAAGATACATTTCTCGAAATAAAGAAAAGTGGACTTATGTCACTTACAGGCTCATATACATACATATATGTATATGTGTATGTAAGTAAAACAGGTATAGGTAAGTAAGTAAAAAGTAATAATGTCAAGTAGCACTTGAAAAAGCAAATTAAAATATATGACTGGACATTATTTTATATTTATTACACCAGGGGCGCGTTCTCGATTCTTATAAAAAAAAACCAAAATGAAGAATAGGGAGAGAATCCGGAGGAGGGGTTGTCGATTAATAAAATTAATTTCAAAGGACCTCTCCCTTTTCATAATTAGTTCGTCAAAGTAGGCAGTCGTTCGAATGAAATTTTTACGAGTTTCGAACCGGATGTTAAATTTTCATTTTAATATTGCGTTTTAATTTCGAAATTGTGATTAAAGTTTGAAATATAGTCCGCAAAGCAATAAAATCACCAAGTAAATATCGATTATACTATTAAGTCTACATACATACATATGCATAATAGATATATTTTTCAAACTTTGAGCGTTGATGGATGATACCAGAAAAACGACAAACTCTTCGTTACTTCTAGACGAAGATTAAGATTCTTCTGAAAATAACACGAAAACTTAGTAGATTCTGAATTCTTATTTAAAGCATATACATACATACATACCTACGCAAGTACACAAAGCTTGTTTTATTTTATAAATGCTTTAAAAAATTGATAAAAAACAATAATAACAAATTAATGACCGCCGTGACCTGACAAGTTACAAATTAATAAATTAATAATCATTCATCTCATTCAAATAGACTCGTGTTTGATTTTGATTTTTAAATGCTTTTTATTATTACGAAATTATGTTCACAATACATCTTATATCTATTTTAATAGCTACTGATCTACTGATCATTTTCTATTTTACAATTTAATTTAATTTGGTTAGTAATCACAGTATTATATTATTCTAATGTTAATCTAAAGCATAATAGGAAAAAGAGCTCAAAAACCTATTTACAATCCTTATAGACTCGTGTTGAGTCTCATGAAACTGACCAGTTCATCAACACGATAATCAAACAGGTTCAAATGCTAAACTATCACGTTAAGAAACCGAACAGCCTCTACAAGAGACGAGTTGCCAAAAGCAGATGCTCTCGTAACAATATATGTACATATGTATGTAGGTTGGTTGGAAAAGTCGACGATGATACAAAGCTCAACACCAAATTCAGGAGCCCAAAATGTATGTATGTACATTCATATGTATGTACATATGTATGTAGATCGTAAGAAAGCAGTGTAGAGTGTTATAGAAAAAGAATAATGAAAATATATTTAATTTAATTATAATGTCTTAGATTTGGTATGCAGTTTCATCTAGTCCTTGATACATTTTTAAGTACAATTTAACGGGGGGTGTAAAATGTTGACGATCTGCGTATTTCCTCAGGGGCGATAGCGTTAGAGTCGGGCGTTGATGAGTTATCGGCACTCGAAGTTGCTCGGCGCCGAGGTGCTCTTAAATTTCGGATAAACGGGTATTTAAGATAATAACAGGTATATATCACCATGAAAGCCTTAAATTACGTTTCATTGCGACGGCTTAATTTGCATTTAATATTTAATTTACGACCGTGAAATAAATCAAAAACCCTGCTTTTAAATACGAAACATGAACGAGGCGCTATAAAGAAAACAATGAAAATGTCGTGAAAATTCGAAATATCAAATTAAATTCTGTATCCTGTAAATGATTTCTCACAATGTCTGAAAGCTGTATTAGAAAACGTTTAGTACAATAAGAATAAAGTTTAAAGTATTATTTTATTAATTAAATAATCTATTAGTGAATTAAAAATATGAGAAAGTGTGAAAGTCTGTAATATCAAGTTTATATGAGTAAAATAACTGCTATTAATAGAAATTGGCGTTGAAGGGATGCTTTTCAAATAACAATAAACCACTCCATCAGTGTTCAAAACAAGAATGTAAAATAGTTTGGTTTTTCTAAGAAATTGACAATGGTGAACCATTTTTTTGCGAAAAGCATCCTTCTAACACGTACATACAACTGGTGATAAGTTATAAGCTAGAGGTAGGATAGTCACAGTGCTATCCATTGTTCCATTGTTGTTAATCCTTTGTAAAAAAGGTTCGGCAAACCGTTAAAAATGCATTTACAACCTTTGAACAATACGCGGCACCTTCTGGGTCCGGTGACTAGTTATAACTAGTCTTCAATGGTGGCGTTTCCATTTTCCAGGAAAGAGGATTGACAATTACTATTGTCCTACAAAATAAGAGAGCAAAAAAAAGGCTGACAATAGAAATTGACGATAGTGAACCCATTTTTTGTTCAAATAGAAACCGGCCGCCGTCCCTTAGTTATAACTAGAGGTAGGATAGTCTCAGTGCTATCCATTGTTCGGCAAACCTTTAACAATGCATTTACAACCTTTGAACAATACACGGCCCCTTCAGGCTCCGGTGACTAGTTATAACTAGTCACCGGAGCCTGAGGGGGCCGTGTATTGTTCAAAAGTTGTAAATGCGTTGTTAAAGGTTTTCCGAACAATGGATAGCACTGTGACTATCCTGCCTCTAGTTATAACTAGGCGTAGGAATCCTAGCGCGCTGTTGAACAAAAAAAGGGACCAAACGACAAAAAAATGGATGGGGACAGAACTAGGCAACTACTTCCCGGTCATTTAATATTATATTTAATTATCATGGTATCAATATATGATATTTTAGATATATAAACTAGATAAATTAATTAAGATATTTTGATATTTCTACATATGAGTACAATATATATATACATACAAAAACATATCTACTTATCATACAAATTAGGCAAAGTTACGATCATAGATTTTCGCATCACCCAGGAGGTACTATGAATAATGCTTTACCTTTTTTGTGGAAGGTTCCCCAAGAGGACTCTAACCATCAATTCTACATATAGCATGCACAATATTTATTCTAAAATTAATAATTACGAAACTAATCAAATATGAATAAGATATTAGGATATATAGGTATTATTTGGATATAGCAAATAATTCATCACTTGAGTTACATATGTATGTACATACATATAATATAATCTATTATACTGTAATACAGAACTATTTTCGTATTACACTATTAAATATTGTTCTAAATTCTGTATGGTCATATGTATGTCGACGCCTATCATTAAAAATCCATTTTAAAAGAGAAAACGATCGTTCCACATCGACCGACGTTGTGGGTGAATACTTAAAATAGGTGAAATGTCGTATTATATTAATATTTTCAGTTATAGAGCAATTAATTTGTTTTAATTTTAGAAAATTTGATATGCTGTTTATCGTCTTAAATCCCGGATTTTTCTCCAAAACGCTCTTTAATTTATCCTTAACTTTATACCCGATGTTTCCAGATGGTGTTTCAAATGATAAAGTTAATTTATTTATTATGTCTAGAGATTCGTCAAGTTTTAAATTGCGCTTTTCTAACATTTGAATAGCATTTGGCAATTTAGAATAATTTTTTTTAATATCCACTAAGTGCCTTTTTATATTTGGATCAGCAAAAGCTTTTTGTGCATTTAATATAGAGATCGCATCTTGACTATTAAAACCGTCGATTATTATTTTTATTTTATCAAAATGTTCCGCGTAGTAGAACGGCATGAAGCCAAACGCCCCATCTAGTAATCACTGGCTCTGGCGGAAAAGGTAAATTTGGTAATTTTTATTTAAAAAATTCTTTCCTTAAGGGAGACTTCAAAAATATATTTTTCGTAAATGAAATTATGTTTTTAACATTTTCATAAATATCTCGAATTGTTTCGGCAACTCGGTGAAGCCCATGTGCTAAACAAGTAAGATGGGTCATATTATGATATGTATTTTGTAATATTTTAGCAGCTTTTATCATGTATGCAGCACCGTCCGTAATAAATAAAAGAACTTTATCATTTACATGTTCCCCCCACAAATCAAATAAACTATCTTTAACCAGTTTTTTTATTGTTTCGGAATTTGTTTTATCTAATTTTTTACATGATATTACATGTGCTTTATTAATAATTGAATTTTCATGTAAAGCTTACATTACAATTACATTACCTATATTATTACCACATTTGTCAGTTGTTTCATCCACACTTACGTAAATATATTTGCCACTAAGTTCTTCTTTAATTTTTTTGATTTTTTGACTGAACACTTTTGGTAAATAACATTTTCGTAGTGTGGATTCACTTGGACATACGACATCGGATGCATATTCTTGGTTTGAACACTTAGTTAAAAAATATTGAAATGATGGAGTATCAACCTTTGACCAAGGAATATTACATTTAATTAACATTTCAACTAAATCAAAATTAAATTTATGTCCAGATGATTTACGTTTTGGAACATTATTATGTTTATCTGAATTCAGGTGTCTATTTACTGAAGATTTTTTAATCACAATATGATATTTACACCTTTCACAATAAATTTTTTCACCATTTAATATTAATTCCGGATGACCGCTTATCCAACTGTTAACTGTTGTTATGGAATGTTTAATCGGAACCATTATTTTTATTTTTATTATTAAAAGCGATAAGTTGGAACTATTTTTTTTAGATTAATTGTAATTATTTTCAAAGAATTTTATTAACTTAATTGGAATTGAATGGCGGAGATTATCGAAGTTCGTCACGAATATAATATTATTCATTAGATCTATACTGAACGGACAACCGATTACAACTACTTAAATTTTAAAAGTTCGTGGAGCAACCGAATTCCTAATATTATTAAACAATGGACCGGACGTTTTAACTAAAACTACTCATAAAATAAAGCTTTTAAGACGCCGAACTATGCTGAACCGAATGCCGACAAAAGGCAAAAATAAAACTTTCGAGACTGTCATTATATAAATTATGACGATATAGTTTGGCATTTTTGATCCCTTTGAAATAAATTCTTTACAAATATTTTCGTTGCAAAGGGAAACTTTCCACAAAATAAATAATATTTTATAATGTTTCCGACCAGTTCGGCTCTCGTAAAGTAACCATTTTTTTCATGACGGCACTTTGTTTATCCGCCCATTAGTTATAACTAGAGGTAGGATAGTCACAGTGCTATCCATTGTTCCATTGTTGTAAATCCTTTGTAAAAAAGGTTCGGCAAACCTTTAACAATGCATTTACAACCTTTGAACAATACGCGGCACCTTCTGGGTCCGGTGACTAGTTATAACAAAATCGAGGCGCGTGGATAAATGGGTTCGAAATAAATGGGTTTCTTTTGTCAATTTCTATTGCAATTGTTAACCTTTTTTTTTGCTCTATAGAGATAGCAAAAAAAAGGTTAACAATAGAAATTGACAAAAGGGTCCCGTTTCGGTGCAATCGTCCGCCGAAGACTGGTTATAAGTTTATAACTATTCAACTGTTTGGGATGGTAGAAAGGAGCGTTTGGATAGCTAGCTCGATGTGACAGATCATTCCGATGTCATTTTTTTTTGTTAATGATTAAATTAAAAAAAATGTGATGTGATTAAATTCTTCTAGCATCAAGTCGGAGACATTTTATTACTTTAGTTAATTAATTGATTTATTTCAAATTTAATTTAGACCATAGTAATATTAAAGGTTTCTCTAAACCGTCACCATGAACGAAAACATGTAAACAAGATTCATTTAAAAATATCACAATAAATAGTAATAAAAATAATAAAATTACACAAATAAGAAAAATAAAAATAATACAATAATATATATATATATATATATATATATATATATATATATATATATATATATATATATATATATATATATACATATATATATATATATATATATATATATATATATATATATATATATATATATATATATATATATATATATATATATATATATATATATATATATATATATATATTAATATATTTAATTAAAAATAGAAATTTTGATAAATCTACGTGTGTGATGGAGAATAGGTCAACATTGACTGCTATTTCATTGATAAGCCATATCGCCCGCTATTCCAGCGAGTTTTGGATTAAGCACGTATAGACTACATACATATGTACATATGCGGTGCGGTGCAAGCGCTCGACAATCACCAGACAGACTGAACGACAGATAAACTGGAAAGGAAAGGTTACTGTACGTCATTTGATGTGCAATCTATCATTCGAGAAGACGAGAATTGCGTTTAAAGCTGCCATCCAGTTTATCTGTCGTTCAGTCTGTCTGATGATTGTCGAGCGCTTGCACCAAACCCGTACATATGTATGTACATACGGGCGCGAACAGGCAAGAAAATAGAGCAGGATCTAGACATGTGGGAAAATTCTGGAGCCTAAAAACGGAGTTCTTCGAGGATTCGCGGATTGCTTACTTGTCCTGTTAATATGTATGCCGAAAATGTTTCGAATATTATGCGAAAATGTTTCACTTGCCAATTCATTTTCGGATGAGAGCTATCCCCCCCCCCCCGTATGTCGGTAAAATATCAAAGCGATCGGAAGAGTAGAAGTGGTTCAAAATCAGCTCACAAATTTCGGATGGTAAGGGATTTCATCTAACTAACCACGTGAAACTAATAAAAAAACACAACGGTGTATTTTATCTCCTTGAATAAAGTTTCCACTAGTATACAAACAGTTTTTATATTTATTGGTCACTAATATGATTTCGTATTTGTTTTCTATATACATATGTATGTAGGAATGATTTTTAAACGAGCCGAGCCGTATGTATGGTTTGCCAAACTGCTAGGGATAAAGTGTGTGTGGTATGCATGGGAAAGACCGGATGCGTGCTGTTATGGTCACTTGTTGGAGAACAAGCCCGAAGATATGTGTTAATAAATACATAGTTCTGACTTAATCTGCGTTTCACTTGGAATCCTTCACATCCGGATCCTATATGTATGTACCTATCAAACAGAAATTTTACATTTCAAATGCTATATATAAACTTTAAAAGTATATTATTTGAGTATTCAATATTATTTACACGGCTATCCTAGACTATTGTAATTATTTATTTCTGTTTAAAATTATAAAATTTGAATTGTTTATTATTCTATTGTCTTCATTGTAGACTCAACAATTTTGATGTGTCGCGTCTTTAGTCCATATTGATACCTCGGGTTACATATGTACAATATGGGGTATTGTAGGGTGGATGAGACAGGGATAACTTTTGTGTGTGAACAGAAATCGGCCACGTCTCGTGTGTAAGTATGCGGCCATCGTGAATTACGGCGTGCTGAATAAGTGATTCGCGGCCTGGTGCGAATTCTTGTAAGGTTGCCAACAGTCGTCGGCAAGGGGTTAACGACTCGACTCGACTCCACCAGCTGATATTAAGAAT
The DNA here is from genome assembly GCF_051622035.1 of Arctopsyche grandis. NCBI lineage: Eukaryota > Metazoa > Arthropoda > Insecta > Trichoptera > Hydropsychidae > Arctopsyche > Arctopsyche grandis. The sequence continues at coordinate 21,081,639 of NC_135357.1, forward strand.
ATTGTACCGGTGACAGAAGCTTAACGTCACATTTATAATGGTCTGTTTTTTTTCTAAATTAATTTCAATTTATCAATCGTTTCGTAAATGAGTCACTTGAATTTCTATACTTTAACGTAAGCGATATTCCTATTGATGATTTAAAATCGAGATTCTAAAATCGGTTTTTTTATTACTATGTACTTGAAGATTTTGAATGTGGACAAGGATTCTTGCAACTTTTTGACCTACATACTTACGCCGAGATGATTTTCATATATACATACATTCATCCATAATATACATATATGTATATATAAAAATGAATGTCTGTGTGTGTGTCTTGAATAGGCTCCTAAGCCGCGGAACCAATTACGATGGAACTTTCAGGATTTGTTATATGCATGTCCGGAATGCCTACTGTGAAAAAAAAAACGGGAAAAAACCTCTTAATAATAATATTCGTAATTACGATTTTACTGACGCGAAAGTAAAGTTATCCCATCCCGCTTTCAACGCATCACGCTGCGAGTGTGACAATAATCGCGCCACGCCTACCTTGCACTCGAATGTACTGACCATTCAGGGCTGTACCAAAAAACACACAGCGAATGCCCCACGTCAACAAATATATCTATACCTATATATATAAAATTGAATGTCTGTGGAACGGGAACGAGAATAATAGCCACTGATCTAGTGATCACTGTCCTATTTTACACGGTATTTTTCTTGTTAGTATTTACTTATTTTAATATTAGAGTATGTAATATGTAAAGCATAATAGAAAAAAAAGGCTTGAAAACAAATTTTCAATTCTTATGTTAGTATACATACATATACATATGTATGTTACAGTAGAGGTGTATGTTCCATTTGTAATATATTACATCTAACCTGGTACTCCCTAGCGTTATAGTTGAAGTGTATTTTCATTTGTAATATATTTGACTAGTTGGAACATATTCCGTCTAACTCACGTAAGTTGATTCATATGGCGAATTACATATACATATATGTCACAGTGAAATTATATTTCAAATGAAAATATATTTTCACTGACGTTTCAGTGAAATCATAACCAGTTAACATTTTTCAGAGTTGGTTTTATTCATTTAAGATTAGATTGTTAGGGTTGGTATTATTTAGGGGTTATGATAGATTAGGCTAAGTATGGGTTGGCCCTATTCATTTAAGATTGGGTTGTTAGGGTTAAATTTATAGAGTTAAACGTTGTAAATTCATTGTTTGATACATTTTCACTGCTTTAATTTTTTGAAAATATATTTTCACTCGAAATATGCTTTCGCTGTAGCATATAACATACATGTGTACATTCATAAGGTAGCAATTAAATAAAATTTAAATCGTTGTCTTGTTTTTTTTATTATAATTAATAAATGCTTTCATTTGTTTCAGAATATTTTTCTTCCAAAAGCAGTTCGCAAACAAACGTTTATTCAGTGTTCAAAATGTGATAGTGAACGTTAAAAATGACGAAATATTTTGGCTAACATCATAATAGTCGAGAAGTGTATGGACCAGGGGTTAAACATGAAACTGGAATCGGAAACGAAATCGACTTTTTTCAATGATGCTTCAATGTGTCCATCGTCAGCTCGGAGACGGATCTCTTCGAAACGTCGACATGAACATGAGTGAACGAAACCATTCCGAAAGTGCTGAGATCGATTATTCCCCGGCCGCCGCCAGAGGAAAGGGGACAAGTTGATCGTTCGCCAAGTGTGCGTGCGTGTGTTTGTGTATTTGTGCGAAAACCCTTTAGTCGCGCGTGTCGTTTGTGTTTGTGTTTTTGTTTTGTGCTGTTTTGTGAACGAGACACACCGCTGAAAAATTTCGCTTAAATGTTACCCAAGGGCATACTTCATCACCTCGTACTGGGTGAGTTTACAAATTTTCGCTTTTTAAATCTATTTATTACTTTAAGCTCGAGCTTCGTCACCGTTTAATGCTTTGTATTGTGAAAATACATTTTCACACCTCATATCATCAATCGAGAACCAAAATTTCAAAATTTAATCTCATGAAACTTTTTTTATAAACGTTTTCTCATTGAGCTGAAAAAGTTTGCAAGTGACGAAGTGCGATTTCTTTTTATATTCTTCGTTTGATTTTAAATTGAGGATCAAAAAATGCAATGGAATAGAATGTTTATCTTTTATTTACTGTACAATGTTATATATAAATTTCAGAATTTTCTTTTACGAGCATTTTGTATGCTATCATATATGTATGCTATCGTGCCATGGCAGGTCACCCTAAATTAACACATTATAAAATGTAGGCAGGATTGTGGAATAGCTGGTACACGCCGGTACGGCACCCCTCCAGCTTATATCGGCACTGGTACACGACCCGGCATAAAAAAATCAAAAATCAAAATAGTATAAAACTTTAATTTTTTCGAAAAGTTTTACCACTTTTGGGATATATTTCACCTAAATCCGATGACAAGGAGCGCTGTCATGCATAAAAATTCTGTCAGGATCAAGGATACCACCAGGCTTTATGTGAGGCACCAGATGTGTCTTTAGCATATTTAAATATTGGTGGACCCATTAACGAAATAAATGGACATATTCATGGACCCATTAACGAAATAAATGGGCCCTGGACCTTTTTTCGCTTATGACGGCTAAAATCATTGTCTAGGGTGGATGTTTCATTGTGCTATCGATATGAGGGTAGGTAGCGTTTTTGGGGGCTGCTACGACGAGACGGTTTGTATCATGAACTGAAGGATACATTCATCGCTCGAAGATTGTTTTGAAGATACTCTCGACGCATTTATTGCATAATGTGCAAAATCGAGTATAAAAAAGTGCAAATTCGAGCGTACTGGCACCTCAAAATTTAGCACTACACCACTGAATGTAGGTATATGTATTTACATATATAAATTAAACACTGTAAGCATGTGTAAGCTTACAACAATTAACAAATTCGCACTAGCTGAATTTTAGAGAGAAGGAGGAAGGAGGGGATGCTGATTTTATTGGAACCGTTGCAACAATAACATAACAGATAAACTAGCAAACAGGAGACGGTCGACCTGGATTTAATAAACATCCAGATCTTGTTAGTAATGATAGATGTGCTGGCGTTCATCGAAAAAGTCGAAAAAAAAATTCAATTACGGCCGGGATTTGAACTCACAACTTCTCTATCTCTATCGTTTAACCAGTGAGTTAAGCTGTGGTTATGATTAATTAAGTGCATGTGATAAATTTGGTTTTCTTCTACCCATAAAATTTGGTGAAAATTTTTTTCATATAATATTATAGTTTAATCTAATATTTATTATTGAAATAAATATATTTCCATCTTTGGGTTCAAAAACCAGCGCTAATTAAAAAAGCTATTAATCTTTGAGTTATTGTGAAAATTAGACATTAGCTGGAAACGACTTCAATTAAGTCTATATAGCATGCGTAATGAAAATGCCCGGTAAAAAAATCGGCTAAAAAGCCAGGCTATCGTATCGGTTTCGCGATTCGTCGATTGAGCGATTCGTCAAATTTCATGGAAATTTGTAAATATTCATATTAACTCCTCATATTTATTCATTTATTTAAGAATACTCGGGAAAGTTGGCAAAGGCAAAAAAAAATTATTATTAGAAAAAACAGCCAAAAATAAGTTAAAAACTAAAACAGAAAAGTAAATATAAGCAACTCAAAATATAGGAAATAAATAAATCAAATAATAATTCTAATATATAATTTCGAAAGAGACTTTGTAACTATGTATGTACGTAATGTATCTAAGGCTTGTTGGGAACATCGAAAACAAATCAATGTTTCTATAACGACGATATCGATATCATCGAATTTTTTTTTTCGATTTAAATAAATTTAATAAAAAAACAAATGAATGTTACTGTATTAGATTGTTTTGCCATGTTTAAACTGTTTATATTACAAATACCGAGTGAAGCCGGCTAAAACCACTAGTCTATATATAAAACAAAACTTCATCTATTGTTACTACGTATATAGATAAAGTAAAAATATGTATGTACATATATATAAAAATCAATGTTTGTCTTTCACGTATAAATTTCTATACCATTCAACCGATTGCGATGAAACTTATAAGAGTTATTGTGGGAATCGGAACGGGAATTGCATGCGCTATTGTGGCATTGCAATGCATGCCGGGTTCAGCTAGTAAATAATAAAATAAAACAAAAGAAAATACAAAAGATAAACTCAAAAAAAGTTCGAATGCAACCAACCCACAACTTTATTTATGTACATATTTGAGGAATATAAGGTTACAAAACAAATTTCAATAATTAAACATACATATACACATCCACAAATACTGGCTGCCAGAGGATTTTCGAAACAAATTGAGCGCAAATGTAGAGACAAAAGTTCTACTTTTGCTAAATTTTTAATTTTCACTAATCATCTAGTTTATTTTTGAAAAGGTTTATCTTACTAGAAGTTACTAATTCGTCGGATACACTATTACAAATTTTAAATACTCTATTTCATATGAAATATAGTAATGAATATACATACGTATGTACATATATCAGAATACTAATTTGCTATTGGAAAAAGGAACATACTATTATATGTATATGTATAATATATGATGTTCACTTGCTTATTGGGCAAAAAATGTGGAAAACATAGATATTTTATATGAAAACCTACGAGTTATATGTATAATGTATGTATGTGTACAAACATGAATTATATGAAAAACATTTTTATGTGAAAAAAAAATACAATCTAAAAAGAAAGATGACTTACAATTCCAATTGCATAGTAGGTAGTCTAGTATATTGTATTGTGTTAATGTTTTTATATATATAAAAATAAATAGATAAGAAATATCAGTCAGAGTGGTCGATTCGCGCTGTTTAGTTGGCTTCAATTGATTACGCTCCAGTGGGTGGCAGCGTTGCTAATCGTTCTGTAACGTTTCATTTAGCAGCGAATCAATTTTTGTTGATTTTCGTCGCCAACTTTTCCTTTGATTTTCTTCACCTCGATTCATTTTCCGTTTGAAAAGAAAAACATTTATTTTTTCTCTTACAATCAATCCATCTATTTCAGTCGCTGTGAAGGCTGTCTTCCGCGATAAATCACCGACTGACGCGTCTGAAATCAGGAGACAAAACTTGTCTTTGTAATTATTTTCTCCGCCAAAAATCGATAGACTTCAATAACACGGATAGCATTTTGACGCGGAAACTGAGAACATACGTACATATGTGTGTAGCCGAATCATATAAGTCAGTTATTAGTAGTAAGTGCTTACATAATTAATTCGATAATAAGAAGCATTTGCTAAATATTGCGTTTCGATATTAGATTTATACTTCTCGGTTTTCTCGTGTGCATTCCGCTGAAAATTTTCTCGCTATAATAAATCTGAAACTCGACTCGACTCTGCAAATATAAAATTTCATATAAATGCGCGCGCTTGAGCTTTCTCTCTCCTTCTCTCGTTTTCTTTCTTTCTCCTGTTAAGTTTACGATTTCGCATAAATCCGCCAAGCGACCGCCAGTGATGATTCATAGCGACAAGAAAAAGCATAGAAATTTCGCAAGAAAAAAATGCGGCTTGAATTTGACACGTTTTACTAAATAAATGTCGTTAATAATATAGGAACGCTTTGTGTCGGCTACTTACACACATACATATTTTGTTTGTAAATAATTACGGTAAAAGAGAAATCTACGACAAAACTGTCTAATACGAAATGACTCATATGAAATGTATTAATCGAGCTAGTGTTTTTATTTTGATAAAAGTTTTGAAAATGTATGCTTCTTTTTTTGTTCAAAACGTTACGTTCTCTTGAGTAACGGAATGAAATTCTAACAAAATGTACTATGAGGTGTTTCGGGCACGATGCCATCTCGGGGCGTTGCACCATCTCGCGTATAAATTCAAAGTCTCATTTCCTAGGTTTCATCTCGTTTTTATAACATTCCGGCAATATATCCAGTTACCGAACTAGAGTATACCCCTTTCCTTTTACTACGAGTTATGCACTCGTGCTGGCGGCCGTTATCCTCGGCCGCTATCTGCGCATAAACACGTACATACGTTGTGCCGCACAAAGAGTTTCTTAACTTTTATCATTTAATTTATTAAAAAAAAGGATCGTTTGGACGATGCGTTCGTGAGTTAGCAATGTTTTCACACGCTTTTCCTGGCAACAGATGGAAATTTAAATTTTCGTTCTCCGTTGAGACTAGAGTTTTCGTCCCATGCTTCTCTTTTTATCCGACGTCGGTTGGTCCGTCCGTAATCTAACTTTGTCCCTTAAATCACTCCCCCGGAGACCAGCCGCATCCGGCCGCGGCTCGCGCGATATGGAGAGGTTTTCCCGGTGATTTTTCCGAGTCCAAACACATTTTTGGAATTTCATCTCGACGCGTTGTCACAGAGATGACTCTCAAATGTGATCGTGTCAATGATATGGGTGGTTTTGAATTTGCTTTGGCTTATTGTTTCGATAACGAGGAAGCGGAGCACTCGATCGTTACTAACGCTCTCATTGTATCATATCAAAGGGTAGTTCATTGTTGTTGGAGCATGTTTATTTAGGGGCTTAGCGACTTCGATCACGTATTATATTGGTATATATGTATCGAGAGATTCTTGTCGCTATAAAGTCGCTCGAAATAGTCAAATTAAACACTTATCAGCTCACTTACTCATTTGAAAATGAAACATCTTTATATATACATGTGTACATATGTATATCATATGAATTTATTCATTTAAAAATTCAATTTTTCAACGTTTAATCTAGCGCCCGTTCCATGGACCATTTCTCTCGAATATACCCGTTTTTTTAATCCAGTGTTTGTATTTTTGTTGCTTTCGCCGTGCCATAAATCCAGGGAAACAATGGGTCGACGGGACAAAAGGAAATGCGAAAAGTTGAAAGCGTATTAATTCCGCATAATATGCTCTTTTGTGATGCCATACAAGTCCAGATTCCATACTTTATATATTTATACGCACATAAACGATTATTTATGCATTTGTACGTGTAGAAATGTGGTTAAATATGATTTAAAATAATTTTTAGGTGGTTTTACCTATTTTATTGATCAAGTTGATTATACACTCAGTTTTCTAATTAATATTGGGATCACTGTGAAGTTTAATATGTTTAAATATGTATACATATGTATGTATGTAGGTAAATAGCGACTTTTTGTTCGATATAAAAACAAAAGTTTTTGACTCGAATAAATAATTTTTCGGTAAAAATATTCAAATGATTGAAGCCGTTGTTCGTTATTCTGCGCGTGGGGGTTCAAGTCAACCCTCAAAGAGACCATGGAGTACGACGGGACCCCGTTTTCGCGGTACAATCAATTATAAACGGATTGCTGGGTCACTCTCTAGGGAACAACCACCAACATCCAATTACACCCTTTTCGAATTGGATTGCGGCGAAACAATTCCGCGAGAATAGTTCACGAGCGAGAGAAACTATTGGCGGCACTTCCGGTCGAAAATTTCACTACATCCCTTGAATAGCGAATGATATGATCATCGTTTCGTTTCCTTTTCGACCACCAAGCATATACTAAACACTAACGGCATCACATAACGGAAATTAACCGAAATACTACGTATGTATACTTCCTATACATATATACTGGGGATTGAAACGGATTTCTGTATTTTTGTTCTTTATCCGATAAATCGTTGGTTGGGCACGTATAATTATTTACCATGGGTGTATATGTTTATATTTGAAATGTGGGAAATGTGCGAAGTTTCCGTAAGCGGAAAATCTGTTAATCTGGCATTTTCCTAGACGTGTAATACACACGCGTCTCTCACACGCACTACCTAAAAGAGTCATAACCGTTTTTTACGGCGTAAAGTTTATGTTGTTTTTGCGCGAACGAATCGAGATACTGAACGGGTACAGGGGAGGAGAGGATGAATACCCCGAACGTACATACGAGGGAAAAAAATGAAACACTCGGTCGACGTTGCAATAAAAAAGCGTAACGTACATAAAGGAACATAATTTCGTAATGTGACGCGCGAAGTCGACCCATAAAAATGATTGCACTTTAATATTCACGTGGAAAAATTCACCAGAAAATATTGCATCGCACGGAGAATTCCCTCGAATCGTAGTATGGCCTTAGACGATTTTTGTTTCAGTGGTTTTGTTATTTTGCCTGAAAAATAATTAAAAGAAAAATGTTTGGAATAGTGTTTTGGGGTTGGAGTCTGAACGAGGAGTTTTTCGCTTAGTTTATGAGTACGAAGGGTCTGAGAAGCAGTCCTGAGCCAGATTGATAGCCGCAAGTGGCCGAAGCCAGGGTTTCCAAATCCGACAACAAATTATCATCGAGCCTGGCCGTAAATCGTGTTGTTTAGCGGCCGGTAATCGAGACGTAACGCAGCAGCTTGTTGGCGCAATAAAAGAGAACGAGTAATTTATTTAGGGGAGGGGGGGATCGAAATGAACCCTGAAATCGGTGGTGCAAAGATCTTAGCTTCCCTTTTCACTAATTTTACTCTAATTTAATGCTCTTTACAGAGAAAGAAGATTAAAAGATTAAGTAATTTGTTTTTAGATTGATGGTTTTCCAAATTAATCATTAAAACTTAACATGTTTCTTATGTATGTACATGCGTATTTTTAGCATAGCTACATGTGTATAGGGATTCTTAAAAATAATTTTCAATCATGCTTTTTTAATATTTTTTTTTGTAACATTCCTAGTTTCATTTTCTCGCTATTCTTATCTACTTCTCGCCATTTCAATGTTTTTGCTCTCTTCTTTCTGCATGTCTTTCTGCACGTTTTCTAGCTATTCTTGGTTCAGTCTATCGTTTATGCAAGGGCGTGCATAAAATGTATATGCATATTTGATTGTGCGTATAAAATTTTAGTACTTTTCTCCGCGAAATCGTTTATGATGAATATTGGTGTTGGTTATATGTACCTTCAGTACATATGTACATATGTAGACATATACAGAAGTAACAGTTTTCATATATGTACATATACATGAAACATGTAAAATGATACATGATGCCAATATTGGGTTGCCCTGAGTGACATTTATGGTATTAAACTTGTATACATATGTATAAATTTAGTAGAAGTAGTAAATAATTATTTATATTTAGGTCAAATAATAAACATGTCCGGTATTAAAGAAGAAGAAATAAATAGACGTATGCATTTAGAGTGGAGTGCATTTGGACGAATTAATGTTGTTTTTAAATCAAAAATGCCACTCTGCCTGAAGAAAAAGATCTTCGATCAATGCGTTTTGCCAGTAATGACTTTTGGATGTGAAACTTGGACATTAAGCACCAAGATGCTATACAAAGTCCGATGCAATCAAAGCATTATGAAACGCTGTATGGTCGGCATTAACGAGAAAATACAGAAAGTGAAATATGTGGGTGAGAAGTATGACAAGGGTAGTGGACATATTGGATAGAGTAAAGAGATTGAAATGGAAATGCGGAGCCACGTGGCTAGAAGAATGGACGGACGGTGGACAAAAGAAGTGCTAGAATGGTAACCGAGAGAATGAAAAAGGGTAAAAGGAAGACTTCAGGGAAGATGGATAGATGAAATCGGAAATATGTGTGGGGTGAGATGGATGAGAGTATATGATGATGTATAAATTTAGAGACAATAAATTTTTAAATCACAATAAAATAGTGGGTAGCTTGGTTTTTGCCAATTTGATGAGGAACCGTTTCAACAATGAAATCAAATGAATTGGCAAGCTCTGATAGACAACGATCGAACTTGGAGTCGGTAATATCCGAGCCTGACCAGCAGAGCTACATAAATACTTTAAATAAATTATTTACAATCAAGGTCAACCCACGAGATCGAATAGGGTGGATAGCATTAACGCAACCATCAAGCTATGCTGCTGACTGATTTTAGAATGAAATTGTTATGAAATAAATGTAATTGAAACCATTGAACACGAACATATTGTTGAGTTTAGAATGATAACAAAATGTTTTACACTGAAATAACGATTAATGGCAGATACGAATTCGCACCGCGTATTTGCAAATCGAAACTAGATGTGAAACTGGCAATGTGGTGCCGAAGGATTCACTGAACCGTGAAATCACTATATTATTTGAAGAAAACAATGTGTATGTACATATATGTATATATGTATGTATGTGGAGGTACATATGTAGGTCTATACTATATATGTACATATGTATTTATAACTAAGAAATACGTCGTAATTTATATTTGTGTTTATGTGTGCACGTGTTTGTGTACGAGTTTCGAAATGTTTGTCCGAGCGTTTAATTTAGTGCGTTTGGCGCACTCTCGGCTAAATTAAAATCTGAAAAATTAAATACGGTCGAGCCGGCGAGCGTCCCGCGGCAAAAAGGTTTAACAGCCACGTCTACAAATTATTTCGTACCTACTGTGCAAAAATGAACGTAATGCCCCTAATGTTTTTCACTTTGATCGTGATAATGAGGCTAAATTTACGTACATATGTACAATGATTTGTCGGTCATTACTGTATTTTTTTTAACAAAGTGGTAATTTGTACTCATGTGGGCTTAGATTATATTTGCGGAACTATCAGAATATAAAGTGAGGAAGATTATTGGAGTTGCTCTAGTGGATGAAATTTATAATGAGACTAATTAATGTAACTGTTATAATTGATTAACTGTTTATCCTGTGAGTTATCTGTCATCACGTTGATCTAAAAGATAACTCCAATTTTATTTTTAACGATTTTTTTAATAATTCAATTCATCGAAATGGTGGTTCAAAATTAGCTCACAAATTTCGGACTAAATTTAGAAATTTCAACTAACTAACCAAGTAAAACTAATAAACACCTTGTAAAAATATATAAAAAAAAACCTTCCGAGAGATGAAGATATTTCTATTTATATGTATACAATGTATTATATCAAAACTTTATACGAGGAAGGCTTTACAGGTAAACCCCAATGCGCCTTTCCGGCCAATTATGTACAAGCAATACAGCATTTTTATTTATTATACAAGTCACTGACTTAAACGGGTGGCGGAATATCAAACATGTAAGATCAAGATTACCACTAAACGTCGAGATGACCAAAATATTTGCATTTTTAAACGTGTCTATTACGATTATTTTTCACCATCATACTGACGAAATTGATTTAAATATCTATCGTTGACTAGACCGCGCAAAATGGAAAAGTATCAAAACGATCAGAAGAATGTAGGAATTTTATCTGAATCGTTTGCAAAGTGAAATATAAAAGAGCCTTGTAAAAAGCGTAGAATTGCTGAAAAACGCCTGACGGAAAGCGTATAATTGTTTTATGCAATCGATAGCTAGAGTGTTCCATTACATGACGTCACATTCTTTTTATACGTTTCTTTCATTTCTGAATGTCATATGTCATAATGTCAGAAAAGTAATGAAGTAAATGAGTAAATTTTGAAATGTATCCATTGATCAATATGCATGTGGAATTGAAGCGTTAGTGCGATCCAGAGGCTATTATGTCGTCTCGTCCCAAATCGAATTACTGAAACTTTCCGCGTGTAATATATTTCAGGTGAAAGTACACTTGGGACAAGAAACGACAGTGTAAAACGGTCTACGGATCGCTAATAACGACACAGTGATCGGTAACGTCTCTTTTTGTTCGATATCTACAAAGGGTTAACGGGAACGGATCCGATACAAAGTCCCTCTTGCTTTTACCTTTACCGATCCACCCTTCTATACCGTTTAAACTGTGCTCACATATCGATTGAACCGCTAAACCTGACAATGGAATTCTTTGGAATCGTTCAGGTGCTCGTTAGCAACTTTGTACCTACATACATACATATATGTATACAATACAAATGTTCACTGATATCGATGTTTTTATCACATGATAGCGTATTTAATTTATTAAATATTTTCGATACAAGTTATGATGTAAGGAAACTCACACAATACAAAAGTTGTACTTTCGGTTGTCCAATTTTGTTGAAAATTTTTTGATATTACTATAAATATTATTACAAGTATATAATGTCAAAACGATAGAAATATTTTAATAGGTCAAAGCAAAATAATGAAATATTGTTTAAAAAAAATACTGTTTCGACTTCTTCTATTTTCTACTTATACGGAATATTTCTATTTTCTTATTATATGAATTTTAACCAAAACCTTATCAGGCTAGTACATAAAAAATAAAAATATATTTTTTAAGCTCGATATGTTCAGTAGTGTAGAAAAATCATTTGGTCACATTTTTAACATTTCTAAGAGGAAAAAATCCCACTTCCTGTTAATCAAATGTGCTATTTTTTATTTAGATGAAATTAATACAAGAATTATTCTGGAATATTTTCGTAACGGTCGAAAAAAATAGTGGAAGAAAAATCGAACAAGTGTAAACTACCATTTTTGGTTAACGTAACTGCTCTAAATTATATATACATACATATATGTACATATATATTACTTTATATTAAATTAAAATTTTAGTTTAATAAATTGAAAGTTTTTACAGAAAAACAAAAAACACCTCGATTCTCTAGAGTAAAAGTGCTACTTCCGGTTGAGTTAAAAACATTTTTAAAATATAAATGTATGAAATTAATTATATCTATTACATATATTTCTTTTTAGTCTGATCCATTAAGCGGCTTAGGAGGGAATTTAATACAAAAACTTAAAAAAGAGGACACTTGTAAGGGGAGGTACCAGAGTTTCGCATGATCACAATACTTCATATATTGTTACTACGTACATATGTATGTACATAGATGATATATAGAGATAGTGAAAAAGCTCTGTAAATTTACCCAATACCTATTTAATTTTTTATAATTATCGGTTACTAATATGCATAGTATTTGTTTTATTATTTATATCGGTTGAATAGAATTCGTAGAATACATATGTCTTCGATGAAAATAAATTCCTACACATCTTGTGGAAATTTATGACATGAAATGTAAAATAATTCACACACACACATCTTTAATTACGTATATGTATACATATGCTGTATCGATAAAAGATGATTAAGTATTGTTTGAAAATTTTGATGAGCTTTATTTCATTGGTGTGTGTACATATTTATTGATGTTCTACATATATGTCTTCATTTGCTTGTGCCGACACTGTTCCCGTTCTCTGGTTTCGCAACCGATCCTCGGATTATTTTAATATCTTGGCGGTCTGGAGACGAGCCAATCCTGCGCCAGAAGATGCCACCAGCTGCCACCGATGCAGCATCAGCTCCATCTCTCCCTATATGGGAAATCTTGATGAGCTGTCACTCAAAATCTATGCAAACATTGAACAGAAATCGTCAGAAGACAATACATGTACGTATGTACATATGTACATAGCTATTATGAATAAAAGAGGGTTTCACTTGATATTCAATAGGGGTTAGTGCGAATCCGACCCTCGTATAATATTAGTGTACTTTGTGTTCGACACGTTCCACTATTCGTTTTCCCGATTTTCCGGGCGTCAGCGTGCGCTATTTTCCGGACGTGCGTTTCGCTAATTTTACGTACGGGAAATTCTCGTCTGCGAATTGATGGGCCATCTCTTTTATGGGACTTTCGCTGCGAGAGGGTTGCGTTGAAAGTTATCGTCGGATATTTTTCATCGCGTATTTTCCGCGACGCTTCCGGAAAATCCGCGACATTCGAGATATAAACCTCGCTTTGTTGCTGCAAAGTCCGCGCGCCGATTTGTAGCTGCCTTATCGTTTCATTTCGCAACGTTAAATTTGAACCATTCTTCTCACTGAACTTATATGGGTATGAAATCGCAAAAATTGCGCGTGTTTTGTTGTAAACTTGTCACAAGTTTTATTGACTGCGATAACAACTTAGTCACGTAGTCAACGTCTCTATCATACAAATAAGTTTACCATATTATTTTTCCTAAAAATTCAGAAGCTTTATCATTTTATTTTGTATGTACATATATAACGAAATATAATACATATGTTTAATTAAAATCAATACATAAAATCATACATTTTTCAGCGTATTTTCAATGAAATTGTATAAATTTGTTTTATTTTATTTATTCTACGTAGCTCAGTAGTTAGCGTATGATGTTATCAACTGAGAGGTCATGGATTCAATCTTGAAACGGTTCGAAAAAAATGGTCAACCTTGCCCATTTGTCATTATTATTTGAATATAATTTCAAATTTATAATAAAAATGTTATAAATTTATACAATATATTGTTTGTTTTTAAAAGCTTTTTATTAGCTGCGCTGTCTTAGTTTAGTGACATTCCTGTCTGTCAAAAAATTGTGATCTGATTTTGAACCACTTCCACTCTTCAGGTCGCTTTGATATGTCACCAACATACGGGGGGCTAGCTAACGTTGAAGTAAGCTAATTGAGTTTAATCGTTAACGAATTCATTATCTCATATCTCATTATTTACATCGGAATCTTGTGTCACATTTGAGCGATGACATCTAGCTATCCATTCGCTCCTATCTACAACCCCCTTGCAACTCATTTAAACAGTGGTAAAACTACTTTTTTCACTCTCATTTACTCTCATCCCATATACACTTAATATTACAAGCTTTTATACTTTCTCATATTCCTTTTTTAATTCACTAAATTTATATTTTCGTATACGCATGTTCATATATGTGAATTTGTGTGGATGCATAAAATGCGCAATGCATTTTTCTTCATAGCAAAAGCACATGCGATCAATGCATCCAGGTTGGCAAAATTAGGCATCCCATTCAAATCGGATTGTTCCGATCAATTCGGGACATAGTAAGCCGAAATATTATTATATATACATGCATGTATGTAGTTATATGGTTTTCGCGCTATCGCTTTTTCATAAATAACTTCAGTAGACGTTTTCCCGCTCTTTTTGTCATCGTTGTCGTAAATTGTTGCCTCATACCGCGCTGTATTGAAATGGCGGCCGTTTTCCCCCCAGCACACAAAAAGACAATAAAACATTAAACAAAAAAAATAGAATTACAATGGCGGAATCCCATACGCATACGCGACCGTGAACAGATAACGATGGCAATACAAATGGCGGCGTGTGAAAAATATAATGTCGCCGCCATAAATCGCCGGTCAACCTGGATGGCCGCAGCGCGATATATGGCGGACCCACAGGAGATTTGTCGACATTTGAAAGCCGTAAAGTCATAAAAATCGCTCTTTTGTGCAGTCGCGATATCCTCGTAAATATAATTTAACGTTCAAAACTGCCATGCGAATTGAAATCGTCGTTCAAAAATAATATATTACTGTTTCCACGCGAGGGCGAAAATCTGATTCGTAGTATTTCATCGTGTTAATTTATTTCAAAATATTCTAATTTTATTTTATTTTAATATGTACATATGTATAATATGTCTTTTAGCATCGAATTTTTTGAATCGAAAATACTGAAATGTAGAATATACAGACGTGATTCAAAATTTGCTTCAATTTCACAACATTTATTATTCTGATAGTATTTTTACTAGAGCTGAATTCAATGGTGGAATTTCGCTCATAATGATGATACGTTTATAAAATTACATGGTTTATTACAATCACAATTATTTCATTCTACCTATGTATATGTAAAAGCAAAACATTAATTATTTATTTAAACAAATGCCATTTTATTTGATAAGCATAAATAGATTTCGTTGTTGATTATAATTAGAACATAAAATTTTCTTTTGTCACTTTTTGAAATCTTGTCACATATGTATATGTACATATAGCCAGCAGCATAGCTCGGACGTTAAGCTTCTGCTTACCGTCAAGAAGGTGCCGGGTTCTATCCCTGAATGAAAATGAATTTTTCAGAGTATGCTGTTGGTCAGACCTGGATTTGTGACTCCAGGTTGATCGTTTCCTATCAGAGTTTGCCAATTTTCTCTGATTTCATTGTTGAAACGGTTCCCGGAAAAAAAAATTGGCTAAAAATCCTTCCTACCTACTATGTCACCACTATTTGAAATTTGATGGATGTACAATAAAAATTTATGTACAATTCATAGATGTCTCGTTAATTTGCGAGTTTTTTCAGTGTCTCGCAATTCAACGACTTATAATTAAAAAAAAATGCTGCATTTGTATTTGTAATTGGCCAGGAAGGCGCATTGGGATTTTCCTGTAAGGCCTTCCTGGTATAGATGTAAAATAAAAAATAAAAAAAAATAAAAAATAAATGAATCATATTAATCGAGCTTATCTTGTATAATCGTACAAACATACATAAATATGTACATACACACACACACACGCACACTTATATATACATATATTTTTTTTTCCTTTCAAAAACCAGATTAATCATTTTGTCGAATATTTTCACATCCCCTAGTTCTGGTCTAAAAATCACAATGAATTGGGTCTCAACCCTGAGATAATGAAACTTTCAGGAATTGTTGTATGCATGTCCGGGAAGATTACTGTGAAAAAAAATCGCCCAAAAACGCGAACGGAAACGGGAAAAACGGGAATGAGTGTCATTGCAACGCTATAATTTCAAATGTCCCGTTTTGTTTTTAGAGGTGGGTCAACCACTAAAGGTCCATTCGACTATATATTCAGATAATCGTTCGACCGGTTAGAGTAGAGTATGGGTAGTGGGAGGGTTTTGGATGATGTGGGTGGTAGTGGTCTTTTCGCCGCATCCAGGTGGCTCAGCAGGCAGCAGCCGGAGCGTGAAGATAAACGTCTCCGGGTTCCAGGTTCACCTTCGGCTTTCAACTCGGTTTAGTGAAGCGGGTTAGATTTATGGCTGCTTGTATCTGATGCTTCGGTATAAATTGTAACTGTACCCATTTATACGCGAACGCTCTGAATATAAAAACGAGGGCTAAGGTTCGACACCACCCACTCACCCACTCACCTACTTAAACCTCCACCCCTCCTCCCATAGATCCATCCACCCGTCTATTCAAACCGGGCTCTTGCCGTCAGCTTGAGTACATATGTAAATGTAAGCATGCGTAATACCGTATGATACTTATGCATACACATATGAAACGTTAGCAAATTTAATATGCAACGTTGCGTTGAATACAAATCAAGTTGGGAGCGAATGCACTGTACTTACACTTCAAATTAAACGCGAAAATTTTCCAGTATCGGATTGATGGTCCAGTGTGGGTACGGAAAACCCTGTCAACATTACTATATACATACATACATACATACATACATGTAACCGGAGTGGTTCTTGACTTTTAAAACAGGTGGAGCGCGAGAAGCCCCCTCCTTCCACTCTTACATATTTATTTTTTTCCAAAAAAATAAAACTTTATATATTTTAAGTAACATTTATCGCAAGGAAAATTACTTTTTTTTAACAAATTATCGACTTGGTTCATTTGGTGTTCTGAAAAAGCGAAAATTTGATTAATAAAAAGTATCTTATGGTAAAATTGTCATGTTGTGATTGATAATTTAATCATACATATGTACCTTGCAAAATATAGTTGAAACGTCGAAATGCAAAATATAGTTGAAATGTCAACACTCAATTTTTCGAATCGTATAAAGAATATAGACGACTGGAGCTGGCGTATTCTGCCCCTAAGAGACCTTTACTCAGCCAGTTAAAAGCGACCTTCTGTATTCGATAATATAGATCGTTTTTCTGTCCGACTGACTGTCTACACTCTACACACAGTACAATTCGCAGGTGCCGGAGTAGTAGGTAAACTGAAGCTGGCGACCACGGGGTCACGGCAGATAAGTGACTGCCCCGAACTGAATTATGAACCGGCTCTACTCACCGCGTGGTGAGTGATATAATAAATAAAGTCTCGCCAAACACTTATGATACCAACAATATGCAAAATTTAATTTCTTTTTTGGTTAGGAGAAATGTGTGTGGGGCAGTGCCCCGGTTGCCTTTAAAGATGAACCGCCACTGCATATGTATGTATGT
Organism: Arctopsyche grandis; assembly: GCF_051622035.1. Taxonomy (NCBI): domain Eukaryota; kingdom Metazoa; phylum Arthropoda; class Insecta; order Trichoptera; family Hydropsychidae; genus Arctopsyche; species Arctopsyche grandis. The sequence goes on from NC_135357.1 coordinate 21,099,577, forward strand.
ATATATTTGGAAGACCTAACAGGTAAACCCATTTCGCATTCCTGACCAATTACAGACATTTTATAAAGTAGCATAGAAATATTTATAGACAAATTTTGCAGAGTGGTAGCATATTTATATAATAATCAACAATGATTATATTAGGAGATTTTGAGGATTTGAGATACTATTTGAGATGTTATCACCGGTCGTCGGTCATGTGATCGATCCCCACGATTTTTTTCAAATATCTTTTAAATACATATACTTCATTAATAATTTATATTTCATTGTTAAATATGAAAAAAAAGGTAAAAACTACCTACCTACCTACATGTCAACAATATAAAACACCAATAGAAAAATTAATTAATTAATTATATAAATTTTCAATATATGTTGGCAAATTTTCTGCCAAGAGGAAACATTGGTAGCATTTAGTATATATAAAAGTTTTTTTCTTTTGTTATTGTATTCGTATGTATGTATGTATATACGCTTTAGTAGTGGTTTAGCAGCTGTGACGTAGATATGTATGTATGTCGAATTGAAACGACTATATATATATATATATATATATATATATATATATATATATATATATATATATATATATATATATATATATATATACATGTATATATATATATATATATATATATATATATATATATATATATATATATATATATATATATATATATATATATATATATATATATATATATATATATATATATATATATATATTATATATATATATATATATATATATATATATATATATATATATATATATATATATATATGATTTGTATATATGATATATATATATATATATATATATATATATATGATTTTTACCCACGAGCCACCATTGCTCTTAGTACTAGAATCAGTATACTATTAAGTACTAACGTTTAGATTTAAATATTGAGAAATTCCACAGTTTTTACTGAAATCAATCGTTTTCCACTAACTTTATATTTGTACGCGTGAAATATAAAAAATAGTGGTACAAAAATACGGCGAGCGTTATCTCAGACAGACACACAGACGGAATAGCGATATTATATGTATTAGACGATGGGCTGTGCAAATATGAGACCTTCGGTTAAATTACATATACTCAAAAAATAGTTAAACATCACGAACTTTTTGGAGAGGTATTGATACTGAATACAAATTAGTCATATAATCAGTCAAATTTTGTCATGATTAAAAAAAATTATAAAAATCGTCAAATATGGCAAGCTTTTCGTTATGTATGTATGTATGTATGTAGGTTACACGTCTGGTTCTACATACTTACATACATAGAGTGAGCGTAAACTCTGGTAAGCTTAAAATTACATTAACATTGGAGACAGAAGTTTTGTTTGAAACATTTTGATGTGGTCAAGCTGAAGTTGTAACATCCCAAACATTTTGATGTTTTTGATTATTGTGAATGTACATATATAAAGTAGCGTGTCGACCGTGTCATTTTTTATATAATATTTCGCTGTTTCGGTAAGAGGGTGGAGGGCGAGTTGTCGTGACGCAAATACTTAATTCGAGTGACATTTTTATACAAATCCCATTTGAAGAGGGTTTAGCTTTTGACGTTCAGCTTTTAAACCCAATTACTGAAACATTTTAAAAACGAACTTTTGTTCACCACTTTACCGGTATGTGACCAAAATTGCTTATTACGAATTTGAATGCGGCAAGCGAGTTAAATTTATTTACGTTAAATTATTTACGCAAAGATGAAAGATCTCACAATGCACTTCCGTTTTGGTGAAATATAATATCAACGGTTGTAAAAAGTGGTCACGTTCGAAAAATAAATCTACGAGTATTGTATGAGAATTATGGTCAAAGTAAAAAAAAAGTTGTCTCGTTCGAGAGTTGAGATATTTTTGCTTTTAAGGATTGTCCTTTTTTGCCGTGCAAACCCCTTTCGTGCGAACTACCCCAAAAAGACTCGACTGTTCCTTGTAAATAACACACCCTTCAACTTAACGACCGAACTTTCGCACGGCAAAAAACAGCGTTAGTTCAATCTTCGATAAATAATAAAATCGTACTTACGCAACTATACTATAACAGCAAAAAATATAATACTATGTACAACGGTCAATCGTTCGTAATAAATTTTATATATCAATTTTATTTACGGCTAGATACTCGATTGTGAAAAAGTTTATTTTCCTTTGGGGTAATGCGAATTCTTTTAATGGTATGCGTTTGACATTTTAAGTGGCACCCAATTTTTTGTAACAAGTCATTGCTCACCCAAACGACTATTTTTCATTTGCAGTATGTGGCACTACAATTTTAGTATTTTCTAACTAAAGGCAAACTATTCACATCTAGAGGATCTAATCCAGACGACAAACTTCGTAGACCAATACATATACATATGTATGTATTCCGTAAGCTGATAATGAAGTTTTATAAGTACTTGACCTGTACGTTTTGCTGTTGCCTTTTGCATGGTATAACATTGGCTTTAGAATCTCGATATTAGTATACTTATTTATATGTATGTAGTGTACATGGGTATAAGTTCGCTCTTGCCAAAGTGGCGTAGCTAGGAATTTTGGGCCCTCATGCAAAATTTATCCAAGCCCCGCCCCCCCCCCTCTTATCCTGATTATTAAAAATATGAGATGAAATAATTAAAATTGTTTTTAGATACATATTTAGATAAGATTATTATATAGTATAATAATTCTACAAAAAAAATAAATTTAACTTTGATGAGTCCTGTGGATATTTTTCCAATTAAGTCTTATTTTAATAATGCCGTTATTGGATTAATTATTCCACTTGAACCCAAACGGCTTTTATGATTTGCAGTGATACAAGCCCAAATAGTTGCTTGGATCTTTTCACATTTCTGGATGGTAAAATAAAGGTGAAAGTCAAATCATTTTTCTTACTTTCGATGTTAAATTATATAGCGTGTACCAATTATTATTATATGTATAAAAATACGCTATTCTGTGTGTGTGTGTCCTAACGCTAGCCGAACATAATAATGAATCGATAAAAAGCTTAAACTTTGTATAAATTCATTCAGAATCGAACCCGCGTACCCTCATGCGAACACAAATATCATCTTATAGGTATACCTGAGTTCAGAGAGTTAGCCACGAACCCAACGTCGAATTTTCAATTGGCCTTCTTTTTTTAAACATTAATTGAAATTGTTTCCTTCTCACCATATAAAAATACGTAATAATAATTTTATTTAGTTTTTTTTTGTTTTCATATTAAACAATTAAATATACATTTATATTTTTTAATTATATTATAACGATATTTGAAAAATAAAATGAAATTGAAATTGCGGATATGTATATGTGTATATATATTTATATTATATTAACTAATTTTAGTCGTTTTTTTATGTATATACTTTTTATAGTGTCTTATGTATAGATATAGTATAATGTGTAAGAGCTTAAGTTTCCTAAGCGCATTGACGAATGTGAATTTGAATATGATATATTGCTAAGCAGGTGCTACAAAGGTATTAATTTTCCATTCTACTGCATTGGACGGGTTGTCATCTAGTATTCGTGACGAGGGAGGCTGCCATCCTCACGAAACGTCCCTTCTCTCCACTGCCATTTACACACAACTACTTTCATTATAAACGGCTTTTGTTCGGATTGGAACCTAAATGAGCGCTGCCTATGTTCCTCTCTATCTCTCTCTGTCGCTTTGTGTCTTTCTGTAATTTATGATTTATTATCTGATTTAACTTTTAAATTATACATTCTCGCCTATGTAGATAAATCTGGAAAATATTATTTTTCAGCCGATTACTATACGTATGAAGTGCTACTTGATTCTTTTTTATATGTTAGTACGAATGTGTGGAAGATCACGAATGTTGGGATATATGTACATATATGTATGTAGAATGATACATATTGCTGGGCGCCACGGGGAAATTTCAGCCTTAAGATTTTAGCTCGTTTGTATCTGGTATCGATCCCTGTTCACATTTTTATGATTTTTAGAAGGCGTGTTTGTGTTTTTTTATATACTATTTCATTATGGAAATGACTTTTTTTAGGGAGTTTTTAAACGGACAGGGCTCTCCTGCCCCCTTGGTGATAAAGTATTTTATGCTAAATATATGTACCTACATACATGTATATGCACTTATGTGTTAACGCACACCAGCTCGAATTTATAACCCTTTGCGTGCCACTTACCCTCGACAACTAAACTTCGCAAAGACTCCACAAAAGCTCTGTGGAACTTTGCGCATAAAATTCCCCGACGCTTAATAGACGGCGTCGTTATCACAACGGGAAAGCACACTTGCGCATCTCTACAACTAGGATTGGTTGGAAAGATTGTCTCCGTTTTTTTTTTCGTCCCTTTTCCTTTTTTTAGCCTTCGTCCATGAATTATTAATTGCGGTCGCGCTCACCTTCACCCGGTGGTCAATTATGCAAATGTGACCAAAACTTCCGTGAAAACGAAGCCTTTCGAGACGGAAAGCCGCAAACGACAAGCTTACTTAAAACTTTCGATACTGTTCACTTTTTTTTTCTCGAAAATCTTCTTGTATGTATATGTTAACTTTTCGTGCGTGACAATTGTAACATTTCTTAAAGTTTTTTTTAAGAATTAATAGAGCTTTTAATAAGAAGTTGATGACACTGAAATTCAACAAATATAAGAATAATATACTACACAAGAATTTAATAATATATAATATGTGAGTGTGCAAAATCAATGAGTCAGAACTAAGCGACTTAAGTTTAACAACTTCAGGAACTTATGGCCACCCTATCGCCGAAACACACTTAAATTAATTGAACCGAGATTATACCTACGGTTTGGCTGACTTTAGTGCGACCACTAATTGTATATGTACACAAATATCTACATATATACCCGCAAAACAAAGGTTTGTACGTGAATATTTACATGTAAGTTTAAAATGTAATCGTAATAGCGAATGGAAGATTATTTTGTTTAAAAAAATTATGCATTCAAAATTTAATTCCGAAGTTTAATATAAAGCTCGCGGCAGTGTTTCGCGCAAATAACGTAATCCTTTGAAATGCGAACCGCTTTGTGAGAAATACGTGGAGGGTCGTTTATGCCACTTTTTTATCGCCATATAAAAGCGTGTTTAAGATATTGCTTTGTAAATTATATTGCAGTGTCTTTGCTCGCCTTGATCGTTGTGACTTTGTTTCAACTTGCAAAATTGATCTATAAATCTCCAACTGTTTATTTATTTATTTTATTTATATAATTTTAGCTATCTAGCTAATTTAAAAATGCATTCTTAATTACCTAACTCTAAAATTTTAAGTATAAATTTATATCCACTGTCCTTCACAGAGGTGTCTCCTCGCACCTCTGTTATAATACGCTACGAACTAACCGAAGTATGCATGTGTGTAAGTCAGGTGTGACATCGATTGCGTGTTTATTGATGTTGAAGTGCTTTCAAATATATATGTATTAACACCCTTGTATTTGGCCACATGGCCCTTTCATTATTTAGACAATGTCGTTCGCCAAATGTACAACTTATGCCATCGAAAATATGAAATATTAAAGTTAAAATTGTAACATTTTTGAAATGAATTACCGGTATTGGGATTGCTAACTGGTCAACGTGAATTTTCTCGTTTTTTGCTATTTTCTATTTTCGATATTAATTTTAATCGTGAGTTCGATATTTATTAAACCAATATTTTTAAATATTGTTGCGTGGACGTGAATAGGGCCTTCCAGGATCGGAGAGAAAGACGCAGCTAGCGTTGTAGAAGTGGTTTATTGGTCTACACTCGTCAGCTCTCCAGTTCCGAATGGTTTACAGTTCGAGTGCGTCAAATATTTATACTCATCGGTCGCAATACACATACATATGTTCCCGAGATCCTATTGGTCGATGAGTCGCGCGATCCTATTGGCCGTTATATACGACTCCTCTATTGTATGTACGTCGAGGCTATCAGCGCTAGTAAATCAACAGTCCACGAGCGCCACTCACCTAATCTCTACGTTACAATATTAAAAAAATCCCCAAAATACACAGACACACACACACACACAATTTTTTTCTATATCATGAAAACGTGATCAGTAATCGATTCTGAATTCGAATCAGTCAAAATCTCGATTTCGAATTTTCGCATGATCACAAAACTTCGTCTATTGTTACTACGTACATAGATAAAGCAAAAATATATTGGTTGTGCTTCTGGGTGAAATATTATATGTGCATATACATAAATATGTACATATGGACATATGTATGTTTGTGATGTAACATATTGGTAAAGATAATCTGTTTCCGAATCTCATTGTAAACGTTATTTACAAAGCAAGTAAATAAAGCTGAACTGGATTGTATGTATTTCGACGAAATTAGTTCTCCAGATAAATATTACTCTTGGCGTATCGTTGTGCGTTTACTACAATTGATTAAAATATTATTCAGATTTTTATTTAGTTAGTATTTGAATTTAGTAAGGTAGACTAACAGTGCATGGGTCTACCTCACGGGCCCGAATGTGAAACACCTGAAAACGCAAATATCGGAAGGCATAGATCGAAAATCGAAAGATCTTAAGTCGAAAGATCCAAAAAAAAAGGGTGCATGGTAAACGGTACATACTCACTTAATTTGCGCGAGCAGGATACAACAGGAACAAGACGAACAGGCTTTTCCTCCCGTATTCTGCGCGCGCACATTAATACGGGAGGAAAAGCCTGTTCCCCTTGTTCCTGTTGTATCCTGCTCGCGCAAATTAAGTGAATATGTACCGTTTACCATGCACCCTTTTTTTTATCTTTAGACTTAAGATCTTTCGATTTTCGATCTTTGCCTTCCGATATTTGCGTTTTCGGGCGTTTCACATTCGGGCCCGTCACGGAGACCGGTATTTCTTATATAAATAAGTAAATACAAATTTTGTTTTATTAATAACTAGTGGTTTTACCCGGCACCACTCCGTCACGGATTCTACGAACCAAACAAACAAACATACATACAAAGTCTCTTTCAAAATTATATATTAGATTTTTACTTTATCTATGTATGTACGTAGTAACAATAGATGAAGTTTTGTGATCATGCGAAAATTCGAACTCGAGATTTTGACTGATTCGAACTCAGAATCGATTACTGATCACGTTTTCATGATCTAGAAAAAATGTGTGTGTGTGTGTCTGTGTGTGTGTCTGTGTACTTTGGGGATTTTTTTCAACACCGTTAGTCCTATCGAACTGAAACTTTGTATCGGTTACTGAAATTCTTATTGACACTACGTAAATTTTTTTCAAATTTTTAAGTTGACCGGAAATGGTACCTCTCCTTATAGGTGTCCTCTTTTTTGTAAGTTTTTGAATTCGATTTCCTCCCAAACTACTAACTGAATCGGACTGATTTTTTTTTACATGTACTAGAAATAATAATTTTTATAATTTTATATTTTTTAAATATTTTTATCTGAACCGGAAGTAGTACTTTTACTCTAGAGAATCGAGGTTTTTTATGTTTTTCTCAAAAGCCTTTTGATTTATCGAACTGAAATTTCATATCGATCAGTTTAAGCTCAATACCAAGTTATGTCTAAAATTTGGTAAGCGTCCGTCGACCGGAAGTGGCAGTTTACTCTTGTTCGATTTGTCTTCCACTATTTTTTTCGACCCCTTAAACATGTGTGGTCTTCACGAAAAAATTCAAGTATAATTCATGTATCAATGTGATTAAAATAATAAAAAAATCACTAAATTTAATAAACCGGAAGTGGGATTTTTCCCTTCCGGAAGCATCCGGAAGGAAGGTCAAAAATGTTGTCGCCTGGATCCTGACCACACCCCTGAACGTATTAAGCTGAAAATTTATAATTATATTCTTTATGTACTAACTTAGATTTGGTAACGTTTTGGTCAGAATTCGTAAACCGGAAGTAGTATTTTTTTTATTTAAGCACCAGATTAAAATAAATCGACCGTATTTAACTGTGCTTTTGAAGTGAAAAACGGAAGTTTGTTGAACTTTTTAAAGCAACCAATTGGCGCCGCTTTAATGCAGGCAGCACCTACCGGCAAATGCACGTAACCAACAAGTAAATAGAGTATTCGTTCGTACAATATATCTTTATATCCATACTTCCTGTTAACGTGCTGTGCTAATATTAATAGATCTTTAGTCGTAATAATGATACCCGATTTCTGTTTCTGTTCCAATTCAGATTAATTATTACAATTAATTTCTTTCCGAAACCACCCGTTGAAGTCAACGGGCATAAAACTAGTATAAATATATATGAAGTTAAGTAGGGGGGTTGGAGGTGAGAAGGCGTATCTGATCAGGCCAGCTGTCATCACGTCGATCTGACAGACGATTCAAATGAAATTTTTGATGATTTCGTTAATGATTAAATTCCTCTAGCGTTATTTCAGAGACATTTGCTTACTTTAATAAGAGCTAAATTTCTACCACCCCTCCTCGCGTGTTGGTAAAATATCAATGTGATCAGAAGAGTGAAAGTGGTTAAAAAATCACCTTACGAATTTTCCTGACCGAGCACATAGTGAAACAAATAAAAGCTTGTAAAATCTGTCTATAAGACTCGATAGTATATAAATCGTATAAGACAATAATATATCCATAGACGATGGTACATTTCATATGGATGTTGTAATATCCTTCTAACTCGCTTATATTGAAAGTACAAGAGTGTCTTAGTAAACTTGTCGTTTAACCTTGTTCGCACCCGACCGCACAACCGTTTTTGATTTGCATGCGAAAACAAATCAGGGGTCGGCACCATGAATTATGTAATCCGGCGATGGGGTTGGTCTAAGGGGCTTGCGGGGTCTGAGGGACCCCGGGGACCTTTGCTGAATAAACGCTATGTCTGTGCGTATCGGCCGCGATCGCTTAACCGAGGAATTTTTACGGGCCTCCACGTCTGTGGGGGCCCCCATGGGACGAAAGGGGACCGAAAAAACGAGCTCGAGAATATCCTTGTCCAGAAAAAGTGTATGTGAATATATTGACGCGCCCTTGTACGATCAATATTTATTGAAAATATTTCTTTTATTGCCTATCGAATTGTATGTGAACGAATCACGCACTCGTAAGATCAACGCCATGCTAAAAATGTCGAACAGAACCAGCATTCATATGTATATTTATATTCGATATGTGATCAAAAATATTAAATCTTGTCATGAAATATTTATATCTAGTATTCGTATTTTTGGTCCATTCATAAAATGTTCAAAAACCATTTTCGCTACACTATTTCCGTATTCATTTATCGAAACTCGTTCCTAGTTTATACGTAAAATTTGAGTGAATGCAATTCACTTGCTTCATATAATACACTAGTTTTATGCCCGTTGAAATTTCAATGGGTGCTTTCAGAAACAAATTGATACATGATTTAAAATAAAGTTACAATACAATAATAATTAATCGGAAATTAGAACGGAAACAGGAATCGGAATTTGGAACTGAAACAGGAATAGGTCATCGGAACTGAAAAAGGAATTAGAATCTTAGTGATAAGCCTGATGGAATATCACCGCATAGGTTATGCCAGTTAAATTATGCAATAAAAATTAATCATAGTAAAATCGATTAATATTTACAAAAAGAAGGCAGTATATTCCAATATTCAATTAAATGGATAAAAAAGTTTATGAGCTATGTATGTATAGTTTACGAAACCTAATACGTATAAATAAACCCCGGTCATTGACCTTGAATATTATAAATTACAGATATATGCAGATCGCAATTTTATGTCTCAATAAATTTAGAACGCTTCCTTTGTCAGCCGTCGTGGTGTACTGGTACTCTGCAGTCAAGCAACAGAGCTGGCCGGGGTCGATCCGCAATCTTGATTTCATTTTATTTTTCAAATATCGTTAAAATATAATTAATTTTAATTAAAATATATATATTTAATTGTTTAATATAAAAAAAATGTTTCAAAACGTCACTAAATAAAATTATTATTACGTATTTTTATATGGCGGGAAGGAAAAAATTTCAATTAACGTTTAAAAAAAAAGGGCGATTGATAATTTGACGTTTGCTTCGTGATTGAGACCGTTGAACTCAGTTACACCTAAAATAGGGTATTTGACGTCGCGGGTTCGATACCGCGGTGAAATGAATTTTTACAAACCTCCTTTACGTTTCACTTACGATTACAGTTCAGGAAAATATTTGCCTGTTATCCGATCGTTTTCATACTTTGCCATATTGCTCATTTTGGTCATCAATTAAGTAAATGGATCCTCCGCCATTACGATGGTGCAAAAATACCGCGTAAGACGCGTTTGAAAACGCTCCCACGAAAAAGTGCTTGACGTTTATCCAGCGTTTGTTTAGACTATTCTCACTTTTCGCCATGTCAGATTTCAATTGTCAGATTTCAAACGCCTATAACTTTTTCTTTTCTCACTCTATATTTTATAAAATTTGCCTTATAGTTTCTCATTATCTCTAATATATAAATATTTACAGTTCTAACTCTCATATGTATATATAAATTTCAAATTTGGCGTATAGCTTCGTGTAATGGCATATAGCCTCTATATATCAATTTACGGCCAAATGTGTCAGATTTGACATTTCACAGCAGAACTACATCTCTTCACTGAGCGTTATCTGCGAGATAAGTAATCAATAAGAAGTTATGTTGTATCTAATTGTGAATATCATTTATCAAATAGTTTTCCACCAACAAACAAAGCTGGGCACATTTGACGATTAACTCATAACCTCAAATTTCAGTTGTTTCTTCCTCCAAAACAAACTGTCTAACCAATACAGGCTTAATATATGTACAAAGATCAAACAGTGATAGTTTTATTTTTAGTTATCAGCTGATTTTTATCGATTCATTATATTCGGCTAGCGTTAGGACACACACACACACACACACACATAATAGCGTCTTATTATGTGTGTGTGTGTGTATGTGTGTGTTAATACGCGTCATATTATGTTCGGCGAACATAATAAGCGTCTTATTATGTTCGGCGAGAGTTAGGACACACACACACACACCCACACACACACCCACACACACACAGATTACCGTCGTTATATATATGATAATAATTACGTCTTGTAATTTTTTTTATGTTTTTGATTGTGAAGGATTTTAATATTATAAAATAAAATTTTTATGCCATTTCATATTTTTTCATTACACATCACTGATTGTTATGAAGTTGTCAATTTATTCCAATTTTATTCGTACCAGAAATGATTGAATGCAATCGATTCACCTGAGAAGGAATATACTCGCTTCCAATGACACACCTCGGCGAGAACATTTTAATGGTTTCGATATGCACACGTTTTTGAACCGTATCGAATCGTTGATTAAAGACGAAAAAAGATTCGTTTCTCCAGTTCTGCTTTCCTTTGTGCATATGAAATAAGAATTTCATTTTATATTTTATAACTTCCTCTTTGAGAATCACGAGTATATTCTCCACGCGTATCGAATAGTAAAAACTAATAGAACATTTCTGTACATAAAATAAAATAAATTGATCTACAAACATATAATTGTACATATACATATTTATGTATATATAATATATATTTATGTAATTAAATGAATTTTAAACTTTTTTAAAAAGTTTGCATGAATTTTAGAATTGTTTATTAAATTTTAATTCTGTATGCTCTTTAAGAATTGCAAATTGTGCCAAAATATGCATTGGATCCTGGAGGATGTATGAATGGAAAGAAAAAGGGGCACTTTTCAATTACTTAACGTTTTTCCCCATAAATAATTTAAAAGGTGAATAGCTCTGCTATTCACTTTTCTCCAATATACTAACGTCTCTCTTTTATTTCATTGTGGTTAAGATAGAGTTCAAGGGAAAAAGGTTTCTCAGGACCATACCAATAACATTATGTTAATTTCGTATAAATTTTCATGGAAAAACTCATCGACATATTCACATATGTATGTAACTACACCAAAACCGTCAGTTCTTTACTTTTTCTGTCTTACTTTATTAATTTTTTACTTTAAAATTGATCAATTTTAAGATTTAATTGAATTACTCGAGTTTTCAAAGGACATAATTAAAGTTAGGGTTAATTGGATTAAATTTATCATTTGCAAAATTAGCCCTTAATTTAGAATTCTACGATTATGTCTGAGGTAAAAGCGAAATTGATTAATTTTTATTATAAACCCCAACGCTTTTGATTTGGAACGAGACCGTTGCGGAATAGGTGACGTAGAGTTCATGCAGATGTCCACTGGCTCTGTCTTATGAAATATTGAATATTAAATGCACGTTTCTCAACAAACGCTTTCATCCTCTACCCTCTACTATCTAATTTTGTTCATTCACGTCAACACTCAAGACTATATTCTCATTTAGATAATTGCGTTCAATTTTATACCCTGAAGTCTTAATTCTACTTCACATTGAATTATTTATTAATGAACCTTTCTGCTTTTAGCACGCGTATAAACACAGTCGAACATCTCAAAAGCCACAGCTTCTGCGTAAAGAACCATCGACATGTTTGAGATAGTGGTCGCAAAAAGCGCATGTATGCGGCCACGACCTGCGGCTAATTCACTTATGGTACAGAGAGCGAGTGGGCGAATTCGGGCAGTTAGTCTGTCGTCGGCCCTCATAATGCGATAAGGGCTAGCCGGCCCTTGTAAGTAATCGCCGTTAATGCGGGCAAAAACACGCTTAATCCGGACCGATGGCCCTCCGGTTTGGCAAAAAACCGGACCCACACATCCCGCCCAGCATACCGCTTTCCGCCACATCTATATTAATTGTTGGTGCGGGGACCGCGCAAGAAGTGGCTCGTGAGACGCCGATAAGGCATTCGGGTGTTGAACAAACTTTTGAACAAACCGTTTATCCGGACGTAACATGCGCAAAAAAATATATTTTCATTTCACGAAGCCCAACCCTGAATGAGTATGCTACTAACGTAAGTCTTCCTTGAAACTGTATTGTTTATAATAACTACAAGATTCCAAAAGATGACAACCCAAACGATAAATAACTTAGATAGCATATGCAAGTATGTATGTACATATGTACATATACAATATACGTACATAGATAGTAGAAAATGTAAAACGTTTTTCAGTCATTTCGTCTTAAGTCTTCGGGTTAAGTCAATATTTTTACTTTATCAATGTATGTACATACGTAGTAACAATAGATGAAGTTTTATGATCATGCGAAAATTCGAACTTGAGGTTTTGACTGATTCGAGCTCGGAATAGATCACTGATCACGTTTTCATGATCTAGAAAAAATGTGTGTTTCTGTGTGACTGTGGATTTTTGGGGATTTTTTGAACAACCTTAGTCCTATTGAACTAAAACTTAGTATGGGTAACTGAAATTTTTATCGACACAACGTAAATTTTTTTCAAATTTTTAAGTTGACCGGAAATGGTACCTCCCCTTATAGGTGTCCCCAGTTTTTGATTTCAATTATCTCCCCAAACCGCTAACTGAATCAAACTGAAATTTTTTGACATGTAATATAAATTATAAATTTTATAACGTAATATTTTTTAAATATTTTTATCTGAACCGGAAGTAGTACTTTTACTTTAGAGAATCGAGGTTTTTTTTATGTTTTTCTTAAAAACCTTTTTGTTTATTGAACTGAAATTTCATATTTAGAAGTTTAAGCGTAATACCAAGTTATGTATAAAATTTGGTAAGCATCCGTCAACCTAAAGTGGCAGTTTGCTCCTGTTCGTGAGTATTGGCAATGATGACGCCTATCGGTTGATTTGGAAAGTTCAACAATCCGCTTCCGCCTATAACGTTTCGATACGCGTTCATTATTCGTATGTCACTCTCAGAGTTCACGAATGGGTGAGGTGAGTCGCGAAGGGAAAGGGTACGTGTCTCGAATAAAAAAAACCCGTTCAGCTTCAGCGGGCAAAATACTAATTTAAAATATAAATATTGTTGCGTAGGGGTGGGTGGAGGATCCAAGTAAAAGGCCAAAGTCGTTTCACAGCATTTATTGGTGATTAAGGAGATACACGCACCGGCAGTGCTCCGTCCAGAATGCCTTGTTATGGTCTAAGTACCTCCTTATAAAAGACGGGTCGCTCAGGGAATCGTCAACTACATAAGTTAACCACATACAGTTATATAATTCACGATTTTTTCATTTACCGGTAAATACCAGTATACCGGTAGTAGGAATCCTCTTTTGCGAAGTGAAAAATAGAAGAGGCTTGTAAAAATAATTTATCGTTTCAGTTTATGAAAATTGACGGTAAATTGCAATCCCTAACCCCAACGAACAGACGTGCAATATGTACATACATATAATACATAGTTCTACGTCTAAACTTAATGGCAACCGATGGACGATTTTCAAAATCGATCGAGTAAATGACCATATTTGTGAATTGTACATTTTGGCAAACGTTACAGGCTACGTTACATAAATCAATCGACCCTTTCATCGGAAGTCCCATAAATTGAGTGCGAAACGTAGGTGAATTGTGTAACGCTTCCCATCTACAGCGCGCCACGTCTATGGCGATAATCGTTTTCTGATATCGCTTTCCCTCTTTTACGTTTTTTTTTCCACGGAACGGAACCGTCGTATCCTCGCACGCGATACATTTCTTAATGCCCAAATTGTTTCTGAGGCTGTATTGTATATCGGTAATAAAGATAAACGGACGCGCGACCGTAGACGGAGAGGGGAAGTTTCGTAGGAGAATCGCGAGCGAACGAAACGGCACGATGCCAAATTGCAGAAGAAGCGGAAAGAAAATGTCGACAATGGAAACGGGTACGACATATCTATACGCGACTTTTTTATCTTCTTTATTTTTCTTTTCGTCTTAAAAATCTCTTATTACGTTATCATGGCAGCGCGGTCAAGTTTCCGTTCAACCGGGAAATATGTACAACACAAATACATATGTACGCTCAACAGTGATACTTAACCGGTGCTCTACGAGAAAATATTAACTGAATAAAACTAGAATTCTACATATGTATGTTTAAGAATATTCATAAAATAAAAGAGAGTGAATAAAGTAATTGTTATTACTGATCAAGTTTTTAATCTATGAGTTGAGAAGGGGTGGTATGAAGTCTCGTTTGCATAGCTAGCTGTCATCGTTTTGATCCGACACAAGATTTCGATGTAATTTTTAATGATTAAACTCCTCTAGCTTCACGTCGGAGACATTATCTTCACAAAATTTTGATGGGCAGGAATGTCATGGATCTAACTGAATGAAGCTAATAAAAAGCTTGTAAAAAAGCATAACTTTTGTTGGATTTTTAATTTTATATAATGTGCCTAGCATCTTATGATTATTTTTACTCCATTTTAGAAGATCCATAAATCTATGGTAGGGTAATAGCAGACAAAAATTCAAGTATACGATTTTTTTCCGTGGAACCTTTATATAATCTAAATCTTAATCTTGATAGGAAGAAATTAATTTGTGGTTTTATTCTAAAAAATATATTAAGATATTTTGCATCAAAAAATAAATTTATAAAAAAGTTTCATATTTATGTACATATTTATTTATACAAAAGTTACATATTTATTTACACAAAAGTGTTATACTAATGATATAATTTTCACTTTTATCGTTGAATGAGAAAGCTATCATTTTTAATGAGAATAGGGACGGGATGACTTTGATACATTAAATGAAAACAACTTTGAGCCCGAGTGTTCAGCAAAATTTTATATACATAGATAAAAGTAAATCCGCGACTCCAAAAAGGTTAAGTATCATGTATGTATGTACATATATATGTATGTATGTATGTATGTACATACGAGCGTGTACTTTTCTGGCATAAAATTTGATTCTTTTATGACAAACGAAGGCATGTCCTCATTAAATTGTTTTTTGATGTACGATATTTTTCACCGCTAAGTACATAAATTTCATTTTTCATTACTTTGAAATATCTCATAAAATTAATTTTTAATAACAATGCTATTTTATTTAAATATCCTTCGATTTTACGAACTAGCAACTAACCATGTCAATCAATTATTATTTTTACAATGCTTCGTTTTTTTCATTATTTGTAAGCATGATTGCTACTCAATGAACAAATATTTGTGTTCATGCCTTCCGGTGTAGACGTAATTCTTCTACATTGAAATGTCGATAATATTTTATCAAGTTTCCAAAAACTGCTGATATAGATGTCCTGTTATTCACATACATGACAAGGTTTTAATGTGTTGAAACAGTGTATAATAATTGTTGTGTATTGTTACAGGTATAATTCTGGTGCCGGTGTTCACGTTGCCGAACGTCAATGTCACCAAAACATCTCATGAACATGTCACTGGCGAGTCCAGGACGAGCCGTCGGCCATCTCATCTGACAGGTCGGTCGCAATGGAGCACCGCCGCGTTCGGTTCGTCGGAGTCTGTTCGCGTGTGGAGCCAACCCGTCAATTATGCATATCGAGACAGTGGGGTCGCCGAAATACCCCATAGGTTAAGCAGCAACGTTTCTAGTTTTAAGCTTGTAGATAGGAAATCAATAGTAGCGAATCAAAGTGCAAGTGTCACCGAACCAACGCCGGCAGTCTCCTTCGTCAGTGAAAGGATCAGACGGTTCCGAAGGGAAATGGCCGATGAGGATGCGGGTCCTTGTCAACCGTTCGACATAAGACAACCGGATCAACTGACGTTCTACAGTCCCGGACATCCAGAAAATTATCCCAACAAGACTGACTGTTTCACCTTGTTATCAGGTGAGCATCTAATCATATCATCATATCATATATCTCATTTCACTATTCTGTGTGTCTGTCTGTCTGAGATAACTCTCGCCGTAAGAAGCATGGTAGCGGGGAAGTGCGGGGGGGTATGGCGCGTCATGTGATCGACGGTGGAGCGACGGGTGACAATACACACACACACACACACACACACTTCATCATTTCTAACGGGCTGAATTGGTGATCTTGTATTGCGGGCACTTTTTATTACAATTTATATTACGAGCGTGTGCGTGCCTATAAATTACCTTACACTATATTTATATATAACATATAACTTTATTTTAATTCGTGTATCAATTCCTTTCCGAAACCACCCATTGAAAACAATGGGCATAATACTAGTATATATGTATATAATAGCGCTATTCTGTGTATCTGTATGTCTGCGATAACGCTCACCGTTTCGATTTTCGTTTTTTCGATTGTCGTTTCGATTCGACATATGTACGTCATAGTTAAAACACTGCCAGCAAAATGTATAAATATAATAACGAATAAAAAAAAAACCTGTATATATTATATATTGTTTGCTACTAATGTTTCCTCTAGGAAAATAGTCTCACGAGAATTTAACGCCATCTATTGAAAATTAATTTAATTAATTAATTAATTTTTATATTGTTTATATGTAGATAGGTAGGTAGGTTTTACTTATAATACACCCTGAAATTTTCATCAGGTCTATCACTATATTACAGGCCTGTTACCGAGAGTTGGCGCGTTCTCCTACTCACGCATATGCGCACAAAAGAGACAGAGCGTCTTTTTACCTTGTGCTTTCGTGTTAGTGGTCATTTTTATCTCTTATCCGATCGTTTTCATACTTTGCCATATTGCTCATTTTGGTCATCAATATAAGTAAATGGAGCCTCCGCCATTACGATGGTGCAAATATATCGTGTAAGACGCGTTTGTAATTTGCCCGCCGACATTCTATTTGACGTTTACGGTTGACGTTTGTTTGTTAGTTTTAAACATAGATGGCGATAGTAAAAAAAAATTATTGGTGTTTTTATTCAAAATAATAATTTTTTACTAGTTTTTATATTATTATTGAATGCAGTGTGACAGCACCTATTCACAAACACTATATAAGCGCATTTGTTCGCACTTGCTCTCGGTAACAGACCTATAGGAGAAATTACTTACATCACGCCATATAAAAGTGATAGACATGACTAAAAATTTACAGAATTGGTGTCATATTACAATTGCGATGTCATATAAATTCCTGTGTCAATTCCTTTTCCGAAACCACCCCGTTAAATATCAACGGGCATAACACTAGTCGATTATATTGTCGCACAAGTGAAAATTTAATGCATAAAAAATTACGACTTTTACAAATAAAAAATCTTATGGTGTCAAAATTGAATTTGACTTGAAAAAGCATTAAATATAATATTTGAAAGCTGCCAGATTCTTGGGTGTTAATTAACATAATAGTAGAAGCTTATCTTTATTTCACGTCACAAACTGTCACCATCGTTGAATGTGCTTTAATCAATAAATTTCATTATGTCTATTCAATAATGGTTTTTTAAATATGTAATATAAATTTAAAATTTAAAAAATATTTAAGTTCACATTGGGAAACACTGGCACTATCACTTGAGAATTCGTTATTCTAAAGTATTGGCGTTTTCTTCGATAAAAGTTCGTATAAAATAATAGATTCTTTCCTTTGAAGTAATAAAAAGTGCAATTGCTTTTCTCATTACGAAGTATCTACTACGTCTGGAATCTATCGATTCTTATGTTTGTTTTACATACATACCTACACTACAGACATATTATATGTACGATTGATGAGTACAATATAAATTCAATTAAATTTTTCCATTGAAATATTCAATACTTTCAAATGCGTTTTTATTTTTGTAATAAAATAAATAATATTTTTTGATAAAGTCGGAATTAAAATTGTGAAAAGTCTCAGTCACGCTAAGGCTAAGAACCGATCAGTCAATAAGGAAACCCTCGTCAAATATGGCTTTCAAATAAATCAACGTTTAAGTGCGCATTCACGAACGCACACACACACACATACACACACACACACACCCACAAACGCACACTCGCAAAATTCCCAGAATTTCTCTAAACACCCGTACCGAAGTATATAACTCGGTTTTAATTTTATATCCGGAATTCGCCGGAAACGCCGGAACGACGCATGCCATAAATTTGGTCGAGGTGAGGAAGTTTTCCCGACCGAAAGTAAATATTGTATTGACTTCTGCGGTGTAGCCGAGAGGGGGGATCGAGGATGTAGTAAATTCTAGTAACGAAAAACACAGTGGTGTAGTGGTTGTGGCCGATGAATAAAGAAACGCGCAGATGCTCGGAATTAATGGTCGAAAGTGCGCTCGATTTATGGGGAAAGCTCACGAAGCTACCCCCATCCTCACTTCACACACACACAAAGTATAATCTAAAAGTTTCAGAATCCTATTTTGTATGTACATACATATGTAGGTATACACATATATATAGTACATACATATGTACATATTTGTGTATCGCTTACCGAAATTTTCCAATCATTTTTTGTTCAAAATACATATTGAATTTATTTTTTGTTGACGTTGTCAACGTACCACCTGTAGTTATTCAGCTGACACAAACAAACCAAAATTGATTTTCATATCGTTTGCGCACATATTGAACCGGGAACGAAAAGCAAAATACAAAAGCGAAAGGCAAACTTTTAATTTCCGGGTACAGCCATCCAATAATCCATTTAACCCTCCACCCGGCGCTACCAGCGTTCGATTTTGGTAATAATAATTTATTCACGTGTCGACGTCAAATGCACAGCATCTCTCTTCCGCTCTACGCGCACTCGAATAATCGGAAGGTATTATATGTAGTGCATTCGGTAGGTATTCCAATTTTAATTTTAATTTTAAACGTTCATACCGTGTCCTGTTCGAGGCACTTGTGGTAGAATGGCCACTTCGCGGATACCGGTATATGAATTATCTTCCTGGGCCATAAATTTGCAATGATGCAATGTAAGCGGTTTTGCGTCAGCTTCCACGAACGCTTCACGTGCACATGTAGTACTACCGAATACGCTCCCCTAATAAATTATCCCAACATTATTGAATTACTTTCGGTACACTCTCTTTTAGCATAATACATTTTCGGAATCTTTGGGAGTCAATGTGATATCGTGCCGACAGATATTATGTTTCTGAGAAATTATAATTTTCTTATTTGGGACATAAAACCTATATTGTATTTGTAGTAGGTAGGATAATCCTACTTACTATAGAGTTGTATTATGTATACCTGTAGATATGATGATTTACTCAAAAGACGTTAACGTGTGCGCCTGTGGCTCCATTCAATTAGGAGTCCCACTCACGTCAACTTAATACAGACACGACTACCCCTTTCCATTTTCTCTCCATTCTCCCTCTTTCTCCTCTCTAGGGGCTCATTATTCACCAACGCGTACACCTCATTTTCTTAGTAGAGAACATGTCTGCATTAAAAGGTATGTCATACGTTGTATATATAGGTATATACGTTGTATATATGTACATATATACCTATATATGTATATATTTTTTTATCGGTTGATTCAAGTATCACAAATGTTGTTTAAAATAAGAGTGCTTATTTTAATTTACAATTTGTATTATTTTGCGAGGATATTCAGAATCGGTTTACCTCGCCTTACCCTTCTCCCGTCTACCTATTAACTTCCGCATGAAAATCCCTGGAAAAAAGACACTCGGGACGCTTTTCAACGTCACGCCCCCCTCATGAATATATTTACTCCGGAATACAACCAAAAGAGACGATGTAGAGAAGGGGAGTTAAAAAGTGCGCAGAAAGAGGATGAGGCTGGGGAGTGAGCATACACCGCTAAAACACTCATCCTGTTTCCACAATAGCAAATTGTCATGGAAATTATGATCGTTTTTCCCCGCGCTTATGTTTGGCAACAAGGATGGCAATTCATTACGAAAATGAATTTCAAAATATGATACGTATTTACATTTTAAATATTCCGAATGCTTTTAATTAGAATTTATGAATATATTATTGCTATTATGAATGCTGAAATATTCGTATAAACTCATTATTTTGTAAATCATATTTGAAATATTCACTGGTTATTCCAGATTTTGACGAATATAATTTTTCCGTCGAACCAACGTTCGGTCAATTAACATACATACATATAAGCATTAATTTACATAATTTTTCGTCAGTCATTTTGATTTCAGAAATTTACATATTCTATGAAATTGAAAAAGTCAAAACTGGAAGATTTGAAGAAGTTTTTTCTATTTAATTGAAAAATTGCTTGATTATTAAAATATTGCATTAGTCACACTAATGACATTAAAAATATTCAATTGACAATCAAACAATATAATGATAATTATGCCTCAGTTAATATTTTATTTCGAGATATTTTAAAATGGCAAAATTGACGTTGACTCATATGTGCTTGAATGCCGATAGGAAAAGGATATTCATAAGAGAACCCACGAGGCTAACAAACTACCATGGTGTCATTCGTGAATACAAATTTGAAAACAGTGGCAAAATACAACGACATACTCGCAGTTATATACATACGTAGTTTCATGTCAAATATAATATTTGAAACTTGGATAAAAAGAATACGTGCCAGAGAAGATCATAAATATATATAAAACGTACAGCTCCAAAAAGCAAAAAAAACCTGCATGTTGCGCATATTCACGTGGAAAATGTGATTTTCTACGGATTGTTTTCTTATGATTTAAAAATAAATATTAGCTTTTAAAGCAGGAAAGTCTTGATTTCCATCACTCACATGTGCCGTAACATGCAACTCGATTTTTTTAAATAAGATGTGTGCCTTCATATGTACTCTCAAATATATGTACATACATTTATACTTGGTGGCTATAACTAAAAATAATTTAATTTCTTAATTACACAAACCACAAAAAAATAAATGAAAGCATGTAAGATTGAATACATTTGAAAAACATAGCATGTATTTCGAAAGCGGTGTCTCAATTCGTTTTATTTGTACTATGTACATAAACATGCATATGTATTTTTATAATATTTCATTTCTTCATTCGTTGAGACATTGATTGAAATAAAAGCGAATTGGTGGGGATCATGATATTCTTTTTGCGCTAACTTATCGTAATATGTAATTTTAATGCACAAGACAAACATAAATATACATATATCATATCTATGTAATTCAAAATACCTTTCTTTTATTATTATCACTAAAGTCATGAAAGCATTCATACATATGTACATAAACATGTATATATCTGTACAAACATCTGTATTGTACAAATTGTAATTTTATACATCTCCAGCAACGTAAATTGTATTTTTGGAAAATTATTATTATTTTTAATTAATTTTTTTCCAAGAACAAGATTCACAATTTTTATTATACTTTGTGGAAAACGAAGGAAAAACATTTTCCTATTCCCACAGCAGATTTCTGGTTCTTAGTAAAACAAGGATATTCCCACGGTACGAGATCTTCGTCAAGTATACCGACTTTCCCACCACAAATTTCCTCCCATTCATCCCCCATACTCCCCTTATAAAACCCAGATGCTTGCTTGGCGATTCTATAAAAAAACCTTTAAAAACATGTGTGTGTTAACTTTCCACGACATTTTTAACGGCTGTAAAAATGATGTCATCCACGTTTTCTTATTTCAGCCGAACAAGGACAAATCATTCGACTGGACTGGAGGAACACGTTTCACATCGAATACTCTGAAGACTGCCAATTCGACTATTTAGAGGTACGCATTAACTTAACAACGAAATATTGTATCAAACTGAAATTTGTGAATAAAATCATAATTTGTTCTGACCCAAATATGCTATGACTCGTTCATTCATAATAATAATTGTTAAAGACGAACCTATTATTTGCGACAGCGAAACGCTTTTATGTCGTTCTTCTTATGCGTAAGTGTCTCCAAGTGCTTAAGAAAAATTGCCCCTAATTTGTCCGCTGTAATAATATGTATTGTAATAATAAATTCAGAGTATATTTATATACATGTACATATTTATTTTCGTACGCCACTGGAGAGCGGTTCCATTATAGTAAGCATTATAATTAGTGACGCGCTCCGAAGAAAGTGACACGGAGGAAAAAATGTACAATACTTATATTTATAAACGACAAAGGCTCACAGTGCTTATATTGTGACGTTAATATATTCATTTGACCCTACGTTTCTCAAACTTTGGCCTTCTATTTCATTTACACTTGTATATGGACATATATTACCAAAATAAAAATGTATATTATACACTATTTACAATGTATAATATGTACCCGTATACACATTATTGTTACAACGTTCGATCCCGTAGAGATCTACCCAAGTTTTATTACAAAAAACGTAAAAAAATACCCCATGGTTTATTATAAGAAACATAAATATACATACATAAAGTGCTGTCTGAAAAAAAATGGAAACTCTCGCTTTTAATTTCAAAAATTTACGTATATATTTTCAATAAATTGAAGGCGAAAATCTTGACGATATGATAACCTTATACTTCATCGGATGGGTATTTGATTTTGATTTTCAAATGCTTTTTATTATTACGAAATTATGTTCACAATACATCTTATATCTATTTTAATAGCTACTGATCTACCGGTCATTTTCTATTTTACAATTTAATTTAATTTGGTTAGTAATCATAGTATTATATTATTCTAATGTTAATGTACAGTATAATAGGAAAAAGAGCTCAAAAACCTATTTACAATTCTTATAAATGCTCATAATACATCTAATACATAATATTAATTAAAGACTCTCCAAAGTCGATGACCTTAAGCAGATAGTGTTTAGGTAATCTGTGTTTATACCTGAAGGGTATAGACATTTTGTTGTTACCACCGAGACTCTTTACAAGTGTGTTAGTATGGTTATTAGTGATTCTATCATAGAATCTACTGGTTAGTTTGTTAGTAATGTTTCGGATGGGTATGAAGTTATACACAGTAGAAGAAAAACATAATTTTTTTTCATGACAGTAAGGAGGGATAGGATTAAATTAAGATCATTCGTCTTTATCCTTCAATATCTAACAGCATTCTCATACTTAATTTGTTTTCAGATAAGGGATGGTCCTCACGGCTATTCGACTCTGCTGGGAAAATATTGCGGCAAGGATTTTCCACCAATGCTGACGTCACAGGGTCGACATCTCTGGCTGCGTTTCCATTCTGACGAGAACATCGAGTACAGTGGCTTCACAGCCGTATACGAGTTCATACCGAAGCCCACCACCTGTAAGTCATTAACCCTTTCTCATCCACCTCCACCTAGTCTAATTAACGTTTATAACCCTTATTCACCGGCGTAGACAATGAGCCGCGGCCGTCCGACGCGAATGAGCCTTTTCTTTGTCCTCCGTTAACCCGCCACCGATAAATCTGTTAACTGGTTGAGTGCCCATTCTTCTACGACAGGAGCGCAATTATATAAATCCTCAAATGCACGTCACCGGCATACAATGGCCGATGGATAATGTCTGTCCTTTCAAGAGTCAGTTTTTTTGCATACGTTGGTTTTGTCAGCAAATGATATATCCGTTAAATAAGAGAGACCTCTCTGATCGTTCAATATCGTGTAATGGGCAGGCAAAGTGCTAACGAGATTCTTAAATATCACATAAACGCGCGTTTTCCCGCTTTTCCGAGTGCGTTTATTTATTTAGTAGGTATTTATATAACGAGCGTTTGTATCACCCGGTTTACTACCGGTTTTGCGGCACATTGAAACAACACTTTGTTCGCCATAATTAACCGGTTAGTATGGAGCTTAAAAAAAGCTGATTTGTATATTTTTGTTTCATTGAAATTAGCTGACGAGTCGAATTTGCCAGTCCATATGTACATATGTATGTGTTAAACAATACCATTTTGCATGCCATATCCCTGGTAATTTCGGATGAAATGCCACAATTTTGATTTGTATTTAATTTTTACTATCATTCATTTCAGTTTATAATCAACAGGAGATGGATGATTGTATCATAACAACGAATAAGTCTGAAGGTATCATCAAAAGTGACGATATTGAATTAGAGAGAAAACAGTACACGGTCAAATACGGAGTACCGTTAGATTGTATGTGGATCATATCTGTAGAAAAGGGGAAAAAAGTTAGTTGTAAAAAGAAAAATCGATCATATTTACATCTCTACAGTTCAATATTTTAATTAAAAATTTATTTTTCAGGTTTTTTTGTCGTTCAAAGACTTCAATTTAGCGAAACCGAATGATTGTGACAGCAATGTTGTGGACGTATTTTCTAACAGGACAGATCAAAGGTAAAATTCTTCTCGTTGAAGTTTATTTTATTTTTACTTTTGAGTTGTTAATTCGAAATTCATAAATTTTCAGGATTAAAACGTTTTGCGGTTCAATAGCTGACAATTTAGAAATCCCCGGAAACAAATTTCATCTCCGTTATATGGTGTACCCGAAGGCTATAAATTCTACGTTTGAATTATTATATACAGCTTATAGGGAAAAAGATAAAGATCAAAGTGAGTTACATTGTGCAATCAACTAGATTGATTTGATTAAAAATGCTATTGTCAAATTCTTTCAATTTTTAGATTGCCTAGATGACGAATACGACTGTGAAGATAACACTTGTATAAATCTAGATTTGAAATGCAACGGTCGGTTCAACTGCAGACTAAAATGGGACGAAGACAACTGTTTAGTGAGGATTGTTTTTTATTTATTTATTATATGTACAAACGACGTTTCACGAACATAAATATTTGACTTTTGACAGAAAAGCAAAGATGGAGCACCAATGCAATCGGAACACATCGTAATCATTCTAGTTGTATTCTCTTTGATACTCTTTGGCATGGCTGCTGCTTTTGTATTCAACTGCGTCAAGAAACTCATCAGCGACCACCGTATCATACAGGTAAATATGCTAGTAGCTGTTAGAAAACACGTAATAATACGAACTAATATCGAAAATAGATAGGATCGGATGATTGACATTCTAGATTCGTTGACATGGTAACAAAATGATCTAAAATATATTACAAGGGGATAATACGTAATGCGTATAATAGAAACCAACAATCAAATCGCTCTTTATTCTACTGAGGCGTAATAGACGAATATATGTATGAACGTATAACGTACCTATATGTCTTTTCACTTTCCGTTTATAAATGTCCGGTTTTTTAAACCGGCTGTAAGTCTCCAAGAGAGCAGAAGGGCATCCGGTTTTACGACCGCTCGTTAGCGACGAATTTATCGAGCTCGCACGCGGCCGGATATCCGGTGACGTATCTTGACAATTTATTCGAACGGTTCCAGCTTCACGTTTTGCGGCACGCGAGATGTTGGTAGCGCATGCGCCATCATCAAATCCCTGCCTGCCCGCGAACATCAAAGGGTTAATTTGCTGTAGTTACCACAACTCCTGATACTCTGTCGGATCAAATTTGCCGCTGAATTCAGATTCATACCCAATTTTCAGATCAAACGGCACAAGATTCTAAATTAATTTTTGTTTGGTGTACATAGTTGCGCATTCGCATTATATTTTACATGTTTGTTTAAAATTATTTATTGCGAGTACATATAATGAATTTATCAATTTGAAAAATTAACTAATTGATTTAAATCACTAATATTAATTTATAATACATCATGCACATTTTTGCAATTAAAGGTATGAAAAATGAATAAATAAAAATCAATGCGTTTTAAATAGATACCTTTATACAAGTCGTAAAAATATAACAGTGTGACGAATTAAGCTCTCATTCAAAATATATTTAAAATGAAATCCGTGTCTTGTTTCCCCTTTGCTTCAGATTGTACTAAAACCCCGACTTTATTGAGCATTTCTGCCTTAAAAGCCTTTTTAGCACCCAACTACGGCGCCTCCACCGCAAATGAACTCAGTTTTAAAGCTACTTCTATTTTTTATTTTATTTTTTTAATCTTTGCAGGAGCATATAAGGCAATCTCAGGAAGGAAACTTGGATGCTGCCGGACGATTACCGACCAAAGTAGCTGAACCAGTCTCGAAAATTAACATCAAACAGGATGGTCTTTCACCAATGTCGTCAACGGAGCAGTTGGACAACGTCGATTGTTACGTGCCTGGTGTGGGGGAGATCTTACCCATCCTTTTGCAAAGCAATAAGCGTGAGAGAATCAACGGAGATCCCACCATACCACAGAATAATAGGGACAATGAGATTTTAATGAGACAACGGGAAAAGTCAATACAACACGACCAAGATAAAGAATCGGAAAGCGACGACCAAGAAAAAGGACCAGAAATGTGTGATAGTTGTTGTCAGACAAGGGAAAGCTTATTTCAAACGCCATCGTTCCATCATCAATCTAGTTCAGACGGAAGCTTCTCACCTATACCCCCGAGCGTTGATTATTCGAGAAAACCTACGAGGAACCGTGACGTGCACTCCTCAGACTCCAGCGTTAGGCCTGTATATCAACAGAGTTCGACCCCGTTTTCCACTTTTGGATATAGTGGAAGCACAGTTCCAAAAAGCGATAGTAGGCAGAGCAGTAAATCTAAAGACCCAAAATACAAAGCGGAAGCAGTAATTGAAATGGAACGTTTTGGAGAAGACAACGGAAATTACGTAGATCCAAATAGAAATAGAAACAGAGATATATATAAAATTGAGGACCAAATGAACAGAAATAGAATACATCTTGATACGAGTCAATCAAAGGTTGGTAAGAAGGGCCACAACACAATGCAAACGGACAAATACGTAGAACATGCCAAAAAACAACTGGAACGAAGACCATATAGCGTCGAGACTACGAAATCGGCTCCTGATGTTATAATAATGACAAAGTCGCACTGACAGGAGGGGATCAGCTCTGAATGGGAGCCGTATAAGAGGAGACAGCCTAAAGGTTTCTTGAGAACGGCAGCGTACGGCTGTGGAGTCTTGAAAAATCCTGGAGCAGCTTTGGATCCGACATCCGCCTACAAGTCGCCTGTGGTCTTCGTGAGAAATTGCCAGACCCAGACTTATGATGAAGACTTCTCTGATCTGGAAAGTCTGTACGGAGCTTGTGACTTTTCATCGTGATACAACCTTTGGTTGCATCTAATTTTGTTAATATTGAGTGGAAAACGATTGACATATATTTCCAATCATTTTCCTACACACATATGTATTCGTAAATCAAACTTAGACGCTCTCAATTGTTTTTGAGGTGATAAGAATCCATTAACTTGAAATGAGCACTATTGACAATGAGTATACAACGCGAATTGTAAAGTGAGATTACACACATAAAACACAAGACTCATAGAAAAATTATACAAATCAAATCAATTAATTTGAATTGAAAGAAAACATGTTAGTGACGATAACACTATATTGAATAATTATTTTTATCAAAAAATAAAATGCTTTTTAAACGAAACTTGGTTTTATTGAGACACATGTATTTTTAATATTAAATAACTATGTAGACACTGTATTAAATTTACCGAACACTCATTAGTAGTACAATATAATATGTACATTAGTATTCAGTCATACGTTTTACTCGTCAGTTTTCCGCAATGGAATGCTTATTAAGGCGTCTTATTTGAATTCGAAACAATAAGCTCTCAGGCATTCTCGGAATTTCAGTCCTCTTACATTCAATAAATTCAACAGCGCATTAGTTGATAATCGTAAGCAATTCGCAGCTGAGGCGTAAGATCGTTCAGATAATTAATTATTCAAATTTAAGTGTCGATGCTCGTGTGAGCTAATTGTTCAATGTGGTTTCTAAGTGCCGTTGAAACGCTAATTTCTATTATATGTATGTATATCCATATAAATTATTCTGCATTTTATCAATTCGATGTCAAAAAAGGTTTTAATTTGAACCGTCAAAACAGTGGACTCTCCTTGAACTTTTCAATTTACGATTATAACGACCTCCCTCTCTTCCATAAAAAAGCTATTTACGCAAAAATATATTCAATTTTAAAACAACCCACCCTACCACCTGCAGCCCTTGATGATATTTTGATGAAATTCTCAACTTTACCCCCACCTCGTCCTATACTCATCCCCTCATTTTCGTAAATGTTTCCTAGTTACCCGATATACGCAACTAGGTGGATATTGCGAATGGAAACTTTCTCATGTTATTCCAAAGTTATTTACATGATTAAGAGTACTCGAGATAAGAAAATAAAAATCTGATCGTAAATTTCATTATATTATAAAGTTGTTAAACTTCGCTTAGTGTTTAAATTCATCAAAGTTGAAAACTCGACATATTGTTTTGAAATCTTTACTCGAAAAAATTTAATATGTTTCATATTTAATAAATAATTATGCTGTACCTATATTTAATATAATTTGTATGTACACTTATGTATTTACAAAAGATAATTTGTTTTGTTGAAAATTGAAAGGTACAAACTTTCAGAAAATTAATTCAGGATTTCTTGTGAGTGAAGGTTATAAAGGTTATAAAATAACAATGATCACGTTTTGAAGTCGAAAGTCACGTTTTCACAAGTTCAGCGACCATTCAACGTTAAAATTTTGTTTCGACTTCGACCGTATCGCATAAACAGCGTCACATCTGGCTCAGAAACATTCAGAAATTTCTAGATGGAATCTAATGGACATACAATGTTCTCAGCTCGTATACAATGGCAGAAGAGAAATGATTCCGAATGAGGTGACTCGGCTTGATAGGTTTACGGTCTTATTGTTCAACACAAGTGTCCCACACCGCAACGTACACACAATATTTGAAAAAACTAACTTTTTAAGTAAATGGGGGGTATTAATTAGATGATACGACAAACTTACTCATTATTAGAATCCAAAATAAATTGTACTTATGCTCGACGTATCACCGTAATAAATTTTTAAGTCGAATATTATTCCACTTATGCTGCAACAAATAATATTAAAAATGATGTAAAATCAACTGTTGAAAATCTTGTATTAGAACATTTTTAACAATTTAAAACTCGAATATAATTTCGATGGCTTATAATTTAAATTTTGATCTTAAATCTATCGCTATTGTGAACAGCAATGTTTTTAAGAATGGTGTTTTTGAAGTTTTAACTTTTTCAATGAGTGGAGTAAGATAAGAATGGAAGTGAAATGAAACGTTTTAGCCTAATGAGTCGCAGTGACGACGACTATTGGTTGTTTTGAAAAGTTCGACAACTTCAACTCGGTGTCCAAAATCTGTGTATTCGAATACTTTTTATACGAATTTAATTTTCAATCTAAAACACATTTGATTATATTTGATGTAACAGGATTCTGTTAAAATTTTAATAACATCTTGACTTTTCTAAAACTTCATCTCAATAATTTATAGCTTACTATTCGATGTTCGATATTTAGAATATTTGACAGCGCTACCTATGCATAATGTGTTGATACTCCGTATTCGTGTGTATTTAGAAATTTGCGCCAAATAGCAAAATACAATTTTAATATTTCCACATACAACTTTCATCGTGCGTGGATTTTCAGAAACTTGATTTTTTAATATATGTACATATGTACAATGTAGGTACATTTATTTTTTTTGAAAGAAATGATAAAAAAATACTTCAATCTTTATAGGTATATACATATAATAGTTTGGTTATTAAAATGAACTATTTCTTCTTGTCCCGAAGCTGTTTGGAATATAATAGCAAGCTGTGCTGTCGTAATTAATTTTATCATCGCTATTCTACCGTTGTGACTTCAGCTAAAATTAGAAGTAGGTGCTTCAATTATATTTTCCGCGATTAATTAAAACGCGAACGTTCCACTGTAAAAGTCGACAAAGGTGAAACGTCAGCTCTATCTGGTGGAGATGCTTTGGTGGTGGAACAACGTAAAAAGAATCTTCATCCCTTTTTAATTAGCTACCCTCGGCGTATAGAAATCGGTTCCCATTCAAATTGAATCCAATTCTTTTTTCGCACTGAAACGTTCATCTCAGCAAAGCGCACGAGCATATCGTATTCCCGAAGGATGATTAGATTTGGGAACGGGAGAAGTCAAACGTGATCCACGTATGAAATCGGGGCACGACTCTTCCCGCGAGAATTATTCTATGTTATGATTTTTTATTGAATGTGTGACTTCAATACTGAATGCTACATGACTCGAGAGAAAATTGTCAAACTTTTATCAGAACTTCTACATATACATATGCACATACAATATACAATATATTTAATGACATTTTTGCATATTTTGAATATATTAATAACATCACTGACATGGTACAGATTTTCGATAATAAATACCAATATAACTTCACCGTACGTTTCGTGTCAAATGTTCGCGTAAACGAGAAAATGGCGCATGTCAAACACTAACACTTCAAAATTTTTGAAATGTCAAAAATTTGCCTTTGAAGACGCAGTTTGTATTCTCTGGAGTAGTTCAAAGCGCTCTTTTCAACTCTGGATATGTTTATGAAGTTGTTTGAAACATGTCTGGCGTCATTTCCTCATTACTTATGCGATGAGTAAGCTCAACCTTCAGATCTGTAAGTTTTAATTAATATTTACCTTAACCTGCCGGCTATCCAAGAGTTGCTATCAAAATATTTAGAGATAAGAAATATGCTCTCAAATTAATGATTTGAGTAAGTTTATATTAGTACAGTAATGAAGACAGGTGGGAAGAGATTTCTCGATGAAGAACGATCGTTTTTTTTTTAATTCAAACGATCTCTCAAACTTTTAAATATAACATATTATTTTTTAATTAAATAACATCAGCATTAAATATATATTCATACAATTAGTCAGTGAAATAGATTTAATTAATCAATCAATTTATAAAACAGTGTATAAAAAAAATAGATTCTCATCATTTGACTATTGTAAAAACGTGACATATCCACCCTCTATGTATAACGCAAGTATTAAATGCTGATTAATTAACAATGCTTACCAAATAAAAATATACCATTCATACACCATAGCTCATATAAACGCTCACTAACAATTCAAAAATATTTTTTTTTGAGAGGAATTGTCTGGATCCAGTTAAATTTTAATAAAAAACATTTTAAATATTAATGTTTGTGAAATTTTAAGAAAATTGGCTCAGCGTAATTGGGTCAAATATTGATTGCAAGAATCCTACTCCTACTTACATATATTGTCAAGTTAAATAAAACAATGTATTAATATCGTCCGAATCACGTGCATGATATTTTAGTAGGATTTGGTTATGTAAGGACAACCAATCGAAATTGGAAGTAAAAATTTGGCAGGAAAAATAAATAAATACAAATAATAGACTACTTCTAATGTTCAATAGTTATTGCATACCTGATAACATTTCATTAGTTGATAAAATAGTAGAAGTTGTAAAAAATTATTAATATTTGGATCAAATAATAGACTTGTCCGGTAGTAAAATAAGAAGAAATAAAGACACTATGAAATTAGGATGGAGTGCTTTTGAACGAATGAATGTTGTTTTTAAATCAAAAATGCCACTCTTCCTGAAGAAAAAGATCTTCCATCAATGCGTTTTACCAGTGATGACGTATAGAGGTGAAACTTGGACACTAAGACTTGGAAGATAATGTGACCGATGGAAAGTCAGCTGATATAAATGCAATGGACCTTGCAAATGAGTTATCAGTTCTGTGCACATTAACAGAAAAAAAATGTCCCCCAGGGAAGTATTAAAATCCATTACAACATTAAATTTTGGGCCGAATATTAACATTGCCCCTAGAATTTTGTTTACATTGCCAATATCAGTTGCAAGTGGTAAAAGAAGCTTTTCCACATTAAAGATCATAAAAAAATTATTTAAGAACCACAATGACTCAAGATAGATTAAGTGGATTGGCTATGATAGCTATAAAGAATGTGTAATAAATTATGCTTTAAAGAACTCATTCGATATTTTGCCGAAAAAAAGTGAGACAGAAATTTAATTAAAAATTGGTTTTTTTCTTTGATAATGTCTATATTTTATTTGATTCAATGTTTAATAATGTGAAACGTAAAGGAGGTTTTTAAAAACAAGATTAAAACAGAACATGAAACTTGATTCAATATAATGGAAGCTTCATCTCGTATAGATGTGTCCATATTTGGATCTTCGTATAAATTTAACAATGATTTAAATCTACTATTTCAATGTTTTTTTGAAATATTGTTTATTGTAATTTTTGATAGCAAATTATTAAACAGATATTGCATTTTTTATTATTCATTTTGAACTTTTTTAAAATTAATTTTGTGTTTGTGATGTTTATTAAAAATATTGCCTTTATTGCTTTTTTTTAAATTAAATGCATAAAAGCATATTGTATTATTTTAAATATAAAATATGTTTATATAAATATATAAATACATATTTTTTAAATAAGATTTTTTTTTTTAAAATACCTAAATTTTGATGTTCGAAAATTTTGTTTTAAAATAATAATAAATAATGGGCGGCAAAAATAAATTTTACCCAGGGAGGCGAGAAAGCTGGATCGGGGCCTGGCTTCACAAAGTCCAATGCACTCAATGAAGTATGGAACGCTGTATGCTCTGCAAAACGAGGAAAGATAGGAAACGGAAAACGTGGGTACATGTGACAAGGGTAGTGGATATAGTGGATAGAGTAAAGATATTGAAATGGCAATGGTTGGGCTACGTGGCTAGAAGAATGGACGGCAGGTGGACAAAAGAAATGCTAGAATAGTACCCGAGAAAATACAAAAGAGTAAAAGGAAGACCGCAGGGAAAATGGATAGACGAAATTAGGAAAATGTGTAGGGTAAGATGGATGAGAGTTGCGCAAAACAAAGACGAATGGAAGCGTGTTGACGATGAGCAGCTGTAGATCAGTGCTACTCAAATTTTTTCAGTTGGCGGACCAGCATATACATATTTTTCAGTAATTCTCACGGACCAGCATCATATTTTTAAATAAAAAACTTATTTGTGAATATGAGTGAAAATTGTTCATATAACAAATAAAAATAATATTAAATATAAGTAGTAGAATTTATTTTGTTGAATTCAAAGAAGTACAATTAGATAAAAAATTTAGATAATTTATCCAGTCTGGTTTTATCGAAGACAATTAATTCCACACGTAATGGATCATGAATATTTATACTATTACGATATTTTGTCTTTATTAAACTAATGGTTGAGAAACCAGTCTCGTAAAGGTAAAAGAGTTTCAGTGCATATTCTTAAATATCTGGGAATAATTCTGCTTTCAAGTGAAGTTGTGGTTTCAAAACATTTTTTAAATTCTTCATTTGTAGTCAGATCAATTGTTTTATCTTCCAAATTAATTTATATATACGTTATAATAAGCTATTGTTTTATTTTTTTATTTACTTCTTTGTGCACGGACCGGAACGGCTACCGCCGGTACACGGACCAGTACTGGGCCGCGGACATAGTTTGAGTAGCACTGCTGTAGATGATGATGATAATTACTAGACTACATAGTGTTGCGTAGGGGTGGGTGGAGGATCCAAGTAAAAGGCCAACAGTCGTTTCACAGCATTTATTGATGATTCAGGAGATACACGCACTGTCAGTGCTCAGTCCAGAATGACCTGATATCGCCTACGTACCACCTTATAAAGGGTAGATCTCTCAGGACGCCTAATCTGTTTACCTGTTGTATAGTCACGTATTCGGATATGTATTTCCACGACATTGGGTCTCCCCGTACCGATTCTGAGAAATAACTAATAACGGTAATTGTTTAGCCTAAATGCACTTACGAGTCCAGATATAATCCTTGGAAGTAAGTGCGAGCACTTAGTTAACCCGATAACAGATATCCGTTGGTCTAAGTGCAATTCGCCCAATCCGCGGCGTACGTAACAATAGTATGCATCAAATAAAAGGATAAATCATGCTAAATTTCCATCTATTATATGTAAATACTATTTTTCTTTATTTTTTTCACTTGCGTAAAATTCGTTTTGTATATTTTACGGCGAATCGCGATACGAATTAATTGTACGCTTAATCTACGCTCTCGGTTTCAGGCGAACAATAAGCGGTCTTGCCGGCACTGAGCTTACACCGCTCAGGCACAATGGAACAACACCATTAAATTTTGTTTTACGTTGATTTTTACACACAATGTACATATGTATGTATGTATGTATATGTGTGTGGATGTTTAAATAGCGCTGTTCAAATAATGGCTACCATTTCGTTTACCTGCCGCCCTGTAATGAATATGTACGAGAAAAAATTACCCAACGTAAACGCAATACTCTGCATTGGGATGATGGGTTGAGGAATTTTTAAGAATTTTCAACTTTCGCAATGCTACAATTTTAATATGCTCGAATTATTATGTATGACCCGAATGCTATCAGTCAATAATCCAATTAATTGTGGTTAGTGATTTGGAATTAATATCAATATCCACTCTTCGTCTAGATCTGAGATTCAGATTCTAAGAACCGCTACGAGAAGCAAATTTGTCAATTTTTCCGTGGGCAAATTTCTGGGTTTGGTGCATCCGCTCTAAAATCGCCAGACAAACGTATTACTTTAGAAAAAAAATTGTCATCATGTTCAGTCATAAAAATTTAACTGGCTTTCACGCCTCGTTAAATTTGGTTTCTTTATTCGAATACAAAAATATACATACACAAGAGTGAAAGAGAAATCTCAGCAACACTTGAAAAAAAACGAGATGCAAATATGTCGAACAATGAGAGAGGTAGAGTATTTTGAGTGATTGAACATGTCAAACCGTACGAGTACGGTCGTACTCTGGCGGGGCCATTTTACTTTGCACGTACCCGTACGGCCGTACTCCTCAAAGGGTTAACAGAACGGCAGCTTTAAACGTAATTCTCGTTTTCTCGAATGATAGATGCACATCAGATGACGAGTAACCTTTCGATGTGCACAGATGCAATTATTAAAATGATAATTATTAAAATTGAGTTGGATCTTTCTGGCGAGTTTAATAAGGCAAGGTTCGGAACTTATCGAATCTTGCCTTATTAAACTCGCCTGAAAGATCCAACTCAATTTTAATAATTACCATTTAAATAATTGCATCTGTGCACATCGAAACGTTACCCGTCATCTGATGTGCAATCTATCATTCGAGAAGATGAGAATTGCATTTAAAGCAGCCGTCCGTTAATCTGTCGTTCAATTTGTCTGGCGATTTTAGAGCGGATGCACCGCATCTCAAATTTCTACACCCACTTTAGTACTAGTAAATTTTCTCTTGTGGCCACGATGTACATATGTTAATACAAGGTGAATTTACCCGCATCCATTATTTTTACGAGGACGTTCTGACACGTCATCTAATCTATGGTGATATAATCTAATCTTCTACATATGTATACATATTAAGCCCATATTTTTTCCCAAGGTTTATACATAAATACGAGTTATATGAAGAGTGGGAAATATTCGAAGACATGAGTACGAGTTTGTGAGCAAGTCTGACAATAATTAACTAAGTTTGTTACTCGTAATGCAGTTTTACCGACATAATTAAACGTGAAGTTGACTAACGAACCACTCGCGATTGCCTGAAACTATTACCATTAAGCTAATGGAACAAGTGAACGTTGGAGGTGAAAAAGTTATGACGAAGTTATCACTATTTGTAGTAAAAATAAAATAAATAAATGTGGGCATCCGACTTTTCTCACACATTCTAGTGTTACGTACATACACATGTAAACATTAGCACAAATTAATATGATTAACTAGTCATCAACCATCCAAAAGGCATCGTGGCGTTTTAAGTGCTAAAAATGCCTTCGTAATGACGTGGCGTTCAGCATCATTCTTAATTAGGGTCGCTTATTGTACTGCGATGTGAAAAGGTTGCCGAGAAGAATCGTTTATAAAGCTTTTTCCGCCTACATATTTGTATTCCAAACAGGTGAAATTTTTATAAAACATTTCAGCAAAACACAAAGCACATAAAAATATTGATATTAAAATATATCATTTTATATGCATCTGTATTATTGCTTGATCACAATAACATATAATTCATCAATCTTACAAGACTACATATATAGATTAAAAGTAAACACGAAAGAAAAATTTAACATCAATAACGCGTTGTCCCCATACGAGGTAATTGTCCGGAAAACGAATATAGGGGCAAAAGAACGATTGACAAAGATTTTATGCAAGAAAACGAAGAATGTTCGAATTTTACATATCAGAGGCTGTCAAACTTTTTAGATTCACAACTAAATTTGCACTTAAAGTTAACCTCAACGACAACATAAATAATTTGTTTTTAATTTGTGCGATAAATTTACGATTGCAAAATTTGAAGAAATAAAATGAGTCTGATGAAATATACATAATACCTATCATAATAGTTTTGGTTTTTATAAAAGTTCAATTTTAACTTATCATATTACAGTTATTATACGAGTACAGTTGAGAATCTTCTAACCCTCAGCACAATGAAAACTATATTTCAAAATGAATTGCCCCATTTCAATACATAAAATTTGCGAAATTGAAGCGAGAACAATGTACCGGATATTAATAATATCCGAATTTCTATTAAGAGCAAATTTTATGGTTAAAATAACTGCCGATAGCCGAGCCTGCACCATTGTTTTAGGTATTCATTTTATAATTAATACAAAATGGCGAAAGTCCTGAAGACACCACACTAATTCTTCCGTCACTATAAAATTTCAGTTCTAAAATGTTCTTGGGTTAGATCACTGAATTTAATATGCAAATCTAATCCATGGACGTTATTTATACATACATACATATACATATCTGTGAATGTAGTAATGTGGGCTGGACAGCAATGTCAGTTTTCGTCGTGATTTTTTTCTGCCCAAAATGGCCCATGGAGATATAACGTGTCGGCCGGCGTTAATGTACCGGAAGTCCGCCATTGTTTTTCACGGTTGGCAAAACCTTCGATACGGCCATAATCACTGACTGTATCGTCGATTTATCGCATTCAATTGTGAAAATCAAAGATGTTCACACGTTGATAATTTTTTTATAATTTTTACATTGATCCCGAGTATTGACATATACTAAACTCTCTGTATAATATCACATAGAAATAATTGTGTGCATACATACATATGTATGTATAAACATACATATGTATTTGCAAAAGCATAAACATTATATATGTATATCATATTAAATGAAATATATTCACATTGTGAGTATTTATTATATTTGTAAGGGATTTTTCCATTAAAAAAAATATTTGTTTCATCTTCTTCTCGTCTAATTGAGCCTTGATGAACTTAAGACGCCCTCATTATCTTTCCGTTGAATATTTAATACTTTTAGCTCGTTTCATGCTGTTCAGACTTTCACGAGTGATGATGATACGTCCATTAGTGTCTTGCTAGGAATGTATTTTCCTCGGAAAAAACGCTTCCACGTCAGGTTTATTAAATTCGAAGGTATGAAAGCAGTTAGGGACTCCA
This sequence comes from Arctopsyche grandis, assembly GCF_051622035.1. Lineage (NCBI taxonomy): Eukaryota > Metazoa > Arthropoda > Insecta > Trichoptera > Hydropsychidae > Arctopsyche > Arctopsyche grandis. The sequence goes on from NC_135357.1 coordinate 21,137,869, forward strand.
GCACCTAATTTATTTAATTATTATTTATTTATTAAACCACTTACTCAACTCAACGACACACTAACTGATAAGCTCGCATTATATTATAAATACGGTACCTAGCAGACCGAACATCACTGAAGGCCTATAGGATTGTTCAATTATAAAGATTGCAATAGAACATAAAAATTATCTCGATTTATAATGTAAAGCGAATTTGAAGTATTAACAATTATTTATTTAATTTGAACTGAATATTTAGCTTCGTAAACAGAGTTGAGACATGGGTAAATTGCTTTTCGTATCCGAAACCGGTTTAAGCTAGATTTAAATTCTAGACTTATTTTTAAGATACGATTTACAAATATTAACTTAATTAGAATGCTTGTATTATATAAGACTTACTTGGAACCATACATACATACAATGTGTTATATGCATTTTGAAGTGTCCATTATTGAATGGCATAATGCAATAGGACGCTGTAGTTGACATACATACGTTCAATACACCATATGCCAGAGAGAATACAATTTTCCATATTCGGGTATATCTACATATATTTTTATTCACCTCGTTTTGAATTATTTATGCGTGTCGTTTTATTGTGTTTGTGCACTACGCTCTCCGCGATATTGAATTTCGAGCAAACAAAAGGCGCACCTACAATTTAATATCGAAATACAGCTAGCTATCCCTCGTTGCCAACGTCAAAAATTACAATAAATTCCCCAAAATCGGCACGTTCTTCAATGAAAAATACAAATGTATACCGTAACGACATTGAAACTGAAGTTTGAAACCACAAAATTTTCACCGTCACCAAATTTATAGTCATAATCTGAAAGTTATACAATAAATGCGAAATTTCAGTTCGATTTGAATGCTGCAGTGATAGCGATCTTCACAGTGCCTGAAATCAAATAATTCAAAAAGTGTATTAAAATAGAAGATATTTCACGTACCATGAACCTCGATCAAAAAAAAAAATTGAAATTTAACAAAATGGCCGAGTTTTTTAAAAAAAATTCAAATTTCGCGCATAAATTTGTTGATTTTTGGGCAGCCAAAATTACATTTTTTTATTCAATCGGAAAACTAGAGGTTCTTGGCACGGAGAAACATATATAAAAGCTGAAAAAAAATCAAATCGATCGGATGATTCATTCTCGAGTTACAACTGCAGCAAATTTGAAAAATGTAGTTTCAAGGAATTTGAGAAAAAAATAATATTATTATATACATAAATGTATGTATATTATATGAAAATATCAATATTATTTAAGAGTGTATTAAGCTCGCCCGCACACCGATACACCCAATAATGATCATACATCGTGGTAATATTATCAGAAAGTGAGGCATCGTTTATGATTTTGTGCAGTACGGTTTTCGATGTTATATGCCGATTGGGCGAAGGAGGGGCGCGGGGGCAGCTAGAAGCTTGGTCCGTACTGCACTCCCAACAGTATACACATTTCTTGTTGCGTTCGTGTGCGCGCCGCGCGCTCGACACGCTCCTCACTTTTCGTCATTTCTTCTGAACCTTTTGCCTTTCCTTCTACACCTCTTACAATTTCTACGTTTCTGCACTTCCTTCCTCACGTCACTTTAAGTATTTAAGATGGTATCAAAATCAAGAGAAGCTGAGCCAATGTTTTCAAGAACTTAATTCTTCCGAAAATACTGATGAAACAATAACAGATTCTTCCAATTTACTGAATACAATTTTTTATTTTAGTCAGAACTTTTTCACAAGTTAATGCCGCATGTAGAAATTATTTATAACCAGATGCAATCTAGTAATATCAATGCATTTTCAATTAAAGAAAACTTAAAAAGTTTTACTAATGTCATTATACAAATACGAGATTCTTATAGCGAATAGAAACCAAAAATATGTGATGCATATATTATCGCACATATTATAGAATCCAAAAATATGTGCGATGTTATTATTAAGGATATAAAAGCAAGATATGATTTTTCTAATTAATGAAAAGCTGTGATATTATTTAATAAAGAAAATTTTGAAAAGTACTGTAAGAAAATGCCAATGGAAGATCTACTACTAACCGTTGAATCATATCCAATGCTAGATAAAGAAAAACTTCAAACTGAATTAAAAGTGTTTTACTCAAGGAAAGAAATGCATAGTATTAATGATTTATTAATATTTTTAAATCTTATTTATGCAATCAATTTATTCAAATTCTGCTTACAACTTCAACTACCTCTGAGCCAGAACGGTGTTTTTCATCAATAAATAGAATAAAGACATACATATGTATGTATATAAGAAACACAATGGTTCAAGAAAGATTAACGGCTTTGTCTATGCTGTCAATTGAAAAAAAAATGCTTATAAACAGTGAAAAATTTAACGAAAAGGTGATAGACCTTTTTTCAAGGAAAAAAGACAGAAGAATCAATTTTTAAATGAAATAAAATACATATAATATTTAATTGTGATAATTTTGATGTTAATAGTAAAATATAATCCAAATAAACATTTTTTTTATTTTTAATTAACCGCAGCACCCCCAGATATCTTATCCACGAGCCGCCACTGGTTATAAATCAAGAAATATATTATACCTACTGCTAATCTGCTATTCCAGGCCCATACAATGCACCTTCCTCTTCTTTGAAAGACAGCTGTTGGGCTGCTGAAGCTTTTCTTCGAGCTGATCGGCCCTCTTTCGAAGCAGTAGTACGGTTCAATATCGAATTTTGTTTTGTGACCTTCTTATACTCTTCAAATACATAGATAAAGTCATGGGTTGGTCACATCCTAATTTTTTTTTTGCTCTCTAGCTTTATAGTTTGCCCTGTTTCCTGGAAAATAGCCCCAAAACGCCCTACTTCCTGGAAAAAGCACGCTCCACCGCCGAAGACTAGTTATAACTAGTCACCGGACCCATAAGGTGCCGCGTATTGTTCAAAGGTTGTAAATGCATTGTTAAAGGTTTGCCGAACCTTTTTTACAAAGGATTTACAACAATGGAACAATGGATAGCACTGTGACTATCCTACCTCTAGTTATAACATTTAACATTATATTGCAAGCTTTCACACTTCCCCATATGTAAATGTATATTTTTAATTCACTAATAGATTATATATTGAAAGATTCGCCTAGTTTAAAACTACGTTTCTTGATAATGGTGATTTATTATTATCTTTAAATATTAATAATAGAGGTAAAATAATATTATCTTTATATATGTATGTACATGTGTATGAAGTCCAATTGAATTTTTGTGACATAGTCGCGCTTTGTGACCAAAATTGTCATTAATTTGACACCATTACGCGCCACCATTTCGTCGACAAAGTTTACCATTCGGTAAAACGTGGCTTTCAACACGCCCACCGCAATTTGCGCTTCATGCTACATTAAATTACTCACATGTCTGCAGACTCAACTGCCAAAGCCAAAAAGTCTATTTTTCCAACCCCCCCCCCCCCTCTCACCCAAACACGTTCCAGTTCAAAATCACAATCTATATTTAGATTCTACATACATACATATATCTATAGATGAAATTAAATTAAATATACAGTTTACTGTCAATGTATTCTACATATGTATATGTATATGTTATATTTATATTGATTAAATAACAACCATGTAATTTAAAAACGCTGAATAAGATAGATTAATGACAAGGTTTTAATTTTTCATCTTTTGACTAGAGTTTTCGGGACAGAAATCCCCGAGAAATCCAGGAATTTTTGATGTCCCGGGAATTTTTATCTCAAATCCCGGGAAAACTATTTCAATCAAAACGTTATTTAAATGGTTTTATAAAGGCGAATGTATTTTAATGTATATATTTTAATGAAGCGAGTGTACCCTTCTTGTATTGACGATTCTACAATGAAAGAAGAAACTCTTTTAGATTCTGATGAAGATGAGACAAATGTGTGTTTGTCGATCAATGAAGTTTTAAATAAGGAGTTATTACAGACAAAATTATAGAATAACATAAATAAAAATAGCCTCGACATTAAAAAAAATATATATATTTTAATAAAAAATAAATTAAATTGAAAAAAATACATCATACATATGTATGTAAGTCGGGATCTTGGGAATTGAAAAAGTCCGGGAAATCAGAAACCCTTCTATTGACGCGACGCTGACAACATGAATGTTGATTGGCTAGCTTGAATGTTTATTAATTGATATAGTAACCAAGTAAACAGATTTTGAAACATATTTGTAAATGCGTGTTTAAAAGAGAAGGGGTAAACCCAAATTTTGAAAGAATTATCATTGGAAAATATTATGTTTGCAAAATTCCAAGAATATTGGGTACTTGAATATTGAAAATTTAAGATAATTTCTTTGTTTAGTTTTTATTTTTTTATTCTTTTCCTGTCGATGTAGCAGACCTGTAGTTTATTTTTTTCAATTTTATATAGAAAAGTTTGAGATTCGGTCGCAGATATAAAATCAGCGGACGAGCGTTACGGCCCATTTCCTCGGCGTTGGTCCAAAACTGCGGACTGCGGCCCATTTACGGTCCCGGTAGGGTAAATCGAGGATAGGAGTAAGGTAGGGACCGATTTTACGATGGACCTGGCGACCGAAGGGACAGGTGAGATATATCCTTCAATAAATTCTTTATGTACTTATATCTACGTTGAAAAGTTTACCGAATAGGAAATCGGGAAGAGGGATCGTGGGAAGATTTTCATATTTTTTTTCCTTTTTGAAGAGGGATCATTGAAAAAATTTCTCCAGCAGTCACCTGGAGAAAAAGCAGTTGTCAAACGAGGGCAGACAAAAACCGATATTTCATTACAAAATTCCAAATATTAGTACTAGTCCTTACAAGTGCTATTTGCATCGGTGATGACGACAAAATTTCATAGCAGATGACGACGACGAGAAAAACGGTAAAAATTCACTATGAATACAATTAATTGAAATTATGCGAATCGTTACAGTAATATGAATTAAATAAAAAATTTGATGACACCTAGGAGTTAACTTGCATTTTGGCACTAAGCCCGTCGTTGAATGTGAATTGTGCGGTTGTGGCTAGAAACCATGTTGTTCAAAGTTGATATTATTTTATAGGTAGATATGTAAATACCTACAGGTGAAAATACAACAAATGTAGCGAGCGCTAATAGCTTTTGTGTCGCGTCGTCTAGTTTTGAATCCGATCCAAGGAAGTTTTCGAGCAGGCGACATTTATTATAGCCAATGTTTGCAAAGGTTTTGCATGTCGTTGCAAATCATTGTTACCGGATGTAGTTACTTCGACCAGAAGAAAATGAGGTTGGGGATAGTTTTGGAACAATCGCAGACGAAGAGCCCGAAACAATATTGACACGATAACGTCTGAACATATTACTTTCGTTATATATGTATATATGTACATTCATATGTACATTCATATGTACATATGTATATACATTCATATGTACATATGCATGTATGTATGTATGTACATATGTACACAAAGAGAACAACGCCAATCAATGCGGATGATTATGCGAACACCTCGAATCAGATATATACAAACTGAATATGAAATATAGAGACAGAGAGACCTTATTATTATTAAACTAGTGTTGGGCCCGTTGATTTCAACGGGTGGTTTCGAAAAGGAATTGAAACTCGAATAAAAATAAAAGTTAAAGATATTTAATGGACTGGTTTCGGAAAGAAATTGATGCACGAATTACGAATGACAAATTACGAAGTGATTACGAATTACGTTTTGTGCATCGCCGACGCCCCAACGCCTTTGCTCCCAGCGCCCCCGATGCCTCCGGCACCCCGGGGCCTTCGCCCCCGGCGCTTCCGTCGCTCCGGGGCCTTCGGCCCCAGCGCCTCCGGCGCCCGCAGCGCACCCAGCGCCCCCGATGCCTTCGGCACCCCGGGGGCTTTGCCCCCGGAGCCCCCAGTGTCCCCGGCGCCCGTAGCACAAAAATGAAAAAAATGAAAAAACTGAAAAAATGAAAATTATGAAAAAAAACCTGAAAAATATTGTCACGAGACTTAAAAAAGATATTTATGCTTAATTTGCATATTGAATTCGTTTCCAGCGGACATGGCTCACTTTCGCGTGAGAATAATCATTGGAATAGGATAAAAGGACACTATTTCAAGAGGAGGCCGCCCTAATCCTGTACGGAGCACAAATTCGCTTATCGCAGCGAAAAGTCGTCGAGATGCAAATGGGTTAAAAAGTATAGTCGTTCTCAAGCCGGCCTCTTTATTGCCCTGATGGGGATAGTTGAACGCGAAACAAAGTGATGCCACACAAAATTTACTTCTTTTTCATTCAAGAGGTCGACCGTGGTAGGGGTCGAAGGGGTTGAAGTATCGCGGTATTAATTTTGAACCTCCCTTTTCCCCGGTCGGTTATTGCGACTGTATATTAAGCGGACTATTGTTATTGCCTCGTTCGTAGCAATTTCACTTTTTTTCTATTTTTTCGTTTAGTGAAATGTATAGCGTTCAAAATCATTAATCTTACCAACGTTGTGAATTTTATGACTTCCTGTATGTATTGTAACACACATACATACATATGTATGTACATATTTATTTACATTTTATATAACTCGCACGTGGATCAAGCGTAGTTTTATAACATATTGAAATAAAGTAAAAAAAGTCGGATGTGACCAACCCATGACTTTATCTATGTATTTGAGGAATATAAGAAGGTCACAAAACAAAATTCAATATTTAAACATACGTATACACCTTCACATATACCGGTTATGAAAGCGTTTTCGATACAAATTGAGCGCAATTATAGGGAAACTTACACAAGACAAAAGTTCTACTTTGGTTGTCGGATTTCGTTCAAATTTTTTATTACTTAAAATTACTGTCATTATTATCCACATTAAATATCAAGAAAATTAGAATAATTTAAAAGGTCAAAATAAAATAATGAAATATTGTTTTAAAAAGAAATACTATTTCCGGTTTACGTATTCTGACCAAAACCTTATCTACATAAAAAATACAAACATAAATTTTTAGATCAATACGTTCAGGGGTATGGAAAGAACCGTGGTGACAACATTTTTGACTTTTCTAATAGGAGAAAATCCCACTTTTGGTTCATTAAATTAAGTGATTTTTTTTGTTTTCATTAAATTGATACAAGGATTATAATTGTTTATACAGTTCGGTAGGACTAACGGACTAGCTGAAACACAGACACATATTTTTTCTAGATCATGAAAACGTGATCAGTAATCGATTCCAAGTTCGAATTTTTTCATGATCACAAAACTTCATCTATTGTTACTATATACACATATAGATAAAGTAAAGTTTGATATCTAATTTATATTTTTAACAGTCAAAATACTAATGACAAAATAATTTTTCTGAAAATTTTGACTTTGACTTTGACTCTTCGACAGGTACTCGTAACTTTGTAATAATAAACTTTGTTATTGTACTATAATACATAAATTTAATGAAATTAGGTTTATTTATTTTAAATAAAAAAAATAGTATTACAACAAAAATACATTAATAAGGCTTTGGCATTTCGCATTTCATATATATGTATGTATGTATGTCTATTGTATAATCTATGTATGTGCATTCCAATTTGTTCAAATATCGCCATATTGGTCAAATTATCCGATACCCCCACATTTTTTCCTCCACTTCCCCTTGCAATCTCACACTCCCCATTCCTTCTCTAGAACTCTTCACCGACCGTTTTATATTGAAGTAGCGGCTCGAATCAGAAATGCATAATGGGACTGTTGAAACGGAAATAACACGAAATCCTCTTGCTCTCCTTTTCTTTCCACCAATATCCTTTCATAACCGACAAAATTGAACAAATTTCCCTCGAATATATAATACATTTTTTCTAGTCAAAACATAACAGTTATATAGAACAGCAATATTAGATGAAGAAAAGAGACATCCGAGAAGGAGAAGTTTGTGTTAAACCAGAGCTGTGGAGTCGAGATCGGAGTAGTCAAATAGTCTAAATTCAAGCAACTTTAATTTTGATTTCGCGTTAAAAGTTTTCACTCAATAATATACATACATATATTAAAAGCTACTCCACTACGTAAAGTCTACGTAGTGATCTACGTCGTAGACCAATGCTCCACGGGGGCGGACAAAAGAAACGTTCTAAATTTAATATACATATATGTAATTTATAATATTCAAGGTTGCGAGGTCAATGACCGGGGTTTGTTTATACATAATTGTGGGTATTGAGTTTTGTAAATTAAACATACATAGTGCACAAATCTTTTTGCTTGCGGCATAAAGTAAAAATACGTATGTTAAATATGTAAAAATACGTATTTTTCATATTATCCGATTCCGATTCCAATTTCGACTTCTATGGTGACTTCGCGTTTTATTATTTTAATTGCATAATTTAATCGGCATAACCGATTCCCGGTTTCTGTTTCAGTTCCGATTCTGATTAATTATTACTATTCATATTGTAACTTTATTTTAAATCATGTATCAATCCGAAAGCACCCATTTAAATTTCAATGGGCATAAAACTAGTATAAAATAATATTAGAAAATATTGCACATTTGAGTACATTTTTTAAATAAAAGAAATGTAAAACAATTATTAAACTACTACTGAACAATTACTGTAAAAGAAATATTTAATTTAAATATTGAAAATTTTCATTATAATTTTTATCAATGCCGTATTTGATTCGGTCCATTTTCACCGTAGATATTATATAACCGAACAAAAGACGAATTGTAAATTGAAATTAACGCGCGCTATTGTTGTAGCATCACTTTTGTTTACATTTTTACGTAAATTCATAAATCAACAAATCCGACGTTGTCCGGTAGCTTCACGCCCGGTTTATCTCATCGACCCCTACCTACTTTTCTTCTTCCCCTTCTCTTAACAGGTGTTCCGGTTAATCGGTGCTTCGTTATTTAAATATGAGTCAGGATAAACTCAGGCAGAAACAGGTAGTGGAGATGATTTCAGCATAGAATCGCACAGGCGATAGTGTAAGGGTGAGGGTAGCCTGAGATTAGCAGGTGATTAATGCCGCGGAAGCGTCTTCACAGCTTCCAATGTGGACCCTCTTTTTCGTTAATCAGATAATGCCAACGACCTCTAACGGCAAAATAGGATTTAATCCAAAACACAATGCGAAATAAATAATGCATAGCTAGGGATTAAAAATGCCTTGAGTTATAAATATCATCAAAGCTAAATTCTGTTACACGAACTGCCGTAAGAGGACATTGCAAATCACATGATGCTGTAAAAGGCGATGTCATTATGTTTTCAAGTCAATTTTAATGGTGTTAATAATAATAATTTTAATGAATCCACAGAAATAAAATTTCCTAATTGAAAATTAAATGCGACTTGCATTAAATGAAAATGCGATAAATGATGACTGGCATTGGATTTGGTCCACCAGCATTCTATTTTTCAAAAATATTTGATTTTATTTAAAAATCACAATAAAGCCTCGACAATGAGAATTAGTTCAAAATTTAACATAAGATTAACGATCGCCAACCTTTCGGACTCAGAAACCAATAAACTCGTAATTTTAAATACCGCGGACGATTTATGCATATAAATTGTTGAAAGGCCGTAGCCATCTGCGCGACCGTTGTTGTTTCCCATCAAGCTTGTATTACCATGAATGCTGAAGTTCTCTACAAATCTTTTGCACATGCGCACAAGTGAGCTGTCACTCTTGCGTGTGCGCATGAGTCAACAGTCGTATCGCTCGCGTGACACTTGCTATGGAAGCAAAATCTCCTTTTGCGTATATATGGACTTGATTCGCTTTTTATGTTTAGACTTTCGCTTGATTCGTTAATTGATATTTCGTACGTTACGTCTCAAGTTAAATAACTAAATTATTAATAAAAGTAAATACTTTTATTATTTTATTGTAATTAATTACGTCCAAAATTATTATTTATTAATAATTTAGTTATTTAACTTGAGACGTAACGTACGAAATATCAATTAACGAATCAAGCGAAAGTCTATACATAAAAAGCGAATCAAGTCCATATATACGCAAAAGGAGATTTTGCTTCCATAGCAAGTGTCACGCGAGCGATACGACTGTTGACTCATGCGCACACGCAGGAGTGACAGCTCACTTGTGCGCATGTGCAAAAGATTAAATATAAATAGCCCTAATATAAATAGCCAAAGCAACAATGCAAGTGGATTTATCGCCGTTGTTAGTAACAATTGCAATTATTTAGTTAAACATGTACTAAAAAGGACATTGCTTATTTTATTTTATTTTATTTTATTTTAAAAAATCAATACCACAGAGACTTGACAGGTTGCCCCAAAGCGTCAATGTGATTTTAATACAAATAATAAAAATCATAAAAATTACAAAAAAAACATCATAAAAAAAAATAATAAAAATCATAAATAAAAAAAAACATAAGAAAATAATAAAAATCATAAATAAAAAAAAAAAACATCATAAAAAAATAATAAAAATCAAGTAAAAAATATGTACACAAAATAAAAACAATGAAATAAGATTGAAAAATTTATATCGTGCTATTTAGGATGTGTTCCACCAACTCAACATAACTGGCATCGAATAGGTCCAAGTAATGTGCCAGTAAGTTAAGGAGTCGAACAGCTCTCGAGAGGGGGGAGTTCATGAGCACGTTTGATTTAGCCCTAATTGGTAAAAATATATCATGTTTTCTTAAAACTCTACGATTTTCCGGGGCCCAGAATTTTAGTTTCTCCAGGATAGTGGGATTGTGAATCTCTCCTCTAAGTAATTTTACGAAATGTTTCCCAAGAAATAAATCTCTTCTCTTTGCCAGGGAGTTGAAACCCAAAGATCCCAAGACAAAGGCACTAGGGAACAGATATGGATAAAATCCAAATGTCTTCAGATATAAAAATCTAAGGAATTTCCTTTGGACTCGTTCCAACATTAGAGAGTAACGAAGTTGATAGGGAGACCATATAATGGAGCCAAACTCGAGCACACTGCGAACTAATGTACAATATAAGAGACGAATGGCAGTGACCCCTAGTTCGGACGAATTACGGATTACGAATCCAAGGATTTTTGTTGCCCTATCACAGATATTCTCAATGTGAATGTTGAAACTCCAACTATTTTCGAAGACTATTCCCAGATCAGATATAAATAATTCTCTCTGAAGAAGAGAATCATGAAATTTATACGGATATTTAATAGGAGAACGAGAACGAGAGTAAGAAATGACCCGACACTTTAGGATATTGAAGGGAAGTTTATTAACATTAGCCCATTCATAAATAGAATTCAAATCCTCTTGCAAATAAAGAGCGTCAGGTAAATCAATTATTCTCTTATAGATTTTTAAGTCATCCGCATATAATAAAAATTTAGAATGGTGAATAGAAGATTGAATATCGTTGATAAATATTAGGAATAATAAAGGGCCAAGATTTGATCCTTGGGGAATCCCAGAAGTGGCAACATACTCATAAGAAAAGCAACTCCCAAACTTAACGAATTGACGTCGATCCTGTAAATAAGAAATAAAAAGACCAACAAGATTATAAGTAAATCCAATAAAACTTAATTTACTAACCAAAATTTTATGATCAACTTTATCAAACGCCTTCTCAAAATCAGTATATATTACATCCATTTGATTATTACAATCCAAAGTGCTGGTTATGTCATTAGAGAAACATAACAAGTTGGTAATGGCTGATCTGGCCGGACGAAAGCCATGCTGCTGATCAATGAGCATACTTTGAAAGTGATTAAAAATGTATCTGTGTAATATTACCTCAAACATTTTGGCTGGCGCTGACAAGATAGTTATTGGTCTGTAGTTCCTTACACAAGATTTATCGTCCTTCTTATGAATAGGAGTTACTTTAGAGCATTTCCATAAATTGGGGAATGAAGAGTTCCTTAGAATTAAATTAAAAATGAATTTTAAAGGTTCTAAGAGACTAACCTCACATCCTTTTAGGATGTAATTAGGGATGGAGTCAGGACCGGAAGAATAAATATTTTTTAACTTTAGAAAGCCATATTTCAGATCGGAAGAGTCAAGATGATTAATCGCTAAAGTGGGGAAAGTAAATTCCGAGTCATTGGTAGGTTCCATGGAATCAGTAGGATTATTGAAAACTGATTTAAAAAAGTCGGCAAATCCATTAGCAATGTTTTGATCACCCTCTAACAATCCAGAATCATTGTACATAATGGTCGACTTTACACGATTTACACGTTTAGAATTGATGAAGTTCCAGAATTTCTTAGGGTTTTTAACTATGGAACTTTCACAATCAGCTACATAAACATTATATGCATTATTAATTAATTTCTTAATTTCCGTACGTAAAATACGGAAATTATTTAAGATAAGAGGATTGCTCGATTTCTTCCAGAGTTTATGTGTTTGATATTTACTTTTTAAGAGATTAATAATTTCTTTAGTAAACCAAGGCGGATAAATCCTTTTACTCGTCACTAATCCTTTCAACCGAAAACAATCATTAAAAATAGAATATATAATGTCATAGAAATTAGAGAGGGCCAAATTAACATCTTTGCACTCATAAACTCGCTCCCATTGACAATTACAAAGAATATCATTTAAATATTTGAAATCAACATTTGTAAATAACCATCCATTTAGGACAGAGGTATTAAGACAGTTATTTATTAAACGAAGTGAGGAATAAGTTATAGTTAATTTTAAATGAATATCAAGAGCAGGATGATAGCTGTCTTCAGGAACCAAGGAATCAACTGAATTTGAAATAATAATATTCTGACAATCTAAATTTGTTAATAGAAAATCCAACATGGAATTATTAAAATAGTTTCGAATAGTATTAATTTGTTTTAAGTTGAATAAAGATATAAAAAAATTAAGGTCATCAGGAAAACAGTTAGAAGAATTCAGATTAAAATCTCCAGATATAAAAATGCGACCATTACTTAAATGTGAATAATTAGATATAATTAAATCAAAAAATCGCTTATAAATATTTGGTGGAGATCTTGGTGGAAAATAAATAGTACATATGTATATAAAAAAAGGAATGTTAACAAATCTTAGTTTTAGCCATACACATTCATGAATGTCCTCAAGATGACTAAGTCTTTCAACCGAAATAATATTTGTATTTTTAACTGCTAGAAGAACACCACCACCTCTGGCAGATCTATCATGGCGATATATATTGAAACTGCTGTCAAGTACTTCGGCATCATGTACAGATGAGTTTAGCCATGTTTCAGTAATAGCAAGGACGTCAATAGATCTAGAAGCGGCGTTGTTGTAGAATTCCTTGAGTTTTGTATTTAAACCCCGCACATTTTGATAATAAAGTTTAATGTTACGGGTCACGGGTTTGGGCAATCGGTTTCGAAGAGATTTTTTTGAGAAATAACCATTCTCTTATGCCAGTACCCATAGGCCAAAATTCAGGATTGATAATTATATTAAAAGTTTCAGTATCTACACTAATTTTAAATGACGAGCACATGTCAGTTTTAGCAACCTGAGAAACGTTGATTCTTTTATTTTTAATTTTATTTAATATGAACTGTTTCACAGTATCACAAGTGCAGTTATTTGCCAAATTAAAAACGTGTACATTCTTCAATTTCGAAATAGTGGCCACCTGTAAAGTTTTATCAGGTGCTCCAGATCCACGAGTGTATGGCAGTCTCCCGGAAGAAGTCCCAGCGACCTGACTGAACGAATTTGAAGGATCTACAGTAGAAGCAGAAGCAGGAGCACAAGAGACAGGAACATAATCAGATGTTGAAGCAGAAGCTGATGTAAGTGTAGCTGAAGATGAAGATGGCAGAGGTGAAGCAGTAGAAGATAGCGCTGCGACCTGACTGTAAGATTTCGCAGGTTTTATAGGAGAAGGAGGAGAAGCAGAAACAGAAACAGTAGAAGCAGAAACAGTAGCACACCCAGGAGTAGATGCTGAAGCTAAAGCAGACGCGAGTGAAGTTGAAGCTGAATAAGGCGGAGGTGAAACGGTAGAGGATGCCGCTATAACGTCATACGGGCATCTGACAGGTGTTTGTTTATGTACTGTAGTATTGTTACATTCAGTTGACAGTGTGGAGAGTTCTCGTAATGTTACCTCGCCCGATTGCAGAGTTGTAGGTTCAACAAAAACAGCTGGAGCCAGAGCTGCTGGAAAGGGACGACACATCATCCTCTTTATTTCACCGACATCAGTGTGGATAGTCTGGAGGGACTCCACAGCGATTTTTAGCGAGGCCAGGTTATTAAAAGCGACGCGTGCGATGGATACTATATTTTTAATTTCGTCGCTGATGTATCGCACCCTGTCCTTGGTAAGGACATTGGCACCAGATCCTTTTTTTGAAAGGTCCGCGAGTATTCTCTGGCTTATAGTAACAATATCCTCCATGGTAGAATGCGAACGATTTAACACGTCCAGACACAACGATAGCACAGATAATATATCTACCATATAATGAAAAAGAGATTTTTGTTAAGAGCCCAAAGCCCACACCAATATTGAAAATCTATTCAAAAACGAAAACATATGGTTGACAAAAGAAAGGGAACAAAAAATTTTTTCGAGAAAGAGGATATGGTCTCTTGAAAAGAGACCTGTTGGAAGCCTTAGTATAACACTAATACGTTCGCACAATTTTGAAAATTGAGATATGAGCGGGTGGTTTTAGGCCGAAACGAAAGATAGTTGATGAATGTCGCACAAGCCCTGTAGAGCTGTATTGTTATGCTGCGTCAGCATAACCGAGAATGTAATTAGGGCTTACTAAGGCTAATAAAAAACACCTGGAGCGCTATATTGTGATGGTAATGGCGGTCGAAAGTAAGCCGCACCAGCCGCCATTAGGATTCCGCGCCAAAATGAGTGATGCTTCTTGAATATCCCCTAACGATCCGTGCGATAATGGTAGATACAATATGTTAATAGAATAAAAAAAGAAAGCACACAATTTTTCGGTGGGACAGTCTTGTATCCAGAGCCGGCCTTACACCCTCTGGCGTCCTCGGACAATATTTTTCTAAGCGCCCCTAGTAAAAAAAATTAAAAAATGGGTTACCATCCTCCTTTTTCCGGGCTACAGTCAGAAAAGTGGTTAACAAGGTTTCCCAACCGCATTGGGGAGTTAAAAATGAATAAACAAATAAATAAAATTATAAAATTATATAAAAACAGTAAAGTAATAAAATAGGGGATAAATGAAATTTACAAGTGAAGTTAACAGTATCGTAGGCGCAATAAATACGTGGATTCGAAAATTTTCCTCGTTCACCGTTTGCCCTTTTGAGATACATATTTTATGAAAATATTATTCTTAACAGATAAGGATAAAGTAAGAAAAACAACTCTATACTCCTTTTCGCCGCTAAATTATCTTTTTTAAAGGGGCGAAATAGTAGCAGACCGCATAAAGAAGTGAAGGCGTTTTCAGCGGCTGAAAGCAACGCCGTTTTTACACTCGCAATCTACTAATGGATGATGAAATTTTGAAGAAAGAAAGCGACGGTAGCGCTCGGTAAAAACGACGGCGACAAATTGAAATGTTTATTTGTAAATGATGGACAGGTTTTATGTGACTTACTTTTCAAGTATAATGTACCAAAAATGCATTCTTTTCGCAATATTTTAACTTTATCGACTGAAAAGTCTTTCCTGTCTAGAAGTATTTTATATATGTATGTATGTAGGTACCTATAAATACTAGCAGCCCGATGCACACACACTTTTGTGCCCTTTGAAAGATCACTCACCCCGAGCTAATTATCGAATTCGATTTAGATTTTGAATTTGAGAGCATACGGGGGGGGGGGGTTAGCTTTCAACAAAGTAGGCAAATGTCTCCGATATGAAGCTGCAGAAATTTAATCACTAGCGAAATCACTAAAAACTAGTAATAAGCCCGATGAAATATCATCGTATGGGCTATGGCATATTCAGTTATTCAATTAAAGAAAAATAAAAGAAGTGTGTCGGTCTTCTGTTCGATTTGCATCGCGATCGTATTTTTTTATAAGCCTCTTCTATATTTTTTCAAATACCTTTAAAATACAATTAACTAGTGGTTTCACCCGGCTTCACTCGGTATTTGTAATATAAACAGCTTAAACATGGCAAAACAATCTAATAGTAAACATTCATTTGTTTTTTTATTATTAAATTTATTTGAATCGAAAAAAAATAATATTTAACGAATATGTTATCGTCGTCATAGAAACTTTTATTTGTTTTCGATGTTCCGAACAAACCTTACATACATAGTTAAACAACGTCGCTTTCGAAATTATATATTAGATAATTAATTTAATATATACATACATACATATGTATGTATATTTTATTGTTTAGTATAAAAAAAATAAATGGTTCAAAACCTCCCTTAATAATAACTGGTTGTATTTCAGTTAATCATCTGTCAAATTACCTTGATGTGAGCTGGCTATCAGAAACGCCTTTTCACTCCCTCTTCTTAACTTACATACATGGTCGAACAGTTACAACTGCTACTTTTTTCAAACTCATATAAATTTTACACTTTCTCATATACATATATTTTGATTCACAAATTTTATATGTATTAAACATATAATATAAGGAACAATTCTCTATACAAAATAAAATAATGAAAAGTGTACAGGTAAAAAAAAAATCATACCATATAACTATTTATTTATTACGCTTGAACATACATAAATGCTTGAATCATCATCAATCTTAATCTACCATATTAAATATAAACGGTGAATATATTTCTTTGCATATATGTACATATGTACATACATAGGTATAATCAGGGACCCGAACCGCTATTTTATTTCGTTCCGGTTCGGTAAAAAAAATATATCCGGTCAGTTCCGGTTTTTGATTTTTGGTTTTCGGTTCGAATCTAAATCCCGTAAAACCTCAACGTCATTTGCTCGCTTTGCAATTTCATCGTGGATTCTTTTAACGGCCGTAATGTCTTAACGATGACACTAATTTCGATCCATTTATGTTCTGAAAAATTGTACTCCATATTTTTTTCAGCTATTTTCGAACAAAATTCTTTACATAACAGTAAAGAGTTTAAGATATCGAATGTGATATTTCATCTAGTAATACAGTCTATTACGGGTCTTTTTAGTATCATTTTCGTTAAATTACATAATAAGAGAAAGGATTATTTACTTTATAACCAACTCGCGAGTTTCACATATAATTTTATTTAAATCGGAATCGTCAATAGAATCTTTGATTGCTAATTGTAAAATATATGCCACACATTTTATTCCGATGAGATGAGGGAAAGAACAGTTCTCAATAGAAGGTAGTATATTTGCTAAATAATCTCTTTCATAATTAATATTCTGGTTTTCTTCGTCTATTTCGGTTTCTAACAAGTTGACAAATTTGATCACACTAGCTCCATTATCTGCTGTAACAGAGAAGATTTGTTTGATATCGATATTATATTTTTCTAAAAATTTCAAAAACATATTTTTAATATTTATTTATTTTATTTTATTCTAAACAGACCATTGTGGCATAACAGGAATTCCTAAAGCGCCACAATCGTCAAAAACATAACACAAAAAAAACAAAATAACAATTAAACACAAATTAATACACAACGAAAATAATACACCCATCAATTATACATAAAAAAAATACATTTGAACATAAACATAAATACATCCATACATAAACATAAAAAACAGCATTTAATAATAACAGATAAAGTAAAAATATCAAATAAAAAAATATATAGCATAAGGAATGCCTTGCACCTACAGGCAGTTTCAATAAATATGTAAGAAACAACTACAAATACAAAACATCCCTGTAAGGCCGAAATGGATATATATATATATATATATATATATATATATATATATATATATATATATATATATATATATATATATATATATATATATATATATATATATATATATATATATATATATATATATATATATATTAATTTTACCGAACCGAAAAAAATATCGGTTCGTTTTCTGTTTTCGTTCCGGCAAAAATAAAGGTTTTTTCGGTTTTCGGTTCGGGTCCCTGGGTATAATTGATGTACATATTATAAACGTAAGTATGGATGTACATACATACGTATGTATGTACATAGATATCGCTGAGGCGAGAACAGTGTGTTCCAAAAGTGTAGTATCGTTGACAATGAACACGCATTGTAGTGAGAAATTGCTTTTCGTGTGAACACTTCTGAAAACATTATTGACACTCCACTCCATATGCCACACTCCATTATAAAATAAATTCAGTGTAAGACGGTGTAAACAGTTCAAACACTCATATCCTGAAGAATTTTATGATGGTAAAAAACATTTGTGTTTCCCTTTTATTTAAATCCGTCAACTATTCGTATTGTATTTATTTATGCACATTTATTATACAATTTTTTAGTAGATTTTAGAACTGCTAGTTTTTTTGTCAATTTTACTACTGCCTTACTTTTCTTTTTGAAATATATGCATGTCTTATTTGATTATTTATGTACTTCTAATCTTACCTTAATTAATGATAAAAATCCAAACTTTTTAGTATTACAATTGTGCTAGATAACAATCATCGGGGTCTACCTCACTGGACCGAAAGTGAAATGGTTGAAAAAGCAAATATCGGAAGGCAAAGATCGAAAATCGAAAGATCTTAAGTCGAAAGATCAAAAAAAAAGTGTGCATGGTAAACGTTACTATGTATATATAATACATATCAGTGGCATGCTTTGAAATTATCTCTCTTTTTGTCATATAGCCTTGTTTAATGTGCGCGCGCAGGATACGGGAGGAAAAGCCTGTTCCTCTTGTTCCTGTTGTATCCTGCTCGCGCAAATTAAGTTAGGATGTACGACGGGGGGAGAGAGACTTTTACCGCACGCCACTAATATATTATATATACTAACCGTTTTACATATGTATGCATGATAAACGAATATTTTCAACTTTTTCACGGTCACCCCAATCATCGCCATTAAAATAGTATATGTACATATTGAAATACGTTTTTACATCATAAATAGTAAATATGCAAACAAAAATTTGTGAACATACTATATGTCTATGTATGTACATATATAATATTTGTTTTTACCTAGAAGCGTTTTGTTAAATTATTGTTTTGCCGATCCGATGGATAATCTCGTGCTTCTAAAGTGTTTTTCGTTTTTTCCGACACTATAATTTTCATTCTATTGCAAAGAAGAGGACTCGAATTTGATGTGATGATATATTGACACCATAATATCTATGTACATATGACTATAGTAAGTTGAGCTTCCTTTGGATTGAAACATCATAAAGTATTCTTGAATGTATCAGAAGTAATTGTTATGTAATGCATGCCTAAAAAGTGTTTAAAAATTTCATGTACCATACATATGTACATACCTCTCACTTTTAGACTTTGTTTATCTTCATACAAAATTTCCACTTTACTAGACACTTACGACGTATATTTGTCACCCCAACTAAAATGGTCGTACACGTTCTATCTGCCTCGTTTTTTAAGATTTACTCCATGAGAAAATGTTAAATATTCTTCATGCGTGTATACTACATATACATCGTACATATATTGAATATACATATTTGTGTATAATTTGGTATATGTATGTATGTTATGTATGATTACGGAAAGTAGCTAGGTATTTATGGAAATGGATAGATATCATTCTCACTATGAATAAACAGTTGAAGAAAAATATGTTTGCATTCATAGGAAACACAAAATGTTTTACAGATATTTTTCTGTATGAAAAACATTTCTACTTCTATTATTTTTGATTGAGAGGTTTGCGAAGTTTCCCACCTCGTTAGTGGGAGATTCTGAAATGCAGTCGCCAGCTTCACGGTCTGTCGCATTCGCGATTCCACTACGATTTATGGATCATTTTTGCGCTCCAGAGACGTATTTCTTTATTCATTTCTTAATTTTATCCAATCCTTCAAAAAATAAATAACTATATTAAATATTTGAAATCAAAAAACTTTATTCTGTTAGCCAAGAGCGTTAAGTGCTTTTTAATTTATTTAATACCAGCGACTTTTACCCGGCGTTGCTCGGGACTCTGTGAAGATAGACTTTAAGCGATTGTGGACTGATTACCTACATGTTGTATAGTATTTATAAAAGAACTGTAAAATAAATAGGTACGTTTGACTGAAATAGCTTGAACTTTTAGTCGATGGGATATTAGTAAGTATTGGTTGTAAGGGGGTGATTTAAACAATGATATTAACAAACTCAAATAGTCGTGTATATAGATCTACATAAGGTTAGTTAATGAAGTAGTTTCAATAGTAAATTTTTTTTCTGAAAAGACATGATGATACACAAATGTAAATCAAAAAACATCTTGTCGTTCTGCAATGTTTCAAAAAATACAAACTTAATAACACTTAATAATCAAATAAAATTACAGTAATGATAATTTTTTTATTAATTTTATTGAAGATAGCGTCAGATCATCATACATATATAAACAGCTTATTACAAGGATATATTCTCCGTATTTCAAAGTATACTCGTGCCAAATTCAGTGAAGATTGTGGAGTCGTATAGGAGCCTATCGGATACATACATACATCGTTTGGGTTTTTTTATATATAAAAGTGTAAGATATGTAATTGGATTTACAATTAAAATGTGTGTAACTTCGCCAATTCTATACAATACGAGTATTATAAGGAATTTTCCGACAAAATTCCATTTGTGTACATCAGAATCTTGCAGTGGCTTTTGATTTGTTGGAGTGCAAAAAGGGAATTATTCAAAAATTTCATCCCCCTGGGTGAAATAAATCCCGTTTGCAAAATAAGTGGAAGACACCGGAGGCTAAATGAGATTTCGCACGAGGGTGTTTTAATATTGTTGGAACACGGAAAGGCGGAATTAACGAAAGTAAAGTTAATCATTCGCAAACTATGTATGTACAAGTTATAATGGATTCGAGTGCCGAATTATTCAGGTCAAAACATGAATTTCAAATCTAGAAAAAGAGACCGGCAAAAACAAATGAATCATGAGTATTTAAGATTTTACTTGCAAAATTAGACATTTGTTTTTAACTAAGTATAAAATAAAATAACTAGTCCTTTCGAATATAATGACTTTATACAGTTACATATTTACATATGTATGTAATACATTAAAATCTTCTTTTTTGTCCAACTCTAGTGCGGGTGTGTATATATGTACTATATGTAGGTACATATGTACATAAATAAATACATGGATACCGATCATTAATCAAAATTTCGATTTTGTTTCCAGTTTAAAAATTTTATCGTTACCCTTTTGTAATTTGATTTTTATTTTCAAAAGCTATATCTAAAAGTGTTCAACTATTGATGAAATGCCATATCTAAAAGTATTCAACGATTGTAAAATACATAGTTTAAGTTTATTAATTAATCTACATGTACGTATCTACATATGGGTTTATTATATATGTATATACTAAATCTAATTTTTTTGCCATCAAAATACACAATTTTTAATTTATCTAAAAAATATTAAATATCAATAAATGAAGTTTTATTATTTCACACCTCAAATTCTTACCAAAATAGCGTTGAAATCATATTAAAGATATCATCAGTGCAATATTATTTAATCAAGGTAAGTTGAAACGAATAATTTTATATTATTCGTTTCAACTTACAATTAGCAATTTAAGTTGATATTCATAGAACTTTAAATTTAAGTTAAAGTTGATTTAAGTCATATCTTTAACAATTTCTGAAATGGCGCATTTCTTCTAACCCAATGAAAAACGGTTCTCTATTAGCCGTTCTCACGTAATATATACCCTTAGTTCTAGGATCAGCAGTTGGTCCTAGTATGGCCGCTTTTCTACCCCTTTGAAAACATTGATCTTGCTCCACCTCTTTAAGCTTGGAACACTGAATTCCAACGAATTTATTTGGATATAGTACTGCAAACTTCCAAATATCGATTACTCTGTCATGACTGCAACCCATCAAGCAAATCAGGCCGAAAACCGGTGGTTGATTTCTACCTCCGTTTATGTAAAAATCAATATGCCCTATGGGAACTCTCATTCCAAGTGACCCAGCATTTGTATGCAACACCTGAACGAACTCAGCATCATCCTTAGATAACCGTCCATCAGGATTGGCACCTTTGAAGCAAGGACCTGCTACATCCAAACCTGTTATCCTGGGTAACAACTTTCCGGTGGATTTTAAATAAGTTTTACCAGCAAAACCAAGTAAATGAGCACCCAAACTGTGACCGACCAAATCCAGAGTATCCATATTGAATTTAGAGTTGTAGAATTGAGATAGGACTTTTCCTAACCTAATTCCAGCGTAGCGCACTGCTCTTGAAGACCTGATGAATTTTTATTTTTTTTTTGTTAATTATAAATAAGATAAATTTTAATAACATTATAAATGTTAATACGTTTCTCACCTGAAATACTCCAATGTAACGAGAGAGCTACTATCCAGCAATAAGATATTGTGTCTACCTCTTGCTTGATACGCTTCAACTATCCTGGGTCCTGTTAATCTCCCTGGTTTATCATTAAATCCGTGCACGTATAACACTGTTCTATAGTCCTTCCTGAATGCATTGTCCGACAGTAAAGAAACAGCTTTGCTTATGTTGTATATGTGATAATCGGAAGGCGATCCAACTACCAGATAGATTCTTAAAGAATCTGTCGACGATGACGAAAACGTCAAGTCATACACAGTCAGAGGACCTGTGGAAAATTATTTATTTATATTTTTCGACCATTGTGGCATACAGGAAGAACCGAATGCGCCATAATGGTCCACATACAGAAACAAGAAAAAATGACACAAAAAAAACGCAAAGGGACTTTGTATGTATATATGTAATATTGGTTAGTTGGTTCGTAAACAACATATTCGATTCATAGGCGCCGATTCGATATTTTTCGATTCAAAGGATTCGAAGGCCCCGGGTGGAAGCCCGAGGGCGAAGGCCCCGGAGGCGAAGGCGCCTTCATACCGGGAGCGAAGGCCCCGAAGGGTGTTGGGGGGGCCGCCAGATTCTGGTATACATATAATTTCGAAAGAGAATTAGTATATATGTTTGTTTGTTCGTAACAGTCAATTTAATAAAAAAACAAATGAGTATTCAAATAAATTTATATAAAATAAAACCAGTCAAATAAATTAAATAAAATGCTTCCTATTAGATTAGTCATGTTTAAGCGGTTTATATTACAAATACCGAGCGAAGCCGAGTAAAACCACTAGTATCAAATAAACAGAATAAATAGTATGGAATGTCTTACATTTACAACCAGCACCAATATATGTACATATTTACAAGAACCAGTCAACCAGCCGTAAATTCAAAACTTCTCCCCCGAGGCCAGAATAGAGTAGAGAAGATCAGAATTCCACTCATAAAACACATCCAATTATGAAAATAATTATGAGCGCAGGCTACCCGACAAATACAGAGGTTAAAATAATCTTCAATAAGTGAGGTGGAAAATATCACATTCAGACATGACAGCAACGATCTAATTAAAAAGTTGGATAGCTCTTGGAATAGGAGCCATCCGTTAAAGATAGCATATGTTAAGTGCCGATTTAAAAAAAAAAAACATTGATTTGCATATGACTTAATTAAATTTAGATATAAGGCTCTTCAATTTCTTAATAGATATAATAATATTATTTATATTTTTTTAAATTTAACAGACAGTGATATGTAATCTTTTTTTAGAACGTCGGGCGTTAACCGATGGGAAATGAATGTGTCACATACACGTTGCCAAAATGCCATCTTCTTTCGGTGATTCATCTTCGCCTTTGGCGAAGAAAACGAGACAGAATATCAGAATTAATACTTTCTGTATCCACATCGTAAGCGGAAAGAATGATAGAAATTTTGAAATATTGCCACCCGTACTATTGTATATAGATACATTTATATACAAAAGTACATAGATATATATATATATATATACACATATAAATGCTTACCCTTTGATATCAAAGGGAGTAAGCGATTGACTTTTTTGGCTCGGTGGATTAATGCTCAACTTGTATGGAATTAATTTTGGAACTTTAAGTGTACGTATGCATATGTGTGGTGATATGAAAGTTTAAGTTTTCTTGTAAATTATTTCACAGCATTTAATTATGTACATAGTATGTTCATTTCGATCGATCATTATATGCGTAAAGATATGTAAGTAGTGTTCGGTATACTGATAAATATATACATATATGTACATAAACAAGGCTATTAAAAACAATTCAACATTGCATTCATTGATGACATTCAAAGTTATATATACATATTTAATATATGGGAAAAGTGAAATTAGTAAAGATACTTTTATCGAATATCGTCGATATCAAAACCCATTACACTGGATTATTAGATAGCAATCTACCATTTAGTTCCATTATCAATAAATATGAAACTTTCTACTTATTGAATAAAAAAAGTAAAAAAAAAATACACTAAGTACAGCACAATGGGTTTATACAAATACAAGTAATATTTTGACAAAATTATTTTTTTCCATTCCTTCACATTTCACATATAAAAAATACATACATATTTTACAATCGCACATATACATACATGTATGTACATATCTATTGTATAATTATATACATACATATACTTCTAATATACATACATATGTACATATAATCACCCACACAGAATAATATAGTTTATTTGATAAAAAAAAGTCAAATTTAATACATTTCTGAATAAATATCTCATTTCTAATCACATTATTATATATGTACATCACGACCATTTCCAAGATTTTTTAAATAACAAAACAAAAAATTAGGGTTTTATTTATTCTTCGGTATATTTAAAATAAATATTTATTCAGTGAATTCATACGACTGGAATATATGTATGTATGTATTGTGTTGAATAAAATAAAACGACTTTTCATTATTTTTATGTTTTATTTAATCATGCTATTTTTTTCGAAAAAAAAATTCTCCTGCTGCGCTTTAATATGGTTTTATACAATTCAAGTTTATGTATTAAAACCATCTCACGTTTTATTTATTGAAAAAAATTCACCCGAGGCTTTGAATTAAAATAAATATTTGTATATTTTATTTTGTCTTTTTTTCTAAATATATATTATTTTTTTTAATTAGTGGGGGGCTGGTGCCCTCATAAACCCCTCCTGGTTACGGCGTTGGTATATGTGCATGCATAAGTGCTATTATATTATTTTAAAATGTAATATGTTACATTTTAGCTATAAGCTAGTATGTGTTCTATCTCTAAAGTTGCTGGGCCACTTTGATGTTCAGATTCCTCAACTCCACTATAAAATTGAATCGATATGCCTGTAATATTTGATACATCCAGTGGAGTATCTTGGATCGCTTTTTTCCCTTTTTGAAACCGTTTGAATTCAGAAAACGGCAAAGATACATAACCAAAGTCTTCTTTGGGACCCTGAAACATAATATCGTAACTGTTGTGATTGTACTGATTCTCATCTCTGTGTCTCAACAGCACTTTGAATCTGCTGTACTCTCCTTGGGCTCTGCACATAAGTTTTAGTCCGGTATATTGGGTGAAGTTCTTCGAGAATCCAACATTGGTAACACCTGCGAAACCCACACCGTTTGGCTGTGGATTTATGAGGGCGAAAAATATAGCGTTTTGAATTAAGTCGGTTTTTTGGAGAATCATCACTCCTTTGGACAAACCGACGATTTTCATGGTATCTGACTGTTCTATCCAATCATTTACGTTGTCCAAAGACGTGAAATCGAACATTTCCATCGAAGATTCTTCGCAGTTCGATTTTCCAAAATATATTATGAAAATTCCAAGACATGTCAGACTGCGGCTTAAGGCATTCATTGTAAATCAATGTCCTAAAAAGATCGATAAACAGAGACTTCAGTATTTCAAATTTCAAATTACACATATGTATGTATGTACATACATATGTACGTATGCAGTGGCGGACTGGCCATACAAGCGAACATGCCCGATGGCATGTGGGCCCCACTATCTGTTAGAAAATATGGGCCCTTAGTAAAATTAAAAAACTTTTTATCTATTTCACGTATGTAAAAAATTATAGGATATTACACTTTGGGACCTAAAGTTTGGGTATTTCAACAAAACAAATTTCTTACGATATACAAAAACAACTAATACCTGCTTTAACAGCCCAAGGATCGGTTAGCTTTTTTTATTAGGCCTGAAATGTAAGTTTCAACATTTGCGTGGGCCCTTTTGCCAGGCCCGTTTCCAACGTCAATATTATGTATATACCAATACCTATGTAACAACTACATACTGAAATAAAATTGGTAATAAACAAATTTCCGTGAATAATATAAACTGAATTGCTTAAAACAATTTTGATAGGACGATTCATCATCAACCAGCTATTTAAATTTACTTCATACTTTCAAAATAACATTTGATTATACTTCGACGATATAGTAAGATACACAATTTTAAACAGTTTCCGAATATAAAATCTATTCCTAATCTAGACACATCCATGTAAATAGAAATATAGGATAGGGGGCCCCCTCCCCAAAATCCCTATTTTCGAGTAACATTAATTGAAAATATTATGCATTTTTTTTCAGGGACGTAATTTGGGGGGGCCACTCGCCCCCCTAAATTAAGGAATATTAGTTGTGAATTGTGAATTTAGAAAATATTATGAATTTAATGATTAATGAGATACTATGGATCTATGAATGCTACGTTTAATTCTTATGTATGTTACTTTTGGGTAACTAATAAAATAATCGCTGCTATGTGCTTTGAAAAAAAAATTATTATTTTTGGTTTTTAAGTGGTATGCCATAAAATAGTGGAAGAAAAATCCGGTAAACTGCCAACAGGAGTAAACTGTCACTTTCGGTTAACGGGTGTTCACGAAATTTTACACACACTCAGACACACAGAGCTACACACATTTTTCTATATTATGTAGACGTGATCAGTGATCGATTCTGAGTCCAAATTTTCGTATGATCACAAAACTTTATCTATTGTTATTACGTACATATGTACATACATAGATAAAGTGAAAAGACAGTCGGTAGAAATTAAGTTAATTGATAGTTTTTTAGTGACTCAGTTTGATGGTCGATTTTTGTTGACCATATGAAGATTTTTGGAAAAAAAATTTTTTTCAAATATAAGCTTATTTTTTTCATATTTTATAACTCAATAAGGTGTATGCAAAGAATATTTTCCATTTTTATTCCGATATAAAAAAGATTTTTTGAAAAAAAATTCAATTTGACCAATCTTTTTTATGATGCATTCTTTTTACCTAGGATAAGGGTTAAAACGAAATATACAATGTAATTTATGAATCTATTTTGCTTTTGCTATTTTTCCTGTACCTAAATTTGTTTATTCCCATTTTTGAAAATTTTTTTCCCTTGATTTTTAGCGTGATGGAAATAAAAAAAATTGTTATATGGGGAGGGGGGGGGGATTTTTTTAACCCTGGGTGGGCCCCCTATGACTCCTGGCATGCACTGATTTCAGTCCCAGTCCGCCACTGTACGTATGTATGTATGTATGTAGTATGTATGTATATGTACATATGTATAATACAAATACTAAATTTAATTTTTGATTAATTGATATAAGTAACCACGTAAAAAGATACTTTTTTATCCAACAGTTATAGCTTCTATCGACTTTCACTTATTTTCAAATACTTTGAACAAAATTTCAAGAAAATTGATTCGAATTAAGTTTTTAAAATAAAAATTAAATA
The DNA here is from genome assembly GCF_051622035.1 of Arctopsyche grandis. Taxonomy (NCBI): domain Eukaryota; kingdom Metazoa; phylum Arthropoda; class Insecta; order Trichoptera; family Hydropsychidae; genus Arctopsyche; species Arctopsyche grandis. The sequence goes on from NC_135357.1 coordinate 21,165,661, forward strand.
AATCTTTTTCAATAGTAATAAAACCTACCTTTGTAAATGTTAAATGTAAATGTAAATGTAAAATGATACCTCTGATCACGATGTCAGCTCAGATGATTGTGCCGTGGTCAAAATAATACACCTAGAAATCACCCATATTCTAATTACTCTCATTATTCTAATGAAACAGTGGTTTGTAAGCTTTTTTCTTAATACAAATACAGCTCAAACCCAGGGCTGCTCCAAGGGTAGTTGGCACAAATTTGCTCCCCCCCCTCCCCAAAAAATAAATAAATAAAAGAAAATAAAAAAATCAAACATTGCTGTTCACCTCGCTTATCATCAGAATATATGTTTATATTTAATAGGTGATATTTCATCGGGATTATCACTTAGATATATATAAAAACATATGTACATATGTATGTATTATTAATTATTATTTTATATAGATTTCGAATGCGATTTCGATTTTGATTTCGATTCCTTTTTCAGTTCCGGTTCCGGATTCCTGGTTCAGTTCTGATTCTCAATTCCTTTTTCAGTTCCGATTCCCAATTCCGGTTTCAATTCCGAATCCCAATTCCTGTTTTGATTCCAATTTCTGATCCCTGTTTCAGTTCCGATTCCGATTAATTATTACTATTCGTATTGTAACTTTATTTTAAATCATGTATCAATTTGTTTCCGAAACCAACCGTTGAAATTTCAACATGCATAACACTAGTTGTGTATAAGCACGGTGATAGATTTTAAATCAAAAAAAATATTAATAATGGTAATAGTTGGAAGCTGCTACAAACATTATCGAGAGATAGACTAATTGCAGTAAAATTGAAGCTGAATTTAATGTAGTACCTTACGTGTTAATTTCGTAGTTATAATTCACTTGTAATAGCTGTCTGACCATACATTGGTAACTAATTAGAGTGAATATACATTTATTTATCTGTACACTTCTGTTTCAGGTACCACCATGACACTTCTCATCGTAATTTTAATAATTCCCTCACTATTTTCTACTTCTTATGTGTCATCCCAACTGTTTGATTTCACAACAATTGGCGACGTAGATGATTGGGTGGAATTATCGGACATCGTCAAGTCTACCGGCATGTCAAAAGCCCAGCTGGTTTTGCAAAAGACTAAAACCTTTCAAAGGGGAATAATGTTTTCATTGTTAAACCCCCAAGAAAACGGGGCTGGGTTCGCGGGTACAGCAAAACTAGGAATCACTAAGAACTTCGAAGATTACCAAGGATTAGAATTGAAATGCAGAGCTCAAGGACTAAACGGAGATTACAGAATGATACTGAAACATAAAGGTATGAATGAAGAACCACACATCAGTTACGAACAAACGTTTCATGGACCCAGAAGAAATTTCGAAATTGTGAAAGTGCCGTTTAATGGATTTATACCCTATTACAGAGGAAAATTGAGCAATACTACTGTAAAACTTGACACGTCAAATTTAACTGGATTCGGAATTCAGTTTTACAGTGATATCTGCAGCTCTATTCAGCAAGCAGGACCTGCTGCATTGGAAATCGACTGGGTCAGACCTTATAAAGTTTAATTTATTTAAGATTTCTTATTTAAAAAAAATCTGTTTAAAAATTTATTTAATTTCTCAGTTACTGTACATATAGAATCACTAAAACAGATTCAATCCAAACTGTTTTTCTCAATTATCAAACCATTTTTGAAAGCATCTACGATCAATTTTTCATGATTAAATTTTTCCAAAAATACCGTTAGTATAATTCTATATGCTTTTATTATTCCATTACCTAATGACCCACTCACCATTAAGATAAAATAACAGATAGGTTTGTTCGTTCTAAATAGCTGTCACTCACTGTATTATATAACTAATTGTATTATATGTTGGAATTATGGTCCCATAATATGGAGTCCCAGTGGAGTAACCCACTGGGTTGAGTTCAGAGGAAATATCGGTGTTTGAAATTGACCAGGAAGGCGCATTGGGGTTTACCTGTTAGGCCTTCCTGGTATATATGTATGTGTATGTAAAAATAAACTATGTAAATGTAGGGTAACTTGTATGGAATGAAACAAAACAGAAAAGATCATTATATTTTTATTTTATATTTCATTTTTAAACATCGTTGGTTTTGTAAGCTTTAATCCAATCAATTTCTAAAGTGGCAGGTCCTTTTTGCTTCATTGGCAAGTAAACTCCTCCATAAAATTGAATACCAAATCCAGTTATTTTTGTCTGATCTAACGGTTCTGTATCATTTATTTGTCTTCCTCTGAAATACGGCTTAAAATTTTCAAAAGGTAGCTTTATTAATTGAAAATCATTTTTGGGTCCTTGGAACATTTGTTCGTAGCTAACATTGGGCTCATCATTCATATTTTTGTGTCTCAATACTATCTTGAATCCATTGAATTCGCCTTGGGCCCTACATCTCAGTTCCAAACCATCAAATTCCCTTAGGTTCATTATAAAGTCTATTTTTCTCATTCCAGCAAAACCAGCCCCATTCGGTTGAGGGTTTAGCAGTGCGAAAAATATAGCTCGCTGGAATATTTGAGTCTTCTGTAGCGTCAAAACTGCTTTGGACATACCAACAGTTCTAACTGGATCCGATTGTTCAATCCAATCGTTAACGTTGTCCATTTTTGTAAAATCAAATATATCAATTGACATATTGCAATGAATTCCAGATAGCGTTACCAAAAGTGCGTAAACTGCGATATGGTTTCTCATTATGCGTCGATTACAATCTGAAAAAAATTATAATATTGTTTTAATTATACGTATTATTTATTTTACAACCAGAAATTAATTTTGAAATTTCATCAAAAATTCCCAATGGCGATACTCGAATTAATGTAAGATAATCGGATATTAATCGGTGCCCAAAACGAACATTAACGAGAGCCGCTCACAAACATCCTTTGGTCATTTTGGGTTATTTTTATTACCAACGCCTTAATCGCGAAGGATCCTCTCTCACCCTCCATAAAACGAAGGGGATTACAAAAAGCCTTACGTATCTGCTATAATGCCGTTAAAAATAATGGCATCCCCTAATTGCTTCGCGTGACCAATGCTTATCGTTGTTGGGAGATTCGAAGTTAAATCCGAATAAGAAGCTTAAAACAACGAGTACATCTGTTAACTTTTGTTTCATCTTAGTAATTCGAAATTCTAAAAAAAAATATTATGCACCCACTTGACAAAAATTTTCCCAAGGTGGCGTGGCGTATTTATCTCGTGATTTACATTAGTAACAGAGACTAATAATTAATAATTTTTTCCCTCGAAAAAAATCAAAAATACAGAATTAATAAATAATAATCCTGAATTAATAAATAAGCCTCTACCTCGATGATGGTTCAACTGATAACAATTATAAATTTACCATAAATATATTATGCCATATTATTACTGTTGATGAACAATGCAATGAAAATGATGTTCAACAGTCTCGTTTGTAATTATTATGTACTTATGATTAAAATGGTTCGGTGATTACTGGTCACAAATTACTCGTCACAAAGTCACTAAAATCTCTATAACGGAACATCTGGCAGCCGAAAAGTCCATCACACTAACGATAACTATCATAGTAACGAGAACTTGAGTGCCAAATATTGTGTATTCGCGATTTTCATGGCAAAAATTGTCTTTGTGACCACCCCAATGTGACGAATAGTCCAATTACCGATTAAAATAGGAGAATTTGAGTATAAGTGTAGAGTGGCGAAAAGGATTATTTGAAAACAGACCGTAAAAATACAATAGATGTGGTATAAAATGGCGGTAGTCAGTTGACGTTCGCGAAAGGTCGAAGCCGAAGCCCGAAGCCCGACGCCCCGACAGCCCCGACAGCCCCACCCCCATCCCGCCTCACCGCGAGCCCCCGTGTGACTCCGCACTTCGACATCACATACTAGGTAACAGCCTATGGAAACTGTCAAAACTAGTACATAACCTCAAACTCTAATTCATCGAATATCGAATAGTATTTATAAAGCCGCCTGCGTATCTCGGTCGAGTCGTTTCAGTGGAAAGCTCGTCTTATTTACCGGCTTATGAGCGGTCTGCTCCAGTCTCCGCACCAGGTTCAAAATATGACCCGCTTCCACCAGAGCAACTGAATGACTGAGCTCAATTTCAATATGACCTGTTTAACATTCATACAATGATTGATTTCATACAATTTTAATCATTTCATATATGTAATACAATTTTGAAATGTTGCACTAATTGTATTTAGAATCGCTTTGTTCAAATATTGGTAATATATTCTTTAAAGAGTGCGTCTACTCGAATAAAACATAACACTTTCAGACTGTTGATAAAAATATATATTATATCCTATTCATAAATGTTAATAATTTATAGTCTTTTCTGTATAAGAAAATATTTTTAATATTAAATTTTTATTTCAAAGTAAACATTTGAGCTGTTGAATTTTACATATCAACAGCTCAAATGACAAAAAACGATTTCAATATATCAAATTTTAAATTAAAAAAACAAATGACTATTACTGATCCAGTCAAAAATGTTTTAAAAATATGAAATTGAATTAATTTAAAACATTGAAATCAAGATTTATATACAGAAAAATCATTGTCTGGAGTCATCGTGTATGCAAAGTCATATACAGCAATGATTCCCAACCGGCTGATTGCTAAGCAATATGTGGTCTATCTCAATGATTACGATTGTGAATTTTGAAAATAATGTTTTCCATATCTTAAAATAAAATTTTCTATTAGATTTAAGTTGAGATTCATCTCAAAGATTTGCCAATTCACAATGAAGTAAGTTGGTTGAACAAAGGATATATTTTTTTTAGATTCTGAGAGTTCCTGAAATAAGAATTTTTTACTTTATCTATGTACGTAGTAACAATAGATGAAGTTTTGTGATCATGCGAAAATTCGAACTCGAGATTTTGACTGATTCGAACTCAGAATCGATCACTGATCACGTTTTCATGATCTAGAAAAAATGTGTGTGTGTGTCTGTGTGGGTGTGTATTTTGGGGATATTTTTTAATTTAAAGAATGAACAATAGTCCGACCTTTAAAACAAGGTTTTAGAACCATTCCTTCAAAACAAGGAATGGCTCTAAAACAATACATTTTGGATCAATTTAACAAAAACTTTACTGACATTAGTGAGCTTCACAAAATTTACAGTTTTTTTATAATATGAACCTTTTAAATATGTATGAAAATAATAATAAGTCTAGCAGAAACCATCATTTTTACAATGGATCTGGGAAATTTAAAATTGCAGTTGATTGAATTGCAAAATTACATTACTTTGACACAATTGAAATGTATTGAATTCCGAAAAATATCGATATTTAAAGTACGTTTTTGACAAACTATTATTATTATTTTACTTTGCCTTTTAAAATGAATATTTTTAACTTCGTCAACAACAAAAAGTCGATCGCCATGAAAATTTAGATGAAGAGTAGCTCTCACCTCACAAAAGTCAAGTACCCTTGATGTACGCAGTAATCTTATCTCCGAAAATACGGTCACCATTTTAAGTACAAATATCTAGTTGAAAGTTTTTTTTTACTATGTACTAATGTTTTATATTTCACGCGTACAATATAAATTTAGGGGAAAGCAATTAAGTTCAGTAAAAGCTGTGGAGTTTCTCAATATTTAAATCCAAATGTTAGTACTTAATAGTATACTGATTCTAGTACTAAGAGCAGTGGTGGCTCACGGGTAAAATATTTGACTATGATCCCGAGACGGAGATGAAGACAATTCGTTATAACAATTTAGAATTTGCAAAATTGCATTCTTAATACTTTTTTTTAATTTTAAATACGTAAATTTCTCTGGATTGCATTTCTAACCAAAATAAAAACTTTCAACATTCAATGTATGCAGTAATGTGAATGAATCTTTGATTGTTTTATCAGTAGCTTGATGTGTAGATTGAAGTACTTGAAAACATTGCTTAACCCTTTGCCCGCGGCAATAAATATAGCGAACAAGCCCTGTACGCGGCACCTTTTTCGCGAATTTGGCAATCGAGTTTTCAACCTTAAATACAGATTTTAATATTTACTCAAGTAACCAGATATATTAATTAACACATAAAGTATTATTTTAAACAATAAAATACATAATATATCTCGTAGTTTTGGCTTAATTGTCAAATAATCATTCTTCATAAAATTCACGTCATATAAACGAGGTTTCAGTATGGTTCCACAAAAAACTAATTTTGACTGGTATATATTCATTTTAAGCCAATTGAATAGATGACATTCAACTCTCAGTAATATATTCAACCAATTTTGAACCTTAAAACAGTTGAAATAGGCGCATATAAGCCTCAAAATCCCGTGCAAAGTTCATAAATTCTATGGAAGACAGCCGCGCTATAGACTTGTCGCCCAAAGCTTCCATAGAAGACGGCTGCGGGCAAACGGTTAAGAATCTCTTGATTTTGATATACTTAATTAACCATTTGTAGATTAAAATTCCATCTTGCTGCAGATAGCCTTAGTTGGAGATCATTCGTATATTTATTTCAAACCTTTAACCTATACGGCGAATATGAAAAAAAATACTGGGATTGCTAGTAAATTTGAAAAAAATATTCTAGAGGTAATCGAAGTGGTTGCCGCATTTTTAAAAGCATTTTTCATTATCAAATTCAATTAATGTGCATAAACAATGTATAAAATGCGCATTCTTGTATGGACATCTGTTTTTTTTCAATTGAATTGAATTGATCCCCACTCTTTTCCCCTCTCATTACATTAGCGCCATCAAATGTCTGAGCAATTAGTTTCGAAAGTTTATATTTTAAAGATATATCAATTTGGTTTAGAATGCATTTAAATAATCCGTCAACTTTTTGATTCTCTGGATTAAAATATCCCCAAAACCGTTCATATATCTCGCCATTTAGTTCATATCTAAAAACTATGACCATCTGCTTGTGTTCTGAAACATCAGTTGTATCGTCAGCTACATATGAAGTTTCATTGATTTCAGTCAATTTTTACAAGCCTCTTATTAGCTTTCTTTCGCAAAAAATTGAGCTAAAATTCCTACAGTCTTCAAATCGATTTGAAACTTTTTCACGACATATGTATTGTAGCATACAATCGCAAGAGTTCATTTTGAATAGTTTTAAAAGTTCCTCAAAATGCTAAACTATTACATAAAGTCTAAATTTGCATTGAAATTGACGAGTGACCACCAAAAGGAAGTTCGAAGCTACCACAAAATTTAATACAGTATGATTTTTTAAAAGATCAGCCTGGTTTTTATGACATATTCATTATGTCTAATAATTGCTTGCCTGTATAATCCACTCAGACATTCTATAATATTGACACTACCGAATAATGACAAACTTACGACATTATTTATTTGTTTTCTGGAAGTTCATGTTTAGCCTTTTGTTCTTTCATTCTGTTTATATTATTGAATCCATTTTCTGTCCAGATTGAATCCCCACTCATTAACAAACATGGAAAACAAAATAGTGTATTTCTCATTTCACAACCACATGGCCATTTCTTGTCCTTTAAAAGTTCGAACATATTTTTTATTATGGCTAGTTCCCGATTGAGCTATAAAAAAAATATCTGGAGTAGGACGAACTGTTTTTGTGGAATTTAAAAATTCGATAGAAATCACACCTGATTATTGATTCCATCACTCACTTTTGGCATAGAAATACCAAGTTAGAGACTGCAAAAGCCAAAAATCTGTAAAAATTGGGCATTTTATAAAATGCTCATCTCATAAACAAAAAGAAGCTTACAAAAATCATTATCATATTCGAATTCAGTGGGTCAAACTTAGTAAAGATTGATTATTCCGCAGTATAGTAAGTAAAAATCGTGATTTCTTTTTGTTTGCTCAGTGTTATTTATTTGGACGAGCCACCACTGACTATTAGTGAAAGATAAACATGATGTGTAACGTGTTGTGAAACCATGATATTGAGTGGAGATATCTTCTATTAAATCTAATTTTAAAATATTGTGATTAAGTTGTGGAGATAGTCGTAGTAGACATCACCCAGTGTACATCAGCTAGCTCGAGTGTTAAATTTTTCCATAATTATTTTGCTTTACGAGTAAGTAATGATCTTGTTTGAATCTTGAACATTCACTGACTAAGAGCCAATTTTTATCTGTCACTTAACTTGATTTTCATTCGATCTTCGATATCAGTACCTTATGCATAATCGATTGCTTACTTTGAATATACCCAACAGTATTTTATAACTCATTTGACTATATCTACACATTATTGAATGTCGACAACCAGTTTTATGTTATAGCAGTGTAAAAGTCATTCGATTTGCTATATACGTGCACGCCTACATAAATGAGTGTTAATAATAGCCACATATTACATGCAAACACACAATAATATTCTCTTTTGTAAACTCGTAGAAAATTACAAGATGCCGGGGGGAGTGAAGATCGAGTGGAGTGGTAAAATCACCGCTTCCAATCCACGTGAACATCCAGTACTTATAGTGGGCCAGCTGCGTCATTTGAAACAGCTGAACTATGCTGACATCAGCTGCAAACTCAATCCTGATGTTACCGAAGAAGTAATAACATCATTCTACAATATAATACGCCATCGTGTCATATCTGATCCTCATGTTTCATTTTATTTCTATTTAAGTTATGGCTAAGTGCAGTTAATAGTTTGGTACCTGGAGAGAGTGTTCCGTTAGTTTTGAGAACGGCTATTGCTACTTTGCCTGCACGCTGCTCCCGTCATTCAGCTCCAGCGCGGCCATATGCTATTTCGCAAATTATCAGCCAGCACGCTCACACCGTTAACCATTCAATATTGGTGAGTAATATTACCACACAAACATTTTACACTGCATGTATTAAGGAATTAAATCAATATGTATGCATTTTATTACAGTTAGTTTGCGAAAAGACTGAACTTTACGCTTCAGCTAGTGCAATAGCAAGATCGTACCCTTTGTTTTGGAGAAGGTTAAATTTGAAAGGTGCCAGAAGAAGCTGTTGGAATCCGTCTGAAGTTAATCCAATACCTCAACCAATAGTAACGGTAGATTTTCTACTTGTACCTTCAACTGCTAGTAAGTTTGCAATGTTATTAACACTATGGCGGCCGCTGACTCATATTTGTATCATATTGGGTGCACAACGCTTAGTGGTCGCTGGTACATATATGTATGATTTACGTGTATGTTTCAGTCCGCAGATATATTTTTGTATCACGTTTTCGTCATAAACGAAAACGTGAATCATATATGTATCAGCGGCCAGTAAGCTTTGTGCACCCAACATGATACAAATATGAGTCAGCGGCCGCCATGGTGTTAATATCGTTAATTATATTTAGATAGGTAATTTAATTACATTTTTAGCTCACATTTTCCAATTATCCATGTTATTTTTTCATTGATATTATGGTTTTTATTATAATTACTTAACTAACTTTAAATGTAATTTCCAGATAATGGTTGTGATGAGTCCATATGGAAAAATCCAGCGACCAGTCTTCTGGATACCAATTTGAGTGAAGAAGATCTCTCAACAATAAAACAGACTGCAGATGCTATTCGTCTCACAGCACTCATTGTTGACACTCCGACCAATGAAATGAATGTTGATCATTTCTTAGAGGTATACATTTATAGTTCACTGTGTACTTGTATATATTATACATATGTATCTATGATATTTATTTTTGGTATCAAATTTATAGCATATAAAAGATGTCGGTCATGAGTTTAATATTACACCCACCATTATCAGAGGTGAAGAGCTCTTGGAACGAGGCTTTGGAGGCATATATGGTGTTGGAAAGGTATAATGTATCCATATATCTTAATGTACATAAATTTTTATAAATTGAACATTTTCCACGGATCCAAATATGTAATTACAGGCGGCAAGTGTTCCACCGGCTCTTGCTGTGCTCAGTTGGACACCTGATGGTGCGACAGAAACAGTTGCTTGGGTTGGAAAAGGAATTGTATATGATACCGGTGGTCTAAGCATCAAATCCAAGGTTCAATATGATAAACATGATTATTATAAGCTTTTTATCCTATTAAAATTACGTTCAACTTCATTTTATATTATTTTACAGACTGGTATGCCCGGTATGAAACGAGATTGCGGTGGAGCAGCTGCCATTTTAGGTGCTTTCAAGGTTGCCGTGCTTGCTGGTTTTAAGCAAAATCTTCATGCAATCTTTTGCCTCGCAGAAAATAGTGTTGGTCCTGATTCTACTAGGTAAAAATTATATTTTTAATTTAAATCGGTTGGATAGAACTTAATTTTTTTAAATACTCGACAATTAAACTATCCAAAAGCGCAACGTTCAAAAGATAATATTCATTTTAGGCCAGATGACATCCACAAACTGTATTCGGGACGCACAGTCGAGATTAACAATACTGATGCAGAAGGTAGACTGGTTTTAGCCGATGGAGTAGCGTACGCCCAGAGAGATCTTGGAGCTGATATAATAGTAGACATGGCCACACTTACTGGCGCACAAGTAATACCGCTATTTATTTAAAATATGTAGATAGTAAATGCATTGTAAAACAAAATTATATAAAATTTATAAGAAAGTTCCTGAGTGCACCCACACATGTGCCATTTATATATACGCATATATTTTCATTTATGTTTTTAGTATACATATATAATACATATGTATGTATATACTAAATTGTCATTGATTGCAGGGATAAGAAGTATCTCAACACGTCTCCTAAATATGTTATATAATCACTCGTGGTATTGCATTCTGATCGATGATACAATATGTGTGTTTGTAAAAATTATAATTATTTTTAGAGCATAGCTGTAGGTAAATACCATGCAGCTATTTTAACCAATAATGAAGAATGGGAAGATGCTACCGCGCAAGCAGGAAGAGCTGCTGGAGATATGGTGTTCCCAGTTCCTTATGCACCTGAACTGCACTTCAGTGAATTTTCTTCAGCTATGGCTGACATGAAAAACAGTGTTGGAGTTAGTAAATTTCACAATAAACTGGTTCCTAGATATTAATGGATTTGTAGTGATCACAAAGACATGATGCTGGAATTTTTCAGCATTTTGATATGAATTATTTTATTATTTATCAATATTAAGCTGTCTGTAATTTTTATTCGACTTTCATAACTATCAAATATGACTGAAATTGCATTAGGCAAAATTATTTGGTAATGAATAATATTTAATTGTTTATATACGTACTAAATGCGATTTACCTTATTGTATGTATATAGATAAAACATAATCAGTGTATTTCGATTTTTAGGATCGCAATAATGCACAAGTTTCGTGCGCGGGACTTTTTGTGGGAGCACAGTTGGGTTGGGACTTTCCCGGAATTTGGTTGCACATAGATATGGCAGCGCCTTCTTATTCTGTAAGTAGCAATCAGATTTGTTTTCTTTTGTTGAATGGTATGTGTTTCATTTTTTGGATTTGTAATAGGGTGAAAGAGCTACCGGTTACGGAGTTACTCTGTTGAACGTGCTTTTCGGGAAACATTCCAAGCGACAAATACTGCAGGATTTGGCGCCGAATTTCACGTGTACCTCGAAGGCATCTCCTGCGAAAAAAATGTGTCGTGACTGATGAATATGTATTTATTGTATTTAATACCAATATTATTTTTTGTCCAATCAACTCATTAATTATGTATATTTTTGCTGATAATTGTATAAGGTTATACATACTACATATGTATATTTATTATATAAAGTTGACTATAGCGTGGATCGCAACCCTATAAATAATAACAAATGAACAACAAGTTTTGTTAATCATATTCAATTTAATTATCATACGAAAACAAGGATTTACAAATATGCTTAAATTATCTAAATTAGGATTATAAAAATATTAGTTAAAAAAAACACTGCCAATGATAATAATTGATAAAACTGGGTTTTTTTAAAGGTCATGCATAATAGAAATGTAAACTTTTAAAAAAGTTGGAAATGTAGAATAACAAAAGTTGTATTCAACATGTTTTTTTTTATACTAAATTTTTGTTTTGCCTATATTATTTAAATAAAAATTATAATTCTGAAATATAGTACTTTCTTTATATATTCACAATAATACAATGTAACGGTTAATGGAGAGAAAAAAGTTTTATTTTTCTTTTAACTTTGATTTACAGGCTTCAGTAATTTCTAGTATCATATAATATGTATTATAATCACAATTTCTAAATTGCATTCGGCTACAATGTATTGATTATTAATACTGAATTCGGAATCGATGGTTTTATATTTTTTTAAATATTCTGCACGCTTTGCCGTTTCATATATTCTGTACGAATTTACAGTCGCTGTAGAAGTTAACACTAAAAATCGAAACTGCAAATATTTAACGAATTGAAATTACGTGTTATTATAATGTATATGTATTGTATTTGAATTCAAACTGATGCCTGCCGAAAACTCAAATATGAATCATTAGAGCAGAAGCAAGGTTAGTCATTCGGTTAAACCATTTGATATCTTTTGATCGATGTTTCAAATTTTTTCGACGGTAAAATAAATAGTATTAGATTTGTAAAAATAATTATAGGAAAATATATAAAATCAACCTTTGGCGATACTAACTCAAAATAAATCTAAATTTTTGAAACATTAAAAATACTGAAATCAAATGGTCAATCAATTCTGAGTTGGTAAATTTCTTAATAAGTGAAACGTAAAAGAGGTTTGTAAAAATACGAGATTTTGCATAACTCAAAAATAAATACATCTCCAAATGATCACACTAGTCATCATTTGTATTTCAATTTCCATCATGTGTGTATTAAATTATTTTTACTGCATTAAAACTGAAGTGCTTTAAACATTATATTGATTTGTTTAGAACAAAAAAAATAGTTACAATCTATCATAGAAAAATGAGAGTTTGTTTAAATTATAATCTTTTGAAATTCTTTTATATACTTACCTAAAATGTTATATGGTAAAACAAAATAAATAAAAATTCAGTAAGTTTATTGTTTATTTTTTTTTATTTTCCATATGCAATGTGTATATTATATGAAATTATAATTTTAAAAAATAAATTTGGTATCCCTATGAATTTGTACACAAGTACACATAAGGCGAAATTTTCAATTCTTAAATACGTAAAAAATATATCAGAATTACTTTTCAAAATTATGCTAAACTCTAGATGTGTATTATAAATAAAAGTAAGTATATTTTTCTGATAAAAAGTTTACACATACATATAGTATTGACTACTACATAGATATGTATATTTACAAATAATATAACACATATTACAAACAGCTAATAAAAATGCAAGAATTCGGCTCAAAAAAGACCGTACGCATAACAATCTCAACTCAAGACACAACTAAGTATAAAGTGTTTATGGACATCTTAAAAATAGATTATGTTGCACAAAATAACTATTGCTTTCTTATCATTTAAATGTACAAACTCTTACTGACTTGCATGATGATTATAAATATTAATAATTCTTATTGTAAAAAAGAAAATAATTTCTAATATAGTAATTCCTCGATATAAGGTAACATAGGAACTTTGTTCCCCATTCTAAAGTTCTGTGCGACTTTTCATAATTCCCTGACTCCTGTACCATAGTTTGCTCCACCAGCTCTGTTTAATGCATCTCGGAATAGTTCTATTTCGAACTCTGACAATGTTTCTAACTGCAATTCAACTGCAAAGTTCTGTAATAGTAAAAACAAAAAATAATACATTGAATGCTGAAATATTATATCTGCAGGGATTTAAATATTCAAAGATTCATTACATTAGAAAAATACATTGATCAATTATTAGAATTAGTTTAAAAAAGTGGACAATTCTAAGTAGTGTATAGTTAAATATTGGCCACTTAAACTGAAACAATAAATTGAAATATGATTTACCAGTAAATAGTAAACAGAAGAACCACCAAGAGTATAAAAGATTCTTACTCAACCCAAGTGGCCAATATTTGTACACTGTCCAATTATTTATCTTTTAATATTTAATATTTATTTATGCCAAATAAAACTCATCAAATGTATGTATTTGGCATAGCGGCTTTGTCAAATATCGTCACTCTTCTCAATTTGACCTTAACATGAGAAAGAGACAGATATAAACACTGCCTCTTATCTAGATACGTACATATGTTATGCGGGTCTACCTCACGGGCCCGAAAACGCAAAGATTGAAAATCGAAAGATCGTAAGTCGAAAGGTAAAAAAAGGGTGCATGGTAAATGGTACATACTCACTTAATTTGCACGAGCAGGATACAACAGGAACAAGAGGAACAGGCTTTTCCTCCCGTATTCTGCGCGCGCACATTAATACAGGAGGAAAAGCCTGTTCCTGTTGTATCCTGCTCGCGCAAATTAAGTGAGTATGTACCGTTTACCATGCACCCTTTTTTTATCTTTCGATTTTTGATCGTTGCCTTCCGATATTTGCGTTTTCCGGCGTTTCACATTCGGGCTCGTCCCGGAGACCGGTTATGCACATTAGATATTGGTGAATCACACTCGTCGTAAGCGAGCTCGTTAGTAATTCAATAAAAAAAAATGGAGTCGAAGTCGCTCAATTCAAATACTTCAAATCGTACTCCACCCAAAAAGCTATGACTCGGATTTTTGAAAAAAATTCTTGAGCTGTTTGTTTATTTTGTTTTGGGGAGGGGCGAAGGGAGTTTAAAATTATAAACGGGAGGTAAAATTGTGAACAAGGTCCCACAACTATAGCTACTACAGCATAGCGTTTGTTTTGTGTGGTATTGGATTGGTATGGATTTTAGTGTGGTAGCAGTGATTGTGGTCGTAGCCGTATCGTTGCAACACTGACTGTCATCTGTCAGTGAGTGGCGGGAACGACCAGTGCAACTGTTCGCCGCTGAACTTTCGATTGTTGTTATCCAACACCAGCTTGATGACATTGATTTCGTATTCTTGTCTGTTTTGGTAACTGACCATTTTAAGTTAAATACGTAGTACAGTATTAATAATTCTGATTTTACCATATTCATTATGATAGCCATTCATAACCTCAAAGTGGTTCGGCCATACTAATGGTCAAGCTCAAGGCCAAATTTTATGTTCTTAAAAGCTTTTTTATGAATATAAATGACAAAAAATTATTTATGATTACAATGCACCATGTTGGCTTAATTCTTATTTCATGTAAGGATAGTTCAATGAACTCATGACAAAATGCTTGCAGGTCGATAAAGTAGAGTCCATTAGTACCACCAATACATACGTATAGCAGTTCGAATGTTTAAAAAAAAAATACTATATTAAAACAAAATATCGAAAATTAAATAATAAGTACATATATAAAATTGAAAATATTGCGAACACAAGTGTATGAATATGTGCAAATATTTAATTTCCATATATTTCTTCGGTTTAGTGGCAGAAAGCTTTAAGTAAAAAAATCCTTGTTCTAAGAAAATCGACTTTCAAAAATCATGAATTTCAAAGCTGTCTATTTTGTGACCTAAATAATTATTCATTTACTATGAAACGTGTAAATCATTTATGTATTTGATTAAAGTATTAACAAGTGTTTTTCCAGTAACAAGCGAGGATATAACTAACTTAATTCGTATTGAAAATATTTAAATTACGCCAAAAATAAATCTAATATGAATCAGCTTGTTTTTTCAAACGACAGAGCGTATTGAAATCTACCGAGTTGCATTATTAGGTTAAAACAGCCAATTTTTTTGCTCAAAGCTTTCTGCCACTAAACCGACGATATCTAATATATAATTTCGAAAGAGACTTTGTATGTTTGTTTGGTTCGTAGAATCCGTGACGTTCAATTTAATAAAAAAAAAAAAAAAACGAATACTCAATAAAATTTAAATAAAATAAAACTATTCAAATAAATTCTATCTAATGTTTTCTATTACATTAGCCATTTTTAAGCGGTTTATATTACAAATACCGAGCGAAGCCGGGTAAAACCACTACTGCATTATAAAATTGAAATGTCATTATTTGTCTTGTTCTAGATCAATCAACAAAATGGAAACTTTTTTATTTGAACAAAGATCTGTACTGCCCTGTCGGGAGAATCAACTTTTACAAATTTATAGTTATATTGGTAACATAGATGAGCCAGTGCCACACTGTTTATTTCTATATGGAAATGCAGCGACAGGAAAGACTGCGTGTTTGATAAATACTCTTGAATATCTATCATACCGATATGTCGTTCTGAATGCTGTTGAATGTTACACGCAAAAGATTATATACGAGACCATTTTAAATAAACTTTCAGGACATGTCCCGTCGCGTGACAACAAATATATGTCTGTTTTCAAATGTGATAATATAAAAGATTTTGTTGCCCAATTAAATTTTATGTTCGAGAAGTACAGTTACGAACCGGTCATTATAGTATTCGATAATGCTAGTAGGCTGAGAGATATGGAGCATAATATATTGCCAGCATTTCTACGACTGAAAGAATTTTGCAATTTAAATGTATGCACAATTCTGGTGTCTGATATACCATTTGAAAAGTATTTGTTGAAGACTGGACTGAAAGAACCGATTAAAATATTTTTTCCGCAATACACGAAAGAAGAATTATACAACATAATTCTAACAAACCAAGCCCAGTGTGCTAATTATGCATTACAAAAATTAGAAAGAAATAGCAAATTTAAGAATGATATACTTCGACATGATGTGTTTGCCAATTATTTGAATGCATTTTTAAGTGTATTTTATAGACCTTGTAGGGATTTAGTGGAGCTGAAACACATGGCTAGATTAAATTATGTTGAATATTGTGAGCCCATAT
The DNA here is from genome assembly GCF_051622035.1 of Arctopsyche grandis. Classification (NCBI taxonomy): domain Eukaryota; kingdom Metazoa; phylum Arthropoda; class Insecta; order Trichoptera; family Hydropsychidae; genus Arctopsyche; species Arctopsyche grandis. The sequence goes on from NC_135357.1 coordinate 21,182,491, forward strand.
TAAATGGAAGTATCGAAGCTGATGATGTAACAAAATTGTGGCGGTATATAGCCCCAATTTTGAAATCAAGCTTAGAAATATTATACCTAAGATTGAATGGTACAAATAATCATTTGAATCAAACTGGCGATCCTTGTTATGAAATACAATTAAAAATGGAATCTCTCGATTTAACAAAGGAGGAAGTGGTTAAAGAGGGTGAACAAATTCTAACTAATGAAATGATGTCAACTGAGACCTTTGCTCAGAGCTTCGAACTGCCTTTCTATGCAAAATTTTTACTGATAGCAGCATATTTGGCAAGCTTCAATCCAGCTAAGGAAGACAAAAGGTTATTTATGAAATATCATGGTAAAAAGAAGAAGCGAATGCAGCTAGTTAACGCTAATGCGAAACTTGCTGAAAGGTATAATATAAAGTATACACTGTAATTTACTTTAATGTTTCCTGATTGAGAAAATTTAACTTAAAAAATTTAATTTTTCAGATTAAATATTCAACTAGGACCGAGAGTATTTACGCTGGATCGAATGTTGGCAATATTTTATGCGATATTAGAAGAACGCGCTGGTCTTACTGCAAATTTGTTGGCACAGATATCAAGTCTGGTCCGCCTTCGTCTCCTCACTGCTTCGACTGATTGTATGAGATACAAATGCACAGTGAGCTATGAGTTCATTGCAGCAATTTCTAAAATGGTCGGTTTCAACATTCGAAAATACCTCTATGACTTCATTTAATCTCTAATTTATGTGATTTAATAGTATTTCAATGAATGTATGTAAATGATTCATATGATTAATGTAATAATTGAAACAATTCAAAATGAATGATCTTAATTCAATTATAACACGTATGTATTTGTGAAGATGTAAAGCATCATTAAAATTTTTTCGCATCAAATTTGTCAACAGTTTATTATAGTATACTCATTCGTATATAATAAATGACTCGTATGAAATAAAAACATTTTTTCATTCAATTATAAAATGTGTATACTTTTAACTTATAAATATTATCTATTTTTATACACATGTTTGTGTATTGCTTCAATTCCTTAAATTCCACACATATTAATGGATAATATGTGTGGTTTAACCTTTATTAATCAGATAGTGATGGTTTAACCTTTATGGATTGTTAAAAATGAAATAAAACATTCGGATTTTTCCCGACGAAAAAATCTTAATAATAGAAAATACTTACAGAAATAATATCTTTAACCATGGCTTTATCGGTGGACATCTTGGCACGTTTAATGACAGAAACACCATGACCTACCCACGTTACAAATAGAAACTTTCGTCTTTTTGACATTTCATCCCCCATTTGTAATCTGAAATTTGAAAATATGTGAGTACATTAAATAGTTAATCAAAAAAATATATGTCTCAAGATTATTTATTTTTAGATTTTTGTTGTTTATGTATGATACTGTTGTAAATTTAAGCACTAAACCCAAACGAGCGGAGATATAACGCTACAATATTTGTTTTACGTCATTGGTGAAGAAAGAACAAGTATTGTTGATAACTAAGAATCTGTTTAAATGTATAATATATTTTCTTCCATTAACAAATCAGACTACTTCCAGTCAAAAATTTAAATAAATACCTTAAAAAATAATCAAATCATACAACAACTTACTAAATTGATTTTATTACCTAATATATCCAAATGCTCTTTCATCGTCTGTGAACTGTTCCCTGAATTCGTCGAAGCTGGAACCTGTAGCACTGCATACAATGCGAGCACCTTCATATTTAAATACAGCCCTAAAAATGTATATAAAGCAATTAATCACTTACGAATTAAAGTTTCATATTCACAATCAATTATTTAATAGACTTTATTTTGTTTTGCTTTCTAACAGGCGATGTTTCTTTTAGCAATCCACTCAAATTTTGAAATAAAGCATAATAATACTGCTCGTAAACGTAATATGTATGTTTGCTCACATGTTACTTATCTGTTAAGTCTGCAAAATTCGCAACACTGTGGTGAATGCCGTTTTTATTGTTTTGCAGTATACCTACTATTTATTTTTAGAATTTCTGAAACACATTTGAATTAAAATTACTTACCAATCTGTTAAGGAATTGTCAGATCTAACGTCGTCATACGCCGCTCTTACAGCCTCTCTATCCACACCAGTCGCCATAGCAACCTGTTTAACAATAAAATTTTGTTACTTAAAAAGCGTGGCTAACCTACATACACACATATAACTTATTGTATATATTTAAATAAAACCGTAGTCAACTTTAATTTGACTTAAACTCAATCAAAATGAAATATAGTCAAAACTTAATGAGCTATTAGTAGTTGTACATTGTATATACTATCATATTTTGGTATATTTTAAGGTAATTTTATTCAATTGAATAAAACAACGTGCTGCGAATAACTGCTTTGTGCGCATATGCAGAAGCTGAATAATCGTTCAGGCAAAAATGTTTGATGATTCACGGTTCGCCCAGATGCGTCATGCAATTTCCAGGACATTCATCCGCGTGATTCTTACTAATTTAGCGGACCCTTTATTTTTAAAACACAGAGGGGTAAATTTATCGCCAATAAAGACAAAATACTTTCATATATATATATATATATATATATATATATATATATATATATATATATATATATATATATATATATATATATATATATATATAATATAACTAAAATAAACATATACTATGAAAGTGTTCTTAAATACATAAACGCGTCCTTTTATTTATAAATGAAAACAATTGGTTTCGTTTTTTTCTTTTTTTTTTAAATAAACGTTAAGTCTTCTGAAGTTAGTTTATATTAAAAAAACATGCGTTTTCATGTGGTTTCTAAAAAGAGAGTGTCTTCAGACGTCGCCGCGCACACGATTTTAATAATGAGACTTTCTCGAATGTATTGAGTTGCAAATTCACGATTGTTTGTGAATAATGTGAACAAATCACGGAAACTGTGTGGTCTACCGTTGATAATAACCGATTCCATAACGCTCTCCTTATTATACGCGAAGAAAGTAATTTTATTCAAAATTAATTGGTTATAAATAAAATTATACGAACGTGCAACTTTTATGTGAAGGTATCAACTATATAAAGTAATAATAATTATCAATTTTTCGATGTGTAGTGTGTACGCATGTCTTTTAAATATGCCGATGCAAAACCAATATGAATCATGGCATGGAAATGTGCCGATTAAATGTAAATTTGCCTAACGAGTGGTACATATTTCGGTTCCTATTTTCTTGCGATTTCTGAATATTTACACAGAAATGAAGATGTCAATCTTTCAACGAATGAACCAAAATGAGTTTTTTTTTTTTTTGCTTTCATTATTCAAATGATAGTTTTTAACGGCTGCGAAGAGTTGACAATCATTCTATTTTCTAGAAATCGGTAGACATATGATATTTATTACTACACACAATCAATTTTAATTATACATGTGCAATATTTATATATTCAATTTCTTTTTTTTGCATAATTTTAAAATTAATCAGCGTTAATTAATTTTTGATCTAAGTTAAATTATTTTGGTGAATTTTGTTTTTGAAATTTTATTACACCCATTCATTTCTCATCTATAATCAATTGTATTCGAAAATAAATTACACGCACTGCACGGTTTCAGATTCACTGACCCGTTGCACACTTGACCTTGAATACAGCGAGACGCGTCTACAGACACGTTGATCAGTGATTCTTCATCTTAGAAATGTTATCTGCTAAACATTTTCCCTTTTTTTACTAATTATTACCCCACATAGATAAACGTAATCTTCCTACAGTATGAATTGAATAGACACATACTAGTCACAAACTAACGAGGCAATTTGATACTTCGAGCCGAGACAGAATACACAAAACCACTCCCTTTCATTAAAATGCCGTAAAATTTCATACGCATACATTTGCCAAATTAAAAAAAAATAACAACAAAACGAAACATATGCCAAGACCAAACTATGCATGTAATTAATGTGCACATCTTCTGTATTTAATTTACGATAGTTGCTATTGCCACAGTGGTTTTCGGGTAATTTTACCGTAACGTACGTATTTCGACTGGCGTTCATTTGAGGACCACTCGACAGCGTGGTCTGCGGATGCACCATATGGCACCGGCTGAATAATGAGAAGCAGCATCAGCAACCGTTGACGGAGACGACGTTGCGGAAGGGAGTGAAGAGAAGGGGAAACGTAGTATATAGAGAAGTCTGATGCTGCATACTGAAAAGTTTATTAACCCTGGAGCCGGACTCGAGTCGGCATTTTTGCCAATCTCACCAACCACCTGGACACGTATTCAGCGAAACGCGCGCATGTGTGTGATCGTCTAACTGTGTCGAGAAGATGGACAAGAAATGAGAAAAAAAAAATAGCAGAATGAATTCGATCAGATTCGGTGGTAAATCGAATGTCCTCGCCTTTTTCATGCAGTATGAACTGTGAACAAACATATCCGTCCAATATGCTTCATATACATATGCATATCTGAATGAAATGAGATGATCACACATATGTGTGCATCACACTTTCTCGGTTTAATTTAAAATATTCGTCGATGTCAATCGACAGCATGTTTTTAACGATTTTTGTCAGCATGGAAATAGAGAAAATATAAAAAGTTAACTGAGAATTGGGTTAGTGTCACTGTTCACGCCCGTTGGCGTCGAATTGAAATTTTTACACTATCACCATACTTCGCACATTGTGTGAGCTATTTCTATTGGAAGATTATGTGCATATATTTTTAAAGAAGATCAGTAACAGTTTTTTTATATGTGTACATAAGTAATTATTAGAAATGGACTGGTCCGCAGACTATCGATCATGAATCATATACCGATCGCGAGCCGTTTACCAAAATCAGATTGACGTTAATCAATAGATTAGATTTCTAACCAATTGCTTCTAATAGCTCTTACAGTTAATGCCGAAGATTATATTATAGACAATAATAGTGGGCATTATCAAATAATTTAAAATAAAATTCAATGATAATTTATTTTACATAAAATAACCAATGATTTACTTTTACATACGTATCATCATCATCAACAACTATAGCCGCTTAACATCCACTGCTGAATCCAGGCCTCTCCAACATGCTTCCGCTCGTTTCTGCTTTGCGCAACTCTCATTCATCACACCACACACATTTTCCTAATTTAGTCTACCCTGCGGTGTTCCTTTTATCCTTTTGCATTCTCTCGGGTACCACTCAAGCACTTCTTTTGTCCACAGTCCATCTATTATTCTAGGCACGTGGCCCGTCTTTTCTTCTAGCCACGTGACCACGTGTCATTTCTCGTTATTCCGAGCATACAGCGTTCCATACTGCATACATATATCAACATAAAATGTTGTTACTAAAGCCCGGACCCTGAGGGGGTCGTTTATTGTTCAAATGTTGTAAATGCATTGTTAAAGGTTTGCCGAACCTTTTTTATAAAGCATTTACAACAATTGAACAATAAACGGCACGCTTCCGGTCCTACCTCTAGTTATTACTTTAAAACAAGGCTGCATAAAAAGGAATTTCTTCAACAGAATTCAGCTCATTATACATAGTATTCAACAGAATTCAGCTCATATATAAGTATTAAAAAGTTGATATGATCCTGTTGATGTGTATATACAGGATATGTTAATTTATATACATACATACATATCTTTAATAATATGAATTCCATTGATATGCATTAACTGTTACGGTTAAATGAGATACGATAGATAAACCTCCACATGAATGTATATACAAATACATATAATATAAACACTTTCAATTTTGTGTTTATAATATTCATCTAGTTTCAAAAGTAAGTTAAATACATATCGGTCTCCGTGACGAGACAGAATGTTAAATTACAGAAAACGCAAAGATCAAAGATCGAAAGATCTTAAGTCGAAAGATAAAAAAATGGTGCATGGTAAACGGTACATACTCACTTAATTTGCGCGAGCAGGATACAACAGGGACAAGAGGAACAGGCTTTTCCTCCCGTATTAATGTGCGCGCGCAGAATACGGGAGGAAAAGCATGTTCCTTTTGTTCCTGTTGTATCCTGCTCGCGCAAATTAAGTAAGTATGTACCGTTTACCATGCACCCTTTTTTTGATCTTTCGACTTAAGATCTTTCGATTTTCGATCTTTGCCTTCCGATATTTGTGTTTTCTGTAATTTTACATTCTGTCTCGTCACGTAGACCCAATACATATGTATTCATATCAATAAGCCGTCTCATTTTTTCCTCATATTTAATTACTAAAAGTTAAATATATAATTAATTAATAAAATACATACATGTGACTTTTTCACCAGCACTATATATGCTTACAATTATAGTTGGTCCACTGTAGGAAGACAACTAATAAAAACGTACATGTTGTCCCTTACACCGCCTCTCGGCCAATAGCATTTCGTACATACAATAGAAGATTGTAGGTGTGAAATGCTATTGGAAGAGATGGGATGCAAGGGACAGCATGTTCGTTTTACTTAAGTGTCTTTCTGCAACGGATGGATTAAAGTGTTTTATTGGTTAGGCGGACCATATAATAAATATTAATAATATAAGAATCATAGGCAAATATATATACAAAAAATAAGTCCTTAAAATTTTGGCCCAAACCTTCAACAAGATATTTTTTACTTTCAAATTGAATGACCCCTCCTTGACCATTTTCTGGATCCGATACGAGATTAGTAGTTTAGATATATGTATGTACAATTTATTTCTGTCTGCCTTTATGGTGTCGAGACGTGGACCATGAAGGCGGCGGATAGACGGAGAATCGATGCCTTCGAGATGTGGTCCTGGAGACGGCTACTGCGCGTGCCTTGGACCGACAAACGCACGAATGTGTCTATTCTTGAAGAATTGAAAATCAAGGATAGACTGTCAACAATATGCCTGAAACGTATATTGCAGTTCTTCGGCCACATTGCACGAAGAGGTGAGGAGAGCCTGGAGCGGTTGGTTGTGGTTGGTAGCGTCGAAGGCAGAAGAGCCAGAGGCAGATCCCCCGCACGCTGGACTGACCAAGTATCTGCAGCGACGGGCGCTTCCACGGTAGCAAGTCTTCGCCTGGCCGAATTTAGAACTGAATGGAGGCAGCTGGTTGACCGCACATCATAGTCACGATCCTCAGTGATGAGGGAACCGACAGCAATATATGTACAATTTACATAATAGTTGAACCCGGCATGCGTTGCAATGACACAATAACGCATGCAATTCCCGTTCCCGTTGCGTTCTCGTTCCCGTTCCCATTTGTCGGAAGAATGCAGGCAGCGAACACATTTGAAATTATTCAATTGTTTGTTTATTTTACCCTAACAACGCAGGTCGCAACGCGAAAACATTTGAAATTATTGCGTTGCAATGCCACTCATTCCCGTTTTTCCCGTTTCCGTTCCCGTTTTTGGGCCATTTTTTTACAGTAAGCTTCCCGGACATGCATGCAACAAATCCTGAAAGTTCCCTCGTATTCGGTTGAGTGGTTTAGGAGCCTATACGAGACAGACAGACATTTATTTGTATATAAATATATATAGATAGATAGAGTACGTACAATAAGATACAAGGGGAACAGCCTGTTCCTCTTGTATACTGGTCGCGCACACGTAAGTAAGGCTGTGTGACAAAAACAGAGAGAATTTCACCGCACGCCACTGGATATCATACATACATATCATAAATCGTTAATGTCATTATAATTTTTTTGAAGAATGAGACAACAAATTAATATTTTTACTGTTAATTCGTCATTTACTGTAAGAAAACTCCGTTAATAAGACAGTGTATTTAATTAATATATGTATGTATGAAATAATAAAAAAATATGTTATCACATTAACACCAATAATAATTTATTTCACATTAGTCATAACATCACACTCATAACCAAGATAACAAAATTTGTGGTTAGTCGTTTAGCATGTATGTATGGAGATTCCGCAAAAAACATCCTTTAATCTAATTTAATAATTTTTCATCCACATGTTACAGCATATATGCATGGCTAAATTTCTCTAAAGGTCACGGTCGAACTTTCCGCTAGTGTAAAAAACAGATAATTAAAAAATGGGTACATCCATTGTCCAGTTTTGAACTCGGCGCGCGTGGCTGTCTCAATGCAACGTAAAAGACCTATTTTTGGCCATCTCCCCTTTTCGGTTCTATTTACGACCTGTCAAGTCTGACCATATCCAGAACTCCGCGTCGAACTTGAAAAGTAAATATATGTATACCAAGCAAACTAATGCGGTCAACACACACATATATAACTCGACTATCAATATATAGGTGCATACATAGTGTTGCAGGAATAGGAAACGCATATTATACATATGCATACATGTCTCAGTACGACACATGGGTACATACTTATGTATGTATATATGTATATGTATATTAATTAGTTTTTGAAAATAGAAAGAATGAATAAAAAAATAGAAAGTTTAATAATAGCAACGAGAATGCTTATATGCATATGTATATTCATTTGTTTTTTGAAGTTTAAATTATATCGCAGGACAGAATTTTCAAATTAGATTAAAGAGGAGGGAACTAATCTCTTTTCGCTAACCGAAAGACAAGAAATTATGATTTTTTTTGTGTTTCGATAACTAACGACAAATAGACGAAAATGCAACAATCTAGGGGCAGTTGATACAATGTGGTTTGGATTTCCAGGACGTGACTAGTCGATTGTGCAGGTCGTTACCACAGTGTCACCTCGGACAGGGTGTCCGGTTTCCGGTTGCGAAACCTCATTTATTGTACGATATCTCGGAGGTCAATTGACAAAGTGCCAATCTCATCGATTGTGCAAACTTTCAGTAAATCTTGGTGGAATTACAAATTTTGCTACAGAGTTGCAATGTGTATACATATCAGCTTTATAAAAAAAATGCATTAACAATCTATGACATGTTGGGAAAGCAATCAATCAACTTATTAAGACAATCCTTCTAAAGTATTCAAAATTCTTGGGTTTCTATACTAATATAAAATATTTTTTAAAGAGTAAATATGTATGTATGTATGTACTTAGTACGACTTTCGTTAGACGCATTTTCACCAAAATTTATGTAAATTTTGGCACATAATGCACGGATTTTGTTGATTTTAAAAAACATTTAATAGAGAAGAAAAAACAATCAAACATGGGAATTTTAATTATTATAAAAAAATTTGGAAATAACGGTTATCACTTCACTCACACATCTTACGAAGTTAACGTGGTAGGATTAACGGTGGGTGAATTTTTTTCGAAATGCACACACACACGCACACCCAAATCATAAAATATGATCAGGAGTCGATACTGAATGCAATAAGACAACAATATTTTATTTATCAATACTTCATCAGATATAAATATAATTAGAAAAAATAAACAAAAAATTTTTGAATTCAATAAGCTCAACAGTTACGAAAAAAAAATGTTATCAATGGTTTTTACTTGAAAAAAGTCCCAATTTAAATTAAATAAATTTGATATATTTTTTACTAGCTTAATTTTATAAATAAGATAAGAAACATAAAGATTAAAATACAATTAAATTCATTATATTACAATGTTATACTAATTGCAAAACTTTTTGTAATTATAAAATCATAATAAACATATAAATACTTCCCAATTGAATATATTGCACAATTTTTTTTCTATTTTCATCAAAAAATAAACGCCATTAATTTTTGGCTGATTTTGAATCATACATCCTTTCCCTTACAATGTTATACTAATTGCAAAACTTTTGGTACTTTTAAAATCTTGAAAAATATCGTGGAGTCGTCACATGAATCATACCAACATATAAATACTTCCCAATTGAATATATTGCACCAATTTTTTTCTGAGTTCATCAAAAAAACGACGTCAATAATTTTTGGCCGATTTTGAATCATACATCGTTTGCCCTCACACAGTGCGAGTCTTATTGCACACAACAGACTATAATGTCGACATTTTTGTTGAAAACATAAATGACAAATCTAGAATTTTCGGTAATGGATCAATAAAGAAAATTTCGTTTTTTTTTAACCTAATTTGAAATGGGGTGACACTTGGAAAGAGATGAAAATATGAGAAAATAAAAAGTTAAGCAACCACTGCACCGGTATGAAGTGCAATGGAGGGGGTCATCGACCGGCATCGAGAGTCTGGGCGTCCCCAGAAAGCTCACCTTCTTCGGTCCATTTTGGACGATGGTGTCGTACTCGAGCCCCTCGACCGACATGTTGGAGGAGAGGGAAGGGGTGCTAATACACGTCACACAGTCAGAGAAGCACTGCGAGTGCACGACACGACCGCCAGCAAACGGCTTTCCGAACAGAATGGACTCACGCCCAAACGAACCAACACTACACTCCACTCTATACGTTCATACATGCATACATACAACCGGTTTCAAAATACGCCTTGATGCCTCCCGCTCCCTCTCTACATCTACACTCTACACCCACCCAACCACCCACTTTATCCTCCTCCTCCTCCCCTTCTGTATCGATCGTCTAACGATGCGCTCCTAGCCACCAGCCAGACGAAAATGCATTCATACATACATACATATGTAGACATAAGCTTACCATATGGTATCCGGAATGAGGATATGTCCTCATTTTCGGTTTCGAAATAATGTCTACGTCCTTCTTCTTCTTCTTCTTCTTATTCTTCTTCTTCTTCTTCTTCTTCTTCTCTTCTTATTTCTTGCATTTCAAATTTATTTAGTGTAAAACAAAGGAAATACTTTTCACATGATACGTTTCTGCATGCACCAGTACACAGTGCTTTTTTTTAATTGTTCAGGACAGCAAATCAATGTAACGAGTTAATGTATATAAACATTATAATGTTTATAATCCACTCCAACCAACCAGTCCTTCAATTATACGTTATTTTACTTCTTATTTTCTCGGATGTAAACGGGTTACATCCCAAATGTGAATTGCTACCAGGATAACCGCCGCTACGAAAATCGCGCGCGCGGTTCTCCTGTCGCACGAAAATTCGTCGCATAGGAAAATTGCCCAAATATAGTTCAGCATATGCTTTTTTTTCTACAAGATTTTTATTATTATCAAATCTAAAATGACGTTACGGACTCGTATGTCCGTATCAACATGCGAAGTTCATATGTCTAGTCGATATTTCTGGCGACAGGAGATCGGTCCGCGCGATTTTCATAGCGTCGGTTATCCTGGTAGAGATTCACATTGGGGTAGTAATCACCGAACCTATTTTCTCTTATCGTTTTGTTAATTGACATATAAAATTAAATTTAACCAAAAAAATCTAAATCGGATGTGATCAACCTTTATCTTTATCAAGAAAAAAATCGTTTAATATCAATACACACGGCCGTAACCAGGGGGGCTATGGGAGCGCCAGCCCCCCCCCCTTAATTAAAAAATAATATATTATAATTATGAAAATTATGTCAAAGTTAGGAAGTCTAATTTATCGTAATTTCTGTTTATTGTTTATCCTATAATTTTTTTACCAATTACCGGTTTCTCGGTGAATTGCCAAATTTTCCAATTTCAAAAATAGACTACTTTTTTTGTACAAAATATATTTAGCCAAACGCCAATAAACATTATTTATTATGTACTAAGATATATTGTCCAAAAAATGGTATGACTGTTAATGAATTCTCTATAAATTAATTTTTCATAAAAGACTAAAAAAACATATTTTTATATTCGTCGTATAAGCAAATAGCAGCATAGAAAACATAATGTATTCACACTATCGTTCGATAGTTGGGATCTAATTTTTCAGGTGTTTTATTTCATTTTATCAAAAAAGTCATTTTCTTTTTCAAATTATCTTTTTTTTATTCTGGGTAGTTTCGTTTCTCAAAATGACTTCAGTTTTATTTCTAATAGGTAATTGAAGCCTTTCTTTTACTGATAACTAGTCACCGGAGCCTGAGGTATTGTTCAAATGTTGTGAATGCATTGTTAAAGGTTTGCCGAACCTTTTTTACAAAAGATTTACAACAATGGAACAATGAGCGGCACCTTGGCTATCCTACCTCTACTGATAACACATATTTGCAATATCATCATCGGAATCTGAAACTGATTAATTTACTACATCTTCCTTGTAAATCCGTTCTGTGACTATTATTTTTTTTTCTCCTGAATAAAGCACTGGGTCAGACCGGTGCTGCCAGAAGATTAAATAAAGAACTGTAATGTGATAAAACGCAGTGAATCAGTATATCATGTTGATGTTGATTTGCCGGTAAAAGTAATAATGTACCGATAGATTACTGAGCTATTTTTTGGGTCATTCAATGAACTCCCTAGTTTAGACATATCACACGATCGTGAATAAATTCTAGGCGCCTTGAATTTAGCACACATATTTTATTCGAACGTATATTTTTTTTTGATAAAATAACAAAATTAATTTGATAGTTTATTCCAGAAAAGTGAATGCAATGAATTCCTTGGATACAGATTCCATTTTAATGTGCCGAAGTATATGCACGTAATATTTATATACTCTAATTTTCCGCGAATTCTAGGCTTACAACAAAAATAAGCATATATATTTTTTTAACTGCTTGGTGCCCCTTTGTTTCATTTCCCACCCTAAAAAAAATGAATTATTGTCTAAAAGGAAACTATTACTTGCGATTTACAGTTTTTGAACAAAACCTTATCAAATACTAGATCGGGTATGAAGAATATAAATATAAATTACATGTTCAATATTTTCGAAAAAATCGTATGGTAATATGGAGGATGAACGAATGAGACGACTGGCATGTTAATGCACGTGTTTATTATATGACAGCTGAAGACAGAGTGAGTAGTAGCTCTCCGAACCCAGCCGAGTTGGTTCCCACTCGCAGGAAGGCAACCAAACTCGACCATGTCGTATAAGCGAGCCGCCACATCACTCCCCCCCCCCCCCCAGCATCAGCGATACCAAAATTACAAAGAAACAAATTTTACAAAAGAAAAAAATTATTACGTGGGGAGAAAAAAATTGTTGACGTGGGTCATCCGCTGTGTACATAGATGTACCGCCCTGAATGGTCGGTAGATTCGAGGGCGGTGACGTCGCGAGCAGGACGGTGGCTGGTCCGATGGTCGCGCCGATGCGATGCGATGCTGCGGCGGCGCCGCTCTTCCGAGGCTGATGTCGGTTGGTGGGGCGGCGGGGGCGGCAGGGGCATCGATGTGGTTGATGATACTCCGAGCTGGACTGTGAGTCGTTGTGGCTCGTGGAGGTGTTGTAGCGCTACCGCCCGTCTCGGCGTGACGACGCTCGTGGGGACGGACGGGGCCTTGATGATGATGATGATGATGGTGCTGATATGGTGTATGTCTTGTGGTGCTGGATGACCGTTCTATGTGTAGTGGATCGCGCATGACTCCACATCCAGCTGTCAAGATCGTCGTCTCATTCGCTCCCCCATTTTTGTAAGCACCTGTCATCGACGTTGTGGCCGGACGTCGGTAGGTAGGTAGGTAGGTAGCCGTGTCTGCTCGTTTATTGTCACCCGCGGGCCGCGACGCGTGTTGATGGCGATGGGGGCGCGGCGGGTAGCTTCTCCCGCCTGGCTCGGAGAGGCAGGGATGAGCGGCATGTTGAAATTGATCGAGGCTGCGTGGCTCGATGTCGGGGGTCACCAGTATGGAGGATGAACGAATGAGACGACTGGCATGTTAATGCACGGGTTTATTATATGACAGTTGAAGACAGAGTGAGTAGTAGCTCTCCGAACCCAGCCGAGTTGGTTCCCACTCGCAGGAAGGCAACCAAACTCGACCATGTCGTATAAGCGAGCCGCCACAGTAACAACATTTTTGATTTTTTCTTTACATGCTATTGATAATACGAGAATTGTACGATTCGGTGCTGGACTTGTACCATTTCTGTGACACTATTTATTGTGGTACATCGTAATACTTACATGTGCGGTAAACCATAATAAGATTTAGTTATAATCAGTGGCGGCTCGTGGATAAAATATCTGGGGGTGCTGCGGTTGATTAAAAATAAAAAAAATGTTTATTTGGATTATATTTTACTATTAACAACAAAATTATCAAAATTAAACATTATATGTATTTTATTTCATTAAAAAATTGATTCTTCTGTCTTTTTTCCATGAAAAAAGGTCTATCACCTTTTCGTTAAAATTGTCACTGTTCATAATCATTTTTTTTCAATTGACAGCATAGACAAAGCCGTCAATCTTTCTTGAACCATTGTGTTTCTTATATATGTATGTCTTTTTTCTATTTATTGATGAAAAACCGTTCTGGCTCAGAGGTAGTTTTTAACTTTTTAACTTTTCTTTAATTGAAAATGCATCGATATTACTAGATTGCAGCTTTTCTTGATTTTGATACCATCTTAAATAGTGACGTGTAGAAGGGAGTGTAGAAACGTGGAAAGTGTAATAGGTGTAGAAGGAAACACAAAAGGTGCAGAAGAAATGAGGAAAAGTGAGGAGCGTGTCGAGCGCGTGGCGCGCACACGAACGCAAAAAGAAATTTGTACTGTTGGGAGTGCAGTACAGACCAAGCTTCTAGCTGCCCCCGCGCTCCTCCTTCGCCCACTCGGCATATTCCATCGAAAACCGTACTGCACAAAATCATAAATGATGCCTCACTTTCTGATATTAGTACCGCGATGCATGATCATTATTGGATGTATCGGTGTACGGGCGAGCTTGATACACGCTTAAATAATATTGATATTTTTATATAATATACATACATTTATGTATATAATAATATTAATTTTTTCTCAATTTCCTTGGGGGTGCTGCAGTACCGCAGTGCGTATGGACGAGCCGCCACTGGTTATAATGTCAATCAATAAAAATTTTGATGTAATTAGTACATATGTGATACGTATGTGCATTCATAAATTTGTCATTCTATGCTACATACATATATGTATGTATGTATCATTTAGTAACGCGTGAAACCTTTTAACAAAGATTATTTTCGCATTTACATGAACAAAAATCATGCATTGGGTAGAGCCGTTGCTTTATATTTTGATGAATGTTTTCCCCCTACAAAATATTTTTATTTTCTTTTCGAAAATATAAACCTATAGAATAGTAGTTTTTATCTTTTTTATAAATAAATTTTAAACAACGTGTTTCTATTCGCTTTTAATAGATTAAAAAAAATAATCGAAAATGATTTCCATTACTTTAAAAGTTAAACACGGCAGGTAAAACTAATATAAGCCTTGTAAAAAATATATTTTTTTATTTATAAAAGCCTATTTTTTCGTTTTTCAAGTTTTCATCCGAAAGTTTCCCATAAAAAAATTATCGCATATCATTTGGACATGCCATAATATTGGAAGAATATTGAGCAAACGACAAACTGAAATTGGTTTTTTTAGAAGGTAATTTATGAGGATAAATTACCTTCGCTGGTGACATTTCGATATCACACGATTGCAGAATTGCATCCTGCTCGCACGCATGCAAGTAGGGATATGTGCAAATAAAATACTAACTGTATAGATATTGAAAATCTTGAAATTCATCTTGACCATAGTACATTATAGACATGTTCAAAATAAATAATATGTTCATAATTACCTCATCACCGAGCTAAGCTCGTTTAAGAGGTAATCTTGTAAGTATATGAATATAAATATTCTTGTATATATATAAAAATATATATAGATATAGAAATATATAGAAAATTAGTCACGAAAATACTGGTCACACCCAAAAATTAAAAATTGGTCGAATTTTTTAGTGTGACCAGTTTTTTCGTGACTAATTTTCGGGTGTGACCAGTTTTAGAGTGTGACCAGTTTTAGTGTGACGGGTGATCACATGTGACCGATCTAGAGTGACCCCTCTAGTTGTCCTGTAACTGGTTCACATATGACTAGTAGTCCGTTTACCATATTATCATAGCTCTTGTGCGTATTTTTTAGCAAATGTTTTTTAGACTCGTTATATTTTTAAAATATGGTTTTTAGGCCAAAAGTGTTGGTACTGACATTAGTTTCTTTGACATTTGTTCGTTTTCGTAGTTTGCTGAGGTGTTTGATTCGTAGAACAATCTGTAGAAATATATTAGTAGCTGGTAATATCTCAGTTTTACTTATTGATTGTTAAAAAAAGTATCATTTGAATGAAATAAACCACCGAAACGAACTAACTAACAACGATAGATTATTATATCAATGTTGATTTTCGAGGTTATGTTTAGTATTAAGTACGTTGTTTAGTGTTTTCAAGTTAATTTCGTGTTTTAATGGTGAAACTTAAATTAAATAAAAACAAGAGCTAAAGTTTTCCTTTTTGAAACCCTAATTTAACAAGTATTTCTACTGCAGCTTTCAATCGCAGATTTTGAACAATTCGGGGACAATTTAAATGTGTTTAAATCGTATGATAGTTTACGAGACGTGCTAAGTTAGATTAGGTGTAGTTTGAATTGATAACTTCATTAATTGGGCGTCAGTATGTTATATTGGGTCAATCAGGGTAAACGCATTTCAATCATACTAAATGTGTCATCAATAAATTTAAAAAAATATATTCTAATATAATAATTCTGGTGTTTTCGTCAACACTACGTGGCTAACTATATACATACATAAATTCATCTTATTTTTCATATATTAAAATATTTCAGGTGAAATGAGTCATTTAGTTGAGCATGGATTTCAACTCATGAAACAAGGTGCCGAAGCAAAACTTTATTCTGGGGTATATCTTGAGAAACCAGCTATAGTTAAAGAAAGGTTTTCTAAGGCATACAGACATTCTATCTTAGATTCTACAATCACAAAAGAGCGCACTAAATCAGAAGCGAAAGCTTTACTAAAAAGTCAATTATGTGATATAAGGACGCCAACATTGTACTTTGTCGACTATCAAAATGGACGTATATACATGGAGCATGTGCTGAACAGTGTAACCGTTAAAGAATACATTGTAGACATAAATAATAAAACAGATGAAAATAATGAGGATGATGGATATATGACTTTATTGAAGAGATTAACAGACAAAATTGGTACTGTGTTGGCAATGATGCATCGGAATAATATAATACATGGTGATTTGACTACTTCCAATATGTTACTAGCTAAGCCTGAAGAATTGGATCCGAAGGAATACGATGGGCCCGATAATGGTGAAATAGTTATGTTAGATTTTGGTCTTTCTCGTGTAGACAACAGTGCTGAAGATAAAGGTGTTGACTTATATGTTCTCGAAAGGGCTTTAATTAGTACACACAGTACTTTACCCCATATGTTTGAAAATATACTTCAAGTTTACCAAGCTCAGAATAAAGGTCAGTCAAAAGATGTTTTAATAAAATTGGAAGAAATCAGATTAAGAGGTAGAAAGCGAACAATGGTAGGCTGAGTGAAGTAACACGGAAATATGTATATTGTAATTAAATTAATATTGAAATTTATATATTTTTCTAAAATGTAATGTTTTTTTATGGTTATACGCTTGTTAATTTTTATCTCGATTGTATAATATAACAATCTATGGTAATTTGATTTAAGTATAATAAACATTTCAAATATTTTTTTAACCATAAAGAATTTTTTACTATACCTGTCCCTTGATTTACGATTTAGGCATATGCCATGAAAAATTGAGTGCCCAAGTATCTTTTGAATACTTATGGTGGACCCTTTCACTGTTGGAAGCGCGCCGTCTATTGTTCTATTATTGTAAATGCTTTCTAAAAAAGGTTCGGCAAACCTTTTTTCGGATTTAAACGGATTTCCTTCAATAAATTATGGACTCTAATTGACGCATACCGTAATACTATTAATTTAAATAATAATAAAAAAAAGAGTCGGAGTTGGTTGATTTTTTACGACACCGACTCCACAGCCCTGATTGTTATGGTTCGGTGATTACTAGTCAAATGTGAACCGGTCGCTCTAGATCGGTCACACGTGATCACCCGTCACACTAAAACTGGTCACACCCGAAAATTCGACCAATTTTTAATTTTTGGGTGTGACCAGTTTTTTTGTGACTAATTTTCGGGTGTGACCAGTATTAGTGTGACGGGTGATCACGTGTGACCGATCTAGAGCGACCGGTCGTCCAGTGACTGGTTCACATATGACTAGTAGTCCGCTTACCGATTGTTATACCCTTTATATGAGAATATTTTATAATTTAATAAACCCTTAATGCACCTTATAATAATATATTTGGAGTCGATTTTTTTAAAGCTAGAAACGCTTATTAATTTTTAATAAAAGCCACAGATACAGAAAAAATCGTCATAAAAAGTGCTTACAATCTATTCTAGGCAATTTTTATCAAATTCTGTTCATTTGCGTTTTCAATCATTTTATTTCAAAATTAATCATTTTGGAATAATAAAAATTCTAATGGACTCGCGTCACTTGGTCACGTAGCGAAAAATTTGCAGGAGAATGAATTTTTTTTTCTTATATGCTCACTAATTCTTATATTTGGACCAATAGTATTGAAATGTCAAATTTGTATATCTTGGACTCGACGTATACCATTGAATTACTCACGTGCGTACGCTTGCTTAGTTATTTTTTAACTTAATTCACATTTTTCGAAAATACCCGACTTACATTTTTTATAAACCTATTTTTCAGGTTATGAACATTTTTGTAAAAGAAGTTCGATTAAATAACCAAAGATGAATTCATCCAAAAAAAATTTAATCTCGTTTGGTAAAATAGCGTTACCTAAAGTTCTCAAGTCTGGTGACGTCGATACTGCTCCAAATGATGAATCTGGTGGCTTTGGAACATTTGGAAGAACGAGGGAAATCGTTGATATTTCAAACGAAGACGATTCCGAGGCACAACAAATGAAGGAGGTGTTAGGAATTCAAGAATTTGGAAAAAAGGCAAAGACTTTCAATGTAGAGCAAATGTTGGAAGAAGTTAAGAAAACTGCCCGCTCGGTAGCACCTCTTAAAAAAGAATCCTTACTGCCTATTGAGCAATCAAATGATGACAGTGACGATGATCTTATAGGTCCGCCTTTACCGACAAATGTAATTTCGGCTACAAATGTGAAAGAAGCAGATAAATCAGATGATGATAGCGATGATAGCTACAATGAGCTAAGTGATTCGGGCGATGAACAAGAATCGAAACTTGTAAATTACATACCATCCAGTCATGAGGTACAGATGAAACATGGAACCAAAGCAGTCATAGCAGTAGCTGCCGATCCCTCAGGAGCTCGTCTTTCAACCGGATCTGTAGATTATGATGTATGTTTCTGGGATTTTGCAGGCATGGACACATCCATGAGATCTTTCCGTACATTGCGGCCCTGCGAAAATCATCCAATCAAGTGTCTTCAGTATTCCGCCACAGGTGATACAATTCTAGTTATAAGTGGATGTGCCCAAGCTAAAGTTTTAGATAGAGATGGCTTTGAAGTTATTGAATGTATCAAAGGGGATCAATACATATCAGATATGGCTAAAACTAAAGGTCATACAGCGTCACTCAATAGCGGCTGTTGGCATCCTAACATAAGAGAAGAATTCATGACTTCGTCACAGGACGGTACTCTCAGACTGTGGGATGTAGAAAAACCGAAGCAGCACAAAAATATTATTAAACCTAGAGCTCAAGGTGGAGTCAAAACAACTCCGGTAGCATGTACTTATTCTAGAGACGGTAATACTGTAGCGTGTGGTTGTTATGATGGATCTATCCAGTTGTGGGATCACCGCAAAAGCTTTGTAAATACAAGCATACTCGTGAGAGATGCACATCAAAAACAATCGGAAATATCTTCATTGGTGTATTCATACCATGGGAATCATATAGCAACTCGTGGATGTGATGACACATTGAAACTGTGGGATTTACGCGTTTTTAAAAAACCAGTTCACACTGTAAATGATTTATTTTCACGATACGATACAACAGATTGTATGTTCAGCCCGGACGACTCCATGGTAGTGACTGGTGAATCGTTGAAGAAGAATCGAAAGTTTGGCCGTGTTCTATTCTATGACACAACGTCATTCAATCTTGTAAGCGAGATTGAAGTAGCAGAGTCGCACATCATTAAAACCCTATGGCATCCCAAACTGAACCAAATATTTGTTGGCTGTGGAGATGGCACTGTGCAATGTTACTATGATCACAAAAGAAGCCTTCGGGGAGCTAAGTTGTGCGTAGTAAAAACTCATAGAAAACGCAATACCATAGAAGTGTTGAGCAACACTCAAGTAATAACGCCACATGCTTTACCACTTTTCCAACAAGACCGTGTGAAGACTGTGAAAAAACGCATGGAAAAAGATAGATTAGATCCTGTCAAATCGAAACGCCCTGATTTGCCCATAACTTCCGGTCAAGGTGGACGGGTAGCTTCATCGGGTGGAACTCTGAGCTCATATGTAATAAGGAACCTAGGTCTCAGTAAGCGTGTCAACGATGAACAGGATCCACGTGAAGCCATTTTGAAGTATGCCAAAGATGCTGCAGAAAATCCATTTTGGATATCCCCAGCGTATGCAAAAACCCAACCTAAACCGATATTTCAAGTAGACGAAGAGCAAAAAAATTCTGAGAGTGATGAACCATCTACGTCAAAAAAAATGAAACTGCAGTAATACCAATGGTCACACCAATTTATGCAAATTAATAATATTTTTAAATACCCATATTTGTGTACATTTTTTGTATTCAGATTTTATAGAAAAAGTACGGTCAACAGAATTTTTTATTTTTTATTTAATCAATTTCAATTATACATAAGTGTTTATTTAACATGAATGAAGGACCATATTTATCTTTGAGCTGTTCGGTGTCGCTAACTATCTGTGAAACGTCTGGGACATATATACTGGGACCCGAAATAAAATTGACATGTATGTTACATATAATTTCATAATATTCTCCATTCAAAAATCATTAAAAAAAGTACCAGGTTTTAGAGGAATCTTTTTGTATTTAAATGTATATATTATATGTATGTATACATACATATATAAAATATGTACATGAAAATAAATAATAATGCGATTTATATATTATATTGATGTTTTATTTGTAAAATAATTGCATTTTATATTTGTCATGTTTTTTTTTGCATTTTGCAGCATTCACAAATTTTCTAATATTTCATCTGATTTGAAAATTTACCCATAATAAATTGTACATAATAATTATTTTACTGCGGGTATAGAAAAAGGATAACAAATAATAAAAATTGTAAAAGTAAATCACATTTAATAAAATAGTAAATTATCATATCACTTAAATTAAATCACAAATTTCTCTTGAGCATTAATTTGTATCTCATCTTTCATATATTATAAATATTTATCCCCATTTCTGTTCAATGGCCTTTCGAATTCATTTTTTTAATATCGAGAATAATATTGAGACAAGTTTTTAAGCTAACTATTTGAAATATAAAATGACCAAAATAATATGTTTATGACTTGGATATAATCAATTCAATGTTTTGTTTTAAACCTAAAGATGTGCACACATACATACATAAATTGCTGTTCTACAGTAGTAACGAATTTTACAGATTTTTTTTTAAATAGGACCACATTGAAGTAAAAAATGTCTTTTCAAAAACCAATACATCCCTTAATATTAAAAGTCAAGAAAAAAACTTATTCACATTTAAATTTATAGATAATATAAAAATATTGATATCACTGATATTCCTGCATTTTGAATTTTATAAATTGTAATATTAAATCATTAACAAAAAGTTGAATCACATTTTACAATAAATTATGTAGTTGGGTCATAAGTGATGGTAAAAGGTGTTAGATGTACTCTGTCATCAAATCCGAGATAAAATCCTTGTGTCTGAATACATTGGTAAAGGCAGTATACATGTCTTTTCGGCAGGTAGTTCTAGTGTCATCAAGATCACTGACGCTGACGATGCCTCGGAGATACCAACGGGTTATTCCTCTTTCGGTAGTATCGAAAACTAAACCACCACCGCTGTCTCCACTACACAGAGCAGTTCCTGCAAAGCAAACAAACCATAAATTAAGTAGAAGTTAGAGTAGTGGTTCTTAACCATCAATGGTAAGCTCATTTAAAAAATTTGTTATCCTTGCAAAGACAAGAAACCCTAATATTATAACTACGTACTGTTTTTTTACATATAAAATCTCTAGTTTCGAAGAAAATACCAGCAGCACTAGAACCTATACTAGACCAAGTTGTAAACATGATAAATTTCATCAAATCGAGACCTTTAAAAACACGCATTTTAAAAAAAACTTTGCATTACTATGGAAGCTCAGTATGAATGTTTGCTTTTTTCACACTGAAGTCAAGTGGTTATCTAGGCGTAAAGTGTTATGCCGATTCATATAACTTACGAATGAATTGTTAATCTTTTTCCGAAATGAAGGTATGGATGATTTAAATCGAGATTTTGACTGATTCGAACTCAGAATCGATCACCGATTACTAGAGACACATATTTTGGGCATATATTTTTGTCAATTTTAGCATTTTCATTTTGCATTTTTGCGTTTTAGGGCATTAAAAATGTTCAATTTTAGCATCTAAATATTTTTATGCTGAGTTTAATTTTAATTAATAAAAAATTTTGATGAATTTTAATAAATTTTATATACATATATACAATTTAAAGAACACAACAATTAAAAATAATAAAAAAAATCAAAAATGTTTTGAAATTAAAATTACAATAAAAAAAAACATGGATATAAAAATACAAAGACAAAAAATATGAATATAAAAATATAATACCAATTAAAATGTATTAAAACTCAACATGGAGCATATTTCTACAAATTCTTTATTGAGATTCGTGCGGCGATCAGTAATTATTGACGGGACACCAAATAGATTTTGGAGCGGCACAACCAAACTCTTCATATTTAATTTTTGTTGCCATCAATGATAGCAATATATCCGCGTGGATTGACTTTTTATATTCTCTATTAACTGTCTATGGAAATGGTACCTCCCCTTATAGGTATCCTCTTTTTTTTCAGTTTTTTAATTCAATTATCTCCCTAACAGCTAATCAAATTGGGCTAAAAATTTTTTACCCGTGATAGAGATTATACATTTTATACCAGAATATTTTTAAAATATTTTTTCCTAGGCCGGAAGTAGTACTTTTACTCTAGAGAATCGAGGTTTTTTTTATGTTTTTCTCAGAAACCTTTTGGTTTATTGAATTGAAATTTCATATATATTATAGAATTTATGACAATACGTTTTGTATTTAAACTTTTTCTTATTATTCAGATATAATCATTGAATTGAAAAAAATAGAAGGAATCTTAATTTAATATTTTTTTAGATTTAAAAATAACTATTATGTACATATATGTCAACCAACCATTCAGCCAACCAGCACAGAACTTATCCACGGTCAAATAACGAACAAATGAGCTTGGTACTTTGCCCCTACAAGTCGCATAATCCACTACTGGTATAGTGACAGCTATTAGGCTTTCAGAAGCTGAATTAACGTCACCTTCCTTGGTAAGACCCCAACCTACGCCCTGGAACAATAGAATTTGTAATTTGATGACACAATAGGATTGATTTAAAGGATTGTAACATGTAGTTTTACCTTTCCAAGTTTTCCAGGTGATACTTGTTCTTTTTGAAATGTGTTTGATAATAAGTCCAAACAAACTGGATGCACTGAATCGGTAAATTTGATCTGACCCTTCAGCAATAATACAGCTATATCTTGTTGCAGATTTTGATCATGTCCCCCATAAGTTTCAGGCGTGATAATACGTGAAATCTTGAATTTGAATCGATGAATAACAATCAATTGATACAATAAATTACATTGAGACCTATAGATTATAATGATATTAAGATCCAAAACAAAAATAAAGTAAAAATATACGAAAGAAATGATTGGTTAACTGGAAGTATATCGTTTGTCATACAGAAAATCCAAAATGATAAAGCATATAATATAAGTTTCCCAGCAATCTGCATGTTATTTTAATTTATCCGTATCGTTTCACATGCTTACCAAAAATTTTTGAGGATTTTTGTCTAATTCACTATAATAACTCCTGTAATATTTTCCAACTGCCACTGCATAATTTGTTTCATTCAGAATAGTTCCTGCAGCATCATCGTGGAAGCAGTGAGCCGCTATATTTATAATATTAGTTGAAGTAAATTTAGTGTTAACACAAATTTAATTTTGATAAGTAAAATAAGAAGCACTTACCACTGACTACAAGTCTATTTGTGATAATAGTTCCCCCGCAGATATGACCAAAGTTGTTATACTTTAACCTATAAATGCCTACATGCCATGGTGATCCACCCGATACTTCATTGTAACCTCCTATTGCCAGACCCCCCCCTAACGATTTTTCCAGGCCACATTCTGAAAATAATCAGTGACTATTAGCATCTATAATTAAAAATAATAATCAGAAGAATTATGTACTTTTAATTTGAATATGTATGTATGTATATAGTATAAGTCAGGGCTTTTTTTTATCATGTAACATGGTGGAACGGCGTTCTGGCACCTTTTTAAAAGCTATTTAATGTTTCAAAAGCAATTAGACGAAACAATGTACGCGCGTACATAATGACAATCCATTTTTATATAATTCGTCGAAATGATAAAATATGATGCATATATATATAGAATAACCATAGATGCGCCTTTACGCTCTAAGCCAGTCACCCTGTTGGACCATGCAAAAACAAAGTAGTGCATGGTCCAACTCTCAGTAGCTAGTTAGCTTCTAAGTAGGAAAGGTCGATTGCATAGATATTGCGGAGATCTTTTCGTCACTAACTGAGGGGTGCGGGGGGTTTAACTAGCGGGGAAGTGGTGAAAAAAACGACGACCGCTGCGTCGACCTTTTTTTTTCCCAACTTCCCCGCTAGTTAAACCCCCCGTACCCCTCAGTTAGTGACGAAAAGATCTCCGACCAAAATCAGGCGTCAGGGCCCATCTATGTATTATATATCTATGATATGATGTTATGAATAGAGACAGGCTCGGGACCGTGCCTTTTGAACAAAAAATGGGGCATTGGGGCTATTTTCCAGGAAAGATGGCAAATTATGTACAAAGCTAGAGAGCAAAACAAAAGTTATGAACCAGATGAAATATGGATGGATTCAAAATATTGTCGTTCTTAATGGCGCGGCATAGGAAAAGCTAGTTTTAATTTTATTTCAATGATATTTGAATATAATTTTTTTTAGTAAAAAGCTTGATAAGAAACGAATTCCGGCAACTTTTTTTAAAATAAAAACCCTGGTATACAATGACTATTTACATTGATTTAACCAGTTCACTACTGGTTTTTTGGGTATATTTCCTGGTAAATAAATGAAACCAGAACATTTTTTGTATCTAAAAGAACTTTTTTGATCTAATAGTATCTAATAGATGGTTTTAAATATATTAAACCTTGAGCGAAAATGATGTCTTCTACAAAAATGTCGAATGTTATCTCCGTTTACCACAAGCAAATGCGCTTGCCAAAGGACTTTTTTTCTTTAATGAACAATGTGTTCCAGTGATAAAACGCAATTCAATGTTTTAACTTAAAAATGTTTGCTAATTAGTAATAACTAGTACAATTTTAAGCTGTCTTGTTTATAATATAATAAAAAATGTCCTGGTTTTGAATTTGAAGAAAAAGGTCATCTTACATGTTAGCATGTATTTATGTACTATTACATAAATGAGTATATGAATAGTTATAAAATATCTAACCAGCAACACACTGAGGCATCGTATTATCCCAATCACCATTTATACATTTAAGAGTTCTAAGTTTAGAAGTGGTTTCTATATGTCGCGTCTTACAAGTAGATTTTACAACTGTACCACTCAGCATTACATCATTACAAGAGACATTGTTTCCCTGATAAGAGCACTGAAAGTTAACAGTAGAAGAACTCAATGTTTTGCAAGCCTCTAAAAATAAAATTATATTTTTATATTTTTGAATATCATTATGTAAAATTGAATATGAAAAATTATATGAAATTTAAACTCACTGATACACTGGGCTTGTTCGTTCCAAACACCGCTTTGGCAAAAAGTGAAGTTCAGAGTAGGAAAATAATTCTTTTCGCATTCATAATTCAGAAGAGTGAAATCGTTTACTGGAGTGCCTGGTGTAACCGTTTTATTATTAACTTTATATCTCCCTCTTTCTGGATAGTTCGGTAAAATGCATACAGATTCACTGAAATTTAATTATTTTTTTTTACTTTCACATAAAATAACTACATTTATTATTTAAAAAAATATTGAACCTACTTTGGAGGTGTTGTAGGATTAATAACATTCACAATCGCTATATAATTTGGATTAATACCAACGCATACGTCGAACACTTCATCTGATCCGTCTACACAATCAATAACCTAAAAAGATTAATTTAACTGTTTAAAATTATGAAATGGAATGATATCTGAAATGTAATTATGTGAATGCAGGACTTGAAATGGACAGGAGCGCATGGGAACGCCGCTCCCTTTCGTGAAATCCAGAAAAGTAGCGCTCCCTCTAGTGAAAAATTCAAAATTTCTGTTCCCTTTCGTAAATTATAAAAAAAAAATCATAAATGAGCGCTCCCATTCGTGAAAATTTCCATTTCGAGTCCTGTGTGAATTTATAATTAAAAAATCGAAATTTTTCGTTGTGCTTCTATTGTATTCATACTGACATTGTTGCATAAAGCGTCACCGTCAACACATGCACCATATGCACACCTAAACAGGTAAGATTGACATATTCTATGTGAACACTGCTGCACATTCTCATCGGCATTATTTGAACAATCTCCATGACCATCACATACTAAGTCATTTTCGATGCATTCGTTTGTTTTGCACTGGAATTGGTTATTGCTAAAAATTTAAACTCTTATCAAGTACATATAAATCACTTTAAATTATTCCCCATTGTAATAAATAATAAAAAAAAGGAAGATTACCTACATGTGTTGACAGTGTTCTTTCTACAGTCTTTGTGGAGTTCGTCTGATTCGTCGTCGCAATCTTTTACATTATTGCACTTGGCATCGCCATCCACGCAAGCACCATAAGTGCATCGGAACAAGTATGAATCACATCTAAATAAAATATTTTTAATGTTTTTCATATTTTTTCTACATATTTTTACTATTAGCTACCACTAAGCAATGGAAGAGTTTCACTTCATAACTGACATCCAAAGATTTATTTAGTTTTCATTTAAATTACATCTAATTTGATCTAATCGAAATGATCATTTTATAACTATTTATAATTTAGATTTTATATACACATACATACATACATGGATGCCTAAAATTTAATATTTATACACACCTTGTATTGCGACAGCTTGCCAAAGTCTCATCTGACTTATCCGGACAGTTAGGTTTACCATCACATAAGTCTTCTAATGGGATGCAACTCCCATCCTTACACTTCCATCTACCCGAACTATAATTTTTGAAAATAATATTTTGTGTTGATAACATTATATTATATGTTTATATTATGTTATCCTCAAAAAAATATATTTTGGTTATGTGTATGTTTCATTATTAAGTCTTCCAAACAGTGGCGTAACTAGAAAAATGGGGCCCGCATGCAAATATTAGCAAAAGGCTTTAATATAGGATAAATAAACCATGGCTGTGGAGTCGTTAAAATAAATTCGACTCCAACTCTGACATTTTCCCATTTTCAATTAGAAATTGGTAGGTACGCGCTCCCATTAATTACATAAATAATGAATAACCAATTTTTGTAATAAAGTCTTACTTACCCGCATTTTTTTGTTGTCTGTCTGGCATTTCTAAACAAAACTGGATAGATTTGGCTCGTATTTTGGAAGTTATCGAAATCGCTGAAATTCATAACAAACTTAAAATTAAAATTAACTAAATAAATTTCTAAACCATGAAAACGTGATCAGTGATCAATTCTCAGTCAGATCAGTCAAAATCTTCAAAATACATGGATAAAGTAATAATAAAAAAAAACTAATCTTAAAAGCTTATGTCTACACATACCTTATACCTCACTACACATACACATACCTTATGTCTACACATACCTAATTTCAAATTCTGAATTATAACCATCAGTCCATAAATGTGTCGTCGCCGGAAACACTAAAAAATATTTTAACATTAGCTTATTGCCTTATTGTATCATATTATAGGTATGTATGTATGTATATTCACACAATTTTTTATAAGAAATAAATTCAGAATACTCGCAAATACGTAAAGAATGAAATAATATAAATGATTATGTACTGCGTATTATTTTCCTTGTTGAAAAGATGGCGATAAAATTTTACTTGTGAAACACAGTGTTTATTTGGAAACCGGTTCATCAGGGTCAAGCTTGACCCGAAGAAGGTTAAATTTTTTTGCGATAAACATAAGTATGCAACATGTACATATATTATGTATATATATGTGTAAATACCAGTGACGTGCCGGGAAAAGCTCCCTGTTTTTGTCGCACAGCTTTACTTACGTGTGCGCGAGCAGGATACATGGAAACTAGGTGTGACGTCATCTTGGTTCCTTGTATACTGCTCGCACACACGTAAGTAAGACGGTGCGACAAAAACAGGGAGATTTTCACGGCACTCCACTGGCACATACATACATTTGTATGTATGCATGTATGTACATAAAATCAAAAGCGTTAAAATCCAATTATAACTAAGAAAACTGGAGCAGGACAAACGCGGCACTAATTTTACGCGGCACACATTTTTATCAAAAAATAAAAAAAAAGGGAATCCATGCCAAATACTATATTCGTGTGCACCGAGTTTTTGTTAAAAAGAAGATATTTTAAAGTTGACAAAATTAATAATGAATTAATAATTTATTTATTTAAAGTTTGGACCATTGTAGCATTACAGGAATTTCTAATGCGCGACAATGGTCAAAAATATAACAGAAAAGAAAAGAAACAAAATAATAACTAAATAAATTAGACATAACAAAAACAAAACATATATACTAGATACACAAAAAACTAATAATAATAATATTAATAATTACAAATTACAAATAATGAGTGATTAATAACATAAATATTTGCAAAAAGAAAGAAAACAAAATAATAGTTTTCAAAAAGAAAATGGATGGCAACCCTGGCAAAATGGCGAAATTTGATTCTCATTAATCAAACTGCAATATATTTTTTTAAATAGTAAAAAAATTGAAACACACATATTCTAAAAAAAAAAAAAACAACTAAAAGATTACTTTTTCGTGATTTTTGTCCAGATAAATCGATTGGTTGTAAACACAGGAAATTGTTCATGATTTTTTTTTAATTCAATATGATGAAAATTTTCCACTAGATCCTTCATAAGAAATCCAGAATTTGCATTTTGCACTCTGATTTAATGTAAATTCACATTTAAAAATACCTTAGGCCTTATACCGGAACGTTGCCACGTTACGAGTAACGTCCAAGTGACCGAATTAGCGTACTTGGTCTGAGTGCACTCGTATCGTGGCAGCCCGGTATCAGATCATCTAAAAAACGATAATAATAATTCCTTAATAGTTCTCAATGTATCATTGACGCTCAACATTTTACATACATATTTATTATATTTGGTCAGTGTATATTTTTGTGCAATGGCAACTCGATTGGCTATTCATATGTTTATATGTATGTTTTATTACGGTCTCCGTGACGAGCCAGAATGTTAAATTACAGAAAACGCAAATATCGGAAGGCAAAGATCGAAAATCGAAAGATCTTAAGTCGAAAGATCAAAAAAAAAAGGGTGCATGGTAAACGGTACATACTCACTTAATTTGCGCGAGCAGGATACAACAGGAACAAGAGGAACAGGCTTTTCCTCCCGTATTAATGTGCGCGCGCAGAATACGGGAGGAAAAGCCTGTTCCTCTTGTTCCTGTTGTACCCTGCTCGCGCAAATTAAGTGAGTATGTATCGTTTACCATGCACCCTTTTTTTTTGATGTTTCGACTTAAGATCTTTCGATTTTCGATCTTTGCCTTCCGATATTTGTGTTTTCTGTAATTTAACATTCTGGCTCGTCACGTAGACCCGTTTTATTAATATTAGATGAAGGTGAGTAGTATATCAAAGAAGATAAGTATTACATAATTAATATATGTAAGTTTTCCCGTTAATTTTTAATACTCAAAATCTTCAAATACTGCATGTAGCAGGTTTTGCAGAATGAACAAATCAACGGCCTCAAAGTTTGAGAATCTTTTGAAAGAAGCGTATAAGTTAATGACATGTTCCGTAAGTGTTTGTAGCTAGCGGTACAAAAATAAGTAATAATGATACGTACATATATGCTTATTTATTCATAATTTACTATTTTAATTCAATAAACGATTCATATTATATGGACAAAAATTGGCACACTGTACTCTACGAACACATTTAATGAAAATTTGGACTTTCTAAGTTGGCGTTCACTATTATTATATTAGTATACATACATACGTTTAGTTAGTTTTTGAATCACCTGCGGATACAAATGTCAATATCACCACCACAGTACTCATGAGGGATACCCTCCTGATTTTCCAGATGCTCTTAATACACTGGTCATGATCACCGATCATGATTGTCGATGACGATGCTGACCAGTCGCTAACCAGTCTCAAAGTGCGTTGCACCGCCACGACAAACCAACACCCAGTGATACAAAACTACCTCGACGAACATTTCTGACCCATCGTGACCAAATAAGTACTGTAGATACTGAGAGTAACACAACGACATTTAGAAAAAAATAAACAGAAATTATCAAATCACAATGAACGCTATATGCATTTACATCGTTTCAAATTAGCTATTAATCTAATATATAATTTCGAAAGAGACTTTGTATGTTAATATATATGTTTATAAGTGACTTTGGTTGGTAATCGTAAACAAGGCAAAATTTCTATTACGAAGATTCGATTTTTTTTTCGATTCAAATAAATTATTTAATAAAAAAACAAATGAATATTTACTATTAGATTCGCCATGTTTACGCTGTTTATATTACAAATACTGAGCGAAGCCGGGTAAAACAACTAGTTGAATATAAAAATATATTTGGCTACGTTGATATAAAAAAAAATACATCCAAGTAGCACGAACCTGTTAGAAGTCTGTTGAAAAATTTAAAATGTTCCGCGAACAGTGTATGCAATAAAAATCAACTTATTTCAACTGAGGATGAACTCATTAATTTTAAAACAAAAAGAATTGATGTAAATTGAGTTCAACTCAAAAAGCTTAAAGAACTGTGATGTAAACATGCGTGTTACATCGTCGAATAAAATTATTTGTTGTTACATGTCTAAATTATTTTTTCTTGGGTTACATCATAATTTTTTTCTAGAATCACCTGTTGAATTACAAAATACTGGTTTATGAAAACGTGTGTTGTATGCACTATCTTTTTTCATCATCATTTAAAGTCATTCACCATCCACTGCTGGATGAAGGCCTCTACAACACGCTTCCATCTGTCGCTGCATCGCAATTCTCATTAATCTCATCCCATATATTTTTTTTTATTTCATCCACCCATTCTTCAATTGTTGACATAATTGTTACTTTTAAAATAACCACTGCATCCACTGGCTTTAACCGTATATCTTATAATATGTCTATGTAATTTTTTAAAAACACTTTAAATCAATGGAGAGACCATACAAAGTCGGAACAGGCAAGGCTTTCAACAGTCAATCCAAGGAATTGATATTAAATGTCTACATGTGGTGTGCTTGTACACATACGTATATATAATTAGCGAGCAGTTTGGTTAAATGGTAGCGTGTATGTTTAGCACCATGTGATCAGTGAGTTCGATCCGCCAAACTGTTGATTAGATTTGGGGATTTTTGTGACTCCAAATTGATCGTTTCTAATCAGAGTTTGCAAATTTTATCTGATCATTGTTGAAACGGTTCCTCAAATTGGCAAAAAAATCCTTTCCTGTTGTCTCAAATCTTCTGTATTTATTGTGTGTATAATTTGTAAAAATTATGTACAAAATTTAAAATCCATAGATGTCTCAATGGATTTATTCTGTATTAATTAATTAAATTAATTGTTATTTCGTGTTCTTCAACTTCTGGAAATACAATGATTTATGTAATAATAAAAAAGTCTGCATTGTTTGTTATTAATTGTCCAGGAAGGCACATTGGGGTCTTCCTGTCAAGCCTTCCTGGTATATATCTATGTGAAAAATAAAATAAAATAAAATAATAATTCGACCGTTCATATAATGGATGTAGCTACAGAAGCCCTAAAAGTTACCAAAACGTCAATTAAAAAACAAAAATTAACAGAATAAAGAAAACAGATTAGAGCAAACCCAAAATCATTTGTGAGCGGTTTTAATGAAGAGATTGTTGGACGCACAATCCGCACCTTTCATGTGGCTGAAAATATTTTGCCAACGCTTTCTTGAATATTAGAATAAAAATTGAAAAAAAATATTGGGTTCGAGAGCAAACGCACTTCTGTTTAATCTTTTTTTTATATTTTGCAGTTTTGGATACTTATTTTTATTTTTATATTTTGTATTTATTAAATGCAATAAATCTAGAAATTAAAATCGTTTCATTTTCAATAAAAATCAATGTATATATGCGTAAAGCATACTTTGCAGTCATCTGGTGGCTACCAATAATGTTTCATTGGTCACTCTTTCGTTGAACGAACTCTAAGTACATGTATATAAAGTAAAAAAAAAAAACAACGTTCAGGTGCCGCAAAGGAAAAGGCGTCTGAAAGAAATCAGAAAATTTTCAAGCGGAAAATGATTTAATTTCTCGGTTCAGTTTATTTACGAGTTACAATTGTGCATAATCCTTAATTTTAATGAGCTATCACTCGGCTAAATTAATTAATTTGAAAAGTGCAAGACGCTCCCGGACAAACAGACATTTGATGTGCTAATGCTCACCGACGCATTTCATTTCATAATAATATCCTACATTAAATTTACAAAAATTTGAAACCTTCACAGAATCATAATTCTTTTCAATTAAATATTTTTTTTTTATATTTATCACTAGTGGTTTTACCCGGCTACGCTCGGTATTTTTAATATAAAGTGCTTAAACATGGCTAATCTAATAGTAAACATTCATTTTTTTTTTTATTAATTTGAATCTAGAATTGAAACAAGAATCCGGACCCGGAACTGAAAAACGAATCCTGATCTGGAACTGAAAAAATAATCGGGATCCGAAACTGAAACAGGAATACGGATCTGGAATTGAAAAAGAAATCCTGAAGTGGAATTGAAAAAGGTATCTATATCCAGAACGGAAAACGGAATCGATATCGTCGACATAGAAAAATATTTTTTTTCGATAACGTCACGGATTCTACGAATCAAAACTTACATACATATGTACATACAAAATCTCTTTCGAAATTTTATATTGGATAAAGTGATCCTCAGCCCACAAAGGCCAATAACTAGTGTTCTAGCGATTTAGATTATCAAGAAGAAAACAAAAAAATTGAAATTGAAACTATAAAATGGACATTTTGATGAATCCAACAAACGTATTAACTGATCAAATTCATTCGCAGTTTTTACTGACAATTTCATTCAAAAGTTACTGAAGTATTTAATAACCGAACAAGAATTTAGTTGTCTTATTTTTGATAAATTATAGAAAAGTACATTTGTATGTATGTATACATTTATGTTTTATTTTTCATTGTGAAAATTAAATTATCCATAAGTTTCAAAATTTTATCACCGTTACGTGCTTTATTTATTAATCACGTATATAAAAAAATTTAAATGCTATTTTTAACATAATATTAATGCTCGAAGTACTTATTCCAAAATTAAAAAATATTATTACTAAAAAAAAAACACAAAATAATGCTTTCAAACAGATTTAATATAAATATATTCAATCAATACATATACAAAAAGGTTTATGAAATAAATTAATCAATAAATAATTATTTTTATATCATAAAAATAATGCAACAGTTTCTTGTAAACGGTTTTACTAAACAAAATACAAGATTGTGACGTTTTAAAGAGTTATTAAAATTGTAATAAAATAAAGTAAAAAAAAAAACATAATAAGTAAGTATGTCTGCAATGAAAAACGATTAATATAAAACGCATAATGCTTTTTGTCATAAATTATAATAAATTCATTACTTGAAAAAATTTCAACACTCTTGTATCACAATTAACTACTTATTTATTATGGTATTATATTAGTAGTTTAAATATTTTTCTTTAAAAAAAGTTTAACATTCATATAAAGATAAACTAAATTGCACAATTAAATTCAGACTTAAGAAAGACAAATATATATATATTTTTTTTAAATCATGAATAAGAAATAATTTATATATAATATACATATGTATGTGTAGTCTCGAAAATTATAGTTTATAATATTTGAAAAAAAAATAATATAATTTATATGGGTCTCAAGGATATGTTCAACATATTAAACGAATAAACAAATTTGCAAAATATTTAAATATCATAATAACGTCAACCTTCAAAACGTATTCCATATTTCTGTCTATTATAAAAAAGTTTTAAATTTTTCAGTCGCTTGTAAACAGACAATTTACATTAAAAGATCACCAATAGTATCATCCTGTCTCCAGTCAAAATATTAAAATTTAATTATTTAAATTTCTATAATAGCTCGATTAACAGACGCCATTAACATCAATAGTTATAATAAAAAAAATGGTAAATAAGATACATATGTATGTATGTACTTGTCTTGTGTCCATCTTTACACCGTCTTACTCTCTTTTGCACATATTAGAAAATACGTATTCATTAAGATGTACATACATTTTGATGATCCCCACAGAAAGAAGTTTCTGTGGATTCTTTAAAAGTCTTATTAATATGATTACATGTAAGGAACATGCAAAAATGTTCTAACAGTTTAAAACCCTGATCATTTTATGTACTACAATATTCAATGTATTTATCACACAATATAATATCTATCTATTGTATACACGTATGTATATATTTTTAATTTAACTGTATAAGCAATCCAAATGCATATTTATATATATATATATATATATATATATATATATATATATATATATATATATATATATATGTATATTATATCATTTATAAGTATCATCAATATTTGCTCATTATATTTTCTAATTACAAATACAATTTCTTAATTTAAAATCACATTAGCTTTATTAATGATAAAACATATAATTTTTTAATGAGCTAATAGCTGTAAGTTTGGAAGAAATTCCAAAACGTACCATAAGGTTTGTTTTCAAAAACTTTAATATGCATTAGCTATGAAATTGGAAATAGACTGACCCGAAGCTAAAAAGGTAAATATTCAATTGATTAGAAATTCACTTTAAAATAAACGGTCAAACATTTGAAAACAAATTAAAGGCAAGAGTAAGTTTTGACTATAATTTTATCAAATTTCAATTTGAGCACTGGGAAACGCAGCAGTGAATACTAACATAGTTATATTTAAAGTGTTTATAAATTCCCTAATTTATATGTACAATGATAACAATAAATATAAATATTTACAAAATATCAGGAACATATTATGTAATGACAAGGATAGATACACTGTCCTCGTTGACTTAAGAATTATATTTATTTATTGCATAAAAATAATATGTATCTCATTAAATATTATAAATAGTATAGATATAAGAATGTTTAAATTAAAAAATACTTGATTTTTCAAAAACTATTTGATAACGAACAAAGAATTTAATTTTAAAATTCACTATTTGGGCGATTATCGCATTGCTCGCAAATATTGAACAATTGAATAAATTGAATATATAGAAAATAAAAATGATCTAACATTTATAAACAGCATAGAATTAATCGAAAAAAATATCAATATATCAGTACATAATATATTCACACTTAAGTTATTTACATCAAATTAATAGTACAAAATGTAAAAAAACACACACACACACACGTTTCTTTAATATTCAACATCTATAAATATTTTTATATTCATAATGTTATTTCTATAAGTAAATATGAGACGAACAAAATCTTTAAAACAAAATATAAGTATATAAAGTTCAAATGGAAGACGTTGTGATATTTGCTGC
Source organism: Arctopsyche grandis (assembly GCF_051622035.1). NCBI lineage: Eukaryota > Metazoa > Arthropoda > Insecta > Trichoptera > Hydropsychidae > Arctopsyche > Arctopsyche grandis. Next base: position 21,218,655 of record NC_135357.1, read on the forward strand.
CATTGTATAATTCTAACATTAATTATTTATATTAAAAATATTAAATTTCTCTTATCCAAAAAGTAAATACAAATATGTAATATTTTTAAACGAGTCTCGTTTTACTAAACGTAATAAAATTATATATATATATATATATATATATATATATATATATATATATATATATATATATATATATATATATATATAACATATATATATATATATATATATATATATATATATATATATATATATATATATATATATATATATATATATATATATATATATATATATATATATATATATATATATATATATATATAACATATATATATATATATATATATATATATATATATATATATATATATATATATATATATATATATATTATTATTATTAGTAAAAAAATATTATTTTCTCGAAATATATTACCGTAATAAATATTTTTTACAAAAATCTATAATATCTCCAAATATTTTTTACAATAATTTTGCATAATATGCATATGGAGGATTTTAAGTAAACGACAGTTATAAAAAATCTTTTTGGTTGCCATAATTGAATCTATCTTTCCATGTGTACATACATATTATAGATATATTACACTTTACACTGTTATATATGCATTTTTATTTGGATGTAGAGATCAGTAGTTAATTTATTTCAAATAGAAGCACATTAGGGATGACATTTTTATTATTGTCCATTTTAGGTGTTTCACATAACAGTTCTTCACTAACAAAATCATAATATCATACATTCAATTAGATTAGATTAAATATTACACAAAATAATAAAAACACTATTTCATTATAAAATAAACATAATATTATAAAAAAATACAATATAACTGAGCGCATCAACTTGTATAAAATAGGTTGGCGTCAATATTTCACAACACTCAAAACTAACACAAAAAAATAACAAACTAAAATTTGAGAAACATCAAAAAATGACTTGAAATGATTTTCACTTTATTTGTATTTTTCTATGATGTATGCATAAACCAAATTCTAGATAGATGAAGTCCATTACTTATCATTACTTGAATATATTTTTTATATAACTCGCATGTGTACAGCTAAAAAACATTTAACAATCAAACAAATCACTACAACTAAAATGAGCAATTTGTTTATTTATCAACACGATCCAAAGCCGAAAAATCAGCATCGCAATTGATGAGATTTAATTGGATATAAGCAAAACTGAGCGTTTTGCGTCTTCACAGCCCTATTTTCTATGCATTGAGAAGTTGTGTGATATAATTGCAATTATAATATAATTATTTATTTTACAAAATAAATAAGAGTTTAAATAAAAGTTTTCATAATGTGTCAAATATATGTAATAATATATTATCAATAATAAAATATAATAAAAATTATATTGAGACTCTTTTCGTAAATAAATATAAAATATGTTTTATCACTAAGTATTGCATAAATTATTTAAGCACAAGAGAGCTGAACATTCTAGTCATAATGAGTTTAGTATTAAATTCTGTATATAAAGTATAGCATTTGTAAAAATTAGTGTTACAATATGTATATATGTATGTACATACATATATACTAGAACTATTTCCAAATACTAACGTTACTGTTTCATCATGATTTATTGAGTGTATTCACTATGAACATGCGTATGTAAGTAGCAAAAATAAACTAATAGATTTCAATTATATTATACATATGTATGTACATATGTACATATGTACTCTTTGAAAAAAAGTCAAATTGCATTTCTTAATGGCACAAAAGGTAGACTGTAGCGCGCATATTAGCATATCTGTGTAATTCATATTTAAAACAACACATATTTTTGGATAAATTTTTTGTGCCAATTTTAAATTAAATGTATAAAATCATTTAAATATTAAAAAAAATTAATTAACCATGAACAGTTCAACATATCTATTGGGTACAGGTGTTTGGGGCGGAGCCATAGTATGTGGAAGCACTGGCGGCAAAGATGGCGGCATTGTAGGTGGATGAGGTGGCTGAATTATGGCTGGAATAGACGATGGTAAGCCTTCAAATTGAAATGGCAATGGACTACCTGACATGGGCATTACATCCCCGGCTGTCACCTGTAAGATACATAATTACATATATTAATAAACTTTACACGGGTAATATTTTTTAGAATTACTCTTTATATATTTATTACAACCAAATAGACATGTTTTGTATTCTTCATGTAAAAACAAATCTTTCACTGAATCCATAGATGAAAATTGTGGATTTGTATAGCGAACAAACAAAAATTTATATTTATACAAGCTGCACCCGGCATGCATTGCAATGCTAATCGTTGAATTGTATAGTAGACTTGATATTAATAATAATAAATTTTATATTATTAACCAAGTGTGCCGGTGGTTGATACAGATGAGGCGGAGCAGTTGGTGACACAGGTGGACTTGGATAGAAGTAAAATACTGGAGGTGGATGGTAAAAGGCTCTCACTCCAGCACCATTACCAGCACCTCCACCATAGGCTGCATACGCTGCCGGATTGAACCCGGTATTCGGTATCATACCGTTGTGACCTGAAATAAGATAATTATGTATCACAATAACGAAAACTTGGAAATGTTATGTATATTTCACTTAAAACTAAATTCGGAAAAGTTGGATAGAAGATTTATATAATATCACAAAATAAATCTATCGAAAAACATATGACAGCACCACAGATGATAATGAAAATATGTACATTACAATGGATCTATAATAACACTATTTTCGAACTGAGTCTAAATCTATATAAACAAAATTGATTACATATGTAAATGAATAGTTTGTTAAATTTCAAAAATATGTATAATTTGACGTGTCATAGTTCCACTGAAATATGTATTTTTTATGATTTAAACAATTATTCATATATATATTTGTATATATGTATATATGTATATAAATATATAGATAGATATATTAGAGTGACTCACCTCTAAGTATCCCAAAAACCAACCACTTGACTTTCATATACACCATAGGTTCCCTTAATACCAGCACAAACCAATCCCGCAGTGTTTGCATACCATTCCTTAGCTGTTAAATACATAATTTGTGTAACGAGAATGTGTTTAATAGTGTAGAATGTTTATGTATTCATGTAAAAGATCGTTCCAGCACCCACATTTATTCAGAAAGATTAAATAAAACTGGGTTTTCAACCAGATATCTAATAAAAGGATTAAGATAGACAAAAATTATTATATAAATTCGCGTCATTCTATGATATAATTTCGATTTATATTTATTTATATGTACGTAAATGTGTTTTACATGTGTGTTTAGTTTGAATTTGATGGTACAAAATACATAGGCACATAGCAGCAACAAATGTCACAGCTGTTAAAGAGCAAATATATAAAAAGAAAATAATATTTGGAAGTCAATGAAAAATTAGTAAATGGTACACAAAATATACAAATAAATAAATAAATCTAGTCTATATATATATATATATATATATATATATATATATATATATATATATATATATATATATATATATATATATATATATATATATATATATATATATATATATATATATATATATATATATATATATATATATATATATATATATATATATATGTATATATATATATATATATATATATATATATATATATATATATATACCAATGTCTGAAATTTGAAATGTGTGTAAATGTGTAGACATACAAAGTTATATAGTATTTTAAAAATATTATATGTAGTGTATTTATTTAAAATTTCAATGAGGTACCGTTATCTGGCAACAAGCAAGGGCACATTTACAAGAAACGTACGTGTACACATTTACAGCAAATGGACCCTTGCCACATCTCTCACTTACACGTGTAATGGACAATTTACAACGAATATATTTGATATACCAAGCGGGTGTTAGAATAGATAATAAACTGGTCTGGCTGTACCAAAATCTGGTCTGCTCTCAAACGTCCATGGTTTATCAATGTATGGAATAGCACTTGTGTTACAGTAAAGTCGTACATTACTTACGTGTGCGAGTTTATGAAGCAGTTATTGTCAATAATACTAATCACCAAAATAAATTGCATAAAGACAGACACAAAAAAGTGTATGGGATGGGAAAATGTGTATTTGTGTTTTAGGTTAAAATGCACAAGAGATTTCCAAAAAGCTGTTTTTCATCAACATATATTATAAAATTTAATTTCAAATAAGGTTTATGATACTTTTTTATATTTATGTATGTAAAAAAATGGACAAGCACTTTTGTGACTATAAAATAGTTATTAATAAGAAAAAATATTTAATTATGCAAATATAAATAAAGGGTAAACATTTTTTTATTATCATTTAAGGCACTTATGTAAGTATTTTTTAAGTCGTTATATTACTCTTTGTTATATAGAAATAATTTAATTTGGCAAATTATTATCAACGTATTATGATAAATACACGAATTATCATTCGATGAATCAAATGAAGTCTCGCTGTTTCAATGAACAACAATTTAAATAAATGCCATAATGATTTAGACATAAAAATACTGCCGCTTTCGCTTAATGATGTGTTTGTACTCTTTTTATCATTATATAATATTATCAAAACGAAAATTTGAAGTGATTTAAAATTTATATATTTTGTAAATAATCGTTAGTAGGATCGCCCGCCGCTTGTATGTATTATAAAAATATTGACAAACGTAACAAATACACATGTACTAGACAACATGCACACTCGATGTTTGATCTAAAGATCCTGGCTCAGCAAATGTATTTGGTTGACCATTTTTCCCCAAAACATGTTGTCTATTTTGAATATTTTTTACGAGACATACATACAATATACAAATGTGTGAAGTTTTATTATGAAATAAGCCCTAAATTTAATGTACAATAAAAGATCATGTCATGAACCACACATGAGTTGACTTGGATAATTACATAGATATGTAATTGAAATTGTCATATCTGTAATTCTTTTTTTAGCTATGAAAAAATTATTTTATTTTTAAATTCTAGAAAATCTATTAAATTGCAGCGAATTTCAAACGTATCAATGTACACACCAGTGGCATTCAACCTTTATATTTTGAAAAAAAAAAAAAAGAGTAATTTATACAAACTAAACTAATATTATCATAATGTTTTCAATCACACAATTTTTATCACAGTCAGTACAGCTCATCGCGTGAAGTAAATGATGCAATTATTCATTTCATTTCGAAGATGTGATAAATTAGTATAAAACATCCACACGTATTAATCATAAAATTTATTTTGAATTACTCACCTTGTATCGATCATTAACATTTACTTATATTCAGCGAATCTGAAATACTAATTAAAAAGGAAAATTTTTCACACAGTGCACGTCTCAACTTATGTATTCTGCAATTTAAATGGAATGTATAAGTACATTAATTTTATGACCGTCGGTAGTTGATTTATTGGTAAAAAAATTTGGAATATAAAAATAAAGCGAAATAAAAAGTGTGAACTTAAACATTACCTTATTCCTTAATATTTAGGTGAATAAAAGATTGATAGCCATTGGTCTGATTCATTAAATGGAGTAATTTAAATACTATAAAACATAAAAAATAAAATTATCGAGGATAAAGTCGGCATAAAATTGATAGGATTAATTAAGTATAAAACTCACCTCTGACATAAAAAAAATTAATAAGGGTAAATAATCTAAGAAATGGTCAACCAAGCACCCTTACAATTAATAAGTGAACATAGCATGCACAAACCAGGACAATAGGTACAAGAATATTAAAAGATAATATATAAATTCACCATTACCATCAGGTAAAACAGTAATGAAATATAATAATGAGCGCCATCAGCACCTAGGTAAATGTGTAATTTGCAATTTAATTTAAAAGAAAAATAAAAACTTTTTGCAACTTACATATGTATGTATGTCTCATTTTGGTGCTAAATTTTCAAACACAATCAAAAAAGATAATCCCAATTCTAGTATGTATGTATGTGAATGTTTCAAATTAATAAGAGACCATATTATGTTAACATACATAATTGAAAACAGCCGATCGCCAAAAGCAATAAACAGTCATAACAACGAGCTGCCATAACTATAATACAATTCACCATCCACGCATCATAAAGACAAAGCGTATCCTGCCAGATGCCAAGTAAATGACTAACAATAAGTAAAGATTAATCAAACAACGGTTAAATGTGATATTTTTGTTTTGTTTGTTAAAAAGAACACATAATATGAAGAGCAGAAGAGACATCGTTTAGCGAAAGCGATTAGCTGTGACATCATATAAATATAGTGATAATAAAATACATAGTAATCACTGAATGAAGTGTTCCAACCCCTAAATTTGTATATATAATATATAATATAAAACGTGGTCCGCAAGCGATATAAGTACAAAGATGATGTATTTAGCAACAATTAAAACATACCCATAAAAATTATCGATTACATTATTTTACTTCACAAATAGATTTTGTGATATGATTATACACCAACAAATCGATCCCAGTACAGCGGTACACAATTTAATTAGGTTAGGTGCAATGAGTAAGAAAAAGGTGTAAAACTACATTATATATTATATATTTACTACTGTTATAATACACCGAGATAGATATGTATGTATATTTAATATTATATAAGTAATGCATACACAAAAAACACTTATTTCACTGTGTTTTTTCAATATCGCTCTATCTACTGATTTTTCTTAACTCATTGTAATTTAGCAATTCCCATCCACAAATATCAATATTTTTCAGTTCATAATATTTTGGAATATTTTACTCTGTGTCGTTTGATTTCGAATGAAGCTTTCTGATTGTAAAAAATGTTTAGAAGGATAAATCATACTCCAAAATATTTTGAACTATTGCTATAACCCAACCTAATCGCTCGTATTGAATGGTGTAAAACTTAAGAAATGATTTAATTTATCAAAAACTTGATGAGTGACATAACTTTTTTTATAAATTAATTGTTTTGTAAATATCAAACAACGTAAATCTCAAATTTTACACTGTAATAATATACATATAGAAGAATGATTTAATTGCCGACCCACACACCAAAGCTTGCAGACCACTGCACATGAATTATCATATGAATGATTTCATTACAAATGTTAAATGTTCAAAAAAAGTGTTTCTATTACAATATTTTTTTGATAAATGGATATATGTAGCTATATATTATACTTATCATATCTACATATCTATTATATTATAAACACAATAAAAACAATAACAAATATGTGTAAAATTTACCGTAATTTGAAATTCCAGCTTGTTCCTCATAAGCTTTTTTAATTTTGTTAAATTTACAACATAGTGACACTTGCCTGTAACACGAGAAGCATGCAGATATGTGATGGAAATATTTTTTTTATAATTAAAAAGTACTTACCCATACGATATAGACCTATAATACAATTTATGCACATTCTTTTTTGAAGAATTATTTACAAAAATCAATCATTTCGAATTCTTCTAACAAATAAGTTAGGCGGGATATTTTATTCAAATTTTTAATTGAGTATTTCCCACATTGTAAGTATGGTCGCCCTTAAATTAAGGCTACACATTAAGATTTCAATGAGAAATGTATTTGCACCCTACCTTGAAATGTATTTGTACTTTGGTACACAAAACTACAAGCATAGATACATTGTTAGTGCGTGAAAATATGAATTATGGTAATCAGTTCATGATTGCTGTGCTATACATATCGTTTTTATGACATTCATAAGGGTTAATAAAACACTTTAATATAAAATTTTACAATGAATTTGAAAAAAATATTGGCGTAGCGCCTCTCAACTTTTGGTACTAAATTTTTTTCAATCGAAATCATTGCCAGGAAATAAATCATAGCAGTAGAAAAAGGTTTCCAGTCAGGTTAAGAAACTGGCGTAATTTAGTGAAAAGATAATGTGTACATTTCCACCACATAAAATACATGCTGCACTCGTGTAATACGTCAAACCATATACATATGTAGACAAAAACAATTTGGATATTGGACCTTTGAAAGTTTTGGTATCTTGAATTGTCAAAAAACGACTATTAATAATTAATATCGTCCTACAGTCAAATTACCAAATGAACGGAGGGCAAAAAACAAAACTATCAATGTCTTCTTTAAGCTTTAAATAATGTAACTTTCATTTGATCACGCGAATTCAGGCATAAATTGTGTCATATTGTCGTAATTAAGAAAAAAATAAAATAAAAACAAGACGATTACAAGGCAAGCTTTCAACATTTTACCAAGAAAATCCCCACGTATTGTTTAAAATATAAGGAATGTATTCAATATTTAAAATTTCCTCGCCTGATTCACCTCAAAATGGCTCATCTTTAAAGTTAAAAAAATCATGGATCAATTTATACATATATATATATATATTTTATTAAAAAATTATATACATGTAAGGATAGCACATGATTTTTCTATTTAATAATAATTGAAATTTACATTTGGAACTATTATTAAATGAATTAAATTAGGAATGCAGATCAAAAAACTATCAACTATGTAATAATACATAAAGGAAAATTATGCATAAATATTGGTTAGGGGAGCATATTGCTTGTGCTGTAACTACATATTTATAACACACAAAATGAATTCATTAAAGCGTTTTTAACTAATACATATATGTATGTATATATGCACGTTATAGAATCTGGTCAAAGGTGACAATATGCTGCCCTACCGCCAGAAAACTTGGAAATGGAGAAATTGGGAAATGAACACAGGATGCCAATCCAACCGTTTACCAAACATGAAAAAATTTTAAAAACGTCATTTGTGTCACCAAGATTGCCATTATTTCGAAAAACATGTACAAATCATGCAATTGTACACACATACACACAAACACGCGCATACTCACACACACACGCACACAAATATAATATCAATAATATTTATTACGAATTAATAAATCATAAATAATCTAACAACATTATGATAATAATATAAAAAAAACCATCAAGCAACAAAGTATGAAAATAAAGAAAAACAATAAACTTATTTGGTTTTTCGATTTGTAAATTTAAGATGTAAAACTTAATAAAAAAAAAACGCTCAAATATACATAAAAGTCAAATATTAAAGTACCTATGAGTAATTTCTAAATTAAAGGCATACGCTATATTAGAAACCGTGTCCACATGCGACATTTTTTCATTGTAACAAACGAAATCTGTCTTTATGTATTGTGATTGAGTTAATTAATTAATTGAGCATCGCTTGTACCTACATAAAGCATGCGTGTGAACTCGTTTTAAAGGAATGTATTCGTTTATGTGTATTGCTACGTATAAACAGCGTATGTATCAACGGAAGATTATCCTTCGCTATCACAAAATATATTCTCATAAATTCAACAAATTTCAAAAATGTATAAAATGTGAAAAAAACATTCACAACCAAAAGTAAAGTAAATAAACTGAACACAACCAGAATAGGGTGAGACTTTCAGCGATATTGATTGTCTCTAGCAACCACACATTTAATTAACAGAAATCGTATCTAAAATTAAGTAAAATCATCAACATCAAAGTAGTTCCAAAAAATGGCCATCAGTGCGTTGGAAATTTAAAAAAGTTTTATACTTGAATCCTTTTTTGTACTACAAAAAATTGTGCATTTACACAGTTTAACTATTTCTGAATATTAATATTAATCGGTTGCACTTTTTTAAGGCACATCGTCAACTCAAGAACGCGAATACTTAAACTACTAGGTACATACATATTATAATTTATACTTTGACGCTTTTGGTATACGTTTAAGTGCACGTACATAGATATATCTTGTTCATTTTTGCAAATGTGAGCGCCCCGTTACTGTCCAATCGGTACAGTAAATTAAATCCCGACGCTATTGAAATGTATGATGGGTTACTGTACCAGTTAGATACTGGGATAGAATTGAGTGTAAGCCGGAGGCAAATGAGCCAAACTTGACATTGCAGATGAGGTCGGAATGGTGGGACCGTAGCCGGCGAATGGCCTTTTTGCAGCCACCGCTGCAGCATCAGCCGCCGACGAAAAAGCGTGATCGTAAGAGCGTTTGACGGCCTGATGCTGCGAAGACATCAGCTGGGACAAGTAAGCTGGCGCGCTCGGAGGAGGCAGAGAGTACGGAGTCAACGGGGGTCGCGGTGCTAGCAATCTTGGCGACAGCAACAAATAAGGATTGTGCGTGAGAAACGAAGGTGACATGTACGGCTTCATATGGCCAAGGTGTGGTGCCAAGTTGAAAGCCTGTGAAGCGGCCAAAGAGGACAGGTGTGTTGGCGGAGGGAGATATTGAATGGGTTGAAAAGCAGGGGGCATACACTGGAGGAGGAGGTCCCGTTCAGCCCCCTGCCGTACCAGCAGGTTGTGCTGCGCAATCATCTGAGCTTGCTGCGCGGCAGTCAGAGTTGGCACTGGGGCCATTGGAGCTGGCGCTGGAACTGATACGGGGACCAGGGTGGGTGGGGCGGGTGGTGGAATCCTAGGGGGACTACTCGACCTACCAGGCGACAACGCCTTCCCACCGGCCGATGGTGATGCCATCCCACCTGTCAACACAAGATTCATATCTTCGCCAGAACACTGGAACACCTATCGAAAACAACAAAAATACATGGTTCAATCTCCGCAAACACCGTGCTCTATTTAGTGACTAGTTTTTAACCGAATTTCCGAATCTCGTATCGTATCGTAGAAGCCATCGCGATAGAGCAACAGTTAGTAATAGTTAAGGTGGGCATTCACGTAGAATCCCGGCTACGAAATTTTTCGTAGCTACAAACAAACCATACGAGAGACATTTAAATCTCTTGGCTTCGTTTCTGAGAATCTTTTACCGAAAAAATATTGACAGAAACTGTGTCGTTACCAAAGGACGGAGGGTGATTAGGGCCACGACAAATAACAGTACACATTCCATCAAACCACATTGCCTTAATCATCCTCCGTCCTTAAGTCGTTACGTATGTATTATACATAAACTACCTATTATTTAATAATATTTTGAGTCTGAAAGAAAAACGACGAACATAACTATAGGTAGAATCGACCGACCAATTGTAATGTGAATAAAAGTCTTGTTTGTTGGCAAACAAGCTATCAGTATCTGAGAAACCATTACGACTGACAAACTTCTAGAGACTTCTCTGCCGTTTTTTTAAACATAAATTCATACGTGAATGCCTACCTTAAGTATTCAAGAATAAATGACAAGCAACCAATTTTTATATAATTTACACCTATCCCTCCAATCAAATATATTATACAGAGTGCACTTCATATCGATGCAATTTTTTAGGATGTAGCCACATATGTATATGTACTTTAGTACAGAGACTTACGGTTTCAAGATAATCCAGATTTTTACCTTTTTTAAAAAATCCTGAAACCTCGTAATTATCCCCGCCTAGTATCACAACAATTAATGGTGCTATCTTTGTCTTTTTGTTGTTTTCTGTTACTCTAGTGTGTATTTATCCCGTGATATACGTTAACACGTATCTAGAAATGTCGGAAACTTTGATAGTCACATTAAATTGAAGAAAAGTGTTTCTCTCATGGCAACTTGCGAGTTTTCAAGAAATTTTACAAAAAAAAAAAAAAAAACACTAAGATGTACAAATACTTTTAAAAAAATCTCTGGTTTTTGCTCTTTCAAATGGTAAGTGCTATTGCAACATAAAAAAAACTTACTACACCAATATCTATGAACAAAAAACCATATCCTCACCTCAATATATCGCTGCTTTTTACCGAACGTCATATACCGGTGGTGCTTTTGTTGCGCCGACAAGTAGGCACTCATCTCGCTGTCCATCTGAATGAACGCTTCACCACTGGGTTGACCCTAAACAAAAAAAAAAAAAAAAAACAATTTATAATTTGCGACAATTAAGTCATGACACTCAACACGATTGGAATTGGTATGTTCAAACCTGTGCATTGTAAACCATGTGAACTCCTTGGAATGCGATGTTTGTGGCGAAATCGTCCAGGAAATTCAGGATGTGTTCGACTTGGGCCTCATAAGGCAATCCACGCAAACGAATGCAGTCTTTCAGTGTACCGGACGTGATGACGTGCTGAGGTAGAAGAGCCACAGGAGGCAAGGGGCCTAGGATTGGACCAGCAGTAGTCGTCGATTCGTAAGTCTTGGGATCCAACGAACGATTTAGCACCTTGTCAAAAAAAAAAGTAAAAAAATAACAACACTGAACTAAACTGATTAATCTAACATATGCATATGTACACAGGCGGATATATGTAGTTTTACATCGATACAAAAATCTAACACACTCAATGATACTTACCGCATCATCCAATAGAGAGCTGAACAAATAATTTGATTGTGTTTATAAAATGAAAACAATTCGAAATCTACATACATAAAAATATTTTAAGATGATCATATGTAATAATATTTGTACCTGTTGTACTTCAGCGGTAGTAGATCTAAACAGTTCTATATATCTACTGCCTATGAGTTCTTTATGCTTGGCAAGAGCTTTGGGAGCATCGTCTTCTTTGGCAAAAAGAACGAAAGCGTCACCAGTTGCTCTGCCATCAGCCCGCCTAACAAATAGAACTCCATCAGCTCCGTCCAACACCGTGCAAGGATTTACACCGGCCGAAAAGAAGTCCAACTATGTACAAACCAAACCCAAATATTCAGTTTAGCTCAAAGTATTTTTAAACATTAAAAAAAAAAAACAAAATGGTGATTTACCACTTGAGCAGGCGTGCAATCGTATGGAAGTCCTCGCATACGAACTATCACTTGAGCACCCCTCGATAAGAATGCTGCTGCTTCATTGGTGGCACCTCCAGCAACACCCAAAAAGTCCTCTCCGGTCGCTCTATAGACCTGTGAAATTAGAGCAAAACATATTTAACAATAAAATAAAAACACGGTTATAATAATCGATGCGGTGCAAACGATCGAAAAGCGCCAGACAGACTGAACCACAGATTAACGACACGTGTACCTTATGCGTGCGCACTGCTCGCACTTACACTAAGCGAAATCTACCCGAAGTCCCGACATACATACCTACCCTGTATACGTTCTGTGCTTCTGATACTTTAGTTCCGAATTTTTCCTTATTAAATTATTAAAATCTCGCCAGAAAGATCCAACTCAATTTTAATAATTGCATCTGTGCACATCGAAAGGTTACTCGTCATCTGACGTGCAATTTTTCATTCGTGAAGTCGAGAATTGCGTTTAAAGCAGCCATCCAATTAATCTGTGGTTCAATCTGTCTGGCGCTTTTCGATCGTTTGCACCAAACCCATAATAATATGTATGTAATGAAACAATTAGTTAATATTACCTCGATATATCGACTGCCAATGTGGTGTTTATGCCGTTTGAGCGCCATATCTCTATGCTCTTGTGATATGAACCTAACGAGGGCCTCTCCGTTTCGACGACCCTGCGGTGACAGACAAAGGGCTACGCCACCCCTAAAAATATTATTCAAAAGTATTTCATTGCTTTTCCTTATTGGAATATATTGCGATCATGTAAACCACTCAAAAGTACTCACTTTGCAACATTCAACCCTCGAAAGAATCTAGCGATATCTTGGTCAGAAGACTGCCACGGTAGTCCTCGAGCTCGCACTATGCAGTTACCATCGATGTCATCATCTTTCGAACTGTAATAGAACAACATAATTTTCAATTTTAGCTGAAATAAAATAATCAACTGGAACTTAAATCTAAGTACAATAGTTTTTTTACAAGCTTTTTATTGGCTTCACTTGTTTAATTTAAAATTTAAATAACGAAATCGAAACACATGCAGACTATTCTATCGCATTAACTACGATAAAATCGAAGCATCGTGACCCTTATACTGTCAAATATGCTCATTTTATCTTGTTTGTACAAATGCATATACATATGTACACATATACATATGTACATATGTATATAATAAGTACACCCATAGCACGGCACAATAGAAGCTGTTGATAAAACAAATGCGATTCGTGTACCTATACGTTTTGATACAACCACGGATATTGAACGTATCGAAGTGTAGTCATTTTATTGAACACAGTGTTTTATCGGCTCGCATATGAATATTCCTATATTAATTATTTTTACAATATAAAATTGTACAATCTGTATTGTGGTAAAACATTGGCATACATGTACATACATACAACAATTAAAATAAAATCGTCAAACGCATATATGTAGGAAAAGGTTGATTTGGATTTTTTTAACAGCTACATAAATATAGCCAGTAGCTATTGGAAACTATTGAAACTAAATTAAATTTATGTCTAGGAGTTGAATCGGAGACCTGTCAGTCATGAGTAAAATCGTGTGCACTATTTATTGCGTATTTTTAGAGTATATCACATAACCACTCGCGTAAAAACACATGTCATTGAATTTTGAAAAGAAGTCGACATATAAAAGATATAAAATTTATATTCGGGGTCAAATATGACACATTCTCACGAGTAATCCACACGAAGGAAAACAGTAGAATGGTGATAGAGCAAATCTATCTTAATGAGAGAGGGGGAAGGATCGGGTCAAAAGTTAGCGATAAGCGACAAATCAGTTCATAACGATAACTACTTTTTATGCACACGACGTTAGATAATGAAAATAAGAATTAGTGACTTTGAATAAGAAAATAAGCATTGGTTAATTAAATTGACAAAGACGTTGAAATGCGCTATATTCGCTTTCTCTAGAATTTAATCATCTATTACACATACCTACTCTAATTATTAATATGCATATGTGCAAATAAAACATAACAATAATTATTATAATGCATAATAAATTAAGCATATTGTGCATACAAATTTGAGTGTTTATAACATTTAATTTTAACATCTAGATATGATGTCTGAAAAAATGCACGTACGACTATGAAACACAAATGCCAAGTATACGATATTTTCCGACGAATACATACTTATATCGCTTCAAATTACACCCGGTGCATGTAATTTGCTCACATTTGTTTACGAAAGTCGATGCATACACGTGTCCAATGCATGTTGAATGCACAGCAAAAATCGTCGTAATTCTAAGAGAACTACGATGATTTTTTTTTAACATCGATTCCAGACAATACCTTTATTCATTTAAAAACCACTTCCAAAGCTAAAAATTTATTTATAACTATTTGTCAAAATCGCCAATGGCAAGTTTTGCAGTAAATAAATACATATATGAATGTATTTATTCGCAATTTACAAATTTACAAATAATATGATCGAAAAGATGCCACGAATCACATAACTCATCATTGCATGCTCATTTCAGCTTGGTTAATGTAAATTGAACTTTCATACATCATATCTACGAGCGGCCAATGCATATAAATAATTTCAAGTCACCTTTACAATAAAACAGCATGCTTCAGGCGTTGCTACATATAATTTTAGAAATAATATTTACTCAAACATACATAGATAAGACGAGAAACACTCTGTTCCAATTAATGACTATGATAGAGACGCATCGAACAAATGAATAATTAATCGTGTACACCTTATTTCAGTGAGTCAAAACAGCCATCAGTTGCATACGTACCGTTTATGGTGGATAAAGGCGAAATGTTCAATGGTAGAATCGAGTAGAAAAACCGATAACGCTATTTTTTTAATTTAAGGTGGAAAATATAATACCGACAAAAATTTATCGTTACAAAAAAATGGTAAAAAACGAGTTTATTTGTATAGAAAGACAACGTTCGACGACGATTAATCAACGAACAGTGGCAAAGACGATATGCGACAACACTAATGCTTACATACATAAATGTGCTATAGACGCTACCAACCTTTTACGAAATACGTACATACATATATGTATGTACATATATTTAGAAAGTTTTCAAATCGGCAATTTGATGTTTTATTTGTTGTACATATGTATATTACGATATAGTCGTCGTACTGTAATTACTTTGATTCAAGTATAATGACCGAGAAACATTTTTTTACCAAAAATTTTAATTTTTCTTACTTGAATCTCTTCAACGTTTTAATACTTTTGAAGACTGCACTGATTAATTTTAACTTTTTAAAATTATGATAAAAATTATAATTAAAAAATATATATACATAGATATATGTATATAAAAATAATAATTTTACCAATTTGGACCGATTATACACGCCTCATTGCAATCTCTGTACATATGTATACAGGATTCTGTATTTATACACCTACCGTGAAATCCATCGGGTGCTTTTATTCGAATTTCTGAGAAATTAGGGTCAATACCTAAAGGTAAGGTTAACTGATTCAGTTAGACGGAGACGCAATCCAGAAACAACGTGTGAACGTAGATACTCTTTTGGCGCTTCTCTCTCTTAATAATTAATAAAAAATATTTTTTAGGCGACACCACTACGCACCAGGAGACATTACCCCTATCGACGCCACTGACTGTTTTTTAAGAACATTGAAATGTTGACAATCACTTACATAGGCAAATAGCCTATGTGTACGACCGATAACGATTTAATGTAAGCAAGCGAGGTTTACCTACTCGTTGAGCAGTTGAAAATAAACAAGCTAAACATCATAATTACAATGATGTGATATTTATGATAATTTACAGACAGAAAATCATATTTATGAAGCTTTTTGATTACGTCTTGAAAAACGACAAGCACGAGAAAAGAGATCTCTTTCAGTACAAGCCCTTTCATAAATTTTCAACATACACCACATAAGAAACAGGTTAGGCTTATGAGGAGAATGGGGAGGTGGGATGATGGGTACCTTCCCCCATCGTCCCATTTTAGTTTCGTGCAACGTTGCAGTATCGCAACAGTTTGTAAAGAAATTTAATTTCAATATTTTGTCAGCAATTTTGTGTCGTGTCAAAAACATCGAAAATAATTTGACCCAAGAAAATATAATACATAAACAGGTTTGGTATATGCGCAATTGATACGTAGTGATAATTGCAAATCTACAGCTAATTTTACTTTATTTATAAATTGTGTCGGAAATGATTATTCCCAGCGAAAAATAAGATAAAATTAATCAATATGTTAAATTATGAATTGATTTTGAATGCATTAAAACATATACCATTTCATAAGAATGCATATCGTTTCGACGTTATGGATGATACATTAGTAACAGTTAACGATCTCTGGCTGCAGTCGAGTCGATTTGCAAATTTTCCGTTGCAACGTTGCACGAGGTCGACCATTGCACAATAATTCAACGTTTTTGTTATCGATTTTGTAACGAATCAAAACTTTCAAATTTGTCATTCGTTTTCTGTGACTTTTTATTTTACTCTACATTTTTAAAATAATTCTTGCAAGTATTAGTGACTACAAAAAATATGTATATAACATGTAAATTGTTTATACATAAAACATTTTTAGATGTAGTTAATACATATGCATACTTATATAACTCAGTAAATAATTAAGCCCTAATGTACCACGTATGATATCATATTAGTGACCTCTGTACATTATTATCCAAACAAATAAAATACAAATATTACATTTCACAATTCACATAGTGAGATATAATTTTTTTTAATGATAATATTATATAACTATATTTTTTTACATTTTTATTTAAATATTGATCAAAAATGTCGGTTTTTTTTTCATTTCATTCAACTTTGAATAGAATACATTCCAAAATAGACAAACAAAAATCAAACAAAAAACCTAAAAATGTAATTAAAACAAAAATTTTGATGTTGATGAAAAATGTTGATTTTAATTTCAATTTGAAATTTCATTATTGGCCTTTTTCAATAATCTTTAATATATATGTATGTACTAATTAGTGAAATAAATATGCTCACCATATTCCTGGTTCCAGTACTAGGTCGATTGTTTCTAAATTTTCAAATTGATGCCCTTAAAATAATACAAATGAAAATAAATCAATTCAATAAGGCATATGATAAAAAAAAATGCATTCTATATTATAAAATAAAAGGGACCACTCACCATCTGATATCATTCTTTTAACGATATTTGCCATATCTTTGGATTCTTTCATATAAAAATCAATTCCTTCATAGCCAGGTATTGCTAAATCTAATTTTACAATAGTCAAGGAAAATACTCATTTTAAGTGAAATATATATCAAATATTTGAAGTATCAAAGAAATATAAAATATTTTAAATTCACAATTATACACATATGTATGTATGTATGTACATATTTATATATCTCGCCCATTTTAATGATTTTGATTGGATACGACGTTATATAGAATTTGTTAATATTTTAAACCCCAAAATTTCTGGATTTAAAGGTATTTATTTTTGTATAAATTATAATTGAGCCATTTTTATCTAATTATGTATCTGATAATAATAACAAACATGGTGTCTTTTCCGGTTCAGTTAGTCGAACGCAAAGAATTCCAATGTATTAGAGATTAAACAAAAATAAATAAATTTTGTGAAGTTTGTAAGTGGTCGTATTTTCTTGTATTACTGTTTCGATCTTTTAGTTGTTATAACCTAATTCATAGCCATATAAATAAAAATTCGGATGGGACCAACCCATGACTTTATCTGTGGAATATAATTAGATAATAGAATATAATATTTTAAAAAATCGCTTAATGCCACACACATTGGTTGTGAGACAATTTGAGTGTTAACGCAGAGAACAAATAAATTGAGCGCAAATGTATGAAAACTTGCACAAGAGAAAAGTTCTACTTCCGGTTGTTGGATTTCGTTCAATTTTTTTTTATTACTTAAAATCACTATCAGTATAATATTTTATACACATTAAATATCACATTAAATATCAAGAAAATAAAATAACACATTAAATATCAAGAAAATAAAAATAATTTAAAATGTCAAAATAAAATAATGAAATATTGTTTTAAAATAAAATACTACTTCCGGTTTCCAAATTCTGACCAAAACCTTATCAGCTCTAAATTAGTACATAAAGAATACAAATAAAAATTTTCAGCTTGATACGTTAAGGGGTGTGGACAGAATAGTGGCCACAACATTTTTGACCTTTCTTGGGGGAAAAATCCCACTTCAGGTTTATTAAATTTAGTGATTTTATTTGCATCACATTGATACAATTTATTTAATTATTTATAATTTAATTTAATTATACCTGATTTTTTTCGTGAAAAACACAGATGTTTAAGGGGTCGAAAAAATAGTGGAAGAAAAATCGAACAAGAGTAAACTGCCATTTCCGGTTGACGTATGCTTACTAAATTTTATACTTAACTTGATTTAAGCTTAAACTTCTAGATATAAAATTTCAGTTCAATAAACCAAAAGGTTTCTGAGGAAAACATGAAAAACCTCGATTATCTAGAGTAAAAGTACTACTTCCGGTTAAAAATATTAGGTTATAAATATTATAATTTTTATTACACTTAAAATATCTTCAGTCCGATTCAGTGAGCGGTTTGGGAGTTAATTGAATTTAAAAAAAGGGGACATCATATCCAGTGAAAGTACCATTTCCAGTCAATTTAAAAATTTGAAAAAAAATTACATCGTGTCGATAAAAATTTCAGTCACTGATACTAAGAAGAGGTATGAAAATGTAAAAGAGGACACCTATAAGGAGAGGTACCATTTCCGGTCAACAAAAATTTACCCGATACTAAGTTTCACACACAAAATACACACACACACACACGCACACACGCACGCACGCACGCACGCACGAACGCACGCACGCACACACACACACACACACACACACACACACACACACACACACACACACACACACACACACACACACACACGAAAACGTGATCAGTGATCGATTCTGAGTTCGATTCAGTCAAAATCTCGAGTTCGAATTTTCGCATGATCACAAAACTTCATCTATTGTTACTACGTACATATGTACGTAGATAAAGTAAAAATAATAGTAAACTGCAACTTTTATCACAAAAATGTTAATATAACGCAATTACTACACAAATTTTACTGAAAATTGTTCATATACGATCTCAATATTTATAAAATTTTAGTAAAAATTCAACAACCGGAAATAGAAGTTAGCATTACAAATTAGTATATCTATAATATTTTTAATATTATATAGTTAAAATTTATATATGTCGCCACCTCATTCATATGTATGTACATATACGAATGTATGATAATATACTTGACAATATCGGTGTAATGAAAAGAATTATGAAAATAAGAAAGAAAAATTATGACAATACAATATTTCTATCGAATCTCACACATTTTCAAAACACATGCATACAAATGTATGTACATATATTTAATCACATTCTAAGACCCTATGCCCTAAAAACTCTACGCCTTTTGTGGCGAAGTATCGCGCTCATACATTAAACATGACTATTGAAAATTCAAATCCGTCATAAAGTTTCATGAAATCCAGTGTCGACTAGGTAAAGAAGAAAAGCGAAACAGGACCGGAAGTTGCGACCTGTAGTTGTCACGACTTTGATGCTCGACGATAATGACACCCCATTGTGACAACAAGCATTCGCAAAAAAATCTGACGTTGACAACATTTGACTTGACCTATGTATGTAGGTTAAACTTTTTGTATAGATAACTTATATTTATATATATATATATATATATATATATATATATATATATATATATATATATATATATATATATATATATATATATATATATATATATATTGTGTATATATAATATGTATATAACATATTATTTTATCACCCCATCATCTATTGTATTGTACATATTCGACACGTGCAAATAAATATAGGAAACGTAATACACAATACTCTGTCTGTCGATACTTTACTCATTCGCAGAAAAAATAAAGTAATAATAAAACCAAAAAAGGATACATTGTAATATTTGGTGTAAAGTGAGTATATCCAAGTTGCAAGAGTATGCTTTCAGGAATTCTTTGTGCAAGTCATGGAAACGGCAAAAGTAACTGGGTAAAGGTATCGATCGACTGCAAGCCTGCGGGTGAAGACATTGTCTGAAAAGTTTAAAAAGGCAAAATTAAGGACGAGTCAAAATATAATGTATTCATATATATATAAAATATATACGTGTGTATGCAAATTTAAAACACAAAAAAAAAACAATTATATGTATTTTCATAGTATTTAAAAGCTTTTATTTTTATTACAAGCCTCTTCTATGTTAGTTCGTCTGACAACATTTTTTTTAATCACCATAACATTCATGGTAATAAAAACAAATTGGTTGAAAACGGGATTTCAAATAAATTGCAGTATAACCATAGTTTGACTAAGTATAGCCCATTGCTGATAAGAACACTAATTAATATACGAGGGTCATTTATACCTATGTCAGTTCAACATTATTGTCGCGTTGTATGTTTTATGATCAGCTGTTAAATATAATAATTAGTACATTAGAATAATATAATACTATGATTACTAAGCAAATAAAATAAAATTGTAAAATAGAAAATGATCAGTAGATCAGTAGCTATTAAAATATATATAAGATGGATTGTGAACATAGTTTCATAATAATAAAAAGCATTTAAAAATCAAAACATAAAAATTACCGAAATAAAAATTTAATCATAGTTAATGTAAAAACGCCAGCATACAAATCAAAGATTATAATTATAGACATGAACTAACCTGAAGGGCAATTGACCATCCGTTATCATACGGAAGTTGGGCGAGTCCGGATCGATTTGTATCGTACGCAAATAGGTGTCAAACTGAAATATAAGTAAAATATCAATATACCTTTTGTCAACATGTAAATTATATAATAATAATAATCGAACTAGTGAATGAGCCATACCTGCGCAATCACCACTGGCAAGGGCTGCCCAACCCTTCTAATGAGATCGTCGGTCAGCGCTGAAATTTCTAAGATATCCTGGCAGAGTAGTGGCGGTGGAGCACCACCAGCAATAGGAACCCCCACATCCTCACTGTCCGGAGGCTTCACCACATACTGCTGCACTCCTACAATCTGAAACATCGTTGATATTCGTTTAATTTTCTTACTCAAACATATTACGATAATAAATAGCACAAATGAATGTTATTAAAAAGTAATTTACACAGAATATTGTACATATATACAATGAACATAGTACGTTCTTCAATTAATAATAAAATATTCCAATATTTCCAATTAAATTATTAACACTAGAAAATTTATTCAAGAAAAATATCTAACTCTAACAGGAAGAAATAAAAAAATTAATTACACCTGATACTGAATAGGGATTTTCAACTCCAGTTAATAAATATACACACATATGTTACATGTACTAACTCATAGTAGCGTTTTGTTGTGTTTTGGCAGTGCTGTTTACTAAAATTTGTTATTTCTACAATTAAAAATGTCCCAAAAAAGGATAAAAAATAATTTTCCAGTGTACTTTTTATAAACCGTGACATAAATTATAGTCAAAAGATGAATATTTTCATAGCTGACAAGTAAAAACGCATTTTTCCCGTAGCACGGAGTGACAGTGCTGTAATACACTTGGAACCATCGCATCGTCTAGTTTTCCTTGACCTCTGAAGCGAGCAACTGAACAGCTCGATGGACCTCTGATCGACCTCCCTCCGTTAACATTACCTTTGGAATCATTAAGTGTCATTTGCGTACTTTGCAGCAAATAAATGAAGTAACTTACCAACGTTTTGGCTGTTCAAATGTATCGAATGAACTTTTTTTTTTAATTTGAATTCTAATATTATATATACATACATACTCGTATTATTTCATAATTGATACGATATTACCAAAAATCTACAAATAAACAGGAGTTATGTCTTGATTAATTATTTTTTCATTTTTTATCACCATGGATACATTAACCTAAAACATGTACATATTTATAAGTTGTAGAAAATTTTTGACACGGAAAACTAATTTTCTTTGAAAGGCATATTGAATACATTTTTAAATGGTTCAGACACAGATGTCTATTTTATTTGACCATTGCTCGTATAATAAAGCTGAAAATATATGAAATATTTATAGACAAAAATGTATACGGAATTGGCCAGGGACATCGTAATTATGCACTATTAACGTCACTCATGGTCACACTACTCCATAGTGGATATTTATATTTTCATCATCATAAATATTATTTACATAAAAAATATTTTTTTCGCAAATATAATTACATTTTACTATACTTCCAATATTGTTGAATTAAATAAAATGAATTGGAATCATAGACGACAAAACATAAGCAAATTTGAATTATTTATTATTTATTTAACACTATTCGTTTGTTTTTAAATATTTTATAAAGATTAAACAAGAATAACACGAATTAAATACATAGAAAAATAAAATGACACAACTCCGTTTAGACTAAAATTCGAAAACGATTACTATGTATGTATATAATACATAGATCACGGTTAACGCAGCTGATACAATCCCCAATTTGGAAAAAATGAACGATATTAACACAGTGAGCGAAATTAGTGCGAGTGCCGTTATAACATTATTCAAGTGAACGATTTTTCACTTCCATACAGCATCATTACCTATTTTTCCTTACGCGATAAAAATAAGTAGTAAACACATACATATATGGATGTGTTTGTGTGTTCATGCGTTTGGAGACAGGGCGCTAAATTTACACTTGTGTCTGTCATTTGACATTACATGTGACCTGAAGAAACACAATTGACACCGTGCACGCTTAGAAAAACGTAACGAGCGCGTTGCTTAACATTCAAACTCACATAAATTATGAACCAGGTAAATAATTATTATTATAATAATTGCGTGTGAAAGCCCAGATTAAACTCATGTACAGATCAGAAAAGCGGTATCACCGTCGCGTTGCTGTCGCCATATCTGTTCGTTCGTAGTTCATATATATGTAGATGTTTAATGAATATTACATTTATAAAATGAAAACACTGAATAAATAAATTAAAAAGTTTATATTATAGCCCACACAAAACATAACAATGAATAAATATTTTCTGTACTACATTGTATTATGTTCCTACTAGGCGCGAGTGACTTTAACGAGTGGATTGATTCAAAACCCGAACACAATGTCCTATGACTAAACTCGTGGGTTATTTTCGCATATGTAGTTGTTTTAGTTTTTTAAGTTATGTTATAATGTTTTTTATTTGTATGCTAGACGAAAATTTTAGACAGGGAACCACCACAGAGGCTAGCCACTTGGATTCAAATAATACATTGACGCCATTTAACGGTGAATTAATATATTGCTATCCGTTAGTAATGTACAGGAACATCATCGAGGGCACAAATGGTACTCAGTAAGTACATGGTACATATTTTTTTATCTTTAGAATCCATGTGGTCAACGACCTTAACGCGGGCAACCACTGCAGTGCTTCCCCTACATAATATACACGACAGAAAACAAATCAAAATAAAGAGAAAACATTACAAAAATGCACACTATAAATGAAAATTTCATCTTAAATGTCAAATAGGAGATGCCTATATTGTTGAGAAAATTAGTTAAGCCCAGGTGACATATTTCCGATCTCATTTTAATTTTCACCTCATGAACTATTATAAAAATCGTTTATAACACATCATCAACAAATCAAAGAATTAAAATCAAATGAATCCAACTCAAAGGCCATTGCGTTTACGGCTAACCATAAATATTGTAAAAATTTTCTTTCATTTTCAAATCAACTACGCACTAATGTCATATGTGTATAGCACAAAAGAAATCGATACCTTGATTTTTCAATTAATTTGAGAATCTCAAAAACACAGCATCTCTTAGGAATTTCAATAAATATTACGGGTTTGATACTCATTTATTCTCAAAAGTTATTACGAATGAGAAGACGAGACAGACTTATAATATGTTTTAATGTTAAACGGAAGTAAATCTTATCAAAATTATGAATTCAACTGAGAGGATAATACATTTTTTTTAAATATAAAATATTTTACATTGATATTTGTGTATGTATGTATGTATATAAAAAGCAAACAAAAATAAATGTCTTGGCAAATTTCGAATCGATGCTCGATGCGCAAAGTTCAATGACAGCATTCAAATGCGAACTGGAAAATTTGGTAACACTTTACGAACTCGATTTCGACTAAGGCAACCACAGGCCGTTCACGTTAAGCGAACTACGTACATATACATGTACTTATGTATGTACATACATATGTAGTGCATACATATTTAAAAAAGATCAATCGGAGAAATCTTTTACGGCCATGAAAACCTACACGGAAACGAGCAATTATATATTAATTTTGAACGATTTAACACCAGCCGTAAACTACAAATAGGCATATCAAATACATACTTTAATCCAGGTTTTCAAAAAAATTTAAATGTCGATTCACCATTTGTGTAGTTTTATAGAAAACTTATATTTAGTACACTTTTTTCCGACTCGAGCACTTATGTACATGCATAGCCTATCAGAAATATACGCTGCACGCCAAAATGTCATAAGAGCTAACGCGTTTTCCACATGAAAATACACTACGATGTTTAATACACGACGCTTATTTTTGGTTTTTTTTTTTTTTTTTGATGACCAAAAACATATTGATGCCAGGAATCAAACCATTAAATGGAAAACGTCGGTGTAATAGTTGCGTAACAATTATAATGTGCCGGCTTTAGGCGAAAAAATGTGCGGTCACCCCACGAATGGGATGGAGTAGCGAAACAACACAAAGAGAAAGACAACTATGCGATTTAATACGAGAGCGACGAGGAGAGAAAATGAATTCTTTGCGGACGACCAACCTGTGTTACAGCGGGGGCTGGTGACCCCAAGGGAACCTGTTGCGCAACAACCGGAAGCGGGCATCGGACCGTACCTCTGTACTACTGTTATCCACCTCAGAGGAAATTCAATCATTTATATATATGTGCGATGGACATTGAAAATTAAATTAAATTTTTAACGTAGAACTGCGTCTATTCACGAAGGTACATACATTGCATTACAGCGGCCACGACACAAAAAACTCTCGCCTCCAAAATCGATATGTATAAATCAAAGATTGTCTTTCGCATCGCAATAATACTTGATCATTGAATACGTGCATAGAACAAGAATGGCTATTTATAAAAAAAAAACGGATGTGTATCAGTGGCTGCCATCATCGGACTAGATGGACTAGGCTAGTCCCCTAAAATCTTTTACCTTAATTGAAAAATATCAATAATTCAATTACAATAAATTCAAAGCATTGTCCATATTGATATTTTTCACTCGGATTAGCGAAGTTCGAAAACCGGAATCAACAATCTACTACCAATCTACGGTTCTAACAATCTACTACCAATACCACTACCTAAGGTATCACAATCTAAGGTAGTGGTATTGGTAGTAGATTGTTATGATTAGTAGAGATAGGACCGGAAGCGCGCCGTCTTTTATTCCATTATTGTAAATGCTTTGTAAAAAAGGTTCGGCAAACCTTTAACAATGCGTTTACAACATGTGAACAATGAACAACACGCTCTGGGTCCGCTCTTTAATGATAAGTCTTCGGCGGTGGAGCGTGCTTTTGGAACAAAAAATGTGAGTTTTGGGGCTATATTCCAGGAAATAGGGCGAACTACAAAGCTAGAGCAAAAAAAAAGGTTTACCATAAAAATTAACAATGGTGGGCAAGGTTGCGCCGAAGCTTAGTTATGATCAAAGATCGGGATGATGCTTTTGGTACCAAAAATGGTTGACTATTGTCAATTACTATGTATTGTCAAACATACTTTTTTGTAATTTTGCTTTGTAGCGGTCTATTGTTATTTGACGAGCAGCCAGCCAACTCCGAATACTAGTTATGATATGCTTGCACGGACTCGCCGTCTCAATTCTGTTCACTGAGAATATTTTGATTTGTGTCTATCAAACATCATTCTGATTTTTTTTGTTAAAATACATGTTCACACAAAACTTTTTGAGTATAAATATGGCAAGGGACTCGACTCACGAAAGGATTCCCTCGGAAGAAATCAGTGCAGAGCGAGCAGAAACAAATAACGAGACCGTGTAATGTTGCATTCTCGATCGATTGTGTAAAAAATCATTCAAAAGTTTTGAAGACAAACAAGATGATATTAATAAAGATAGGCTGCTTAGAATATTTCTGTTAGCACAAAAATGAAAATTATACTCATTTTAAATATTTTTATTTCATACTAGCTGAACCCGGCATGCGTTGCAATGCCATCTATTCCTGTTTTCCCGATCCCATTTCTGGGTGATTTTTTTACAGAAACCACCGCGGGCATGCACGCAATAACTCATGTAAGTTTCATCGCAATCGGTTGAATGGTAGAGGAACGCATACGACACAGATAGACAAGCAGACATACATTGATTTTTATATATCTTCATATATGTATATTTTTTCTCCATACATAGTCCCCTCTTGTAAAAATCACGGCACGCCACTGATGTGTATGTGTGTGAGAAATTTCACAATTCAATAATTAGTCGACTTTGTGGTAATTAAAAATCAATTCGCAACATTGCGTCGAAGTTATGAAATTTTATATATATGTAAATGACCGTAATAAACGATACTATTGTTTATTGTAATGATGTGCACGAATGTATGAAATTTTAACATCTCCTATACATACATACAATGTACTTTCATTAATTCAGAAAACCCTCAGCTATGTAGTTCAAGTTCCGTTTGAAACTCAGCACGCGGATCCACTCGGCCCCAATATTATTTTAGGTTAATGCTTAATTTCTTAAACAGAATTTACCACAACACTACAAAGAAATAATGTAAACAAAAAAAATGAATGTTGTTTAAAATTTCGAATAAATAAACAAATGAAGGTCGCTCTAGTCGCCATAGAAGTGTTCAAAAATCGAAATTCACACATTGTATTGTATTTTACGTACATTCATACCAGCTGTGACAGCACAAAACGTACTTACAATACAAAAAAAATACAATTTGTCGACTATAATTTAAACATATACAAATGTACATACATGTAAATATGTATATAGATATACTTATAATAATTTAAAAATAAATGTATGTATATTTACATCATTAAAGTACATATATTGCATAAAAGTATGAGCAAAGTGAACGACTACAGAAGAATATGAGTTAATTTTTTCAAGTCATTCCCTCATAGGTACTTAAATTGATAATATCAAGACGAAAACAAAAAATTGATTTATTATATTTTACCTTGCGCAAGTCGAACGTGTGATCGTTATGATCGAGATAGACATTACGTACATAGAACCAGCAGACTAATAGACACCCACGTATACCTACATACATACATATGTATATACATACATATAAAGTATATCTTTACGATAAGATAAGACGCTCAGATGATATAGTGATATATCATTATAGAATATACTTATATATTATATACCTTCGATATAGATATTATTCTAAAATTCATATAAATCATACACACGCAATTGCATCGATACTCTGTTCAACGTTTACGAGTGCAATGTCGTTATCAGATGCACGCTTTATTTGTCGTAAATAAATGCATAGATATGACCCATTTAAAGATTATTTCTATAATTGAATTACCTTGACGAAGGCAACGAGAAACCACGGAAAAATGAACACACTCGATGCATTTCATCAAATAGCAAATGTATAAAAATTGTACGTTGTGAAACAACTGAGCTGAATATTTAAATAACTAATTAATATATTTTTTAAAGAACGTGTCTATAAATAAAGTATTTTCACGAATATGAATATTTTTTACATGATTGTGTTGTTAAATGTAATTATAAATTTATTGAAACTGCTGTCAACAAATACGGAATAATTGAAGTTTGCGTGTAGGATTTCGTTTCGATCTCTCGAATGACTATTATTTTCCAGGTAAGTATTGACAGGTAGATGATGACAGCGCAGCGAGGTCCTTTGCCTATTGTTCGTCGACGCCATGCAACCATCCAGAACGCGAGGTGCAGTCAACAGGTGGAAACGCGAGGTGCACACGCTGTCTAACTTCATATTAATCACGGAACCAAAACGCTTCTACCTTTCCAACACAATATGTAGATATTGATTAACTTAATATGATGGTTTAAAATCCGAATTTACATATCTCATCATATATTATGTATGTATGCATGTATAGGTACAAATGCATGTAAATATGTCTTTGGTTGGGAGCTTCGTAAACAAAACAAAGTTTCTATGACGACAATTCAATTGGTTGAATATTATATTTTTTTCGATTCAAATAAATTGAATAAAAAAACAAATGAATATTTACTATTAGATCCTCCATGTTTACGCTGTTTATATTACAAATACTGAACGAAGCCGGGTAAGACAACTAGTAAATATATATTTAGATGATATAAGATTGTGTAAAAAATTTCAATGCGGTACATAATAATATCATCTAATGCCGTGGATAATTTGGATTAAAAAATAAATCGTCTGTAAGCGCTTTGCGTGCCTGTGAGCGTTGTTTCTTAAATAAGAAAGGCTATAAAGCTGGGGAAAGGTAAAAGAAAAATTCTCCGAAATAAGTGGTTTCGCCCAATTGTACATAATTTACAAGTCAGTTAAATATGTTTAACCAGTGGTACGCTTTCCAGACGCATCCATAATTTTCGCAGCGCCTGTGTGCATCACACACTTCGCACGGGCCACTCACCGGTCCTGTATATGTACATACAAATCTTTGTAAACCAGCAAATCTGTCTGTTTGTCTATCTGTCTGCGTTTCTGCTTGTCTGTCTTTTTGTCTGTCTGTTTGTCTGTATGTTTATCTGACTGTTTGTCTGTCTGCTTTTCTGTCTGTTTGTCTGTATGTTTGTCTATCTGTTTGTTTGTCTGTTTGTCTGTCTGTTTGTCTCTCTGTTTGTCTGTCTGTTTGTCTGTCTGTTTGTCTGTTTGTATGAATGTTTGTCTGGCTTTTTGTCTTTCTGTTGGTCTGGCTGTTTGTCTGTCTGTTTGTTTGTCTGTCTGTTTGTCAGTTTGTTTGTCTGTCTGTTTGTCTGTCTGGCTGTTTATCTGTCTGTCTGTCTGTCTGTTTGTTTGTCTGTCTGTTTGTCTGTCTGTTTGTCTGTCTGTCTGTTTGTCTGTTTGTTTGTCTGTCTCTCACATATGCATTCCTATACCATTCAACCGATTGCGATGAAACTTACATGAGTTATTGTGTGTATGCCCGCGATGGTTTCTGTAAAAATAATCGCCCGAAAACGGGAACGGAAACGGGAAAAACGAGAATGGGTGGCATTGCTTGGCAAATAATTTCAAAGATGTTCGCCGCCTGCTTTTTTCCGATAAATTATCATTACTGTAATTGCATGCGTTATTGTGGTATTGCAACTCATGTCGGGTTCAGCTAGTATATTATACATTTTACATTATAGGTTCTCATTATCTCTCATATATATATATTTTCACTTCACTCATAGGTTATTTACATATGTAGGTAGGCATTTCAACACAGGACGAATTGACCCCGGTAATACTATTATCCAATAGCTTCCCATCGCTTTCTAGAGATGGAAGATGGGATTGTATGATGGGTACATATGTATATTAAGAGACTAACCTTATTAGTGGGGAGTTCAATGATGACGAAGGTAATGAGCACTAGGGGTTGTTCGTCGCTGCCAAGAGCCGGTCCTTGTTGTCCAGCCGTGGCAGCCCATACTGCGCAAACCCACCCCGCCATCATCCCCTGCTCACTGCACCTCACCTCCACCACACTGCCGCCAATCTCACCACCATGATCACCGCCTCCGGCTATTTTGATCACCGCCGTTTTTAAGCTAATCACAAACGGTCACTTTACCAGCATCGACGGCTGATCAAACTCAACAAACACACACGCACATACACAAACTGCAATTTCTCTTTAATTGTGCAGCAACAGTGGCCTATCTGAAAAATAAAAAAATAAACATATTCAAAGATTCATTTGATGGGAAACAAATTTAAAGATTAATACTGTTACCATATCTAATAATGATACGATATCGAAAGTGATGTGGCAAAGGATGATGTGATGTGTAGCCATATATTTTTTAATGAGGATTTTTTTCATTTACAGTAGAAATTTAATTTGCATGTGGTATTAACAGTATATGTCATCTGAAGTGACACAGATAGCTGATAATGTAGAAGAAGCGATAGGATTTGTATTGTAGAAAGAAATCCAATGAGAAGTTTATGTATGTACATAAATATTTCATACGTTATTCAAATTTCAAGAATAATACAACTAAGTAGAGCACATTTATGAACAAATTAGAACGCTCAGAATCGTAAGTATTCAAACTCAAGTTCCAAAGCATTGAATTTCAAAATGCTGTATAGGATCTAGTATAACAATAACAACAAAAGAAAATTAAATACAAGGGTGAGAAGCATGATGGAAGTGTCAGATAAAATATGTAGATCTGGGGTAGAGGCTAAATTGACAATGATCAGTATATACATATGTATGTATGTATGTATTTACGTGTGATACTGGATGAGAGTTCAATGAAGAATATGCATACTCAAAAAGGGCCAGAAAATGTAGTAGAAAATATATTAGACCTAATAAATTGGAATTTAAAATCAAATGGATTCGGACAA
This sequence comes from Arctopsyche grandis, assembly GCF_051622035.1. NCBI lineage: Eukaryota > Metazoa > Arthropoda > Insecta > Trichoptera > Hydropsychidae > Arctopsyche > Arctopsyche grandis. Next base: position 21,250,255 of record NC_135357.1, read on the forward strand.
GTGAATAAAGCCAAGGGTTGAAACGAATGGAACTATATTTGATAGGCCTCAATGATATGTACATGACCAACAATTTAACTATTACAATGGTAGTTTTAAGATCTTTTCCATTTTATTTTATCAGTATCAATAGATTTCTAATTAAGAAATATCAATTCATAGGATTTTTCTTTTAATTTCTTTTTGATTTAAAAACAAAAGTAACAGCGCGACCCTGCGCACCATTGTTAATTTTTGCTCTCTAGCTTTATAGTTTGCCCTCTTTCCTGAATAATAGCCCCAAAACTCCCATTTTTTGTTCCAAAAGCACGCTCCACCGGCGAAGACTAGTTATTAGCAAAAGTAGTAGTTCGGTCGATGCTTTTCGCACAAAACATGGTTTACTATTGTTAACCATGATTCATTGCTCTCTTGCTTCGAAAAATAATGGAGCGGTCTATTGGTATTTTAAAAGCACCCAGCCAACGCCGAAGACTAGTTATTAGAAGCAAATTTTCGAACATACGTGATACAAAATGAATCTTGGAAACTATTAAAAGTATATATAGAAGCAAAGGGTAATATATAACGGCTCATATTTTTGTACATTCATAAATTCATCGCGACCTTCATTGAAATTTGCTCCTAAGGAAATAAAGTCAACACTCTTATACATATCCAGCTAATGTTTTTTGTAAATGTTAAAATTTTAATAAATGAAAGCAAATATTTCTATTATATACATATACATAAGACCGGTTTGATAAATAAATAACAATAATTACACGAAGTTCCAAACAATTCAATGACCAAAATCTGTGAAAAGGTTTGCATAAAAGCAGGAAAAATATCAAGCAAATTTTTCGTTATTTGGAATTCGAACTCTTAGTTAGCGAACGTTTCCTAATTAATATTCTATTTTTTTTTTTGCCAGCAGCGATACTACATACTACCTAACATGCAAATGTATGTGCGCATGTACATTAATAGATAAAAAACAACTTACGGTGAAAAACATAAGTACGGTGACTATATTTTTTGGGGAATATAAAGGACATTTAATGAATCGTTTTATAACTCAAAAAAATGCTTTATGTAAGTTTATAATATTTATTATAAAATATTAGCATACAACATTTAGAATTCTAAACAATCAAATTTATTATACGTTATGGAAATTTAAATGAAATTAATTTTGATATTTTTACAAGTACGTGTGATTTTTAATAATGCGGGTTCATGCTTTAAAATATCTAAAAATTGTAGACAGCTCATTTCGAATTTGCATTTGTTATAAATGCATGCTTATAAAGTGTCCATTTTTAATTGGGTTTTTACAATGGAAATAATCGTTAAATGGGGGGCATTCTATACAGGGAGGGAAAATTCAACGATTTTTAAAATGTTTTTCAAAGGAACTTTCTTTTCTGTGAAATATTCAAAACTTTCAACCCATTCATGTTGGTATCGCTTGTCATTTTGTCACTTTTCTTCGATCTTTTTATTTGTGACATTGAATTTTTAATACACAAAACTTCATCAATAATTTTTCTTCAAGTATATTTAAGGATCAGTGATTAGACATAATTTAATAGCTATTCCTCGACCTTCGTCCACAGAGGAATTTCTCGTAATAGGACCCATTAAACTTCCATTTCCACGAAACATGTCTCCGAGTTATATGAATAATCAATACAGGTTTAATAAAATTTATGAATTTCATATTTAAATATTTCGACGTTAATATTTTTAGCGATCGTCGATATTAGAAAATAATGGACAAAAGTCAATTTTAGAAAATAAATAAATCTAAAGGACATAGCAGTGAAATAAAGGATTTCCCTCCTAAATAAAGGAAATACGGTCAGTGTAAACCTAAGCCATTTTATTTCAATGGTAAATTTTAAAATATAGGTATTATACATTCTACTTCTTGATATCTATTACATGAGCCGTTATATATGAAAGAGGCGAATATCCAATTTTCATATTCAAAAACACTACTTCTGTTTGACTTAATCAATTATTTTAATTCGGTATGTCCAGAATCTCGGAAAACCAGAATAAACGTATCACAGGCCACCAGTATTTTTAAATATTGTTAAACCAAAAACATTATATTTAATGTTTCGCGAAATATTTCTCGAAATGAAGAAAAGTGGACTTATACCACTTTCAAATATGACGGCTCATATGTAGAAAAAAATGCCATTAACTATGTATATAATAATTTTAGACAAAATGGCGATTGTAAATCGTCTCACCATTATTTTGCTGTGTACGCAATAAAATACGAAAATTTAGAATTCAGTCAAGGTTGATATTTTTTCAATTATTTAACTCGTTGTTTCCAAAATCTCGGAAAAGCAGAAAAAGTATCCACCAGTATTTTTAAATATTGTTAAACGAAATATTTCTGGGAATGAAGAAAAGTGGACTTATGCCACTTTTAACACACTAGGGTCAAAATGACCATACACAGAAAGTGTAATTCAATCGAAATGCTATTGGAAAGCGAATTAGAAAACCAAAAATTAGGAAAGCATGCTAAAATTAGAACTTTCTCAATAAAGGGTTGATAATTTCAGCCACTTAAATTATTTTGACAAGGCCTCCTCTTAGCTTCACTTCGCAATCGATTCAGTATCTTTTCCTACGGTCTTCCGATCGTTTTGAAACTTTGGCATTTTGTGCGGTTTGGTCAACGATGGAAATTTAAATAGTTTCCGATATTTCGACGGTGAATAATAATTGTAATAGACACGTTTAAAAATGGGGTCTACGTGACGAGCCAGAATGTTAAATTACAGAAAACACAAATATCGGAAGGCAAAGATCGAAAATCGAATGATCTTAAGTCGAAAGATCTAAAAAAAAGGGTGCATGGTAAACGGTACATACTCACTTAATTTGCGCGAGCAGGATACAACAGGAACAAGAGGAACATGCTTTTCCTCCCGTATTCTGCGCGCGCACATTAATACGGGAGGAAAAGCCTGTTCCTCTTGTTCCTGTTGTATCCTGCTCGTGCAAATTGAGTGAGTATGTACCGTTTACCATGCACCCTTTTTTTTTTGATCTTTCGACTTAAGATCTTTAGATTTTCGATCTTTGCCTTCCAATATTTGCGTTTTCTGTAGATTTAACATTGTTGCTCGTCACGGAGACCGTTAAAAATGCTACAATTTTGAACATCTTGACGTTTACTGGTAAGTAGACTTGCATATATACTATTTTCCTTTCCGACACCCTCCGTCTTGTCAGACTTTAATTGTTTAAACCCCTATAACTTAACTTTTCCACACTTAAGTTCTGACCGCACTATACGGCCGTCAAATGCTGCAGGACGGCACAACACGGCAAAGTTGATACAAAAGGCAACTCTGTCGCGTGACGCGTAGTGCGTTATATCTCATACAATTTCATACAGACAATATTTGGCCGCATGCTGCCGTTCGTGTCGCAGACGCATAGTGCGGTCAGACCTTATATCTTATTTTCTTATTCGTGTAAAATTATTTTGAAAGTATTTCAAACGAATCATACATACACTGTATACTGTGAGTAGTTTTGTTTGTTGTTTTTTTTTTCGGTAAATCTTGTTTCGGACTAACGGGAAAGATAAAAATCTCTTATAAACTTTTGCCCTCTTTACGAAGGTTAACCGGGAATCTTTCGGCTGCCCATCGGCGCAGTACGATAGTCTAAATTAACGGATAAAATTTTGACTATCGTCCAACGAAGACCATTAGATAAAAAGTCGTTTAAAAACGAGAAAGCACATTAGAGAAGCGAGATTGGGCGAATCCCAAGGGACACCGTTACGTTACGCTGCCGCGGAGTAACGGTACAAGTTGGCGTAACGACGCTCGCGGCTTGAAAGCAACCATTTGAATAAATCGATATCATCATCTTCAGGGTGTCGGAAACACACGGACGAAATTCGGAATCCGGACTCAAGCCGGTTTTCTTCGTCCGGTCGCAGTGGACCGTTGCAGCACCACCTGACCGTTTTTCGATTTCGCAAATTCATAATGAGGTGACTTTCTAAAATGCCGACGATTTCTATGTACGTACACGTGCGCGAGCTAGCTCGTACACACACTCGTGCACACACACACACACACAAACAAACCCTCTCTACTCTGGGATTCGAAATTCAAATTGCGTCAAAAGGTAAGGTCTGACACATTGTAAATATACAAAATATATTATTTTGCATGAACAGGTGTCGATCGATTAAGCGGGGCTACGTCATCTCGTCGCAGTCCCGTTATTATGCGGACGAGCGACCGTGCGGTGTGCATGTGCCAACTTCCAAGCTCTTCAATTTTTCAGAATGGAACCAGTATTTTTTCATTTTAGATTATTAAATAATTTGATCGATATCGAACAAGCTATTTTTGTTGTTTTTCGTAAATAAATGTAATACGCCGATAACACGATAATTTTTTAGCGATTACCTTCATGAAATCTCTACATGTAATCAAATTTAGATAAACCTTGCAAGCAATGACCAATCAAAAATTAAGTTCACGCGGTAAATAGTTTTGCTAATTAAATAGCGATATTTATGTACAAGGCTCTTTTTATTATAAACTGAGTATACTTTGCGAATGCAAATTAAACGGGAATAATTGAAACCTTCACTCAATTCTAAATTTTCGTATTTTATTGCGTACACAACAAAATAATGTCGAGAATTTTCTTCATTCCCAGAAATATTTCGCAAAACATTAAATATAATGTTTTGCGTTTAACATTATTTAAAAATACTGGCGGATACTTATGTTCTACTTTTCCGAGATTCTGGACACAACGGGTTAAATAATTGAAAAAATATCAACCTTCACCGAATTCAACGTTTTCTACATATGAGTTTTCCCATTTAAAAGTGGCATAAGTCCACTTTCCTTCATTCCGAGAAATATTTCGCAAAACATTCAATTGAATGTTTTGCGTTTAACAATATTTAAAAATACTGGTGGCCTGTAATACTTTTCTACTGCTTTTCCGAGATTCTAGACATATCAAATTAAAAGAAGCGATGAAGTAAAAAAGAAGTGGTGTTTTCGGAACTGAAAATTGGACTTTGTATACATATGTAGGTGTATTAAAGTTTCAGGATGGTTTTTAGTTTAAATTTTCTTTTGATTATTATCGTATACATAGCTTTAGTGAACTTTTGAACGAATTTACGCAAATGCGGCAAAAAACGTATTATTCACTGTAATAATTTGTGGAATATTGTACTTTGAAACTTCAATATCCGTACTCAATTTTTTTTCAACGATTCATATGTATGTATACAAAACATGTATTCCTTTTTATTTTCTTTTTTATGCCACTTTTCAAGGTACACACGTCACAAAACATATTTATGCAACTTTTCGTATAATATTCAAGCATATATCTAAAATATATGCTTGAATATTATGTATTATCAATTATTATTATAAAATCTAACTCATTTCGCGATCTAAATGACCATGATTAATATTCTACATCACATGTGTAAATGATTTACAAGATATTCTCTGCAGTTTCGTACTGCAATAAATGAATACCTAACAAGATTTTTGAACTCGCGCTACAAGCGAATGTAGCATTTCAAACATACATACATAATTCACATTGAATTAATATTGCATTATCATTTCAGGTGTTTCAAATTTCATATTTATAAAAATATACTATAAGGTCCTTGTAAAATCAAATTGATAACGCTTAAAAAAATCAAAATGGAATTTTGCAAAAATGTTTAAATTTTTTAAGGCGTATTTTATATCACTTATAAAAGGTACGAATTTTCTTCCCTCAATCTCTATAATTGTACTCAGTATATAATATGCTTACAATTACTAATAGGTACAGATCTAATGTACACGTACATATTTGCTTCGTATATGATATATTTAAAACCTATCCGATAGGATTATTAAATACGCCTTCGTGGGATGAAAACAATATACCTACAAAAACTTAAGAATATCTTGAAAATTAATGAATTAATATTTATATTTAAATTTCTAATACACCCTTAACAAACTATTCAGTACGTTTAAATGGCATTGTAAAAATCAACGAGAAGCACTAGAAATTTGATGAATAACTGTCAAATCTTAGTTATTCCTCCTTGGCCGAACGTCCTCGTCAAGGTAACTTTGAATTTTACCTGGGAATGACGGACCACAAAACCTTAGAGACAAGCAATTATTTCACACTGTTAGTTGCGACGTGCCACTTGAAAAAACATCAGTACCATTGTGTTAGTTGTTAATAATTTGCGGAGCAAGGGGAGGAATTTTGACAGTGAAAACCTGTCGATGGAACTGGAACGGGATGAAGTGAAGTTGGTCGTTGGAATTTGGACACATCCGCGTTGGTCGCGTCGGATCGAGAGGCCGCGCGACCGCACGCTGCTCGAAGAGTTGTTTAAAGTGAGAGGAGGTGAGTGGGGTGTCGAAAGTTCGACCAGACCGCAGATCCTGACGCATTCAGGTGCGCAGATGCTGCCAATATTCAATGGCAACTGACAACTGACAAGTAGCAACTGGCAACTGGCAATTGGCAGACGTACCTGTAATATGGTGGATGCGGCGTGAGGGGAACTACGTACAGAACAGCGCTACTGCCGGACTCAAAGTGAACGCAGGTGAGCCAGGTGGGGGCCACGAGGGGGTCAGGAGGGGGCTCTGTTGCCACTCCGCAGTGCTGCCGGGCTGGAATTTATCGCGCAGGTAACAACTCACCTGGCCCAAACTTGTATCATCACTCCTCACTCTCGCCAACACCGCTACTGCGTTGCTACACACCACTGAGGTACACTTTTTCTTGGCAAAAGCTAATTTGCCAACATTCAGCTGATTCAGTCGGCAAGGGCGATTCGTATTTTGACGTAGAACTACAATAGTCACCTTTACGAGATTATCTCCCACGTGATTACGATTTTAAACGGTAGTAATTAGTTAGCGTGGTGATTTGCAGTCAGTTCTAGTACAAGTTGTTGCTTCTAAGTTATCGAAATTGTAAATAGGTTTTTGAGCTCTTTTTCCTATTATGCTGTAGACTAACATTAGAATAATATAATACTGTGATTACTAACCAAATTAAATTAAATTGTAAAATAGAAAATGATCAGTAGATCAGTAGCTATTAAAATAGATATAAGAAGTATTGTGAACATAATTTCGTAATAATAAAAAGCATTTAAAATAAATTAAAAAAAAAGTTATCGAAAAAATCGACCGTGTGTTTTACAATGGAGAAATAAAACCATGTGCAAAATCTCGGTCTCCGTGATGAGACAGAATGTTAAATGACAGAAAACGCAAATATCGGAAGGCAAAGATCTAAAATCGAAAGATTTTAAGTCGAAAGATAAAAAAAAAATGGTGCATGGTAAACGGAACATACTCACTTAATTTGCGCGAGCAGGATACAACAGGAACAAGAGGAACAGGCTTTTCCTCCCGTGTTAATGTGCGCGCGCAGAATACGGGAGGAAAAGCATGTTTCTGTTGTATCCTGCTCGCGCAAATTAAGTGAGTATGTACCGTTTACCATGCACCATTTTTTTTTTTGATCTTTCGACTTAAGATCTTTCGATTTTCGATCTTTGCCTTCCGATATTTGCGTTTTCTGTCGTTTAACATTCTGTCTCGTCACGTAGACCCGCAAAATCTATATATGTACCTACACTTCATAGATTACCTAAACACAATCTGCTTTAGGTCATCGACTTTAGAGAGTCTTTAATTAATATTATGTATTAGATGTATTATGAACATTTATAAGGATTGTAAATAGGTTTTTGAGCTCTTTTTCCTATTATGCTGTAGATTAGAATATTATAATACTATGATTACTAACCAAATTAAGTTAAATTGTAAAATAGAAAATGATCAGAAGATCAGTAGCTATTAAAATAGATATAAGATGTATTGTGAACATAATTTCGTAATAATAAAAATTATTTAAAAATCAAAAATATACCTACACGCCAGGTAGGAAACAAGCTATGTTTGTCAGGTAATTCTTAAAGAGGGGGTAGGGGGGGGCGTCTTCTCCATTGTTCCACTTTAGTTAAGTATGTTTAGCGTTGCAAATTACACGTTCGAGCACATTAAAGCAATTCGCTATACCGTCCGTAAAGAAGTTTGATTCGAAAATGTGCGTAATTTTGTATGAATTATCGTAATAAAAGAAACTGTTGTTAATTCCAATAATGTTCACTAATCAAATGTACAAAATAATTATAATCTATATATAATTGAATGTCTGCTTGTCTGCCTGTTTCGTATAGGCTCCTAAACCACTCAACCGATTACGATGGAACGTTCAGGATTTGTTGTACGCATGTCCGGGAAGATTACTGTGAAAAAAAAATGGGAAAACCTAATAATAATATTCGTAATTATGATTTTACCAAAGCGAAATTATGAAGCGCCATTGTGTAGTCAAGGAAATGTGTTTGTTGGCAACCACGTTAACAGGTTGGTTTATGACGACACGGCGTTGAAGAGAGGTTACTCCACGGCGTTGAAGAGACGTTACTCCACGGCGTTGAGCTCCAGCCGTCACTTGAAACGGGAACGGGAATTGCATGCCTTAGGGCCGGGCTGCACCGTGCGACTTGTGAGCGACTTGGTTGAGGGTGACCAGACCAATGCATGCAGGTAGATGGGACATGCTACACCCGTCAACTTGTTTGTCGCACACATTTCCATACATTTTTTCGTGTCGCGCAACTTGTCGGCCGACAAAGTTGCACGGTGCGGCCCGGCCCTTATTCCGGCATCGCAACACATGCCGGGTTCGGCTAGTGATGAAATAAAAAATATGTAGTGTTTTCATTTCCACGATAAATTCTAAATAAGGGAGTACTTAACGCAGTCTTTCTTCACAAATCATATTTTTAATCATTTAAATTTTCTCATGTATGTATATTTTTCAGATAATTTTATAAAAGCACCACAGGCGAAAGTTTATTTGAAGTGAATAAACTTCATTGTGGACAATTGAATCGAAAATAGTGTTAAGAGAAATTATGTGATCATTTTTTTTATGTATTCGTGTAGTTGTAATGTATTTGCCTTTAATGTTTAATGAATGAACTTGAATGAAATATTACAATTTTAAGGGGTGTACTTTTTATTTAAAAGTTAAATTTTTCATTTGTTTTATTTTCAAGATAAATATAACATAGACTAAATTTATTTGTTACTAATTGTTACTTTTGACAAGAAAAAGTCTAATACGAATCAAAATAGATATCAAAATTTTATTGAATTCCAAATCGATAAGTCCCTACAGCTTCTTAAATCTACAATTATAATGATTTCATTGTATATATTTTGATTTGTGTATATGATTTGTATTTTATGTACATTAGTATAATATTGCCAATTTGTATATTATTCAAACCATTACCACAAACTAAGAAAAAAGCTCAATTTCCTGCATGCATTCTAATAATGAAAACACATCAAAGATACAAATAATCATAATCAATAAAATTATACTGTATTATATTAAGTATGCATTTGGCTCTCAGGAAGGTGGGAGAGGCAGAGAATCATAAAGCTGAAATCTGAATTTTATTTATAACAGCTTTATGACAACTTGATAAATTTTCAGTCATAAAAGTTATATTATTTCACTTATATTTAAATTATGATGTAAATAAAAATTATCCATTTGATAAACCGGAAATACGCATTTTTCCCAAAAGTCAAAAAATGTCACGATTTTTTCAAAATCACTGAGCTGTGTCAACTGGAAATGGTGATTTTCTCTGGAATAAATATTTCGTTATTTTTTGTGGCATACTCAAAATTTTGTATCTTCAAAAATATTGCAATTTTTATCTAAATAACGATATTAGGTTTCAGAAAAACTTATATAAAACCTTTAAAAATATATATAAAAAGTCGGATAACCTGATCTTTAGCCTGAAACATATGTATGTATGTACATATGTATTGTATGTACATATGTATATGTATATAGATATAAAAAAAAAACTTTTAATAAATTTCATCATTTACATCACTCTAATATCTGATTAGAAATTTTTCCGATATACCACGACGAACGCTGTCACATAAATCAAATAATACTGAGTTGACACGATACGATTGCATTCGGATCGAGTCCGCTAATTTGGTCACTCGGACGTCGCCACGTTTCGAATAATGTGCGCTCGTACCGTGTGCGCTCGTACCGTGTCAACCCGGTATAATAAATAATATAATACAAAACCGAAGATAAATGTATGTTAACATAAATAATATTCGAGCCCAATGGGTTGCGATGTTGCCATAAGCGTGTGTCGGTGTCTCTATGTACCGTTGGTCGAGCAAGCTGAGCGGCACCAACTTTGGAACCATACACCCAACTTTAGGAAGCAGCATCAGCCAGTCCACAGTCCAAGAATTGACCAAAAACAAAACACAACAAAATACCCTATCGGTGGGGGCGCAACATTGCGCAACACTCATGACCTTGAGTGACATGTGCACAAATTTGCATGAACGCTTATACGCCAACACGTGCATTGGGAAAAATCCCCTATTGTAATTATTTTATTGTAATACACCGAAAAAATAACTTTTTCAGAATATGATTGACAACATAACAATTGCAACTTCATTAGACAAAATAAACTTTCGAAATTAAATCTTTCAGTAGATGTGAAAAAAAATGGCATAGTATGAATTCACATGTACGTGCAAGTATACATAAATATAGTGTATGTATAATATATATGTACCTTACTTTTAATTGAACTTTGATCTTCAAGGTTGACAGTTTAAGTGTACGTTTGGTATGACATAACAATATTTTTCGCGAATATATGTACATACACATACATAGGTACATACAATGTAGTTGGAAGTTATTACTTTTTTCGATTCAAAAATTTTTCTAATGTTAATAATGTACATATTACATAGATATAAAAAAATGCATACATATATGTACTTCGGTTTATTAAATAGTTTTAGAAATTAAAAAAAAATCGTGGAGTATTTCTTCGCAAACCAAATGCTGATGTCAGCACTTGAGAACTGTGCTTTAACCCGGCAGAAGATGATTATGTTATAATTAAAGCCCGGATAACCAAGCTGCCGTTCATTGTTCAAATGTTGTAAATGCATTGTTAGAGGTTTGCCGAACCTTTTTTACAAATCATTTACAACAATTGAACAATGAGCGGCACCTTGGCTATCCGTACTCTAGTTATAATAATTGTATCGGTTATTTTTGAAGTGGAATAAGTCAGATCAGTAAATATAAAGTAAAAACGACATATTACTTGAAATTCATTTTAAAAAGTACATTCTATAATTCCTTCTTCCATTGATCAACCAAATTTTTCAATGCTGTATATATGTACGTATATGAATGTCTTTTGTACGTATATCAAAAGCAAAATATTATACCTTTATCAGACTTTGATAGTACGTATGTACATAACTACGCCCGTATAAAACTCATAAATTGGAAAAAATCGTAAGATTTTCAGCTTATTGGCTGTAAAGTCTAGACTAGAGACGAAGACAAGATCAGATCCAGCATCGTCATAATCATCGTCAGCAGGGCACGTCGCGTGAGCCGGTCTTCGTCTCGTTCCACTTCCGTAAATTTGTGCGGTGTCGATAACCCCGACCAGCAAACCTGCTCCAACACAACCTGCTCTCCTCCTCTACACTCTTCTCCTTACTTCCCCCTCACCGACTGTGATAGCCGTGACGATGGCTCTCCACAGGGAGACTCATCATCCACCAGCACTATCAATGTATTTCGAACTATGAAAACCGCATTAGAAATGTCAATTGACAAAATCACAACTAATAATTCAATATTGTTAAATATGTATCTTATATATAAAAAAAAGACCGTTATGTATGTGTGTAATTCGTTTCTCATTGGCTGTCATCAAAATAGTTTCTGATTGGATGTCGTTAATTTTTTTTTAATTAATAAAAAAACAAATGAATGTTTACTATTACATAGATTAGCCATGTTTAGGCGGTTTACATTACAAATACTGAGCGAAGCTGGTTGGAACCACTAGTCTATTATATAATTTCGAAAGATTCTTTGCATGTACATACATATGTATATAAGTTTTGGATGAAGCATTGAAAACAGATCAAAGTTTCTATGACGATCGTTGAATATATATTTTTTTCGATTCAAATAAATTTAATAAAAAAACAAATGAATATTTACTATTACTAATTAGATTAGCCATGTTTAAGCGGTTTATATTATAAATACTAAGCGAGGGCTGGTTGGAACCACTAGTCAAATATCTTATTTCGAAAGAGATTTTGTATGTATTTAAGTTTTGGATGGAACCATCCAAAACAAATCAATGTTACTATGATGATCGTTGAATATTATTTTTTTTTCGATTCAAATAAATTTAATAAAAAAACAAATGAATGTTTACTATTAGGTTAACCATGTTTAAGCGGTTTATATTACAAATACTGAGCGAAGCCGGGTAAAACCACTAGTATTAAATAAATAACAAATACATAGTTTTATAAGTATTATATACGGAATGGTTAAATATTAATAAAAATAATAATAAGTTATCTATACAAATCCATTTAAGCAAGGAATACAAATGTATATATATATACATATATGTATATATACTTAATATTCAAATACAATTTGAACATATAGACGTTATTTTTATTTCAAAATATTAACGCGGTGATTGTTTTTGGCTTCAGCGCATTTTTATTTTATTTATTTCTTTTATAAGTTTCGATTACATATATATAATCATAATAGTTTTTATTTAAACTATGATACTAAAATAAAAATAATTTTTAAAAACGAAACCGCACGAAAAATTATTCTAGAGTGGAAACAAAATGGATATGGATTTCTGTCTGTGTCCTTATTTAATGTGACTTTTGTAACTGTTTTTCCTTGCCCAAATTATTTGTGTAGGTATATTTGTTTTAAGGCCTGAGATTCAATTAAAAATGAGAAAAGTTATTGTTTTAAATCTTCACGAAAGAATCTTATTTTCATCCATTTGCAGGTACCTACAGATTTCCAACATAAATGTTGTTTTGGGTATTGTTTGATTAAAGCTAATAAATATCACTTTCAATATTCCTGTATATATATAAAATCAATTACTTAGTTATTACTCACCATGTAATGTAATATATGTAAGTTTGGCTAGCCATTTGTGGACCGCAAAATAGACGCGTGGGCCGCATGTGGCCCGCGGGCTGCCGGTTGCCGACCCCTGGGCAAAATGATCACTTTTTTTTGTAATTGTCATACAAGTACATTTTATAATACTTTGAAGTATTCGAGAAATTGTGTTCCAGGCTCGCTTCCAGAAATGGAAATACCGCGAAGTCAGTGTAGGCATAAACGCACAAAAGGAAGATGACCATTAGTGTGCAGCTCCGTAATTTCAAAATGTGCAATCCGGCAATCAAATTCTCACACCTTGTATATTGTACATATATATATACATATGTAGATAAATACATAAATCTGGAATAACCAAAAACCAGTAGACACTTGATAAGTTGTTGGCTAAAATACGCAAGTACTGTAGTTGAACATACTTGTGTACTCGTAAAAACATACATATAATATATGTATGTATATATTTATATACATACATTCATATTGACGTACATATATACCTGCCTGCCTACTCTTGTTCAAAAATCGTATGTACGTGTTATTTCACGTTATGTGGTTGCGAAGACAAACAAGTTTTTAATCGAAATCGCTATTAAAAACGGTATTCGAATTTATATTATAGATCGCATCGGCAGAAAATAAATTAAAACTATTCAATTTACATCGATCAACTCAAGTATATGCATATTTTATAAAAATATCTATACATCCAATACATATACAAATTTAATATACGCTTGAATCACGTAATATGTATAATATATACACGTGATACGGGGATTATATACAGGCGCATATCTCAGAAATAAGTACCTACTCATTTTATGAAATATTTGTATACCAAAATGTCATATTTTGACTTATTGGAGCATTATGTATAACGTAACCCTTAAAATATTGATATTAATTTTTGCAAACAAATAATACATAAGCCTCGTAGTTACTACCACTAACAAACTCTTCATTTTCTTCATCATTGATGGCATGATTTTTTCCCCATTAAGTTCCACTTCTGCGTTCCATTTTTCAAATATATTTGCATTGCACGTGTTTTTAACCCCCACCCGTTTCATAATTGACATTGAAATATCAAATATACGGGAGACAGGGGGGGGGATTTTTTGTCACAAAAAACATCAGCCTATCTATATATGTATATAAATAAATCTATGTTTGTCTGTCTATCTCGAATAGGCTCCTGAACCACTGAACCGATTACGATGGAACTTTCAGGATTTGTTGTATGCATGTCCGGGAAGCTTACTGTGAAAAAAAATCGGCCGAAAACAGGATCGGAAACGGGAATAACGGGAATGAGTGGCATTGCAACGCAATAATTTAAAAATTTTTCGCGTCTTGACATGCGTTGTTAGGGTAAAATAAACTAATAATTGAATAATTTCAAATGTGTTCGCTGCCTGCGTTTTTCCGACAAATGGGAACGGGAACGAGAACGGGAATGGGAATTTCATGCGTTAATGTGGCATTGTAACGCATGCCGGGTTCAGCTAGTATATACATACATATATAAGTATATATTATATACCTACATATGTATATACATTGGGAAATTCGTAACTTATCATTCCACAACTTTTCCGATTTGATTAATTGATAATGCTTTTATATTTTTATTTTGTGTTATTTGAATAAAAAATTATTTTCCTTAAATTCATTCGAGAATATATTTTTCGGATTTTCCGTTAAAATAGTGTTTCATATGTACATATGCGTATTCATTTATATAATTGTATGTATTATATATGATGATGTGGCCAATCAAAACTAATAGGCGTGGCGTTTTATAGATTTTCCACCTATTAGAATGGAAGGTGTCACCTAATGGCGGGAAATCTGACCTTTAGATGCAGTACAAAGTACAGAGAACAAATTGTGTATATTTGCGACATTTGAATATACCTACCTACAGTGGCGGACTGGCCATACAAGCGTACATGCCCGATGGCATGTGGGCCCCACTATCCATTAGAAAATATGGGCCCTCAGTAAAATTAAATAACTTTTTAATTTAACTATTTCACGTGTGTAAAAATTTATAGGATATTGCACTTTGGGACCTAGAGTTTGGGTATTTCAACAAAACAAATTTCTTACGATATACACAAACAACTAATGCCTGCTTTAACAGCCCAAGGATCGGTTAACTTTTTTTATTAGGCTCGAAATGTAAGTTTCAACATTTGCGTGGGCCCTTTTACCGGGCCCATTTCCAACCTCAATATTATGCATATACCAATACCTATGTAACAACTACCTACTGAAATAAAAATGGGAATAAACAAATTTTCCTGAATAATATAAACTGAATTGCTTAAAACAATTTTGATAGGACGATTCATCATCAACCAGCGATTTAAATTTACTTCATACATACTTTCAAAATAACATTTGATTATACTTCGACGATATAGTAAGATTTAAATACACAATTTTAAACAGTTTCCGAATATTAAATCTATTCCTAATCTAGACAAATCCATGTATATAGAAACATAGGATAGGGGCCCCCTCCCCAAAATCCTGATTTTCGATTAACATTAATTGAAAATTTTATACATTTTTTGTTTTCAGGGACGTAATTTGGGGGGGGCACTCGCCCCCCTAAATTAAGGAATAGTGTGAATTTAGAAAATATTATGGATTTAATGATTAATGAGATACTATGGATCTATGAATGCTGCGTTTATTTCTTATGTACATATGTTACTTTTGGGTAACTAATAAAATAATCGCTGCTATGTGCTTTGAAAAAAAAAGATTTTATTATTTTGAAGCAAGTATATTTTGGTTTTTAAGTGGTATGCCATTAGTAACATTCTTAGAAATTGTTCATCCCATGGAGCGAATCGTTAGAAAGGTCCCCTTTACTTTATTTTGTCTCAAAAACAGATGTGTATCGTTTATTTTTCCGAATGTACGTATATTTTTTGATATAGTGATACATTTTGATGGTCGATTTTTGTCAACCATGTGAAGATTTTTGGAAAAAAATTTTCGCCTGCGGCGCTTTTTTGGCTTTTTACATAATATTTTTTTATAATTATTCTTTCAAAAATAAGCTTAATTTTTTCATATATTATATTTTCCATTTTTATTCCGATATAAAAAAGATTTTTTGAAAAAAAATTCAATTTAACCAATCTTTGCCTGCCCCCCAAGAAAAAGCTGAAATGACGTCCCTGATTGTTTTCTACCGAAAGTGAAAGCCGCTTTTATGCCGCATTCTTTTATGATCCATTATATGACAAGGATTAAAACGAAATATACAATGTAATTTATGGATCTATTTTGCTTTTGCCATTTTTCTTGTACCTAAATTTGTTTATTCCCATTTTTGAAAATTTTATTTATTTTTTGCCCTTGATTTTTAGCGTGATGGAAAGAAGAAAATTTTGTTATATGAGGGGGGGGACAAATTTTTTTAACCCTGGGTGGGGGCCCCCTTTGACTCCTGGCATGCACTGATTTCAGTCCCAGTCCGCCACTGCCTACCTACATACATATGTATGTACTTACATATATGCATTTTTAATTTTAAAAAATATGATAAAATTAGATACTAAAAATTGAATGAAAACGAAATAAGAAAATAAAAATAATAATATTTTTTTAGAAGAACTGTAACGAAATTGCTTTTTTGTTCTAAGTAGGGTTGACCAAGAGGTTTCTTTTTAAGAGAACATGTTCTCTTTTTTAACACAATTCTTTTGTTCTCTATCATTTTTATATTGAACCATAATGTCCTTTTTTTTCAATATTGACAAGTGTGGATAAAAGAAAGAAATAAGTTGAAAATTTCCACTGTCTGGGGTATTTTAAGTGTAGTCGTATATAATTACAAAAATATTCATGTTTAGAATTTTATAAAGAAATAAAAGAAAATAAGAAATTTTTGCATCAAATTATTAGTGTAGATATATGTTATATGGCAACAGAAATTATGAAATTGAGAGTGAGAATGAAGATGACTAAATCCAACAATTAATTTTTAAGAGCAATTTTCATGTTCCTAACTACATATGTATGTTCTGGTTATAATGAAAGTTGAATAAATCATATAATATTTCACTTGACGTAATTGGACTTTTGCGTAAATTTGTTATAAAAATTATTTTGATACTACATAAAAATATATAATCTTTCCTGTACTGGTGGAATTTTACGATTACCTTGCGAAATAATGGTATTTTTGGTACCTGAAATCAGAACATCGTAACCTGAGTACCGCTGCAACGTAAAAGCGTATATCAATCACCATATGTATTTAGATCTAACGCGTGCGAGCAAGATGCGTGAAAAGGTTGCGATGCTCTACCTTAAATGACGTTGTTTCACTTTAATAATAACCGGCACAATTATTAAGAAAATTTTAAAAAATAAACATTTTTTTGTTAAATGTTCTCTTTTTTGTCCATGACACTTGGCAACCCTAGTTCTAGGACTGAAAAACGAAATTGGAAAAATACAGTACATTTTCTCTTGAACGACAAGATTTTTTTGTTTCTAAGAAAGCTTTTGCCATATTTTATGTATGTTTGTATGTAGAACTGAAATCATAATAAACTTTGTGAAGATTCATCAACCGAAAATGGCAGTTGACTCTTGTTTATCTTTCTTCTGTTTTTTAAGAATTTTTCAATATGTGTGCTCTTCACGAAAAAACTACAATAAATATCGTTTAAATGCAAAAAATTTACAAAAAAAAACCGAAAGTGAAACTTTTTTCCCTCGGAAAGTCAAAAAAGTACCACACGATTTTTTTCTAAAACTTCTAAAGGTATTAAGCTATAAATTTAGATTTATATTCTTTATTTACTATCTTAGAGCACTTTCATAGCTGGTATTGGTGTATTTCATTTTGGTAATTATTATATTCAGGGCCGACAAGAGGGGGGGGGAGGGAGTTGGGGTAAAGTTCCAGGACCCAGAGCATTCGAGGGACTGACCGATATTGATATTTTATATTATTCTAAATAAAAATAAATATATTTATTTAATGCTATTAATGATCCACACATTATTTGTGTCCATGTGAAATTATACCTGTTATATTATACTTTATTATTCAATTATTTTAAAAAATAACCAACATATAGGTATTTTTCTAATAGTACTGATAGATTTTTCGCATATTAAAAACGTATCTATAAGACTTTTTTTGTAGTTTGTCATAGGGCCTGGAATTATTTTTCCAGGGCCCGGAATTCCTCTCGGCGGCCCTGGTTATATTCTTACAAGAGAGAAATTTATATGGAAAAAAATGTATACTTTATTCATATACTTATATACATTTAAAAAATCACAGTATTACTTTATTCATATTTTAGTTATAACAAAGTGTTTCGTATGTATTGTGAATTTTCAACATTTCAAATATTTCTGTTTTCAAAACTTAATTAAAAACTACATGTAAATATTATACAAATACAATAATTTGTTGATTATTAAAAAGTTTTAACACACATATTGCTTGACAAGCGCTCTCATAAACTTGGCTTTTCGTTTGTTGGCAGCTTCCCTTTGAATTTCTTCATTATTATTAGAATTCAACTCGAGCATTCCCATCACCTTAACGGCCAATTGCTTTCTATGCGTCTCTCCTCGTTTATGATGCAAATTGATTAAATACTCCAAAATGCTGGTATCCCAAATACAACCATAATAGCTATCCATGGCATCAGAACACAAATGGGTCATTTCAGAGAGACATTTAAAAGCTAAAACGTAATCAATTTCTTCTAAAAATTGACACAATATTGCTGCTTGAGTTGGACAATTCAACTGAGTGCAACACTTAATCATTCTTCTAAAAATAGTTTGATCTTCAATGAGCTGCTTTGATAGTGGCTGTACGAAATTGTCAGAGAGGATTGTCAAAGCAGTCAAATATTGCTTCATAGCAGTTGCATAATGTCCACCGACCAAGCTCATGTCACCTAATAATTTTATCCAGGAAATATTGTTTGGGTAATATTTTAAAGCCTGTGTGACCAGCTGATACAGAGTGTTCGAAACGAATTGAAGTGAAATTGTGCTATTTACTTTGGCAGGCCATAAATTTATATATTCCATATTCAAATCCATGTTTGAATCATCTTTTTGAACATTAAATAACTTTGCAAGGAGTGAAATGACAACAGAAAGAACTGTGGGATCTCGAAGTTTGGAGAAAAATGAAGTCATCCCATCTTTCATTTTACTATTAGCCGGTGGCTCTCTGTTGCTTGAACTTATAGGATTACCAGAATTACTGCGCTTCATAGACGAAGATGTAGGATGAACGATCACAAATATTGGGACAACTAAAAGTAAAATGAAATTAGAATTTGAAAATTATGGGATTTTAAACATTATGTTAAAAACTCTATATACCCATGTCCCAAAGGTCTTCGGGTAGTTTTTTAGTTGGTTTTGTCCGAAGGTGATGAGCGGCTAGCGCTGTAGCAACGGCAGCTTCAGCTTGTCCAGTTCCACGAGTTGTAGCTGCCAATTCGGCGAGTTGTTTCCATTCACCACCATTTAGTAAACAAATGAAACACTGTTCAACAATCTAAAACATAACATATTTAATGTCAACAATATTTTCTTGTGCTCACAATGGAAAGGGGTGGTGCGCAGCACCTCGATACTCCTCGTTAGTAACGATCATTGGTCAAGAAAGACCCGATGTTAAAGAAGAAACTTTAATTTTTTTTAACAATGGCCAAATTGCAAAATTGATTACCCATTCACGTTTACAGCCAAAAAAAAAGTAAAAATCAAAATATCAAATATCTATGTCGAATATGAAGTATGTATGTACCTCCATTCGGGGAATAACATTATCGCCAGACTGCAGAGCAAGAATACACATGGTTGCCTTATTTACCAACATATTCATATTATTCTTATGAAGTGGCCAATCTGCTAACATCTGTAAGCGTAATCAAAGTTTAATACATAGTAAATAGTTAAAAATGCGAACAGATAAAAAATAAAATAAAAATCAATTCAATCACACCTGAGTTATTTGCATAAGAAGTGCTTCCCAACCAACAAGCTTGCAAAGTTTATACATGACTGAATTGTTAGCTGCTGCATTACTATTCAATACAGTGCCAGCTTGATTCAATTGATTTCTTGTTTCTGTTTCTAGTATGAGAAGTAGTTCCAGTGCTGAATTATGGTCACCCATTTCCGCTTGCTGTTTCGCTTTACCTAAGATAATATAGCTAAAATCCTGAAAGAGGCAATAAATTTTCACATTGAATTATTAGATTTAACATACATGATTCTTAAATTAAAAAAAGGGTAGCTTAAAATATAATTAACAATATGGTATTAGGTATACTGAGTAGTTAGACTGTCATATAACACCCAGCCCTATGAAAATATATTTTTTTCTTTTAAAAATTAGTCTATTCTAAAATTTCATAATTCGACTTTTATTGAAAATTGAGACTTTTTTGCAAACTAAATCCTCTTGAAAAATACATTTAAAGCCTATCTTCTAAAATTTGTTACGCTTTAAAAACATGTTTTCATTTCGAACCTTACTTATGAGCTTTTTTATATATATGTGACCCGTAATTATAAATTGTTACATAAATACTTTCTGCACAAAAGGGAGTTTCAGCTTATTAAGAATCCTGCTGACATAAGCCTTTTTTTACAAACTTTTTATTAGTTTTTCCATTTCTCCTAATGCCGAATATCTCAATGAAGACAAGAGAGATAGTACATTCATAAAGCTACAGTCCCTAGCGCGCGTCGAATATAAAATACTGCATATTACAGTACCATAAATCCAATTCTCTACTCTTTGCATAGTTTTACTTCAAATAAAAATACACTATACATCAGAAAAGTAAGACATCCTTACGCAAAATCTACTATATACTCACTTGGAAAGAAATAGTTAAGGTTTCTGAGGTAATTCCCAAGGAAGGAGACGGAGGGGGGGGGGGAGTTTTAGATTCAGTTATGTGCAACATTTTAAAGCGTTAAACGTAAAGGGTCATGTTCAAATGAAGCTAAATGTAAAAAAAAAATCTTTGATTAACGCTAACGTCACCATCAAAGCTAGTCATTATAATCATCTACAGAGAAGTAAATCATCTACAAAGAAGATTTACTTCAAAAATCAGTGTTTTCAAGGTCTATAAAAATGGTGTTGGTTACTTTTTTTTCTCTTGTAAGCAAAGATATTAATCAAAATTCAGTACCAGCATTATAGTATGTGAATACTATATATAAAAACGGACTGTCGCTAAATATATTTGTATATTTGTATATTTGTATATTTGTATATTTGTATATTTGTATATTTGTATGTGACGGACGATCAACCATCAACCAGTATGGGGAACAAATTTTTTTTTTTTTTCATATTTTTCAGTTTTTTAATTTTTTTCATTTTTTCAGTTTTTTCATTTTTTTCATTTTTTCAGTTTTTTCATTTTTTTCATTTTTTCAGTTTTTTCATTTTTTTCATTTTTTTCATTTTTTCAGTTTTTTCATTTTTTTCATTTTTTCAGTTTTTTCATTTTTTTCATTTTTTTCATTTTTTCAGTTTTTTCATTTTTTTCATTTTTTCAGTTTTTTCATTTTTTTCATTTTTTTCATTTTTTCAGTTTTTTCATTTTTTTCATTTTTTCAGTTTTTTCATTTTTTTCATTTTTTCAGTTTTTTCATTTTTTTCATTTTTTCAGTTTTTTCATTTTTTTCATTTTTTCAGTTTTTCATTTTTTTCATTTTTTTCATTTTTTCAGTTTTTTCATTGCCGGGGGCGCTGGCGGCGCTGGGGGCGAAGCCCCCGGGGTGCCAAAGGCATCGGGGCGCTGGGGGCGCCGGAGGCGTCGGCGGCGCTGGGGGCGAAGCCCACGGGATGCCGAAGGCATCGGGGACGCTGGGGGCGAAGCCCCCGGGGTGCCGAAGGCATCGGGGGGGCTGGGGGCGCCGGAGGCGTCGGCGGCGCTGGGGGCGAAGCCCCCGGGGTGCCGAAGGCATCGGGGGTGCTGGGGGCGCCGGAGGCGTCGGCGGCGCTGGGGGCGAAGCCCCCGGGGTGCCGAAGGCGTCGGGGGCGCCGGAGGCGTCGGCGGCGCTGGGGCCGAAGGCCCCGGAGCGACGGAGGCATCGGGGGCAAAGGCGTCAGGAGGTCGGCGATGCACAAAACGTAGTTCGTAATTCGTAATCACTTCGTAATTCGTGCATCAATTTCTTTCCGAAACCAGTCGATTCAATATCTTTAACTTTATTTTTATTCGAGTTTCAATTCCTTTTCGAAACCACCCGTTGAAATCAACGGGTCCAACACTAGTATGACATATTGTTCAGTAATCGGCAGATGACAAATGCAACTTTTAAAGTCATGTGTGTTTTTACACGATATTATTTCGTATGAAAAAATTATGAGTTTGGATTATATGTATTATTTTAACATATAGTTATATGTATAAATAATAGTTGTATGAAATAACTAACCTGAATGAAACTTCTTGAGAGTGACATGATAACACTTTGTAAAGGTATTGGTAATTTCCATTGAGGATTTACGGTCCACAATGGTTGAACGGGATTGGTGACCGCCAAATTTACCAAACCTTCGCGTATTTTGTCTGCTGTTGTTGCATCTATTAACTTTTGACGGAGATATCCAACCTCTAGTTCGGGAACACTTTTAAAGTTTAAATCGGGAGTTTCCCACCCTGTAACATAAATGTTTTATATGTAGTAATAGAAAAATATTAAAAGGAAGTATCTCAAAATTAAGACCCAAGTAACCTGTCATTAAAAGCTCAATGGGAATATTATTTCCATCCTTAAATTTGTCTAAATCTAATTCTTCCATGATTTTAATGATTTCTTCATTTTCAAACAGTTTAGGAACAGTTTTTTGCATCGAAATATTATCATTGTGACATCTCTCTTTAGTTACATATTCATTAACATCAAATATAGAAATATCATGTTCGGATGTAGCTAAATGTAAAAAAAACTCTTTGATTAACCGCTTATCATCTATACTTAATGTGTTGGACTTCAAAACGGGCTCAAACGCCCAAAAGAGAGACTCGACGAATTTTGGGCCCATTGTATTCATTCTTCGATTAAAATCAATATGAGTGGATGGTAAATTACCATCCAATAATGACCTAACTATATTCAGAGCAACCACTTTGTTTAAGAGATCCCTTGATACTGTTGCCGTACCACTAGATGATACACCTAAAAAATTAAATAAAAATAGATATACATTAAATTATATACATTGTTTTAATAATTGACTTGAACGGAGATAAAAAGTAACTCTAGCCTCACTTTAATGAAAATTTATTATATCTATTACCTTGAATATCTAATTCAACGACAAGACGATGGACTAACGGAATTTCCCGTTTCAAATTATCAGCTTCCAATACTCCAATTAAACCTTCATATCCATTTGCTACAGCTTCATGAAGTTGATGTAAAAGCGAATTTTTTTCTTGCGAAATGTTTAAAGCTTTCATAAATCCAAATATCTCAGCTTCTGTAACACTTGCATACTCCATTTGTTCCCAATCAAAACCAGTTCTATGATTGCTATCTTTAGGATGTTTCTCTTTGAGAAGTTTCTGTTTGAACTCATTACACAATAGAATGTACTTGCTAGCTTGTTCATATTGGCCATAAAAGAAAAAATTCGTACAAAGATCATAAGTTATTTGCATAAACAACTCATTCTCGCTGATCATTACATTACTTATTTCCCAATCATGAACCATATCAGCTGAATCTTCTGTTAAAACTGCGAAGGTATCAGTTATTGGAACTTTTATGTATTGGAATGTATTCTTTGCTTTAATTTGAGATGCTTTAGCCACTTTACTGCCAATTAAATCCATTAAGAATTTTAAACTTCGTTTCCGTGCTCCTTCAGATTGAATTAACAAATTGTCAAATCTGGGGTTTATTTGTATATAACCTGTTTCATTAGTCAATAGCCCCCTAAAAACATTAAACTTGCATAAATATGGCAAACTAAGGAAAAATGAAAAATAAAATAGTCATTATACAAACATATTTAAGAGTCCTTGTTTCGAATTACGAGTTAAAAGAGTTCTATTCACAAGAGACCTTAGAAACCATCTATGAAATAATACAAATGAAAATTTAACACCGCCACGCTGCAAGTATTCATCAGACACGTCCTAAAATATTTATATATATGCATTAAATATGTATTAAAAGCATTAAAACGGATATAATTAAATATGAAAATAAAATACATGTGGAGGAATTGAATATATTCCTTCAGTGGACATATATACTAGATCTTGCATCACTTGCGATTGAATCGATGGAGGTAGTTTTGTTTCTAATATAGCTGCAAATATAAAATGAATAAATTTCAATATTAGTTTTAACGTATTTATTTGTATTATTTATGTCAAAATTATATATTACAAAGATTCCATTTCAGAGTGGCAGCTACTTTCAAACATAGCACTTTCAAAGCCAAATGTTTCTTAGAATATTTTTCACCCTCAACTATGCATAATGTTGGACTATTGGGATTTTCTGGATCAACAGATTTTGTTACTTCAGTCGGTGGAACAGGCATAATGGATGAAAATTTTACTATCAAATCGGTGGCAGATGGATCTGTAATAACCAAAATATATAATTAATAGTTTTGAAATACATATGTATGTATGGTAGAATTTTTCCTCAAAAGGAAAATAAAAATTAAAAGGTATGTAAATCATAAATACATTTTTAAATTAAGTACCAGTCGACTAAGCAAATTGTTGAATGCAGATAAGCGTAATATTAATATAATATTATACACAAATCTGAACAAATCTAAAATTTTTAAATTATAGATTTTTGTTGTGTTTTTATATCTCGGTAAAAACATATTTTATTACCAAGCAGTCTTTACGATTCCTTACGACTTAACAATTTACTTTATAAAAGTTTCCAATAAAATCTTACTAAACTACGTACGAGTATACTACGGGAAATGTGATAACCGGCTATGAAGATTAATAATAATTATTAATTTTTAACCAAACCTTACCTAATCTGATTTTAAATAACCTAGGGCAGCGGTTTCCAAACTTTATGCTACTACGCCTCCCTAAAAATAATTTTTTTTCCGCGCCTCCCTATCTTTTATTTTTTAATAGATATAATAATATAGACACGTTTTAAATAATAAAACTTTATTTAAAAAAAATACTGAACACTACAATAGACAGAATAATAAAAAGGTTTTGCTATAACATAAATTTATACGAACACGTATATTTATTTTTATATTAAATTACTAATTAAACTACATCTAACACATCGAAATTTAATGCGAAGGGTATTGTTGTTTATTGGCACAAAGTTTATCAAATTTTGGGGGCAATATGGAGAGTGCCACTCGTAACTCCTTTTCGACTATTAACCTAGCTCGATATTTGGTTTTCATTGCAGCTAGTGCGGAAAAGCCCGTTTCGCATAAATAAAACGTTACAAACGGTAGAAGCACTTGCATTGCTTTGCAATACAGAGATTCATACTCTCCACTAAGATTCATCCAAAATTTAGTTATGGTTTCATTTTGAAACTTTTGTTTTAGTGAGATAAAATCAACTTTTAACAAATTCTCTATTATTTATTATTATTATTTAACTAATTAACTAATTTTTACTTTTAACTAATCAACTTTTCTTTTTCGATGGTTGTCAGCTTGAATTCGTCTTCTTCATTGTAGTTAAATGGATTCTGTATCCACAAAAACTTTGAGAAATCAAGGTCTTTGAAATAATTGGAAAAATGCAACACTAAACCATCCAAGTGGTCAATAAAAAGATTTTTACTTGCTTCAATATTGGCTGTGGCCCAGAAATCTTTGGAAAGTGAAAACATATCCAATTCATTCTTTTGTAAATTTGATTTCCATAACTTCAAATTTTTAATGAAAGCTTTTACTTTGTCTTTTTGAACAAGTGGATGTATTTGTGATCCCTGCATTGATTTATTTAAGCCGCTCAATTTTCCAAAAGTTTAAACCAAATAGGCAAGTTTAACAATAAAATTATCGTTCGTCCACAAATATGCCTCTTCAGGTTGCTAATTAAATGTGTATATAAAAATGAAAGAAAAATAAAAATAAACATTCATGCATTGAATTTTTACTGTTAAGCTACGATATGAAGTTTTATTTATTTGTAGATATTATGGTATGAAAATTATTTTTTAATTAAAAGTTTTGGCGCCTCCCCTGGCAATAGTCCGCGCCTCCCCAGGGAGGCGCGCCTCCCAGTTTGGAAACCGCTGACCTAGGGGGTAAACTAACCTAACGTAATTGACCCCCTTTCCTATATGATTAATAGCAAGATTATCCGGTCTCCGTGATTTGACAGAATGTTAAATTACAGAAAACGCAAATATCAGAATGCAAAGATCGAAAATCGAAAGATCTTAAGTCGAAAGTATCAAAAAAAAATGGTGCATGGTAAACGGTACATACTCACTTAATTTGCGCGAGCAGGATACAACAGGAACAAGAGGAACATGCTTTTCCTCCCGTGTTAATGTGCGCGCGCGGAATACGGGAGGAAAAGCATGTTCCTCTTGTTCCTGTTGTATCCTGCTCGCGCAAATTAAGTGAGTATGTACGTGAGTATGTACCGTTTAAGGTCTTTCGATTTAGGTCTTTCGATCTTTCGACTTAAGGTCTTTCGATTTTCGATCTTTGCCTTCCGATATTTGCGTTTTCTGTAATTTAACATTCTGTCAAGTCACGTAGACCCCTCCCAGTTTGGAAACCGCTGACCTAGGGGGTAAACTAACCTAACGTAATTGACCCCCTTTCCTATATGATTAATAGCAAGATTATCATATTGACCATAATATATAAATTATTTCAATTTCGTCATCTCTGAATGAATAATTTCTAAAAGATAAATAATGAATGTTAATCATATAATGAAACAAATTATATGGATGTCAAGTTAACCTACCAGGTGATGGTTTTGCAAGATGGTACTTTAAAAGATCAGGGTTCAACAGAAACTCGAACCAAAGCACAGTGTCCGAAGAAGAAGGCACGGTGCCTGATCGTAATAAATCCACATCCATGGTTTTAGGCAAAATTATCACACACAAAACAACAAATACGACCGATAAACTCTATTTACCGGTAGTCGCATTAGAAACGTCAACTGTCAAAGTATTGCCATTGAGAAAAATTAGATGCGTTAAAAAAATATGGTGACAGGATTATTCGGTACATGAATATTGCAAATAGATTTTTCCGGACACGATGATTCCAAACGATGATTATTCCGGACATCCATATTTGCGGATACTGATTTTTTCTGACCCAGATTTTTCCGGTTCCATGACAAATGCGCACTGCCAGCTAGGCACGTGATGGTTCGGTGATTACTGGTCACAAAGTAATCGTCACAAAGTCACTAAAATCTCTATGACGGAACATCTGGCAGCCGAAAAGTCCATCATACTAACGAGAACTTGAGTGCCAAATATTGTGTATTCGCGATTTTCATGGCAAAAATTGTCTTTGTGACCACTACAATGTGACGAATAGTCCAATTACCGCACGTGATAGCCAGGATTTTTTTTAAGGGGGGAGGGGTGAAACAAAAGCGCATCCCCTTCCCCCAAGCGTTTAAAAAAACGAAACTTCATTCTGAATTTGGAAAAGGCATTAAATGAAAATAAAAAAATTACATTTAATTTTATGCTTTTTTCTAAAGATGTTCTTCAAAATGTACCACATACATACATACGTACATACGTACAATGGGCTTCCAATTTTTTTTTCAATAAAATTATTTTGAATATATATATGTATGTACATACGGGTTTGGTGCATCCGTTCTAAAATCGCCAGACAAACGAACGACAGATTAACAGAATGGCAGCTTTAAACGTAATTCTCGTTTTCTCGAATGATAGGTTGTACATCAGATGACGAGTAACCTTTCGATGTGCACAGATGCAATTATTAAAATTGAGTTGGATCTTTCTGGCGAGTTTAATAAGGCAAGATTCGGAACTTATCGAATCTTGCCTTATCAAACTCGCCTGAAAGATCCAACTCAATTTTAATAATTGCATCTGTGCACATCGAAAGGATACCCGTCATCTGATGTGCAATCTATCATTCGAGAAGACGAGAATTGCATTTAAAGCAGCCGTCCGTTAATCTGTCGTTCAATTTGTCTGGCGATTTTAGAGCGGATGCACCGCATCCACAAAGTATGTATCCATTTTTCATTCCATATTTTTAAACTCAGATTAAGTAAATTGTGGAAAGAAAATTCAATTTTTTTATAACATAATTTTATTCATTAAATTTTTTTTTATATCAAAATTACAAAATAAATTTGAGACTATTTTATATGAGCATTTTCATCGTAAAAAAATAATAATTTGTAAAATAGTACTTTTATATTATATCTACATATGTATATAGTAATATACATTTAATTTCAATCAATCGTATTTATTTATCTATCTTAGACATTAAAAATATCGACCAGCGACAAAAATAAATAATGTAAAACTTTTTATAAAAAATATCAATATTCTAGTCTGCGATCAACATGAGCACACGAGATCCATTTGTTTATAAATCCTACTAATTCCTATAAATTTTAATGGACGATAATCTATGTATATAAACCTATACAATTATTTTAATATGGCTTTTATGAAATATATGTACATATTACGATGTCAATGTTAATGAGTACATATGTACATATATTTTAAGGGTGGTGAAAATTACGTACATATATGATAATAAAATAATATATATATCTAAATTAATACAAGTTTATAAGAGCTGCAATCTTTCACGAAGATGTTTCAGCTCGAAATGAATCTCTTCAGGTAAATCTTCTCCAACTTGTTCAGTGAAGTATTTATCTATAGCTTCAGTCTGAAAAATATTTAAAAAAAACATTTGATTTAATACATTTAATATTTATTACATATAAATCAAATGATATTTCTAAATTAATAAACATAAAAAAGTCTGAGCGAACTCACCTCTTTTAACCAAAATTCTTTCGGTATATTGAATAATTCGTCTAAATCTACAGTCTCTTTCAAACCTTCTAAATTTAGTGAATTTTTCTTAGGCAACAAACCGATAGGACTTTCAATATAGCAAGGCTCATTATCACATCTTCTAAGCACCCAATCGAGAACACGGCAATTGTCACCAAATCCAGGCCAGAGAAATTTGCCCTAAGTGAATTATAACAAGTCAGTTCATGTTCAAATACTAATTCAGAACTATTTTTATTGACTTTCAAAAAAATAACCGTAAATTTACCTGCTTATTTTTCCTAAACCAGTTTACATGGAAAATTTTTGGTAATTTTTCAGGAGTTGTTTTCCTACCCATTGACAACCAATGAGACAGATAATGTCCAAAATTGTAGCCGAAGAATGGTCTCATAGCAAATGGATCATGCATGATCATTTTTCCCTGTTAAAATAAAACGATTAATTTACAAAGTACGAAATGTGTTTGGAATTTTGTATAAAAATATTATGCTTACACTATGTTCAGCAGCAGCGGTAGCTTCAGATCTCATCGAAGCACCCAGAAAAACTCCATGAGTCCAATCATTAGCTTGATAAACCAATGGAACTCCTTCAGGCCTTCGGCCACCCAGTAATATAGCTGAGATTGGTACACCAGCTGAGCTCTCCCACGCAGGATCAATTGTTGGGCATTGTGATGCTGGTGAACAAAACCTGTAAAATTAACAAGTAATTAGCATATCTCACAAAACTTATTGCTGGATTTTTTAAATTAAAATTTATTGAAGAAATAAATTACCTTGAATTTGGATGTGCAGCCGGTTTATTACTTTCAACTTTGTCCCATGGTTGACCAAGCCAATCAGTCACCTGAACATCTTTTGGTGGTTTCCCCATACCTTCCCAATACACACCTCCATCACTCGTTGCTGCCACATTTGTGAATATAGTATTTTTAAATATAGTTGCCATAGCATTAGGATTTGTTTCATTTGATGTCCCTAAAATAAAAATTTCATATTTTAGTTACACTCCCTCTAAATAGAAAATAACAATTTAAATTTATCACTTACCAGGAGCTACTCCAAAAAATCCGTTTTCTGGGTTGATTGCTCTTAACTGTCCTGTCTCATCAAATTTCATCCAAGCTATATCATCTCCTACACATTCAATCTTTAAAAACAAATACGTTAAACACTATTGAAAATCAAGTAATTTAAGACAAATCAAATATATAATATAAATCGAACTAACCTTATATCCAGGAAGACTAGGCATCATCATGGCAAGATTTGTCTTACCGCATGCGGATGGGAAAGCTGCTGCAATATATCGCTTGTGGCCTGAACGATCAGTAATACCAAGAATCTATCAGAACAATTATCCATTAATATCACAGAAAAATAAAATAATTAATAGAGTCCTTGAAATATTCAATTACCAGCATATGTTCAGCAAGCCAACCCTCTTTTTGTGCAATCGTAGATCCAATTCTCAATGCAAAGCATTTTTTGCCTAGCAGAGAATTTCCTCCATATCCACTACCATATGACACAATTTCATTATTTTCGGGTCTGAAACGAATTTCAATCATATATTATATGGATACCACCAAAACTAAAAGGCATTGCCTTGGATTATATAAAATATTTAATACTCACTTGTGAAGGATAATTGTTCTAGCGGGATCGCAAGGCCAACTTGGCATTTCGTGAATACCATTTGATGGCGTGCCAACTGAGTGCAAACATTTGACAAACTCCATATTTTCTCTCATTAAAAGCTCGAGTACTTTTGACCCCACTCTGGTCATAATTCCCATAGAATAAACTACGTATGCAGAATCTGTCAATTCAATGCCAATTTTAGACAAAGGCGAGCCAATCGGTCCCATGGAATATGGTATGACATACATAGTACGACCTGTTTAAAATAAATAATATTTAGTTTCAATAAGACATCTATATTTTAATCTAATAATGATTAAATTATATATAATATATAACGGTTATGACTCTTACCTGTCATACATCCTGGGAATCGGTCGGCAATAGCATTGTTGTAATCTTTAGGACTTATCCAGTTCCCCAATGATGACTTTCCTCTGAGTGTGCGTGGAACGACATCATGTTGTCTCTCAGTGCAGATAAATGTGCGGCTTTCAACTCGAGCAACATCAGAAGGATTGGTGTTTGCCAACCAACTATTACAGAAAAACAACCATAGAAATACACATGTACATTAATAAATTATATAAATATATACATACATACATATAAAACAATAATACTTTAAAATCAATTTACTCACCAATTTTCATATTTCGGTAACAGCTTAATAGTCCCATTAGCTTGCATTAACTTTAGAAGAGTTGCACTTTCGGTGGCACTTCCATCACATATATGAACCTGATCCGGCTGACACAATGCGACGCTCTCTTCAATGTACGAAAATACCTAAATGACAATAAATTTATTATTATTCTGTACGATTCAATGGCACAAACATAGTATAGGTACATATATATAAAATAATACCTTAGGTCCTAAATGTGCAAGATTTCCATTTATAATTCTAGTTCCTTTGATGCTATGGATCGATTTATTTTGAATCCCATATCGCATAGATACATTGCCAAAGTGGCGAAGAACTGGGCTGGTGCATCTAGAAAAAAATATATAATAAATTTAGAAAATAACATTTACACATACTGAAAATACAATGAAAAAACCAAGTTTTATATTTAAGTATGCTTACAACATCGTTTGTGTTTCTACGGCTTCAGGCATATTTCTTCAAAAGTATGTGTTTTTACAAGAACCTCGATTCTATTCAAAAAATGAGATGCTCACAGTGGAAATGTCCATGAAACCAAAAGGTAATCAAGACAAGACAGAAATGCGAGAACCGAATGTGGGGTTACGATGAAACGTTTCAATTTATAGATGAGGATTGAAGCCCCCACTCCAAATGGTCTTTATCAGTTGGAGGAGTGTTGGACGTTAAGCGATTTGATTGGTCCGCTGGGAGGTGTGGCAGCTGACGCAACCCAACAGACCGGTTGCTAATGTCGACTCTCGACCATCGACATCAACCAACAAAAATTCTTATTTAAATTCACACAACAATTCAAAAGAACAAAGCATTGCATTTTCTTATCTGCAGTGTTTTCTAAAGAAATTCAATAGCAAAAAAAATAATTTTAATATTTTCATTCCTTACCTATATGAAATTTAATATTATTTTAGCACTTAAACCAGCTTTTTTTTAAAAATGTCACTTGTACCAGTCTGGTTTTCAGCCCGTCATATGTACTTCCAAATTACATTTATTTTATAATTTACTAGTGGTTTTACCCGGCTTCATTCGGTGTTTGTAATATAAACCGCTTAAACATGGCCAATCTAATAGTAAACATTTTAATAAATTTACTAGCCGAACCCTGCATGCGTTGCAATGCCACAATAACGCATGCAATTCCCGTTCCCGTTCCCTTTCCCGTTCTCGTTCCCGTTCCCGTTCCCATTTTTCGGAACAACGCAGGCAGCGAACACCTTGGTCGCGACGCGAAAACATTTGAAATTATAGTGAATGACACTCATTCCCGTTTTTCCCGTTTCCGTTCCCGTTTTTTTTTCACAGTAAGGCTGGCCGCGCACTAGGCAGCCAGGCTGCCGCAGCCAAAATATTGAGCAGCCAGTTTCGGCAGCCAGAGTCGACGGCCAGTAGTCACCTTTCCGTCAAGCGTAGAAGAAATAATTCTTTACCTCTTGTTTCGTAAGAAACGCAAAGCAAAGAGAAGATTTTGGATTCATTCATTCAAACAAACAGCGTTTCCAGAATTGAATGGAGAAAGATGGATTGAGATAGCAAATGGTTTCAATAAAAATGCAAATTTTCCCAATTGCATTGGTGCCATCGATGGTAAACATATATGTATGTAAGATTAATAAAACCAAGCTTTCCTCACACTTTGTATTTGTGATTTCCTACCATCTTCGTCTTTTCACATCTCGATCACTATATTCTTCTGAAGACATATCCCATATTGCCTTACGATTTAATCCGTTAACAGATATCCGTTACAGATAATCCTTGAAAGGTCACACAGTCTCTGGGATTCTATTCGCTATCCGCGGCGTAAAACTTCTGGCTGCTACGTCAAGTGCGCGGAGACTGAAGGCAGCCACATACTAGCCACATACATTCTACCTTGCAGGCTCTGGCTGCGTGCAGCCAGCTGGCTGCCATGCAATCGTACGCGATCTATTGGCTGCCGCAGCCAGGAATTCTTGGCTGCCTAGTGCGCGGCCAGACTAATCTTCCCGGACATGCATACAAAAAATCCTGAAAGTTCCATCGTAATCGCTTCAGTGGCTTAGGAGCCTATTCGAGACACACACACACACAGACATTCATTTTTTTATATATAGATAGATTTAAATGGTTTTATTTAATTTAAATTTATTTGAATATTCATTTGTTTTTTATTAAATTGAACATCACGGACTCTACGAACCAAACAAACAAACAAACATACATACATACTCTTTCGAAATCATATATTAGATTATTCAATATTATTCCTTTAATATAATTCCTTTAAAACATAACATCGTCGTCTATTATATATGTAAAAGTCAGTCCTACAAGAGACTCCGAATTCACCTCAATTTTGTCATGGTGGCGATATTGAAAACTCAACATTGATAAATAATTGATTAATAGGTGTGATATCCATTAAAATTGCAAAATCGATCAAATATGCAAATCGAACCGTGTTAATCATTACTCATTGAGTATACTCTTCTTGACTTTACCATTCAAACTTGTTTCTCAATTCCAATAATGAATTCAATTAAAATAAAGTAACAACGGGTTCGTCAGGTATATTTAAATAATAGCATACATATGTAGATACATACATACATACATATATGCATATGCACAAATATTTTTTTTATTTTATTATCCAAATATAAAATAAATATTATCATCTGTGTGGATAGAATAGATAAATGATAAATAAAAAAAATTGCACATTGCACAGATAGTCACCTATGTACCTGTATATACATACATACATATATATGTAAATACTTACATAGAGTATAGATTTGCATCACGTAGTTGATGAATAATATGTGATATGTGATATTTTGAATAATAATATAACGCTGTTTATGATAAATATGTCTACGATGTACAATTTATGTATATACGTACATATATTTATATATATAAGTACATAATATAATATGTATCGTAGTGCAGCTATCGAGCTGGTTTCAAAGGGATTCCAGAAACCTTTTGTTCACAATTAAAAAATGTACGAAAACCTCTTGCTAAATTTATTCCATAATAAACTTTCCCTTGCCAGTTATCTTTTTTTTTAAAATTAACAATAATGCAATATTTGTCAAAAATATGTTCACATTAAATATACATATCAACATCATGTCTGTAACCAGAGGGGGGGGGGAGCTATGGGGGCGCCAGCCTCTCCTAAATTTAAAAAATAATATTATGAGGATGATAACTTATGAATTTTTCATTCATTTGTAAATATATGTAGAATACTAGTGTTTTTACCCGGCTACACTCGGTATTTGTAATATAAACAGCTTAAACATCGCCAATCTAATAATAAACATTATATTAAATTTATTTGAATAGTTTTATTTTATTTGAATATTCATTTGTTTTTTTATTAAATCGAACGTCACGGGATCTACGTCCCAAACAAACAAAAATACATACATACAAAGTCACTTTCGAAATTATATATTAGATTACTCTGGTACTTTTTGAACTTAAATGAGTCTAGCACTTGTGTTTCATACCTTCTTAAAAAATCCTGGCTACGACCGTGATGTGTGTACATATGTATATAGTTGTTTCGATGAAAATTAAAGCCGATGAGAGCTTCAGCCATCTGTAAAAAAAATCCGGATACCGGGAATATTTAAATGGTTTCAATAACTACAGTATTGGAAGAATGTTTTGTTAAAAATTGATGTTAACACTCTCCCATTGAATAAAAAGATCCCCGACTTAGACGAATAATCTATTCTCTCCTCTTGAAACAATACGTACATACATACGTAGGTTTTATTTCAAAATATATTATTTAAATGGGGAAAAATTATATCGCGAATTTCGGGCCGTTTTGTATGAAAATCCCCAAATAAAATCGTAATACATACGTGTATGTGGGTCACAAGAACTATCGATAACAACTCGTTTTGTGTGGTAAATATCCTTGATACGTATCCGTATAAACTTATGTGATACGAGATGCACGGAATTTGTGGTACATTTGGCACTTTCAAGGTTTTCTAGTAACTGGTCTCTAGGCTGTGATGTAATCAATTCAATAATAATATTGGACATAGTGACCGTTATCTGATTTATGACCTTTAGAAAAATGATGCAAGTTCACAGATTTTTCAAACATTGCTATGTTATCACTTCAGACCATTGCAATCTTAATGGAGTATAATGATCAAATTTCTCCCGAAACATAATTAAAATTACCTTATCTAATCTAGTCCGGAAAAAATAAAAGAAATCATTGTTTTATAATTTCTTCGAATATTTCGTCATTTGTTTTGTTGCGATAAGCGATCTCATCCTCAAATATGTGAAAACACTACTTTTAAACAATAATTAAAAATAAATTACATACTATCATAATACAATGATTAAGACAGTAATTTAAAGAAAATTCGAATAAAACTCAGCAATGAAAAACCTTAATTAAAGATTTTATAAAAAAATATTTGCTTATTAAACTTAAAATGTTATTGTACTATCTTTTGAAAATCTTTTTGATTATCAGGATATTTTTATCTAAGAGGAAAAATAACATTTAAACAAAATATTGTATTTTTTGTTTTATAATTTTAAATGACACGTTTTCATTATCTTATTTTATGCAAAAAAGTTGATTCTTCTCATTTTCATTAAAGACTTCATATATTAATACTTCGATTCGAATTTTACAATAAAATACAAATGCATATATGCACACAATATTTTGGCTGATATCTTGTACATATGTGGTTGAGTACATATTCCATACCCATTATGCCATTATGATATTGCGCTGACGATAATATTGATGCTGCACCAACTCTGTGACAAAAGATTTGTGCACAAAAATATGCATGTGAACACATATATGTACATATGTGAATACATATTCCATAGTATGTGAGTAGTGTAATTACATATTGGATAAAGATTCGAACTGCCTATACGTTTGTAATGACGATTTTGTCGCGATTCGGTTAACGTGAAAATAATTTTTGACATACAATACATAATTGATACTAATCATAAGCGTGCACGAATATTTGCATAATTATATGTATAGCAATAAAAAGGAAAAATGATATAACATTTAAATTGTGAGCTCGACAGCAACCGATTTAAATTGCTTAACATTTCCAAATTATCTCATGAATAATGCAATTTACAAAATGCTGGGTTGCGCTTGAACAGTCCAGCATTTTTAATATTATTTTTTCAAATTAGCTTGACTTAAGAGTGTACGAAAGAAACAAAGAATTTTGTTTTTATGTACATCGCCTTTTTATAAAAGTTTAATTACTCTAAATACTACTATTAAATTTCTGTTTCATAAGTTAAAGACCAGAATGATTCTTGAACCAAATGTAAAGGATCTCGAAATCCGAAAATTAGCCTATTTATTGCTTTGTATGGTGAAATTGAGTCTTTATGTACCTGGAAAAATAGCCTTACGCATATACAAACAAATTAATGTGACGTTTTTAAAATCACAATCGGAGACGAGACGGTATCAAAGTCCGAACCGAAACCGTAGTCGAAGTCGTAAGTCGGAGTCGATCGATGTCGGGGTCAAAGTATATATGTATATAGAGTCGGAGTCGGTTTTTTTGTAACCAATTCCACAGCCCTAGCTATTTATGTACAAACATGTGCATGCATGCATATGGAAATCGAGAAGCAAATTGAGTGACGAGACGAGCCCCTTTTTTTTTTTTTTTTTTTCTGCGTCGTATTCTTAGTTTCGTGAGCGGAGGCGCGGCTCGTGACGTCATTCGCAACTTCATATCAACGCGGTGCGCTGTTGCCAAGCTTAATATTTTTTTTTCGCTCGTTTTATTGTCGCTGTTGCTGAGCAACAAGTGGCAATACGTGACCCTAATAACACGAACAAAAAAACATTTAGAATGTTGACGCCGAGATAAATTAGTAGGATCGTGCTGGGGACCTGAGCTTCTTTTTTGCTATGTATGTAACTTATAAATAATGGATGCATACATAGGTAAATAATATACATAAATAACTAAATTACTTAGTAAAATATAAATATAAATATTTTTTGACCATTGTGGCGCATTAGGAATTCCTGTAATGCCACAATGGTCTGAACTTTAAAATAAATAAAGCAAAATTTCATTCAAGAATTAAGATAGGAGTACATATGAACTTGAAAAAAGGTATTAATAAAAATTAAATGTAAACGTAATGACAAATTCAACAGAAATTCATTTTTGAAAGAACAAAAACATTTTTTCTGCATTCTAAGATTGAAAACTTAGAATGCAGAAAAAAGGGCTGCACACCAGCGCCTTGTCCATACAAACGTATTAGACTT
This sequence comes from Arctopsyche grandis, assembly GCF_051622035.1. Classification (NCBI taxonomy): domain Eukaryota; kingdom Metazoa; phylum Arthropoda; class Insecta; order Trichoptera; family Hydropsychidae; genus Arctopsyche; species Arctopsyche grandis. Next base: position 21,288,140 of record NC_135357.1, read on the forward strand.
CTCCCTTCCTCAATTATGGCACTAGAGAAATTATTTTTTAATATGCTATGGATATCCACCATTGGGATGCATGTATCGTTTTATTTTTTTGATTAGTTATTTTTTATAGGAGCTAGGAGCCGCCAAACATCTATAAAATCGCCTCTTTTTTACACCCACGAAAATAGTCTAGCGTGCTTATTTAACGGTCGATTTTAAAAAAAATACGCGCATAGTTGCACAGAAAATATCTTTCTCATACCGATGATGAAATATTTTTAAAAATTGGTCCAGTTTTGGAGGAGAAAATACGAGAATACGAAACCTCGATTTTGTCGATTTAAAATACGTATTATCTGGTCGAAGCGCAACTGTCGCATTCACTCAATATACATATATATTGATATATATTGTCGCATTCACTCAATATATATATCGAAGAAAGGAACGGCAACAAAATTAAGGTTTCGGGTGTACAGCCCTCTTAAGCATAGGCGCTCAAGTGCAATTTCCCAGGAAAGACGGATTGTCTATTTCTATTGTCAACCTTTTTTTATGCTCTCTAACTTTGTAGAACAATAGAAATTGACAATAGGCAAACCCTCTTTCCTGGGAAATAGCACTCGAGCCCCTATCCTTAGTTATTATTAGAGTACGGACCCAAAGCGCGCCGCTCATTGTTCAATTGTTGTAAATGCTTTGTAAAAAAGGTTTGGCAAACCTTTAACAATGCATTTACAACATTTGAACAATGAACGGCACGATCTATGTCCGGGCTTTAGTTATTACTACAAAATTTCCGGTATGTCAAATTTACAAAATGTTGAAGAATCAAGTGAGAATAGTAAAAAATATTGAACACATCGCAGCGAGTCAAATATCTATATGTGGTTTTGAGAATAGTTTGACTTTTGTATTAATATATCACATTATCAGTGGCGTGCGCTGAAATTCTCTCTCTTTTTGTCGTACAGCCTTACTTAATGTGCACGAACAGGATACAAGAGGAACAGCCTGTTCCTCTTGAATCCTGCTCGTGCACATTAAGTAAGGCTGTACGACAAAAAGAGAGAGAATTTCAGCGCACGCCACTGCACACTATATATAATGTCTGCAGGACTGAAATAAATCTTCAAAATCAATTGACATGTATGTTGTTTTCGGCATTGGCTGGGTGCTCGTGAGATAATAATAGACAGCTGCATTATTATACAAATCAAGAGAGCAAAAAAGCATAGTTGACAATAGTGAATCATTTTTTATGTTAAAAGTATCGTCCCAACTAAGGATAGGCGCTCGGGTTTTATTTCACAGGAGTTGCCTATTGTCAACTTTTTTTTTGCTCTCTAGCTTTGCAGGACAGTAGAAATTGACAATAGGCAACCCCTATTTCCTGGAAAATAGAACCCGAGCGCCTATCCTTAGTCCCAACGCCGATTTTTGTGGATAAGTAGAAAATTTCTTTCAACATAGTAAGGTCTGCTTAGACTTTTCGGGTCACTAGGCCGCAAAACAAATCTAAAGCACTATGGGGGCACAATATTTTTTTTCTTACGGGGAGGGGAGTGGTTAGCAAATGGTTGTAAGAAGTAACGAAAACAATAGTAGAAGAAAAAGCGAATAAGAGTTCAACTTGAGAGTCCAAACAAGGGTTCAATGAGTTCAAAAGAACAACTATACCACTTTCGAGTAAAAAATGTTTATAAGATACCGTATATGTAGCTCAATATAGCTCAATAAAAAATATACCTCAATCCATTAAACAGCTTCGGAGATAATAACAATTCAAAGAAAAATTAAAAAGATAATGGGAGATACCACTTCCGGTAAACACAAAAAATACACTTTAATGATTAACATTTCAAGAACCGATATTAAGTTTTCCAAAATAATGATTAAATAATGAAAAAAATATAAATTTTCTGAAAATACCCCTTTCGCCATGCAAATGCCCGGTGTGAGTATAACATGATTGGTATAGGAGTTTCTGTTAAAACGGCAACTTTGAATTCTCGTTTCCACTATTCATCATAGGAAATCCAAAATTTGTATTTTTCGTTCCAACCCAATATATGTACATATATTGGATCAGACCTGCGGTCAGCATCCTTTGATAACTTTCAAAAATATAAAAGCAACTGAAAGAATATTAAAAATATTTTCAAGAAAAATAATAAAATCAACAAATTATTTCAGTTGAAAATGACTAATAGGAAATGCTCAAGAATACATACATATATATATATAGTTTATGTAGTACATGTAGTATATATGTACCTACATATGTATATATGTATTCCTAAACATTCCCTAATAGTCATTTTCAACTGAAATAATTTATTGATTTTATTATTATTCTTGAAAATATTATTAATATTATTCAATTGCTTCTATATTTTTGAAAGGTACTAAAGGTCACTGACCGCAGGTTGGGCAGAGCTAGGGTTTCCAATAGGTCACTTTTCAAGAGAGCATGTCCTCTTTTTGGATAAAATTGTTTTGTTCTCTCTTGTCAAATATGCTCAAAAAGTGCTCTTTTAATATTTGGCCGAATTTTAAATATCTTTGAAATGATTAAATAAGCATTTACGATTTTTTTATAATAAAATGAGTATTTACATATACCTAATAGTGATTAATAACCAGCGAGCACATTATTTAAATATGTACATACATATATGTATGTACATAATATATTATAAGAAAATTTGAACAATTTAAATCTGATCTGATCAATATTTCTTTTTAATGAGTGTTATATAACTACATATATATGCAATTTACGTTACGGTATTTTCTAAAATGGAACAATTCTTAGAAGATAGTTTTCTAATAGTTATGTAAATGCAAGTAAATGCACCCGCAATGACATTTCAAGAGTTGGTAAAAAAATTCGTAAAAAAGACAATATTATTTTATGACCATAATTTTTGTAATTTTTTGTTTGTTTTAAATTAAACTAGCACTTATTTTTATTAATACATGAATTTTCTAATCTTTAAACCGTTTTGAATTTTTCGTATAATTTAATAGTAATAGTAATTGTTCTTTTTTTACTTCACAGTTGACAACCCTAGGCTGGGCTTGACTAACTATTTTTTACAATGTAAAATTATATTTTTTACACCCTCAACGTACTGAGTTCCACTAAACAAACCTCAATTGACAAAAACTGACAATAAACCATTTGATAGAAATAATATTGTTGACCTCTGCCCTGAATAATATGCAGATATTTATTTGACGTTTTATTATTATAGATACACATAATTAAGTATCAACAAATTTGTTTTTAATAATAATTGTTGTTGTTGTTGTTGTCTACGACTTCGTGCATGCTTAATTATAACAAAATATTATGTAAAACTACGATCAAAACATATCATATGTCCTTGAAATCATTTAAGGCAACGGTACCCAACCCGTGGTACGCGAAAAAAACCCAGTAATGGCGGACATGCAAGAATGAATGATTTACAATCATAAAGAGAAATATTTTTTATATAATTAATAAACATTATCTTAATTAATCATAGTCGACGTCAATATGTACAGCCGATGATCGAAAACCCGGCAATTGATACCGTTTTATAAAAGACAAATATAGAAATAGGTTGAATGCAACTCCACAATTTGAAAAAAAAAACGTTCTTCGAAACAAGCACAAGAGTCCCAATACATTTATTTGGTAAGGAGATTTACTTTAGAAAAGAAAATATATTATATCTACTTTGTAATTTTGTGTTTTTATTAAAACCATTTATCAATAATAGAAACATGACGAAATAGTAGATAAATATATAAAACTTTGAGCATATTATAATTGTGACTCCGAAAATTTCTTAACAAAACAGATCTATTGCGTTTTTACATTCCTTACCATGCAAATATTATATTATTACATTTGCAATAACAAATTTCATGAAATACAATCATTTTTATATGGTGGTACAATTTAGTGTAATGTACTACCAAGTGGTACTCGAGTCAAAAACGGTTGGGAACCGCTGATTTAAGGAAATGAAGTGTATACATACCCGTATGTATATATGTATTAGAAATTACTTAACATAATTTAATTGAAAATATTTTGAAACTATAAGCGAAATCATGTAAATGCGACCTTTCAGTGTTATATGTAAGTATACGTAAACATCTTATTATTCCACTTATTATCGTTTAAATAAAATCAACGTCGTTTTGTACGAGATGATGAAATCAATTCACAAGTGTTTATTTGGCAGTAAAACGAATGTCAAATTGTAAATACTACACATGTATATTATGTACATCAGTAAGGATTAATGTAATTATGAATACATAAAGAATATGCTAAAAATATTTGCATTGCATATTTGATCTATAATTTCGTCAGCAATGTTTTGTCCGACTCCCACTTATCGCCCAGATTCATATATGTTCATATGTGTATGTACATACATAATTAATACATACATATGTGGGTAATAATTTTAGCAAGTAAATTGAATCAAATCATGTATATTATTTGTATTAATTCATTCATTTGTAATGTCTATATATCATTTATATGGACGATGGGGATTGCACTATCCTCTCTATCGTCTGGAATAAAAAAGTTATTATTATTAAATCATTCATCATTATTTTTATTATTGTTCAAATGTTGTATTTAGTAAAATTTATCTATTTTTAAAATCTAGCGTGTTGAAATTTATACCGATGATCAATCTCGTCCGATCTAATCAATCAAAGGAAATCGATTAGATTATTATTTTAAATATAATAAAAACGCCTCCTTTTCAATCTAATGGACTTTGCCCGTCCGATTTGATCAACGTCATGTATTATATTATTCAACAAAATATTTCCTTGTCCCCCATTTAACACTTTTGTACTCACATAAGTATGTACATATCGGGCGTAGTCCATGGAAGTTTATCTATTTTTTTTATCAATTTCAATGAGACCTGATCTTGATAAACATACACATGTATTTGCCACAGTACACATTTTAAAAATATGACCAGTTATTTGAATCGGGAGGCACATTTTTATTTGAACTCAATTTCAGGGTAACAAAAAAATTATAATTAAAATAAGAAAGCCACTAAACAATTCGATATTGAACCGTACAGACACATTCACACATATCGGCAGCATTATAAAATACTATGACAGTATTTTCGATACAAATTGAGCGCAAAAGTAGAGAAACTTACCTAAGACAAAAGTACTACTTCCGGTTGCCGGATTTTGTTCAATATTTTTTTATTACTTAAATATCACTTTAAATATTATAAACTTAAAATATCAAGAAGACTTTAGAAGATTTTTTTTATTTTCATCACCTTGAAAATTTACGATTTTTGGGCAATAAAAATATTGTCCCTTTAGGTGTGTGGTTTTTAACGATCGGGTCTTACATATGATTGTTTTCTACGATTTGAGTTGAGTTTAGTGTGAGCTGTCGAGGTTTACGGATCGAAATTGTTGAAAATAAAAATACCATGCAACAAGACACTCAACTATCATTGGAGGAGAATATAAAAATCGCGGCTTTGGCAGACTCTGGACATTCATTGCGATCAATTTCTCAACAAATGGGACGTTCTGTATCTACTGTGTCAAGAATAATGAAAAAGAAAAAAGATTCTGGAACTTTTGCTCGTAAGAAGGGGACAGGACCGAAAAGATGCACATCCGAGAGACAAGATCGCCTGATAACTCAATTATCTTTACGGAAACGGTTCAAAACTGCTGTAGAGATAAGAAAAGAGATCTCGGATCAATTTTCAATTGAAATTAGTGATGTAACCTTAAGAAGACGACTCAGAGAAGCTGGACTGTACGATTAGAATGGTCGAAATATCACGAAAATTGGACGACATCGGATTGACGACAAGTGATATTTTCTGATGAGTCAAAATTCAACCACTTCAGCTTCGATGGTTTTCCGTATGTTCGAAGAAAAGTTGGAGAAAGATTCGACCAAAAATGTACCCTGAAGACAGTGAAGCATGCCTCAAGCCACATGGTTTGGGGATGTTTTCCTTATTATGGAATCGGTCGAATACAGTTTATGCAAGGTTCCATTAACGGAATAGCATATAAAAAAATTCTAGAAGAAAGTTTTATCCGATCAATGGAAAACCATCTTTCAAATTCTGATGATGTCATATTCCAAGATGACCCTGCCCCTTGTCATCGAGCTAAATTAGTGAGTATTAATTTTATTTAATGGTATTGAATGTAATTAATAATATTTCGATCAAAAAACTGAAATATTTTTGTTACTTTTTTTTAGGTTCGGGTTTATTTGCAGGAATTGGGTGTAAAGACATTAACATGGCCTGGGAATAGTCCCGATTTAAACCCAATTGAAAATTTATGGATGGCTATTAAATATAGGATTAGTAAAACAAATGTGTCTAGCCATCAATCATTAAAAGTGACCATTGAAAAAGTATGGTATGAAGACTTCCCCATCGACATTTTAAGAAACTTAATAGATTCTATGCCTAGCCGTATAAAAGCCGTCATAAAAGCAAAAGCAGCCGCAACAAAATATTAATTAAGTTTTTATAATTTGTAAATAATACCATGTGACTAATAAAATTAAAAGTTTACGCTCAACTGTGTTTTTTCATTCAAAATTTCATTCAACTGTGGATACTGCGTTTGGTCATAAAAACCGGCTCGGACTAAAATTCTCCCTACCTTTTTTTTGTTGTTCCTTTTCTTAAAGATTGTCGTTAAAATAAAGCACTATGATATAATCTACCATTTTAATGACTCTGGGTGTTTATTTTATGATCACTGAAATTTCAAGCAAAATCACATTTTTCTATGGTGTTCCGGTTTCCGAGACCGCAACTGTACATACTTTCACTGCAATAAATTTACATATTTGTATAAGTCCATATGTAGATACACCAAAAATTATATGTTGGTATATACGTATGTATGTAGGTATATTGTCTCCATCACCATTTCATAATATTCTACAATTAAATATATATTTTTGAAGCTGATAAAATCAGTCTGGTATTCATTTTCAACATAAACAGGTGTCGATAGTAAATGTTGACAAATTGAACCAAAAATACCGGTTCAAATTGGTTTTAAATGGCAAATATCAAATCAGCTGTTTGAATACACTTATCTTGAATATTGAATGCTCGCAAGCTTCGAAATTAAACGAAAAATGGTTGAGAAATTTAGATAATATGATACTAAAAACAACAATGAATTGAGGACATTCTAAAAAGTTTAGGATTCAACTTTTTCAAGTCATTTGAGTTCAGGGCTTAGATTAATAAATAAATCATAACTGAAAATCAAAAGTCTAATTTCTTTCGAATATACATATTATAGATTTTCCATCAATTTTACTATTTGGAATATTCATATCCAATGCCGGTCTTACACCCAATGGCGCCCTCGGGCAATTTTTTCTAAACACCCTTAGAAAAAAAAAATACTGGATTACCATCTTCTCCTTTATAACTCCTTTTTCCCGGCCTTGGAACCTTGCTACAGTTTCATGCAGTGTCAGCAAAAGCATAGAAACTCAAATGTTTGAATATAATTCTTGTAAATTGTGCCATTTTATAAAATTTAATACAATGAGTGGATTAATTTTACCTTGAACTTTATTTGAAAGAAAGGAAGAAATTGATAAGTTCATTACATACTAATAATATCAGATTTTGAATTCGGTTTTTTTCCAGTAGATTTTTTGACTAGAATCTGCCGAGTACAAATATAGGACCTTTGGCGCTCTAATTTTAATTTTAAAGCACTTTTGGCGCATCGAGCGGTGCTCTTACTTATTTGGCGCCCGACCCAGCCCCCCCCCCTAAAACCAGCACTATTCATATCCCTATCACTAAAGGACAAAGCTGGCATCACGTGCAGGGCTGTTGAGAGAAGAGGGGACTAACTTTTAGAAAAATCATGATAAGGATATATTTAAAAAACTGATTTAATATCGATAGCAAATAAGGAATCCGAGCTCGCCTGTATATGTACTTCAAGGATAATCAAAAATATTTTTGCCTGCGGCGAATTTCACAGTTATTGAACATAAAATATCGAATAAAGGGAAGATTTTGTTTTGAAAATTCTGAAATAATCCCCCCCCCCGCAATTAAAGGGCCCAAGTTCGTTCTTGATGGCCCTGGTCACGTAGTATGGATATATCACCTACGTGACTACTACACATAATACACATTAAACTTATGTAAATGATCCCAAAATATGAACTATGTACTTTCAGATAATCCATTATTTATTAAAATATGACGAATCAATTACGTGAAATATAAATATTGTCTTAAAACCAAAATATCAACCAGGAAAAATTAAGCTTACATATTATGTAATTGACTCACCTGGAGATCACCAAAAACACGAATACCATTTTGAAAAGTGAGTTTCTGCTCAGACACAAACAACTGCAGTACCAAAAGCACTAAAAACAAAGTAAAAATATGAAATTTCTTGGAATATATCAAGATGGCGGGATATATCAAGAATTTCCTCAACTTTACCTAGCCGCTTAACTTGACACTATGATCACTTCGGAGCGCAAATTTATCTAATATTAAATGAATATAACATAATAAAGTCGTTTTGACCCAGTGTCGCAATTCGATTATAAACTAGTCCAAACTTTCCTTTGAATGTTGTGTAAGCGCTTCGTCTGCTGCAGCAGCTATGCTGGTCTGCGTTCACGAGATAGTTGACCGCCTGTCTTGACCTCATCGATCTGTCTCGTTCCGGACCAATAACTGATAAGTAGGCACATCAAAAATATATTACACGTAAATATCGTTATTTAAGTATGCTAGAAGAATACTTTAAAAATGACTAAAATCAAATTATATCATACAAATTCATTCCCAAACTCAAATTTTATTTTTTAAAGTTTAAATAAATACAAAAAAACAAAATTCACACAAATATCAGCTATGAGAGCGTTTTCGATACACGTTTGAATAGGGAAAGCCAAAAGATCTACTTCAAGTTGTCCGATTTTTTTCACTTTATATTGCTATTAATATAATAAGCATAAAATATAAAATTTAAAAAAGTCCCACTTCCAGTTTAAAAATTTTGTTTTTATTTTAATTTGGATACTATAAAAATTATACTGTAGGGTTTTCATAAAGGACACATATATTTTGATTATAATATGTAATAACCAGCAGCATAGATTAGTGACTAGCGTGTAATGATTTCAACTGAGTGGTCACGAGTTCAATCTCTGACCCTGTTCTGCTAGCCAGACCTTGGATGTGTGACTTCAGATCGATCGTTTTCTATCGGAGTTTTCCAATTTATCTGATTCCATTAAAACGGTTTCAACAAATTGGCAACCTTGTCCTATCTCTCGCAAAATTTGAGTTTCCAGAATCTCGAATGGTGTTATTAATAAAATACTGCGCATTCTCAGTGGGGGGGGGGGGGGGCTACAGAGATGAATCGGGCTATAGTCGTTCGTTGATCAAATGCAAACAAAAATAGCATGCATATGTACTATACTAAGATGGCTGCAGCTTCGTAGTCCATGTGTACATAATGTGGGGATAGTGATCGGATTTCACAACCTGTGAAATCAGACCGTGACCTCTTGTGTTTCTTGGGCTTTCATTCTGCATCCTGCTGGCACACACGCAATCACACAATCTGGCATTCTGCTCACACACAGCCCTACTTGCTGTTGCCACGTGATATTGAAATGTCAAAAATTCTAAGATAATTTAACCACTTACGACGATTTTTTGTAAGGAATTAAGGGATGTGAAAAGATTCGGCAAAATCAGTATTCCGGTTTTCGAGATAAACTGACAAATATTTAATATTGAGAAAACCGAACTTTGCTCGGTAAAGAGGTGATTAAAGAGAGAATGATTTTTTTGAAATATTGTACATCATTTTTGGTAGAAGTGGGCAGAAAAGAACAACTAAACTGCGCTGTTGTTATCTCGACAATTATACCCTAATTACAATTACACAATCCAAACCTGTTTAATAATATAATTCAGTAGTATTTTTAATTTACCTGTAATACATTTACATGTATTACGCTGACCATACATCTTTTATTATTTAAGAAGACAATCCCTTTTTTCACTGCTCTGTCCTTTAGATTTATTTATTTTCTCAAATTAACCATTTGACCCATATTTTGTAAAGTCAATGTGTGAAGTATCCATATATTTAAAATAATTGAAGCTTATGTTAATAATTGAAAAAAAAAACGAAAGGTTCTTACCATTAGATTCAGTAAAAGCCAAAATATTTAAAGATGCAATTCATAAATTTTATCAATCCTATATTGATTATTTGCATAACTGGGACAAATATTTCGTGGAAATAGAAGTATGTATATATGTAGTATGTAAATATAAAATTCTTTAATTTTTTAAATCACGAACCTGCCATATTAAACAAAGTTAATTCTTGTGAAAAATGTCATTTTAATTTCAATAATGTGTGTTAATATTTCATAATGTTATAAACTTATAAAGCTTTTTTTTAAGTTATAAAACGATTCTTTATATGGTCTTTACTTTTTCAAAACAAATGTGGTCACCAAATCTGCATACAAATAATACACAAAGTACTGTGATTATGCAAAATTCCTACTGATATGTATCTAGTATCGAATCCATATCACTGTTTAATGATTTCTATAAAATATGTGTGTCCGTGTACACCGCAATATGTAAGACTTGAGAAAAAACATTAAATCAAAAGCTTTGCTTTTTTACCCTTTCTGAAGTAAATTTGAATTTTGCAATGATAACGCATTTGGCAATTAACTTCAATATATTTCTTTAAATATTATAAACATATTTTTATTTCATTAAATTTCACCGTAGAATCGCTGAAATGTATATATGTATATATATAGATATATATATGTATATATATATATATATATATATATATATATATATATATATATATCATCATCATCATCATTTACAGCCATTCGCCATCCACTGCTGGATGAAGGCCTCTCCAACACGCTTCCACTCGTCTCTGTTTTGCGCAACACTCATCCATCATTTGGTTTTTGCCTAAGAAAAGATCCTGTTTGCACTTTTTCAGGCTACGGTTATTCTTAATGGTATTTTCTATTAGCTTGCTGTTAAAATCCCTGACATCCCTGACTATTCTCTTCTTAATTTCCTTATTTACTAGATTGTATTCTTGCTTATTATTATCCCTATCTAAATTCCTTTTATGCTTAATTAGGTTTTTTGTTTCCGCTGAAATTTTGCTTAATTTAATCTGTTTCCTGAAACCACCTAATTTCTTACCTGTTGAGGTTAGAACCGAACTAATTACAGTGTTCAATTCCTCGATGTCTTATATATATATATATATATATATATATATATATATATATATGTGTATATATATATATATATATGTGTATATATATATATATATATATATATATATATATATATATATATATATATATATATATATATATATATATAGATATATAGATATATATATATATATATATATATATATATATATATATATATATATATATATATATACATATATATATATATATATATATATATATATATATATATATATATATATATATACATATATATATATATATATATATATATATATATATATATATATATATATATATATATATATATATATATATACATATATTAAACATTGTATAAAGCAGGTATGCTCATCTTTAGACACCCTCTCAATTTCAACATGAAACAAATCTCTCAAGATTTGTTTAGAATACATATAACAAAAATGTGTAAAAAGATCAGCTTTAATATTTATTGGGTTGGTTTGTTAATAACTAGTGTAGTGGAGCGTGCTTTTTCCAGGAAAGAGGGCGTTTTGGGACTATTTTCCAGGAATCGGAAAACTACAAAGTTAGAACAACAAAAAAAAGTTGAACAACAGTGTGCAGGGTCGCGCAGGCCTATGTTAATAACATTTGAAAGTGTAGTTAATCGCCATAGCTGAACTAAACTTTTAGTTTGTCTTCATTCAAAAGTTAATATGCATAGTAGGAAAGTTGAACGCAAAAATAAAAGATTAATTTCTTTAAGAAAAATGTTATATTAATAAAATTCAAAATATCGCCACCCTCCTAACAAAGGACATCCAGTCAGTGTGCATAGGATCAGTTGTTCAACTTGTTTCAGGGAGTCTTCTTTTTCACATATTATTGTGGCTGAAGCTTCGCAAGATATGCACGTGTAGTATAGGATATATATATATATATATATATATATATATATATATATATATATATATATATATATAACTCGTAAATCATCGATTTAATGATTTTTTCAATATAAAATAACTGAAGTATATATTACAGTATAAGTAAATTTTAGAGAAATTTGTCATCAATATGCTTCCTTTCAGATATTATTATGGGACATTATTTCTGCTAAATATTACAATATATGTAACATTTAGCAATATAAAACTAAGCAAAATTTATAGCAGTACATAAACATTATATATGCCGTTTTATTTTCAAAATAAATGACATCAAAAATAGCAAAATACATATTACTGAATAGGGCAAATTTAATTGTAAAACATGTATCTTAGAATCTGATTTGTATTTTTGTGAGTTAAACCACTTTATCCTATCACTGAGTCATGTATAAGAATAACATAAATCTATGAGTAATAGAATATTCAAATTCACATCATTTAAAATTTAAAATTAACTATAAATAACAATAACTTAACAAAACTTATTTATATAACATTAAAAGTAGAGTATTAAATAACAGCACAATATAAAAATATTCTATACATTTCGCAACAATATCAGCTCCCAAAGTTGGAGCGGAATATTCGGTGTCACGTGGTATTCTGTAATATAGATTTCAGATCATCGGGCAAGATTTTTGTAATATCCTCTAATTTTTCAGCCAACAAACTCATTGTATTACTCTTTAGTGGCAGATTTATTTCTTCATTGAGGTTAATAGTCTTACGAAGTTTCAACACCATGTCGACCAATTCCACTTCTTGTCGACCAGCAGCCCAACTTGCCAAGTCGGTAGCAGCAAGTGCTTCTAATTGCAAAACCTTTAGAGTGCGTACCAATTCCCCATATCGACGTTGAAACCAAGCACTGAAATTTGGACTCTTCAAAAATGCCCGATAAAGACCAGCCCAATCGCCTTTGATCCCACTGGTTAAATGCGGGCCAGAATGCTGTAACATGTTCATGAAATCTTCTGGATTAAACGGATGAGGGACAGGGGCAGCTCTGAACGCAGAAATGTTCTTTTGCAATGGCATCAATGAAGCCATGTATCGTTCGAGTGGAATCATAAAACTATGAGTTAATTCTAACATGTGTCTTCGGACGAGAGCTGCTTGCACTTCGGCGGGTCGTTCCGATCTCAGTGATCCACCAGAGAGTCTTTTTAGTATTGTTTTATCTTTAGTCAAATATGGTTTGTATTGAGTGTATACACCAGGTGAAGAATCTGAAGTTTTTGCAGTGCCCACTCTTTTCAACTTGGATTTGTAGGATACGGATTCGTCAAGTCGGACGGTGTGAGGCCAATGATGTAACGTTTTCGAAAAAAATGGATTCGTAACACCCAATATTACATATGGTGGATTGTACTGTTTTTTGGTAAACTCTTTAAATTCGCTATCATGTATTGTAAAGTATGGTCTATATTCGGCACTGTATTGGAGTGGATGAATCAAATCGACTAACGCCTGCACCATCGCCGAGCACGCTGTGGGAGACGACGCCATAACTACAATTGGTTCCGCTGTCAGTACAAGTTCCCACAAGAGATGCAGGTTAGATAAAACACAAGAAAGGGATGTATACGAGTACACGTCTCTAGGAGATACAGAAATGCTACCCGGAGGCTGTGGTAGTCCTTGAATTGCAGAGTCCGATTCAGCCTGAGATGGCAGAAAAATGTGTAACACATTGCCTAAGAGGGGAAGCAGAAGACTTCCAGTGTCGAGCGGTGGCCACAGATCGATGTCTTTGCAGGCGGCTTCGAGACCCGCCTCTCCATGGTCGAAGAATCTCGGAGCAACGATGCCGCAAACTTTGTACATGAGGTTGATGAGAGGAAGACGGGTGAGCACAACCACACTTTTCTGGAAGTATCCCCTCGGCAGAGAGGGGTCTTTGACTTGTCGGAAGAAGACGAATCCCCAAAAGTGTGTGGGGTCGGGTTGGAGCGTGAGAGGACACCTGGCGACGTAACGTTTGAGAGGAACGGTGGATGTGGGAGCACTGGGAGCACGAGTTCGCAGCCTCACGTGGAACCGCGTGTCGCCCATACAACCCGAATTGGAATCGGGGAACGCCAGGTAGCAGAGGTTCGTCTTGTCGCACTCGGCCAGTTGCACTCCCGCCGGATGAACACTTTCCAACGCCTGGCCCACCTCCAGGTCGAAAGTCACCACACAGATGCATTCGATCCATTGTGACAGCCTCTGGCCTCTGCCTCTGTTTCTGTCTCTGTCTCTGTCTCTGCCTCTGCCCTCGATTTCTATAGCCGTCTCCGTGGTCTGTGTCGTCTCCATCCCGCTGCATTCCCACTCTAATTGGCTTTTCTAGCGTACTCTACAGTCTACTCGACACACCACACATTATACAGCGTATACAATCACCGATCCCAATTACTGTTACTGCCAAGTGCCAACTGCCAAAGTGCCAATTATCACTACCATTGCCAACACTGACGACCTGACAACTGACAACCTGACAACTTATTTCTATAATACGCACATCCTGAGGTGGACTCTGCTATTCTACTTACCGCTGTTTTGACAAAATATTCAATTTTTAAATTCGATCAAGATATTATCGTAAACATTTTAATTTTATAAAAAATGGAAAAAAACGAACGTTGTATGTATGAACGGTTCGGTGATCACTAGTCAAATGTGAACCGGTCGCTCTAGATCGGTCACACGTGATCACCCGTCACATTAAAACTGGTCACGAGAAAACTGGTCACACCCTAAAATCGGTCAACTAGTTTTCTCGTGACCGATTTTAGGGTGTGACCAGTTTTAGTGTGACGGGTGATCACGTGTGACCGATCTAGAGCAACCGGTTGTCGTGCGACTGGTTCACATATGACTAGTAGTCCGTTTACCGTATGAACAAATGCAGTAGCGGATCAATTAAAGGGGGGGTCCCAGGCGCATTTGAAATTTGAAGCCCCCACTTCAATAAAAAAAATCGGGTGTGAGAAACCCATGACTTTATTAATGTATTTGAGGAATATAAGAAGGTCACAAAACAAAATTCGACAATTTTAAAGTATCATATTCAATAATTTTTTATTATAACTAAGGAGCGGCGGTCGAATTTCCCACCATAAAATTACAATAGACCTCTCCATTGTCCGAGAAAGCAAGAGAGCAAAAAAAGGTTCACAATAGTGAGTCATTTTTTGTAGGTAAAAGCAACTTGGCAGCCTTGCGTTTAGTAAAATAGCGAACTCCTTAAAATTTATATTTTTCAAAAATGTTAGGACCCTTCGAGTTCCCTGTCCGAAACCCGAGGCAAGCACCTTCCCTGCCAGTGGGCAAATCCACTATAATAGTAATTAACAAAAGTAAACCATTTTTGTGGGTAAAAGTAACTTGGCCGCCGATCTCTGGTCATCACAGAAGAAATCTGTTAATATGATGTTATTTATTTTTAGTTTTATTACCGTTTCTGACGAAGATAATATATTTTATGCAAGATATATAGTGAAATATAAAAATATCTGTTCGAATTGGAAAGCATTTTATGTGTAATGGTGAAGAGGGAGGTGGGCTTATGTACAGCACATAAGATTTTATTTTATTTTATTCAATCAATCAATGTAATCTCGTCATTACAGATCGCTCCAATGCGACGATTGTACTATACATATTGTTGCGTAGGGGTGGGTGGAGGATCCAAGTAAAAGGCCTTAGTCGTTTCACAGCATTTATTGATGATTAAGGAGATACCCGCACTGGCAGTGCTTAGTCCAGAAATGACATGATATCGCCTAAGTATCGCCTTATAAGGGATAGATCTCTCAGGACATCTTCGACGTCTAGTTTGTTTACCTATTGTTATGGTCACGTACGGATATGTCTTCCTACGACGTTCGGTCCCACGGTACAGGTCAATTCTGAGAAAGGATTAATAACGGTCATTGTTTACCCTATATGTACTTAGAGTCTAGATATAATCCTGGAAGTAAGTGCAAGCACTTAGTTAATCCGTTAACAGATAATCCTTGAACGGTCACACAGTCTCTGGGATTCTATTCGCTTAATCCGCGGCGTACGTAACATTGCCTCCCTCTTAGGTCAAATCGTCCCGATTGACCAACAAATCGTAACTGATAAATCTACAGTAGTTACATTTATCTCTGATATAAGTCACAGTTACATTTACAATTACAGCCGTTATCTTTACAGTCAGTGGCGGACTGGCCATACGAGTGAACATGCCCGATGGCATGTAGGCCCCACTATCTGTTAGAAAATATGAGCCCTCAGTAAAATTAAATAACTTTTTAATTATTTCACGTTTGTAAAAATTTATAGGATATTGCACTTTGGGACCTAAAGTTTGGGCATTTCAACAAAACAAAGGTCAATGTGCAAATAGTATGGAAGAAAAACCCACGACGGACAGAAATGAAATTGTGAGGATATATAGATAAATGTCTCTAGTTTATCATGGTAACGAGCGAGACGCGTCCCTATACCTGCGTGTGAGAGAGAGGGAGCGAACGTATACCTGCCGGGTACGTACATCAACATCACGCGGGACGGGCATCAACCCTTTACTTAATAAAGTTTTGTAAGCGTCGAAGGGTAGCTACCCGTGGAGAAGAAACCAAAACAAACCCGGGAGAAAAGAAAAAAAAATTCGGGTGTGACCAACCCATGACTTTATCTATGTATTTGAGGAATATAAGAAGGTTACAAAACAAAATTCGATATTGAACTAATAACTATGATAGCGATACAAATTGAGCGCAAATATATGCAAATACTTTCACAAGACAAAATTTCTACTTCCGGTTGGCGGATTTTGTTCAAATTTTTTTAATTATTTAAAATCAGTATAATTATTATACACATTTAATATCAAGAGGATAAAAATAATTTAAAAGGTCAAAATAAAATAATGAAATATTGTTTTTAAAAAAAATACTACTTCCGGTTTACGAATTCTGACCAAAACGTTACCAAATCTAAGTTAGTACATAAACAACACAAATATAAATTTTCAGCTTAATAAGTTAAGGGGCGTGGACAGGATCCAGGCGACAACATTTTTGACCTTTCTAATAGGAGAAAATCCCACTTCCGGTTCATTAAATTTGCTGATTTTATTTTTTATTTTTACTAAAAACCACTATCTCTATTGTACACAATAAATATCAAGACGCTTAAAATAATTTAAAAGGTCAAAATAAAATAATGAAAAAATAATGAAATATTGTTTTTAAAAAAAATACTACTTCCGGTTTACGAATTCTGACCAAAACGTTACCAAATCTAAGTTAGTACATAAACAACGCAAATATAAATTTTCAGCTTAATACGTTCAGGGGCGTGGACAGGATCCAGGCGACAACATTTTTAACCTTTCTAATAGGATAAAATCCCACTTCCGGTTCATTAAATTTGCTGATTTTATTTTTTATTTTTACTTAAAATCACTATCTCTATAGTACACAATAAATATCAAGACGCTTAAAATAATTTAAAAGGTCAAAATAAAATAATGAAAAAATAATGAAATATTGTTTTAAAAAAAAATACTACTTCCGGCTTACGAATTCTGACCAAAACGTTACCAAATCTAAGTTAGTACATAAACAAAACAAATATAAATTTTCAGCTTAATACGTTTAGGGGTGTGGACAGGATCCAGGCGACAAAATTTTTGACTTTTCTAATAGGAGAAAATCCCACTTCCGGTTCATTAAATTTGCTGATTTTATTTTTTATTTTTACTAAAAACCACTATCTCTATTGTACACAATAAATATCAAGACGCTTAAAATAATTTAAAAGGTCAAAATAAAATAATGAAAAAATAATGAAATATTGTTTTTAAAAAAAATACTACTTCCGGTTTACGAATTCTGACCAAAACGTTACCAAATCTAAGTTAGTACATAAACAACGCAAATATAAATTTTCAGCTTAATACGTTCAGGGGCGTGGACAGGATCCAGGCGACAACATTTTTAACCTTTCTAATAGGATAAAATCCCACTTCCGGTTCATTAAATTTGCTGATTTTATTTTTTATTTTTACTTAAAATCACTATCTCTATTGTACACAATAAATATCAAGACGCTTAAAATAATTTAAAAGGTCAAAATAAAATAATGAAAAAATAATGAAATATTGTTTTAAAAAAAAATACTACTTCCGGTTTACGAATTCTGACCAAAACGTTACCAAATCTAAGTTAGTACATAAACAACACAAATATAAATTTTCAGCTTAATACGTTTAGGGGTGTGGACAGGATCCAGGCGACAACATTTTTGACTTTTCTAATAGGAGAAAATCCCACTTCCGGTTCATTAAATTTGCTGATTTTATTTTTTATTTTTACTAAAAACCACTATCTCTATTGTACACAATAAATATCAAGACGCTTAAAATAATTTAAAAGGTCAAAATAAAATAATGAAAAAATAATGAAATATTGTTTTTAAAAAAAATACTACTTCCGGTTTACGAATTCTGACCAAAACGTTACCAAATCTAAGTTAGTACATAAACAACGCAAATATAAATTTTCAGCTTAATACGTTCAGGGGCGTGGACAGGATCCAGGCGACAACATTTTTAACCTTTCTAATAGGATAAAATCCCACTTCCGGTTCATTAAATTTGCTGATTTTATTTTTTATTTTTACTTAAAATCACTATCTCTATTGTACACAATAAATATCAAGACGCTTAAAATAATTTAAAAGGTCAAAATAAAATAATGAAAAAATAATGAAATATTGTTTTAAAAAAAAATACTACTTCCGGTTTACGAATTCTGACCAAAACGTTACCAAATCTAAGTTAGTACATAAACAACACAAATATAAATTTTCAGCTTAATACGTTTAGGGGTGTGGACAGGATCCAGGCGACAACATTTTTGACTTTTCTAATAGGAGAAAATCCCACTTCCGGTTCATTAAATTTGCTGATTTTATTTTTTATTTTTACTTAAAATCACTATCTCTATTGTACACAATAAATATCAAGACGCTTAAAATAATTTAAAAGGTCAAAATAAAATAATGAAAAAATAATGAAATATTGTTTTAAAAAAAAATACTACTTCCGGTTTACGAATTCTGACCAAAACGTTACCAAATCTAAGTTAGTACATAAACAACACAAATATAAATTTTCAGCTTAATACGTTTAGGGGTGTGGACAGGATCCAGGCGACAACATTTTTGACTTTTCTAATAGGAGAAAATCCCACTTCCGGTTCATTAAATTTGCTGATTTTATTTTTTATTTTTACTAAAAACCACTATCTCTATTGTACACAATAAATATCAAGACGCTTAAAATAATTTAAAAGGTCAAAATAAAATAATGAAAAAATAATGAAATATTGTTTTTAAAAAAAATACTACTTCCGGTTTACGAATTCTGACCAAAACGTTACCAAATCTAAGTTAGTACATAAACAACGCAAATATAAATTTTCAGCTTAATACGTTCAGGGGCGTGGACAGGATCCAGGCGACAACATTTTTAACCTTTCTAATAGGATAAAATCCCACTTCCGGTTCATTAAATTTGCTGATTTTATTTTTTATTTTTACTTAAAATCACTATCTCTATAGTACACAATAAATATCAAGACGCTTAAAATAATTTAAAAGGTCAAAATAAAATAATGAAAAAATAATGAAATATTGTTTTAAAAAAAAATACTACTTCCGGCTTACGAATTCTGACCAAAACGTTACCAAATCTAAGTTAGTACATAAACAAAACAAATATAAATTTTCAGCTTAATACGTTTAGGGGTGTGGACAGGATCCAGGCGACAAAATTTTTGACTTTTCTAATAGGAGAAAATCCCACTTCCGGTTCATTAAATTTGCTGATTTTATTTTTTATTTTTACTAAAAACCACTATCTCTATTGTACACAATAAATATCAAGACGCTTAAAATAATTTAAAAGGTCAAAATAAAATAATGAAAAAATAATGAAATATTGTTTTTAAAAAAAATACTACTTCCGGTTTACGAATTCTGACCAAAACGTTACCAAATCTAAGTTAGTACATAAACAACGCAAATATAAATTTTCAGCTTAATACGTTCAGGGGCGTGGACAGGATCCAGGCGACAGCATTTTTAACCTTTCTAATAGGATAAAATCCCACTTCCGGTTCATTAAATTTGCTGATTTTATTTTTTATTTTTACTTAAAATCACTATCTCTATAGTACACAATAAATATCAAGACGCTTAAAATAATTTAAAAGGTCAAAATAAAATAATGAAAAAATAATGAAATATTGTTTTAAAAAAAAATACTACTTCCGGTTTACGAATTCTGACCAAAACGTTACCAAATCTAAGTTAGTACATAAACAACGCAAATATAAATTTTCAGCTTAATACGTTCAGGGGCGTGGACAGGATCCAGGCGACAACATTTTTAACCTTTCTAATAGGATAAAATCCCACTTCCGGTTCATTAAATTTGCTGATTTTATTTTTTATTTTTACTAAAAACCACTATCTCTATTGTACACAATAAATATCAAGACGCTTAAAATAATTTAAAAGGTCAAAATAAAATAATGAAAAAATAATGAAATATTGTTTTTAAAAAAAATACTACTTCCGGTTTACGAATTCTGACCAAAACGTTACCAAATCTAAGTTAGTACATAAACAACGCAAATATAAATTTTCAGCTTAATACGTTCAGGGGCGTGGACAGGATCCAGGCGACAACATTTTTAACCTTTCTAATAGGATAAAATCCCACTTCCGGTTCATTAAATTTGCTGATTTTATTTTTTATTTTTACTTAAAATCACTATCTCTATTGTACACAATAAATATCAAGACGCTTAAAATAATTTAAAAGGTCAAAATAAAATAATGAAAAAATAATGAAATATTGTTTTAAAAAAAAATACTACTTCCGGTTTACGAATTCTGACCAAAACGTTACCAAATCTAAGTTAGTACATAAACAACACAAATATAAATTTTCAGCTTAATACGTTTAGGGGTGTGGACAGGATCCAGGCGACAACATTTTTGACTTTTCTAATAGGAGAAAATCCCACTTCCGGTTCATTAAATTTGCTGATTTTATTTTTTATTTTTACTAAAAACCACTATCTCTATTGTACACAATAAATATCAAGACGCTTAAAATAATTTAAAAGGTCAAAATAAAATAATGAAAAAATAATGAAATATTGTTTTTAAAAAAAATACTACTTCCGGTTTACGAATTCTGACCAAAACGTTACCAAATCTAAGTTAGTACATAAACAACGCAAATATAAATTTTCAGCTTAATACGTTCAGGGGCGTGGACAGGATCCAGGCGACAACATTTTTAACCTTTCTAATAGGATAAAATCCCACTTCCGGTTCATTAAATTTGCTGATTTTATTTTTTATTTTTACTTAAAATCACTATCTCTATTGTACACAATAAATATCAAGACGCTTAAAATAATTTAAAAGGTCAAAATAAAATAATGAAAAAATAATGAAATATTGTTTTAAAAAAAAATACTACTTCCGGTTTACGAATGCTGACCAAAACGTTACCAAATCTAAGTTAGTACATAAACAACGCAAATATAAATTTTCAGCTTAATACGTTCAGGGGCGTGGACAGGATCCAGGCGACAACATTTTTAACCTTTCTAATAGGATAAAATCCCACTTCCGGTTCATTAAATTTGCTGATTTTATTTTTTATTTTTACTTAAAATCACTATCTCTACTGTACACAATAAATATCAAGACGCTTAAAATAATTTAAAAGGTCAAAATAAAATAATGAAAAAATAATGAAATATTGTTTTAAAAAAAAATACTACTTCCGGTTTACGAATTCTGACCAAAACGTTACCAAATCTAAGTTAGTACATAAACAACGCAAATATAAATTTTCAGCTTAATACGTTTAGGGGTGTGGACAGAATCCAGGCGACAACATTTTTGACTTTTCTAATAGGAGAAAATCCCACTTCCGGTTCATTAAATTTGCTGATTTTATTTTTTATTTTTACTAAAAACCACTATCTCTATTGTACACAATAAATATCAAGACGCTTAAAATAATTTAAAAGGTCAAAATAAAATAATGAAAAAATAATGAAATATTGTTTTTAAAAAAAATACTACTTCCGGTTTACGAATTCTGACCAAAACGTTACCAAATCTAAGTTAGTACATAAACAACGCAAATATAAATTTTCAGCTTAATACGTTCAGGGGCGTGGACAGGATCCAGGCGACAACATTTTTAACCTTTCTAATAGGATAAAATCCCACTTCCGGTTCATTAAATTTGCTGATTTTATTTTTTATTTTTACTTAAAATCACTATCTCTATTGTACACAATAAATATCAAGACGCTTAAAATAATTTAAAAGGTCAAAATAAAATAATGAAAAAATAATGAAATATTGTTTTAAAAAAAATACTACTTCCGGTTTACGAATTCTGACCAAAACGTTACCAAATCTAAGTTAGTACATAAACAACACAAATATAAATTTTCAGCTTAATAAGTTTAGGGGCGTGGACAGGATCCAGGCGACAACATTTTTGACCTTTCTAATAGGAGAAAATCCCACTTCCGGATCATTAAATTTGCTGATTTTGTTTTTTATTTTTACTTAAAATCACTATCTCTATTGTACACAATAAATATCAAGAGGCTTAAAATAATTTAAAAGGTCAAAATAAAATAATGAAAAAATAATGAAATATTGTTTTTAAAAAAAATACTACTTCCGGTTTACGAATTCTGACCAAAACGTTACCAAATCTAAGTTAGTACATAAACAACGCAAATATAAATTTTCAGCTTAATACGTTCAGGGGCGTGGACAGGATCCAGGCGACAACATTTTTAACCTTTCTAATAGGATAAAATCCCACTTCCGGTTCATTAAATTTGCTGATTTTATTTTTTATTTTTACTTAAAATCACTATCTCTATAGTACACAATAAATATCAAGACGCTTAAAATAATTTAAAAGGTCAAAATAAAATAATGAAAAAATAATGAAATATTGTTTTAAAAAAAAATACTACTTCCGGTTTACGAATTCTGACCAAAACGTTACCAAATCTAAGTTAGTACATAAACAACGCAAATATAAATTTTCAGCTTAATACGTTCAGGGGCGTGGACAGGATCCAGGCGACAACATTTTTAACCTTTCTAATAGGATAAAATCCCACTTCCGGTTCATTAAATTTGCTGATTTTATTTTTTATTTTTACTTAAAATCACTATCTCTATAGTACACAATAAATATCAAGACGCTTAAAATAATTTAAAAGGTCAAAATAAAATAATGAAAAAATAATGAAATATTGTTTTAAAAAAAAATACTACTTCCGGTTTACGAATTCTGACCAAAACGTTACCAAATCTAAGTTAGTACATAAACAACGCAAATATAAATTTTCAGCTTAATACGTTCAGGGGCGTGGACAGGATCCAGGCGACAACATTTTTAACCTTTCTAATAGGATAAAATCCCACTTCCGGTTCATTAAATTTGCTGATTTTATTTTTTATTTTTACTTAAAATCACTATCTCTATTGTACACAATAAATATCAAGACGCTTAAAATAATTTAAAAGGTCAAAATAAAATAATGAAAAAATAATGAAATATTGTTTTAAAAAAAAATACTACTTCCGGTTTACGAATTCTGACCAAAACGTTACCAAATCTAAGTTAGTACATAAACAACGCAAATATAAATTTTCAGCTTAATACGTTTAGGGGTGTGGACAGGATCCAGGCGACAACATTTTTGACTTTTCTAATAGGAGAAAATCCCACTTCCGGTTCATTAAATTTGCTGATTTTATTTTTTATTTTTACTAAAAACCACTATCTCTATTGTACACAATAAATATCAAGACGCTTAAAATAATTTAAAAGGTCAAAATAAAATAATGAAAAAATAATGAAATATTGTTTTTAAAAAAAATACTACTTCCGGTTTACGAATTCTGACCAAAACGTTACCAAATCTAAGTTAGTACATAAACAACGCAAATATAAATTTTCAGCTTAATACGTTCAGGGGCGTGGACAGGATCCAGGCGACAACATTTTTAACCTTTCTAATAGGATAAAATCCCACTTCCGGTTCATTAAATTTGCTGATTTTATTTTTTATTTTTACTTAAAATCACTATCTCTACTGTACACAATAAATATCAAGACGCTTAAAATAATTTAAAAGGTCAAAATAAAATAATGAAAAAATAATGAAATATTGTTTTAAAAAAAAATACTACTTCCGGTTTACGAATTCTGACCAAAACGTTACCAAATCTAAGTTAGTACATAAACAACGCAAATATAAATTTTCAGCTTAATACGTTTAGGGGTGTGGACAGAATCCAGGCGACAACATTTTTGACTTTTCTAATAGGAGAAAATCCCACTTCCGGTTCATTAAATTTGCTGATTTTATTTTTTATTTTTACTAAAAACCACTATCTCTATTGTACACAATAAATATCAAGACGCTTAAAATAATTTAAAAGGTCAAAATAAAATAATGAAAAAATAATGAAATATTGTTTTTAAAAAAAATACTACTTCCGGTTTACGAATTCTGACCAAAACGTTACCAAATCTAAGTTAGTACATAAACAACGCAAATATAAATTTTCAGCTTAATACGTTCAGGGGCGTGGACAGGATCCAGGCGACAACATTTTTAACCTTTCTAATAGGATAAAATCCCACTTCCGGTTCATTAAATTTGCTGATTTTATTTTTTATTTTTACTTAAAATCACTATCTCTATTGTACACAATAAATATCAAGACGCTTAAAATAATTTAAAAGGTCAAAATAAAATAATGAAAAAATAATGAAATATTGTTTTAAAAAAAATACTACTTCCGGTTTACGAATTCTGACCAAAACGTTACCAAATCTAAGTTAGTACATAAACAACACAAATATAAATTTTCAGCTTAATAAGTTTAGGGGCGTGGACAGGATCCAGGCGACAACATTTTTGACCTTTCTAATAGGAGAAAATCCCACTTCCGGATCATTAAATTTGCTGATTTTGTTTTTTATTTTTACTTAAAATCACTATCTCTATTGTACACAATAAATATCAAGAGGCTTAAAATAATTTAAAAGGTCAAAATAAAATAATGAAAAAATAATGAAATATTGTTTTTAAAAAAAATACTACTTCCGGTTTACGAATTCTGACCAAAACGTTACCAAATCTAAGTTAGTACATAAACAACGCAAATATAAATTTTCAGCTTAATACGTTCAGGGGCGTGGACAGGATCCAGGCGACAACATTTTTAACCTTTCTAATAGGATAAAATCCCACTTCCGGTTCATTAAATTTGCTGATTTTATTTTTTATTTTTACTTAAAATCACTATCTCTATAGTACACAATAAATATCAAGACGCTTAAAATAATTTAAAAGGTCAAAATAAAATAATGAAAAAATAATGAAATATTGTTTTAAAAAAAAATACTACTTCCGGTTTACGAATTCTGACCAAAACGTTACCAAATCTAAGTTAGTACATAAACAACGCAAATATAAATTTTCAGCTTAATACGTTCAGGGGCGTGGACAGGATCCAGGCGACAACATTTTTAACCTTTCTAATAGGATAAAATCCCACTTCCGGTTCATTAAATTTGCTGATTTTATTTTTTATTTTTACTTAAAATCACTATCTCTATAGTACACAATAAATATCAAGACGCTTAAAATAATTTAAAAGGTCAAAATAAAATAATGAAAAAATAATGAAATATTGTTTTAAAAAAAAATACTACTTCCGGTTTACGAATTCTGACCAAAACGTTACCAAATCTAAGTTAGTACATAAACAACGCAAATATAAATTTTCAGCTTAATACGTTCAGGGGCGTGGACAGGATCCAGGCGACAACATTTTTAACCTTTCTAATAGGATAAAATCCCACTTCCGGTTCATTAAATTTGCTGATTTTATTTTTTATTTTTACTTAAAATCACTATCTCTATTGTACACAATAAATATCAAGACGCTTAAAATAATTTAAAAGGTCAAAATAAAATAATGAAAAAATAATGAAATATTGTTTTAAAAAAAAATACTACTTCCGGTTTACGAATTCTGACCAAAACGTTACCAAATCTAAGTTAGTACATAAACAACGCAAATATAAATTTTCAGCTTAATACGTTTAGGGGTGTGGACAGGATCCAGGCGACAACATTTTTGACTTTTCTAATAGGAGAAAATCCCACTTCCGGTTCATTAAATTTGCTGATTTTATTTTTTATTTTTACTAAAAACCACTATCTCTATTGTACACAATAAATATCAAGACGCTTAAAATAATTTAAAAGGTCAAAATAAAATAATGAAAAAATAATGAAATATTGTTTTTAAAAAAAATACTACTTCCGGTTTACGAATTCTGACCAAAACGTTACCAAATCTAAGTTAGTACATAAACAACGCAAATATAAATTTTCAGCTTAATACGTTCAGGGGCGTGGACAGGATCCAGGCGACAACATTTTTAACCTTTCTAATAGGATAAAATCCCACTTCCGGTTCATTAAATTTGCTGATTTTATTTTTTATTTTTACTTAAAATCACTATCTCTATTGTACACAATAAATATCAAGACGCTTAAAATAATTTAAAAGGTCAAAATAAAATAATGAAAAAATAATGAAATATTGTTTTAAAAAAAAATACTACTTCCGGTTTACGAATTCTGACCAAAACGTTACCAAATCTAAGTTAGTACATAAACAACACAAATATAAATTTTCAGCTTAATAAGTTTAGGGGCGTGGACAGGATCCAGGCGACAACATTTTTGACCTTTCTAATAGGAGAAAATCCCACTTCCGGATCATTAAATTTGCTGATTTTGTTTTTTATTTTTACTTAAAATCACTATCTCTATTGTACACAATAAATATCAAGAGGCTTAAAATAATTTAAAAGGTCAAAATAAAATAATGAAAAAATAATGAAATATTGTTTTTAAAAAAAATACTACTTCCGGTTTACGAATTCTGACCAAAACGTTACCAAATCTAAGTTAGTACATAAACAACGCAAATATAAATTTTCAGCTTAATACGTTCAGGGGCGTGGACAGGATCCAGGCGACAACATTTTTAACCTTTCTAATAGGATAAAATCCCACTTCCGGTTCATTAAATTTGCTGATTTTATTTTTTATTTTTACTTAAAATCACTATCTCTATTGTACACAATAAATATCAAGACGCTTAAAATAATTTAAAAGGTCAAAATAAAATAATGAAAAAATAATGAAATATTGTTTTAAAAAAAAATACTACTTCCGGTTTACGAATTCTGACCAAAACGTTACCAAATCTAAGTTAGTACATAAACAACACAAATATAAATTTTCAGCTTAATAAGTTTAGGGGCGTGGACAGGATCCAGGCGACAACATTTTTGACCTTTCTAATAGGAGAAAATCCCACTTCCGGATCATTAAATTTGCTGATTTTGTTTTTTATTTTTACTTAAAATCACTATCTCTATTGTACACAATAAATATCAAGAGGCTTAAAATAATTTAAAAGGTCAAAATAAAATAATGAAAAAATAATGAAATATTGTTTTTAAAAAAAATACTACTTCCGGTTTACGAATTCTGACCAAAACGTTACCAAATCTAAGTTAGTACATAAACAACGCAAATATAAATTTTCAGCTTAATACGTTCAGGGGCGTGGACAGGATCCAGGCGACAACATTTTTAACCTTTCTAATAGGATAAAATCCCACTTCCGGTTCATTAAATTTGCTGATTTTATTTTTTATTTTTACTTAAAATCACTATCTCTATAGTACACAATAAATATCAAGACGCTTAAAATAATTTAAAAGGTCAAAATAAAATAATGAAAAAATAATGAAATATTGTTTTAAAAAAAAATACTACTTCCGGTTTACGAATTCTGACCAAAACGTTACCAAATCTAAGTTAGTACATAAACAACGCAAATATAAATTTTCAGCTTAATACGTTCAGGGGCGTCGACAGGATCCAGGCGACAACATTTTTAACCTTTCTAATAGGATAAAATCCCACTTCCGGTTCATTAAATTTGCTGATTTTATTTTTTATTTTTACTTAAAATCACTATCTCTATAGTACACAATAAATATCAAGACGCTTAAAATAATTTAAAAGGTCAAAATAAAATAATGAAAAAATAATGAAATATTGTTTTAAAAAAAAATACTACTTCCGGTTTACGAATTCTGACCAAAACGTTACCAAATCTAAGTTAGTACATAAACAACGCAAATATAAATTTTCAGCTTAATACGTTCAGGGGCGTGGACAGGATCCAGGCGACAACATTTTTAACCTTTCTAATAGGATAAAATCCCACTTCCGGTTCATTAAATTTGCTGATTTTATTTTTTATTTTTACTTAAAATCACTATCTCTATAGTACACAATAAATATCAAGACGCTTAAAATAATTTAAAAGGTCAAAATAAAATAATGAAAAAATAATGAAATATTGTTTTAAAAAAAAATACTACTTCCGGCTTACGAATTCTGACCAAAACGTTACCAAATCTAAGTTAGTACATAAACAACACAAATATAAATTTTCAGCTTAATACATTCAGGGGTGTGGTCAGGATCCAGGCGACAACATTTTTGACCTTCCTTCCGGATGCTTCCGGAGGGAAAAAATCCCACTTCCGGTTTATTAAATTTAGTGATTTTTTTTTATTTTAATCACATTGATACAAGAATTATACTTGAATTTTTTCGTGAAGACCACACATGTTTAAGGGGTCGAAAAAAATAGTGGAAGAAAAATCGAACAAGAGTAAACTGCCACTTCCGGTCGACGGACGCTTACCAAATTTTATACATAACTTGGTATTGAGCTTAAACTGATCGATATGAAATTTCAGTTCGAATAATCAAAAGGCTTTTGAGAAAAACATAAAAAACCTTGATTCTCTAGAGTAAAAGTACTACTTCCGGTTCAGATAAAAATATTTAAAAAATATAAAATTATAAAAATTATTATTTCTAGTACATGTAAAAAAATTCAGTCCGATTAAGTTAGTAGTTTGGGAGAAAATCGAATTCAAAAACTTAAAAAAAAGAGGACACCTATAAAGGGAGGTACCATTTCCGGTCAACTTAAAAAATTGAAAAAAATTAACGTAGTGTCTATAAGAATTTCATTAACCGATACTAAGTTTCGGTTCGATAGGACTAACGGTGTTGAAAAAATCCCCAAAGTACACAGACACACACACATTTTTTCTAGATCATTAAAACGTGATCAGTAATCGATTCTGAGTTCGAATCAGTCAAAATCTCGAGTTCGAATTTTCGCATGATCACAAAACTTCATCTATTGTTACTACGTACATAGATAAAGTAAAAAGAGTATGGCTGCTTTAGTAGCTATTTAACAGAACGACAACTTATATTTAATAGTAGTATTCGATTTTTTTAATAAATATATTTTTGGTTCAAACTTTGTTCTCCCATGGATTCTAAATAAAATAAACATATATAATGTTAAGTGAATTTATACTCTTTCATTTTACATCATTTTCATTCATGTCTGCGACCGGGTCGGATTGCGCCCAATGACCTTTCTTACGATATACACAAACAACTAATACCTGCTTTAACAGCCCAAGGATCGGTTAACTTTTTTTATTAGGCTCGAAATGTAAGTTTCAACATTTGCGTGGGCCCTTTTGCCGGGCCCATTTCCAACCTCAAGATTATGCATATACCAATACCTATGTAACAACTACATACTGAAATAAAAATGGGAATAAACAAATTTCCGTGAATAATATAAACTGAATTGCTTAAAACAATTTTGATAGGACGATTCATCATCAACCAGCGATTTAAATTTACTTCATACTTTCAAAATAACATTTGATTATGCTTCGACGATATAGTAAGATTTAAATACACAATTTTAAACAGTTTCCGAATATAAAATCTATTCCTAATCTAGACACATCCATGTATATAGAAATATAGGATAGGGGCCCCCTCCCCAAAATCCCGATTTTCGATTAACATTAATTGAAAATATTATGCATTTTTTTCAGGGACGTAATTTGGGGAGGAGGCATAGGGGGCACTATTAAGGAATAGTGTGAATATTATGAATTCAATGATTAATGAGATACTAGGGATCTATGTTTATTTCTTATGTATGTTACTTTTGGGTAACTAATAAAATAATCGCTGCTATGTGCTTTGAAAAAAAAAAGATTTTATTATTTCGAAACAAGTATATTTTGGTTTTTAAGTGGTATGCCTTGGGTAAAATTCTTAGAAATTGTTCATCCTATAGAGCGAATCGTGAGAAAGGTCCCCTTTACTTTATTTTGTCTCAAAAACAATGTGTAACGTTTATTTTTCCGAAAGTTCGTATATTAACGTGATCAGTGATCGATTCTGAGTTCAAATTTTCGCATGATCACAAAACTTTATCTATTGTTATTACGTACATATACATAGATAAAGAGAAAAGATATTCGGTAGAAATTAAGATAGTTTTTTAGTGACTCAGTTAGATAGTCGATTTTCGTTGATCATGTGAAGATTTTTGGAAAAAAATTTGAAAATGTTTCATTTATTTTTTTACCCTTGATTTTTAGAGTGAAGCGGTGCCTCTATCCTCCCAAAAGTGACTTGATTGACTCCACCGACTGACCGACCAACATTTATCCAATCTAATAAATGTGCCTCTCTGCCGTTGCATGGTTCCGATTGAATTCCATTTCAATCTGAACCATGGAATTTCAATCTAACTGGAAACTAGTTAACCACCTGCGACATAGCAGGTGGTTAACTAGTTTCCAGTTAGACTCGACTAGTTTCCATTTAGATTTTTTTTCAGTTTGTTGACATCTGCCTTCAACAAAGAGTTTAAGGGAATAGTGGCTTGTAATCGACATCTCTCAGTTGTAGTCGATCTCCGCTCCTCTTCTGACGACGATGCTTTCCCGTGGATCTTCGTCCCCAACAGCCGCTAATTCTTGGCGGCGTAAGTGGACCGGTGAACTGCACTCGTCCCGGTCGACCTTTGGATGACTCTGCATCTGCCGGATCCTGCCCTTCGTCGACAGTGTCTCCAGTTGTCCAACGGAAACGGAATCGGAACAGAAACAAGGATCGGTATCCAATGAAGCCAATATGGACATATGGCATACAACTGTGGAGATGCAGTAAGCCATCCAATATCGAAAAAATGCAAAAATGCAAAAACAAAAACCAGTTTTTGAGGATTATCACCGATGCGTATCGCTTCGTCACAAATGAAGAGATCCACAAGGACCTTAAAATCAAAAAAGTAAAAGAAGTCATCCGAGAATGCGCCGGGAGGCACGAGTTGAGACTGCACCGTCACCCTAACATAGAAGCGTTGCAGCTATTGGACACAACTCACCAGCAGAGGCGTTTAAAGCGAAAAAAGCCTCACGAATTGGTGTTCTGAATGTGAGAGATTCAGTAGCCCAATTCACAATTTTGGGGACGGAGTGATGATTCCG
Source organism: Arctopsyche grandis (assembly GCF_051622035.1). Lineage (NCBI taxonomy): Eukaryota > Metazoa > Arthropoda > Insecta > Trichoptera > Hydropsychidae > Arctopsyche > Arctopsyche grandis. Next base: position 21,320,016 of record NC_135357.1, read on the forward strand.
TAGTGCCCGTACATGATCTGAAGAGCAAAGATATCACTGGTGATGATTTATCGGGAATCGATAAGATGGCACCAATAAAAAATAAAAATAAATCTTTACCAAGTATTCTTAAATAAATAAAGAAATTAAATTGAATTGGCTTTAGACGATTAGTTCATTGAAAATTAAAATCATTGTAGGAATGCAGAAGCCTCCTGTTTTCATTTTATCAATCATTTTAACCACATAACTTTTTCTACTTGTACAACTTTTGGTAGATTGGAATTTCAAAAAAAATACCTCTCGGAAGCTATTTATGAATAGAAATTGTATTTGGAAATATTAAATTTTGCTAAACACTTTGCCGGAAACTCCCAGAAACCCACTGCATGGCAGCTCTGCCTAGACCGAATTAAAAATTTTCAGCATTACTTATCAGTGATAAGTATATGTAATTGCGAATAAATCGGATTGGATGATCGGTTTTTTGAAGACGACTGTTAATGGTTATTATGCGCTTAATCGTCAAAAAGGATATAAGTGGAAATCGATATGAAGTGGCGGGAAAGAGTCAGGAGTAAGGGGTTCAGTACTGAAGAGAGGGTCGGAGCGCCCGAACGGGGCGTCGCACGATATGTGTTTCATCGCCATCTTCACTAACGTGAACGGTGAGCCGAAATTTATATATATATATATGTATGTGTATACAAATGTCTAGAATGTCAGAGATAGATATTCCCATTTAGTCAGTTCGTATTGGTGTCTCTTTTTGACACTCCTCGCGCCGTTACTGTTTGTAGGTATTGGAGATTTATGTGGATTCGTAACGCGCACTGCGCACTAACTCCCCCCACCAATTTCAATACGCGTCTCTCTCGCACTCATACTCATTATCTTCATCCATCGCACGAACACAGTGTACAAGTTGATATACATTGGAAGAAAAAGATTGATTGATTGATAACAATGGTCGAACCAAATCCATTTACACACATTGCACAAGATGCAAATTATCTACATATATTTATGCTTTCCAAAATTAGTTTCTGCTTAGAAATTTATTGTCGATTTTTGTTACTTTTAAAGATAATCAACTGAAACTTGTTTTTTTAAAAGCAAGTTTTTCTTTTTACATATACCAAAAATACATACATTTTGCACATATTTGTTACTAATTGGCAGATAATTTCCAAGGAAGTCTTATCATTTTGAGGTCTTTTTTACTATCTTTTAATTTATTATCAAATTCCCTGACCAGGGAATTTGATAGTAAATTGCCTGAGAGGTCAACATAAACAATGATATTACGCGATCATACGGCTGAAAGAGATGGAGAATAAGCACTTTACTGTCGGACAATGTTGGGTGTTCGCTGAGCTCACAAATGCCTGGTTTCTGTCGTCTCGCTTTAATATGGCTTCAGAATTGAGATAGCGAATATAATGCCTTACACATATCTCTACGCAACTATAGCTTTTATATCTACAGCCAAAACAGTTCAAGACGAACAAAGCAGCCGCACCTTTGCCTTGAAATACAGTACTTGTCAAACTATTTCTTTATATAAATATTTACGAAGTATCAATATATGACGTATTGTAATCGTAAGAAAATTCATCCTCCATTTGACTTATTTGTACTCGGAATCCTTAACTGATCACGTTTTCGTGATTTAAAAAAGAAATGTGTGTGCATTATGTATTTTAGATATAGTTCGATCACAGTTAAGTAGCCAAAACTTTGTGTTAGTTAATGAAATGTATGGAAGTGGTACCCTTTTATTTATTTTTCGTCGAAATCAAATATATAGATGATTTCGTTCGCTGTCTGCGCGAATGTGTAAATTGGTCGTGCTTAGTGCTCGAAACTCAGTAGGCATCTGATACATATGGTGTCACAACTAGAGATTGTGATTTCTCGACTTTTTTTGAATCTCGAGATTTGAGAATCTCATTTTCTCGGAATCTCGATAAATCGGGATTTTCTTTTTGTTTCTCGAGATTCTAGAGAGTTCTCGAGTATAATATATATATATATATATATATATATATATATATATATATATATATATATATATATATATATATATATATATATTTTTTTTTTTTTCTTTTTTAATATAGTGAATCGATTTTTTTACCATATAAAATCGACAACATACAAAAATCAAAAGGACATAAAGACTACATATGTATATTATATTAGGGGTTTATAACTCTATTAAAGATATGATGAAAGAAAAATATTGAGAGATACAATAGAACAGTTTTCGCGTGACCAGTTTTAGGGTGTGACCAGTTTTAGTGTGACGGGTAATCACGTGTGACCGATCTTGAGTGACCGGTTCACATTTGACTAGTAACCACCGAACCCGATTCTTAATCTGTTTAGCACATAGGTCCGTAAACGTTTCGTCATGACTAGAGGTTGTAATCGAGAAATTTTATCTCGAGATTTCTCGAGAAGTTTTGATTCTCGTTTCTCGAGAATATTTTATTGTGTAATTTCGAGATTCTCATTTCTCAAGAATGTTTTGCTATGAAAATTCGAGATTCTCGTTTCTCGAGAAATCGTTTATTAGAAATCTCGAAAATATAGAGAATATTTTTAATTTATCACTAGATGTTTTTGTTCAATAAACTGACTAATTTATATACTTCTTAACTCGTAAATTTTGTCTTTTAATATGTATAGATGGTGACCAGTTTTAGTGTGACGGGTGATCACGTGTGACCGATCTACAACGATCGGTTGTCCTGTGACTGGTTCCCATATGACTAGTGGTCCGTTTACCTAAGAATCGATACATCATATTTTACATATAAAACACTAATGTTTGTATGTGCCATGTGTGGTTTGGGTGGTCATTGGTTGAGTCCGTCGTAGTTGGGTGGGAAAAACACGTTTGATTTTTTTTTTTTTGCGCAGGGGGCGCAGCCAGATGGAGCCCCTGTGGAGGCGTCGCAAGGGGCGCAGTCCCATAGGGCCTCTGTTGGGGGCGCAGCCCCTAATAAAATAAATAAAAATATTTTTTTATATATATATTTTTAAATTTTTTTTTTATTAAAAAAAAATATATATATTTATTTTATTTTATTTTATACACCCCCGGCAAAGCCAAGTAATAAAGCTATCCTCTTAATATATAATTTGGAAAGAGACTTTGTATGTATCCTTGGTTCGTTCGTTCGTAGATCCGTGACGTCATCGAACAAATTATTTGATTTTTTTTTTGATCGAATCATAGGCACCGATTCGATTTTGGCGCTGTTTCGATTAGGCGTTGATTCGCCTTGGTTCAGGGGGGCGCTGGGGGCGTAGCCCTAGACGGTGAAGGTTCAGGCGGGCGCAGGGGGCGTAGCCCTAGACGGAAAATGCTCAGGGGGGCGCAGGTGGCGTAGCCCTAGACGGCAAAGGTTTAGGGAGGCGGAGCCCTAGATGACAAATGCTCAGGGGGGCGCAGGTGGCGTAGCCCTAGACGGAAAATGCTCAGCGGGGCGCAGGTGGCGTAGGTTCAGGGGGGCATTTTATAATTTTTTATTTTTTTTATTTTTTGATTTTTTTAAATTTAAATTTAAATTTTATTTTATACATCCCGGGCAAAGCCGGGTAATAAAGCTAGTAATACATATATTATTAAATACATAATTAAACATAAAAACAAATCCAAATAACATCTGACATCTATGGTCGGACATTAATATAAACATCGTAAACAATACGAATAATAACATTATTTATTATGTAACAATACGAATAATAACATTATTTATTATGTAACAATACGAAATATTTATATTTCAATAATCATCCATAGAGACATCTATGGAGAAAATCTGGTGAAACCTAAGAGATAATAAAAACTCAAGGTTTTTCGCAATAGAAAATTGGATAAGAAAGCCAATTTTACAGGAATCGTTTGAAATCAGAAAAATTGACAAATTCTGATATGAAACGACCGACCTTGACTCCAGTGGGAAGCGAACTCGTGACCTCTAGCACGAGAGAATACAACCCTTACCACTAGACTAGGGTTGCCATAAGTCCCAGTTTACGGGGACATATCCCCGTTTTGAGGCTTGCGTCCCAGTGTCCCCTTCAGAAGGATATTTGTCCCAGTTTTCCATAGATATTATTTTAAAATATAGCTTTCCGATAATATATAATTAAGTGGGTTTGCACAAGAAGCAGATGGTTATCACTCCTTCCAGCAATTACAAGGATACTAAGTATAATATGTGGGAGGCGTTGAAAGACTTTTTCTTGAAAGAAGAAAATGCTCCAAAAGCGATAATTGATTTCTTTAAAAATCCTTTGTCAGAATTTTACACCATGTTTGTACACAGTCAAATGTTTTTATTTGAAAAGCAAATTAAAAAGCTTGAAAAGGCTTATATAACTACAATAGAAGTAAAACATATTTTACATGATACAAAAAAACAATTAATGGAAAGATTAACTAGTAAATACATATGTTTACAAGTAAAACAAACCTACAACAAACTGAAGAAATGCAAAGAAATTACGATAACACAATTAAAAGTGTTTGATGAAGAAGTGGATAATTTCTTTAAACTTGGAATTAAATATTTGGAACAGTGGTCTGTTTCAATCGCGAAATATTATGTTTTTTCATGGATGCTTCTCAATGATGTACTCAAATGGGAACGAGTTGAAGAAACTATTGCATATTTAAGTAACATCAATTTATTTTTCACGGATTCAATTCACGATGAAGTAATGTACATGAAATCATTTATTGCAAATGAAACACGTAAAGAATGGGATACCAAAGATGTACATGATAAATGGTTATGCTTTTTAAAATACTAAAGAAACAGAAAGAAAAACTAACCTACTGAAATTGTGCCAATACCTTCACGCTATCCCAGCACATAATGCACACGTTGAGCGTGTATTTTCCTTAATTAATACTCAGTGGACAGATGAAAGAAATAAGCTTTCAATTGACACAGTAGAAAGCATAATTCAGTGCGTTTTCAATTATAAAATGTCATGCATCGAATTTTATAATTATGTAAAAGGGAAAAAAGAACTCCTTCAAAAAGCAAAAAAGTCAGAAAAGTATGATTGGGCAACGAAGAGCAATGAACATCAAGTTCAAGAAGTTGGGGAAGAGTGAAGACAAGAGAGAATGAGTAAAATAAAATAAAATTAAATATGATTCAATTTCTTATACTTAAACTATCAAAAAATATAATAAATTATTTTTATCGGAGGGGGGGGGGGTGTCCCCTTCTATGGTCCGACAATTATGGCAACCCTACACTAGACCCACGCTACTGGTTAATGACTGCAAAAGTCAAAAATCTGCAAAAATTACGCTTTTTTTTAACCCTTTGGCTGCTACGAGGTTTTTCAATGTCCAAGCGAAAAATGCTAACATTTGTAATTACTTTATAAAAAAATAATTATAATATTTTTTTACATACCTCCTCCCCGAACGCGCGTAATTTTTGTAATACTTTATATACATTTTTAAGAAGCAGTTGTGGACTCGCGCTCTCTCTTTCTGTCTTGCTTTTACATACGTGCGTGCGAAAGAGATACCTACATATATACACTAAATAAGTTTTGACGATTGTTTTCCGACCCATTATTTTTTTCAATAATCTATTTTTAGACATCGATGTATCTTTACAACCGGTCTCCGTGATTTGACAGAATGTTAAATTACAGAAAACGCAAATATCAGAATGCAAAGATCGAAAATCGAAAGATCTTAAGTCGAAAGATCAAAAAAAAAATGGTGCATGGTAAACGGTACATACTCACGTACATACTCACTTAATTTGCGCGAGCAGGATACAACAGGAACAAGAGGAACATGCTTTTCCTCCCGTGTTAATGTGCGCGCGCAGAATACGGGATTCATTATCAATGTCAACCCGAAATTGACATTGATAATGAACCCGAAATTGACTTTGATGATGAACCCGAAATTGAAGAGCTTTTATTTAAAAAATTGATAAATATTTATAAAGCTTGATTGAAAAATAAATATAAATACGTATATAAAAAAAATGTTTCGTGCCACTGATGCGCTGGCGGCTCACAGAAAGTATTGAAATATGACAATTAATGACGACAACAACGATCGTCGGCGCAATCTTCGCCGATTTCAAAACAACGATTTATCGTTGTTGTAGCAGTCAAAGGGTTAAACGCTTATATCTCATAAACGAGAAAAATACAACAGAAATCATTGTCATATTCGAATTTAGTGCGTCAAACTTAGTAAAAATTAATCAGTTTCTGCTCAGATAAGAAAGAAACGGGATTTTCTTTCTTCTCAGTGTCATCAGCAGAGATCGGCGGCCAAATTGCTTTTACCTACAAAAAATGGTAAAAGTCTAATTTAATAATAATTATAGTTTTAATTTTGATATTTTATTTCGATAATTTGTACGCCACTAATCCCAACTAAGTTTACCTTCGTTGGCTTAGTGCGTACGCACCATTAGAACTATGCTTTCTTTGCTCTCTTGGTCTGAACACTAATGGAACGGTCTATTATTATTCGAAAAAGCAACTGCGCAAACCGAAGTCTGCCAATTATTGCCAGCCACAGTCAGCAGCAACCTATTCGAAAGATTCAAGACCGAACGCAAGGGAAGAGCGGCGCATCACAGTTTCCGCACCGCTGGATTCAGAGATTGTGGAGAGTCGGTGCGCGAGCGCGTCACTAGCCAAGTGGGGGCGCGCTTCGTTCTCTGCGCTCTGCGCTCTGCACTCTGCGCTCCGATCCAATCTCGTATCTCTACGCTCGCTTCGTATTGGCTGTGTGCGCGTGTACGTGCGTTGCGGCTGTGCCTCCGCCTCTACCGTGTCTCTACAAAACAACATTTGATATTCGGTATACGGCATTGACAGGACTGGCTAGCGGTCGCCGTCTCTGATAATACACTGAAGTGGCCGATTCGACAGTGACAGCCGGGGAGTCGGAGTCGGATTCGGAGTCGGAGTCGGAGTCGGAGTCGGAGTCGGAGCCGGAGCCGAAGCCGAAGCCCGAGCCCGAAAGGCACGACGACAAGCTGGCCGACCGCGACCGCGACCGGTCGATTGGGCGAGAGCGAGATCTTTCTCGGAGCGGTGTCGTCGCTGATCGGCATCGCAGATCCTCACCGTGTATGTTTTATACCTCACCCCCACCCCCACCCCCTCAGCCTGTCCCCTTTGGTCGCGTGCCCGCGTACGAGCACAGATTAAAAATACATCGACTTTTTCTAGGTTATGTGGCTTGTATACATTCTTTCTTATAGTGTCGTTGTCGTTGTTGTTGTCGCGCTTCCTGTCACCTACACTACACTAGAGTCTAGAGCGTCGCTTGCCATCACCCGTCGAGTATTTAGTCGAGATGATTCCTCGAATTAATTGACGCGTTGTTGTGCTATACTAGGCGGCGCTGCTTGTTTATCAACATCCTATTTTAGCTTATATACGGTTTTGTTCGAGTGATTTTAGGTACTGGTTTTTCTGACATTGGCCACACTAGCCGCGAATGTAGCCAAATGCAGTTTTTGTTTGGGTACTGCATAATCAAAAGTTGGATATACTTTGGGGTACACTTTCGCCTAAAAAATTATTAGCACCCTGTCCAAATATTTTTTCAACATATATTCTACAACAGCATATATCCTAAACCTGTCCTTCTTTTAAATTTGAAAAGTTGAATACTTTTCTCGTGTATTTTTTATCTACTAGATGTTTGTTTGTTTGCTTTGTTTGACATTTCATGCTACTTTAATATAGCATTCATATCCACTCCTCTCCCAGAGCAACGCCGGGCAATGAAAATAATATCCATTATTAAAAATATTTTTAAAGGTTTTCAAGTTTTCGATTGGGTAATGACAATTCTTAATAACTAGTGTTGTGCGTTGAAATGTCATTGCATATTGAGCTATTAATTTAAAAGAAATGCGTCGGTCCTGTGTTCGATCCGCACGTGATCTTATTTTTTTCAAATGCCTTTTAAATATATTTATATGTAATTGTTTAATATTAAAAAAATGTTAAAAACTACCTAACCACCTACATACAAACAATATATAACACCAATAGAAAAATTAATTAAATAAATAAAAATTGATGGCGCTAAATGCTCAGATTTGCCTAGAGGAAACATTGGTAGCAAACAGTATATATAGAAGTTTTGCTTTCGTTATTATATTCGTACATTGTTTTGATTAGTGGCTGGATCCACAGCGCGCCGTTTATTGTTCAATTGTTGTAAATGCCATTGTTCAATTGTTGTAAAAGGTTCGCCCAACCTTTTTTTTTTGTACTCTAGCTTTGTAAATAGTGCCAAACCGCCCCGATTCCTGGAAAAAGCACGGTCTTTATCTACAGTCTAGTTATGATATATTATGGTTTTCGAAATAATATTTATTTATGAAGAACCCAAATTCTTTTTAATGTCTTGGTTACTTCATCTCTAAGTGGCGTTCGCATTTTAAATCTTTTTAAAATTCAAAATGAAAATTGCATTATAATCAATTTATTTTATTTCCTGTATAAGTTGGCAACATCACACAAAACACTTTCAACCTATACATATGTATATACATATATAGGTTGGGAATCGGTATCTTATATATAAAACCGAAACGGCGTCTGTAATTCGTTTCTGATTGGCTGTTGTCAACGTCGTTTTTGATTGACTGGATTGGTCAAAGACTTTTGTGATTGGTCAGTCGTTAAATGATATTAATTTTATCGATTCAAATAAAGTTAATAAAAAAATGAATTTAAATTTTTTCGTGGTTTTCATTTCATTTCCATTTACCCAGCGAAGCCGGTTACAACCACTAGTTTTTAATACAATTGAAAAACAAATATTTTAAGACAACCAATTTTTTTACAGATCGGTAATGGAAAACAACATCGAGGAAACTGAGGAGACATTCAATAATTCTTTCGTCGATGAACCTTCAGGTCTGTGCATTCTACTAATTTAATACTATAACTACAGCGGAAATCGATTATCAAGAATGTCGGTTAATGTGAAATAATATTCTAGTCCCGACATTTGAAACTTTGAGCTGTTATATTTGAAAGTAGTGGAAGTCCAATTTTCAGATCCAAAAACACTATTTCTGTTTGACTTCACACATTGTTATCACTTATTTTAATTCGATATGTCCAGAATCTCGAAAAAACAGTATAAATGTATTACAGGCCACCAGTATTTTTAAGTATTGTTAAACGCAAAATATTATCTAATATATAATTTCGGAAGAGACTTTGTATGTAAGGATGTATATATGTATGTAAGTATCTTTGGTTGGGAACTTCTTAAACAAAACAAAGTTTCTATGACGACAATTCAATTGGTTGAATATTATATTTTTTTTTGATTCAAATAAATTTAATAAAAAAAATGAATATTTACTATTAGATTCGCCATGTTTACGCTGTTTATATTACAAATACTGAGCGAAGCTGGGTAAAACAACTAGTATTCAATATTTCTCAAAATGAAGATAAGTGGATTTATGCCACATTTAAATATAGCAGCTCATTTATTGTCTTGTATTTGTATACAATCCAAGTTGTTTACAGTTTATGACTATTGACATTTATAGCGGCTGGTCAGATGCTGTATCTCCATCGCTCAGTCATAGTTGCATGTGCATGAACAGTGTTTCCGAGGAGAGTGGCGCTCCTACGAAATACTCCTCGCACACACTGAAGAAAGTCTGTGTGATGGAGATAGACAGAATTTGACGAGCCGCCACTGGTGGCGACACCATTCAAAGTAGTGAATTTCATGTTATTGGAACATTTTAAAATTTATATCCTTTATATCAGTGTAGTGGTAGAAAAATAAGGTTCCAAATTATAGTAATAATAATCACGGCTAATTTCATAATCTTACAGTCACAACAATTTTGATCAGAATTATACATGAACAATGAATAAACAATAACTACATATGCATACAAAATTATCTACAACTAATTTGTTAATATTTTTTATTTTTTATATATTTGAATACAGTGAAAGATTATTCACTAATTCACTACAGTATAGTATTTATTATTACTATTTCAATATACTTTCCTGTTTTATATTACACGAATTATTCATATAAATACAATTCTCAAAAAATCTATTTTGAATTTCAGTCTGTAAAACACTAATTTAGTATAAAAACTTGTTGAATACAACCTCTATTTTTACTTACCTCTTATACAGTTCACATGGTTTTTGTGTAAGGGGTCATTTTTTGTATCTCTTATTCTACTTTTAACACATTCATCTTGCATGACCTTCCACCCACTCGGTTTTTGTATAATTTTATCATTTATGTTTTAGTCCGTGCTAAACTATTTCCATTGTATGTAACATATATATATATATATATATATATATATATATATATATATATATATATATATATATATATGTTTTTTTTTTTTTAAATCAGATATTCACTATTTTATTCATTTATTTTAACAGATGAGAGCCAAGAAGAATACGAACCAATTAACAATGATTTATCGAAAATAGCTGAAATTGTGCAAAATTTAAAAAATTCAGGGGCGCTTGTTCAAAAACCTGCAGAAAAGTTTCATTGTCAAACATGTATATTAGATTTTCCGAACAAAGATCATTTATATGGCCATATTATAGAGCATGTTAGTTTACCCCACCTTGTCTTACATCGAATTGATGAGGACGATGAATTTGATGAAAATGATGATGATGCAGATTGGTCGTCGGATGCAGAAAAGTCGACAGAATCTGCATTTAACCCTATCGCAATATCCCAAAATAATACAAATATAACTAAAATAGGTGGTATTACTATTAAATCCAATTCGATTGTGCCAGCTTCTTTGATGTCCTTAACAAATATTGGGAATTTATCAATTAAAAAACTTAGTAATGTAAACGAGGCAAAGGAAGAAGATTCTGACACAAGTGATAAACCAGAAAGTCCTATTAATATATTAAAAAGAATTGAAACTTCAGGTTCCCTACGGTTTACTATTAAACAATCTGACAAAATGTTCAGAATCGTAAATGGTACGGAAAAAGTGAAATCTGAAGATAGCCCCAAGGCGGAGGCATCAGAGGAAATAAATAAAGGTGAAAAATATGGAGGTTGGAGTGAGGATAACAAAGACGGTATTTTAGAAAAGTGCACAAATGTTCCCATAAAAACGGAACCTCAGATCCAAAATGATGAAACTGTACATGAAGTTTCAAATACATTGGAAAATATACAAGTTAAAAGTGAATCACATTCTAGACCGCAAACACCAGTGTCTTCTACAGATTCTGCTGGAAATCAAATAAAAGTGAAATCTTTTGCAATGGAGCAAATGGAAAAAAAGACACAGAATGATTCTACGATAACTGTTCCTAAACCAATGTTGACTCCAAAAGTTGAATCGACTGATTTGTCAGCTATAATAGAAATTAATTGCGATTCCGATAAAGATGATGATGAAATCATATTTGTGGGTGCTACATCGCTACCAGATAAAAAGCCACCAATAGGATTACCTCCCGCAACAACTCAATCATCTATCAAAGAACTTTCATCCAGTGGTCCTACGATAACACGTTCTAGTGTTGTATCGTCAAGGTCTTCAATGATTCCTTCAAGTTCTTCGAGTATGAGTTCTGTTGGCTCCACTGAGAAACAACATTCTTTTAATTGGAATGCACCTTCTACAAAAATAAACGATACATTGGAATCAATGTTGGCTGATAAGAATAACGACTCGTATTTAGAAAATATTTTATCAAATCATAGAAATGATGGTATTTCCGATCTCGGAGCCAGTGAATACATTTCTTTGGATAAGCTAGGTCCACAGCATACCTGTGATGTATGTAATGTTAGATTCACTAGTATAGATTTGCTTGAAAGTCATAGGAAAAATATGGGTCACTCAAATCAATTAGTAACATCTGGGAATTCCTCAAATTCTCTTGTTTTATCCACATACCAGCAGCCTGGATTTCTAATGAATAGCTTATTGCCTGTTAAACAATTAGCAGATACTGTGAGTAAAATCACATCAGTAAATACATCAACAGCACCATTCACACATCAGCAAAATATTATGGTTAACATTCAATCGTTTCCTGGTAATATGAATCAACCAATGGGAGCACAACCTCATAACGCACCATCAAGTTATAACTATCCAGGAATGCCCCAAATGCCAACTAATTATCAACAAGGATTTAGAATGCCCAATCAAAATGTTCCAAGTCAGTATCCTGGGCAATATCCCGTCGGACCTCAGCAACCATACCCTCCTAGTGCTTACCCTCAATATCCACCTCATTCATCATCACAGTCATTGTATGGTCATCAAATGAATGCATCTATGAACGCCAATTATCCACCACAGCCGTATCTACAGAACCAATATGGACCTCAGCCTGGTATTCCCATACCTTATCCGCAAACAAATATGAATCAAGCAATACAATCTAGCTCACAGAATCAACAATTGTCAACTCCCATTATAGGACAAAATGTTATTCCATTGTCCAACTCTGTTGATCAAACGAATTCTATCATGCAACAAAATAATTCCGAATGTGCAAAATCCTTATCAGGTGGTATAAAAATACAAAGTATCCAAACTGTCAATGGTCCAGTTGTAAAACCAAATTTGTCTGGACCAAGAGTCGTTGGTCCTAGAGGAGAAATTCGCGGGCAGTCACCTAGCCGAGCAACTATGCGTGCTGGTCGTGGCATTATTCGTCCTGGTATGAGACCATTAGTAAAGCAAGGAGTACACGTTGGGCAATCAATACGAGGTGGTATAAGACCTGGAATGAGACCCACGATGAAAAGATCAGCTCCGACAAATGGCACCCTTTCATCTCCATCAAAAAAACGGATGGATATGCTGATTCCGGATAAACATGACAATGAAGACTGCCAGGTTTGCATTAAAATTAGTACATACGTATATATGTATACATATATGGCGACTATGTACATACCTTTGAGTGTATTTTAATTTTTGAATATCGAATTAATTTTCAGGTTGTGTCATTACAGCAGCAAAGAGATGGTTTACCTCAAATACAAAATATTCAAGGTTCAAGAGAAAAAAATCACTCGGGTGTACATTTAAGTAGTCAAATAACAGTAACTAAGACTAAAGTACGTCCACCCACACCACCACCAGCTTCAAAAGATGCAAGCGCTGTTGCCAGTATGCTTGCATCACGAGGTATCAAAATTACCCAAAAACCCAAAACCCCTCCACCAGCAATCAACATACCAAATCTTGGAAGCAATATTAGTATAACTCCATCAAAGGGTTCATCGGCGGTTTTTTCTGTACCCGAAGATCATGATATATCTTGCTCTAGTTGCAACAAGGTAAAAAAAAAACTAATTTTTCATTTAATTGAAAAAAGTACATGTTTATGTATATGTATTTAAATTTTTATATTCAAAATTACACTTATTCTTTTACAGACTTTCAATAGTGGAATCGCGCTGGCGAACCACATAAACCAAATGCACTCTTCTCAGAAATCGTTTCGTTGTCCTAGTTGTCCAATATCTTATCCAACTGCTCTGCAACTACAAGAACACAAGCTCGCATTCCACAATTTACCAAATGCAGAGATTGGTCTACCAGTTGTAGACTTGTCGCAACTTTCCACCTTGAGAAAACTTAGCAATTTGGGAATCACAAACTTTATACCTTTAGCTAACCGGGAGCAGGGTGGTGGATGTTTTGTTATACCAATTGTTTCAGTTCAGAATGCGTTATCAGGAAATATAAGCAATTCTCTTTCAGCTTTGAGCGCCAATGGGATATTGAGTCTTGGACCAGTCAAACCGCTTCCTAAATGCTGAGGTTGTTTTTAAATATAAAACTAGGATTTAAAAAATGCAAAAACTGTATTTTTATGTAAATAGTTAAATTATAGTTTGTATATCAGGAACTTAATGCTAAAATGAGTCAACTAATTTTAGTACACATGCACTTACCTTTTGAAAACATCATTTTCAACCATGTTGTTCGTTTATATATAATATTTGTTTACTGTGTACCTATTATATGTGATCTTTTGCATACATACATACATACATAGGTCGCTTTACAACTCGTCGCCAAGAAAAATGGCGATTTCTATTGATATTGATGGTAAAAAATACCGTTTTGTGACATTTATTATACCTTTTATATGTATAAAGTTTCAGTTCGATCCATTTAACAGTTGATAAAAAAAAAAAGAAAGAAGACACCTATAAGGGAACTCATCACTAAAAATTTAGAAAGAATATGTGGCAACGCAATAATTAGCATTCCATTAATCAATAAAATATCGCTCAATTCTTTCTAAGTTGGTTAGACCACGAGAAGTAAAGTGACCATTTATTGTAGACTAGTATTATGCATATGAATTTCTCTGTTGAGACTCCCATGTATTCTATCGAATCACAACTTAATATATGTACATGCATATATTTTTTTGTTGTTTTATATTCTGCATATATATTTACATGTGTGCAATAAATATCTCATACTATCTGTTGAATGATCTAAATTGGTAACTTCGATGTCTTAAAATCATCATTTAATAGCTGACACATTGGGGCACTTGAAAAAAACTGAGCACCGTTTAAAAAATTATGACCGGATCAATCAGTGTGATGAAATAACCATTTTATTTATACATATTGTCAATATGATATTGATGTATACAATCTCTAAACTTCCATCATCAGTTTACAATCACAACCTTCGAAGACTGGACCTGATCAGAGTATGTTCTAATATGGACATTCAAATTTTGGTGAATTGTTTTTGTTTGTGTATTGACTGCCTCACTGATACATTATTATACCCTTTGTAAATTTTCAATAATGTAGATTAATGACCTGTAAAGAAAGTTATTTTATTAAGAATTTTAAAACATTTTAACTCTGATCAGATCCAGACTTTTATGGTGTCTAAAATAATTGTTCCACAATGATTTATGTACAAAAATAGCCTGTATGGCTCCAAACTGTCACACTTAGTGACTTAAATAGTAAAATCACAAATCTTTAAGTTCTACATACATATAATTTTGTAATTCATCAATAAGTACATGTTTGTATTAAAATTTAGAACACAATTGATTCCGTATCATATTTACAATTACAAAATTTTAGTTATTTGTATTATTTAAATAAAGTTTATACAAATAAATAATATATTTTTTTGTCTTAATCAACTGAAACGTGTAGTTTTAAACATTTGATGTCACGATACTTGTATATGTACAGTATTTTCCAAACATTGATGCGGTTTCTTGAATGTACACGTACGCAGTTGTGCTACGCGCACACAGTTTCACAAATCGAATTAAAGTTTGTACATATGGGTCTACCTCGTTCCACCGACTTGAAATATCTCGAGATTCATTTTCCGTGTATTTTCGGTGTGCCAAGTGTGTTTATTTACAAAACATACAAAATGTTTTAGATTATGAAATACTTATTTTACGAGGAATTGATTTTTAAACGTTTTTTTATTGGAATATTTTAAAGTTGTGTTAATAGCTGAAAAATCTATGAATGATCACAATATGTCTCGTATATAAAAAATGTATACATTTTGCATACATGTATAAATTTTGTACACATGTATACATTTTGCTTACATATATAAATTTTGTATACAATACATAAACTCCTGTTCAAGGAGACGAAAAGTCGAGGAAACGAGTGTCAGGATATTTTAAGTCGGTCGAACAGAGCACACCAGTAAACATAAATAACCAAAATATGTATTTTATTTTATTTTTTCTTATCAACTGCCTCGAGATTTCATTTCTACTTATTAATAAGTACGTAATTAAATATTGACAATGTTAATAAAACATAAGTTTACATATTTTAATGCCAAAATATTATCTGATATTGTTGCAAATGGAGTTTATAAATGCCATGTATCAGAATGTGGAATTCATCTAATAATTGACATATTTTAATGTTTTTCTCAAATTTTCAATAATGTATTTATTTTGATTTTATGTTTTTATATACATTGTATGTTACGGTCAAGGTTATAATTATTAATAACAAATTTAACACAATAACCGTAACATGTAAGTATAAAAGTACTACTTATTGACATTGATGGTAGTCTTTGTCCACGTCAACCAATGTACATATAATCATACAAGAATTGCGTCTGCATAGATAGGTCTAAACACCTACAATTTAATTATTTATTATGGCATGTCTATGCCCTATGGCATATAATTAGGATGATGTTTGTGATCTATTATTAAGGAAGACAAATGGATTATCTAAATTGGAGCAATGGATTATAACTGTTTCGAAGTGTAAATATTTACATAAGTTAATACTTTATTTTGTTATAATTTGATGAAATTTTAATGGTTTTATTTTAAAAAATGTGCTTTCTTCATAAGTTAGAATACAAAATTACACTATTTTGTGACTGACTCATTACTGCATTCACTGTACCAAACTGAACAGTGTAAATTGTACAAATTGTTAGAATTAATGTAAAATATAATTTTTATTACATTAAATGATAGTTTTGTTTTCTCTATAATTTACCCTATAGGTAGAGATCCGTATTTTGGGCATCTATTTTTGTCAATTTTAGCATTTTCATTTTGCATTTTAACGTTTAAGGGCATTAAAAATGTTCAATTTAGCATCTATTTTTATGAAGAGTTTAATTTTAAATAATAAAAAATTTCGATGAAATTTAATAAAATTTATATACATATATACAATTTAAAGACAACACAACCATTAAAAAAAAAGAATAATTCAAAAATATTTTGAAATTAAAATTACAATAAAAAATATATGAATGTAAAAATACGAAGACAAAAAATATGAATATAAAAATATAATACCAATTAAAATTGATTAAAACTTAACATGGAGCATATTTCTACGGATTCTTTTTTGAGATTTGTGCGACGATCGGTAACAATTATATTGTATTTACTAAAATACTTTTCAGCATCCACAGCGGCACAACCAAACTTTTCATATTTAATTTTTGTTGCCATCAATAATAGCAATATATCCGGCGTGGATTAACTTTTTATATTCTCTATTAATTTTCTAAAAAGTGCTGATATCCTTCCAAACTTTGAGCCTCTGTTAATACATTAAACAATAGCAGGTTTCTAAAAAACAAAACTGTTTCTTTAACATTAATATTTGGTTTTGAACCTGCCACAGATGGATTGAATAGTTTACTCAATATTCGGAGGAATAGATTTTTCTCATTTAGTCTTGAGTGCGAGTCTAGTTTTAAGGCGCTTTTTTGAACACCTTTTTGGATACACAGCTCCAACTGTCTTCTTTTATTTACAGTAGTAGACAAAAGCGGTTGCATGGTTTCGACAGGAAAAATATCATTTATGGTAAACTGCAAGCTCTGTTTTATCCCCTCAATTTCTTCACATAATAAATGGGCAAAGGGATAGAAAGACCCTTCTAAATTATCTATTAATTTTATAAATTTTATGCAAATTTCACTTTTGTTTATTATTTTAGCATCTATTCGCATATTTTACGAATTTAGCATCTATTCCGAATTTTAGCATTAATAGCAAAGTGCCCAAAATACGGGACTACATGCCATCTCGTTTGCACCCAACACATTACGCGTTACAACCATATACACAACGAAAGCATTTAAATTGCAATTACCGCTTGAGTGAGTTTGTATGTTTAGATAAAAAAGAAAAATATTGAGATAGAAAACCAATCCTTATAAACGTGGTGAAATAAAAAAATTGCCAAATAAATGAAAAATAGCACGGAAAAAAAATATATTTTTGACTTAAAATTCGCTAGACAATTAATTATAAGTATTTTATAGCAATAAAATATCACAATCAATAGGAAAAAACATCTGACTATTGATTCCAATACTCACTTTGAGCACAGCAATACTAGATTTTGAGTTAAAGACCGCAAAAGCCAAAAAATTGCGCATTTTTTTAAACGCTCATATCTCGTAAACGATCACCAACCAACAAAAATCATTATCATATTCAGTGGGTCAAAGTTATTAAAGATTGGTTAGTCTCCGCTCTAGTAATTTTTTTGTTGCTCAGTGTTATTAGAGCCACGTATTTTTGTCAATTTTAGCATTTTCATTTTGCATTTTAGCATCTACGTATATTACTTGAATTTCACATAGTAAACAATTTCGATTAATTTTAACAAAATTTATGTATACATATGTACATACATACATACATACAATTTAAAGATAACACAATAATTATTATAAGAAAATTACAAATTATATATTAGAGATATCTGGGGTGGATCCACTTTTTACTTACCTCCTTTATTATAATACTTAATAGTTGTTTGAATAAATGCTCATATACTCCCAAACACTGAACGTTAATGCGTTAAAAATCGGTAAAAAAAACAAAAAAAAAAACCGTTTCTTAAGTATTTACATACATATGTAAGATTTTGAACCTGCTATGGATTGAATAGTTCACCCAATGTTTGGAAGTATAAATTTTCTGATTTTAGCATCTTTTTGCCAGTATTCATTCAATATTGTGATCTATTCTGAATCTGTCTATTGTTCCATTATACATAAAGGATCGTTCTTGCCGTTCTGCCGCTCTTCCCTGTGTGATTTCGCCCTTCCGTTTGTCTCAGCAGAGATCGGCGTACAAGTTGCTTTTGCCCACAAAAAATGGTTAATTACTATTGTCTACCTTTTTCTTGCTCTCTTGCTTTGTAGGACAATAGTAATTGACAATACTGAACCATTTTTTTGTAGGCAAAAGCAACTTGTCCGCCGATCTCTGCTCATCAGACATGAAATAAGAAGAAGCATTAGTTTTTTTACTTTATCTATGTAGTAACAATAGATGAAGTTTTGTCATCATGCGAAATTTTGACTGATTCGAACTCGGAATCGATCACTGATTACGTTTTCATGATCTAGAAAAAATGTGTGCGTTTCTGTGTATTTTGGGGATTTTTTGAGCACCGTTAGTCCTATCGAACAGAAACTTAGCGTTAATTTTTTATGTTATTGAATTCAATTATCTCCCAAACCGGTAACTGAATCAGACTGAAATTTTTAGAAATTATAAATTTTATACCCTAATATTTTTTGAATATTCTTATCTGAACCGGAAGTAGTACTTTTACTCTATATAATCGATGTTTTTTATGTTTTTCTCATAAACCTTTTAGTTTATTGAACTGAAATTTCATATATAAAAAGTTAAGCTTAATACCGAGCTATTTATAAAGTTTGGTAAACATCTGACAACCGGAAGTGGCAGTTTACCGAATTGGTCCCCACTCGCAGGAAGGTGACCAAACTCGACCATGTCGTATAGCGAGGCGCCACTTTATCAATGGGATGAAAATAAAAGAAATACTAAATTTAATAAACCGGAAGTGGGATTTTTTCCTCTTCGAAATGTCAAAAATGTTGTGACCACGATTCTTTCCACACCCCTGAACGTATCAAGCTGAACATTTATATTTGAATTCTTTATGTATTAACTGAGATGATTAGGTTTTGGTCATAATTCGTAAAGCGGAAGTAGTATTTTTTTTTAAACAATATTTCATTATTTTATTTTGAACTTTTAAATTATTTTAATCATCTTGATATTTATTGTGTATAACAGTGCTTCCCAAATCGGGGGTCGCGACCCCCTGGGGGGCCGTAGGATTTCTCGCGGGGGCTGCGAAAATATTCAGTAGAAAGTACAAATATTCATTTATGAATATTTTTCCACATTACATATTTAGGGAATGTATATATTTAAGTCTGTTAAATAATAACACATTATATGAAAACTTTCCAACAAAAGCTTTCTTTATGGTCAAAAGGTATTAGTCAAGGATGAACGGAGATGTTTTCGTGTTTGAATAATTTTCTCACGAATAATGAAATATCACTGTCGACTTCAGTGAAAAATGTTATACTTGATCACATGGCCGAATCGATACTATTTTTCAAAAGATATTTCCCAAACTTGAATGAGGATGAAAGGAACAATTGGATAAGAACACCATTTGTCCTTAAAATATGATCATATTACGTGGACAGCCCAAGAAGAGTTGATCGATATCAGATCAGATAATTTGCTTGAAGTGGAATTTAATGAAAAAAGTATTTCAGAATTTTGGTTAAGGCGACAGCAAGAATATCCTGCTATTGGAAAAGAAGCCCTGGTAACTCTTATTCCTTTCGCGACTACGTACCTATGCGAAACAGCATTTTCGTCATTACAAGCAAAGGTCATGCCTTTCCACGGAGACTTTGGAAGATGCTTTGCGAGTTAGCATTTCTGACATTGAACCCGATATCGATTTGTTATGTAAAAACATGCGACCTCATCTAACTTACAGCTGATAAGGTTTTGGTCGAAATTTGTAAACTGGAAGTAGTATTTTTTTTTAAAACAATATTTCATTATTTTATTTTGACCTTTTAAATTATTTTAATCTTCTTGATATTTCTTGTGTACTGATAGTGATTTTAAGTAATAAATTTTTTTTTAACAAAATCCACAGTCAGTAGAACTTTTGTCCAAAAACAGTAAGTAGAACTTTTGTCTTTTGCAAGTTTCCATACATTTGCACTCAATTTGTATCGAAAATGCTTTCATAGCTATTATTATTTCATAATGCTGCCGGTATGTGTGAATGTGTGTGTGTGTACGGTTCAATATCGAATTTTGTTTTGTGACTTTCTTATATTCCTCAAATACATGGGTTCGTCACATCCGAATTTTTTTACTTTGTTTCTCAACTAATTTTCCCAATTTTATTCCTTTTTTTAATTAAAATTTCAAAATTTGTTTATTTTTTTTGCATTAGAATTTTAAAATGTTTATCATGTTTTTTCTTTATTTTTTTCCTTCTTATTTGTGAATTTTATTTGGCATTTTTAATTATTTTTAGTTTTTTGATAAATTATTTGTATAATATTTATAGTGATTTTAAGTAATAAAAAAAATTTCGAACAAAATCCGACAGCCGGAACTAGAACTTTTGTCTTGTGTAAGTTTCCCTACATTTGCGCTCCATTTGTATCGAAAATCCTCTCATAAGTCATAAACAGTATGTATGAACGTGTATGTACATATGTTTAGGTATCGAATTTAGTTTTGTGACCTTCTTATATTCCTCAAATACATGGACTAAGTCATGGGTTGGTCACACCCGATTTTTTTTCATTTTAGAGGCATTAGCTAGTTTTAAAAATTCAATCCAGTGCACAGATGTGTGCACCAGGCCACTTATAAATCATCAGTAAGCAAATGGCTGGAAAGCAGATTCGCCGCGTGTATCGAAGTCGAGGATTGAGGATTCGAGCGGCGAGTCTCGTTTTGCGATCAGCTGTGCGGTGTGCAGCCGCGCAGTGTGTACTTGCGCATTGGCCTACGCCCCGCACTAGCGCACTGTGCGGTGCTAGTGCTGGTGCTCGCGTGTCGTCTCATGTGTTCCACTCTGCACTTTGCACTCGACTACCAAGTGCTAGTGCTAGTGCTAGTGCTACCGCTACATTTGTGCAATTGTACTATTTGTGAGATGTGAATGATGTGAGGCGATTGTTGTGGTTGCGGGTCGCATCTCGAATCTCGCAAAGTCGCCAGTCTCGTTTCTGATCTCTGCGGATGTGGGCGAGTGTTTAGGTTGCCTGCTAGTTGCACTCGTGAATGGTGTTCAAGCATAAACATTAACGTTGACATAATCATAGGAATAAGATGGCCCGTGGCGAGTCCCATGTTTCATGGTCCATCGATCGACGAAGATCCCGCCGTGGCCGTAGGTGAGCCGCGCCCCCTCTGCCTTTTCCACAATTTGTTTGTACATACGTCTTTTGTATATTACGAGTATATATATTTAAGATTTGCCACTGTTCGATTCAATCAATTCGCGTCTGTTACGCTTGCGAGTGTATGCAGTTCGGCATCATTAATTTAAGTCTTTGCCAAAGTTAGCCCATCTTATATAATTAAATACATACATATCTAGGTGAGAATAAATTGTTATCCCAGTTCGATGTGCAATATTGCGCAATAGAAACAAGGGGGGGGAAGGTCTCTTCCCACATTTCGTCTCGTGACCCGTTTGTTGCTGTCACGATGCAATGTTTTGAAATTACATTGTTTTTCTTTTTTTTCCGCTGACCTGAGCGCGTAGTTTCGCATCACTTGCAATGTCTCGCGGGCAAATACTCAAAAAACTTCTTGACAGTATTTTATGAATATTTGTTCCCGTACATACATATATGCTACAAGTCTATCACCGTCTTGTTTGTTGTTGTCGGCAAGGTTCCGTTATAACTTATAACCAACTATTTTTTTATTTACAAACTTGTTCGTTGCTGACGAATTATCAAGATAAGCCACTTCAAATAAAATTAAAATTTCATTTGTTTTACTTTTTTTCGTTTATTATGAACTAGTGGTTTTACCCGGCTTCGCTCGGTATTTGTAATATAATATAAACCGCTCAATCATGACTAATCTAATAGTAAACATTCATTTGTTTTATTATCAAATTTATTTGAATCGAAAAAAAAATAATGAAAGCCCATCAGAAATTACACAACGGAAATTTTTTCGATAACGTCACGGATTTTACCACCCAAACCTTACATACAAAGTCTCTTTCGAAATTATATATTAGAGAAGATTACGTTAATATTCGGACAAGGCATGCGTTCATATGCACGAGTACATTATAAAATTAATAAGAGTAGAAACTCACAGGAAGGAAATGGTTCATCAGTGTGTGCTGGCGTTAATTTAAAACCAGGCTGTCCAACTCTAGGTCACTCGAGAGCCGCATTACAAAAAAAATTATCCGCGTGCCGCATCCAGAATAATAAATATGTACTAGAATATTTTTTCTTATTTAATTTTATCGAGCACTTTGTAAGAATAAAGAGTCATAAGAAATAAAAACGAAGCTTTGGTTTAAAAGTTTTTATTAAAACAGTAGACAATAGATAACAACCGCGAGAACTATGCGGTAGTTCGAATTAATTTATCGATGTAGTTACATATATCAGTTTCGATATTTGCAGTTGTGATCGTATTAAATTTGAAAGAGGTTCAACTGTAATTTTATTTAATTGCTTCATTGAAAATGTGCTTTCACACGGGGATGTGCTCTAGCATTTCCTTTACAAAACCACCCGTTGAAATATCAACGGGCACAACACTTGTTACATTATATTTATAGGCCAAGTCCAAGTCATCAAATATTTCAAATCGGCCGACACGCATCGCTACTATGACTCGCTAGGCCACTGGTTCTTAACCTTTTTGAAGTCACGGTGCACTTTTCATGAGAAAAAATGGCGGTAGGCCCTAAATTACACTATTAGAGAAAAAATAATATATACATACATATACGGGAAAACTGTAACTAAAATTACCCTTAACAAAATGGAATTTATTTGATGTAATAATCAATTAATATGATAACTGAGCGTGTCGGATATTTGCAGATTTCAGAAATATTTGAATATTTGATATATGTAGCTATCCTCAATTTTTCGTCTAAATTCAATAGCCTTTCTCGGTTTTTTAGTTTTTATATTAGTTATTGTTGAGAAACTGAGATCACACAATATGATGTTGAAAACAGCGACAAAATTTTCAGTGCGCTCATGTAGAGAATTGGATGAATCTCTTGGACAGAAATCCAAAATTCCTAGTCATTTCGGAAAATTGAATTTTTTGAGTAGGATCCGTCCTCAAGGCGACCAATTCTTCTTCTTCTGGGTACGAAAATCCACAACTCAATGTATCAATCGTAGCAAATGGATTTCTTATCCAGTCATAATCTAATATATAATTTCGAAAGATACTTTGTATGTAAGTATGTATATATGCAAGTATCTTTGGTTGGGAACTTCGTAAACAAGTCAAAATTTCTATGACGACAATTCGTTTTTTTTTTTCGATTTATTTCGATCAATTTAATAAAAAAACAAATGGATATTTACTATTAGATTCGCCATGTTTAAGCTGTTTATATTACAAATACTGAGCGAAACCGGGTAAAACAACTAGTTTTCTATATTTAAGGAATTTTAGCCATTTTAGCACACCAATCATAATTCTGAAGACGTTTTACAAAATCATCTATACCTTCATTTCGAAATGAGATTAATAATTCATTCTTAAGTTCTATGAATCAGCATAAAACTTTAAACCTACATAGATAACCACCTGACTTCGGTGAGAAAAAAAACGTTCGTATTTATCTTCCATAGAAATGCAAAGCTTTTTAAAAATGCGTGTTTTTAAAGGTCTCTATTTGATGAAATTTACCATATTTATAACTTGGTCTAGTACAGGAAATCATTTCGAAACTAGATATTCTCTATCTAAAAAAAGTGCGTAAATATAATATGAGGGTTCTTGTTTATGCAAGGGCTACAAATCCTTTAATCAAATCCTACGGATAATCATCCGTACAAATTCCTACACATAACTCCCACGATATTTTAAATTGTTCTAAATATGAAGAAATAAGTTTTTTACAGCATAGATATATTGATTCACTATTTTGTTTTTTCATTTATGAAACGAACGAATCCTATTTTAACTATTTCGAGGATTTTTCTGTTTTTACCATAAATTTATTTTTCGCGGTGCACTTGCAACAAGCTCGCGGTGCACTTGCAACAAGCTCGCGGTGCACTTGCAACAAGCTCGCGGTGCACCAGGCTAAGGGCGCGATCACACAGCGAGGGATGCGGTATGCTGTACGTGGGATATTTTTTTTAGGTAGTTTTAAACATACAAAAAAAAATGGATGCGGTGCATCCGCTCTAAAATCGCCAGACAAATTGAACGACAGATTAACGGACGGCTGCTTTAAATGCAATTCTCATCTTCTCGAATGATAGTTTGCAAATCAGATGACGCGTAACCTTTCGATGTGCACAGATGCAATTATTAAAATGGTAATTATTAAAATTGAGTTGGATCTTTCAGGCGAGTTTAATAAGGCAAGATTCGATAAGTTCCGAATCTTGCCTTATTAAACTCGCCAGAAAGATCCAACTCAATTTTAATAATTACCATTTTAATAATAGCATCTGTGCACATCGAAAGGTTACTCGTCATCTGATGTGCAATCTATCATTCGAGAAAACGAGAATTACGTTTAAAGCTGCCGGTCTCTTAATCTGGCGATTTTAGAGCGGATGCACCAAACCCAAAAAAAATATGTCATATACGCGGTATCGTGCGGTATATACATCGGACCGTCTATTAATTGGAGCGGTCTCGTTGAAATTCTATAGAATTGTTTATACTAACTTGACGGTGATATATACCAATTCGACCCTTCGGACGGAGCTTGACAGTGGTCCGATGTATATACCGCACGATACCGCGTATATGACATATTTTTTTTGTATGTTTAAAACTATCTAAAAAAAATATCCCACGTACAGCATACCGTATCCCTCGCTGTGTGATCGCGCCCTAAAGCGTTTTGTTTCACTTCCGGTTTAAACTTACTTTTCTTGCTAAAAAAAATTGTAAATTTGCAAGTTGTTATAGTGAGGTTTGAATAATAAAATAAAATAAAATTATGTTCATAGATAAATTGAAAACGACCTTCAGAGGAACAATTTTTACTTATACCATATCTCCTTTTTTAATTCAGAGAAGGCGAATTTAGTTTCGTTTCCTTGATCTGGTGCGATTTCAGCCCATTGTGCAATGTTAGAGTTGCGTCACTTTCGGAGTCGCTCATGCATGAATCGACCTTCCAGTTAAAATCCAGTTTCACACGTCTGTTGGGACGTTGAGCGCGTTTCGCTTTCTAGAATTAGCCCAAGTATATTCCAGACTCGGAATTTAATAGTAAGATTATTTATACAAAAATTAAAAAAATTAGAAAAACCATATCCTTATACATATGTATGTATGTATGTATGCGCCACATTATTTTTTACATATCAATTGTGTGAATTGATGTTCCAAGAGACTCGATAAATGATATGATATTAAATAGTATATACTAGCTGTATTACCCGGCTTCGCTCAGTGTTTATAATATAAACCGCTTAAACATGACTAAGCTAATTTAATTAAAAAAAAAAAAAAAATTAAAAAAAAATTTAAAAATTAAAAAATAAATAAAAAAAAAATAAAAAAAAAATCAAAAAAAAAAATAAAAAAAAAATTAAAAAAAAATTAAAAAAAAATTTTTTAAAAAATCAAAAAAAAAAATCAAATTTTTTTTTGCCTTCTAGGGCTTCGCCCTCGGCGCCCCCCTGAGCCTTTGCCTTCTAGGGCTTCGCCCCTCCACGCCCCATGAGCAATTGCCGTTTAGGGCTTCGCCCCCATGATCAGTTGCCTTTTAGGGCTTCGCCCCTCCGCGCCCCCATGATTCAAAGCCGTCTAGGGCTTCGCCCCCCTTAGTTAATGCCTTTTAGGGCTTCGCCCCCCGCGCCCCCAAGATTAATTGCCGTTTCGGGCTTCGCCCCCCTTAGTTAATGCCTTTTAGGGCTTCGCCCCTCCGCGCCCCCATGATTAAATGCCGTCTAAGGCTTCGCCCCAATGATCAGTTGCCTTTTAGGGCTTCGCCCCCCGCGCCCCCAAGATTAATTGCCGTTTCGGGCTTCGCCCCCCTTAGTTAATGCCTTTTAGGGCTTCGCCCCTCCGCACCCCCATGATTAAATGCCGTCTAGGGCTTCGCCCCCCCTAGTTAATGCCTTTTAGGGCTTCGCCCCCCGCGCCCCCAAGATTAATTGCCGTTTAGGGCTTCGCCCCCCTTAGTTAATGCCTTTTAGGGCTTCGCCCCTCCGCGCCCCCATGATTAAATGCCGTCTAAGGCTTCGCCCCCATGATCAGTTGCCTTTTAGGGCTTCGCCCCTCCGCGCCCCCATGATTAATTGCCGTCTAGGGCTTCGCCCCCCTTAGTTAATGCCTATTAGGGCTTGCGCCCCATGAGGCTGGGCCCCCCGGGCCCCCACGGGGCTGCGCCCCTTGTGGCGCCCCCTTTTGAGCCCCATGGGGCTGCGCCCCATGAGGCTGGGCCCCCCGGGCCCCCATTCGGGGCACCACGGGGCTGCGCCCCATGTGGCGCCCCCTTTTGAGCCCCATGGGGCTGCGCCCCATGAGGCTGGGCCCCCCCGGGGCCCCACGGGGCTGCGCCCCTTGTGGCGCCCCCTTTTGAGCCCCATGGGGCTGCGCCCCATGAGGCTGGGCCCCCCGGGCCCCCTTCGGGGCCCCACGGGGCTGCGTCCCTTGTGGCGCCCCTTGTGGCGCCCCCTTTTGAGCCCCATGAGGCTGGGCCCCCCCGGGGCCCCACGGGGCTGCGCCCCTCGTGGCGCCCCCTTTTGAGCCCCATGGGACTGCGCCCCTTGTGGCGCCCCCTTTTGAGCCCCATGGGGCTGCGCCCCATGAGGCTGGGGCCCCACGGGGCTGCGCCCCTTGTGGCGCCCCTGGCGGGGCCCCATGAAGCTACTCGCCTTGCGCCCCCGCGGGGGTGAATCCATTGAAACGAAAAAAACAAATCGGCGCCCATGGATCGAAAAAAAAAAAATCGAATCACGTGTTCGATGACGTCACCGATCTACGGACGATGACGACGACGACGACGACGACCAAGGATATTTACATACATACAAAGTCTCTTTCCAAATTATAGATTAGACTAGCTGTATTACCCGGCTTCGCTCAGTGTTTATAATATAAACCGCTTAAACATGACTAAGCTAATTTAATTAAAAAAAAAAAAAAATTTAAAAAAAATTTAAAAATTAAAAAAAAAAATAAAAAAAAAATAAAAAAAAAATCAAAAAAAAAAAATAAAAAAAAAATAAAAAAAAAATTAAAAAAAAAATTAAAAAAAAAAATTTTAAAAAATCAAAAAAAAAAATCAAAATTTTTTTTTGCCTTCTAGGGCTTCGCCCTCGGCGCCCCCCTGAGCCTTTGCCTTCTAGGGCTTCGCCCCTCCACGCCCCATGAGCAATTGCCGTTTAGGGCTTCGCCCCCCTTAGTTAATGCCTTTTAGGGCTTCGCCCCTCCGCACCCCCATGATTAAATGCCGTCTAGGGCTTCGCCCCCCTTAGTTAATGCCTTTTAGGGCTTCGCCCCCCGCGCCCCCAAGATTAATTGCCGTTTAGGGCTTCGCCCCCCTTAGTTAATGCCTTTTAGGGCTTCGCCCCTCCGCGCCCCCATGATTAAATGCCGTCTAGGGCTTCGCCCCCATGATCAGTTGCCGATAAGGGCTTCGCCCCCCGCGCCCCCAAGATTAATTGCCGTTTAGGGCTTCGCCCCCCTTAGTTAATGCCTTTTAGGGCTTCGCCCCTCCGCGCCCCCATGATTAAATGCCGTCTAGGGCTTCGCCCCCATGATCAGTTGCCGATAAGGGCTTCGCCCCCCGCGCCCCCAAGATTAATTGCCGTTTAGGGCTTCGCCCCCCTTAGTTAATGCCTTTTAGGGCTTCGCCCCTCCGCGCCCCCATGATTAAATGCCGTCTAAGGCTTCGCCCCCATGATCAGTTGCCTTTTAGGGCTTCGCCCCCCGCGCCCCCAAGATTAATTGCCGTTTAGGGCTTCGCCCCCCTTAGTTAATGCCTTTTAGGGCTTCGCCCCTCCGCGCCCCCATGATTAAATGCCGTCTAAGGCTTCGCCCCCATGATCAGTTGCCTTTTAGGGCTTCGCCCCCCGCGCCCCCAAGATTAATTGCCGTTTAGGGCTTCGCCCCCCTTAGTTAATGCCTATTAGGGCTTGCGCCCCATGAGGCTGGGCCCCCCGGGCCCCCTTCGGGGCCCCACGGGGCTGCGCCCCTTGTGGCGCCCCCTTTTGAGCCCCATGGGGCTGCGCCCCATGAGGCTGGGCCCCCCGCGCCCCCTTCGGGGCTTCACGGGGCTGCGCCCCTTGTGGCGCCCCCTTTTGAGCCCCATGGGGCTGCGCCCCATGAGGCTAGGCCCCCCGGGCCCCCACGGGGCTGCGCCCCTTGTGGCGCCCCCTTTTGAGCCCCATGGGGCTGCGCCCCATGAGGCTGGGCCCCCCGGGCCCCCTTCGGGGCCCCACGGGGCTGCGCCCCTTGTGGCGCCCCCTTTTGAGCCCCATAGGGCTGCGCCCCATGAGGCTGGGCCCCCCGGGCCCCCTTCGGGGCCCCACGGGGCTGCGCCCCTTGTGGCGCCCCCTTTTGAGCCCCATGGGGCTGCGCCCCATGAGGCTCGGCCCCCCGGGCCCCCTTCGGGGCCCCACGGGGCTGTGCCCCTGTTGGCGCCCCCTTTTGAGCCCCATGGGGCTGCGCCCCATGAGGCTGGGGCCCCACGGGGCTGTGCCCCTTGTGGCGCCCCCTTTTGAGCCCCATGGGGCTGCGCCCCATGAGGCTGGGCCTCCCGGGCCCCCTTCGGGGCCCCACGGGGCTGCGCCCCTTGTGGCGCCCCCTTTTGAGCCCCATGGGGCTGCGCCCCATGAGGCTGGGGCCCCACGGGGCTGCGCCCCCCGGGCCCCCTTCGGGGCTGCGCCCCTTGTGGCGCCCCTGGCGGGGCCCCATGAAGCTACTCGCCTTGCGCCCCCGCGGGGGTGAATCCATTGAAACGAAAAAAAAAATCGGCGCCCATGGATCGAAAAAAAAAAAAAATCGAATCACGTGTTCGATGACGTCACCGATCTACGGACGACGAAGACGACGACGAAGACGACGACGACGACCAAGGATATTTACATACATACAAAGTCTCTTTCCAAATTATAGATTAGACTAGCTGTATTACCCGGCTTCGCTCAGTGTTTATAATATAAACCGCTTAAACATGACTAAGCTAATTAAATTAAAAAAAAAAAAAAATTAAAAAAAAAATTAAAAATTAAAAAAAAAAAATAAAAAAAAAATCAAAAAAAAAAATTTAAAAAAAAAATAAAAAAAAAAAAAAAAAAAAATTAAAAAAATTTTTTTTAAAAAATCAAAAAAAAAAAATCAAAATTTTTTTTTGCCTTCTAGGGCTTCGCCCTCGGCGCCCCCCTGAGCCTTTGCCTTCTAGGGCTTCGCCCCTCCACGCCCCATGAGCAATTGCCGTTTAGGGCTTCGCCCCCATGATCAGTTGCCTTTTAGGGCTTCGCCCCTCCGCGCCCCCATGATTAAAAGCCGTCTAGGGCTTCGCCCCCCTAAGTTAATGCCTTTTAGGGCTTCGCCCCCCGCGCCCCAAAGATTAATTGCCGTTTAGGGCTTCGCCCCCCTTAGTTAATGCCTTTTAGGGCTTCGCCCCTCCGCACCCCCATGATTAAATGCCGTCTAGGGCTTCGCCCCCCTTAGTTAATGCCTTTTAGGGCTTCGCCCCCCGCGCCCCCAAGATTAATTGCCGTTTAGGGCTTCGCCCCCCTTAGTTAATGCCTTTTAGGGCTTCGCCCCTCCGCGCCCCCATGATTAAATGCCGTCTAAGGCTTCGCCCCCATGATCAGTTGCCTTTTAGGGCTTCGCCCCCCGCGCCCCCAAGATTAATTGCCGTTTAGGGCTTCGCCCCCCTTAGTTAATGCCTTTTAGGGCTTCGCCCCTCCGCGCCCCCATGATTAAATGCCGTCTAGGGCTTCGCCCCCCTTAGTTAATGCCTTTTAGGGCTTCGCCCCCCGCGCCCCCAAGATTAATTGCCGTTTAGGGCTTCGCCCCCCTTAGCTAATGCCTTTAAGGGCTTCGCCCCTCCGCGCCCCCATGATTAAATGCCGTCTAAGGCTTCGCCCCCATGATCAGTTGCCTTTTAGGGCTTCGCCCCTCCGCGCCCCCATGATTAATTGCCGTCTAGGGCTTCGCCCCCCTTAGTTAATGCCTATTAGGGCTTGCGCCCCATGAGGCTGGGCCCCCCGGGCCCCCTTCGGGGCCCCACGGGGCTGCGCCCCTTGTGGCGCCCCCTTTTGAGCCCCATGGGGCTGCGCCCCATGAGGCTGGGCCCCCCGGGCCCCCTTCGGGGCCCCACGGGGCTGCGCCCCTTGTGGCGCCCCCTTTTGAGCCTCATGGGGCTGCGCCCCATGAGGCTGGGCCCCCCGGGCCCCCTTCGGGGCCCCACGGGGCTGCGCCCCTTGTGGCGCCCCCTTTTGAGCCCCATGGGGCTGCGCCCCATGAGGCTCGGCCCCCCGGGCCCCCTTCGGGGCCCCACGGGGCTGTGCCCCTGTTGGCGCCCCCTTTTGAGCCCCATGGGGCTGCGCCCCATGAGGCTGGGGCCCCACGGGGCTGTGCCCCTTGTGGCGCCCCCTTTTGAGCCCCATGGGGCTGCGCCCCATGAGGCTGGGCCTCCCGGGCCCCCTTCGGGGCCCCACGGGGCTGCGCCCCTTGTGGCGCCCCCTTTTGAGCCCCATGGGGCTGCGCCCCATGAGGCTGGGGCCCCACGGGGCTGCGCCCCCCGGGCCCCCTTCGGGGCTGCGCCCCTTGTGGCGCCCCTGGCGGGGCCCCATGAAACTACTCGCTTTGCGCCCCCGCGGGGGTGAATCCATTGAATCGAAAAAAACAAATCGGCGCCCATGGATCGAAAAAAAAAAAAATCGAATCACGTGTTCGATGACGTCACCGATCTACGGACGACGACGAAGACGACGACGAAGACGACGAAGACGACGACCAAGGATATTTACATACATACAAAGTCTCTTTCCAAATTATAGATTAGATGATATAATATAAGTATATTTATATATGTACATATGTACCGATCTCCGTGACGAGCCAGAATGTTAAATTACAGAAAACGCAAATATCGAAAGGCAAAGATCGAAAATCGAAAGATCAAAAAAAAAGGGTGCATGGTAAACGGTACATACTCACTTAATTTGCGAGTACTTGGTCTGAGTGCACTCGTATCGTGGCAGCCCGGTATCAGATCATCTAAAAAACGATAATAATAATTCCTTAATAGTTCTCAATGTATCATTGACGCTCAACATTTTACATACATATTTATTATATTTGGTCAGTGTATATTTTTGTGCAATGGCAACTTGATTGGCTATTCATATGTTTATATGTATGTTTTATTACGGTCTCCGTGACGAGCCAGAATGTTAAATTACAGAAAACGCAAATATCGAAAGGCAAAGATCGAAAATCGAAAGATCTTAAGTCGAAAGATAAAAAAAAGGGTGCATGGTAAATGGTACATACTCACGTACATACTCACTTAATTTGCGCGAGCAGGATACAACAGGAACAAGAGGAACAGGCTTTTTCTCCCGTATTAATGTGCGCGCGCAGAATACTGGAGGAAAAGCCTGTTCCTCTTGTTCCTGTTGTACCCTGCTCGCGCAAATTAAGTGAGTATGTACCGTTTACCATGCACCCTTTTTTTGATCTTTCGACTTAAGATTTTTCGTTTTTCGATATTTGCCTTCCGATATTTGTGTTTTCTGTAATTTAACATTCTGGCTCATCACGTAGACCCCATATGTACATACAGTCCCTGACCAGAATATTACGCCACCCCTCTCGAGATGCGTTTGGGTAAATTTGTCACGGTCGTAAATAATTCATTATGGGAACTTTTGGCAAACTTTTGGGAAAAATTTTTCTAATAGACGCCCTACTAACACCCTCCATTGTCGCGATTTTGTTTTGAGAAAACTTTCCTGTATTTAATAATGATGTAATGCTTGCAATTTTTTCTTTAGAAAGATCTGATTTTCTATCCATCTAAAAAAATCCAATAAAAGTTTTACAAGCAATTTAAATCATAAAACAAAGTAAAATTTCGAGATATTAAATACCAACTTACCTTAGAAATATGATAAAGTTGCAGTAAAAGAGAAAAAAACACAGTGCTTGTCACAAAATAATGAATGATTTTAACGGAAACGCACGTCAATATTGAACAAAATTCAGACGCAAACCGATTTCAAACATCTTTCTTTTGTTTTTGAAGACCTTTTGAGGGATAATCCACCGATTTTTTTTTGCTAGTGAATAGAGTTGCATTTAAGGATAAGATCACAAAAAAAATGAGGCCAAAAGTTCTCATAATGAGTTATTTACGACCGTGACAAATTTACCCAAACGCATCTCGAGAGGTGTGGCGTAATATTCTGGTCAGGGACTGTACATATATAAATCGACCGTGTATTTTACTCTACATAATACTACAGAATTAAAACTTCATTATGCAAAATCTAGGTAAATAAAAATAGGCCAGGTTTATGAGGTAGTTTTCAATGAATATAAATAATTATATATTGAATATTTTGATATTTTATTATGTAGTATTTATTTCAACTATCAATTTCTTCACAAAACCACGTATTGGCAGAATGACATTGATATACATATCAACAGGCAAAGCACGAATAAACTCAATAAAATACAAATCTTATTTTGTTTTTCATTTGCTAAAATTTTAAAAATTGTCAATGCGACACAATTGTCAATACAATAACCGAGTCGTATAATCGACAAATATGTATTTTGTCAGTGTCATGAGTAAAACGACAAGTTTGTACTTTTTATGCAAATTTCACGTTTTCTATCAATTTCATAAATGACATTTTATAGAAATATACCGATTATTTTATATTTAGCCAATCCTGGTGCTCCTAAATTCGAGCAAGAAATTGACTCTTTCGTGATTTGAATTCTGTGTACGCCAACATTTTGCACTAGTTCGCACGATTGTGTGTAACTACATATTTTTTGTTTGCTTGTCTATTAAATACCCTGATTTTAAATACGATAAATTTAATATTTAAAACACTATACGCATATACGGACCCAAGTACCAATACAATTTTATATAATATATCCTTATGAATATTTATTCTGATTTTATAGAGTTTTGGAATATCTACAAATATCTAATAACCAGAGATCGGCGATCAAGTTGCTTTTACCCACAAAAAATGGTTCACTATTGTCCTACAGAGCAAGAGAGCAAAAAAAAAGGTTGACAATAGCGAACCATTTTTTGTGGGTAAAAGCAACTTGGCCGCCGATTTCTGCTAATAACACTGAGCAATAAAAAAAAATCACATTTTTAACTTAGCGGGGTGGAGACCAATCAATCATTACTAAATTTGACCCATTGAATCCGAATATGACAATGAATTTAAAAAGAAAAACATATTTTATACTTGAATTTTTTTACATTTACAACTTTCAAAACGTACGTGGCCTACCACACACAAATTTCTTTTAACCTTGATTATTTAAATGAAAATCTATCAGTTTGTTGTACACGAATATATAGGTATACTATTGTTGTTGCTGCCTTGTTCATGACTTTCACTGGAGAACTGAATGTCTTACAATTACCCGACTGTAGAAGAACCAGATCTCGCTTTCTGTTGGTTAATTATTTTCCAATGTCTGTCCATTTTAATATCACCGTATTGATATATCGATCTCATTCACTAAAATCAACGAAAACATACCAGGAAGAGTATTATCTTAATTATGCTATTCTAATTTTTCACAACTGTACAATTCCCATAAAAAACAATTTTGAAACGTCATATACCCAGGATTTCAATGTCAATTTATGATTGAGATTGTGAATTACGTGATCAGAGCCCTGACTTATTTTGAACTTACAGTAGAGCTTGCCTAAAAATGTAATCACAATGTGGGGACATTTTAATAGCTTTTTATGTATCAGTGGCCTTACCGATGCATTTTGTCTTTTATTCGATAGGAAAGTAAGTGCTTGACTTCGTCTGTAGCCTACTCTAATATGTACCTCCTTTTGTGTAGGGTCCATTTCGTGACAAAAAGATGTGCGTGTTTGGGGGGGGGGGGGGAGTTGCTTGTGTGACAGCAGGATGCATATTTTGTCACGACTCGGCCAACTTTAAAACAGGGGGGGGGGGACATTAGATTTTACTTACAAATAATGAACTAAGCCCTCAAAAATTAATGTTTTAATGAAAATAAAATCATTATTATTGGATATGCTCTGCACGAAAATGGTAAAGGGAACTAGATCATTCCCACGTTTAGATAACGGGAATCTCAGTTCGAATTCACTCATTCAATGTTGCACTAGCACGTCTGCACGAGAAATGTGTACGCTTCAAATATATGTATATTATATTATATCCAGCGCAGCGGCTGCAACAATGATTGTTCGATGAATCAAACGTCTCCCACGGCTGATAAATTTCATTTTTTTACCCCCACACTATTTTTTAAT
Organism: Arctopsyche grandis; assembly: GCF_051622035.1. Taxonomy (NCBI): domain Eukaryota; kingdom Metazoa; phylum Arthropoda; class Insecta; order Trichoptera; family Hydropsychidae; genus Arctopsyche; species Arctopsyche grandis. The sequence goes on from NC_135357.1 coordinate 21,355,156, forward strand.
ATGTATGTGAATGTGATCTCACTTTAATGACTTTCACACGAAAGAGATATCTGATTGACCAAATTGGCAATGAAGTATAATATAATTAATAGAGATGACTTTTGGATAAATATAAAAAAGTCGTCGATCAACATAACAATCAGTTCAATGCTTGGTACAGTTTTTGTTTACCTATTTTCGAGTACCTTATATGTTTATTTAATGAGGAGCAGTTGAAGTGAAACGACTGAATTTAATATGGCGGGCGGGAAAGAAGTAAAGTAGCTCCACCAACATGACCGAATTGGTCCCAACTTGCAGGATAGTGAACCAAACTCGACCATGTCGTAGGCCCCTATAATCTACATATTTCGAGGTACATGTGTACATCAAAAAACGTAAAATTTTGCATTACCATGTCAGTTCACCAAAGTTTGCAAAAATCGTATTAGTATTTAAATACCGTTTTAATATTTAATTTTTACTACGTCTATTTAAGAAGTATCAATATATGAAGTTTTCCACAAATGTGTAGGTAATTTTCCCTAAGCACTCGAGCATAAGTACATACATACATATGAATGTGTATATCGAGAACACTCTCATTGCTGGTCTATGCGCGCGTTGTAAGCGAATTTTATTTTTACATACCTCTTATTGATACTACGTAATTAGTTCATTATGTTTATGGAATACTATTACATGGATAAAATCCTCATATGAAGCATTTCTTTAAGTATATAATAAGCTGATAAGAGGCTTATAAAAAATTACGAAACGTAGTCGCACGCATCTCGAACCCCAGTAATGTACGGGCGAAAACACACTGAGTGGTACGTGGTACGTGTATTTTTAGATACTTATAAACATGCGAAAAAAATGCAGCAACACTAGCCCATATACATACATATACATACATGATACACAGTCCCAAAAGTCAGATTCGGTTTGTGAAACGGCCAAAGCGGTGAGCCAAAGGACGTGACGTCCCCTACCACTCAGTGTGTTTTCGCCCTAAGGCTTGTGAAATACATACATATGTATCTATTATCTATGACTTTATTATGTGTCCAACCTCTATAATTTAGTATGTGCTATTTACATTTTTTTAAATTATTTTACACCCTTGACTGCTACCGTTATTTTTATTTGCATAATTTACAGCTGTTTGCACGTATATTTGATTCTATGATTGCCGTTATGAGCACTTCTGACCATTACATATGATTGCTGACCATGAAAATTTTTATTATAATTCCCGTTCATCATCATTCAATTGAATCAACTTGTCATACCTCGCAGTCCTCCTGACAGATTAATAAAGATCAATATTAAAAATTAAATTATTCGGAAATACTATTATGGATATGTACATACGTATATTGGCAAACTATTAGTTCTTCTGCATTAAATAACTAAAATGATTATCATATATTTGGAAATTTCTGTGTTTAAACTTTTTTAAAAATTGAATGAACTTCATTAAAATATTTATATACTTGCTAACATTAAATATTATTAAGTATGCTTAAAAATTCATAATATGTATCTGACATCATAATTTCCACTTTTGTTTTTAATTTTTAAGGTTTTATAAGTTGTAAAAATAAATTATTTCATTACTGTATCTATGTACGTAGTAACAATATATGAAGTTTTGTGATCACGCGAAAATTCGAACTCGAGATTTTGACTGATTCGAACTCAAAATCGATTACTGATCACGTTTTCATGATCTAGATAAAATGTGTGTGTGTCTGTGTATTTTGGGGATTTTTTGAACACCGTTAGTCCTATCGAACTGAAACTTAGTATCGGTGACTGAAATTTTTATCGACACGACGTAAATTATTTTCAATTTGATAAAATTTAAATTTGATAAATTTTGTAAATTATTTTCAATTGACCGGAAATGGTACCTCTCCTTATAGGTGTTCTTTTTTTTAAGTTTTTGAATTCAATTATCTCCAAAACCGCTCATTGAATCGGACAAAATTTTTTTTGCATGTAATATAAATTATAAACTTTATAACCTTATATTTTTTGAATATTTTTATCTGTACTGGAAGTATTACTTTTACTCTAGGGAATCGAGGTTTTTATATTTTTCTCAGAAACCTTTTGGTTTATTGAACATTTCATATCTCGAAGTTTAAGCTTAATACCAAGTTATATATAAAATTTGGTAAGCATCCATCAACCGGAAGTGGCAGTTTACTCTTGTTCGATTTTTCTGCATGGCGGCAATCATTTAATAAAGGAGGCCTGAGTGCCAAACTTTATCGAAGGTTTTGCAAATATCTAGGAAGATTGCTCCAGTGGACATGTTTCGGTCGAAGCCGTCTATTACGGTTTCGACGACTCTGTGTATCTGATGAGTTGCAGACCGGAAATGGTACTTCCCCTTATATGTGTCCCCTTTTTTTAAGTTTTTGAATTCAACTATCTCCCAAACCGCTAACGGAATCGGACTGAATTTTTTTTACATGTAATATAAATTATAAACTTTATAACGTAATATTTTTACCCGAACAGTTTACTCTTGTTCGATTTTTCTTCCACTATTTTTTTCGACCCCTTAAACATGTGTGCTCGTCACGAAAAATTTCAAGTATAATTCTTGTATCAATGTGATGAAAATAAAAACAATCATTAAATTTTATAAATCGGAAATAGAATTTTTTCCTCTTAGAAAGGTCAAAAATGTTGTGGCCACAATTCTGTCCACACCCCTGAACCTATCAAGTTGAAAATTTGTATTTGTATTCTTTATGTACTAACTTACAGCTGATAAGGTTTTGGTCGAAATTTGTAAACTGGAAGTAGTATTTTTTTTTAAAACAATATTTCATTATTTTATTTTGACCTTTTAAATTATTTTAATCTTCTTGATATTTCTTGTGTACTGATAGTGATTTTAAGTAATAAATTTTTTTTTAACAAAATCCACAGTCAGTAGAACTTTTGTCCAAAAACAGTAAGTAGAACTTTTGTCTTTTGCAAGTTTCCATACATTTACACTCAATTTGTATCGAAAATGCTGTCATAACTAGTAGTATTTCATAATGCTGCCGGTATGTGTGAATGTGTCTGTACGGTTCAATATTGAATTTTGTTTTGTGACTTTCTTATATTCCTCAAATACATAGATAAAGTCATGGGTTGGTCACATCCGAATTGTTTTTACTAAAATTTCTAATATTATTACTCTTTTTAATAAAAATCTCATCTTATAATCGGGCCAATACGGTATTTGATTTTATCTCACAAACATATTGTTCTTTGTGTCAAATTGGTCACTAATTTGTTATTGTTATTTCTTATGTATTTATTATAATAATAAATCAAATAAATGTATATTTGTTAAAATCTGAGCGATGTTTCTTGTAGGTAGATACATACATAAATATGTATATAATGAACTGCGCTCAATGAGAATTCCTTTGTACTCAATTTTCAAATGTCTAAAGTAAATTACTCCCACATCTACGTAAACATAAATGTTGTTGACGAAATTGGTTATCGATGAATTTTGTATGTTACAACAAACATCCTTGGTTTTTCCTCGTGAATCATATATACATATATATAATATACATATACATAAATACATATTACTTGTTTCAGATTAACAATGTCAAATTGACGACATCTAGATGGTTCTCCAAAAGTTGAATACACGGAAGTAAGCGAATATGAGTGAAGATTTAAAACATCGATCAGTTAATTTTTGTTTATTTTTGTATTCTTTCGTGTCGAATTCAAATTTTACAAAAATAATCACCAGTGTTGACAACAAGAATAAAAATGGCGACCACTCTATCATCATTTGTTCACCAATCATTCCATCCGAACTTTGAGAATACTGACTTTAGTTACTCATATTCAGATTTACCAGTGGTTCTATCAAATAAAGTTTATAAGTGCCCCGTGTTTAATAATTCTCAACCTGAAACTTTTTTGAAGAAAGACAATCCTCCTTATTCGAATAATTACTCAAGTTTTCCTGGGAAAACAAATTCAAAAAGATATGACTACAGCACTACTCTACTAAAAGGATTAAATATTAAATGTGAAAATAAAGGTGGTGTAGAATTAAATGTGATTGACAAAAAAAGCATTGTAAAAGAAGCCAAAAAATTCGTATTTGAAACAACATGCACCAATGTTTCTCCCAAATGCGTTAATAAAAGCTCACACACTTTTGAGAGAACTGTGAAATGTACCCTTGGACCTTCGAAATCATTTGGTCGAGTCGAAGGTATAAAGAAAAAGTTTGAAATCCAAAATCTATCAAAATCTGTGGACATTAAAGATTTTCCCAAATCGAAAATTTCTTCTACTAAAATAGTCAATAATTTAGAGTTTCAAACTGTTAACACTAGTTCGTGTAGAAAATCTGTTGATTGTAAAAATACCGATATAGTTAAGAAAATAACGTGTAATAATAATTCATACCCACTTTCACCTATTAAATTTGCAACTAGTGTTAATATACATAAAAGTGATCTTGAAAAGTGTTCAAATATTTCCTCAATTGATGTTAATGTTCATAAATCACCGCAAAAATCAATAAATGATCATAGTGATCATGAAAACTGTACATATATATCTCAGAATGCCAAAAATAATATTAAAAATAGAAAATTTTTGATTGGAAAGAAATCAAATGAAATAACTACCAATATACTGTACAATTTTCCCGAACGAATCGAAAGACCAAATATTATTAAATCGAATTCACTGGAAGAAAAAGGAAGTGCAAAGAACTCGTCAGATAAAGAGTCTGAACGTGAATCTACTCTGGCTTCATCGGTTCTGAGATTGCGCAATTCAATATTCTCGAGTTTAAAACTACCTAGAAAGGTTTCAAAACAATTAATTCCCTACTAAATACGCCCATTTATTTATTTGTGTAATTCTAAAAACTGTACTAAGTTAAAATTATAAATATTCAAACGTTTATAGTTGATATTCATATGAAACAGATTAGATATTTATTTTATTTAATAATTTTTCTTGTAAACTCAAATATTAAAAAAATATAGATCTATTGGGCTTATTTAGGACAGTAAACACTTTAAGTAAATAATTTTGATCACAAAATACCTACATATATACATATTTTAAATTGTCTCCTAATTATTCATAGGTGTCGTCGAAAATGTCTTCCCAACAAACGATCACTGGACGTGATAGTTTAACTAATAGAAATTATGTGATGGGAGCTGGTTCTTTATCTTCATCATCAACTAATGCAAGCAAGAGAAAATCAGCTGTTGAGCTGCTAGCTGAGTCTAAAGCATTTTATGTCAAATCTGAAACTGTTCTTGACCGAAAACAAGAACTTCCTTTAAGGGTAAACATTTTATTTACTACATATTTGCATATACAGTACACTCTCGATTATCCGGGCTAATGCTGGGGATATCTAAGCGATATCTGCATCATCCATGACTTTAAAATATGGATCACTTAAATCATGATTGAGCCACTCTTCGATGTTTTCCTTATCCACGTTTTCAAAACATTTAAAATTTTCCAATAATCCACATATTTCAGATATAACATTTGCTTCATTCTCTTCAGAATCCACTAAATCTGTTTCCATGTCAGGAAGAATCTTTCTCCATGATCGTACAAGTGTTACTGGCTTTACTTTTGACCAAGATTGTGTTATTCCGGGTATAGCATCCAATATCGTCATTTTTTTCCAGAAATTTATCAGGTTGTCATATTCCTCAACAAGAGTTTTCAGAAGACTTTGACGATAAAGACGTTTCATTGATGATATAACACTTTACAAACAAGCATCTCAATCTTCATACGCGGTTGAGATTCGCGAAGAGCTACGTCTGGACAGTATTACTACACGGATGTGAGACGTGGACTCTGAAAACCAAGATGATCAGCCGCATTGAAGCTTTTGAGATGTGGGTCTATAGGCGTATGCTGAAGATTCCGTGGACCAAAAAGATATCAAACGAAGCTGTCCTCGGCATGATGGGGAGAGGCAGGGAACTTGTTTCTGTCATCAAGCGGAGAAAGATGGAGTACCTCGGACACATGATACGGGGTCCAAAATACGAATTTCTCCGTTTGATAACCTTGGGGAAAATAGAAGGAAAAAAATGGATTGGCAGGAAAAAGTTATCTTGGCTTCGAAACATGCGCATGTGGACCGATATGAGCGCCGAAGAGCTGTTCCGAGCCGCTGAAGACCGATGCGGATATATTCAAATAATCGACGAGGTGGTCGCCAACGTCCGGATGCGGACAAGGCATTAACAAGAAGAAGATAACACTTTGGTCCATGGGCTGAAATAAAGATGTTACATTAGGGGGCAAAAATTTTTTAACCATAAGTCCATCGTTTGTTTCCAATATGCTTTCGTTCGGATTAGAAGGAGTATTATCTAATAACAATACTGCTTTCTGTGGCAATCCCTTATTTTTTTAAAATATTGCAACCCATTTCTTTTTGAACCTATCTTCAAAAATTTTCCTGTCCATTTATTCCCTTTTCTGACTATAATAATCGACGGGAAGATTTTTCATTTCAGCTCCCTTAAAATATCGAGGTTTCTTTGCTTTCCCAATCATCAAAATTTTAATATCATGAGGTCCTGATGTGTTTCCGCAACACATGACAGTTATCCTTTCTTTGGACGATGTACATATGTCCAGGAGCAGACTTTTCTCTCATTGAAGCCAGCGTTTTTTTTGGCAAGCACTTCCAGTACAGGCCTGTTTCATCTGCATATTCTCGAAATTCGATGCCGAATTCATCAGCAATTGAAAATAATTGAAAATGATTAAACATACGTATGTTACGAAAAAATTTGCTCTTTATACATGCACTTGTTACTTCTTCGCTGATCAAAAGCGACTGAAATAATTAACGCAATAGTAAAATACATTTAAAAAGGGAACGAAAGACATTTCTGTGTGAAATCATTCGTTTCAAACAACACGCGTGTTTACGTTCGCAATCAATCGGTGCGTCTCATAATCATATAAGAAAAAAATTAAATTAATTTTTATTTTTAAGCATGGATAATCCGCACCCAGATAATCGAGAGTATACTGTAATATTAAAATATCCGAAAAAAACAGCAAACAGGTAATTGAGGATGGTTAATTTACAACATATGTAAATATTACTAAGAAACTAAATATGTAAAAGCTTTTAAAAAAGGTATTTTTTGTATTACGTCCGTTGTATGATTGATGCACTAGATTTGAGGTAAGCCACGAAAGATGGTCTTATAGATAAATATCTTACCGCCAATCAATGTCACATGGCCTTGCATCCTGCCCGTACACACGCAAATATGGTCATGTAGTCACTCGATACCGTAAATTGAAGTAATTTAACCCTCAAATGAAATTTTCCAGTCGAAATTTTAGGTCAAAAAAAAGGGCAGGGGGATTGAGAAATTCCTGTAAAAGTTTAGTCTAGTTTTATATATATAAATTTATACATATGTATAACTATTATGTTTATTTCAGGTTAATTCAACTCTTGCAACTGGCACAAATTCTGGCACCCATTGTACGTATGGGATACTTTGACACATACATATGTAATTTAATGCTAAGATAAATTGTACCAATATTAATTTGAATTTATAGATGCTACTTTATCTGGAAGGCATAGAAAAAGTGGTATAGGTGGAGAACCTTTGCAAAATCAGTTAAGACGACTTCTTGGTCCTGCAAGTCTTCCATCACCAATAATGCCTCAGGAAACTAGAAGTGATAAATATTCAATATCTTTACAACGAATTATAAAAAAAAACTTATGCTTTATCATGTTTTATGTATTTGGTTTAATTTCAGGTCAAACTTTAAAATATGAAAAGAAGTCTAGTGATACTTACGATTGGGATGGCAATTCGCATTTATCACTTATTACCCGATCTCATTATAACTCTGGAACATTTTCTGCCAACTCTTCATCTGGTACATCCGGCTCTAAAGGACAGGTCAAATCCGATCCTGAACATTCGCGAGCCTCCACATCAGGATGCTACTCGTCACGGTCTTTAAATCGGCCATCGAGCTCTGGAGACAATCGTATATTTTTTCCTGACTCCTTTGTTGTGCCCAAAACTTCAAGATCGGATCCTGCTAATGTGTTCTCCAATAGTTTCTCAATTGACAGTCCATTTTCGAGTCCTGAAAAAATTGACGCAAAGAAGATATTATCTGTAGTAGATTCTTACGATAATTACGGAATAATCGATTCAAAGATTGAATACTATGATGATGTTGAAAATTACAGTACAATCAGTCCACCTGCTGAATATGCTGTTACAGAAAGATCTAACTATCGTTATGTTAGATCGAACTCCCATTCTCATACGATGAAAACTAATCAAGAGAATTCATATGTGATAAATTTCAACAGCCACAAATCCCTTCCCGACCTTCATAAACAAGCTGAACATTTTGCCGAAAATGAAATGTAAGTCAATAGTTAATGGATTAATAGTTAGTTTTAACTTCATGCCAAATGTAATGCGTTGAACGGTTTTTAAGTCTTGATGGAATATAAAAATATTTTACATTATACATAAAATCTGGAAAAGTAGGGCATTTCCAGGCTTTGCTTAGCGGAAGGGGTGCCTAAAGAACTCCCATGAGTCGGTTTTCTATGAAGCATATCGTATAGCTGTATTATATTGCATAACACGATGAACACTCATACAATGTCGTGTGGACGTTTTTGTATAAATGTGCGAAACCCTCTTAAGATTTTAAGTTGTGGGACCTTGAGATACTATGCCAAATTTGGTGGTCCTAAGTCGCAGACCGTTAATTGCTGACAAACATATGTCAGCAATTACAAACATTACAAACATTAATTTTTAATATTTGCTGTTTGTACTGTATACACTTGGGTGTTTAGATACTGCTTATTACTGGGAATAAGTACAATGAGAACGAACATAAATTTTCTTTGACTTTACTATTGTTTCATCAATTTCAATGGGGGTTTCTTTTTTTTCGATTTCAGATATTTTATTTGTATTGACTACTTAAAATCATTGTATTGTTCATACAGGTGAACAAGAGAAATCAATGACACCTACCGTCAATTATCAATTCCTTTACCAATTTATTTTCAAAAACTATCTATTGATACATCAACGCGCCAAACACTAGTATAATATAAAATCTCTACAATCATATTTTTAGACGTTTGACTGGTGTTGGAGGGAGTGGCCACTATTTACCTAGCTGTGAAACAGGACAAAGTCATGGAATTCATATTCAAACGCAGGCGGTGCGTTCCAGTGAAGCTCTTAGTTGCTATTCAAAGGGAACAAGGTTGCAAATATTTTACCATATATAACTAGTGTTCATTGATATATCAAAAAATTTTGATTCTGGAAACTTATTTAAATTATTTTATTTCGATATTTCAGTGGGCGAACATATAGATCACCTGCTATGTCCAGTAAAGGTAGTGATGGTTATTCGAGACGATCAGCATCATGCCACAATAGTGATGGAAGCGGTCTCATGGGTCGTGGTTCAGCTGATGAAGTGTATTACTATAACAGGTTTGTTATTTTTTATAACATCTATCATTTGAAGAAAGTCGTCATTAGCAAAAACAAGTGTGAATTGCAGATCTGGATCGAGTTATGCACGGGATTCGGGTGGATCTAGTGGTCATTGCAGTGGTCCACTTGGTCCACCAAGTTTAAGAGGCCTTCAACCAGTTTCAGCGGGTTCTTTACAACAACGACGCGACAGCGGTTCATCAACACAACATTCTAGTACCAGATCACATCGGTGATTAATCTTCAATAAGCGTGTTAGCAATCGGCTTGCCCACCTTCGTTTTCTGATATATATTTTTTTTCAATCTTTTCAGATATTCGTCATATTATACGGACATGTATCAGCAGTCCGATGCAAATGACGCATCTCATCTGGAGTACCATGTCAGTGCACCTCTTCAATTCCAAGATGGGGTGCAATTTAATCACAATTCGAGTGGAAATCAGCTGGCATTGAACGCAACAGTTTCTATCTCTACGAATTTTGCACCTCGAAACGACAGCTTCAGAACATCTGGTGCAGCTCACATTGAAACGTGTCCGACATCTGATAGACCAGCCCTTGTTGGTATACATTTTCAAGCTAGCATACCTCCAGTACAATTTCAAGATGTACAAATACCAATGTATGGTGTCAATGGTTCTTATTCAGCTGAAGGATTTTATGGGTTAGTTATTTTTTCAATTTCTCCATCACAATAAATACAATACGTGGATGAAAACATTTGATTTATGTAAATATGTTTGTTTAATATATGTATACCAAGTATCGATCGGTAGATAAAATATTGTTCTTGAGAACTTTTGACCACAAGATTTGGATGATTTGTACCCAATTGATCCCCAATCACGTTTTTATGGTTTTAAAAAGGTGTGCGTATGTATTTGTGTGTGTGTACGCGTTTGTACTGTAAATTCTATCACACTTCGCATTGATTATTGAAATGCTCACTGTTGTAGTTATTTAGTTGTAGTAATTTAGAATATTGTAATACTAGATGTCTTCTTTTTCATTTTTCGTTGGATTTTTCTGTCTTAAACTGCTAAATGGATTGAGCTGAAGCTACTTTTACTCTTGAGTTTTCTCTGAAACTGTTCAGTTTATCTAACTGAAATTTCATATTTATAAGTTTTAGATTAAGATTAACTTATGTAATACATTTAATGAAGATTAGTTGACTGGAAGGGGCAGCATATTCTTGTTCACGTTTTCTTCTACTATTTTTTTTCTGGCGTTTTAAATGTTTGTGACCATCAAAATTTCCACGTTATCCAGATAATTCAGGCTGTACATTCTGTAGTATCTTGTATTCCACACTACTGTGATATTATAAGAATCGTGAAAAATCGTGGTACCCAGATAGGCGAAATTTTCCTTATTTTTGATACATGTGTATGTATTTATGTGGTGATATAAAACGAACAATAATAGGAGTATTGTTTTTTCACGAAAAGTATACCCATGTTTGTATGTATATTTTGTTTTTTTTTTTGTGTATATAGTTTTACATAATTTTTTTGTTTTAATATTTGCATTCCAAGTTCTATCAATGGTTACAGTCGTCGTGAGTCTGGAACACGTGAAAGTCGCCATTTACTTACTCGGCGACCAGCATCATCAGGTTGTAACCAGCAGGTTATTACCAATAATTATTTTTTACTTTATTTATATACAAATAAACTATCAATACATGAGTTTTTATCTATAATGTTACAATATCATTTCAGGTTGGTGTAACTTATGATGAGCATGAGGGAGCACGTAGCTTGCCACATGATCCTGAAAATAGTCCACCAGGCTTATCAGGCTTAGGCAACTTTAAACGCCAGCGTTGCTTGCGTTTTAAACAAAGACCTATTCCACGTCGACCTATTTTACGTTCCAAATCCGATATTTCCGACAGGTAAAAATTATTTTCGGTTGTTAAATATGTACATACATCTTTTTTATATTAGATACATGAATATGTTACAGTCAATCTGTGTTTGTAAGTGGAGCTATGTTTTCACTGGTGAAAATATTTCACCAACTCGCCAGTGAAGATGTATAAATGATGTATTTACTATTTTATTGGTCAGTAGATTTCCACAGCTAAGTTTTTAGTTTAAAATCATTCATCCATGATTGAACCTCTGTCATAATCCATATTCCATTTTATTTTATTCTTTGTTTAAAGGTATTGGAGAGATGACAAAGGAGCACTTATGGAGAAATCCAGTAATACGCCTCCTAGTTCAGATAATAACTCACCGAATCGAGTGGCCCGCATTAAATTAGACAAATTCTTCGATCAACTTGGCATGGACGATGAAACATACAAAGAAGTTATTCTGAAAGACCTCAAGAAACCGAGAAAGAAAGATCGTAGTAAAATAAAATTGTCACCCAGTCACAAGGAGTCCCAACAAGATGCAGATGTAAATTCTAAGTGTTCAGAGGACGAAGGCAATGACGAATTGTCCAGCAGCTTTGCGTCATCTGATATTAGCTTTCCAGATTCGAATCTAATCCCAAATAACGCTGACTATACAGTGCAGGGTGCCACTAATGACAAACCCTACAGATCATGTGAGCCACTTAGTATTGTTGAGAGGAATGCTCGCATAATCAAGTGGCTCTGCAACTGTCGGAAATTACAGGCTGTTTAGTATAATATATTTTTAAAAATACAAACAAGATTTTTAGGAAAACGTAACACCGTAATTGAGGTATATCTAGTATAGGTATGTAATTTTCTTTGAAAATTCTAAATTGCTTGTAAACAAAAGTTATTAGTATAAAATTTCAGTGCTGAAAATCAAAATATTTTAGTTGTGTCCAGTATTACATTATATGTAAATATTTTTTAGCAGCCCTATATCGGTAACCAAAAGATTTTTATATTTTTTTCTTTCTTGGGTCTATTTCGAGAATGTGCTTAGATCCTGTCGAAAAATGTAAATACTTAATTGGCAACAAAATTTTTGGTCAGTTATTAATTGAAGTTGGTCAGTAACTTAAATTAAATAGTGTGTAACTATACATTCTACTCATTTCTACTCATTTTTTATTTGAATGATCACTGTTGTTTCTATATAATAAAAAAATTACTTGTAGTTTTCAAAAAATCAGTTTATTGTGTGTAACAACCAGTGGCGGCTCGTGAGAATTCATAGAGGGAGGGCTGCAGGGTTTAATCGGGATGTAATAGCTCGTTGACCATATCGGTGATCAAATGCAGACAAAAATATCATGCATACTGGGAGGCTGCAAATGGCATGCATTTGTACCATTCTGGGAGGGCTGTAGCCCCGCAGCCCATATAGACGAGCCGCCACTGGTTATAACACAATAGAACTTTATATGTCAAACTATAATTCAACTGTCAAAATAAACTGACCATTTAATGGATGCACTGACCGTTAATTATAAAATAATGATCAATTGATAAACATATAATATATGTATATGTGCATATACATACATAAGTACATATGTATGTATTAGGCTGATTAGTGGTGTGCGAAAAGGCTTAAGAGATAAATTTTCAAACGAAAAATTTATGGATGTCTCGAGAAACCCGAAAAAATTTATTAGGTATTTTCAAAATTTACTTGCGGCGCATTCCTTTAGATTTTTCTTACATTGAACTCATAAAAATTAAAAAAAAATCTGCCCTTTGGCAATTTTTTTCAATTAAATACTTTTCATTTATTTATAAAAAAAAAGGGTCGCCAAGTGAATCAGTAAACTATAAAAATATTGACTTACTATAATTTTCATTTTGAATCCATTTCTAAATATTTGAATAATGTTTTGTATCTTATTAAATTAAGTAAAAATTAATTTTTAAATGTATGGGGGTTGCGGGTTCACTTGATTTTTATAAAAAGGGGGCAAGCATTCATCGCACACAGAAAAGCATGACGTGAAGGCCTTTTGAACAAATGCAGATATAAAATCGAGGGTGGGCTGTAGCCGGCTTGGTCTGATTTGCACAAGCCAGCTGTTGAGATTTTTTTAAATCAGCATTGAAAAGAAATGTTATGAAATTAGATGGAGTTTCAAAATTTAAAGTTGATATTAAATATGTATCGTGATTTTATTGACGCTCAAAAAGTATCATTCATACAATTTTAGAGGTTTAATAAAAACAACTATAAGTTTGCATAAGAAGCAAAGACTTTTTTCAGATTTATGAATTTAATAGTTACAAAAGCCAGAAAAAGTCTCATTTTAGACCTTGCAGTGTCGAAACCAGAAGAGGGGGAGAAGGAGGCGAATCTCAAAATAAATATATGTATTAAAAATAAATACATACATTGCACAATTATGTAAAGCTTGTCGAATTATAGTTATATCTCTTGTTATATTTTTGATTGTACAGTTTGTGATTTGTTTAGTAGTTGTTTAAGTTTAAATTCTAGCTCTTTGTTGTAAATATTTGCAAAATTTATACTTCCGCCACTGAGAACTTATATTTTTTTTTTAAAAAAGCGAGCTGGTTGTTTTCAATTTGGAAGCACACCATTTATATAACTGACCATTTATTATGAATATTATTCATTCATTTACTGACCGGAATGCATTGACCATTTTTTTATTTATTTATCATTCACTGTAGCTATTGATCATACTATCTATAAGATAAATATGTAGATATGGACTGTTTGTATGTTATAATGAATATACAGATTTAAACGATCGATCGTTATGGCTTGTTCGGAAAGCAGAAAAATATTTTCCGGACAAATCAAAATATGCACTCGGAAAACTGCATAAATGTTTGTTTTTTAAAAAAATATGAATAACTCAAAATATATTATTATAAAATACTAGATTATTATATTAACACGTTCAACCCGGCGTGTACCACCGGTGGCCACGCGGATAGTGCTATAGCAGACTATAATTTTACGGTTCCACTTCATTGAGCACCCCAACACTAGAATTCCTATAAAATTCTAAAGATTTAGGGACAACCCATTATATAAAGTGATTTAATGCCGTCACGCGTAATTGGGTGCCGATACGCGTGACAGTGCCGCCACATGGGCAAATGTATGAAATCATGCGCCGGGCTGAATGTGTTAACTGACCAAAAGTAATTAAGGTTACTAACCAATTAAATACAGGCCATTTTATTTATACAATTAGGTACAGTGAATTTTAAAAGTCTATTTTAATGAAAACAAGTATTATATTGGAAATATTTACTTTTTCTGGGAATTGAAATCTCTCTTAATAGTATTTTTAAAGCTTTTAAGTATTATTTATTCAATCACAATTGCGTATTTAATTAAGACTGAATTTTTAATATTATTTTAATATAAAAATCATTTTATTCACTGCCATCACAATTTCTTAGGGCATCATTTGGAATTTTATTTTAAAAAGTACAATATGGCTAACTTGCCTTAGGCTCAAAAATATATCAATTTGAGTGAATAATAAAGAGTGCGTCTTTCCTAAGACATCCTACATTTTTGTTTTGATTTATTTAAAAATCAATTTGTAAGGATGTTTTAGTTAATTTTTCAATCATAACTTTATCGATTTACTTATGAATAATAAAAATGTCACTTGATGGCACTTATAATAATAAATTATTTATATGTATGTAAACATGAATAGGAAAAATTTATCTGTTTATTTATTTAGATATTCGCTATAATCGACAAATACACACTAATTTCAACTAAGCTTTGCATACGTATTGTATAATTTGGGCATAATTATGCATTAAATATATCAAAACATCATATGACTGCGAGTTAAGAACAAACTTAATTAAATTTTTGTAATACTAAATTGAACTTCAATTCAATTTTTTTAGTAACTGTCACAAGTAAATTTATTGGAAACGAATTTGAAACCAACTATGTTGTCGATTCATAAGTATGTACATACATGTGTATGTATTTCTTTAGTGTATGTGCATATATAGATATTTATTTGTGTAGTATATATCTATTATCTTTTCTTGTTATTTAAACTCACTTTATTGATCGATAATATTAATAATTAGTAAAAATTGACTACCATTTGGCAAAAAGTAGTTGTTTATATAAACCTGAACAAACTGATGACGTAAAAAAAAGCGATTCCTCATTCTGTGTGTATGAAATTTAATAGTACAACATTCTAACATCTTTAATGAATCATCTATCAACTTTAATATGAAATAAATCTTGTAAATATAATATATTTATTTATTTCAATTGGGGCAGTCAGAAGAGAAGCGACATGTTCAAATGAACCTGGAAAAGGCTAAGAAGAAAAATTAAAATCGAAGTGGCCAAAAACATTAATACATTATCATAGATACATATGTAATTCATAAAGGTGAATCTGTAATACAAAATATATTATTAGAATTGTTTGTGTTGAAACATCAAAATTTTCCAGAAAGTTTCTTAATTATGCTGTTTAATTAATTAATATAATAATGAAAGAAATCTATAATTACGGGACGTACGCCACACGAATTTTTGTATATAATCTATTACAGATGGTAAAAAATTAATTGCTATTCTTAGAAAAAGTTCTAATAATTGTAAAATTATGTAAGCTATGTAAAAAGTAAAATATTAAGAATGATTTTTACATAATGCCAATGTAATATAAGACGAATATTCTTAAATGTTACCATTATAATGTATTAACGTTAGATAATTGTGATTTAAATATTTATTGTGCTCTGAATCATCGAAAAAAAAACATTTTTGAGGTTACGGTTCTTTTTTCCTGACTCCCCAGTTGTAATTTCAATATTTTTACGAACCAATGGTATTTTTTTCAAATAACTATAGTTTCGTAAATAAAAATAAAATAATAGCTATAGTTTGTAAGTAAGATTTCGTCAAAGTTTTATTCTAGTTTTAAATTGTAACCAAAGATCTATTTAAAAAACGATCGGATAAGAGATAAAAATGACCACTAACACGAAAGCCATGTGAAACGTAAAAGAGGTATGTAAAAAGGGTAAACCTTTTTTGATCACAGATTTATTATTTATATGTGAGGATCAGCAACTTGAATATCATCAAAGATTCTATCTAAATTTTTTGAAATCACTAAAACGCATACATATGTGACTATCATATGGTACGTATATATATATATATATATATATATATATATATATATATATATATATATATATATATATATATATATATATATATATATATATATATATATATATATATATATATATATATATATGTACATGTTATTAATACTAGGCGTGATTCTTTCATATATGTAGTATACTTGAAGCCTTGTCGAACTGATGCATGTACATACTTTCATGGTTATATTTTATCGTAAGACTTGTTTTCATATGTACTTTTGTTTTATAAAAGAAATTATTAAAAATATGTTGGTTTCATGCATGGATTACCTGAGCCCAGATTATCGAGAGTACACTACATATATTGGAAGTACGTACACAGTTGCAAAGTTTATCTAATACATATTTAATGGTGAAATTTTCATTTGATGGTGCTTTATTCCATCAGTGCTCTGGCGCCTACAATGTCGCTTTGTCGACCCTCAAAAAGCAAATTTGCTATTCATAAAAGCATCAAAGTTATTTTGTTATTCAGAAATGTATCAATAAGTTATTTTGTTATTTATTAATATATCAAAAAGTTGTTTTGTTATTTATAAAAGTTATTTTGTTATTCAATAATGTGTCAAAAGGATATTTTAGTTTACGTTGTTTTTTTGAAAAAACAAAAGTTCATATTTAAAACAAAAAAATTGTAATTTTTTTAAATCGACATGCATAGTATTGTATGTTAGTTATTTTTTTAATGTTTGTCGAAAAATGCACAATGAAAATTTGTCTAGTTCTGTTGGTTTTACCTAACAGCAAATTTTTAATCTAGTAATTACATTTTTTAATGCTCATCTCGCAAATCCGTTCCCTTGCCTACATGAAATGTTAATGTGAGAATTTTGCGCCTTTGTGGCGATCTGACTATCCTGTGATTGTACAATAAAACCTCTGTAATAAGCAATATATTTTACTTTTATTGCGGTTCAATAATTTGATTTTGAACATAGGCACGTACATTTATTATTCTTGCATAAAATATTAAGTATGCGTAAGATTTTATCACTAATATGTTATTAACAATCGTTTATTTACTGTTGTTGTTGAATAAGTTATAGCTCAATGGTCAGCAAGCGTTTTGGTGATTGAGTGAATTATTTCATTTTTAAAACTTTATTAGCCTCATTAAAAATATATGGTTAGTGGGTAAAAGTTGAAATTAAAATTTTACGAAATTATTGAGCACAATTTTATTTTTATAAAATAAAATATATATATATATATATATATATATATATATATATATATATATATATATATATATATATATATATATATAGAATGAAATTAACGTTATTAAAGAAATAAATATCCGTTATCTTGCCAGTGGCTTTCTTGATTGACATAGTTGAATTAATAAATAAGAAGAATAGGTTTTCTTTCGTTAGTCTATTTCGCTTACTATTCTGGACTCGTTATATTCTTGTATATGCATTTAAGTTATGATTTTGATTGTTGGTATTTTCAATAAAATAATTGATAAAAAAAATCATTTAAGATTCTTCCTAATAAAATGATTGATTAAAAAAATCATTTAAAATTATTTTTAGTTGTGTATTTTATTGTGTGTAAACATAATATTTCTTGAAATATAATTAAAATTGGTTCATAGTTGTAAACTGCTACCCCGGCAAGTTCAAGTTGAGTTAATTTCTGAAACAATTTTGTTTAATTGTGGACCTTTTTTGGATCAACTTAAATAACTATGAGAAAAATCGAGAAAAATGCTCCAGAACACACTGATAGTTTTGTTATATGTTCGCCATCTATCATTAGATGTACATACATTTGTATGCTTGAAACATAAGCTTTATACATACATACATATATAATTCGAACAGTAAGAATTTATTTTGACTCGATTCCGAGGATAATGCCATATCTTTTTTTATGCAAAATTAATCATATTCTAATATTAAAATATTTGCATACACATAATAATTAATATTCAAAATTTTTGTAATAAAATAATTTTATTTATTATTATTGTATTTATAATTGTAAATCACCTGAATAATATTCTGAAATTTTTTTTTACATTTTTAAAAAACAAACTTTAAAAATATATAATATTATGGTCAAACGCTGACTTTTGTGATGGATCAGTATCCCAATTATTCAATAAATCCCAATAAGTAGCAATAAATTCTACACATATTTTATTTTATTTATATATAAAATATTCGTAGATAAATATTTTCATCATGAGAAAATTCAACCTAGAGATTTTGACTGATTTGCACTCAGAATCGATCACTGATCTTGTATTCATGGTTTCAATAAAATGTATGTATTTGTTTGTTGTGAGTGGAGGCAGTGACGTTATGCATCGCTTGCTTGAGCGCACGGAACAGGATGTGTGACAACATCAATCAATGTGCAGGTTTTCGTCTACGAACGCGTACACTTTCTCTAATTTGGTTGTTCTTTCTCCATTTTCAATATTTTTTTATGTTAGACTCATCGAATTCAGATATTTAAAGATTATTTGAAAATTATACCATGAGTGTGACAAAGAAATGAATTTTATTAACCGACATATTACTTCAATTATCAATACTGTTGATATTGTATCGACCGAAAAAACACTAGTATTACTATAAAGCTGTTGATGACTGTGGGAATATTATTTAGTGGCCGCTATTTTTTTTAGTTATTCTTACCACGTGGTATAGTTTTTATTTTTAAATGCTCAGTTAGATGAAAAAAAAAGACTTAAAAAAATTGTCCCTTGGAGGGGGGGGGGGGTAAAAATTTTTTTTAGTTACTATTTATCCTTAATGGAAGAAATTATCCCAATAAAATGAGGACTATTCATTACTTGAATTATTATTTTTTTTATATTTTATATGTGGTCAATTTTATTAATAACGATATAATGGATACAATCATTATTGATTTGTGATACATTATGTTGAATAGATAATTTATTTATTTGTTGTTCTGTTGCAGTTGCTTTTTTTAGTCATAATACTAAACTGAATGTATAAAATACATAGTACCAAAATACACATTAAGACTCAAATATATTTATGATCAAAATCATGTATACAATACAAACAAAAGTACCACTAAAAGATTATTTTAGCACTAATCCTAATAAATAAAAATATTCATATTTAATAAAAGAGTTCTGTAAGATATTTTTCTCCATATTATATATTAATATATCGATTAATATTATATTTAGAGTGTTAGTCAAATGTACTTGAATTCTGCCTTGAAATTAATCACATGAAAAGTACATATATTTAGAGATGTTTTTATGTCATTTGAATTTCGATCGTTGTAAGTTTACTTTATATTGATGATGCGTCAATTGTTCGCGTTTCTATAATATGTAATGCCTCTTCTTCACGTTAGGCCAACCCTGTGACAAAAACTTTGTGCACAAAAAATAAGCACCACTTACACGCTTATGATGGTGGTTTTTTTGTTGCAACTTGACTAACGTTAAAGAGAGGGCATGAGGAGGCAGTTTTTTCTCGCTGTCGCGAAACATCAAACCCTATATAGTGCCACTATCAATAGCAATAACTGTACAAACCACTATCATGTTATTCACATTGGTCGAGTCATGACAAAATACCACAAAAAACTGCCACACGCATTTTTTATGCACAAAATTTTTGTCATTGGTCCAACGTCAAGAGGTAGCTAATGGTTAAATCGTCTATTTCGATATGTATGTATCTATCTTATTAGAATTATAATATAACATAAGTGGAATTCTAATTAAAGTTTTTCTCCCTATTAAAAATAATGTTTGACAAATAAATGGAACATGAACGATTTCTTTCGTTTTATTTAAATTTGATTCATACTGATTTATCTTTCATAACATTAATTTGGTAATTGGATTATTACGCAAATTGCGATCGCCCAAAAGTCAATTTTTGCCATGAAAATCACGAATACGGAATATTTGGCACTCGAGTTCTCTTTAGTATGATGGACTTATAGGGGTAGGGCGAATGAAACGACTGGCTTGTTAATGCACACAAGTGTTATATTTGGCACCTGGGGGACGAAGTAGTGTAGCGATGAACCGACATAGCCGAAGTAAACGGACTACTAGTCATATGTGAACCAGTCACAGGACAACCGGTCGTTCTAGATCGGTCACAAGTGATCTTCCGTCACACTAAATTTGGTCACGAGAAAACTGGTCGCACCCGAAAATTAGTCACAAAAAAAACTTTATTTTAAATTTAAACTTAATTTTTGGATGTGAAAAGTTTTTTCGTGACCAATTTTCGGGTTTGACCAGTTTTCTCGTGACCAGTTTTAGTGTGACGGGTGATCACGTGTGACCGATTTAGAGCGACCGGTTGTCCTGTGACCGGTTCACATTTGACTAGTAATCACTAGAGGTAGGACCGGAAGTTCTAGTCTATTGTTCCATTATTGTAAAAAAGGTTCGGCAAACCTTTAACAATGCGTTTACAACATGTGAACAATGAACAGCGCGCTCTGGGTCCGCTCTTTAGTAATCACCGAACCATAGCCGAGTTGGTCCCAACTAGCAGGATGTGGTGACCGGAAAACTGCCCAATTATTGCTCAGCATATGTTTTTTTTTGGTTCGGTGATTACTGGTCACAAATTACTCGTCACAAAGTCACTAAAATCTCTATAACGGAACATCTGACAGCCGAAAAGTCCATCATACTAACGATAACTATCATAGTAACGAGAACTTGAGTGCCAAAAATTGTGTATTCGCGATTTTCATGGCAAAAATTGTCTTTGTGACCACGCCAATGTGACGAATAGTCCAATTACCGTTTTTTTTAATGAGATTTTTATTATTATCAAATTTAAAATGATGTTACGGATTTTTATGTCCGTATCAACATGCGAAGTTCATACGTCTAGTCGATAATAATAAAAATCTCATAAAAAAAAGCATTTTCTGAGCAATATTTGGACAATTTTCCTGTGTGGCAGGATACCGCGCACGCAATTTTCGTAGCAGCGGCTATCCTGGTAGCGATTCACATTTGGGATGAAATCAGTGAACCATATTAAATACATGATGACATTCGGATCATGGTCGGATCACAATCGTTACGGCCAATAACGTCAAACGCAAGTGTTTACTGAAGCGAATAGTTTTGTTCTCAAATGTATATTCGTTATTTACAATTTGAAGATCCAATATTAGAGAGGATAGGCCATAAAATCATAGGATTTGATCGGTGTAAGAAGTGGAAAGTGAGCAGTGGAGATGGCGCCACGAAGAACGAGTAGTCATCAACAGAATAGCGACGCAGAAGAGTATGATGGCGAGGACTACAGGAAAAAGCGTGATAGAAATAACCAGGTTTGCCATTTAATGCAATATTGAATTAAATCTATCGCTGACACTATTACAATTGTAAAATGTCACAAGTTTACATAATATTGCATCATACGCGCAGCCAACGTGGAGGGGACACCTTTGGCTAAACACCCCCCCCCCTCCCTCCCCCATTTAAAACTTATAGTTTTTTAAGAAAATTATATATTTTGTTTCATGTTAAATTAAGAAAATTAATTTTCTAAGAGTTCACTGATCACTCTTTTTTGGATTGCATTTTTATAATTTACAGTTCACGAATGTATTATTCAATAGAA
The DNA here is from genome assembly GCF_051622035.1 of Arctopsyche grandis. Lineage (NCBI taxonomy): Eukaryota > Metazoa > Arthropoda > Insecta > Trichoptera > Hydropsychidae > Arctopsyche > Arctopsyche grandis. The sequence continues at coordinate 21,377,431 of NC_135357.1, forward strand.
ACCTTATTTAGTTTTAAGGGTCCATTGCCTTTATACTTAATTTTATTTGTATAAAATGTTTGCTTGCAATAATAATTTATTTTGAACATTTAATTATTGATTTTATTGTATTTTAGGCCGTAAAAAAGAGTCGATTTAAGTCTAAACAAAAAACACAGGAAACATTGGATCGCATAGAAACACTTAAAAATGAAAATAAAAAACTTGAAGATAAAGTTCGGGAGAAGACGAAAGAACTAGGTATTTTGAAAGAGCTTTTCGTTGCTAATGGAAACCTCGAAGGTGTAGACTTGGAAAAATTGCTTGAAGACGATCCTGATGACGAAGAGACAACCACTTAATAAAAACAGACCTTTTAATGTCTGCAATAATAATTTATTTAATGTGCTACTTATATATGTACATAAATACATAATACGTTTTGTTTTATTGAAATATAATTTTCAGCTGACTTTGTCAGAAATTAATAAAAAGTGATTTAATTCAGTAGTGAAAAACTGAAATAAAAACTCAATAGTCTGTCTGGAGTGTACAAAAAAATATCACAAAACTTTTATTTTTATAACAAGTATATTTTATTCCAAAAGTAGGCTTTGTTGATTATAAAATAAATTTAAAAATATATTATGATTTTTTTTTTCATTTAAACTTCTTGATTCATCATAGTTTTAAGTTCACGTGTTAAGAAATGGGAGGATATCGAAAATTGAACCATTTATTAAAGGCAGAGAATATCGATCGCCTTACACCAAGTAAACCTGCCAGTTGTGTCATAGTAAACTATCAATAATGCGAGGCTAATATTTCATTTTACCGTTAATTTATGTATTCATTTTCAAGTGCAAATATTAAGAAAATTTTCATAAACGTTTGCGTTAGTGTAGTGGCGTAGCTAGAAATTTTGGACACTCATCCAAAATGCCTCCTCATGTAAAGGCCTCCTCACCCCCCCTTAACCTGATTTTTAAAATTATTAGATAAAACGATTCAATTGTTTTGTTGATACAGGACTATTAAGGCCGGGCCGCACCGCTCAACTCGCGAACAACTTGGTTGAGGGCGACCAGACCAATGCATGCAGGTAGATGGGACATGCCAAACCCGTCAACTTGCTTGTCGCACACATTTCCATACATTTTTTTGTGTCGCGCAACTTGTCGGCCGACAAAGTTGCACGGTGCGGCCCGGTCCTTAGTATAATCAGTCTACATTCGTAAAAAAATAAATTTAACTAATCTTACCGATTTATTTATAATTCGTCTCAAGGCGGCAAAATTTTGTGATGAGTCCTATGGATATATTTCCAACTAAGTCTTATTTTAATAATGGGATTATGTGATTAATTATCCCATTTGAAAATTACATAGTGTACCAATGTAAAATATATATATACATATTTAAATTTGGATCCCCTGTCAAGCGGGTTCTCATGCTTTGCACGACTTTGCTACGCCACACTGTTGTAGTAAGACAAATATTAGTTTTTATTGTCGCCTGTATCATTGTACTGAAATATCAAAATCTCTCATACAAATTTCTACTTGGTATATTTTTATGCATATGTGGGCAGTCAGTCAAAGTATAGAATATCCACATTTCGAATTATACGAATGCAGAATATTTGTATTCAGGATACCAAAATGAAGGAATTTTGAGTAATTCCATTCTTAACTACTTTGATATTCTGAACTCTAATAATATTCTGCATTTGTACTATTCGAAATATTAATATTCTGTATTTTGATAAATACCTCCTTTTTTGTGCTTCCAATCATCGATTTTGAAGACTAGTCTTATAATAATTGTGTTCAATCATCGATTTTGAAGTCTGTCTGCTTGGCAACATGGATGGAGTCTTCTACAAAAAGGTGAGTATACGTTTAGGTTCTTATGAGCGCAATTGGCGGCCGTCGCTGCAAGGAAAGTGACTTGATGGAAAGTCGAAAGATGGAAAAAATTAAAATCATTTGTCGACTCGTTAGCGTAGGTCGGGGTTAGAGATTTGAAAGATCTTTACCATGTGCCAGGCCACATAAGGAATCGATTTTAATTTTTTCCATTAAGCCACTTTCCTTGCAGTGACACAGACCAAGCGCAGACACACTGAAACGTACAGCAAGTCCTCATCTCGTCTTGCCTACATATGTATGATGAGCGTATCCTCATGTCCATTGCTAATTCGTACGATCTTATTATTTCGACAAGTTTCTCAAAAATGGGAATCACCGCTGTCGATCCCTGACAAACCTACGACAATAGAATGATAAAATATCACCGAAAACACCCCAGGGGATGACTGGCCTGGATTTTATAACATAGATCAGGCGTGCCAGCGCTTTTTTACGTGTGTAAAACTATCTAAAGAGAAGCACGTGCCAAGTACCACTACGTGTGGTCATGGGTTTTGCTATCGTTAATATTTTTGGTAAAAGTGAGAACGCTCAACAGGAAAAGCGGGGCTAGATGTTGGTTGCCATTATGCCGGCGCCAGACATGTGTTCAAAGATGTGATCAAATAAGTGTTCACACGGGCATTTGATACTATTGTCACATATTTGATCACTTACGTGCGCTTTGCCGTTCCGTGTCGGTTTTTTAGCGCACATCAAAGGGATAAAGGTCCAAATGTTTGTGTGCCTGCCACACTGCGCGAAGCCCACTTGCGCGAGCCTAGTTGATCTAATCTTTGAACATATATCTGGCAGATACAACAATATGTGACCAAATGTGTGAGCAAAGTCTTCAAAGAAGTGATCACTTCTTTGAACTCATGTCTGGCACCGGCATAATGGCAACCAAAATCTAGCCCCGCTTTTCCTGTCGAGCGTTCTCACTTTTACTCAATTTTTAATTATTGATGTAACTAAATCCTGCAGCCCACGTTCTTGTTCGGAGCAAGAACGTCCTGAAATACACTCAAAATTGGTGCTTCTGAACAGGGTCAGAGGTTACCTTACAGGATCCTTGTATCATGGTAATCTGGTAGCGGATAGTCGCATTTAAGGTTTTGAGACTTTCTCCAAACTACTAGGGCATTATTATGATTGATTTAATATAAGGAATCATTTTTATATTAAATTTATTCTAAAAAATAAACTATCTTTCAAGTGATTGTCTGTGTACATAACTCTTTTATTTCGTACTGGTGATGCATTTGTGCACTTGGATTCCATGACCAATAGACATGAGTCTATCCAATGTTAAAATTTTTGTTTAAAAATAAACACAAACAATTTTTAAACAGCATGAACTTTTATTTTTCTTCGATACACAAATTTAAATAGTAACTTTCACACTGTGCTTTTCTAGTGTGAAATTGTCTGGTTAGTTACCGTGCACTTGATATACATACACTAGATAGAAAGGACTCTCTCTCCAACTGGAAAGGGAGTCCCTCCCCAAAAATGCAGTCAGTGACAAATTGGCTAAAATTTAATTATTAATGCAATTTTGTTCCAGTTGCCATATTCTATTAGAACATGTCGATAACTTTAAAATAACGTTTCAATTTTTACTTTACCTATACATATCGATACAAAGTATCAAGAGATGACATTTTGTGATCGTGAAAAATGTTGTGTTTTCAATTAAACATATTATGTAAATAAAAGAAAAAAAAACTGAATTGTGATAATTATTTACTGATCAATAAGGTATTAAATTCTATCAATAACATAATACAGACCCAATTGACGAATACAAATTGCTAAGCATTTTCCTCACACCCAATATACATACATACATATGTGTATTGTAATTTATAATTGTTTTACTATTAACATAAAACAGTTTCAGTAAGTAAAATCAGGTCCTCATACAATATTTTAAACACAATTACATGTATGTATATTCATAAAATTTCCATTTTTAATCTCTTAAATTGCACTAATATTTTATTGCATTTGTGGAAAATTACTCTGTCACAATAATAAAATCTATACATGAATATAAAAAGTTCACTATCTATATGTTTGTGATAATGACGCCTTGTAACTTAAGTACAACTGAACCGATTTGACTGAAGCTCTGACATATTGGAAAATTTTATGGAAAGATTTTAAATGTATGATAATATATGAGCTGGTGTGTATGACGTGACAACTTGAGGAGGATGAGTAGAATAATAAAAAACCTTGTATAAAAAATGATGAAGATTTGAATTTAGAAACAGAGATTCGTGTCTAAAGAATGAGTTTATTTGTCTAATGTCTAAGTCACAGTTTATTTCATAATAATGGAAAGGAAGAGGGAGGGGAGGGGGGATGGTATCGCGTGATTCTTTTTAAATGGTAAAAGAAAACTTATATAAAATGGGAATGACGATAAAAGCGATATACTCTCAGACACACTTATAACACATTAAATAGCACATGTTAGATTCATTAATCGAAATTCATACATACATCCATACATACATAATTATATATATATATATTATAAATGCATAACACAAGCCTCACGTTCGAGTTGAACTCACCCTGGCAACATACATATATGATCCAAATTGGAATCAATTTTTCTACAATTCAGTTCTAATAATATACAATACATATAAATATTCACGGTCTTTCAATATATAGCATATATATGTAATAGTAGTATGTAGTGACCATAAATTCTAAAAATCTACACCTCACGGCCATGCCGTATTTGGCTGAGGTTTTCCTGGCAAACTAGGCATGTTATTTTGCGTGGGTGGAAACGCATTCATAGGTTGTGCGTTTTGGCCTAAAGACATACCACCAAATTGCTGCGTCATATTATTACCAGTTTGTGCACCAAAGAATGACTGTGATCCATTAGTCGAGTTTGTTGGGAAAGCACCGTTGGCATTTTGAAACTGGGGCGTAGATTGAAATTGGTTTGAGTTGTTACCAAGGTTGGCTGAAAAATTCGGCAGACTAGCAAATTGATTTTGATTCGTTGGGTATTGATTATTGAATGTGTTCGGCATTCCAACTGGTTGTGGAAATTGGTTGAATCCTCCAATGTAACTTTGAGGCATTGTATTTGCTATAGGAACGGTACCATTCGACATGAACGCATTCTGATTAGAGAAGTTAGTAAATGCCTGTGCAAAAGCTGGATTGGGTGGTGGGTATGATTGCTGAGGGAACCCCGTTCCAAATACACTATTTTGCTGTGAAAATTGAGCACCAATATTTTGTGGTGTTTGTCCATACAAAGCCAATATGCTATCTTTAGTCATTTTGGACTTTTCCCTTTCACTCGGCGCAGGTTGGTTAAAAAAATTCTCCTCTTCAGATTTCAAATCCGATACTTTAGAATCTGAAACTTCCTTAACATCTTGGGGAATTTGTGGCGCTGATAAGAAGCTACTAAAAACATCATCTGTAGACGAATTTTGGGTTGTAGGTTCCACCGGTGTTTTAGTTGCTGTTCCTAATAAATCTGCTGTTCCTCCAGAGTCCCTTTTCGGAGTCGATCTACCGGGTTTGGGACTAGCTGATGACTTGGGTTTTGGCAACAATTGTGGCACCACATCAGATGACTTCTATACAATAATGTTAGATACATTATAGCAAAATAAATTATAACTTAACAATTATATATATACATATATATAAAATATAAAAAAATATACAATACATTTGATTTTTTTTCAGATGTTGGTATTGAATTGCTGCTAAGAGTTGAAGAACTTGATTTTTTCTTTTTTTTCTGTTTTTCCATTTCTTCGTCAATTTCTTTATCCCTGAAAAATAAATACAAAAAACACATCATCTTAACTGACGAAATTGGTTTTGATTGGAGTATGTATATATCAATCACAGAAACTTCGTTCACACACACACAACTCGCTCATAACCGTTCGCTTACCAACACTGTTCACTGACAATTCGCTCACGACCGTTAAAATACAACAATTTATGAAAAAAACAGGAAAAAATGAATAGCAACCCTCCACTGCTCACTAGCAAGCTCCGCGGACAATTGTTTTATATTTGGGAACGAAACATCTGTGAATGACATGTCTGCGAACCAACGGTCGTGAGTAAGTTGTCATTTATTTTATTTATTTATTTTATTTTATTTTTATTTTATTTATTTTATATACGGCCGCAAGGACCATTGAACAATAATAACATAATAATAATAATTTGAATGAACTGTCCTTGAATGAAGCGTAATTGAGCAAGATGTTGTTGATCGAATGGCTGTGAGCGAGTTTTCAGTGAACGTAATGTCATGTAATCGTACAGAATGCTGTTACAGTCAATTTGATACACTCAGTTATTATTAATAACTAGTGTTATGCCCGTTGAAATTTCAACGGGTGGTTTCGAAAGCAAATTGATACATGATTTAAAATTAAGTTACAATACGAATAGCAATAATTAATCGGAACCGAAACTGAAACAGGAATCCCGATCCGGAAATGAAACATGAATCTGGAAACGGAACTGAAAAAGGAATACAGCACTAAAGCAAGAATGGGAACCGGAACTGAAAAAGTAATCAGATCTGGAACTGAAATAGGAAACTGGAACTGGAACTGAAACAGGAATCTGGATCCGGAACTGAAGTAAGAATCCGAATCTGGAACTGCAGGTTTTGAGGATATAAGCAAGTCTAAAATTATATACCAAAATAAAGAGTTAAAGTACCAATTAACTTGAGGAGGCGACGGTGGAACCCATTCACGCGCTACGTATTTGCGGTGTTCATATTTTGCCCTAATGAATGCTTCAAGGGCTGAATCAGTTTGAGGTCGGCGAAAAGCGTCAGGTAAGTTTGCTTCATAAACAGCCCTAGCTCGCGAATTTCCCATCTGCTGCAAAGATACCTACAAAAGTAAAAACTTTGTTAATTAAAAAAAAAGTCAATACACATAAAGTTATTAAAAAATTGTATAATCAAAAGAGAACAAAAACAAAAATCACCAACTTACTACTTGTTCTGGTGTCCATGTATCTAGATTAACGCTCTTCACTTTTGAAATATGAACGCCAAGATTTCTGTGAATACCAGCACATCGGATACATAGAAATATACCTATATTCCAAGAAGCCCATCTTGGTCCTAGAAAGTAATTAAGGTAGTTAATTTTTATGTTTAGCACTTTTAGTACCATAGAATCGATAAATTGGGTATACATCGCATCGCATCGCATCGATGACATGGGGATCCGCATGCAGTAGGGGGTCGATCAAGTGTGCAGTTGTGCACATAGGAAAATATACCATCTGATTCGGTCAGAATGTAAATGAGCATATGAATATGACACTGATGTCTTACTGGTACACATCATAGTCTGTTAGCATACCCTGTTGGCCCGATCATAAAATAAGAAACGCTACGGAGGTTATGGAGAAATTTCATAAATATCTTAACTCAGATATCCATTCAAAATTTTCTTCGGTACCTTTCCATTATTTGAAACCATTTTTAATGTGGCTTCAGACAACAGAAAAGCACCTATTTTCACACTAGTAATATGATCTAAAAAAAGCGACTTCTGTTATTAATATTTGTGGCAAAAAAAAACTATAGCTTAACCAGTGTTTGCTCAGTCTGTCCATTTTTTCTAAATATGTTGTTTGTTTTGCTTATCTTACGGCACAGATTAATACAATAATCTTTAACCGAAGTCTTATTGTACAGTTTTAAACTTGAATTTCATTTAACTGAACATTGAAAGCATTTGAATTTTAAATTGGGTATCAGTGTTCTTCTTAGAAAATGGGGGAAGTAAAAAACAACAATATATAACGATTTTTAAGACCATTTTCAGGATAATCTAATACAAATAGGTATAATTTACAATGAGCAATATAATACTAGGTATTATAAAAACACTATAATGTAAAAATCGAATTAATTTTGGTTGTGGCTATTTGCAGGTACTATATCTGCAAATTATTGGCTATTTGCAGGTTCTATATCTGTGAATTATTGGCTATTTGCAGGTACTATATCTGCGACAGGCGCAAAGCCTTCTGCGCATGCGCGTGAACTTATAATCCGATTATAATTTCTGACATTTGATGTATGCTAGACATGTTTAATCAATTGTACATTGTACATGAGGCAAATAAATTTCGCACGTTATTATAATAGATTTATATCATTTAGCTAGTTCGCGGCTTGTACTTGTATGTAGGTATTGTACGTTGTATATGATAATAATTAGTAATATTAACTAATTTGGATTATATTTTTTACTCTACGTCACTTTACGAGTTCTAACTAAATTTTAAGAGGTTTAAAAAAAATTTTTAACAGTAAACACGCTGACAGTGACAGATCACGCGCATGCGCAGAAGGCTTTGCGCCTGTCGCAGATATAGTACCTGCAAATAGCCAATAATTTACAGATATAGTACCTGCAAATAGCCACAACCATAAATTTTTCCATGGTAATTAATAAAATCAGTTGAAAAATGTAAAAGGATAAAAAATAAGAAGTTTTGCATTGAAATTTAGCTGAAACTAGCTGAACCCAGCATGCGATGCAATGCCACAATAATGCATGCAATTCCCGTTCCCATTTGTCGGAAAAACGCAGGCGGCGAACAGATTTGAAATTATTCAATTGTTTGTTTATGTTACCCTAACAACGCAGGTGGCGACACGAAAACATTTGAAATTATTGCGTTGCAATGCCCCTCATTTCCGTTTTTCCGGTTTCCGTTCTTGGGCGATTTTTTTTACATAACCCATTGCGGACATACACACAATAACTCCTGTAAATTTCATCGCAATTGGTTGAATGGTATAGGAACGCATACGTTACAGACAAACATTGATTTTTTATATGTATAGATAGCGGTCTTCGTGACGGGCCCGAATGTGAAACGCCCGAAAACGCAAAGATCGAAAATCGAAAGATCAAAAAAAAGGTGCATGGTAAACGGTACATACTCACTTAATTTGCGCGAGCAGAATACAACAGGAACAAGAGGAACAGGCTTTTCCTGCCGTATTAATGTGCGCGCGCAGAATACGGGAGGAAAAGCCTGTTCCTCTTGTTCCTGTTGTATCCTGCTCGCGCAAATTAAGTGAGTATGTACCGTTTACCATGCGCCCTTTTTTTTGATCTTTCGATTTTCGATCTTTGCCTTCCGATATTTGCGTTTTCGTTGCCCGTGAGATAGACCCATATAGATAGATATGCCGTTTAATTTCCAGAATTCTAATGTGTCTGGTAAAATAGTGAAAATCCATTTCAGATGATACTCTACAATCTATGTAACTTTCATGTATGTACATATGTAGATAAATTTTCAATGATAGTGTTTGAAATATTTATTAGATACACTCGTCATTGGTGGGTGTACATATGTGAACATGATAAATACTAGAAATTAAAGCTGTTCAATTACTAAAATTAATAAAACATTAGGCTTTTAAACACGCTTTGCAGTCTTATAATAAACTAGGACACTATATTATTAAAATTTATTGATCAAAATAATAAAAGTTTAAAGTGAAACGGTGACAGAACTTTAGTCGATTGTAGATAGCATGAATTTAACAGGAAGTCAAGCCACATAGATAGACACTTAACAGGAAATTCAAAAGGTGTGTCCAAACCATAATTTTGAAAAGCTCGATAGCGTAAAAAAATCCATTAATTGAAGAATGAAACAAAACAAAATCATTAGCAATTTATTGACCGATAATAATTTTCAATGTGATAAGGTTAATGGTATTCCAATCATCGTTTAATTTTTAACATTGTAATCGAACTTACGCATACAGTACTAATAGAAAACATAAAACATATCCCGATATGTACTTCTTAGTCTAACCATTGTTTTAATCCATTTATATTTATTGATCGAATTGTTCATAACCTACTCTCATGTATTTCTAGCGGGATTTAATTTTGTGATCAACCCTTCAAACAGATGACTTACTTTTAATTGTCATTCAAAAATCATTTGGATTCGTCGAGTGAACTATTCGTTTATTTTCGCCTGGATTCTTTTTGTACTAAATCATAAAATTTCCGTTGGAATTTGATGGCTATTTGACACATTCGTCGGGACGATTCCTTACGAAATTCGAGCAACTGAATATTCTTCCTACCCACTAAAGACTATACCCAGTTCTCGATTACATCTTTCTCCCTCACAGATACAAGGTAAGCGGGATTAAAAAAGGACCTCGACGAAATGGAAAATCGAGTATTAAAATTAGATATATATTTTTTTGGCTTCACATCAAGGGAAAGGGGCTGCAATGTGTTTGTATGGCTATCGCACTCGAATGCAAGTACGTGATTTGATTAGACAAAAAGGTGACAGTTGGTGTGGAATTTGGAGGATGTAGGTGAAATGCATTGCACAAATGGGCCGAACGAGCGTTGAAAGAAATAGGAATGGGAATTGAATTGATTGGATTGGGGCACGAATGTATGCAATGGAATTGAATAAATGAATACCTTTGGCGTCACAGTCGACGCAGTACTTGTTGTCGTCATCCTTGAGGAGTTTGGTGAGCTCGCGTTGACATCTCTCCTGCACTTGTCGACTGCGATCGCGTTCGGATCGTGACGACATGGCGTCGACGTCAATCTATGTCGTATGCAGTGCAGTGCAGTGCAGTGCAGTGCAGTGCAGTGCAGTAAGTGCAGCGAGTGGGGGACAGCAGATTGCCCAATTGCCCAATCACAGCAGCGAGAAACACTTCAGCTCGACGAGCGAGTGACTAACCGCTCGGCAGCCACTACTCTCCGCTCCTCACCGCTCCGTGCGAGTGTTCGTGACGCGTCACGCGCTCAACACCAATATTTACGCCCATGACGATCTTATATTTCGTTTCAAATATCTATTCTAGTTGCATTCTCACGTAGAATATTCCTATTGCCAGTCGCACACCTTCAATTACCCAATATTTGAGGCTTTGTCGACAATACTTGACAGTGTGTGGCTAGCAATTGCATTACGAGTGATTGATTTTCGATTCTGACGATTAGATCAAGCTTCAAGGTCTGTTCATACCAGCACGACCCTATCCTGCAGATGTCATGCAAGTGCGGATAGTATTATTTGGTATGTAGGCATACAGTACAACTGAAATTATTATTTTTATTTTTATTTTACATATATACCAGGAAGGCCTTACAGGTAAATCCCAATGCGCCTTCCTGGCCAATTACAAATACAAATGCAGCATTTTTATTATAAGTCGTTGAATTGCGAGACACTGAAAAAACTCGCAAATTAACGAGACATCTATGAATTGTACATAAATTTTTATTGTACATCAATCAAATTTCAAATAATGGTGACATAGTAGGTAGGAAGGATTTTTAGCCAAAATTTTTTTTTCCGGGAACCGTTTCAACAATGAAATCAGAGAAAATTGGCAAACTCTGATAGGAAACGATCAACCTGGAGTCACAAGTCCAGGTCTGACCAACAGCATACTCTGAAAAATTCATTTTCATTCAGGGATTGAACCCGGCACCTTCTTGACGGTAAGCAGAAGCTTAACGTCCGAGCTATGCTGCTGGCTGAAATGATCTCATCAGGTCACTGCGACACATATCCAGGAAAGTCATTAACGCATGGCACACGCTCGCCTCGTCAAAAGGTCGACACGTGTTTCTATACACGTATCTGGGAAACAAAGGAAGAACACACTGAACCCATAAAAACCACGAACTACGTCCAGGCGTATGAACCCATAAAACCACGCTCGCAGCATAACTAGGGCAGCGCGAGTACCAAGAACAAAAGATGTGCACACGACACACTTCAACCCAAAACGTTTATAAAGCAACGCAGCAACCTCCACCGGCAGAGTGAGCCTCTGGAGTTCAAATAGATCACTTCTCCGAAGAAACCTCTTCGTACATACAATAACCATTGTACCAATTGAACGCAAATAAACGATCCTCTTTCAAACTACACAACACGTGTTTCGTTAGACCGGGATACGGTCAACATACCTTCCCTGTCTTACACTGATGACCGCCGACTACTAAATTGGCGATCTTACAGGTACATTCTATATGGACGCGCATGAATGCGTAAATGCGCATGCGAGAATGGAGTATGAATACGACTATATAATGTACCAAAGAATACTATCCGCACTTGCATGACACCTGCAGGATACGGGTCGTGCTGGATAAGGTTCGGTGATTATTCCGCAAAAAGCGATCTTGCGCACGTCACTTAAGTCTCAATCACGGAACATCTGCCACCCAAAAACTTTATCAATCGAATATTGTACTAACGAGAAATCGAGTGCCAGATATTCCTTATTCGCGATTTTTGCGCAATAATCCGGTTACCCATACATATATACATACAAAACGTTAAATAAATAATTATTTATTCAGATAAATCGTACGTTCATAAACATCTGTTGTTCAAAAGCCTAAATATTTAGTTCAAACTACTGATCCATTATTATTTACCTGGTAGCTTTTTATTTTTTCTTCATAAATTAATTTTTAGCATTCACTTCTTTTAATATTTTCGCAAATCGTTCGGAATCAGGGTGCGAGCCTCTAAGTCAGTTAATCCACTCTGGATCATATTTAAATTTTCGGCCATCTTGATTTGTAGGCAGGGAAACACGTGTGCGTTTGGAAGAGGATCTTTATTATTCAGTTGCTACAAATTTTATAGATAGTTACTCGGCTTCAAAGGAATGAGCAAGCTGAACTCCCGAAGTTCACTGGCATCTGGGTATGATGCGCTGGTTTATATACTAGTTGATTGTGCAACGCGTAGCTTGGCTGGATCATGTTCTGGAATATTTCTACAGGGTCGAGGTTATTCTTTGTGTAGCTGTGCCTCAATGGTTCGTACAGGACGCGATGATGTAATTGTATAGTTCGAGTTCGATGGGGAAATAGGTGAGACCCATAAGGTTACATTTAAGATATTTAAAATCGGTCAGAGTCGCGTTTTTTTAATGACTCCACGCCCTGGAAGAAATAAACTTTTCAATGTTTGAACACCAACCGTCATATGACAGTGTAATTACCTAGATTATAAATTACCAGTAACTACACACTCGTGTTTTTTCAATTGGACTAATTCCACCTTTATATAAAACAACGCACATGTACGCATGTATGTAGATAAATCTATTGTGTAATCTACAAATTTAAAATTCGATACAAATTCAAAAATAGACATAAAATATCTATGCACTAACCCATCAGTATGTTCATTAGTACATATGTCATTTGGAAATATTAATAGCGGTATTTATTGTGAATTTTTAGCATCTATGACAATATGGCAAGAATACGGGTCTCTATCTACATAAAATACAAGTATTAGGTACATTTAAAAATGTTTTATAAGTTAGCTAATGGTCGGCTTTTATCACGTTTCGGTCCATAGAACTGTCCTGTTTCGAGACTTGAAACTTCAAGTTGGAAGTCTAGGTTTGAATCCTGCCGCTATGGAATCGTAAGTTTCGCCATCCTTTTATTATATTGTATGAATAACTACTATATATCTGTGCATTGATGATTATTACCGTTAAATGTACCAAAACTTATTATAGTTAATATAATACACAAATTGAAAATGTGGACTGTCAGTTGAAATATATCCTGTAATTGTAGACTATTTTTTTTTAATTCAAAATCAGGACAGTTTTTTAAAAAGTATTTCTTATTACTTCAATTATTAAAAATGATAACGAACATTAGAGAATCGGGGAAATTTTTATAACATTCAACACAAATATAAATTAAAATTATACTTAGTGATTAGTAAACACCTTCAAGTTTCAACATTCAATTGCGCTTTATCACTGGACCACATATTGCTCATCAAAGAAAGAAGTCATTTGGTAGGTGCATTTGTTTCCGATAAACAGAGATGATTTCAATTTATTTGTCAATATATTTGTAAGACACATCATTTTCGCGAACGGCTTTGAATATTTCAATCCATCTATTAGATAAAAAAAAGTTCTATGGAATGTAAAAAATGTACTATGTCACGATTTGCCAGGATAGAAACCCAAAAAATCAGCACTGTACTGGTAAAACCAGTACAAACGGTCACCTTATATGATTGCTAATCTGTGTTGAAAATTATCCTCTCGCTCTTTGTGTTTTAACCCAACACATTCTTTTATATATTTTTTCTGAACAAAAATCCCAATTTTTCAATACAAGGTAACAAAGTTCTGGAAAATATTGAAGAAAAAACATTTTTTTATCGTTTGCTTTTCGATATCAAAAATTTACCAATTAATTGTTCAACGTTTTTATGCAATAAAATAATTATTTAAAAAAGAGTGCACTTTTAGAATAGTGACATTATTATAAAGATGTAACATATACGTTTTTTTTTTCTGACTTCACGTCCTGAAAGAAATTTTTCATTGTATGAACACCAACCATCGTATGACAGTAATTACCAAGATTTTAAATTAGCAGCAACTACAAACTTGTGTTTTCTCAATTGGACTAATTCCACATGTATGTAAATAAACCGATTGTGTAATTAGGGTCAAATAAAACAAAATAATTCCTTTATAATTTCTATTTGAGAACTTCATTCATCATTTTAATAATATATTTACACTTACAATTTCAACTTAGTTACATAGTATCTAATATTAATTTCAAAACTGAAAAACAATACACATACATATATCAACGGTAGATAAAACAGAAAAATGTGTCTATTATCACTCTTTTGATTGCACCGATGAATATAAAATCTGATTCCAAATTGCACAATTTGCTATGGATATTCACAACGCATTATGAATACTTGGCGTGTTATTTTTAAAAATGTCAAACTTGAGAATTTAGAGAACTTAAAAACTAACATTATTTCATCAACTTTCAGTTCATGAAAAACAATTTTACAGTACACTCTTCAACATTATTTATATTATAGATTCATTCTTCTATAGGGAAATCACACAAGCTCTGTCTATTAATGTATACATCTACATACTTCATTGCACAAATTTCAAGTTTGGTAAGTTTAAATTGTATCATTTCGTCTTACAAAAAAATTTTTTATTTGAAAATTAAACTATATTCATTAAACTTTTCTCATTATCTTCATAAATCTTGTTTCATATTATGAAATAATACAGTGGCAATCAACGCGTCGGTTTTAACGTGATATATTTTTTAATTACCTTCGTTCGACAACTTGAATTAAAAAAATAAATCATGTGTGCATTTTGAAATATTCAGAAAACTGAACCAAATAAATCAAAAACAAAAAAAAAAATTCTCACTCCACTGTACGAAACTCGGTTTTGTGCACATATAAATTATATTCATAACCATTACAATTCAGCTCAGATTTTATTAACAAACATATTGAATAATCGTTTACAGACAAGTTTAAATCGCCCCGTCAAAACACTTAATATGTGGCTCATGAAGAGCTAAACATGAAAGAGATAAATATATATTTACAACCGAGATAGTATTAAGCAAAATTACCATTTTTATTTTCAGTCCTGATTTATTGTAATCTTTAAAACACTGCCCTGAATAACGAGATCGCTCTACGAATACGACACGAGCATTATTTGTCAGGTGCTACATAAAAAAAAATCGCAGAATTAACTATTTTTTTAGTGTTGAAATGATTTGTTTCGTTCGGTCGAGATAATCAAGGTTATGCTGTATTCAAATGTAATAAAAAAGTGAACTTTTATGATCAAGACTTTAAGTTTGCAACCATTTTTCCGTCTTCTGTTCCGAGGAGACTAAATTCCCTAACATGTCTATCACAATTGATGTATTTAACTATAGCGGCATTTGTTTGAATTTTCCCCACACATTTTGTTCATCATCTGTGGAAGAATTAAATAACGTATATACGGCAGCTAAACCAAGTCCAAAGCCGGCTCCGATGGCTGTTGCTCTCAAACCAGACGTACATTTGTACAGAGCACCGGTGGTACCAGCCGCTAAGAATGTGTTAAACGAGTCTTCCTTATCCCGGGCGTACGAAACTCCCACACCGACGACCGAATAAAATGATGCGATAATTCCTAACGTACAACCCGTCGCTGAACCTGCAATCACAAAAACGATTTAAAAATGTAGATTTTTAAGTCACAAGTGAAATACAAATATTTTTATTATGAATAGTCATACCTTGTTTCATAATGTAGTTGAGTACTTGTGTTCTTCTAATTTTGCCGATCTGTCCTGCCAGCGTCGTAGCTCTCAGACCGTTGTAAAATCCTGCCGCACCGCCCAATCCTGCAATTCATGTGCAGTTTATGATTTTTGTACACATTTAAAAATAATATGTCGGGTTGGAATTTGGACATGTTCTGAGTAAATTAAAGTGTATCAATAATTGAGTAATTTTTACTTTATCTATGTATGTATAATATAATAGTATCAATACATTCAAAATCTATCACTGATTACGTTTTCATGGTTTTGTGTGTGTGTAATATGGAGAAAATTCGAACACTGTTTATCTTGTCAAATTGAAATTTAGTATCAGTCTCTGAAATGTTTATCGTTCCGTTCTAAATTTTCAAGTCAACTGGGAGCAGTACTTCCGCTTATAGCCAGGGCCGAAGAGGGAAGCCGGGGTAGTTTCATGGCCCGGACTATTCGAGGGGCCCCGCATTGGGACGTTCGACTGATATTGATATTTTATATTATTCTACATAAAAATACATATATTTATTCAATGCTAAATGTTTAAATGAAAGTGCGTAATACTTTGCTGTGGGAGTTTCGAATTTTTTCTCATATACTGTTCAATGTATCAAATTGAAATTATACATCTGTATTTGCAGATTTTAGACTAAGGTTATGTAATTTTAGTAAAGATCCCTCAACCGTGGAAGTTTGAGGGATCCATTTATTTCGCCATTTAAATGTGTGCTTTTCACGAGAAAATTACACTTTAATCTTTTTGAATTACCATTAAATGGGGTCTACCTCACTGAAATTACCGAAAACGCAAATATCGGAAGGCAAAGATCAAAAATCGAAAGATCAAAAAAAAAAAGGGTGCATGGTAAACGGTACATACTCACTTAATTTGCGCGGGCAGGATACAACAGGAACAAGAGGAACAGGCTTTTCTTCCCGTATTCTGCGCGCGCACATTAATACGGGAGGAAAAGCCTGTTCCTCTTGTTCCTGTTGTATCCTGCTCGCGCAAATTAAGTGAGAATGTACCGTTTACCACGCACCCTTTTTTTTTGATCTTTGCCTTCCGATATTTGCGTTTTCGGTAATTTAACATTCCGGCCCGTCACGGAGACCGCATTAAATGTACTATGGAGTCGTCAGCAAAATGCCGATCGGTGTTGGCCAGCATTCAAAGGGTTAAGTAATTGTACGGTCACACGGTGAAATTACCATAAACCAAGTGCAGAGACGAGGTTAACTCTGGCAACTCGCATTCAATTCGAAAATCGTATTCGATCTTTTCACCTGTCATTCTCACATTTACTTATTTATCTTTAGTGGTTGTTGTCTGGCTAACTAACTAGATAGAATACCGGGACGACTGACTTGTGAACGTGGGCACACAGATCTATAAACGTGGACATGTTCCGGTCTACCGGGACGTATGGCAGCCCTAGTGTAGTATCGTTTCCTATAAAATTTGATAATCGATGAGAGTGTGGCTTGTGGGTGAGAGAAAGACCTGCTCCGGCGATGCAACTGGCGCCGACCTGCGGCAGGGCGACCGCCGTCCTTCGGGACGTCTGGGCTTTGTGTCTTTCGTCCGGGTAAATGAACTCGGGCTGGAGGCGGCCCGAGCCCAGGTAATTCGGGTCGAACTGCATGTAGGGGGAGAGTGCAGCCCCCAGCTGGGGCAGATTCTTGTCCCCGCCCCTCTCCCCTGCCCTGTCGCCCCCATACAGCTCGTTCCACACGGACGCCATCGCTCTATCGCTCTGTTACACAACCCGGTCGACACTACTCCAAGACTGCGACAGCGACAGCGACAGCGAGACCAAATAGGTTAACTTTGCTCCCAACACGCATTTATACGTCCTACTCTCGGGGGTACTTCGATTTTTCTGCAACTTTTTTTTTTCGACCCCTTAGGCTTCATTCTCACGGGAGCTTTTTTAACGTTCGTTAAAAAAACGTTTGTAGGCATGTGTGTTGACCGTATCCCGGCCTAACGAAACACTGTTGTGCTAGTTTTATAAAGTTTTATTGTTTGCCTATGGTTGTACAAAGGTATGGTATTTGTGGGCAAAAGTATGTCGTTCAGCGGTCTCTGGATATGGTAGAGTGTCGCTGGCTCGGCATTCAGCTATGTTCAGAAGGTCTCTGGATGCGGCAGTGTGTTGCTGGCTCGTTGTTCGGCTATGTTCGGAAGGTCTCTGGATACGGCAGTGTGTTGCTGGCTCGTCCGGCTGGTTTTCTTCCAAGTCCGCGTAGTGTAGTGGTGGCTAGTCAGGAGCTGTATGTCGACTGGTCTGCTGCTGTGTGTCGACGCTTGCTGCTGTGGGTCGACTGGCGTTGTTTGGGTTGTACCTCCTTTTATAGTGTTTCTGGAATCACCTGACCGATGGTGGTGGTTGTTGATGCGTAAGCGAGGAATTTGCTTTTGTCGAGGGGTAGAATTTTCTGCAACGATTGGCGCCGTTCCGCTCGATGTAGTTTAATGGTGGCGGCGTGTTTCGACCGTTTTGGTTCCGCTCGACTGGTAGGGGCGTTCCGCTTGAGTTTAATATAATGGCTGCAGGTGTGCGTCGTCTGGGTTTCGTTCCGCTCGAGTGTGAGGGGTGGAACATTCTCGAAGGAACTGGCGATTGATTCCAAGAAGTGCACGTGTTGTGTACGTGTGGTGAGTTCTGCAAGGAATGTGGTTTTTTGTTGTGGAATATTCTCGAATGTTTCGATGACGATGGCGATGACGAGATTCCTACACGTTCAAATAGAACAAATGCATTTCCATGTATATGTTCATACGTCAGCGCTTTTAAAACGCGACGCTTTTTTATCGAGTAGTGTTGCATTTTGAGCGCTGGGCGTTGGGCGTTAAAGGGAATAGATCATATGAAACTTCGTATTATTATTCACACGGGCGGTAAAAAAGCGCCGGCGCTTCACTCATTACGCCATGCACTCGCTCGGCAGCCGGACGTGTTTGTTTTGACATTCGAAAATAACTACAAAATTTATCGGGGTATTGCCTCAATTCTTCATACAGTGTCACAAACTGCCCTTTTAAAGTATCTGAGTTCATTCAGAGGATGGACCCAGAATGCCTTTTGTTTTCTTTTTCGTCTTCTAGCAACACAAATCGCTATTGCTATTAATTTAGCAGAAACCATTTCCACGTCTTACTGAAGCGAGAAACGAAACAAGAGTGATTTTAAAGCGTTCGTATGAACAATCATATCGAGAACGTTATAAAAGCGCCAACGCCGAGTTTTAACGCAACGTTTTTTAAAGTCTCGTGCGAATTAAGCCTTAAGGTCTGACCGCACTATACGACAACCGAACGATCCGACACTTCACAACAGTTTACGACAATATTAGATAAACCGCACTTGAACGACAGCAGTGCGACACTCTGCAGTAAATTATGTCAATCATTCGCCCGGTACCTCAGAGAAAAATGGACGAAACGGACGCTATTATAGTATCTTTGATATGCGACATAGATGTATAATACATAGATCCACCCTCACGCTTTATACTGGTCTCCCTTTTGGCGCATGCAAAATACATGGCGCATGCACACTTTCTCTCAGTAGGTAGTTAGCTTGGATGCGGTGCATCCGCTCTAAAATCGCCAGACAAATTGAACGACAGATTAACGGACGGCTGCTTTAAATGCAATTCTCGTCTTCTCGAATGATAGATTGCACATCAGATGACGGGTAACCTTTCGATGTGCACAGATGCAATTATTAAAATTGAGTTGGATCTTTCAGGTGGTTTCAACTCGCCAGAAAGATCCAACTCAATTTTAATAATTACCATTTTAATAATTGCATCTGTGCACATCGAAAGGTTACTCGTCATCTGATGTGCAATCTATCATTCGAGAAAACGAGAATTACGTTTAAAGCTGCCGTTCTGTTAATCTGTCGTTCGTTTATCTGGCGATTTTAGAGCGGATGCACCAAACCCAGTTAGCTTCTAAGTAGGAAAGGTCGATTGCGGAGATCTTGTCGTCATTAACTGAGGGGTGCGGGGGGTTTAACTAGAGGGGAAGTTGGGAAAAAAATGTGTATTATATATCTATGATATGCGAGGAAGAAGAACAATCGAGAAAAACCAAAAGATTATGGCTACATGCTATTTCAATCTATCTAAGTCACGATATGAAGGAGAATAATTGTCGCAAGGCAACCCCCACTCAACGACAATCCCCACTCACTTCGCAAACGACACCTTGACAACTTTGACGCAAGGTGTCGTCTACGTCATGCGACTGTCGTGCAGTGCGTTATGTCTCATACAATTTCATACAAACGATATTGGGTCGCGTACTGTTGTCAAGTGTCGGATCGTTGGGTTGTCGGATAGTGCGGTCAGACCTTTAAACATGCGTGCTCTTCACGAGAAAGTTCTAGTATAATTCTTGTATCAATGTGATGAAAATACAAAAAAAAAATCATTCAATCTAATAGACCGGAAGTGGGATTTTTTCGTCTTGGAGAAGTCAAAAATGTTGTGACCACACGATTTTTTTCCACACCCCTGAACGTATCAAGCTGAAAATTTACATTTGTATTCTTTATGTACTAAATTAGAGCTGTTTAGGTTTTGGTTAGAATTCGTAAACGGGAAGTAGAATTTTTTTTTTAAAACAATATTTCATTATTTTATTTTGACCTTTTAAATTATTGTTATTGTCTTAATATTGAATGTGTAATATTGTTGCGTGGACGTGAAGTGGGGGCTTCCAGGATCGGAGAGGAAGACTCAGGAGAGTTGTAGAAGTCTTTTATTCGTCTGCTCTCGTCAGCGCTCCAGATCGGAATTTCCATTTTTATACATGTTTAGGCTCAACAACTATTGGCCGATGAGTCAGACGATCCTATTGGCCGTTGCATACGGCTCATTCATTCGTAGAGGCTATTTTGGCGGGAACGAGAGATCAGGTGATCTGCGCTAGTAAACCATCGGTCCAAGAGCGCCACTCACCTAATCTCTACGTTACAATATTTATAGTGATTTTAAGTAATAATTTTTTTTTAACAAAATCCGACAACCGGAAGTAGAACTTTTGTCTTATGAAAGTTTCCCTACATTTGCGTTCAGTTTGTATCGAAAATACTCTCATAACTAAAGGTAAGACCGGAAGCGTGCTTTTTCCAGGAATCAGGTCGTTTTGGGTCTATTTACAAAGCTAGACTGCAAAAAAAAGGTTCATCATAAAAATGAACAAAGCACGGCGAACATTTAACAATGAACGGCACGCTTCCAGTCCTACGGGAAAACAGATTCACTATAACATATATACAAACTCCTATGTAAGCAGACGAGAAATAGTCGACAAAGCGTGTGTCGAGAAAAGAGTCGATTGAACGGGGCGCATCCATGTATGCAGAAAAGAGAAAACATTTCCACTATCATTTATTTCAGGTATGAAAGGAACCCAAAAGATGTAAGAGATGTAATTACACATGCTAAATTACATGAATCGGAATTGACTGAAATTACTCAAACACTCCGAATCACAGGAGACGCTTCAAATTCAGAACATATGAAATTTCTTCAAATAGATCAACACATTTTGGACGAACTACTGACCTGTGGAACCATAGAATTCAAAGGTATTTCCCATATTCTACAATATATATTTTTTTATATATTATAAAAAAATATATATATTTTTTTTTTTCGCGAAACTAACTTATTAATCAAATAACTGAAAATGGCATTTTATTTATTTTAATAGTAACTACAAATAACAATTATTTTAATTATTGGTTGCCCCCTTCTTATTTTTCAATACTGCCTCAACCCTTTGAGGCATCGTTTGTATTAAATTTGGAAGTACTCATCCGTTATTTCAATGTACCAAACTTTTTTTTTATTGTTTCTATCAATTCTAATTTAGTAGAAGGTTTTTTATTTTTAATTGTGGAATCCATTATAGCCCACAGGTTCTCAATTGGGTTCAAATCAGGGCTGTTACCCGGACATTCCTAGAGCGAAATGCCACTTTCCGTGATAAAATTCTTCACCAACAATTTTAGAAACAAAAATAATCATATATTTTTTATTTTATTTCTATATTAGGATATTTGGCAATAGAAAAAAATCTTAGTCATAGGTTTGGCATGGTGACACGGCGCAGAAAATGCATTCGGATTCCTATGCGTATTGCATTTCCATTGGTGGAAACAAGCGTTGTTCTAAAATTTTTTTTTAAGTTTCTGCATTCACTGGTCCATCAATAATGGCCAATGAACCGAACCCATGGAAAGAAATACATCCCCAGACTATCTGGCCTGGGGGATGATTGACCGTCGACTGAATACACTCGTCACTCAAATGTTCACCTAATTTTCATCTGACGTACTGGATTGAACTTGAACTTGCTTTCGTCTGAGAAGACGACACGTCTCCAGTCCGATTCTGCCCAATTGATAAATTTTCTGGCCCAATTTAGTCGTTCCAGATGCGCTTTTTTCGTCAATAACGGTTTTTTCGCTGATATCCTCGCGATTAAACCAAATTCTCGAAGCCGACGATGTACAGTTTCGACGCTGATTTCTTTTCCAGTGGCTTAAATGAACTCCGATCTAATTTTCACAGCACTTTTTTTAAATCGGTCTTGTAGACAGAGTCATTTCAAAAGTCGATCCTCAGAGGAGTCGGTCTGTCTGGGCTTTTCCTGATCCTTGTTTCCTTTCCAGGAACGCTGAACATCCAAATTTCTTGATAAATTTGAGTACATAGGTATGGCTGCATCCTATTTTTTCCGTGATATGACGAGAACTAAACCTTTCTGCTGCCAAAGTCAAAATTAGACATTTATTAGATTTCTTCAATTATTTCGCGCTCGGCATGTTGTTTGGAAATTAGTTCAAACGACGTTGAAGCTTCAAAAATCAACAGTCAACTAAGAAAAAAATGAAAGAAAGGGATCATATTTCATCGTAAAAATTTGTTTGCCCAAGTTTCCGACACGCAAAAAAAAGTTATACTTGCTTTTGTTCCTTTTCGGTGGCTGGAAACCTTTCATTGACAACTACTGTATATATATATTTCTAATATGATGAATTAATTCGCAGGAACTAAAAATGACGATGCTGTGTTGTGTACATCTAACGAAACATACGAAGTAATAGAAACTGAAACGTCTAATAGTCTTCTACTCATACCTAATCTTCTTTGGGCAAAAGAAACCAAATCAAATAATGATGAAAGTCTTAACAAATCAAACGAAATTATTGACAAAGCTGTTGTTTCACCAAATACTAGTGTCGAAGAATTGGATAAAGTTAGTCCACGAAAATGTGAACATAGAGAAATTTTCAAAGTTTTCTACAAGTATTTTGAAGTTAAACCTTGTAAGCCCAAATTGAAAAGATTAGACGAAGTCCTTAAATATACTGTATATTCTGGACCAGAAAAAGAGTATGCTGTAGAAAAATCATTGTTATTTACATTCACTGATTTGAAAGGTATGATCCAATCATCAGATACTGAACTGTTGGAAGGTCTCGATAAATTGGAAGCTATAGAAATCGAAGGATTTTATCGCATTTTATTATTTGAATATGAATTCAGAGTACTTTCTCAAATGCTAGATTTGATTGAAGAAAATTCTTGGCCTTTGGATCAAATTAGCAAAAAAGACACTTTGGAATCCCTTGGCAATTTGGTTCCAGCAGTAATATTGAACAGATTATTCAATTATTACACATTAAAAACTAAAATTTTCAACAACGAACAACTTTACCAATATAACGAAGCTAAAATATGCCGAATATTTGCTCGTTACATTTTAAAAGATGCAGAAAAATTCAATTTTCTAGAATTTGTTGAAGTTTGGAAATGTTCAGTGCCTGAAGGAATGACTGTTGATGTAAGTGAATGAATTTTCTTTTTAATTTTAACTTACAACTCATTTAATCTTTACACTGATAGCCATAATTCTTCGCATAAACAGACAAAACTCGACAAGAACAAATAACTGCTACAGCTAAAACTCAAAACTCTGCTACTTCTAACCCAGTGATAAAAAAATGTAGATATATATATCTAATATTACTATTCTAGGTTGATGTGCTAAAAGGCTTAGCCATAATAGATTTACAGTCGAGCCCACAAGTCATTTGGGCATTCAACGAGTCAAAACTTCCCGAGAATCTGAATGAGCGCTTTAAAATATTATTTAAAACAAAAGAAAAATGGACCATTGATGAAATAACGCCATACATTCAGTAAACTACATACATATATTATCGACATGTACATATTAATACTGATAAACAATAATAACCATGTCTATCTATTTTCAGAAAATTTGCTAGTGATAAAATTAATGTTAATGCCCTTCTAACAAAACACACAAGAGAATCTAATGAGAACAATGTCAGGTATTATTGTGCAAAGCATAGTAAATAATTGTGTGACACAACTACATATATACATATGTATATCAGCATAATGTAGTAAGCGAGGAGAAGACCCATTTATGAAACTTATTAAATCTCGATTTTGTGCATTTATTATTGTATTTTCTCATGTTATATTTTCCTAATATTAATTAAATTTATATAAATTTCAATTTGTTGTGTTCTCAAAGAAATATATGCTAAAACTGATCATTTTGTTCACTGAAATGAAGTCAGAGTTAATTTGATTCCACGGCTCTGGATGATACATACATATTATTCGAACAAATAAAATGATAATTAATTTTAATTGTGTTTCATTTCGATTATTTGTAGTTATTTATATGCAAACCATATAAATTTCATAATTATTATATTTATTTATTTTATCATTCATGTGTATTATGTATACGGACATATTCTCCTTATCGTCTGGAATAAAAAGTTATTATTATTATTAAACTCGTACCAGTGGAACCTGCCCCACGCTGACCCTGAAATCATGGTTGGCTTCACCCAATTTTTACTAATTCTCTCAAATTATTAATATACATACATACAAATGTAGATCGATAAAATTTCCTCCCATTGTTTGGCATATTAACAATTAACTTTTGTTATTTTACTGTTTTATTGTATCGCAATGCATTGTCTTTAAATTTTATTCTATTATAATATAAAATGCACCATTAATTCAATTGAAATTTGATGTTACAATGTTTCATTTTCATTTCTTTGTTTTATTCATAAAGTAGTGTTTTGCCTGTTGACATTCAACGCGTTTTTATATCAACTCGCCTAGTTAAATCAATGTATGTATGTAACTTAAATGCAAAACACAGATTTTTAATAAATGGAGCTAAGCGCACTATACATACATACATATGTTTATCTCAGGATTTCCCATTTTGTAATGGAGTTTGGTGATATGAAAAAAAATTTATTTCCACTGCACCATGAAAAAAACATTAATTACATATTTTAGTTGTCATAAGATAAGTTTTTTTCTGAAACTTGGTAATAATAAATCAAAATATTTAATAAATTGTGTATACCTATTGAGAATTACTTCATAAAACAAATCTGTCTCAAATCTGGTGTGTACATATGTACGTATGTATAATATAATAGATGCAACTTTATTTTTTAATTTTATATATAAAAAATATCAGTTCTAACAGGGTGATTGAAAATTTAATTTTAAATTTATTTGCTAAATCGAAAGTGCAAAAATAAACAGCTTCACATTCGCGTGCACATTCACATTGTTAATAATAAGCTTTGCAGAAAAACCTTGATTATTTATCATGGCAAAAAGCGATAAATATTCGATGAATAGATTTAACAAGTTAATAAAAGGTCTTTCCCAAACATCTCTCAGTTAGTATCACGTCAATTTATGCTTATAGCACAACAGATGACTTCCAAAACATATTCAATGCTTTTTGTATTTCTGTTTGTGACTGGCAATGTTCACACGAAATCAGATGTAAGTAAATAGTTATAGTATATGTAATAATCAAAAACTTTGATTAATTCTATTTTTTTAAATATAAACAGAAAAAGATGGCTTTGACCTGGAAAGAAATTGTATCGTGTCCCAATTTTGAAAATAAGTACATTGACATCTCAAGAGTGAACATTTATATGGCTAATGAAACAACAGTCCAACTAAAAGGAAACATTGAAATAAATATCGATTTAAATAAACCAATACAGGTACTAGATGTTATAATATAATACCTAATTTGATAAGTGTATAAATATAAGTTGCAGTTTAATTAAAAATTATATTCGTCAGTTGAAAGCTGTTGTCGAGAAGTACATTGGTAGTGGTAAATACATGACGATGCTGAGTTATAATGTGGAATTGTGTGAAAAACTTAATGGATCAGACGATGATTGGAGTGTATATATAAATTCCTTGAGACCTATTCCTACTGCATGTCCTCTTATTAAGGTATGAATAAGTGTTGAGAACAATTGTCATCTTTTTTCCTTAAAATTTTATTCAGTTGTTGTTGTGTTGACATTAAAAACAACACAAGCTATTCTTCAGTCGAGTATAAACTTTGTGAGGCAGAATGCTTTAGCTAGTCACATGACATTTAGAGCACATTGCGTGTTGACACTGTTGAGACAGCCATTCAAAATCTCAAATATCTGAATACCGAAAATTCAGCGTTCTGATTGCTTTTTCAAGTAAACTTTATTTGGAATCGGCCGACGATTGGAGAGTTGGTACATTCCTGCTTCACTTGTTGATACTTTGTATACACATAAGGTAAAAATAATATTAGAGTGGCACTATGTAGCACAGTGGAATCTGGAAACACACATTGAAGCTGCCTCGCAGTGTATACATATGTATATACCCAGCTTGAGATATGCCTCACTAAGTGCATGCCCAATCTGAGAATACTGATAATACTAATTCATGGTGTGTTAGGTAAATCTAATCAAAAAAAATTTCTCACCAAAATAAAACAAAAAAATTCGAATTATAATCAATTAAAATTATTGGCAAAATTCTTTTCTTTCAGAATAAGTATGATGTTAGTAATATTCAACCACAGACAACTAACTTTGAGTTGAAGAGAGATATGATTGGAACATACAAATCTACAATTAATATGTATAGAATTGAAAAATCTCCAACTGGAATACCCGGAGCTAAAACCATTTGGGCATGTCTTCAATTAAATTTCGATGTAGACGACGCAGAATAATTTTTTTAATATATGAAAAAACTTCTGATCGTCTATGTATTACAAATTAGGTTAATTCTTTTCGATTTTAAATATTTCACATTATGCGGGTGTAAAATAAAAGAATCTAAAATTCTATGACAATTGTTTTTTTCAAGAATCCTATGAAATGGTAAAAATATCGTATCGAATTTGTTACTTTATCTATGTATGTACGTAGTAACAATAGATGAAGTTTTGTGATTTCCGTGGATTCGTTGATCGGTTTGGGAGATAATTGAATCCAAAAACTTAAAAAAAAGAGAGGACACCTATAAGGGGAGGTACCATTTCTAGCCAACTTAAAAATTTGGAAAAATTTTACGTCGGTCGTTTATTTCAAGAATAAAGTTATGTACGTATATGTTACACCAAATCCGTGAAATTGTATAACATATATACCATGTTAATTAATTCGTATTTTATCTTCAACGGATGTTTTTGGGTGTATTATAGATCTGCTCTTTTTTAAATATACATATGTATAATATTTATAAAAGTGTAATATAAATTATAAGTCTGCAAATATTTTTTGAAATTTTATAATTTTTTTGGTATCTAATAATGAATGCTCAATAAAAATATTTATGCAATCGCCTGGTTGTATGATTGACTATCGTCAACTTCTGAATAAAATGGCTCAAATGGTGACTTTGCTGGATTCTAGAAAAAATTCATAAAATTATGTTATATTAAACAGTACAATGTCCACGATATAAGGAAGTATTGTGATTACCATTTTTTTGGCTCGTTCTTCTAAAATATTGTATGCCATATGATTTATTATAATTCCTACAGGAAGAGCAACTCCTTGGAATCTATGAAGTGTTAAATTCTTGTCATCTAGTATTCCCGATAGCTTATGGATGGCAGCGATAGTGACACGTCCAATTAAGTTTAGATTACCAATCATGGGTCCTTTCGAAATGTCTATATGATTTCCAGCTCTATATAAAGTTACTTGTCCTAAAATAAATTTGGGTTAAAACTATTATTCATAATTTTCGAATGGTAAACGATTGAATATACCTTCGTTCTTCTGTGCTATATCAGGTATCTGTCGAGATTTGTGTTCATTATCTTCGAACATTAATTGGGCCAAATCTCGCGATACCGACAATCGTTCTATAGGTGTATCAGATTGCGTTAAACGAATGAATTCACCACTCAAAACTTTAAGATCTTGTTGGGAAGGTTCCCAATCTGATAAACTACATAACTCCACATCATATACAAAAGATCCAGACCTAACTGTAATTACATAAAGAAAATATTAAAGCTTAGAAACTTTTGGATAGCAATATATGTATGTATAATACATTAGTAATAAAAAAATACCGTCTGGGGTAGGAAAGCTATGTAATTTGACTTCAAAATTATTTTTAAAAGCTTTAGCTGCTGTTGCTCCCAAAGCAAACGAACAAGTTCGCCAAAATGCTGTGTTAACTTTGGTTGGATCATTTATCATAAAGTTGAGTAACTAAAAAAAAGACATATTTTTAAATAATCAAAATAATCTAAGCTAATTAAAATATTAAATATATGTAGGTCAAAAGTACTTCTAGGCTGCAACTATGTGTAAGAGGACGTTGCATATCCCAAACGATACTTCCATCAATAAGGGCTAAAGCACTTCGTTGCACAAGGTTTAAACTTAAATCTGTATAAAATCAATTAAAATATATTAATCATAATTTCATATTTTACACAGCGGTGGATAGTGGAGGTTTCTCCATCTTGTAGACAGGATTTCACATATACTTGGCGACGCCTGAGTATCTACATATACACTAGTACACAATGATTTCCATAATTGAATAACAATTGACAATGATGACATTAGCATATGTATATTTTAGCTGGAAAAGGGGTTATACGTGCATAAATATTTGAGTTGTAAAATTCCCTGTAGGGTGTGCGCGCATGAGAATGTTCCAAGATTGATATTAAACTTTCTGAAAGTTTGCCCCTAAAACTAAGGTGTGGCAAAAAAAAAAATGGATCGATCAGATAACCCTAAACATGGCATACCACTTTATTCGTACTATTGAAAGTCATTTTTTAAATTAACTTCTTTACAGGTGTTGTGAAATGTAGGTACATTAGATTGTTAATTTCTTACGTCTAGCACAGTCGAAAGGCGTTGAAATATCTTTGTTCATAAACATGGTCACATCTTTAGGAGTCCCCAAATATCTGACTTCAATTTTTTCTATACGTCCTACGCTCTCTTGCTGTCTTTTCTTCTCTAAAGAGAATAGGTGGTTCCGTTTCTCGATGGCTTCTATTGAACTCGCTTTTCCTAATAAATAAAACAAAATAAATAAACCATATCATTTTGACAGCGAGAGGTTAGTCGAAGCGTTTAACCTAAAATCTAGTAACGAATCTCAAGTAAGATGTGATTTGATTACGAATTAATGGAGAGACGATCAGCTGCGTAAATTGAAGGAAACGAGGAGTCAAATAACGGGCGCTACGCCCCGCGGGGGCCCACACGCTCATTCTTCAACGAGATTATTTTCACCCTCGCGTTTTCTTTCTCGTTCTCTCTTGTTAAAAGTCTATAACAATTGATTCAACGGCCATATCGTGCGTATTTTACTGGTAAGTATTTTAGGGTAATTGAATTATTACGCACATTGCGATCGCCCAAAAGACAATTTTTCCCATGAAAATCGTGAATACGGAATATTTGACACTCGAGTTCTCGTTGGTATGATGGACTTTTCGGCTGCCAGATGTTCCGTTATAGAGATTTTAGTGACTTTTGGGCTAGCGTTTTGTGGGCAATAATCACCGAACCGTATTTTAGACTTTTTTTTTTCAATATTTTAATATGAAAGGTCAGTATACATGTATGTATAAATAATAAAAAGTCAGTATTTATATTAAAAGGTCAGAATTTAAACATAAATGGTTAGTATTAATGTTAAATGGTAGTTTTATTTTGACGAATGGCCAGTATTACATTTGATTGGTATCAACACAATACTGGTACGATATTCATGGACAATTCTATCCAACAGGCATTGCTATTTGTTCTGGCGAATGTACGTCAGTTTTTTATTTTGTCCATTTGTTATTTACACTGACATTTAATAATATGATAATGACCATTTTGTAATAAAATACTGGTCAAACACTGATTTATATACTTAACGAAATTGATTAAAATACTGGCCATTTAATTTTTTGCCCATATAAACTCAGAATATTGATATTTCAAATTGTACAAATTCAGAATATATGTAATGTGCCATAAGAGAAGGGACCAAAAACATCCATTTTAGCCACTCTATCTCAGAGAAATGTTTATAAAGTTTCTCTGCTCTATCTACCCCTTTTTTATGCGTATTTTATGATACAAAATGTGGGGTCACCCAAATTTTGGAACAACGGGTTTTCCAAATTTTTTTTCAAAAAATTTATTTTGTAAATATATATGTATATACATTATTTTTCGTCCAAGGAACCATTCCATGAAAGTTCATTAAATTTTCAAGATTTGTATAATTTTTGACAAAACTTATATGAATTTTTAGTTTAAATAGTGGGCTTCCGGAAACCATTAGGCAGGGTGACACCACTGGTTGGCGGTCAAAATAAGAATGAGATATTTGGAAACTGACGAAGCCGTTTACCAAGTTTTTGTAACATAGTGGTATAGCATGCATAGACTTAACATTTTTTTCTCTCAAATCGGGACAATTTTGAGTGCTCAAAGCACAATTTCACACCCAATTCATTAATAAATGTTAAAATATCCAAGTAAAAATACTGCTCTACAAAATCTATTTTACCATATCTCAATGTATGAAAGATATCGATTATAAAATTTTGTTAATTCCTGTAGGATTAAACAGTATAAATTTATGCTATCACGCTTTTCCTCAATATTCGTTTTTAATTTCATCGTTCATTGATAATATCAATTGCACTCGCTTTTGTATTTTCCATAATCAAGATATGTAGATTTGTAAAACAATTAGAGCTTGCACAACCCAAAAATACATTCTACTACAATCAATCAAAGAACCGTTCTATCATCACTGGACGGTTGTCTCCCTTCAAAGATTCCAGGCATTCTGCCAATAGCTGGAAGTCATATGTATGTATGTATGTATATTCAGCACTTTTTAATTATTACCAAATAGCTGGGACAAAATGACAACCAGTAGAGCCGCCCGCATCACACCTCGAAACCTGAACAATCCCAGTCAAACTGAGACATATGGTAAGCCAAAGCATGCACATATTATATTCTTGTCAATTTGATGATGGGAATATAATATATACGTATGTATATAGAATATAACTTTTATTTCATGAAATGAAACAGAAGGGGCATGAAATAAATAAAATATTTCATATAATATATTTAATATTTCTTGCGTACATTACATAAAAAATTTATTAATTACAAATAAAATTAACAGACTTTTAATTTACAATAATGCAGAGTACTAAAAGTCGTGCACTACAGGAACAATAAGAAAAAGCCATAACTCTTTCCGATTTTTTTAAAATTTCAAGTCCATTTTAATAAAATTAATATCAGCATCGTATGAACTTACTGCAAAGGACACTTATGGGTTCTATAATACGCGACTTTTGGTAAACTTGTGCATGAGAGTGTGTAATACGTGTATACATGTATGTATGTGTGAAGTATCCCATATATACAGATGATATTGCCAAATAATTAATGAATGTCAGATCTCGGAATTATTTTATATTGACGAATATAAGTCTCAATCGCGCGAGCAATAAGACCATAGTCTATAAATAATTTCACGTACAATTTAAAGAAACGTTCAGTCCCGAACATGACTTTGGGTCTTTACAATATTTAAAAATACAATATGCCTCTCCGTTCGTACCCAATTTAATAAAAACGGAGTAATAAAAGATTTAAAATTTTTGATACAGTGGAAATCATTTGTAACGAAAACGTAGGGACTGAAATATTTTTTCGTGTTAAAGTTAATTACAAAAGCATTTCGTCAGGACCAAAATATGATTCCAAACGATTTCGCCTAAATCGATTTTCACAGTACATGTTGTATTAGAATCTATGCGATACAATAAATTATTAAAATCATTGATTGTAATTCAAGGCTCGATTAGAAAACTACAATATATCTCAGCTGCAATATAAATTATTGTTGTCAGTTTCCCACGTAAATTTGAAAGGAAAGTTGACATCAAACAACACATGATGTAAGCACGGTAGCGTTACATTTCCCCGTCTATATACTAAAAAATTAAGGCCCCGAACAAACTGGTGTATTATTTAAATAAATTTCATCCATTGATACTTCGTATATGTATGAATAATGTAACAAAAAAGAGGGAGGGAAAGAAAAGGGGCAATCGAAACATATTTACACGCCTGTATGTATGTCTGTATGTGTGAATTAGTTCTTTAATTCGTGTAATTTTAACTAAGTAAAGTAATAATTTAAAACTATGAGTTCTATTAATAGAATTTTTTGATTGCGGATTAGAAAGTCGCTAATGCGTTCAGAGCTTAAATTGTAAATAAACAATAATTAAATGCGAGTTAGTGCTCCACTAACATTATTTGTCGAAAGGCCACAACCAACAAAGTCAGGGAAACGCTGTCTCGTGGTCAATATAAAAAGGAATACACCAAAATCCTATTTGGTAATATGATCTCGGCCTTTTAAGGTCGGAGGCCATTAAAAGTAAGGAAAATAGTAACACTTTGATGTTAAAAACGTAGTTATAACACTTTTCACATTTAATTTAACAAACAGAATGATTTGTTATTTATTATGGCATTTCTAATTAATTTTGTAGTTGAGAGCTCAGTGCAACAATCTAATATTAATTATATTAATAATAACAGATCTTTAAATTAATGAATGTACTTGCCTCAAGTGGTATTATAAATTGTGTTTCTATATTTAACGCCGTTTCAAGGAATAATTTTCATGAACCGTAGCAAATCAGAACTGCACAATTTCCAAATGTACAATTATATAGACCCTACCTAAGTAAATAATGTATACATATTTATTTACTGTAAAACATTTGTCAATTTGCATGTATGATTCAGAACTGTGACGACATGCATCGCTTGGTTCCATTAGACAAAACTACGTTTAAATATGAAACGCCAAAATAATGGCCTAATGCAAGTAATGATTCAAATTAAATTGACACGTTGCGCATTTACTCGCTAATGAATTGCAAATGCGAATTCAAATTTATTTGGACATTGAAATAAATAAGGTCTGAAATAATAAATATCAATGGTAATTTTAAATCGATTATCGATTCCTTTCCAAAAATAACCTGATATAGAAATGGGCAAAACACTAGTAGTATGTAATGTGGAAACATCATTGATATCTTGTTCTATGTAGGGGCTGTGTTTATGGTTATGTACAAGCAAGCATACATTTTTACCAACATGCACTGAGCTAAGATAATTTTTTATGAAAATATGGACAACTGCATCGGTACGTGAAGTAATGCAAGCAATTTGTGCAAAAGCTGTTAAACATAGGTACCCAAAGCCTTAGATAATCCTTCATTAGTATCTAAATTACATACATTTGAATTAACATGTGAAATATACAATATGTATATAAGTTAAACAAAGATGTGAAAAAAAAACAAACAACAAACAATTGAGATCTATACAACAGACACATGCCACTAATAGCGACAAACCAAAATCGTTTATACATCATTTACGATTATATTTGAATTGAAAAAAATTTACATTTTTACTGAAAAACACAAATCAGCTTGAAAAAATTCAGGCGTTTGACGCAATGACATATCATACATATGTAACGGAGAAGTGTTTGTCGCTCTCAATTAACAAGTCTAAAATTCGGTTCCATTCAAAGTATTGTTGTGTCAAAAGTCGTATATTGCGCTAATTTATAAAAAAAAAGTCATCAACAAGAATTTTCCTTTCACAACAACAAAATAAACTACGTACTTTAAATTTTCGTAATAAAAAATTTAAAAACACTTGTAGTCATGGTTTCTTACATATGGAGGTATTTATATTATTATTTCATTTTACGCATTTGTATTATTAACACAAAGCTTGTCATCTCAGACTTTTGAATTAGAATATAATAGTACATACATTAAATAAGATGATAATTTTATATATTTTAGTTACATATAAATTTGATTTGGTATCACACCCGTATTTATTTTATCAAGTGAAAATTTTTCATGAACAACGAATGTAACAATGCTAAATGAAAAAATAATAATGAAACAATCAGCGAAAATGCGAGATGACAAGTTCATGTAAATTTATTATAGTTTATTTTCCCCTCAGTATCAATATATCACTTTGTAGACCACACCACTAAGTCAGTTAATTTGGAGAATCTGGTAATCAGTCATTAAGTTCAATAATACTATTAGGCGAGGATTTCACAATTTCACTCACTCGAATCCTGCAACAAAATGAAATAAAATAAATAAATGAAATTATTATCATATCACTTATGATAAAATAATGTATCATCTGTCACATAATTAAACACAACGGTAAAGACGCAATTAGATTCGCCTGATTTCTCATTCAATTTTGTTTCATAAAATAATATCATAATATATGTATGTGTATGTATAAAAAAACGAACAGAATGTATATATGAGTGAGCGCATCGACAAGTATAGAGATTTCACAAAAACAAATTTTACAATTATCAAGAGTTATTATATCGATTTCGATTCCAGTTCAGTTCCGGATTCCTATTTCAGTTACAATTACGATTGTTGTTGTTTGTTATTATTTGTATACATATCACTTTATTTTGTATCAATTCTTTTTCTGAAACCATCTGTTGAAATATTAACATGTACATAACATTGTGTATATGTGTATTTTAGTATATTGATCAGTATGGGATTTTCTCTTCTTAGAAAAGTCAAATTTTTTTTGCCCACAATGTATCACGCTGAAAATTTATATTTGTATTCTTTATGTACTAACATAGGGCCTTAGCACACTGACTGGACTGTCTGTTGAGGATCTCCAGTTGCGTACGCCAGGACGTCTGTTTTCATACAAATGAGCGATAGCCGCCACACTAAACGGACGGTTCGCAAGTCCGCTAGTGTGGCGGCTATCGCTCCTTTGTATGAAAACGGACGTACTGGCGTATGCAACGGGAGATCCGCAACGGACGGTCCAGCCAGTGTGCTGAGGCCCTTAGATTTGATAAGGTTTTGGCTAGAATTAGTAAACTGGAAGTAGTAATTAATAATATTTATAAAAGAATATTTCATTATATTAATATCTGTGATTATTTGTATTATCTAATGATTTGAATCTGAAATCGAAATGGAATTTTTCACGAATTTTCAATAATTTTCAAACCATGATTTCGATTTATTTTATTGTATTAAAATATATTTTATACATAACAGCCGGGATTACAAATTTGTCACCTGGGGCAAAGGGAAAAAAATAATTTTGTGGGCTTAATCTAAATTTAAAGGGGGGCGTAATAGATGACTTGTAATATTAAAACATTATATTACAGTATGTAAAACGTGAGTTTAATATATTTTTAAGATAAGAATACCATAAATAAAATATTATTATTGTTATTAAATATGTTCTATTAAAAAAAAAAACCATCAGGTGAAAATTTTTTTTGGACGTTTGAGAAAGCCTTGAGTAGAATATGAACTCAATGGGCCAATGTTCGAATAAGAGTATCTTTGTCTATGATGAGTCAGGATTTCTTAAATTAATCATTACTGATTTATTTGACATGCAAGACCGGACATTTTTTGGTTCCTTAGTAATTTAGAATACATGGAATTGAATTGAAACCCTCGAATTGAAATGAGTTTGGAAACTTATTTTTCAAGTAACATTAGTGCACCGAATTTGTTGAAAACATAATAATATAATGATTTTAATTTTTACACATACGACTTTGGCAGAATTGAAATGTACGGCGTTTTACTTGCAGTCAGCAATTGTGATTCACGAGTCATAAATTATAAAAATCATAAACTTAAATGTAATTTTTGCCTTTTACATAGCCAATCAATATTGGCAAAACTAGAATAGTTTTTTCAAAACTTATGAAAGGGTATGGAAATTTTGGATTTTCACGAAAGGGAGCAGCGCTCCCGTCTATTTCGAGCCCTGATTTGAATTCATTTTATTTTAAAATTATGAAGAGTATACACATTCATTCTAAAATTGGATCTAGTATATGATCCTGGTTGTTATTAAGTTTTCATTTTGTAGTAGGCGTGTGAAATAATCTTTATCAGCGATTTTTTCTTAGTAGCTTTCAAGATAGTCGAACCTAGCAGATTAATTTACTATGTGTAACAGAAATATAAATTGCCAGTCTAATGTTTTACATAAAACAATATCTCCTACTTTATACTGAAAGCTCACCTACATTGTCCGGTGTTGGTTGTTGGGTTGGATGTGAAGTTGTCGCTACGGACATTGCTGCAGGACCTGATTTGTCATCACCAGGTGCACAGTTCAGAAAGTCCCAAACAAGAATGGTGTCATCGTGTGAAGATGAGACGATTTGGAATTCATCAAACTGCAACCGGAAGACTCGCCCAGTATGTTCCTATGAAAAGTAGAAGAATATTAAGATTTTGGCAGCTGATTGGCAGTAATTTGCTTGAAAAATACCGAGCAAACTCCACGATTGAGTAAATTTTGGTACAGTTTTCATAAGGTGGCAGTGACATACAGGCCATTTTTAGTAGTTTTTGTATGGCAGTGATACACAGACGGCAGGCGTATGGTCTTGTTTGAAAATATATTCTTTCGGAAAATGAAACATCTTTTAAAATTATGTTGTTTAAATTAAGCGTTTGCTTATAGGGCTTAGAACTATGAACCTACCTCCTGTATAATTAAATTTTTTAGAATATTTATCCTCACTGTATGTACAGTGCTGGCCACCTCGTTCGCAACAAACTAAAATAATTCGTTTTTTTGGAATTTCTCAACAGAACTTTCTATTTAAATTTTTTTATTAAAAAGGGCAACATTACAAATATTTTTTTCAGTTACTATCTGAACCCGGCATGCGTTGCAATGCCACGGTATCGCGTGCAATTCCCGTTCCCTTTTTCGTAGTGCGAAGTAGACGCCGCGCGATTATTGTCACACTCGCGGCGTGATGCGTTGAAGGCGGGATAGCTTTACTTTAAAAATTTAAGGGCCATAATAAAAGCAAGGATGCAAATAAAACATACCCCCAGACAAATGATGACTTAAAAAAATCATTGAAAAGATGAGGTTTTAGGGACATACCTGACTCCATTGTGTGAATTCTGGTATTGCCCATGCTAGTCGCATGATTAGCGAAAGGCAGTTAAACAAAATATTAGTTTTGTATTGTTTTATAACCTTTATTATATTTATTTTGTATTTTAATTCATAGAAAAAACTAAGTTATAATATTTTTTAAGTTACAATTATTTGAAATATTATAGAATAAAATGACCTAATTTTGCACTTTTTCTTAAAATCCTTATCTTGCCTTTAATTTAGATTTGCAAATAATTTTACCGAATTACAAAAGACGCTTAGGGGTTTGGTATTTGGTATTTTTTTTAAAAACAACATAAACTGTAAAATTGAAGGTGTTGCGAACGGTATACACGATCTGTAAATAAATGTGTATGTAATTATGAAACATTCTGTATATAATCTGTACATCTGATAAAATTATTTTATCGTGTTATTTATAAAGGAAATATGAATTTGTGTGAATATGCACTGCCATACCGCCACAGTTAGTCACAACGACATATTTAATATACATATATTTTAGAAATATCGAGAAAAAAATTAGGAACTACATACCTGTTATTAGGTTCGTAGATAATGTATCAACAATATTAAAACATAAATCATAATTTTGATTATCTCATCTCATTAGCGCAATCTTAGCAGATCATAATTATGTTGTGTATGAACAATTGAAGATACTTACAACTAAAGTACGTAAGCATAACTGTGTGGCAGGAGCTCTCGGATCTAGCGCAGCAGGAAGATCCCAAACTTTGATCTTTCCGTCATAGGCACCACTCACAATTCGTTTAGCATCAAACCTAATACACCGAACCAACTCTTCATGACCTTCGAGTATTCTGTAATAGATTTTTTAAAATTAAAAATGATTATTTTTTAAATGGTGAAATGTATTTATAAATTTTCTAACCTTAAACATGTTCCAAATTCAATGTCCCAAAGTCTTATTGTATTATCACTTGAGCCACTGACAACAAGTCTGTCTCTATATTGAAGGCATGCGATTCCACGCTTGTGTCCATTTAGCGTTCGAACGAATTCACAGGAACTTGTATTCCACACCTATATGCAATAAAAATAAAGTAAAAAATAGTAGAAGGAAATGTGAAAAAATTACAAGGTTACGACAACCATTTTATTAACAAAAAAAAAGTTTCAGTGTGATGGAACAGGGTTCAAATTATTTCCAAAATACTGACATGTACATATTTATGTACTGACAAACACACACATTTTTTAATAAGCAAGAAAACGTTATCGGGGATAAAATCTCGAGGTTGAACTTTCTCGCTATCACAAAATTTTATTTATTGATACTTCGTATAAAAAAAGATGAAGTAAAAAAAATAGGTTGCATTCAACATGTTTTTATGTTAGGATTTTGTCTATTGATTTGTTTAATAATGATTTTTCTGTCAACTACATCTAATCATCAAACCATACTAATGTGCAAATAAATGAATGCATAATATTTTGCGTTAAATTAAACAAACGTAATTGATGATGAATTTTGGATGCCAAATGGAATTTAGAAAAATGATGGGGAGATTTGTCACTATCAAAATATTTATAAATCTATAAACCTTTATAGTACGATCTCCAGATGCACTAACTATATATTTTTCGTCAAAATCAACAACATTCACAGCTGCTCGGTGACCAACTAATACTCTTCTTAGTGTAATTTCAGTCTGTGAAGTCATATCCCAAACAGCAATGGATCGATCCTGTAAAAATATTAACCACCATAAAATATATGTTTTGTGTATAAAAAGCTTGTAAAAACAATGAAAATTTGGACAACCTTGCTGCAAGTGACCATAAGTCCATTGGTAAAACGAAGATGTAAAACAGCCTCACAGTGATGAATTAGCGTATTAACCATCTCACCATTGGTGGCATCCCACACTTTGACTGTTGCGTCACTCGATCCACTAATGATTACACGTTCATCATACTGCAAACACAGTACAGATCCAGTGTGACCAGTTAATACCTGGAAAATACAAAATTAACATAAAACAAGACCAAAACTTACAAAACAAAAACAGAGTGGAAGCAGTCAAGTATTTAACCTTAATACATTGTAAAGAATTTCTGTCCCATATTTTAATTGTATTATCGCGGAGTCCTGATACAATTTTATGATCATCATATTGCAAACAGTATACACCTTTAGAATTTTCACTACGACAATTTATTCTCTGAAAATACAAGAAAATGAAAATGAATGGTACAAAACTCATTTGCATTTAGAAATGACGGAAAATTAATTACCTGAAGATTATGCCTACCCATCCGCCAATTATTTTCTATGGAATCTATATCTTGAATTATTTTAGGAAAAAGTGCTCTATAGAACGAGTGACCAGGGTGGACAAATCCTGGCTTTGGTTTAAATAGGTATTGTATCCTGAAATTAAATTGACATCATTGTAAATTAAAATATTTCCAATATATATTCTAATATTTGTCATTAACGCTATAAGAAAGTTGAAGAAGCGATCAGTTAATGCTAAAAATTACCAGCCGCGTCTTTCGGCAAGACCTCTCCACAGGGAGTCTGTGCGAACCTTTCGCTCAACGAGCTTTTTCCAAAGCATTCCTTCAGAAATTACACGTTGCCATTCACGACATACCAATTCAGCTGCGCACAACCAGCGTGCATCAAGATAAGAGAGAATATTTTCAGCTATGTGTTCCAGTCCTTTTACTATTCAAATAAACAAATGTATAATACACATTATTTGAAAATTAAAAGCACTAAATAATAATAATAAAAAATAAAAATAAACCTGGTAATAACGTGATAAAATCACGCTGAAGCATGGGCTTAAGATAGGCATTAATGTGACCATGTTGATAGTGACACATACGTGACAGTAATTGTTCTACAAATTCCACCTGAAACAATAATATATTAAAAATAAAAAAAAAAAACATTATTCTATTAACGACGAATAAATAATTTGATAGTTAAATTGTACCTGGTCAGCTTCGTTCCATCCTGCAAAGTAAGCAAGGCAAGCTTCTCTTTCAGCTTTGTGAGATTCTCTCTCGGCTGGAGCACTAGCTGTCTGCTCTTTTTTATTGCGAATACGATCATATAGTAATGTCATTGGAAACTAAAAAAATAAGGAAAACACGATTTAAAACTTCCATTTTTAAATGTTTTAAAATTTTAACTATTAGTGGCGAGTCTTTTATATATTTTAGTATATATTCGATGAATATAAATAGTATTAAAAACAAAATTCATTTGATGACAAACATCTATGTCCATACATATGTATATAGCAGCTGTAATACTGTTTTCGATACTCATTTGAACGTTAACGCAAAGAAAACCATGTATTTGGGATTTTTTATAAGACAAAAGTTTACTTCCTGCTGTCTGAATTTATTTACAATTTTTTTATAACTTAATATTGGATTAATAATAATAAAATATAGCTGTAACTGAACAAGTATACCTAAAAGACATTATTTATGTTGTAAATCTATATCTGCAGATATATAAAAATAGCCCTTGAACTGATTTAACCAAGAATTTACTGGTGAATAGAAATGATGGTAATTTTGGTTACTATAGTATGTACATATGTATTTATGTATAGGATCTGGACATATTTTGGGTCATCCATTTATATTATACATATCCTATTCCCTTGGACAAGAAAAAAAAGTAAATTTATACAATATCCATTATTCAAGCGTCAAAGAAAAACAAACGGCATACATATGTATATACGTCTATTCCATGACAGTATATAAATATTTATCGCTTACAATTCTAATTTGGAAAATATAATTATAAATTTACAGAATCATAATACACATATCGTATGTATATATATTTTTTTAATGAACTAAAAATATGTTGCAAATAAACCACAGATTTAAGAAAACTGTCATGAATGAAACAATGTTATATTCATTTTAAATCAACAGAAATAGCGATAGTGGTTGCTGTATACGCTACTCAATCTCGGTCCAAAGTAAAACCGGCAACACTCATTCAGTCGTGGGGGAAAATTTTCGCATATATAGAAAGTGACACACATTACAAATTGGGAGTTGAATACAATAGCATAACACTCATTAGGACAACTGTATTCATAATAGAATGTCGTCACAGAAAATATTCTCATAAATGATACGTACATACATATTTGACATTTATGGTTGTTTTTATTTGACATTTGCGGATCTGTAGCCCGAATAATCGAGAGTACGCGGTGTACATATGTACGAGGGTATACGAATAATAATATCCGCGTAATGGTGTCGCAATTTTCTAATCACACGACTCGAAAACAATAACACAAATATTGAGCATTTTACGCTCAAGCCTGACGAGAAAACTCAGTGACAGATTAAAAATATTTAAACGTAGTGGTGTTGAAAGATACGATTGATGAATATATTCAAAACGAAATCGAGATGGCAGGAGTGTGTGTATTTGAAACGAGTGAGCGTATACGAGGAGGGTTTGTATGTATGGGCATGTTTGGTGTGAGAATGACTCGCACTCGGTACTCGGTACTCGTAGTCGTATTCGTACTGACCTGAGGAGCGAGGAGTTGTTCGGAGGAGACGGCCGTGGTGGGCGTGGTGGCGGGGGCGGGGGCGGCGGCGGGGGCGCTCATGGCGTTGGCGTTGGCGGGGGCCGAGGAGTTGGAGTTGGAGTCGGAGGGGCTGCTCGCCAGGCCGGGGTTGGGGTTGGGGTTCGCGATGTGAGTGTGGTTGTGGTTGTGGATGTGGTTGTGGTTGTGGTTGTGGTTGAGGTTGAGGCTGAGGCCGAGGTTGAGGTGAGGCGAGAGGGGCGGCGGACGACCCTCCATGTCTGTTGCGCGTGTGACGTCACGCGGCCGCCATCACTGCAACTCGACAACGACAGGGAGACAACCGGCCACGGTGACCACTCACGGTGACGCACGACCACTCCACTCCACTCCACAACCATTCGTTTATTCGGGTGTTCACGGGTATCATCTAGAGATGTGCGGGCGGGAATATTGAAAAAAATGTATATCAATCAGATTTACAAATCGACACATTTTTATATATATACTTGTATTGAGTCAATGGTGCCGTCCACACACACAATATCTACTACCGATGGTTGCTTTTTAGGAACTGGTTATGGAAATATCGGTAGTAGATATCGTGCGTGTGGACGGCGCCAATGCCATTGGCTACGTCCACACTACCGATATCTACACCTGATATTTGCGAATTTTTCTATAACCATGTAAGATCGCCAATTTAGTAGTCGGCGGTCATCAGTGTAAGACAGGTGAGGGGGTCACCAGTTATAGAACAGGTGGTCGAGTGAAAGGTTTCGACCGTTTCCCGGCCTATGGAAATTCAGTTGAGTTTGAAAGAGGATATTTATTTTCGTTCAATTGGTACAATGGTTATTGTATGTACGAAGAGGTTTCTTCGGAGAAGTGATCTGTTTGAACTCCAGAGGCTCACTCTGCCGGTGGAGGTTGCTGCGTTGGTTTATATATGGAAGTTCTAAGCGTGGCGTGTCCAAAAGATCTCTTTGTTCTCCAGGGCACGTGTTCTCAGGACGAGAGTTTTATGGGTTCATACGCCTGGACGTAGTTCGTTTTTATGGGTTCAGTGAGTTCTTCCTTTGTTTCCAAGACACGTGTATAGAAACACGTGTCGACCTTTTGACGAGGCGAGCGTGTGCCATGCGTTAATGACTTTCCTAGATATGTGTCGCAGTGACCTGATGAGATCATTTCAGTTGTACTATATGCCTACAACCAGTTCCTAAATAGCAACCACAGGTTGCAATGGTTCGGTGATAACTAGTCAAATGTGAACCGGTCACAGGACAACCGGTCGCTCTAGATCGGTCACACGTGATCACCCGTCACACTAAAACTGGTCACGAGAAAACTGGTCACACCCTAAAATCGGTCAATCAATTTTCTCGTGACCGATTTTAGGGTGTGACCAGTTTTCTCGTGACCAGTTTTAGGGTGTGACCAGTTTTAGTGTGACGGGTGATCACGTGTGACCGATCTAGAGCGACCGGTTGTCCTGTGACTGGTTTACATATGACTAGTAGTCCGTTTACCGTTGCAATATGGGAACTGGGTATGGAAAATTCGAGAATATCGGGTGTAGATATCAGTAGTGTGGACGTAGCCATTGACAAATGCAACACTTGAATGAATCTAAACGTTTTCGTGTAGTGGCAGTTCTGTAAATTTCCAGTTTGTGTTTCAGTCGGATGCTTTACGTAAATAGCCTGTGGTGGCTCGCTATACGACATGGTCGAGTTTGGTTACCTTCCTGCGAGTGGGGACCAACTCGGCTTGGTTCGGAGAGCGGCTACTCACTCTGCCTTCAGCTGTCATAAATAAAACACGTGCATCAACATGCCAGTCGTCTCATTCGTTCATCCCCCATAAGCCTATTAATTATTATCGCTTGTTCGAAATACGCGGTTTGCAAGTGGCAACTACGACGGCCTCGGAATTTGGAATCTTGGATATAAAGAGTTTTCATCCAAGGTAATAAATTATTTTCAATATTATTTGGTTTCATTCGTTCAAAAATATAATTCTATTATTTATTCATATTTTCATCCCTCTAGAAAATGGAACGACAAAAATCAACAGTTTGGAATCACTTTAAAAGAATTCAACAAGAATCCGGAACATGTAAGAAGTTTGCAACTGTATGTAGATATTGTGAAACGAAATATAGCTTTCCAAATGCTACAAAAATGATAAATCATATATCTACGTGCGCTTAATATCAAGAAAATAGAGAAAAAATCACGTGATTGAGACATCACTTTTAATGGATAGCGATATTATTGACTTATGTAGATGCAATAGATCAGCCCACTACTTATGAATCTTCGTGTTTACTGCACGTTTACCTAGCATAAGACGTAGGCGAATAGAATTATATTTTGACAATACTACTGGTTCTGAATGTCATAAACTTGATAGAGCATTTTCTAAAGCAATATATGCATCAAACTGTCAATTATCTATTGTTCCAACAATATATACAAGTTCCCGGTTTATTCCCAGTTTTTTTCCCGTTAGTTCAAAATTCCCATTTTTGCCCATCTCTTGTAACATCCCAAATGTGAATCGCT
The DNA here is from genome assembly GCF_051622035.1 of Arctopsyche grandis. Classification (NCBI taxonomy): domain Eukaryota; kingdom Metazoa; phylum Arthropoda; class Insecta; order Trichoptera; family Hydropsychidae; genus Arctopsyche; species Arctopsyche grandis. The sequence goes on from NC_135357.1 coordinate 21,422,138, forward strand.
ACAAAGATAACCGCCGCTACGAAAATCGCTCGCACGGATCTCCTGTCACACAGAAATTCGTCACATAGGAAAATTGGCGTTCAGAAAACTGCCCGAATATTGCTCAGCAAATCTTTTTTTTTTACGATATCCGGGCAGTTTTGAGAAATATTTGGGCAGTTTTTTGTACGAAAATTTTCGGGCGACAGGAGTTCCGCACGAGCGATTTTCGTAACGGTGGTTATCCTGGTAGCGATTCACATTTGAGATGTAATCACCGAGCCGCTTAAGGTCTGTTCATACCTAATCGGCACGAACCGACTTCAGCAGGTATTCGGTCGTACGAAAAGTATTCTTTGATACATTCTGTATGGGCCTATTAATGTTATCCGTAACTTATCCGTAACGTACGAAAAACAGCAGTAGCCAGCAAATTCTATTCATACTTTATAGTAGTATCGTATCCGTTTTTACCTGATAGTTCAATATTTTATTGAACTGTCATACTTGAAACTCATTATTACGGTTATTTCCATAAAACTGAAATTATTGAATTCATTTTCACTTTTAAACAACAAATCTTGTTTCGTTTTCGTTTCCAATCTTACAAAAATAGCAGTTCATTTTGGTTTCGTTCCATTTTATAGTCCTAGAACTAAACATACAATCCACATTCGATGACATGGGTGTTTTATATAATTTGAATGTTAAGCACAGTCAACATCTCAAATTAAACATGAAATTTGTTCAAAATTAATGTACATACATAACATTTGGTTAGGATTTATTTTGCTGTCGTCTCCGGATGAAACCTATCCTATTTATTTTAGGTGGTAACCTTACTGATAGATAGTTTTAAAATGATTTCGAATCTGATAATAGTGACTGCTGGCAATTTATCCTGCAATATGCAAGTAGTAAGAATCATTGTTTTAAAATAATATTGTGGCGGCTCGCTTATACGACATGGTCGAGTTTGGTTGCCTTCCTGCGAGTGGGGACCAACCCGGCTGGGTTCGGAGAGCTGCTACTCACTCTGTCTTCAGCTGTCATATAATAAACACGTGCATTAACATGCCAGTCGTCTCATTCGTTCATCCTCCATAATATATCAAACATGTGCTGACGAGTAGTTACACGTGCGCAAATGAATATTTTCGGAAACGTCATATTGTGGCCACTGCGCAAGACAAATTGCGCCATATCGTCATTCTCTGTTATGTATAAGTAAGCCGATTTTGCCTTGCACTCTGCCAAAACTCGTCGGAACGTGTCGGAAGCCTATTCTGATGTTAAGCATATTCTGCTGTATTCGAGCCGGAAATATGAAGTGCTGTAAACGTGTACTGCTGTTATGCATGGAAATTATGTATGTACTGCCTTTATATAAAAATAATGCTCTGAAAATGTGATTTTATCAAAAAAATTGTCAAAATGTATCCATAGAAGGCTCTACGACGTTTTGTTAAAATTATTCTAAAAATTGTATATCGATCTTTGTAATTGGCCAGGAATTCTTCTTCATAGTTTATATTTAGTAATGAATAGAACTGGAATTAAATAAATAATTTATGTGGTCTATAATTTTCTGTAGAACAAGTTTGATCTCAATGGCTTTTAAATACGTTGTATGATGTATATTATTTTTTTCATTAAGGCCTGACCACTCTATGCGACCGTACACTGCTGCGACGCGACACGACAAGTTGATACAAAAGGCAACTCTGTCGCGCGGTGTCGCATGACTGTGAGCGCGAGTGTAAATAAAAAGTATTGCCAGTGCAGAAGAAAACGGCCTGGTCAACAGTGCACAATTATTATACATACCTATACAATATTTAGAATTTGAAACAATCATATTCAGTACACATTATTAAAATTTAAAAGACATTTACTGATATTTACCAAAAGACGTTTACCAACCACTTTTTTGAATTGCTCGTCTTTTTATTTACACTCACACTAACACACAACAACCAGTGACAACAGCGAGCGACCTTAATCTCGGCTTTTACCTTTTTCAATATCATAGAAATAAGGCCGTGTTTAGCGGTGTTATTTGCTGCAGCCGCAACGACCGCAACGGTTTGAAACGATCTTCACGTCCGCGCTCGCTCCACCGAACCGGCCGGTGTTTTAATAACAAATAGCAAATACACAAAGTACGCAACTGTCATATCGTGGTTTTTTTATTTATTTATTTATTATATTCTATTTATTGTACCCATCTGTAATAAATTATATACGTAATATGTATATCTGTACATATATAGGTAGTTATAAACTTGCCCTTCCAACTGGAAAATGGCCGCCGTGGCAGTTCGTGTGCGCACTCGGTTATTGACGATGGTTAAAAGTTTTACGCGAACCCAATTTGTTCTAATTGGCAACGCTTTATGGCTCGGAGATGTATGTGTATGTGTATAATATAGTATATACCTTTTATATAATTACATAGAATTCAATGCATGACATTTTATAATTTAAATCACATTGAATTATGCTTTTCACTGTATCAATAGAAAGCAAATTGCGCTCATCTGTCCATTGAGCTTTAATTAATGAGAGCACACGTTCAACATGCGCTTTGTTCGGTGAGATGGCAAACAAGTATTGGCATTTTCAGTATTCTTTCTGTCTCCTCAGTCTTTATGAAATAGTATAACCATTCATCATGCACATCTTTCGTTTTCCATTCTTCACACGTTATATTTTCGATAAATTACTTCAGATACATTACTTCCTCATAAATTGAATCCGTGAACAATATGTATACCTCTTTCACTTAAATATGCAATAGTTTTTTCACTATGTTCCCATTCGGGTACTATACGGAGAAGCATACATGAAAAAACATCACTTTGCCAAATAATTGATTCCAACGTTGAAAAAATTCTCGACATCTTTTTCAAATGCTTCTGCTTGTGTCGTCATAATATCCTTATGTTTTTTCAGTTTGTTGCATGTCTGGCTTGCTTAAATTTACTACTTAATCTCTCCGTTTATTTTTTTGTGTCCTCTAAAATAATTTGAATGTGGTATATACTTCTGAGAAATCACTCACCAAACAACTGTACTTGGTAATAAGTAATTCTAAATATTGTCTTATGGTTATGGTTTCAGAAAGATCTTTCTTTATTAATAAAAGTACATGTGTGAATTGATTTGAGAAAATTTCTGGATATTTTTTTCTGAGATTCAAACAATGGTCTGGAGTATCTTTTTCCGACATATTAATTATTTTCCTAGGTTCAAGAAAACCGAAATAGTTTCTCACTACCTGTATTCCCGCAAAACGTGTCTTAATTTAAACAGTTATTTTGTCGATTTATGGCCCCCTATCTCCGTGGGCCCGTAAGCATTGCTTACCCCCTCTCATCAATGGCAGTAGAAGCTGTATTGTGAATAATGTGTGCAGGACAACCGACTCCTTTTATATTTGCAGAGAACGTTTCTTGTAATTTATTAAGAACATTATTTCAACATTAAAAAAAATTCGTGTCAGTATTGTCAGCCCCGATAGATTCGAAAAAATTAGAATTTTTTAGTACCTCAATGCAAAATGCCGTTATTGTATCCAAATTTTTATTTGGTAATGTTTGTAACTCCAGAAGTTTAACTTGTATGCCATCATTTTCCGTTAAATAATGGATGAGTATTGGAAACATCTTCATATATTAATAATTGCTGGAATCTGTAGAAATTCCATAATTTTTTTTTGTATTTACGGAATGAGGTGCCAGTATATTTTTAATTATAGCAGTTGCTTTCGTTCTTGCCATAGATTGTTTACTTGCAATTTTAGAATAGAGATACATAATGGAATTCAGCTTCGTTGTACAGTCTTAACGAATTGAATGTCTGATGGTGCTTAATAGTTTTGTATGCCGTTGCTAATTCCTATCAAGTTATTATGTATCTAATATACAATTTCGAAAGAGACTTTGCATGTACATAAGCATCATTGGTTGGGAACTTCGTAAACAATACAAAGTTTCTATGACGACAATTCAATTGGTTGAATATTATATTTTTTTCGATTCAAATAAATTTAATAAAAAATTAAATGAATATTTACTATTAGATTCGCCATGTTTACACTGTTTATGTTACAAATACTGAGCGAAGCCGGGTAAAACAACTAGTGTAAAATATTATAGGAATTTTTTATTTTAGTATGCGTACATTTTAAATCGACCGGGACAAATGACTCTCTGACTGGGACATAGACCTCAAAACTGGGACATGTTCCGGTGTACCAGTACGTATGGCAGCCCTAGTTTAGTATATAATATAATAAACGTTGAGTATTTTTGTTTGAAACTGTCTATATAGAGCAGTGTTTCTTAATCATGTTGAAAGAATCGCCCCCTTAAAATTATCAATAAAATTATCCAACACCACCCCCCCCCCCACCATAAAATTATACTTTTCTCTATGGATTTCCTACTACAAATAAAAACAAAAATTAATCTATTGTTACTACATATATTGATAAAGTAATAAGAAATACAAATAATAGAATTTATAAATAATAGACTTGACAAACACTTCTATCCATATTTTTGGAACAGATGAGAATGCTTTCCCGAAATTCCTATGTTTTTTTTCATTTTCTTTTTTATTATTATTTAAACTGTATCTTTCAGGCACCAGTCTCTTAACACAGCGAACCTTCGGATTTGTTGGAGCAACCAATTTAACCTGGTACGATCGGACCATGAGACCACAACGCTTGCAGACATCGTAAGACCCCTCGAAAAATATCGTTGCCCTTTAAAAGGGGGTCAGTTCAACCATTGGTCGACGCCCCATCCCTCCTTTTCGACATCGTTGACACAAGCTGAACATAACTACAGCGCTCGTCATTTTAAATTTGGATTATAATATTATTTCAATACACTATTATTAATGTAAGAGTAGTTTATTCTGAATAATTGAGTAATGTGGAAACTGAATGAAGACAACACTTCTTCGTACTATATTCGACCTAGACTGCCCTCGGATCCATCAATTCTCGACTTCTATCTACTGGGCCTTCCGTTACATATCTTCCACCTGGACCATCCTTGAATTGCTATTTTAAATACCCATATGTATGTATACAATTTTTATTTTAATCGATTACTTTAAGATTTATTTTTATTGTTTAAATGTGTGAAATCTTAAAATTAATTTATTATATCTATCAGGTATCTTATTATTAAGGGGGTATTCTAGTCTAGAGCAGTGCTACTCAAACTATGGTATGCGGCCCAGTACTGGTCCGTGTACCGACGGCAGCCTGTCCGTGCACAAAGAAGTAAATAAAAAATTAAAACAATAGCTTATTATAACGTATATATTAATTAATTAATTTGGAAGATAAACTAATTGATCTGACTACAAATGAAGAATTAAAAAAGTGTTTTGAAACCACAACTTCACTTGCGTCCTTTTAGATCAAATTGAAAGCATAAGTCTTCCCAGATATTTAAGAATATGCACTGAAACTCTTTTACCTTTACGAGACTAGTTTCTCAACCATTAGTTTAATAAACACAAAATATCGTAATAGTGTAAATATTCATGATCCATTACGTGTGGAATTAATTATTGTCTTCGATAAAACCACGACTGGATAAGTTATCTATAGAGACCCGGATTTTGGGCATCTATTTTTGTCAATTTTAGCATTTTCATTTTGCATTTTAGCGTTTTAGGGCATTAAAAATGTTCAATTTTAGCATCTATCTTTATGAAGAGTTTAATTTTAAATAAAAAAACATTTCGATGAGTTTTAATAAAATTTATATACATATATACAATTTAAATATAACACAACAATTAAAATATAATAGAAAAATTCAAAAATGTTTTGGAATTAAAATTACAATGAAAAAAACATGAATATAAAAATACAAAGACAAAAAATATGAATATAAAAATATAATACCAATTAAAATTTATTAAAACTCAACATGGAGCATATTTCTATAGATTCTTTTTTGAGATTTGTGCGACGATCGGTAACAATTACATATATTGTATTTACTAAAATACCTTTCAGCATCCACACTATTGACGGGACACCAAATAGATTTTAGAGCTGCACAACCAAACTCTTCATATTTAATTTTTGTTGCCATCAATAATAGCAATATATCCAGCGTGGATTGTCTTTTTATATTCTCTATTAACTGTCTAAAAAATTGCTGATATCCTTCCAAACATTGAGCCTCTTTCAATACATTAAACAATGGCAGGTTTCTAAAAAACAAAACTGTTTCTTTAACATTTATATTAGACTTTGTACCTGCCACAGATGGATTGAATAGTTTACTCAATGTTTGGAGGAATATATTTGTCTCATTTAGTCTTGAGCGCGAGTCTAATTTTAAGACGCTTTTTTGAGCAGCCTTTTGGATACACAGCTCCAACTGTTCAAGAAGACATTCTTTTGTTTACGGTAGTAGACAAAAGCAGTTGCTTGGTTTCGACATGTAAAACACCGTCTATGGTAAACTGCAAGCTGTTTTATCCCCTCAATTTCTTCACATAATAAATGGGCAAAGGGATAGGAAGACCCTTCTAAATTGTCACTTAGTTTTATGCAAATTTCACTTTTGTTTGTTATTTTAGCATCTATTCGCATATTTTACGAATTTAGCATCTATTCCGAATGTTAGCATCAATTAAGCATTAATAGCAAAATGCCCAAAATACGTGTCTCTAGTTATCTAATAACAAACAAGCTCATTTCTCATTAGTTTTTTTTTTTCATTTTCATTTTTCATCTTTGTCTAAGTACATATATGATATAGATATTGTACTTCTTTGAATTCAACAAAATAAATTTTACTACTTATATTTAATATTATTTTTATTTGTTATATGAACAAATTTTCACTCATATTCATATATAACATTCTATTTAAAAATATGATGCCGGTCCGTGAGAATTACTGAAAATTATATGCTGGTCTGCCAACTGAAAAATTTTGAGTAGCACTGGTCTAGAGGCATGAATTGTAGGTATTTTTTCAGGTGCAATAAAAAAAACCAAAAAATATTTTTAGTAGCCACTATTTTACCAAATATTTATTAATTTTTGAAGAATACATAAAAAAAAAACCAAAGGAAAAAATTAAAAATTCAAAAAGTTACAGGCTGATGAAGTGAGGGTCTCAAAAAAATGGGGTGCCCTGGTTGACACGATTGCAACCCTCCTAGTAATTTGATATCAAAAAAACAAATTAATTCTTAATCCGAACAAATGCTGCCATCGCCCGAACTACGGAAAAGTCAAATTTTTTTTTTTAATAATAATAATAATACTAATAATTACTAATAATAATAATAATTACTAATAATAATAATAATACTAATAATTACTAATAATAATAATAATACTAATAATTTATAATAATAATAATATTGATTTTGGGTTTGCTGCAAATGATTGCATACCACCCGGCTGCATGCTCATTTCGATTGAATTTTAACTGTTTGAATTTCAGCATGTACGAGAGACGAGATATTCATGGGGTTGCGCAGATGAGATTTCGATGTACATTGATGATTGGCAATTCTTAAAATTGGGTTGGATCTTTCTGGCAAGTTTAAAATGGCAAAAGTATGAAATGAGTATGCGCCCGCTTGGTTTGCAATCGTTTGTAGCGCGGGACTGATTTTATGTCCGACAACCAGAAAAACAATTTTTGTCCGAAAATGTTCTCATTGCCGGTATGTGTGAGTTTTATTATCGAATTTTGTTTTGTAACCTTATATTCCTCAAATACATAAATGAAGTCGTGGGTTGGTCACATCTGAATTTTTTTTTTATAGTACATATTAAAAAATACACACCGTGACTGGACGACGAATCGAAACAGAAGAATAACGGGAAAACTGACTGAACCTTCGAAGTCAACGATATGCGACAAAGAAAATAAGAGAAACTCCTGAAATTCGCTAACGACGACTAGAACGTGCACGTGATAGACGGAAGGCAAATCAAAAAGAAACACCAGAACAACTTGAGCGAAGATTAAAAAGTCAATAAGAACATAACTGAAACTCTGGAAGAATCAAATGTTCGTTTGAAAGGTAAACGTGAAAGTATAAATACGAGCGTAAGAGACAGAAAAATAATGAAATGTTTGGTTGAGAGAAAAACGTGAAAAAGCGAGTACGAGTAGAGAGGAACAGGCAGAAGAAGAACTAAATGGTTAGGCTGAGAGACAATCGTGAAAGAACGGTTGTATTGAGATTATTATCAAATAATATTATATAAATATATTTATAAACGTTGGGCAATGCGATATAGATAATTTTGACGAGAGTTCAGTTATTAGTCATAGCTCCAGAAATATGAGTCGTTTATAAAAATAACCTTTATAAAATGAATCAAAATATGTCGCGTAGTAAAATATCACTTTCACAATTCAAAATAACGGAAACGGCAATAATTTTAGATAAATACAATTCCGTGATGTGTGCCGGTAAATTAACTCAACAGTGGGTGGTGGAATCATGCACCCAAGTAGAAGCTAATAATTATAATTTAATCCGGTGGGATCATATCAAGGACTCGCGGATCAAATGACTAACAATCTGTCTGGGGTGCCCATATGGCGCCCTACCATCTTGCCATCTAGCATATGTATCTTCAGACGGGTTTCCAAATTACCGACGTCGTAGGTAAACATGCGCGATCGTGCCTAATACAAATATTAATAATCAATATTTTGTGCCCTATAACAAATACTTAATTTGATGCATATATATGTAGATATTTATACTTTAATCAGTGCAGTAAAATACGTTTTTAAATATATGTTCAAGGGGTTTGATTGCGCAAACGTTGTCGTTGAGGGTGGTGAGGAGGGGCCGGAAGTAATTATTGACGAAATTAAACATTTTTAGATTGCAGATATGTCAGCGCATCGGAGGGAATGTGGTGTCTTAAAATGCACGATCGATCGCACGCAATATGTCATTTAGCTGTCCATTTACCATTCGAACAATCCGTATTTTTCGACGAAGGGAGGGAACGCAAAACTTAAGAGCGCGCAGAACATCGAGATACATCTTTAATGGCGTGGTTTAAATTAAATTCTCTAGATCCCGAGGCGCGACCTTTTACTTATACCGAAAAAATATGTTTTAAATCCGCGTCGTGTTTGGGTAAATAATAAAGGTCAATGGGCAAATAGTATGGGAGAAAAACCCACAGCGGACAGAAATGAAATTGTGAGGATATATAGATAAATGTCTCTAGTTTATCATGGTAAGGGTCGCTTTCTTGTGGGTTGTGGGAATATTGAAAAACGAGCGAAAAAATATTGCAACGAGCGAGACGCGACCCTATACCTGCGTGTGAGAGAGAGGGAGCGAACGTATACCTGCCGATTTGATCACGCGGGACGTACATCAACTCGCCAAAACCCTTTACTTACTAAAGTTTTGTAAGCGTCGAAGGGTAGCTACCCGTGGAGAAGAAACCAAAACAAACCCGGAAGAAAAAAAAATCTGAGTATGGCTGCTTTAGTAGCTATTTAACAGAACGACAACTTATATTTAATAGTAGTATTCCATTTTTTGAATAAATATATTTTTGGTTCAAACTTTGTTCTCCCATGGATTCTAAATAAAATAACCATATATAATGTTAAGTGAATTTATGCTCTTTCATTTCATATCATTTTCATTCATGTCCGCGACCGGGTCTGATTGCGCCCAATGACCTTAAGTCATATTAAATCGCATGGCCGACGAGGAAAAAAAAATACCTTAGTGCAGATTCTATAGTAACCGATGACCCACGCGATAATTTAAATTTTCCGATAACGGTGGCTGGTTTACTGCCTCATGAACTAAAATTAAAAATAGGTTCCATAGTCATGCTGTTGCGTAACATGAATGCGAAAATGGGGTTATGTAACGGTACCAGATTGTTAGTTCGCGGAATGTATACGAAGTTTTTAGATTTAGAAGTCATTTCCGGGACGCGAATAGGTAATCGAATATTTTTACCGCGTATTGATCTATCTGCCTGGTCTGTCTTCGTCAAGAAGGCAGACAACTCAGCTACGCGTGGCTAACCTCAAAATCACGCGTGGCTTCTTTGTTGACTCCCCCCCCCCCTCTTTCCCCCTGTTTGCTCTATGTACATTCAACGTGAAAATATAATCATTGTGATCAGATTTACGACCTGTTTTCATTGGTTTACAATTTCCCGCCCTTGTCCCGCATCACACTCACTTACGTACACTGTACGAGAGAGAGATATACATCGAGCCGAGCCGACATCAGCAGAGACCAGACCACCGACGACGAAGGAAGGCACCTTGAGGAAACCAGCCCCGCTCACGCTTACCACGAGCTATCTCACAAACCGACTTCAGGGGGATCTCGATTGAGCACCCCTGGCGTCCGTACAATCTATTTATAAATATATTTACAGTATTCACAAGTAATAAATAGAAAAACATATATTATATACATATGTAGATAATAGCATATTTATAAAAATATTGTAAATATTAAGCGGGCTCTTCACTCGCGTGCGAACACGGCGCGAAATCGCGCCACGAATCAGCGAGTGTGGTGACATCTTTTTACTAACCTCTTTTTACTCGGTTCGCGCCAGTGGCGTAGCTAGAAATTTCGGGCCCTGATGCACAAATTTCTCCCCACTTCCTGGCCAGTTTGTTCGCTTCTGATTTTATTTCTTTATGAATTTCGTAATTTACTAAAATTCTGATATATACGATCAAACACCAAAGTGGCTTCATCTAAACTTTAAAGTAAGATCTCGTTTCTGCAATCGATGTTTCTACTCGAGGGCTACACGCCTGATTTGTTATTGACACGCCTACTTAGTGTATAGCAGTGGTGTACGGTGAAATTGTTTCATATCGATAATGGGCCGTATGCTTTGTATCATTATGCACAATGTTAGCTTCGCCACTGGAAGTGTTGTAGTTTCGAAGTTCCCCGCCAAAAACGGGGAACGCCATGCAGCGCGAAACGCAAACACACACTCACATTTCGACTCACACACAGAGTTTCCGGTTTACGGCGCGAGTTTAGTTTGCGTGCTCAACGAGAATGGACGACGATGTGGCTGCTGCTGCTGCTGTGACTCTGTATGCTATAACGTGCAACAAACAATTATGCCTATATTAAAAATAAATGGAGAAAAAATTCACTCATTTTAAATCTATGTATTTGAAAATAAAATTAATAAACATAATATGTATTTAATAAAGATTATGTATTTTGGTATGCATTGTTATATTACTGGAGATTTGTCCCTCCTATCGAAGTGCATCAACATACAACTGTAGTAAAAAAAGATTTAGATAAGAAGGCTATATATATTTAGATAAAAAGGCGTTATGATAATTTCTGACTGAATGCGGGCGAGTTTGATTATGCTCAAAGAGTATTATTATAGACGCGTGGAGCCGTCGCAGCGTTCTGTTGAATAACGATTCGTTCAACAGAACACTGCCGGCTCCGCGCGTCTACGTGGAACGCCATAACGCGCGAAACGCACACACGCACATTCGACTCACACACACGGTGTTAGCGGCCGCACACGATGCGAGTGAAGAGCCCGCTTTACATATAAAAATATTGACAATTCTGACAAATAGAAGCTTATAAAACGTCTATATATGTAAGTGTATCTAACATCTATCCATTGCAATTATTATACACTAGTGTTGGGCCCGTTGATTTCAACGGGTGGTTTCGAAAAGGAATTGAAATTGGGGCGCGGAGGGGCGAAGCCCTAAAAGGCAACTGATCATGGGGGCGAAGCCCTAAACGGCAATTGCTCATGGGGGCGCCGAGGGCGAAGCCCTAGAAGGCAAAATTTTTTTTTTGATTTTTGTAAAAAAAAATTTTTGATTTTTTTTTTTTTTTTTTTAATTTTTTTTTAAAATTTTTAAAATTTTTTAAATTTTTTTTTTTTTTTTAATTAAATGTTTACTATTAGCTTAGTCATGTTTAAGCGGTTTATTTAAGCGGACGTGGAGGGGCGAAGCCCCAAAAGGCATTAGTTAAGGGGGGCGAAGCCCTAGACGGCAATTAACCATGGGGACGTGGAGGGGCGAAGCCCTTATCGGCAACTGATCATGGGGGCGAAGCCCCAAAAGGCATTAGTTAAGGGGGGCGAAGCCCTAAACGGCAGTTAATCATGGGGGCGCGGAGGGGCGAAGCCCTAAAAGGCATTAACTAAGGGGGGCGAAGCCCTAAACGGCATTTAATCATGGGGACGCGGAGGGGCGAAGCTCTAAAAGGCAACTGATCATGGTGGCGAAGCCCTAGACGGCATTTAACCATGGGGACGTGGAGGGGCGAAGCCCTTATCGGCAACTGATCATGGGGGCGAAGCCCCAAAAGGCATTAGTTAAGGGGGGCGAAGCCCTAAACGGCAGTTAATCATGGGGGCGCGGAGGGGCGAAGCCCTAAAAGGCATTAACTAAGGGGGGCGAAGCCCTAAACGGCATTTAATCATGGGGACGCGGAGGGGCGAAGCTCTAAAAGGCAACTGATCATGGTGGCGAAGCCCTAGACGGCATTTAACCATGGGGACATGGAGGGGCGAAGCCCCAAAAGGCATTAGTTAAGGGGGGCGAAGCCCTAGACGGCAATTAACCATGGGGACGTAGAGGGGCGAAGCCCTTATCGGCAACTGATCATGGGGGCGAAGCCCTAGACGGCAATTAACCATGGGGACGTGGAGGGGCGAAGCCCTAAAAGGCATTAACTAAGGGGGGCGAAGCCCTAGACGGCATTAAATCATGGGGGCGCGGAGGGGCGAAGCCCTAATAGGCATTTACTAAGGGGGGCGAAGCCCTAGACGGCAATTAATCATGGGGTTGCGGAGGGGCGGAGCCCTAAAAGGCATTAACTAGGGGGGGCGAAGCCCTAAACGGCATTTAATCATGGGGACGCGGTGGGGCGAAGCCCTAAAAGGCAACTGATCATGGGGGCGAAGCCCTAGACGGCATTTTATCATGGGGGCGCGGAGGGGCGAAGCCTTTATCGGCAACTGATCATGGGAGCGAAGCCCTTGAAGGCATTTAATCATGGGGGTGCGGAGGGGCGAAGCCCTAATAGGCAACAACTAAGGGGGGCGAAGCCCTAGACGGCATTTAATCATGGGGACGCGGTGGGGCGAAGCCCTAAAAGGCAACTGATCATGGGGGCGAAGCCCTAGACGGCATTTTATCATGGGGGCGCGGAGGGGCGAAGCCTTTATCGGCAACTGATCATGGGAGCGAAGCCCTTGAAGGCATTTAATCATGGGGGTGCGGAGGGGCGAAGCCCTAATAGGCAACTGATCATGGGGGCGAAGCCCTAGACGGCATTTTATCATGGGGGCGCGGAGGGGCGAAGCCTTTATCGGCAACTGATCATGGGGGCGAAGCCCTAGACGGCATTTAATCATGGGGGCGCGGAGGGGCGAAGCCCTAATAGGCATTTACTAAGGGGGGCGAAGCCCTAGACGGCAATTAACCATGGGGACGTGGAGGAGCGAAGCCCTAAAAGGCATTAACTAAGGGGGGCGAAGCCCTAGACGGCATTTAATCATGGGGGCGCGGAGGGGCGAAGCCCTAAAAGGCATTAACTAAGGAGGGCGAAGCCCTAAACGGCAATTAATCTTGGGGGCGCGGAGGGGCGAAGCCCTAAAAGTCATTAACTAAGGGGGGCGAAGCCCTAGACGGCATTTAATCATGGGGGCGCGGTGGGGCGAAGCACTAAAAGGCATCAGCTAAGGGGGGCGAAGCCCTAAACGGCAATTGCTCATTGGGGCGTGGAGGGGCGAAGCCCTAAAAGGCAACTGATCATGGGGGCGAAGCCTTAGACGGCATTTAATCATGGGGTTGCGGAGGGGCGAAGCCCTAAAAGGCATTAACTAAGAGGGGCGAAGCCCTAAACGGCAATTAACCATGGGGACGTGGAGGGGCGAAGCCCTTATCGGCAAGTGATCATGGGGGCGAAGCCCTAGACGGCAATTTATCATGGGGGCGTGGAGGGGCGAAGCCCTAAAAGGCATTAACTAAGGGGGGCGAAGCCCTAGACGGCATTTAATCATGGGGGCGTGGAGGGGCGAAGCCTTTATCGGCAACTGCTCATGGGGGCGAAGCCCTAGACGGCAATTAACCATGGGGACGTGGAGGGGCGAAGCCCTTATCGGCAACTGATCATGGGGGCAAAGCCCTAGACGGCATTTAATCATGGGGGCGCGGAAGGGCAAAGCCCCAAAAGGCATTAGCTAAGGGGGGAGAAGCCCTAAACGGCAATTAATCATGGGGTTGCGGAGGGGCGGAGCCCTAAAAGGCATTAACTAGGGGGGGCGAAGCCCTAAACGGCATTTAATCATGGGGACGCGGTGGGGCGAAGCCCTAAAAGGCAACTGATCATGGGGGCGAAGCCCTAGACGGCATTTTATCATGGGGGCGCGGAGGGGCGAAGCCTTTATCGGCAACTGATCATGGGGGCGAAGCCCTAGACGGCATTTAATCATGGGGGCGCGGAGGGGCGAAGCCCTAATAGGCATTTACTAAGGGGGGCGAAGCCCTAGACGGCAATTAACCATGGGGACGTGGAGGAGCGAAGCCCTAAAAGGCATTAACTAAGGGGGGCGAAGCCCTAGACGGCATTTAATCATGGGGGCGCGGAGGGGCGAAGCCCTAAAAGGCATTAACTAAGGAGGGCGAAGCCCTAAACGGCAATTAATCTTGGGGGCGCGGAGGGGCGAAGCCCTAAAAGTCATTAACTAAGGGGGGCGAAGCCCTAGACGGCATTTAATCATGGGGGCGCGGTGGGGCGAAGCACTAAAAGGCATCAGCTAAGGGGGGCGAAGCCCTAAACGGCAATTGCTCATTGGGGCGTGGAGGGGCGAAGCCCTAGAAGGCAAAGGCTAAGGGGGCGCCGAGGGCGAAGCCCTAGAAGGCAAAAAAAATTTTTTTTTTATTTTTTTTTTAAATTTTTTTTTTTTTTAATTAAATGTTTACTATTAGCTTAGTCATGTTTAAGCGGTTTATATTATAAATACTGAGCGAAGCCGGGTAATACAGCTATAAATAAATATTTTTAAAATTCATTAAAAAAAATATCACAGTAAAAATGTAAAATTCATTAAAAAAATTATCACATTTAAAATGTTAAATTTATTAAAAAAAATATATCACAGTAAAAATGTAAAATTCATTAAAAATAAAAATATCAGTAAAAATGTAAAATTCATTAAAAAAAATATCACAATAAAAATTTAAATCATAGTAAAGATATAAATATCACAGTACATTGTATTTACATATGGGTTCATTTAAAAATATATAATAAAAAATACGTGTAAAAATATACTATTACATTTTTATATACAATAAATAAAAATTGTCATCAACACCAATATCATCGACAATCCTAGAGCTTAAATAAAGGCGTTTTTGACATAATCACAATATATGACAAATTTATCATAAAGAAGAAAAATAAATTGAACACCGATTGCAGTAAAAAGTATAATGTGTATTAAATTGAAGTACATAGAAAAAGTAAAAAAATTGAAATGAATATAAACTGAATAACACGTCATTTTAAAACTTTTTGATAAACAATATTTCTAGTTTTCCCATCTTTAGCTAAAATATATAAATTTTTTCCGGTTCCCACTCTAGAACACGCTACGTATAACTGTCCGTGGGCGAAACAATCATCAGACAAATCTGTACCTGCTACTTTTAACGATTGACCCTGAGCTTTGTTAATTGATATTGCAAACGCGAGACGCACAGGAAACTGAAGTCTTTTAAATTGAAAAGGCATATCAGTAGGTACATATTAAAGGGATTCGCGGGATAAAAACATCCTCGCCTTTAACACAACCTGTGACAATGATCGCCTCTATCACGTTCGACATAAATTTTTTAATACAAAGCCTAGTGCTGTTACAAAGCCGCGGAGCATCTAAATTTCTTAATAATACTATAGGCGCACCTAGTGCTTCCAAGCCGGTTTAAACCGAAACCGAAAAACCGGCTTTTTGGCTCGATCAACCGGCTTTTTAAGGTTTTCTTTAATTTATGTTTTTTTCCTCAAAATTAACAATTATGAATTGATATAAAAATTTTAAACTTAAAAAAAATCTTATTTTTCTAAAAACCGGTGAAAGCCGGGCCAATCGGCTTTTTATTTCGGGCGGTTTTTTGGAACCCCTAAGGCTCACCAACTTTAAGCGTCAGATTGTGCAAAGGCATACCGGGAGGATCGAGAGAATTTAAAAATTCGACCGGATAATTGACAGCCTCTTCAGTCTTTACGGTAGAATCTATTGATAAATACGTTCTTGGTTGCTCAGGCAAAATTTCTAGAAGATCGATGTTCAATTTATTTACCGACTTGTACTTAAGGGCAAGAATGGCTCTTTCGAAAAGCCAGGCATGATTTTTAAAATTAGTTTTTAAATCTGAAAAAACACTTTCCTTTAAAGATTCTAAACTATCAACCGTGTTGCAAAAATTAGTGGGAAACTCTATGAGACCTTCAACTGGACGTATTCGTCCTTCCCCGATATCTAATTGAGTTTGTGCAAATTCTCCGGATGATAGATCCCCAAACAAATGAACCCTCATGTTAGTTTTCAGTTGTAATATATTTATTTTATTCCACAATTGTGAAGATTTCAAACACGCCTTTATTTCGTCTGCCATCGTCCCTCGAGGAACGACCGGCAACGTCTGTCGAAAATCTCCAGCTAAAACGACGACGATACCTCCCATTAATTCATTATTATTTCGAATATCTTTTAACGTACGATCGAGTGCTTCTAGGCCGTATTTATGCGCCATAGTGCACTCGTCCCATATAATTAATTTGCATTATTGAAAGACTGTTTGCATTATTGCATTATTGAAAGACAAATTAAAAGCGGAATGGGCCGTTCTACCGCCTTGAAGTAACGTAGCAGCGATTCCCGATGAAGCTACCGCGATGGCTATTTTGGATTGTTCGCGAATTTTGGCTAACAGTAAATTTAAAACGAAAGTTTTTGCCGTACCTCCCGGAGCGTCTATAAAAAATATTCCCGGTTGATTTGAACTAACGCAATCTAAAATAGTATTATAGGCAATTTTTTGATCGGCAATCAAAGAAGATTCGTTATTGTTTAAAAATGATCTTAACTCATCACGATTATAATTTGTTTTTCTATCTAGCTTGTGATTAATGCCTTCGTCCGTGCTTCGTTCTGGACTATCGAGACCGAACTCGTCAAGTTTTTTGCCACACATTTTCAAGACCAAATTTTCTAATAAAATTAAAGATTTGTTGAAAATCTCTGGTGTGTAGCTTATTTCCGTAAGGTCTCGACTTTCTCGTCGAAGGTTCATTAAGAGATCTTCTTTCAAGCTTTCTTTATGTGTGTTCCATAGAAATTTTGGGTCAGAAGGACCGCAATTTGTTAACATGACAGTGAACAAATGCCTAAGCTTTGCTTGGGACTGAACCTCAGCCGCTTCAGTTAGAGTGTCGTTCCAATGAGCGTCGTTTTCCAAAATACCTCTTAGTTGACACGCTCAATACAGCTCTCGCAATTACAATTACACGATTCAATTAATGACGACTGTGTCTTTCGTCTCCTCAAAGATAAACAAGTGAACCGCAACTTACAACTAACCACTAACTTTTGGAATGATTTAGATTTTGCTCACGGCAGAATAGATATGAGCAATCTACATTTGCAATTTGAAACTAAAAAAGCAAAGTATTTAAATAAGGACGTGATTGTCATAATGGATGATAATATTTATGAAGTACCGAGTGAAACGCAAGTCAGAAAGACGTATAATGTCGATTTGTAACTTGGATATTGCACGTGTGAAAGGGGGCAATTTGGCAATACGTGTAAACACCAAACTGGTGTTTGCCTATTTCATTTAAACATAAACGAGGAAAATACTTACAAACATAGATATTTAATGGCTCAACTATCCTTAAGTGAAGATGTTTCTTACACAGAAATTTGGCCACATACAGATTAAAAACGCTAAATACGGACATGATTGTGAAAATAGATGATGATAATTATGAAGTACCGAGTGAAAAACGTATAATGTCGATTTAGCAATTGGAAATTGCACGTGTGAAAAGAGGTAATTTGCAATGGCAAAAAAACCAAACGAAATTAAATAAATTGGCAGAGAATCCACATTAATTAAATATAAATTGAATAAAAATATAGGTGAGTACATAAATATATAAAAACATAAACACTAAAATATATGTATATAGCAAATGGGAGAAAACATACACATGTATGAAAATTACAATGTGACATTCAAAAGTAAATACTATATATAAACATTCTTAAATAAATATTGAATACTACCCAGTGCTATTAAACACAGATAAACAAACGGAATAAATTTCAAAAGCTATTTTAACATTAGATAAAATAGACATACAAAAAAAATAACTTTATTTTTATATCATACTAGTGTTTTACCCGGCTTTGCTAAGTATTTGTGATATAAACAGCTTAAACATGGCGAATCTAATAGTAAATATATATTTTATTAAACTAATTTGCATCGAAAAAAATATAATATTCAACCAATTGAATTGCCGTCATTGAAACTTTGTATTGTTCCCAACCAACAATACTTACGTACAAAGTCTCTTTCGAAATGATATATTAGGTTGGGTCATAGCGCTACGGCAGGTGACATTATAGATATGTACAAATGTATACAAAAATGGGTAATACACCATACTCGCTCAATATAACGAAGAAATTTTATTTGAACTCTTTCTAATTCGAAAGAGTAATTACTTCGACTGGGATACCAAATGATTGAGCCTGTCTCAATCAAACAGCACGCTAACGTCTTATATATATGTACAATAGACTTTTGAATTTCTTATTACAAAACCCAGCATCCTATATACCTTTCAGCAAACATTATCTATGTGAAGGTTGAAAGACCGTTTATTTACAAAAGTAATTACTGGGTTCGCCGTTTTATGTTGACGACATAAAAGAAAATAATATTTAATTATTATAAATATAATAATTAAGACATACAAAAAAATTATAATATATAATATAAATTATCTATGTAAAAAGACGAAATTGTTTTCATGAAAAATCAGATATAACTCTGCAAAACAGATTTAGCTCATGTGATTATATTTTGTCAACAGAAAATTTATTTATTCAATGTAAATTGGGAAAATCAAAAAAAAAATCAATTATGCTTTTTCATTGTACATACAAAAAGTATCCACGAAATTGGAGTTATAAAATAACACTCACTTGGGTCGAATCTACATTGCAGACTTACGTTCAACGTGACAGCAAAGTAAAATACAAGAAATTCCATAGTAACGTTTTTTCCCATAGAAAGTCACAACATTTTAAATTTTGAAAATTGACCAAAGTATTAAATATTGATTCAGTAAAAAAATTGTCAACAATAATTGAGGAATTGAAATATTCAAAATATCAAAAATTAATGTGACTTGGTATGTGGCGTGTTTTGTGAAACACTTTCCTCCAAATTTCATTTTCTTTTTTATTTTTGGTTCGTCCACTGAATGCCCACCTTTCAATTTTTTTATTCCTCTTGTAATACCAGGCTTTCGTCACGAAATGGCTGTAGGCTGTACATTGATAGCCGATTTACGGTATCGTTTGTGCAAACAAAATCCAGTAAACCATTCGGAAAATTGTCCTTCTGTTGTGCTCTTTATTTTTTTTATAAAGGAATTCATTGTTCTTTTTGACATTTGATTGGCGAAAAGTTGCGATCTAATCAATTGCAGAGCTTTTTCATAAATATTCTCTTCGGATTCTTCGTCACTGTCTTCCATTTTGTCGATTTTTTTTTGCCAGCCTCTTCTAGGTTATCTACAATATTAGTGGAAGTGGATTGTATGATTTCGAAATCAGTATTTATAGATCTAAGTGGTCTATAAAAATCTTTGAGGGAAACATTTTCACCCAAGGCTAGTTGAGCCATTAAATATCTATGTTCTTAAGTATTTTGTTCGTTTATATTTAAATGAAATAAGTAAACACCAGTTTGGTGTTTGTTATATGGTGGTTAATGTCTCCATGTCCGTGCAAATTGAATCAATTATAGCATTGAAAGATTTATATCTCTGTAAAATAATTTCTTTAAATATTCTAACTTTCACCTCAGAATAATTATTTGTATGGTTTCCACGTGTCCTATGATCACGAAAACCTAAGCACCAAAATTCTCTCCGTTCCCAATAGTTGGAAATATATTTCAACCAATTTGAATATTCCAATGATATGTTATCTTTTGTTGCCATATCGTAGGCATCAGAAGTTTGCGTTTCATTATTGGCGGAATAAATTTTTTTGAATAAACGTAATAAAATTGGTCTGTCCTCTTTTAAAATGTCGTGCTTTGAGTTACAAAGCCACCTCCACACCGATTGCCCGATATGAAAAATGCATAGTAACAGTTTTGCATTGGGAAAAACGTTACCTAGAGATGTTCGTTCTGTGTTGCTGTCATCAGTCATAAAATAATGCGGAGAGCCTAATCCACCGAAGCCAAACTCGCCGATGGCTTCTTTCAACAGAGAAAATAATGAAGTATATTCCCCTGCTGTTTGCCCTTCGGAGATGAGAACGGCCAGAGGAGTAGCACCACCAGGGCTCATCGTTAAAACGAAAGTGATGCGATGCCTCTGTTTGTCACAAGATGGCGTGCTGTCTACAAACACAATTTCTTTGGCACACGGCAAATTGTGAGCCCTTCTCATCAATGAAGTTATAATTACGATGGAAAAAGGCTCTGCCCGCGTTTTAATTATGACACCCATCTCCACAAAGGCTGCCATCGTATCTTCTTCCAACTTCTGAAAACATTAAAATATACATTTTTTTTTCTTTCTTCTAATGAGATATTTTGATAAATATATGTAAGCACAAGCAGCAAGTGGTAAGAAAATAGAATATTCAAACACCTCGATCAAAGCTGCCCCAGAAAATCGGCAAAATTTATTTTGGACTAAGATTGGAATTCGCCACATCTGCCTCGGAATTGACCCGTAATTCCATAATGTTCCTGTGGTGAATGCAGGACTCCATAGGGGTTATACAATTGTCGAAATAGTTAAAAAATTCTAACTTTCGCAAAAGCGTCGGACGTAGACTACTGAGAGCTTCTGCGGAAGTTGTTGAATGGGAATGGCTATTGTTGATGTTGATGATTGTTGGCAAATTTTCCTGAAAGAAAAATTAAACAAAGTTTTTTTTGTCAATAACAATAACACTAGGTATGTATTATCCAAGCCCCTACACGCGGACGACATATCGGCTGATCTGACTTCCTTTTAATTTGCGAGGCATTGGAGATTGCGAGAATTTGGATTCTTGTTCTAATTTCTATTCAATAACTCGAATACAATTGTGACGATAGTTGGTTGGTAGGTACAATCGAGCGCTGTTTTACCAATAAATTTGGCAGTTAACTAACCTATCAGGGTTCGATTGCAACACAGTTTGTTCCAATTTCAAAGCTCGATAAATTGTTTTTTATAATCAAGGTAGGTGTTCAAAATGTTCACATATTAAGTATAATGTTTATAAAATAAAAAAAACTAACTAAATACACTAAAAAATTCAAATCTTAACTCAACAAATTACAAAGATATAAAACAGAAAAATATCATTCAGCTCACCCTTAAATGGAGATGTCTTTTTTTTGAGTCTGCATTCCCATTTTTTATGTTCATTTTTATATATGCATCACAGTTCAAATTTTTCGTTTTAATTTTTGAATCTTTTGATTTATCGTAACGACTGCGGTGACATACGTACAATATTCTAAAAAGTATTTAATAAAACATAGATATCAAAAATTAAAGTCGATATTTTTGGAACAATATTGAAACGGACTAACCTGCTAACTTGACCTTTCTTGTTTTTGGCACACGTGCGTAAAGTCCATTGAGTGGGGTGGAGGATGGAAAATTTTGCTAATCCAATCCTTGCATTCGTCAACGCTATTCATGGCTGCATACATTTTGAGGATTCCGCCATCACCGCTTTCATCGCATCGCTGTGGCGGTACTCTTCGGGGAAACAAAGGGAGATGGCGAAAGCCCGCGTAAACGACTGGGAAGACAAGAAACTTTTCTGAAGCAAAGCTCACACCCCAGTGAAACAGTGGTGGGGGTAGCGAAGTTTTGTTTTGTTTTCTTTGCTTAACGCTCGTAGCGCACCTAGCGGTTGAGCGGCTGAATAGTTCGGCTGAACCAGTCGAACAATCGAGTTGGTGCAATCGAACGCTGCTTTACCAAATTTACAGACAGTTCAAATTATTTATTCGGCGTTCACACTTTTCATAGTTCAATAAATTGTTATTTATAAACAAGATAGGTGCTCAAAATTTTCACATATAATAATATATATAAAAACGGACTGTCGCTAAATATATATATTTGTATATTTGTACTAGTGTTGGGCCCGTTGATTTCAACGGGTGGTTTCGAAAAGGAATTGGAACTCGAATAAAAATAAAGTTAAAGATATTGAATCGAGTGGTTTCGGAAAGAAATTGATGCACGAATTAGAAATTACGTAGTGATTACGAATTACGAATTACGTTTTGTGCATCGCCGACGCCCCGACGCAACCAGACCTAACCATCACCAAAATCAAAGAATTCGAGATTGTAAGATATAAACAAAACTCGCTAACCTCACCAAACCTCACCCAACCCAACCTAATCATCACCGGATTTAAAGAATTTGTTCCGACCAAGTCTTCATGGTCAGCTTTCGTGGCGTTACGACCAAAGGAGCCGTTTTGGAGGGAGATCGGCGCCGAGCGCGCGTCCCCGCCTCCTATTCGTTTTCCGCTTCGGTCGAGTGAACATCTCTGTTCGCTACCGAGTTTGTTCCCACCACCGAGTCCCGATCAGCTCAGCCTGGATCGGCAGACGATACTGGAAGTACAGCTTCAGTATACGTCCGGTGAGAAGTGAGGAAATCCTGGTCTTTCTTCGTCGAAGTCAGATCACGTAGTCACGTGAGGAGTGAGGTTATCATAACCTCTCGAACACGTGCGCGCTAATTTCACGACGGACTCCCCCCCCCCCTGCTTATTCTCTGTATTTATACATATATAAAATACAGTCACCATACAAACAGAATTACAACCAGTTTTTATTATTATACAATTTCCTCCCTTTTTCCACATCACGCATCCCACGCACATTACGAAGGAGAAAGGGACATAGCAGAGCAGCCGACATCAGCAGAGACCAGACCACCGACGACGAAGGAAGGCACCGTGAGGAAACCAGTCCCGCCCAAGCTTACCACTAGCTATCTCAGAAAACCGACTTCGGGGGTGCTCTCGAGTTGAACATCCCTGGAGTCTGTACAGAATTCGACATTGCAATACATATATACACAAAACTCGCTAACCTCACCAAATCTAACCCAACCAGACCTAACCATCACCAAAATCAAAGAATTCGAGATTGTAAGATATAAACAAAACTCGCTAACCTCACCAAACCTCACCCAACCTAACCTTAACATCACCGGATTTAAAGAATTCGACATTGCAAAATATACATTAAACGTTGTAAACTCACTAAACCTCACCCAACCTAACCTTACCATCACCGGATTTAAAAAATTCGACATTGCAATATATACACAAAACTCGCTAACCTCACCAAACCTAACCAAACCAGACCTAACCATCACCAAAATCAAAGAATTCGAGATTGTAATATATAAACTAAACTCGCTAACCTCACCAAACCTCACCCAACCCAACCTAATCATCACCAGATTTAAAGAATTCGACATTACAAGATATACACAAAACGTGCTAACCCCACCAAACCTCAACCAACCTAACCTAACCATCACCGGAATCAACGAATTCGAGATTGTAAGATATACACAAAACTCGCTAACCTAACCACACCTCACCCAACCCAACCTAACCATCACCGGATTTAAAGAATTCGACATTGCAAAATATACACAAAATGTGCTAACCTCCCAAAACCTCACGCAACCGAACCTAACGATCACTGGAATCAAAGAATTCGAGATCGTAAGATATACAGAAAACTTGCTAACCTCAACAAACCAGATCTTACCATTACCGGAATCAAAGAATTCGACATTACTAGATATACACAAAACGAGCTAACCTCACCAAACCTCACCCCACCTAACCATCACTGAATTTTAAGAATTCGACATTGCACGATATACACAAAACGTGCTAACCTTACCAAACCTCATCAGACCTAACCTAACTGTGGGAATCTCGCCACATTCATCAAAACAGTTACTGCGACGCAGAATACATTCCCGAAACCCAGACGACGCACACCTGCAACCATTATATTAAACTCAGGCAGAACGGCGCCAAATCCAACTCAAGCGGAACGAAACCCAGACGACGCACACGTGCAACCATTATATTACACTCAGGCGGAACGGCGCCAAATCCAACTCAAGCGGAACGATGCCAAATCCTTCGAGAATGATCCACCCTTCACACTCGAGCACGAAACCCAGACGACGCACACCTGCAGTCATTATATTAAACTCAAGCGGAACGCCCCTACCAGTCGAGTGGAACCAAAACGGTCGAAACACGCCGCCACCATTAAACTACATCGAGCGGAACGGCGCCAATCATTCCAGAAAATTCTACCCCTCGACAAAAGCAAATTCCTCGCTTACGCATCAACAACCACTTCCATCGATCAGGTGATTCCAGAAACACTATAAAAGGAGGTACAACCCAAACAACGCCAGTCGACCCACAGCAGCAAGCGTCGACACACAACAGCAGACCAGACGACATCCAGCTCCTGACCAGCCACCACTTCACTACGCGGACTTGGAAGATCAACCAGCCGAACGAGCCAGCAACACACTGCCGTATCCCGAGACCTTCCGAACATAGCCGAACAACGAGCCAGCAACACACTGCCGCACCCAGAGAACTTCTGAACATAGCTGAATGCCGAGCCAGCGACACTCTACCATATCCAGAGACCGCTGAACGACATACTTTTGCCCAAATATAATACCTTTGTACAACCATAGGTGCCGTATCCAGAGACTTGCTGAACATAGCCGAACAACGAGCCATCAACACACTACCGTATCCCGAGACCTTCCGAACATAGGCGAACAACGAGCTAGCAACACACTGCCGTATCCAGAGACTTGCTGAACATAGCCGAACAACGAGCCAGCAACACACTACCGTATCCAGCGACTTGCCGAACATAGCCGAACAACGAGTCAGCAACACACTGCCGTATCCAGAGACTTGCTGAACATAGCCGAATGCCGAGCCAGCGACACTCTACCACATCCAGAGACCTCTGAACGACATACTTTTGCCAACAATTAATCATACTTGTGTATACGTGTTACTACCAAATAAATACCATATTCAACATATACATAGCTGTATTTAATACCGAACACAGACGAACCTGTCTATAATACATGGCGGACTGGTGGTGAAGAAGACCTTCACAACTAGACTAGTCCCCATACTAACCATCACCGGATTTATAGAATTCGAAATTGCAAGATATACCCAAAACGTGCTAACCTCACCAAAACTCACCCAACCTAACCTCACTATCACTGGATTTAAAGAATTCGACATTGCAAGATATAAACAAAACGTGCTAACCTTACCAAACCTCATCCAACCTAACCTAACCATCACCGGATTTAAAGAATTCGAAATTGCAAGATATACCCAAAACGTGCCAACCTCACCAAACCTCACCCAACCTAACCTCACTAACACTGGTGTAGGAATCTCGTCATCGTCATCGTCATCGAAACATTCGAGAATATTCCACAACAACAAACCACATTCCGCGCAGAACTCGCACACGTAAACAACACGTGCACTTCTTGGAATCAATCGCCAAAACCTTCGAGACAGTTCCAACCCTCACACACGAGCAGAACAAAACCAGTTGAAGCACACCTGCAGCCATTATATTAAACTCAAGTGGAACGGTGCCAAATCCTTCGAGAATGTTCCACCCCTCACACTCGAGCGGAACAAAACCAGTCGAAGCACACCTGCAGCCATTATACTAAACTCAAGCGGAACGCCCCTACCAGTCGAGCGGAAACAAACCAGTCGAAGCACACCGCAGCCATTAAACTACATCGAGCGGAACGGCGCCAATCGTTCCAGAAAAGTCCACCCCATCGACAAAAGCACATTCCTCGCTTACGCATCAACAACCACCACCATGGGTCAGGCGATACCAGAAACACTATGAAAGGAGGTACAAACCAAACAACGCCAGTCGACCCACAGCAGCAAGCGTCGACACACAGCACCAGACCAGTCGACCAGCTCCTGACCTGCCACCACTACACTAAGCGGACTTGGAAGATCAACCAGCCGGACGAGCCAGCAACACACTGCCGTATCCAGAGACCTTCCGAACATAGCCGAACGACGAGCCAGCAACACACTGCCGCACCCAGAGACCTTCTGAACATAGCTGAATGCCGAGATAGCGACACTCTACCATATCCGGAGACCGCTGAACGACATACTTTTGCCCAAATATAATACCTTTGTACAACCATAGGCAAACAATAAAACTTTATAAAACAAGCACAACAGTGTTTCGTTAGGCCGGGATACGGCCAACACATACCTACCCCACCTACACTGGATTTGAAGAATTTGACATTGCAAGATATACACAAAATTCGCTAACCTCACCAAACCTAACCCAACCTCACCTAACCATCACCGGATTTAAAGAATTTGACATTGCAATATATACACGAAACACGCTAACCTCACCAAACCTAACCCAACCAGACCTAACCATCACCAAAATCAAAGAATTCAACATTGCAAGATATACACAAAACTCGCTAACCGTATTGTATATGGACGTTAACGAAATGCTGGTCGACTATGATCATATTGATTACGGCCAAATTCGATCTTCCCCAGTTGAGCCGCGCGGCGGACTCCCCGGATCGCCCCTTGAAGCTAGCTCCGCGGATTTCAGGTTAGTGTCGTTTCAGAGTGGTGCAGTCTAGTTTGGTTGTAGTGTAGTGTAGTGTAGTTTAGTTTAGTTTAGTTTATGATTAATGACTAATATCTCTCCGGAACGAGATTACCGATGAGCAATTATGTGTGTATGTACGTATGCATGCATGTATGTATGTATAATGTACACATATGATTTTATTTATTTTTTAGACGAATAAAATTTCCCTCGGCGACGTCGGCGTCTCGACGGAAGCGCGCACACACTTGTATTGTGAACATAATTGAACAAGTGTGTGAACATAATTGAACATCGTATATCTATTTTGATAGCTACTGATCCACTGATCGTTTCTAATTTACAAATTTAATTTAATTTTGTTAGTAATCATAGTCTTATATTATTCTAATGTTAACGTTATAGCATAATAGGAAAAAGAGGTCTAAAACCTATTTACAATTCTTATACATTTATGTGTGTATGTACGTATGCATGCATGTATGTATGTATAATGTACACATATGATTTTATTTATTTTTTGGATGAATAAAATTTCACTCGGCGACGTCGGCGTCTCGACGGAAGCGCGCACACACTTGTATTGTGAACATAATTGAACAAGTGTGTGAACATAATTGAACATCGTATATCTATTTTGATAGCTACTGATCCACTGATCGTTTCTAATTTACAAATTTAATTTAATTTTGTTAGTAATCATAGTCTTATATTATTCTAATGTTAACGTTATAGCATAATAGGAAAAAGAGGTCTAAAACCTATTTACAATTCTTATACATTTATGTGTGTATGTACGTATGCATGCATGTATGTATGTATAATGTACACATATGATTTTATTTATTTTTTGGATGAATAAAATTTCACTCGGCGACGTCGGCGTCTCGACGGAAGCGCGCACACACTTGTATTGTGAACATAATTGAACAAGTGTGTGAACATAATTGAACATCGTATATCTATTTTGATAGCTACTGATCCACTGATCGTTTCTAATTTACAAATTTAATTTAATTTTGTTAGTAATCATAGTCTTATATTATTCTAATGTTAACGTTATAGCATAATAGGAAAAAGAGGTCTAAAACCTATTTACAATTCTTATACATTTATGTGTGTATGTACGTATGCATGCATGTATGTATGTATAATGTACACATATGATTTTATTTATTTTTTGGATGAATAAAATTTCACTCGGCGACGTCGGCGTCTCGACGGAAGCGCGCACACACTTGTATTGTGAACATAATTGAACAAGTGTGTGAACATAATTGAACATCGTATATCTATTTTGATAGCTACTGATCCACTGATCGTTTCTAATTTACAAATTTAATTTAATTTTGTTAGTAATCATAGTCTTATATTATTCTAATGTTAACGTTATAGCATAATAGGAAAAAGAGGTCTAAAACCTATTTACAATTCTTATACATTTATGTGTGTATGTACGTATGCATGCATGTATGTATGTATAATGTACACATATGATTTTATTTATTTTTTGGATGAATAAAATTTCACTCGGCGACGTCGGCGTCTCGACGGAAGCGCGCACACACTTGTATTGTGAACATAATTGAACAAGTGTGTGAACATAATTGAACATCGTATATCTATTTTGATAGCTACTGATCCACTGATCGTTTCTAATTTACAAATTTAATTTAATTTTGTTAGTAATCTAATGTTATTCTAATGTTAACGTCACTAAAAATGAATGCATAAATATTGTTACATGTATGAATTGTGTATGTATAAATATATACTCACACATAGATACACATGTGTGTGTACATTTATTTTAATTTTAATTTTTATCTTGTAATATAATGAAATATAAAGACGATGGAGGGATTTTTCAAATGTTGTCACGACGATACAACTAAAAAGTTAACATTCTAATATTTATGCATAAATATTGTTTATTATATGTAGTGTATTGTTATATGTATGTATAAATATATGTATATGTAGACACACACACACACACACACACACACACACACACACACACACACACACACACACACACACGTGTGTGTGTGTATATAACAAATATATTAAAAAAGATATCAGTTCTTACATATATGTATAATCTATAATAATTTAAAAACAACAAACATATTAAAAAATATAAATATTTATTTTTCCTAAAAATTATTTTTTAAAAAAATATTTTATTCTTAAATTTAAAAAAAAAAGATATCAGTTCTTACATATATGTATAATCTATAATAATTTAAAAACAACAAACATATTAAAAAATATATATATTTATTTTTCCTAAAAATTATTTTTTAAAAAAATATTTTATTCTTAAATTTAAAAAAAAAAAGATATCAGTTCTTACATATATGTATAATCTATAATAATTTAAAAACAACAAACATATTAAAAAATATATATATTTATTTTTCCTAAAAATTATTTTTTAAAAAAATATTTTATTCTTAAATTTAAAAAAAAAAGATATCAGTTCTTACATATATGTATAATCTATAATAATTTAAAAACAACGAACATATTAAAAAATATATATATTTATTTTTCCTAAAAATTATTTTTTAAAAAAATATTTTATTCTTAAATTAAAAAAAAAAAGATATCAGTTCTTACATATATGTATAATCTATAATAATTTAAAAACAACAAACATATCAAAAAATATATATATTTATTTTTCCTCAAAATTATTTTTTAAAAAAATATTTTATTCTTAAATTTAAAAAAAAAAGATATCAGTTCTTACATATATGTATAATCTATAATAATTTAAAAACAACGAACATATTAAAAAATATATATATTTATTTTTCCTAAAAATTATTTTTTAAAAAAATATTTTATTCTTAAATTAAAAAAAAAAAGATATCAGTTCTTACATATATGTATAATCTATAATAATTTAAAAACAACAAACATATTAAAAAATATAAATATTTATTTTTCCTAAAAATTATTTTTTAAAAAAATATTTTATTCTTAAATTAAAAAAAAAAAAAAGATATCAGTTCATACATATATGTATAATCTATAATAATTTAAAAACAACAAACATATCAAAAAATATATATATTTATTTTTCCTCAAAATTATTTTTTAAAAAAATATTTTATTCTTAAATTTTTAAAAAAAAATATCAGTTCTCACATATATATCTATAATAATTTAATAACAACAAATATATTTTAAAAAATATATATGTATATTTATTTTTCTTCGAAATTTTTTTTTAAAAATTTTTTTTTTCTTAAATTTTTTTAAAAAAAATATCATTTCTTGTCTTAACCCCTTCGCACACCCCGCCAAAACGCAAACTATCCCCATTATTTTTTTGTTTATTATTTCTCTCGCAAAATAGCGTAACGGTACGTGAAACATTCGCAGCTCTAGTTCATACCACCCACTGTACAACGAGCCGGCGATACGACCTGTGTGAATACATGCTGATAGTCGCTCGTCCGATACTCAACGTCAACGCGTACGCGATCGCGGCCTTCGTCAGAAGGCGTCCGCGCAACAACGCGTTAACCGTAAAGACATATGCGGCGCCGCCCACTCGTTTTTGAATGAGAAAAGCGCGCATACGTTTGAACAGTAATATCGTGCACTCTCTAGTTCCGCGCGAGCAGAGACACAGAATTATAAGAGAAGAGAGCGATTCGTCGCTCTCACACGAACTTCGTCAGCTCGTTTCGAACGAGTCCGACGCGTGCTTTTCTCGAATTGACGGTCGAACTTTCTGTATATACGTTAAAATATCATGTTTGTATATATGTTTTTGTATATATATAAAAAAAAAATTACACATGCGCACACACACTATGTATTCTTAAAATATGTATGTATGTATGTATGTGCATACGTATGATACGTATGCATGCGTGTGTCACTGTATGCATGTGTATAAACTTGTATACATATATATATAATATATATACCGTGATGTTTTAAATAATAATAACATTCAAGGAGATCATGCGACGTCGTCCGCGTCGGGTTACGCCGGCCGGACGGTGCTCATCAGAGTATGTACGTGTATGTACGCATGTGTACGAACGGCTCACGCCGTTGTATATACTGCGCTACTACGCGACACAAGCGCGCAGCTCCCTGGTTGATCCTGCCAGTAATCATATGCTTGTCTCAAAGACTAAGCCATGCAAGTCTCAGTATAAGCCGAATTAAGGTGAAACCGCGAATGGCTCAATATATCAGTTTTGGTTCCTTAGATCGTACACAGTTACTTGGATAACTGTGGCAATTCTAGAGCTAATACATGCAAACGAAGTTCCGACCGGTGACGGAAGGAATGCTTTTATTAGATCAAAAACCAATCGGCGGATCGCGGGCTTGCTCGCGTCCGCCGCACTCAGAGATGACTCTAGATAACTTTGAGCCGATCGCACGGTCTAGCACCGGCGACGCATCTTTCAAATGTCTGCCTTATCAACTGTCGATGGTAGTTTATGCGACTACCATGGTTGTCACGGGTAACGGGGAATCAGGGTTCGATTCCGGAGAGGGAGCCTGAGAAACGGCTACCACATCCACGGAAGGCAGCAGGCGCGCAAATTACCCACTCCCGGCACGGGGAGGTAGTGACGAAAAATAACGATACGGGACTCTTATGAGGCCTCGTGATCGGAATGATTACACTTTAAATCCTTTAACGAGGATCCATTGGAGGGCAAGTCTGGTGCCAGCAGCCGCGGTAATTCCAGCTCCAATAGCATATACTAAAGTTGTTGCGGTTAAAAAGCTCGTAGTTGAAATTGTGTCCTGCGGCGTCGGTCTACCGATTGCGGTACGACAGGCGCGTCAGCGGGGCTTCTCGCCGGTGCGTGTCTTCCGCCGGCACGTCGTCGTCGGTCCTCACGGGCAGGCGGCGCGTCGAGGCGGGCCCTCGCGGCTGTTTACTTTGAACAAATTAGAGTGCTCAAAGCGGGCTTACATTTGCCTGAATATTGTGCGCATGGAATAATAGAATAGGACCTCGGTTCTGTTTTGTTGGCTTTCTGATACCAGAGGTAATGATTAATAGGGACAACTGGGGGCATTCGTATTGCGACGTTAGAGGTGAAATTCTTGGATCGTCGCAAGACGGACTAAAGCGAAAGCATTTGCCAAAGGTGTTTTCATTAATCAAGAACGAAAGTTAGAGGTTCGAAGGCGATTAGATACCGCTGTAGTTCTAACCATAAATGATGCCAGCCAGCGATCCGCCGAAGTTTTTTACGTTGATTCGGTGGGCAGCTCCCGGGAAACCAAAGCTTTCGGGCTCCGGGGGGAGTATGGTTGCAAAGCTGAAACTTAAAGGAATTGACGGAAGGGCACCACCAGGAGTGGAGCCTGCGGCTTAATTCGACTCAACACGGGAAAACTCACCAGGCCCGGACACTGGAAGGATTGACGGATTAACAGCTCTTTCTCGATTCGGTGGGTGGTGGTGCATGGCCGCTCTTAGTTGGTGGAGCGATTTGTCAGGTTAATTCCGGTAACGAACGTAACTCTAGCCTATTAAATAGACGTACCCCCGATATCACGAGGTGCCGCGGCAGCGTCGTCGTTCTGCGGCGGCGCGCGCGGTCTTCAACTATCGGCGTACAATGATAATCTTCTTAGAGGGACCGGCGGTATATATAGCCGCACGAGATTGAGCAATAGCAGGTCTGTGATGCCCTTAGATGTCCTGGGCCGCACGCGCGCTACACTGAAGGGATCAGCGTGTCCTCCTTGGCCTAACGGCCCGGGTAACCCGTTGAAACCCCTTCGTGATAGGGATTGGGGTTTGCAATTCTCCCCCATGAACGAGGAATTCCTAGTAAAAGCGGGTCACCAGCTCGCGTTGATTGCGTCCCTGCCCTTTGTACACACCGCCCGTCGCTACTACCGATGGATGATTTGGTGAGGTCTTCGGACTGGTGCGCGGAAGCCACTTTGTGGGCATCCGACGCGTCGGAAAGTTTGACCGAATTTGATCATTTAGAGGAAGTAAAAGTCGTAACAAGGTTTCCGTAGGTGAACCTGCGGAAGGATCATTTCCTGTGTACCATTAAATATGTACGTTTCGTGTAGAGTGTTTAAATTCTATTCACTATACGCACACAAACGAACGTTTTTAACACGCACAAACACTTGTTGTGGGAGTGCGCGTCAAGAGACGCGCGCACAATTTTTTTTTTCAAACAGAAAAAACAAACTTACGTTACTTATTTTTGAAACTAATTTTTTTAAATGATTACCCTGATCGGCGGATCACTAGGCTCGTGGGTCGATGAAGAACGCAGCTAAATGCGCGTCAGAGTGTGAACTGCAGGACACATGAGCATCGACATTTCGAACGCACATTGCGGTCCGAGCAAGACTTTTTTTGTCGACGGACCACTCCTGTTTGAGGGTCGCGCACGCATAACGCACCAGACTGTCGGCCGCCGCCGAAACTCGGCGGCCGACGAGCGATGTCGGCGTCTCGACACCGACGCGCGCGCGCACACTCGTGTGTGTGCGCGTGTACGTGTGTCGAGTCCGATCAAGTCAAGCGAAACTTAGCGTACGCAGAGGGGACGGAGGAGAGACGCCGTCGTTCTAGCGTCGATCGCCGCGTCTCCGCCGCCGTTTCGGCGGCGGCGACGTCGGGCGCCGGGAAAACGCGCGTTTTTTCGCGCGTCGACTCGGTGCGATCGTGCGTTGACGATGTTTACGACTTTACGCGCGTTCTCGTCATCACTCCGGTTCGCACTCTCCGCGTGCGCTCGAGAGCGCTCCCACACATATATACATATATATATATATATATATTTATATATATTATACGTATTATGTAAAATTTTGTTTGTCGACCTCAAATCAGGAGAGATCACCCGCCGAACTTAAGCATATCAGTAAGCGGAGGAAAAGAAACTAACGAGGATTCCCCGAGTAGCGGCGAGCGAAACGGGAAGAGCCCAGCGCTGAATCCTGCCGCCCCGGCGGGCGGCCGGGAAATGTAGCGTTCGGGAGGAGATTTTAATTTACTCGCGCGGTCATTAG